>NW_028259160.1:20878696-22257393 GCF_977971745.1 Zootermopsis nevadensis | reverse complement strand
CTTTCCACTCGGCCATCTTTATTACTTACTCCTCTTCTTAGTGCCTCCAACCTTCTCGATCTGGGCCAGGGTTGGGTTGAGGTTAAGCCCGCGCAAGATGTCGCCAACGTAGAAGGCATCAACGGTGTTGTTACCTTCGAAGTCATAGATAGAGAAGGCGAAGTTCGCTCCTGGAATATTACAGAGGGCCATGAAAATACGAACAGGGAGCAAAGCACAGCACAAGCGGCGAAATCAACAAAGGGAGAAACCAAACACAGAGAAAATGAAATGTAACATCAAGAGATAAATTCTACAAAGTAATATAATGGGACTGCTGAACTTTTTACTTTTTCAAATTCAAGGTCGACATTCATCCCACCCCACGCCGATCACAATGTGGACGAAAGGGGAAAATGTCTGAAGGACGAGTGATCTATGAAATGTCGTATCTCACGCGAGGGGAAAATTTTTTATAAACAAATTCCGAGAATACTCCGCCAAAGAAGGCAATTTTACCGGACGTAACCAAAATATACGCACTAGGAGGATGAAGGAAATTGATTAAAGACGAACCTCAAAATTTGTAGACTAAATATTACACGTCTTATAAGTTCAAGGACTCTGAGATGGGCAAGACATGTAACATGCACGGTAGAAATTTAAATTAAGATTTTGAACGAAACTCCAAAGGAAAGAGAACACATGTGAGACCCAGACGTAGATGCAGGCTAATGCTAAGATAGATGTGAAAAAAATATACTGCGAGATACGAAACTTTATTAAATGTTGTAAGGAGCCTCTAGGATCCATTAAAAAAAGGAATTTATAAGCTAGCTGACCGACTACGTCTCTTAAAGTCCGTTCTCCATGGAGTTATTTATTTAATCTAAATGTAGTGTGACTGAACCTTGTATTCAACTCATATTCTGACTGACGACATGTAAAAAATTTTCAAATTCTTCTGGTTGATAACATTTTCTCCGTAGAATAAATTTGAAGGCTGTGTCCCATATCATAAGTAACATTATCCATAATGCAAATGCCGATCAACCGTACCCACAATTTTTCACCGCCTAGTAATAGCAACAACTCAAAATAATTTTCGTCGATAACAAACTACTACTACGGAGCGAACTAGAGTCTCGAGTTGATCCAAGTTTAACACGGTGACGTCACAGCTATCGCCTGCTCCATATTAAGCGCTGGAGACGCGACGCTAAAATTAGGAACGGGGTAAGGCGAGTATTTTCAGACGTCCGGGGAGCAGCTGATAGACGCCGGCAAATAAATTCAATAAATCTTTGCAATTTATGCACTGGAAAAATAATTCACGTTCTAAAGAGTTGTTAATGAATTTATTTAAATTTTTACAACACCTTCTCACTTATTATTTTTGTACCACTGTGAATTGGGAGTTATTTTCTTGTATAATTTCATAAAATCAACTACTCATATTAGTTACGATACAGTGTGTTGCACCAAAAACTCTCGAGGCATTATTAGATCGCACATGCCCAATTTTATAAAACAGAACAAATTATTTATTCTTAATACATCTCTTTTTTACGACAATAGGGTCATTTTTAAAGCCATTATTATACCGCAGGAAATGTAATAACACAAGGAGACACGTATCTTCAACACAAGACTATTATTAATTGTACCTTAATTATGTTTTTAATAACTAGCGAATTGCAGTCTAATGTATATTTCTAATAATCTTTGCGAAATACATGAATCCTTCTTCTCTACTGATTAATTTCTTCATCGGAAACTGACTGTTGACAGAACAGCACAAATTGAGAAGACCCTGAACTGACCAACAAATGTAATAACTCTTCGATACAATGATTTGGTGTTTTCAGTACTAGTTTTTAATTTTTTCGTCATTAGCGACAAGGTTTTTTTAGTCATCATAATAATACTGGATCACGCGATCCCAGCGAGAATAATACTCTCGTTTGGATAACTGAAATAGTATTAAAAGCTCTAAAATTTGGATTTATTTTCTGAAAGATGTGCAACCAATGAATTAATGTTTGACTGCAAGCAGATGTTCCTGAGGACGCTACCTATTTGGATAATATTTGGTTATATTTATTATAGACCAAGCACTGCGTTTCATAAAACCATCAGTTAAACACAAGAAATGATTCAACAACCAACACAATTTGAAGTTACAGAATAGAAATTGGCTTCACGTTTATAAATCGTACCAACGCATGATAGTAGAATATGAAAACTTCGGCGGTGACAATAAATTTAAATGTGAAACGTAACCTAAAAACATTAAATTCGAATTGGGGACGTGAATCAACATAACCACGGAACACTAAATTGCACACCACTAAATCACAGACACAACTTCGATACTCACTCTCGATATCTCGTGCGCTGAGGTCACTCTACAACAGACAGAAAGCGAATGGCACATTATTAAACAACAATCGGGCACAAACAATTATAATTAAGTTGTCACTTGTATATCACAGAATAAAATAACATATCCTTGCAGCTGCTGCTGAACAAATTATATCTGGTCAGTTTTGTGTCAACTTATATTAAGTCAAATTTTCTATCGTCTTTTTTTAATTACATTTTGGTCGAGTAAGACTAAAATTTTACTCAATGACAATGACATTCAAATACAATCTGGATTCAATAATGAAGTGAACTTAACGATAATTGTGGAGTTTACAGTAGTAGTAGTGGTAATAATAACAAAACACTTACGGCCATTGTAGCAGGGCAAGAAGGACTACTTCAGTGTTGACAGTACGAAGTCTGGACCAGAAGTGGGACACGGAAGTACGCCAGTGGTTAGTTTTAACGGCGCCTAGAGACCGCTAGCGTCGACGTCTCAGATTGCCTTAACCGCGCAGGTCCCAAAGCAAACTGCCCTACAGCGAGAAGTCAGACCTATTAGTTAGCCCTAACACGGTGAGCTGGATCTGATTGCTAGCGGCCTACTTACAGGTTAAATATAATCACGAAATAGTTGAAAAATGTAGGTCTTTTATCTGACGTCACAACTCATCATTGACTCCTGCATTATTAAGAATTAGGTCAACCATTTTACTACACCGATCTTTAAACCATTTTCAACACATAATAATCCGATGTTTAAATAAATAATATCTTCAAATCTCAATTTCGTTTTTATATTCCACCAGAAAAATGTAAGAACTGTAAATGTAAAGGTAAATCTGGATTTTCTAGAATTCGTGTGCCGTGTAAACAAATTCTGTATCAGTGCGTAGAGTCGAATATATTCACATCTCAGATAATTAATTCCGGAGCGTAAGAGGTCAGACTGTTTAACACCTTAAAAAAATGTTGCAGCTGAAATGCAAATTTTGCGTCAAATTTTCAGTTTTAAGGCTTAAGGCGTCACAAGAAACAGATCAATATGTCTTTGTGGATAAAAACAGAAACATCTACTTTATAAAAACTGAGTAGATCAACAATATTTCTCGAACGCGTTCCTTGCTATTTTGCATACTTTAATGGATTTAACGTAAATTTATTGCATATACAAATCGTCCTTTAAATAAAACATAAAATTCCAATATGGCGTTGTATGAGACATAAACAATTTGTCCTGTTTTAAGTTAACAAAATTGGAAAGGACACGTCTAAAGTATGTACAATGAGAGACTTAAAAAATTAGAATTTAAAAACTAACCTGTTGATTTTAAAAGTGAAATACAACCATAAACACACGAAATTAAAATCAAAAATAGAATGACACAACAGTTTATTGACGTGCGAAATGCTTCATTAAATTATTTGCAAAATGCACAGATTTTCGCAATAAAGGACGTTTCGTAAGCTCACGTCTGTAAACATGAAGTTCATATTAATGCTTGAAGATACGTCCTTTGTGAATAAAATACACGCACAGTGACATATTTATCGCAAGTTACTTCTTCAATTCAATCAGGTTTTAAGTTACGCCCATATTTAGACGATTATTAAGTCCGGGGATGTTCAAGCAATGAATTCATTCATGTTTTCGTGAAAATTTGCAAAGGTAATTTAGAAGTTAATGGTAAGAGAGGTTTAAATGTATACATTTTGATATGATGACACCCTAAGCTGATTTTATCTCGGCCTTCCTTTGTGCTAATGAACACGATGAATTTTGAACTAAGGCAGAACGGCGAGCCTCCATATTTAGAACGTAGGATCACGTTCCTACGCGTATGTATACGTCTTCTGTCGAGACTGCGAACACGAGAATAGACCTTGGAGGTCCATAAAAAACGAGATTCTTTAATAAATAAACGACTATCAGCTTGTCAATAGGATTCTGCTCCACGTAATTAATAACATGCCAACATGAGTGGAAATAATTACCAATTGCATTGGTCAAGACATTTCCAGATCCCCCCACCCCAATGGTCCTTGTCCTGAGCCAGAAGAATCCAATCTACCCTCCCAACTCATTTCCTTTAAGATTAATTTTAATATTATTTTATTTACAGAAGCTTTTGAGGAGCTCAGACTACATTGCGTCGAATAAGATGATGGTAGTGAATTATGAATTAGAAAGGAAGTGGCCGTGGCCTAATTTAAGGCACTATCTCGGTATTTTAACATAATCCCCGTCTACTCCGTTCCGGATTTTAAACTGTGTACGCATTTATCATCTCTTTCATGCATGTTACATGTCCAATCATCTCATTCACCTTGATTTGACCATCCTAAGACGCTTATGTGAAGAGTACGCCACAGGTTTGAAGCTCAAAGGGACTTAAAATTTTCTCCTCAGCAAATTTTTCTCAAATAACCTCAAATCTCTGTTCGTCGTACCTTATATTTAGGCCTATAGGAATCTTTATGTCTCGAACATTTTTAAACTTGGCATATTCGCATATTTTCCTTCATGCCATCTGTTGACGTAATCTGACGGTCAATATGAGTCATTATCGTTCCTTGAGAATTGTCACGAAACTTCGTGAATTAATTCAATATAATTTTCATTCCGAAAAACATTAATTTCGAGTATTCTTATCGAACACGTAAGTCTCATTACATAAAAATTGTGTAGTGTTCCCTTTTTTATTTATTTTTTTGCTAACAAAGTAAATTCAGTAACATTTTCTGCCCATGTACGTTACTTAGTTACACGACTGAACTTACTAAAGTAATAATAAATCTCATTAGCATCGCCAAATTGCCCCACCTTCCCCTATCCGTGTATTCTGGAATAGAAAAGATGGCCGAATTTGTGTATTTGCGCATGCGTAGAAGGAACAAAATTCTACAGTCATTTGTCAGATGGAGAGAAGTTTAAATGATGCATTATTTTCCATTACACACACTTAAAAATTCAAAATATTTTCAAAATATGAATCTAACAATATCAGAAATGTAAATACATGTAATATTCCTTCCAATTAGAAGTAATTTTGTGAAGCGATACGTGGGTTTTTCAGAAAGACGCCTTGTTTTATTTAAACACATACCCAGCGTACCTCGAGTGAGCGGGGGATACAGGGATTTAAAAGCGCCGTACAATAGAAATTAAAATGTGAAGACAAAGCTCATCTGGAAGGAAAGGATAAATTAAGCATTCTACAGAAATATAACTTACTTTTTATTTATTTAGTGTTCTGTCTGACGACAGGTCCATATGAACAGGATCCTTCCATCCTTTTCTCGGACTGGGACCTGTTCATATACGTTCTTGGCAGATGATCCAGAAGTGGTTTGCCATTGCCTTCTTCTGTGTGTGAATGGAGTAATTGTTGGGATGCCACGGAGGAAAACTCCGTGTTGCCTAGACCACGGCCTTGCCCAACACAAGTTATAAATTCGGGCACCGCCGGGAATCTAACCCGAGACCCCAGGATTACAAGGCCAGCGTTCTAACCGCTAGGCCACCGTGGCGGTCCATATAACTTACTTAAGCCACAAAAATTTTAAAGCCAATTATAAAGAACATACCACCAACTGCACACATCCATAAATTCTAAAATTATTGATACAAGTACAAACAATTGTATGTGATTTATTTATTCAATAAAGGACTTTCAAACCTCTGATTTTATGAGGCGATCTTACATTCAGATTCACGCACAAAACTTGGTACTCCAAAAAGTCGTAAAACCTGGAATTCAAAAATTCTAATGACATACAATATATTTTCCTAAAAAAAAAATATATGAAAGACTAGATATAAATTCTCATTCTACATGCTGAATTATGTGAATGTCCTCTCCGTTATACTACGCTTTGAAATGTATCCATTATAAAAGTCTCGTGGTGACATCGGCCTCTTGCCAGGCACACCGACGGCTCCGAAGCCAATCCACTGCTTGTCTGCACACAACACTCGCAAGACCCTACCAGTACGATCCAACTCTATGCATCCAGGCACGTTTAGTGGGGCGGTGCTGCTAGTCCGTCGCTCCTGCTCACAAGTTCCAGGCAGTAACGACGGTTCCAGCAGCTTAATCGGCAGACCGTGCCATGCGGTGGTAAGAGCGTACTTCCCTATCAGTGCCCGGTGCAGATTATACACTTTCATTGCTTCCATGTTCTGCCACTTTATCGCTGCCAGAGACGATGTGACACGAGGAGCTGCCAACACACATATCACGTGTGAGAAACTACGTCGTAAACGTTAAAACAAGTTTGTACATTCATGTTCTTAAGCACATATCTGTTGCCATGTTATGGCAAAAGATTTCACGCGTAACATAAAGAGAGGCAAGCTGCAACTCTCAAGTTATAAATTTGGATTTTGGTGATCTTTATTTAGGAATAAATTTTCATTAAACATCTAATAATACATGTCTCATTCAACGAAACATATTTTACGTTGCAAAAGTAAAATGTTTCCATTTTTAACTACAAGCTTAATGTCAAATATTTCAACCTACATTACATATAATAAGACAAATACAGAAATCCAAAATAGTCCCTCTAAGTGCCAGTCATAAACAGTCAACGCAACCCAATTGCATATATATTTCTTTTTCACAAAATCTACCAGGTTACTGGGATACTGGGAACGACCCGTTCTTCAAGTGCCTGAGCACTGCGGGTCCCAACTTTTCGTTGGCTTGATCTATAGACATTCGGTAGGACTCCTTGGACGAGGGATAGGCCCGTCGCAAGGCCTCTACCTGTACACAGGACAGCACAACACAGAAAAATGCAGACAAACATCCATGGCTTGAGTGGGATTCGAACCCACGCCTCAGACCGCGCGGCCACTGTGGACCCCCCACTAGGTTACATACCATTAAATCACACCTATGCTTCTAGGAGCTGACAGGCATTTTAAGTAAGGTAGGTATGAGAGGAGAGACAAATGAATAACCAAGAAAGAATCTCCTTAAATTTGAACTGTACGTACAGAATACAGAAAATGTAAAAAGACCTAGCCCCACCCACCCAACTGGCACATTCATCGCCCTGATGTTGGAGGCAGTATGACCTCAGAAACGTTGGTAAACATCGACCAGACTACACGGCGCAACAACCCAGAAGACAGAAATCTTCATACTTTGATGACGGAGGCAGTATGACCTCTGAAGCGTTGGTTAACATCGACCAGACTACACAGCGCAACAACTCAGAAGACAGAAATCTTCATACTCATCGCCCTGATGATGGGGGCAGTATGACCTCGAAACGTTGGTAAACATCGACCAGACTACACAGCGCAACAACTCAGAAGACAGAAATCTTCGTACTCATCGCCCTGATGATGGGGGCAGTATGACCTCTGAAACGTTGGTTGACATCGACCAGACTACACAGCGCAACAACCCAGAAGACGGAAATCTTCATACTCATCGCCCTGATGACGGAGGCAGTATGACCTCTGAAACGTTGGTAAACATCAACCAGACTACACGGCGCAATAACCCAGAATTCAGAAGTCTTCATACTCTGATGACGGAGGCAGTATGTCCTCTGAAACGTTGGTAAACATCGACCAGACTACACAGCGCAACAACTCAGAAGACAGAAATCTTCATACTCATCGCCCTGATGATGGGGGCAGTATGACCTCTGAAACGTTGGTAAACATCAACCAGACTACACGGCGCAATAACCCAGAATTCAGAAGTCTTCATACTCTGATGATGGAGGCAGTATGACCTCCGAAACGTTGGTAAACATCGACCAGACTACACAGCGCAACAACTCAGAAGACAGAAATCTTCATACTCATCGCCCTGATGATGGGGGCAGTATGACCTCTGAAACGTTGGTAAACATCAACCAGACTACACGGCGCAATAACCCAGAATTCAGAAGTCTTCATACTCTGATGACGGAGGCAGTATGTCCTCTGAAACGTTGGTAAACATCGACCAGACTACACGGCGCAACACCCCAGAAGACAGAAATCTTCGAGATAAGACATGTCATCGTTCATAATGCATAAAAAATCATTAGTAAAAAATTAAGTAGGAAATAATTTCCACAGCCAAAATCTACCAAGTTAAACCTAAGATTTCCTAGAACGATGTTAATTACACAATCAGAGTAACTATTCCCTACATGCTAAATACAAACCTCTGTTTTCTCTTAATTAAAAAAATTGCTGGACAAAGTCAAACAGAATTATACTACGTGTTATGTCGTATCTTCATCGGAAACCTTTACATTTCTCAAAATATCTTGATCAGATAATATAATTCCTAATAAGTGCCAAAGTTGCTTGCTGCTTTCATACGCTGTTGGCGGAAACACGACATACTAGGATATGCTACTGGAATTCCCCCCAGTCTGATGATGGTATAAGAACTGCAATAATCATAAATACTATGAAAAATGTGAGCCGGGATAGCTCAGTCAGTATAGTGACTGGCTACGGGCTGGACAGCCAGGGTTCGATCCCCGACGGGGGCAGAGGATTTTTCCTCTAGCCTCTGTGTCCAGACCGGCTCTGGGACCCACCCAGCCTCCTGTCCAATGGGTACCGGGGTCCTTTCCCGGGGGCAAAGCGTGGCCGGGGCGTGACGCTGACCACTCACCCCCGTCTAGTGCCGAGGTCGAGAATCAGCAGAAGCTAAACCTCCTCTCCCCTAAGTGCCAACACTGACATGTAACGGGATAGCTTTACTTACCATGAAAAAGAAGCGTTAAGAAGTGTGTAGCCGCCATATTAATTTATCGTTGAAACAAATTAATTACTGACAGAGCTTTAAAAATATACCACTGCAATCACAATTATTTTCCCCTGTATCTTTTGAACATTACATCAAAAAATGTTCTTTGACCAAGCATTTTTGACTTTATATCTGGAGTCACGCATCCCTGTTCCGTTGACGCCCCTATTAGGTACAAGAAACCGTATCAACAACTTTTTGTACACATTATTTGTAAAATATGTAATTGGCTAGTTACGTTCATAACTCATACCATATGTGACGCCAGACTCCGGCTGCGGTACGGACTCATGCAAGCAGCGAGGCAGGTCTTTCAGGGTCTCCTGAAGGAGCTTTGATCCGAGCTCAGCGAGTCGTTCTTTTAACACTGGAGCTGTGTCTGTAGGCGCGATAGGGCAACGCTCCTGGAGCACAATGTTGCCTATGTCAAACCTGTAAAATGTAACGTATCTGTCATACGCTGGTAATGGAAAGTCTACTTTAATTAACACTCTGTGGTACGGGGAACAGACCTCTCTCTGAAATTATTACACATCGTCAAAAAGTTAGCTGACCACTTGCAGTCTCGGTTGTCTTGAGCAATATAAAATTGTTGCTCAAACTTTGATTGGATCTTTATCAATTTTCTAATTGGTATCTACATTCCGAACGCATTCCAGCCCTTTCTCAAACCCTTTGGACTGGCCCCCTTCGGCCCGTTTTTATTTGATATGGGTTCTGTCCGTAACTTACTGTGTCTCTCGCAATCTGCGACAAAGGCGATGGGGCTTATATTTGTGGTTTGGTCTTGTTTTTCTGGAAAATAATTTATTCTACTTAACTTGTTTGACCTGTTACTGCTTGTGGTACATTTCTTAATGTATTTACGCCACTGATAGTGGTTTACTGAAAGTACTACATCTTTATTTAACAAGCCGTACAGAATTGGCATCTCCACTTCTTACTTTTCAGTGCATTACCTAAGATGGAGAATAAACCCGTCTCTAAAATTTCAGATTTTACATTAATTTTTAAAAAATAAATAATAATAATGTGCATTGAATAAGTTTTAACAATAACACAAAATTTCACCAAATTTACAACCACGTTCACATTAACCTTCGGAACGTTACAAGCATCAGAGGTGGATTAAAGTGCCTTACGATTATGTCAGATGGTAAGATTTGCTACTAAAAGCTTTTAACTTTGATGTTTTGATACTACAGTGTTAGTATTTTGAATTAAAATCATTTTACGACATTACATTTAGTTTCAGGTAACATTTTGCAATTCCAAGGTCAACAAGTAGTTATCCAAGAAAAAAATTCCCATTTTTCTCCCTACAAACCCTCAGGATCTCACTTCACCTGTTCCCAGTTTGCTGCTTACATTGTACATGCATCTTGAAGCTCTGATCCCGGAATCCCTTAGCACAAATATGTCGTGTAGCACCAAACTTTCCACAGAATTAGTGTTTTACTTCTGTTTACTAGATGAAACAAAAATTTAATATAGAGAAGGGTAAATTAAACTAAAAGGATTCCCAGTGGGGGGAAAAATTCCACTTCACCACATCGAGGCTGGCTCTAAGGCCCACCCAGCTGCTGATCTAACGGATACCCAAAGCTGCTGTTATTTAGAGACGTACATGTACTGACCCCACACCCTCGTATTCAGTGCCAAAATTAAGCATACATATGGAGCTTTACCACCGCTCCCCTACATGCACTAATAGCATTGGTTCTTAGGTACAGAAATGAATGTATATTTGCCTTTAATCTAATCTAAACCACTACCAAATTCATATTTGTTTAAATAATAAATATTATGCCCAAATACAAGCAAAAATATTACATTACCACTTGATTTATGAACATAATTTGTTGATGAAAACTGTTCATAAGATAAAAATAAACCAATAATTTAAATTCTCGCTAATTTCGACGCAAACAATTCTGACTGGTTCCTGATACCCAGAAAAATTACCCAATTATTTCCCCACACATACGTTACAATACTACACAATCATAAGAATTAAAAGAGTATCACCTTTTATGGCAGTGATTGCCTATTTAACCGTGTTACGCGCTATTAAAGTGTTAAGTAAAACATTTGGATCGTACACAATTTACTGTAGTTACAATATAAACCTACATAAATCAAAGGGCAGGTGTACTGAGCAAATAAAATAGTAATAACTAACTGTTAATGACATTGTAAACAGCATACATACTTGCGTGGCTTAATTTGCATAATGGTTACTCCAGTCTCGGAGTCCCCATTAAGGATCGCGTAGATGATGGGGGCAGCTCCTCTCCAACGGGGCAGGAGGCTGGCATGAACATTCAGCATTCCTCTGCATCACATGAACACTGACATCAAGATCCTTCTTATGATACTTCATGACAAACTGAATCTCACTTTGTATACGCACAGAGGGAATGATTCAATTACGCATTCTGGAAGGAGATGTCCAAATGAAGACACCAGTCCAACATCAAAGTCTCCAGGGAAGGCATGACACGGCCAACTAAATGTTGACAACTCAGTTTCCACCGCAAAGTCTCTTACAGGATTCTTCTTTGTTTTAAGTGATGTCACAACTGCAAGCTGCTTCACCAATCCACCATCTTCCCTGGTGTGACAACAAAACGATAATCTTCAAATATGAAACCTCCAGTGGCCAATGACTTGACATAACCCTACATTCAGAACATGCCTTTTCAGCACAATTCCAGGATATTTTGTAACTGATCAACATTAGAATTCATTCAGAACATTCCAATTTTCACAATCTCTTGATAACAAGATTTTGTTTTTGGTTACAAAATCTAATCGAAACATTCTCACACGGAACACATTCAGCCATACTGTAACTTCAATCAGTGTGATTTACAACATGATAATATAAACAAGAAAACTGCAAATCCGCAGATGTAAACAAATGTAAATTAAGATTATAAAATTATGCGGAAAAGTGTTTGTGGAAATGGATGAATAGTGCATTTTCCAATGTTGCTGTTTTTTTAAATTTGTCCATTTATTTTCTAAATTCACTTACAGTTCTCTGAAGAGCATTTTCAAGCTTGCCAAAGAGAAGTCGTCCGTTCCAAAAAACAATACACGCCAAGGTGGTTTTCGAGATAAAGTTTTATAAAAATTTGTGCTGGGAAGGGTACTGAACCCTCGCCTGCTAAATTGTAATGATTTATTATTTGTAATAAAAATATTCACATATCCTTCGTAGACTCTACCGGTTAGACAGCACAATTTACGTACGTATTTTCCTGCTAAACGTGTATGTGCTTTCATAATTAAAAGTTCATTACTTCGGCAATTAGATAATAGTTTTTGCTTCTCGAGCGAAAAGTGTAATACTGAAACTACAATTTTAAAAGCTAGGACTGGTACCATGTTGATTTACAAAAACATTTGCACATCAGCACATTGCTACCAACTTATTTTCCAACATTACTAAATACATGTTTGTAAACGCTAACGTTAATAAAGTCCCTTAATAATAAGCTAAACTAAAAGTGCTGGTCCAAAGAGGAATAAAAAGATTTCTGTTGCACAGCTGAAGCAACATTTATACTTAAAACTCTGACAGTATGTTTACAGTCTATGAAGTTGCATTGGCAAGCCCCAATCCTTTTAAAAACACCCCTATATTATGCAAGCTGTAGCAATCATGTACATGCATGTCCCACAAAGTTGAGAATACCGTATCTTTGGTTTTCGTATTCGAATAAATTATTAACTTGACAGGCTATATTTACTAGTATGCAAACGTCCCACATTGTGCAGAATAATGATTTCACTGGCTATTGCAGTACAAAACACCTTGTAGAATTCTTGTAGTGCAGATATTACTGCAGTATCATGAAATGTACTGCATTCCTGGACATACTGCAACTGATGGCAAAAACACGCCCCTTTGACATGCTTTCACTTTCTTATATCTATCCATTACAACTTCAAGCCTTTGTATACCAAAACTGAATATGATTAATGAAATACTGAATATTGTTACAGCCCATTTAACTGGAGCATACAAGGTATAATGATCTGGAAACATTACAGGCAAGGGTTCCAGAATTACAATTAAAATGTACTAGCAACTTCACAAATCACACTTGACCATATTCTCAAAGTATATCAACTGCCCAAAACAAAACTAGACAAATTAATCTGGAAATTAAGAGTATTTCATAACTTCAAGCTTTGCAAAAATGATTGAACATTCCAAAGACATCATTTATTAAATATTTAACACATTTAGACCAAGCCTAAGAATGCACTCAACCATCCAGCTCTGCCTGTGGCAAGTGGACAAGTCAGCTACAGGCACCAAATAATTTGAGAAACTCCAATGCAAGGAAAAGATCATGAACAAATTGTTTCCTGAATTGCAAGTGGGTCATTTTATACGTGTGAAATTTTCAATGATTAAATTACCAGCTATGGAAGCTACGGCAGTTGTGATTTGCTGCCTCAACTCTGGCAAAGATTGTGGCGTAAATGACTACTCAACAGGGTGGTTCAATGTGAAATTGTGTGCTAAATGCATGATGCACAGCTGTTACAGGGTCCTTTTTTGCCAACTGCAGAACACACCAAGTCCTTTGTTATTGGGTAGCCATTTTCAAAACTAGTGGCATCTAGTGGAGGCATGCAACAACACCACCTGAGTCAATTGAGAGTTTTTCTATTGACTGGTGTGAGTGTAAGGTTCAAAGTATGCCACATGTTTTCTGTATCACTTTGAAAGAGCAAGGTACTTTTTTCCTTATCCTGTATGTAAAATATAGATAAAAATAAAATACTAACTACAATTAAGCCATGTCTTACATGATAAATATTATGATAAAACATTAAAACACTGAATCTTGTGCACACACATTTCGTTAACCCTTGTAAGGACGTAGTTTACACATTTGTAACTTACAGTAATAAAATCAGTAGGGACTGGCATTACTAATGGCGGTGTTTTAAATCTTTCAAATCTTCAGACGTTTTCAGACCCATGCACTGTCATCTCATTACATATATATCACAGACACAAGAACCCTCCAGCAGATTTATACAAGTGTCATACGTGGAAGACATGAGTTGCAGTTCACGCTTCATACTTACCTTAACGACAGAAACATAGTAAGTACATTCTCACTCGGCAACAACACAGAATACAGGAATAACAGCACGGATAGTACAAAAATACAACATTAACAAGTCCCATGAATCCATACCATCACTTTTATAAATTAAAGACTTTAACAGAACATTTTAGCATACTTTAACAAAAAATAATTTTATCTTCGTCAAAAACACTGAAATGAAAGAAACAGTTGTTTCGCCATCAATGTCATTCTGACTTGTCAGTGTCGTCCCCAAGTACTTGAATTTCGTCACATTTTTGGACGATTCGTTAGCTATCCTTATATTCTGGCTCTGTCCTGAATTCTGATGACGAGACATGATCATAAACTTTGTCTTTTCTGCATTTATTTTTAGACCAACATCTCAACTAGCACTTAAGAGTGTTTCTGTGTTCGCTTTTATAGTATTTATACTATCGCCCAACAGATTAATATCATAAGCGTAGACCAAAAGGCAATGTGTCCCATTCATTTTCAAACCACCCTGAAAAGGCAAAACTGAGGATTCTGGCACGGAGATACACTCAATACACATAAGAAAAATTCTCATTATAATATAAATATTGTTGCACTTACTGCTGGTAAGTGTGCTACATTAAAGGACTTATTTAATTGAAAATTTCTAATCTACTGATTTTCTAGTGAATACCGGTGTCTACAGGCTGTATAAAAGTTATACAACAGGGATCACGGCAACTAAGGTTCTGAATGACTGAAAATACTTTAAGGTTCCTCTGATTTAATAAAGCAAAGATGTAATTATGGCCGTACATTCCATCCAAATAAAATAATTAGCACAAAAAGTGCTTTAATTGATTTTCAACCAAACACAGTATATAACGGACGGAAATTCTATATGTAACAATTGCAATAATATACAGTCAAATTGATTGATATACATTTGTGTAGAACGTTTTAATATTGAGCAGTAACAGATTATAGAACCCTTTATTGTTTATATGAAACAAAATAAATTTATATGTATATATATATATACACCCCTTCTCGAAGGTATCACCACCTTGTCGAAGGCAATCTGCCGGGTGAGGAGGCTTGCGTGCTCAAATGACCCTTAGGGCTATGCCGGCCTGAGCTTCGGCTCATGGTAGGGTCACCCAAGCCGGACAGGTCTAAGGAGATGCGCTAGACTAAGAGTGATACCCTGGTCCTCCAGGTTGGGGGTTGGGTGTAGGGCTAACAACCTTTCACCTTTAAAAAAAAATATGTGTTACGAAAAAATCAACCAAGCCTCGGATCAGGACGGACTCTTTGGCACGACCACGGCAATTGAAAAAGGACATGAGATTTGGTACTTGGAACATTAGGAGCCTCTATAGGGCTGGGGCACTGAAATCAGTGTGTAGGGAATTAGGGAATTATAAGTTAGACTTAGTGGCAGTGCAGGAAGTGCGATGGGAGGGGGAGGGCATGATCCCAGTGGACAATTTTACATTTTTCTATGGAAAGGGGAATGACAATCATCAGCTAGGGACGGGTTTTTTTGTTCATAGCAGAATTAGGGCAGCAGTTAAGAGAGTAGAATTTGTTAGTGACAGGTTGTCTTACGTAATTTTGGAAGGACGTTGGTGCGACATCATTGTCCTTAATGTTCATGCCCCAACTGAAGACAAAAGCGATGATATCAAGGATAGCTTTTATGAAGAATTGGAATCAGTATTTGATACATTTGGCAAGTATCACATGAAAATTCTGCTAGGAGATTTCAATGCAAAAATTGGGAGGGAGGATATCTTCAAACCCACAATAGGCAGCGAGAGTCTCCATGCACTTAGTAATGATAACGGTCTTAGAGCAGTAACCTTCGCTACGTCAAAAGATTTAATTGTAAAAAGTACAAAATTTCCACACCGTGATGTTCATAAATACACTTGGACTTCTCCAGATGGCAGAACACACAATCAAATAGATCATGTTTTAGTAGATAAGAGAAGGCAGACAAATGTAATTGATGTGAGATCATTCAGAGGAGCAGATTGCGACACTGATCATTATCTGGTGGTAGCAAAAGTGAGGGAGCGGCTTTCAGTAAGTAGACGAACTAAACAAAATTTTGACACAGAAAGATTTGATTTGAAAAAATTAAGTGAGGGAGAGGCAAAGGAACAATATCAAGTTGAAATTTCGAATAGGTTTCAAATTTTAGAGGCAAATGAGGATAATGAAAGTGTGGACATCAACAGGGAGTGGGAAAATGTCAGAAACTGCATCAAAATTTCAGCAAAAGAGAAACTAGGATACTACAGGAGAAAGCAAAATAAACCGTGGTTTGATGAAGAATGTTCAAAATTAATAGATCGAAGGAAGCAAACAAAATTTCAATGGTTGCAGAACCCAAACAAAACAAATGCGGATAATCTATGTAACGTGAGACGTGAGGCTAGTAGAACCTTTAGGACTAAGAAAAGGGAATACCTGAAGGGCAAAATTGCTGAACTTGAGACAAATAATAAGGAAAAAAACATCAGAGACCTGTACAGAGGCATTAATAACTTTAAGAAAGGATATCAACCCCAGACCAATTTGGTAAAGGATGATAGTGGCAAGTTGCTTGCAGATCCAATAAAAATTGTGAATAGGTGGAAAAATTTCTTTAGCGAGCTCTTAAATGTTCATGATACTGGTGATATTAGACAGATTAAAATGCATACAGCTGAACTGTTGGTGCCAGAACCTAGCTTAGATGAAGTGGAACTAGCCATTGGGAAGTTGAAAAGTTATAAATCTCCAGGAATTGACCAGATTCCGGCCGAATTAATTAAAGCAGGTGGCAAAGGGTTGCATATGAGGATCCATAAGCTTATTCAGTTAATTTGGGATAAGGAAGAGATGCCACAACAGTGGAAGGAATCCATAATTATTCCTATTCATAAGAAGGGGGACAAGACTGAGTGTGGTAATTACCGAGGAATATCGCTGCTATCAACCTCATACAAAATTCTATCCAACATTCTTTTGGCAAGGTTAACCCCATATGCGAATGAAATTATTGGGGATCATCAGTGTGGGTTCAGACGAAACAGATCAACGATTGATCAGATCTTTTGCATTCGTCAGATACTAGAGAAAAAATGGGAGTTCGGTGGGACCGTACATCAGTTATTTATAGATTTCAAAAAAGCCTATGACTCTGTGAAGAGAGAAGTGCTATATAATATTCTTATTGAATTTGGTATACCAAAGAAGCTAGTGGGTCTAATAAAAATGTGCTTAAATGAAACCTGTAGCAAAATTCGAGTAGGTAAATATGTATCTGAGACATTCCTCATCAAGAACGGTCTAAAACAAGGAGATGCTTTGTCTCCCTTGCTCTTTAACTTTGCGCTAGAATACGCCATCAGGAAGGTCCAAGGTAGGCAGGAGGGTTTGCAATTGAATGGGACACATCAGCTATTGGCATATGCTGATGATGTTAATTTATTGGGGGACGATATAAATACAATAAAGAGGAACGCAGAAGTTTTACTAGAGGCTGGTAGACAAGTGGGGCTGGAAGTAAATTCAGAAAAAACTAAGTACATGTTAGTATCTCGTCATCAGAAGACAGGCGGGCAAAATTATCTTAGGGTGGCTAATAAATCCTTTGAAAGGGTTACAAAGTTCAAATATTTGGGAACAACAATAACAAATCAAAATGATACTTGTGAGGAAGTTAGGAGGAGACTAAATTCCGGAAATGCTTGCTACTTCTCAGTCCAAAATATTTTGTCTTCCCGTCTGATTTCTAAGAACCTGAAAATTAAAGTATACAAAACAATAATCTTGCCTGTTGTTTTGTATGGGTGCGAAACATGGTCTCTCACTCAGAGGGAGGAACACAGATTGCAGGTGTTTGAGAATCGGGTGTTGAGGAGGATATTTGGGCCTAAGAGGGAAGACGATGGGGCGTGGAGAAAACTGCACAATGACGAGCTTAAAAATCTGTACTGCTCCCCCAGTATTGTGAGGGTGATTAAGTCGAGAAGAGTGAGATGGGCGGGACATGTAGCGCGCATGGATGGGACAAGAGGTGTGCACCGGGTACTGGTTGGGAAACCTGAAGGGAAGAGACCGCTGGGGAGACCTAGACGTAGATGGGAGGATAATCTCAGGCGGGATCTATGGGAGATAGGAGTTGAAGGAAACTGGATTTTGTTGGCCCAGGACAGGGTCCGGTGGAGGGCTTTGGTTAATTCGGTGATGAACCTTCGGGTTCGGTAAGCCATCTAGTTAGTTAGTTATATATATATACACCACTCTTGAGTATGGGCAGACAAAATGTTGGCTATACAGTCACTTAACTGATAATGAGATATAGAGATTCAACTGGCACCAATTTTTGTACTTCATTTCCCATTTCAGCACATCTCAAGTATTTACAAAACGAAGCATTTCAAAAAAAGAGCCCACATTTTACACAATATTCTTGTAATACGTCTCATCTGGGCTTGTGCCAGCATTTGTCGACGTGATGCGCCAAGACTTCACCAAACCTCTGTTTCCCCACGGTCATGTGGATTGATTCGATTGATCTAAAAAGTAGGTCGGCAGCAAGGTCATCCGGAAGTTTGGTAAGGAATTGCGCACCGTGAATGAAGTCCAGCTTCAGAAGCGTCTCTTGATGAAGGTGCAGAACCCCTGTAACAGGCAAATGCTAAGTCTGTGACTGCCATTCTCAGGACACCGGGACTGCACCTTGTACGTAGATGGCCCAGGATTCAACTTTTCTTTCTGTTACACCTACACGGTCACAACATTGTACATACTCTGCTATCTTCTGACAAACACATGTTACCAGAAGAATTAATCATGGCCATCCAAAAATGAATAAGGGTAAAAAAAAACACAATTTTTGCATCTCCCAAATATAAAGCAACATTCTCTCAAATTCAGTCGTTCTCCAACAGTTGTGAACGGTAAATACACTTTGCACAAAACTGAAGATATTATAAAAAGGCGTTCCACCACAATAAATTTCTGTTGCCGTAAGCAAAGACCTGTTATGGCTCTAAGGCATTGTTTACCATTTCCTGTAAAGCGTTTCGCACGAACAAATGGTGTAAGCTAGGGACAGTGTCTTGCAGAGGACACTGTTCATATTTAGCTTTCTGGCTGGCACTTGGTTGGTCGTGCTTACTCGCACCTTGATGATGGAGGTAGCAAGGACTTCTGAAATGTTGGTAAACATCTACCAGACTACATGGAGCCGCAGCCCAGAAGACAGCAACTGCGAGAACCTTAAATCCTACTTAAAATTACCCCATTTTTGACTCTACTGAACCCCTTCTCACCCCCAGTCCCTCTGAAAAGAACTACTACTCACTCACAACCAACTTCATTCCTAGCATCACCACTGCACCACTCAGTTCAAACACAAAATCTAAAATCCGCAGACACCATAACTTCAATTCCATTTTAAAAAGTTGACTGAAAACACATTACATTTCCATACGTATACACTAATATTTATCATTCCTCAGTTTCCACTGTATCGTCAAGCAGCCAATACAGTATAAAACACTACAAAGACTACAAATCTATAACCAAGGCTCAAGTTCATTAAAGATAATAAAAGACTGCATAAAGAACACCTCAGAACCAATTATAATATAATAATGTATCATATGGTATATGTTAATTACAGAGGATCTCCCCTAAAACACTTAGTCTAATATGTCGACAGACATCTAATCATCAGCAAAAACATGCCATCTACTTGAACAAATAACACTTCAAGCAGTAAAGTATAATGAAAATATATTTAAAACATGGGTTAAATGATATGATTATATCTGGCACTAAAATCTAGCACTGGATGTAACGGTAATATTATTAATCACTCACCCAATGCAGCTCTGAAGAGAAATTCCTCTCCATCCCTAAGAAACACGTCCCAGACGCGGCAAGCCACATCAAGTGGCATCGCCTTGGCAAAAACTGTATACAGCCAGTCCAGGAGGTAGAGATCGGCACTAAGGGATGATTCTACAAAATGAGTATGCAGTCGAGGAAGGTTCTCGCGGAAGAAATCGTTGTACGCTGCATAGTAGGCATTCATCTGTTCAGACACAACAGAATGATTTAGCGTTTCCTTAAATCAGAATTGAGTAACTGTAATGAATTATTACAAAATTATTTCTGTATCCCAAAAGCAGTCATTTATCTTTTAAGAAAGCCACATGTATAACGAAAAAAATCATCTTTTTCTTTTGGGTAACCGTTTCGAATTCCAGTGACTACGAAACGCAACACTGAGTAACTTGAATTACAACCATTTACTACAGTTTCTATCATATAAACATTCAACTTCAAGAGACACAGTTTACACTTAGAATCAGTGTCTTATCACTTACTTAAATTGTAAAACACAACGTCAAGAAACCTGAATAATTTTAATTTTAAAAAGTATACTAAAATCTTAATATATAATAAACTCCAGTATAGTTAAGTTTGAGCGTAATGAAAATATTGTTCATTATATACCAAAGTATTACATACACACACGGAAAAATATTTTGTACGACAAAAATTCAATGAATACATCACAAATTACATTTAAAAAAAAAAACAAGAAAATTGCACACCACGAAGACCTAGGAACAGATGGAAAAGCAATATTAAAACAGATTTAAAGATGTACGATATGAAGGTGTAGACTGGATTCAAGTAGCTGATGAAGGGAATGAATGATGGGCTATTTTGAACGGAGTAATGGAACTTAAAGTTGAGAGATCGTTAGAGTCTAAACAAGGATTCTGCTTGATGGAGTTTGCTGCATCGTTACACAACTGTTACAGGTCCTCTTTCGTGAATGCCTGTAAAAAAAGTATTGCAAATGAATACAGAAGCTGGATACTAACGAGAGTTTGGTTGAGACAGAAGAATGCCATGTGGCATGGCCTATTGAGCAAATTGGCGAAGCAAATGAACGCGTCTGCAGCTTCCAGGTTCAAGATGAGAACTGCAGCAATGAAGGACATGCCTTGCACATATCCCACGTCGGGACGATAACAGACATATGCACCCAGTAGGCAGTGCAGCATGTCATAGTAGGGCCCACCCTGAAAGAAAGACAAAACAATTTCTTCAGCAAAACTGCTAGAGACTCACGGCCATCTAACAGTAGAACAGACCCACCGACTAAGACAGTGATACCAATAACGTGTGCTCCAGAACTAGCAACACTATCCAGTAACAAATATTTCTTAGCTTGCCAAATAAAAAGAGAAGCATCACAGCATCAGATATTGTGAATATTTTTACTTCAGAGTACGTTCATGGACATGCTGCTGAAATTCTCTTCACTCACACCGTACTACGTGCAGTATTCGTACTTCTCAATAAAATCTTCTCGGGCAATCAGCCGCGTCAACTGGTTACTGTAGTAAACCGACGTTTCTGGAACCAACTCTGTCCTCATCATCACGGTTATGATGTGGGAAGATTTCATTGATTGTACTCGCTGCGAAAGTCTCAAATCCTACATCATTCGTACTTCCGATTACGTGGCTTTCGGAAACTGCTAATTTTATTATTCGGTTATTTTGTAAAGTCAATTTGTATATATTAAATCTTGTCCGTCTAATCACAATAAATTCTTATTAAATATTAAAATATTACAATAATTAACATTTAAAATATTAAATGATGTTCTTTATCGAAATATTCGATTTACATTAGACCATCATTTTTCATGTTTCACGACATGTTTCAGTTCCTAAAAGAACCATCCTCAGGTGTATATAATATTCATTTAACCTTTATGTTATTTACATTACAGACTGATACAAAAACAACAAAACGTTCACCCACACTAAAGTCACATTGAGCATGATGTATATATACAGAACAACATCGAGTGTGTTATTAAAAATGTAATAAAAATCTGAAAAAGAACATCGTTTGATATCTGGTAAAAATCTGATAAAAATGTATGCTAGCATAATGTATGAAAAATTGTATTTGAATTATTTATCGTTTTGAAGCTTTATATAATTATATACATAAGAATTTATTGTGATTAGACGGACAAGATTTAATATATACTTATTATATCACAATATGACGCAACTTTACCATCTTATGAAAGTCAATTTGTATTATTCATGAAATTATATTTTCTTATTCCTCATCTACAATTATGAAGATAAAAAATAAAATAAACCATTCACAATTTATCATAAAAAATGTCCGCGTAAGAAGCCAAAGCATCAGCTACTGCTACCGGTGACCGTAACTTGTTTACAAAAATTACATATCAAATTATTTTATTCTAGTGGGTGTAACACACAAAATTTATTGGGGTGAACTGATTATATTGTATAAAGCGTACAAACAACTGTGACATATCTGGAACCTTTTTTCACCCAAAAAAAAAATAATAATAAAACACATAGAAAAATTAACTATAAGATTTCTATTCGATATGCAGTTTTCAGTGTTGAGAATTTTAATGTTTTTCTTCTGGGTTGTGACACTGCATGTACTTGTAGGTAGATACCAACATTTCAGAGAAACATACTGTCTCCATCTTCACGAATAAGATAGTATGATATCTACTTAGGGGTCTGCACAGCATCACAACTCCGAAGAACATCAACATATAATATTTCTGCATTACACACACATATCTCAGCATCGCTTAAATTCACAAACACGGTCTTCGTTACCTGTGCTCATCTACACTGAATGAGATTCAAGGACTGAAACATCATGCATTACAGCTGACACGAACAAAACGACAGCCATAGTTACGAAGTAGAAGCAAGATCAGATTTTATGGATGGAACAAAAGCTTAAATTTACATGAAGTGTGAGAGAGAACATGCCACTTCATTTTTAAAAGATACATTTCCCGTAAAACTGGTATTAAAATTATTCCAAACACTGAAACTGAGATAAAAAGTACAACACATTCCCTCAAACCAAGAAACTCATCGGGTTATGATGAAATAACAAGGAGACAATGAGAAAAGCCGTAATTAGCTGCCAGAAAAAAAAAATGACACTGACGGAATTCAGAATAGAAAAAGTACTGAGACAAACAGTATTAAAGACGAGATAAGTGCCGCCCTGGCCGAATTTGAAGAAAGGATTACAAATGTACTTAACATTAAAAAAAAAAAAGATGACGCCACCCCACATTTATCTGAAAAGACTATGGATAACCACAAAAAACCTGAATTCAATACATGAACTTCAACTACAAACCTCATAAAATTCAAATGAGACAAGACATGCCGAATTAAAACATTTTGTAGATTCGTACTGGATTCAACCGGCCTATTAGGGCGGTATCGCACTAGGATGCCAACGGGAGGCCATGGCGCAGCTGCCAGCATCTCGGCCAAACTCAATGCATTAATTTAGTAGTCATATATCGCACCTGGCATCCGTCTGGAAGCGCTTCCAACTTGGCATCGCTGCCAACCAAGATGCCAAGTTCAAATGCTACTGGCATCGCTGCCACGGCCAAGGCCAAATCAACATCACATGACAGTCTGGCCAGTCCATTGACGTCCGTGCGTGAATGTGCTTGTGTGTATTTCTGTTTCTTCCAAACGTGGATAATTTCGACACCGAAAGATTGATAATTGAAATTCAGTCCCGACTATGGGATTCATCTGCTATTGAATACGCAAACCGGGACTTGAAAAAAAGAAACTGGGTAGAACTTGTGGAAATATTTGGAGGAGATTTATTTACAGTAGAAAAGAAAGAATTAGCTAAGAAGTGTTTCTATGGCTTTATTTGTGGGGCCGCTTTCCAATATGGAAACTTGATTTTTAAGGTTTTTTGTTTAGCAATCTATATATCACAAATAACGTGAATTAAGAAGAAACCTGCTTTTATTATGTTTTATTAAATAAATTTGTTCATGTAATATTACATGTGATTTGCAAGAACTGAAATATTTCAAATTTAATAATGGTATGGACGTGCAAAGTGTGTGTATGGAGAATTTTTTTTTACTTGTTTCTTTGTTACAGAATTGAAATTCACTCCAGGTATGTAGTTTTGATAAAGGTAAATCTCATTTCCTCAAAAGTGATAAAAGTGGACATTTCTCCTTGCTAATAGCCCTTCATTTCGTGCTCTCATAATGTCGATCCATCTGTTCGCTCGACTGGCGTCGAAAGCTGGCAGCTTGTCTGGCGTCTTTTTCTGGCAGCTGGACGCCATGGCATCGCTGTTGGTGTCGCTGCCATGGCATCCTAGTGCGATACCGCCCTTACAGTTCAACAAGTTACTCAACTGAAAGAGTAACAAATAAACTTGTATCTTTAGCAAGCCTTGAGCATGAAACTGAAGAAAAATTTATTGTACTTCTTCTTTGGTGCAATATTAATGACTAATAGAGTAAGTATGAATATCATCTTCTTCCTCTACAAAAATTTTCTTAAAAAATTCTCCACTCTTTGTGAGCCCACATATGCACTACTGTGTTCACAGAAACCTGCCACTGAAACCTTTCAACATGATCCTCACTTCTCTTTTGCTTTAACACTAGCTGCCCCCAGAAGATCCAAGGCAGCTCAGTCAATAGTGACAGGCTAGACGACAGGGGTTCGATCCCCTAAAGGGGCACGGGATTTTTCCTGTAGCCTCTGCATCCAGCGGGGTAAAGCACAGCCGGGGCACGACGCTGACCACTCACCCCTGTGTAGTTCCAAGGTTAAGAATAAGAGCTATACCTCCTCTCCCACAAGCGGCTATATGGCGTGCAACAGGACAGCTTTTACTAGATTAACATTATGCATTTCTACTCCTTATGGAAGAATGCGTGCCTTGTTGTATAACTGTATGCACGCATGTAGAGAATAACTTTGCGACTTAATTCTATATTTCTTAAGTTAAAGTATAAAATTACTGCAAAGTCACTACAAAAGTCATCAGCATAAACTTACACACTGAAATATGCAGAGATGTGGAAATGTTCTAGCTATGTCAAGCTGAATGAGTTCCATGCTCGCCTCCTTGTCCGCGCCGTCTCCAGTTCGAGCTGCTGCTGCTGCTGCTACCTCCACAACGTCCACAGAATCAGTTGATCTCAACCTTTCCTGAGCGCGAGTGAGGCAGATGTTATACAGCTGGTTCGTCACGTTCAGGTCATTACCTATCGCCAACTTCCACACCTTGCCTCGTACAGACGGAGGGATGCCTTGCCACCACAAATCACATGCCTTGCGAGATGATCTCCTGTTGAAGACACACTTGAATGAAGTTATTGAATTTCTAGTTTCTTTCCATTAAAACAAAATATAAATACAAACCATACTCAGAACACTATTTACAAAATGTTACTTAACATCTCAATGGTATTTTAAAATTGCGTGATCTTCGTTTAATGCAATAACAGGTGTATATCCGCAGTTATGTGCCAAAAGCAATGACAGTGTTTGCATTGCAGAGGTCCTTTTGGGGTCCAGTACGTCTCCACCTATCACGCGGATCACAGAACCCTACGAATAAACACGCTTTTGACACATCACGGCCTCACACCAAACAACACTATGAAGTGGTTTCAACGTTAACATTTGCACTTCGACAAACATGCATATTTCCTATATTTATAGTTAGTATGGTAAAGATAAAAATATTAATCTCTTTGCAGTGCACTTACATAGTATCCCATTTAGGCAGAATCTCATTGTTCCAGACATAGGCAGCATTAGCTAGTTGCTCCTCCATCTTTAATTGTCTCTGCAGTTGCTTCTTGCGCAGTTTTGCTTCCTTGACCTCTGTACAACGAATAAAACTGGTTCAATATAACAGCATGAAAACACCTTTTAAATATCTTGAAGACTGTAAGGCCAACAGTAAAATTGTTTTTCTTTTTTACAAATTTTGTTCAATACGTGTTCACTTCAGTTAGTTATGCTCCAAATGTGCACAGAAATACACGTAAGTCTTCGTGTATCAAAGCATATAGGTCTTCATACAACGTCCATTACTTCTGAACACTTTAAACAAGAACTGAATGTGTTCAAAATTAAGCATTTGAATTACCAACACATCTGCAACCTCTTCCTCCCATACGACAAAGCAGGTTCACCTATTCACAGGGCAACGATGATGGAGGCAGCACGCACCTCTGAAATGTTTGTAAACGTCTACCTGACCACACGGCACAACAACCCAGAAGACAGCCATCTTAGGTTCACTTCTATTACATGGATATGGAAGGTACTCTGTTAGCCTACCCTGAGCATGGGTTTTCATGGTTTTCCTCAGCCTCCTCAGACGAATGCCAGTAATGAACCATGATAGCGACCATGTCTTCTTCCACTTTCACATCTCTGATTTTATGGAGTAATCAAGAATTACAAAGCAGAATAAAATGCACATAAGTTAATAAAGCATTTACAACTCACCCTACAGCGCAAAACCCATTCTTTACGGTGGATTTACAGACGGAAGCAAAATAATGATATGAACACTTTTATTCTATGCAAGCTTTGTCTTTTTTATATTATACATTCATTAACTGACGACTGCTGTCTTCTGGGTTGTTGCGTTGTGTAGTCTGGTAGATGTCCACCAACGTTTCAGAGGCCAGCCGCCTCTGTCATCAGGGAGATCGATCGCCCTGGTGACGGAGGCGGCACAGCCTCTGAAACGTTGGACATCTACCAGACTACACGGCACATCAACCCAGAAGACAGCAATCTTCAGACTCACCGCCACGAAAACCTCAAATCCTACATTCATAACCTCATTATTGCTCAGCTTACTGTGATGACTAAATTGAAGTCTTCTTGCTGTTCATTTTGTCATCATTACCTCCATATGACTCTTTCTGTTCACGTTGCTCCGTCGTTAAATTATAGCTGAACTTCTGACTGGGACTGAATGGGGTCATCGGATTATTTATGGTTTATTCTCAGACACTGTTATGGTTCACATAAAATTAATATTCGTAACATGTCAAAAATTTTCACTGCAAGCTCCAAAAACCAAATAACAAATTTCATATTACAAGTTTAAATTCTACACTCAGAGATACTTTAACAGCTGAATATTTCCACACACAGAGGCAAATCTGAATGTGCAAGTCTGGTCTACGGATTAGAGTTTTCCTACTAGCGATTGAAAGTAGCAGTAGTAGAACAGATCACTAGCACAATGGCCATCAATTCCCACAGTTGTAATGTCGCCCACACGCCAAGTCGTTTGCCCATATCTATGACACGCAGGTAAGCCAGTTTGCAGGTACAACTTTTACGTATCTAACTGTGACACACATGTAGCAGATTAGAAGTTCCATTGGTTTTCATCTCTTACTTCGCTCAAGGCAGGAGGTAAAATTTCATTCATTTCGACTTCAAAACAAACACCTTACCAAATCTGCTTAAATTCAAATGGCACAAAATAATAAACATGCTGTCACCAAATCCTCCTCCCCCCCCCCCTGCTAGAGCTGCACAGCCATTCCAATGGCAGCCAAGACTTGCAGTTACCCAGCCTGCAGCCTACATGTTGCTGGTCACCTGTATGCGCACGTGCTCTCGGCCTTTCTATCGAACCTTCCTAGCTCCTCGCACAATACAGAAAGTAATGGAACACAGCAGTCAGTCAAGTTTCAAGCAAGCACAGTGTCCGTTTCCGAACAAGGAGCGGCAGCAGTGTATTGCGTTCTGAAAATGTCATAAGGGGAGATGACCCCACCTTGAAGATTCCACTGGTAGAGGTGAAGCATTGTGAAGATTTGGGTGTTTGCCACAGGCGGGTTCATCCTGGGACTGGATGTCCTGCAAACTTGTGATACAAAGGAAGATTACGGGTGCCATGTGCCATGACTTGGCCAAAATTAAGTGTCGGTGTGGAGACCCAGAGCGTGGCCATGAACGTCCAAACCTACTCTGGCCAAAGACAAAGTGATTCTTGCTAGATGCGAGAGGTTGTTGATGGCGCAGCTAAAGGGACCCCTTGAGGTGGTGAATGACCTCATGGAGCCAGGCCAGCAAGGTCAATGGGATTCATGCTTAGAAGAGGATAATCTAGAACCCAACTTCAGAGGACTTGCATGCTCCGTGATCTACTACAATGGGTGGTAATCAGCGCAAAGCCAAATCTGAACACCACAGAAGCCCACAAATTGGAGGAATACATCACCGAGTTCCAGGATAAATGAAAAGTGACAACTTATGGGTGGACAGAGTTTACCACCAGTGACACTGAAGACGGGTATTTTCTGGGTTGTAGTGCCATGTAGTCTTGTAGTAGAAGAGGTCCTTGCTGCCTCCATAATCAGGGTGATGAGTAAGCCGTGTGTGTGAAATCAGTTAGACCAGTCAGTCAAGGTAATGCCTCGGTTGGACCAGTGGGGCATAGGGTCAGGATCGGGGAAACGCCTTGGAATCTATAAGAAGGGGGGGAATGCCACAGCTCAGCCAAGAGGAGGAGGTGGGGCATTAGCGTCAGCTGGCAAAAGAGAAACGCACCTTTTTTGCGAGCAGCTTCTACCATCTGCTGGTACTCTTGGCGGTGCTTCTGGTCTTCATCTGGCGGTTTGGCTGGCAAGTTAGAAGGGCGGCTGTGAAGGATGAGAGCTGAGCTGCTGGCCACAATGTCCTCGTAATGCTTACTGTTACTGCCTGTTGAGATGATACTCGGTGGTGACTCTGGCATTCGGCTGGTCTCCTTAAACCACAACCACATTAACATTCAAACTATTTCTTCCTTAGTGTATTTTATTATTATGGATCAGCTGCTGAGGTTACATAATTCCGACCACAAATGGAACACTGATTATGAATAAGGAACTGTGAAGTATGCGGAAGGGGACAGTTGTGGCGCATCAAAAGTAATAACCCAGAACCGGTATAGAAGTACTGAGGAAAACCATAAAAAATTTCACGACTGTTGCAGGAAATCTTAAAAACATGAAGCAATAACATTAAACCAGGAACAGTCATGTGGGGTGCCTTAATCACCCCAGCTGAGAAGGTTTTCAGTTACACCTGAAAACAATTAATGAAACGGTGGAAATCTACCAGACTACACGGCGCGATAACCCAGAAGACAGCAATCTTCAGACTCACCGCTGTGAAAACCTCAAATCCTACAAAATAAAATTGATTGGTAAACTAAGAAATAATAAGTGTGAGACAGCACCACAATTTGTATATACTATAAACAGAGAAGTTTTGTTAACAGTTCTGTCATGACGAACTCATGAAACTACCTTAACGTTGGCAGAAGTGTGTCAATTATAACTGATATAAACTTCCACAAAATTACCATGCCGAACGGAAAAATAAATACTTGTTTCCTTAAAAAGATCACAAAGAAGAAAAAACTTAAACGTGTTCAGTGATTAACATGGTTTAAGCTTAATTCATGTTGTACGAGGAAGATTTAAAAAAAACCTACCATATCTGGAGCATCTCGTTCTGATGGTTTTGACACAAGTCTCCCAAACAATTTCCAACCAGGGGCTGTCGCACATCGGTTATTACTGCTGCTGCTGTTGTTGTTCCGAGAATCTCGTGACGACTTCCATATAAAGACATTTCTGAAAGCATAAGAAATTTACATATAAACTACAACTCATACCAACGTGTACCAACACACAAACATGTACGCATGTCTTCGTGTATTCTGTGTAATTATTTCGTTTCTACATCAACAAATTTAGTGACGACAGCTTCTATATCCTTAGAGGTTAATACAGGCATTGTTTATCAAGCGAAACAAACGTCATGACACAATACTGAGAACACCTTCACTTACTGTACATTCCTCCCACAGATTCCTCATGTACATTAAACTGTTTCGGAAGTTAATAAACCTGATACTAAAATCAATTCCCAATACACAATGTAAACCGTAACTGATTACCAACACTTTCTTGTGAAATCCACGTGTGCTCACAGAGAGGGAGAAGGTGCTATCATTTACACATTAAAATTTCCTTAAATACATGATAATTGTTTCTGGACGTGGGGGCTATGTGATAATTGACAGAGCGAAAGCCTCACACGGGAAGCACGTAACACCAAATTAAATCAGCAGTAACAGGAACTACAAGCAGAAATTTTTATTTATGATAAATATCATACATTAAGAAAATAAGTTATAAGCTAAAAATTAGAGACGTGCTTTCAAAAATGCTATTTATTCCTCCATTAAAAACTTTCAGACAAGAATTTTTTTTTGAACTGCATGGAGAAGTACATAACAAAATCATGTATTAAATAATTCTCTAAAACCTTAAGTTCCAAGCTAATAACAAGCATTTTCAGTGCTAATCTTGGAATTACTGCCAAGAGAATTATTTAAAAGCCCTGCCACCCTCTTCAAATTACACAAACATTACTAAAGCGGAGAAGCCGTTCCTCACTGTATACTTCTCTTTATGCTACTAATGCACTCTGTCATAAACGATATCTTGTTTTTATGAAACCCACGAGTTCATCACCACAATAATAATTACTATTATGTAAAAGACTATGACCAAGCAATCAACAGGGCAGAGTCCAATCACTGTTGTCATCTATCTACAAGGTTTATTCATTATATCAGTATCTTACTGGCATAGAGAGACAATTTAGGCAGCATTACATTTCCAAATGTATAATAAAGACGTTACAAAATGTTTCCCGTAAGATTTTATTTACAGTCCAGACCCTTCACAACTTCCAACAGATGACCACACAGTAAAAGCTATGAACCAAAATCTAGTTTTAAAGCGAACAAACCAAATGTTACATTATTTGTATTGATCTAAGTTACTTTGAAGTATATCATAACCTCAACCAACTAAAAATCCCAGGTTCAATTCCAGGCATAAAGGCATAGTAATGATTTATTCTTTCAAAACTTTTACACAGTTAAAACTCTTCTACAGAGTTAGGACTATGGCCTGTTGCAGGAACTGCAGATATTATTTCAATGTTTAAAATGTTTTTAAACTATTCAAAATTAAATTTCACACTAAAGTTAATATTTCAGACAATAAATACTGTGAAATGTGTGGCAGGTTCATACTGAAAATGAGATTTGGTTCTACAGGCAAGGGATTTGAACACATAGACATTAAAGAGAGAATTTAATTTTCAATGCAAAAACCATTGGTTTCTTTCCCACTTAATATTTGCAGTTGAATTTATGGGATATTGCAATACAAACATTGTGTGTGAAGTTATTATAAAATAACAATACTTGATATGCCATTATTTTGTTCCCTAAAAACATCTTTCTCCTGTATATTTTTCAACTAATCACTTTCCACAATTACATTTGTTTCTACTTTTCAACTCCATGTGGATTGGAACAGTGAGTTTAAAAGTACAATCATGAAGCGGTCTCAGGTCGTATGCTGTTCTTACAATGCTTTGTGACAATCGGTCAACTAGCGTAAATAAGATGATGCTTGTTTCTCAATCAGGGAATGGAAGATGGGCACACATAATCACACAAATATGGTTCAACATAAAACTGCCTTTTTCAGGTTTAACTCAAAAATGCCTTCTTTGAAGACCTGAATACAAAATTGCTACTGGAAAAAGAGAAGAACACTAGCACCTAACTGGCGTGATAATTGCATTTAAAGGGTAAGGAGAAACTCGTGCAACTCACTGCCAACGAGATTAGTTGCAAATCAGACACTGTTAAGATATCTATAATCACTGGTATATGATCTAGGCCTTTTTTAGGTTAAGGCCCCAAATCTATCAGAAAATACCTGAAAGATGTCCACATCAAAGCAAATAAGCCAGTTAGCTTAGGGGACATTTAAATATTGGCTTGAAGGGTTAAAACTATTATAAAACTATTTAACAAAAAAGGAGAGTAAGACTTACCTACTAAAAAATCCTGATATTCCCTTTTTGCTTGTCTTTCCACCACTCACTTCATCACAAAAACAATCACCAAGTTCAGAAGGACAACCATGCATTTTTGTAGTATGGTCATCTGGGTCATCATTAGTAGAAGGAGATGCATCACTCAAACTTGACACAGTGCTTGAGAAGGAACTGGCGTCTGTACGCGTAAATGAACTAGTACCAAATCGTTGTAATGTACTGCGAGGAGATTCAAAGCTTATACAATCATCTTCAACACACCTTACTCCACTCCTACACACATCACCAGTGCCCTCTTCTTCTATGCACTCAAGTTGTTGCTGCAAACCATTCTGATGCGCCTCTTTCTTCAAGTCCCCATATTTCTCTGATTCCCGCTGCTGTTGCTGTAGGTCTAAATGAGTTGGGCTAATTATATGCAACTGTCTTGTTATTGGACAATAGGCTATTGGAATGTTTTGCAGAAGTTCTCTTAAAGGGATTGGAGCTTTACCAGGGCTGATGCCACTTGATTCAAAGGTATGCACTGGCTTTGTTGAAGAACTGTGTTGCACACTCAGATTATAATCTCCAGTATCACAGTCTGACAATAAATCACTTTTCCACACTGATGAAGATTGTACTGGATTTGTTTTTAAAGCACATGTGTTAAGTTCCATAGTTTTATCACATGAAAAACTATGAAACGGCTGGTTAGTATTGGACACACCTTTGCAGACACTGTCACTAACAACGGCTGGAGTATTACCTTGGAAGCTTGAATTATCTTTTCCAGAACTTTCACATTCACAACCTAAAGAGCTCCCCTCTGTGTTAAAATCAGCACATTCAGGAATACAATTAATATTATGTGAAGGAAGCTTATCAACGCCTCTTTCTGGCCAAGTTCGAAACCAAGTCTCATTGGAAACTATATTGTTCACTTTTAATGTAATTACATCTACACTTTTGCTCTCATCTGGTAGTTTCGAATCAAAAACTTCCTTATTATTGTCGTCATTAGGTAAACAATGAAGTTTTTTACTTTCCAAGCAACTGGGCAGGCTCTGACTTCTTGTTTTCTGGGTGAAACTATTTAAAGCTTTCTGTAAATAATGTACTGGATGACCCATTCCAATTCTTTTCGTCCTTCGTATATGAAAACTATTTGACAATTCGCTGTTATGACAAACCACTTCTGGTACTCCCGTGTCCAAGTGCCTTTCCACTTGACCCTGATTCGTATGATGTGACAGATGCTCAAAAACGGACTTCACTTTTCTCCCTTCTGAAGATTTGCACATAGATGGCATATTCTCATTTTTCTCCTTCCGCGTAGAGACGCTTTTCATATCAAACTGTAATTTAAAATTTGCCCAACAGACACATAAATACTAATCACTTTACAATCCACATAACACAAGTTTAGAAAGAACGTAAAAAAAAACTGAAGACTAAATACCCTAAACTAACCTTCTACACAGACTATAACTCCCACCGATCCCAAAAACTCATCCAGGATCTCGAGTTATGTTCTGTGGTCGCGATGTTTATTCTACATCTGATGACCGAGCTCGACCAGTCAGCTGCTGTACCACAGATTAACAAAATGGTGTTTATTGACTCCTACTACGTAAATAATTACATGGAATAAAATCGCGCAATTGTAGTCAAGTCGTAAGTGCTATTTATGTTTTTGATTATTTATAGTTTATTTAACGATGCCTTTCAATTGTATCAGACTATATAGCGGCGAATTAGGGGATGATATGAATAATGAATTGGAAAGGAAGCGGTCGTGACATGATTTAAGATACTATCCCGACATTTGCGTGGAGGTTATTATTCCACAGTAGTCTTTTATATCTGCTAATAGGGTTGCCGTTCTTTCTGTGAACGCCACCAGTACAGCTCTACTTGGAGTGTTACAAGTAATCACGTTTGCAAAACAGAATGAGGTTATGTGCACCTGAAAGTTATAAATTATAATGTAAAAGTTAAAGGTACTCCTTATGCTTAACTAAGCTCTACGCCATGCAGAAGTATGGGGATATGAACTTTAATGCTTTAATAGGATCATAATGAAAGCTTTGCCAAACAATTTCTGGTGTCGATTTTAATAACAGAAGTACTGATGCAATCCGTAAACATATAGCATCGCTGTGTCGGCAATATTCCCACTTAAAAAATTCCTTAAAAGGCAGTGACTTCTTAAAGCATGAAACCAAGTGCTCTCTTATGACTGATAACAAGAGTAACAAGTCTTTCCGCCATATAAGTGCAGCGTACCCAGAATCGTAAAATAATTCATGGGACCTGATACAGATAATATATCTGATGCACCCCTTTATTTATTTTTATCAGTACTTGCTGTATGAGATCTCGACTAATCAATCCCCTCTCCTGCTGAGGTAGGGAAGAATCTTTCCCTTTTGCCTCAACTTCTAGGTAGCCGAAGGGCTCTCCACGAATGGAATGGAATTTTTAAATCGTGGAATGAGAGTTCAGCTATTAATTATACAAATGAAGCGGCGCAGCGACATGTGTGACAGATGGAAGAATTACGAATGGAACAGAGGATTGAAGTGTAGATTAATTCTGTTATCCTGTGATAAATCTTTTATAATCCGTGATACGTACAGTTGGGCGTTATGCACAGGTTATACTAAAGTGTGAAGATTACTTTGTAGCTATTGAAGGTAACTTTGCCGTGATTTGCCAATCATTGTGAAGTAATAGGTAGTGATTTTTAGCTTATCAGCAATGAAATCCACAAAATTTATCAGGAGCAGGGCTTAACCCTGACTTATGCCCTGGAAGGGAGTGTTTGCAGTGGAGGAAGTCATAGGTAAGTAAGTCAACCTAATTTCGGACGGATTGAAGTTTATGATAGTTTGCACTGAACTCGTAGTTGCTAACTTTATCGGTACTTGATATGTTGACTGACGAGGAGGCTTGTTTGTTCAGCTGCTATTTAAGACGCAGGAAACAGTTTAGGTTCATCCATTTTTCATTGTCCATTCCTTGCATTTTTTAAGAACCTTGTTTGTGGCAGTTTGCTTTGGAAAAATAGAACAATATTGACGGATCTGGCATATGTTCATCTTCTCGTGGACATTTGCCAGAATTTAACACTATAGATATGCTGCTACTAACACCACTGATAATGATGCATTTACATTTTGGCAGGCGAAGCATTCCCACATAAGCCATATTGTTTAAGACTTTTTCCAAGACACACACAACCATAAATTGTATTTAGTTAAAGACAGATCATTTACTCAAAAACAGACGACTTTTCTGAAAGTAAAGAACAATAACGAAATGCTCTGGAACCTTCAAATTGCCCTCAAAGTTTGGCCGCTTTAACTGGCATTGATCCTGGGTTTGGTTTCATCGCAGTGCCTTTGAAGTATAGTTTTTTGATGATGTAATGATTTCAGTAAGTTGATTTCATAATTTCTTAGCTGAGCGTTAAAACAGTTGTAATGATCATTGCATTTTATTTTGTAGTGATGTTTCAAATTGTACCCCTGACAACTGACCTTTTCTTTTTTAAATATGTTATATGGTCTCTCTATTGTAATGGATGAATAAGCTTTCAGTTTTGATTTCAAGCCATTGTTAATTTTATAAAATTTGGGTTATTAATGTTACAGTACTTCTTATATTGTTTTGTTAAATATCACGTTTTAACATTGTACGCTTGTCCCAACATTTTTGTTTAATTAAGTTCATTGTTTGTGATATTTTGCTCTTGTACTTAAATAATGTGTATATGTATACAAACACGTGCGCATGCACACACGTATGTATATATTATTTTTCTTCTCCTTAGTAGCAGAAAATCTTTGCCCTTCTCACAAGCATGGGGAGCAGCTGTATGGATGAGCCGAGTGAACTGAAATGCGTTGTAATGCTACTGGAGGTATGCATAAACACACAATTCTTTTCTGCTCGACACATTTCTGTATCCATATAAGGCAAATGAGTTGCCTCAGCCATCAGCTGTGCTATATATTTTACATTTTTATGAAATATGAAATTATCACTGTCATCACAGAAAGTCTATTGTTGAATGGTGTTATGAGCTACTTAATTCCATTAATATCCTTGTAACCCATTTTCTAGAAGAACAATTTTAATAATATCAAAGTGATCCAGTGTTCATTTTTCTTGAAATGATGTAGACAGGCGTGTAAGCTGCCATTACTTATATTTCCTGATAACTGATGCTAAATGTTTTTAAAACTGCAGATTTGAGTCCTAAACTTCATTAAATAAGATGAAAGAAATTTAAATTGCTCTAATATTTGAATGTGTCAATTGTTCAACTTGTATCTAGTAACTTTGAAAGATAAAAATCGAGCTAAACATTTTTCAGATCGAGAAGCTAATGTGTGAAACCGAAACATTAAAAGAAGAATGTGACAAAATCCGTCTTGAACAAGAAATGCTCGAATTGGAACTTGAAATGTTGAAGCTGGAGCAGAGGAAACTAGAGTTGGAGGCTGCAGTGAGGGAGAAAGAGCGTTGCTTGGCGGTAAACTCTGGTCACTCGGACACAGCGTCTACGTCAGAATCCACTGGTAGTGAAACAAGAAAGCTACATGTAATGTGACTGATAAAACATTTCCTTTGATCTTCATATCAAGGGATTTTGGGAATTGAAACTGTGTTTATTATAAAAAATAAATGTGTTGTCAACTGAGACAGACTTAAAACAGAATGAGAGTTGTATTTGTAACCTTGGAATTAAAAGTAATGTGGTAAGTAGTTTACTACCATTACTGTGTTTTTAATAAGTCACGAGTAATGCAAAACCTTGATATTCAAATATTTGCAAGAGTAAACTTCATTTTAAATTTTAAAACACTGATTTCTCTATTGTACGGTAATATCTTAAAATGCAAAAATGGTAAAATTTGTAACATTTTCCGGGGTCTATACAAAATTAATTTAATACAAGATTTTGCATGTGTGAATATTCACTACAGGCAACTCTCGGTTCACGAACGTTCGATTTACGAACATTCGCCGTAACGAACGTCACAATTCATTCAAAATTTCTCAAAGTCGCCAGTAGATAGAGTTCCTTATAAAACGAAATGCCAAACGCATAGTGAACATAATTGTAAGATTTAAATAAATAAACTTTTAAAAAATGTATTTATTACAATAATTATCAGAAAATTATTATATGATAATTATACTGAAGTTCTTGGTTAATAAAACTAATCTAGCCAGTAAAAAGACGTCGGTTTACATGCCACGCAGCGTAGAATGTTTTCTCGTGGGAAAGAAATCCTATTATAATACAATAGGATCATCACTTGCTTTGCCAAGGTTGTTTTAGATGGTCACGTGTAGTTCTGCATTTGGTGACTTAAAAATATATTTTTAAAAATTTAAGCGATGGGTCCAAAGCGAAATAGCAGCACTGGTGCTGATGGTGGTAATAATAAAAGACGCAGTATTAGTCTAGAAACTAAGCTAGACATCATAAAGAGGACGGAAAGAGGTCAGAAGCAGGTGGACATAGCTCGTCATTATGGTGTGAACCGATCGAGTATCGCCACAATTATTAAAGATAAAGAAAGAATCGTGGAAGCCGTTAAGGAAGCAGCTCCTGTCTTAATGAGTAGAATAGTAAAAAATAGAAATTTTTTGTTGCACGAGATGGAAAAACTCTTAATTTTGTGGATTGAGAGGCAAACACGCGACCACGTGCCTCTCGGCTCGTTAATAATTCAGGAGAAGGCTAGGAGTTTATTTGAAGATCTGAAGAAGATAGCTGGACCCGAATATGCAAATGACTGTTTTTCAGCTAGCTCTGGGTGGTTTTCACGTTTTAAAAGGAGGGCCAACTTGCACAATTTAAGACTTCAGGGAAAATTGGCGAGCGCAGATACTGAAACTGCAAGTGAATTCCTGAAGTCGCTAGAGAAAATAATAGTAGAAGGTGGTTACAATGCTCATCAAGTGTTCAGTGTTGGCGAAACGGGACTTTTCTGGAAAAGAATGCCTTCCAGAACATACATTTCTAGAGAGGAAAAATGTGCACCTGGACATAAATTTGCAAAAGAAAGACTAACTCTTTTACTCGGTGGTAACGCGGCCGGTGACTTTAAACTTAAACCTTTGCTCGTGTATTTATCAGAAAACCCAAGGGCTTTAAAAGGAACGGTGAAGTCGTCCCTTCCTGTTATCTGGAAATATAATACGAAGGCTTTGATGACAATGGAACTGTTTGAAGACTGGTTTAAGAACTATTTTGTGGGGGAAATGAAAAGGTATTGTGCGTCTAAAAATTTACCCTTCAAAATTTTATTACTGCTTGATAATGCCCCTGGTCATCCATACTACATAGCTGATTTCAATGATAAAATTAAGATTGTTCTTTTGCCTCCTAATACCTCTATTGTTCAGCCGATGGACCGAGGCATTACAGCCTCCTTTAAGGCTTATTACCTAAGGCGGATCTTTTCTCAAGCCATTGCTTTTATAGACAGAGAGAAGAGGAACTTAAGGGATTTCTGGAAGGCATACAACATTTATAATGCGTTACAAAACATTGCTGGCGCCTGGGGGGATGTAAAGGAAATGAACTTAAGTGGTGTGTGGAAAAACTTGTGTCCACAGTTTGTGGATAATCTAAGTGATTTTGAGGAGCCGGTAGAATCCGTGACTGAAGAAATTGTTGAACTGGGCAATAAAATGGACCTCGACCTTGACGTGACCGATGTTAAAGAGCTTTTGGACTCGCGTTTTGAGGAATTGACAACAGATGAATTAATTGAAAAAGAGACGCATCTAAATCTTGAAGTAAAAGAAGAATCTGATATTCCACAGCCTCCGAGAACATTTACAAGGCAGAAAATGGCTGCAGCTTTTAAATCAATTTCTGAGGGGTTGGCAATCTTTGAAGAAGAAGATGCAAATATGGAAAGAATTGCAAAAGTGAAAAGAGGCGTTTATGACTGTCTTGCATGCTACAGTGAGATTTTTGAAGGAAAAAAGAAACGAACTGTGCAAACTTCTATAGAAACATATTTTAAAAAAGTGAAAAACCCAGCTGTTTCTTCAGTATCAGACGCCCTTCCATCTACCTCATCTGCACCTATGCAAAAAATATTGAACCCTGATGAAGACATTGACGAGTAAAAGTTGAATACATATGTATGTACTTATATTATGTTGGTACTCATTTTCTTTATTTCTATTTTGTAACTCTTTATGTTTCTGATTAAAATTAACAAGTACGATATCATGTTTTATTATTATTATTTTCTTATTTTACGTTACGTATCGTATACAATAAAACATAACGCATACCTACATTATAATAAAACGTATTGTATAGACCATTGGTATTCAACCTGGGGTACGTGAAATTTAAAAAAAAATATTATTTTATGATAAACACTGAATAATCAGTAATGTAATTTATTTAATTTACTTTAGATGTAGATTATATACTATGTATAACTTGAATTATACACCAACAACTTTGGGGGTACAAAGTTAAAGAGAAATTACATCTGGGGGTACGTGAACAAAAAAGGTTGAATACCACTGGTATAGACCATTCAATGTTTAGTACGTGGATTTAGTGCTTTAAAATGACTGCTAACATATACGATACATATCGTAAAAGCTCAGGAATGCAAGATACACATAACGAACATCATCTCGGAACGGAACTCGTTCGTAAACCGAGAGCTGCCTGTGTATTGCATACCACCTTGAAAGAAGTAAGTTAACAAGTGTCTAGGGAAAAAGTTCTTCAGAAGCTTGTACTGATGTTGACACAAAGTATTTAGATATTAAATCCGGAGGATCAGGTAGGAATGTCATGTATGAATTAAGTATCTCTGTAAGAAATTTGAGGTTCTCATGGTGGTGAAGATTTGTTGCTGGTCTTCTGGGGTGAAACACCATTTTGACTTGTAGGAACATATTTCCTCCATTTTCAAGGTTAAAGACTGCTTTGTGAAGAAGTGGATAATATAAGAACAGCAAAGCAAATGAAAGTGACGAGATATCCAAGGAGAAACTGTCGGGAGTGGATGGCTTAATGAGCAGCAAATTTTCCAGTTTGATGAATGGAATTGCTTCAAACCATTCTTACTTGATCATTGCCATTACGATAACTCGCGTTCATTGTCAGTGTCAATGATGATGAAATGCTCACTGTTGTCCATTCCATTAGAGATTCCAGTAGCTTTCAAACTTTTCTCCCCAATTTCTGGAGAAATTGAGCACCATGCTGCAAGGATCCGTTCGCACCGTCGGCATGCACTTCATTCTGTTGCTGGGGCTCAGTTTATTCATCGTTGTTGATATCCACTGGCTGTAAAGCCACTGGAAAGAGACCTTGAATGAGTCATGGTTCTGTTTCATCAGTGGTTTGTTTCTACCACTGCAGTTACCGTGTCGCTACTGGTATTATTTTACGTCACTTCTTCCTGCTGTGATGACAGCAGTCGCGGTTTCATGTCATAACATTTCCTCAGTTTTGTTCTGTGAATAAACGTCACTGTCACTCTCCACAAATATTTCAGTTTCATGAAATTTTCTCAGGCTACCAGGCCGTGTCAGGCGGTTGAAAGGTGAAAACACCGTTTTGAGAATCATCCTCGTCCTCAGGGTAGTGAAGTCACTTCAAAATTCATTATACTTAGTCATCACGAAAGCTTCAGTTCATACATTTCAGTTTCATCAGGACAGAAGTTCCTTGGTTGAATCCACGATTCAAAATGACTAACCATACAGTGAGAGATATTCACTTACGTGTGGTTGACTCACATATGATCAGCTGTGTGTATTATAAAAAGCTATTTAATGCGAAATATAAGCTGTAAATAATGTTATCTTGTCCTTTAAGATTCATAACTTTAGCATTAGTGTTCATTTGTGTTTGTTATTGCTTTAAGAACTCTAAAACTCTGCCTCTAATACAAATGACCTTGAAAACCAAGAAATGTATATTTTATGTGACCACCCATGTGCGAGTCACAGATCTGCTTGCTACAGTGTCACAGGTGATGTTCCCTAGGTGGACCATTTGTACGTAAACCCTCACAGGTTAGTTCCCATACTTAACCACACATAATTTTAAAGCTGACTCGTCTGCTACCATTAGCATACAATGTAATTAGATGGTATAGTACAGGGTCAGTTCCTTCCTAATCCTTATTTTATCTGATCTTACAGATTCTGATATACCTTAATCCCTTTTTGTAATATTTAAAATGGCAGCCGTACTTAATTTACTGTAGGACTAAGACTATTATTGTGTCAACTGCACTGAAAGATACTGCAGGGGCAAAGTAGCGTACTTGTATGTCTTTTAAACTACTAATCCTGTGATTGCATCCCTAAAATGCCGTTATCATATATACATACACTGTTCTTACTGGCAATTTATAAAAATTTGAAGACCATTTTCTTTCATGATATTAATCATGCTTTAACATTATTATTACCTACATGTGTTGACTTGAAGAACAATTAATTTAATAATACAAATAACAATAAACAAATTTATTATTTACATTAAATATCAACATTCTTAAAATAATTCTGCATGGGGCTGGAAAACAGTTCATAATGATATGTGGCGTAACACAGGTTTCTCAAACGTATACCTAGCCTGTCTTTAATGGTACATAACCATACTTAGCAAGCTGCATTTAAAAGTACTATTATCATTAAAAGTTTTTAAAGGACTTTGCATAAAACTTTGAAAAGTATGAATTTTAAGAAATGATGGCAACGTTAATAATTTAAAGATTATGCACAATGATTAATTAGTCCTAGGAATTAATTGACGAGCTTACTGAATATGAGCGTCAACTAACGCTTTCAGTGCTGCTGGAAGTTAACTAAATAATTAAAAGGTAAATAACCATGAAAACATTTCATAGAAAAGGTAACTGATCTGACCATTAACTAATTACAGATCCATTAATATTGTCCAGCACTGAAATTCGAACACGTTACCATCTGATCCGAGTTACTACGTTACCAGTGGGGGGACATTCAAGAGTTTACGAAACACCAGTGTATTGCTTTAATGTACATAAACCCACCATTAGAAAATAGGAACGTTTTTGAGCGTAAAATTCCTGTGCATGTAGAATTAATATGCAGTACATTTAGTACTGGGACGTGGCAATGTAATTCTTTGGTTTGAACCTCAGCTTGCGGGTGATGAACTCAGTCCTTCGGACTCTCTGCATTTGCAACTGAAGTGGCAGGTGCAGACCCACCGAGTTCTTTCTGGATCTCGTCCAGCGTCTTGCCTTTTGTTTCAGGGACGAGGAAGAAAACGAACACCGTCCCAATACCTGATATGACGGCAAATATCCAGAATGTTGTATACGAGCCAAATGAATCAGCCAGGTCAGAGTAGAACTTCGTTACAATAAATGCCAGAATCCAGTTGAGGACACAAGAGAAGGAACTTGCAAATCCTTTGATCTGCGGAGCGAAAAGTTCACCTACCATCATCCACGGTATAGGACCGTAACCGAGCGAGAACACGACAATAAATAAACACACGCTGGTGAGCGGTAACCAGCCAAGATCGGAGACATCGTCTGTTGTTTCATCTTTCAAGTAGAAGAAAACCCCAAGCAGTAGAGTGCAGATGGCCATGACAAAATCAGAGATAAGAAGAAGAATTCGACGACCGAGGCGGTCAACAACAAGTGTTGAAATGAATGTGGTAATTGCCTGGATCACGCCCACAATAATCGTTGCTGTCGATGCTTCCAGTGTACTTCCAGCACTCTGAAACAATATATTACTTGTATTATATACACATATTCCAAGTAAAATGCCAGAACTAAATACTGGGCATGTTTATAAACTTGACAGCAATAAATTATTACCATGATCCTAACATGGAAACTGGAAGAAACACCTGATAGAAATTGTTGTACCAACCAAGAACCTGCAACATACTGGACTGAGGAAAACCCCAATCAGGATAGCCGGTCTCCAGGCCAGGATTTGAACCTGTGACCTCCCGAATACGAAGCAGGAGTCCTAACTGCTCGACCACGATATTTAACGCACTGGTTTGTTTGTATTCATCAAAGGGTTAAGCACCCTTACATCAGGAGAAGACTAAATCACAAAGTTACTTATCATGTCACATGGTTAAACGATGAAACAGACGTTTCAGGGATCGTCTCTGTCCCCATCAGCAGAACCCTGATTGTTTAACCATCTGACGTGGCTGATCACCTGAGAACATTTTATTCAGTTACGTCGCAGCGAAAGCTTTAGTTCATATATGTTATGAATTAAAATACAGTTTTCGCTATACTCACTCTAAAAATGTCAGTGGTGTAGAAGATGACGGCATTGACTCCACTGAGCTGCTGAAAAATCATGAGGCCAAACGCGACCATCAGCCCCTTCTTAGCTTCTGTCGTTCGAAACGCTTGCGTAATGGACAGTCTCTGAGCGGCCGCTTCATCGACCGATGTCTGTATCTCCTGAAGCTCGGCACCGACATCGTAATTTCGTCCTACACACAAAATATGAAGGTACGTTTCCTACACTCGGCAAGATTCAATTTTTCGTCCCTTAAATTCATTTTCAGTTTTCAATTTAAGTAAGTAAAGCAAACGGATGAGGTGATGGTCACCATCACTGAAATTCAGTGGTTGGCTGGGTGCTTCGCCCCTATTTTGATTCTGCGAACACAGCCTTATGAAAAGTCATAAATTGCTTAAAAGGAAAATGAACGGACGTTATTAACAACAAAATACCAACATTACCAAACATACAAAATAGAAAGTAAATGTTAGATAAACGATGAAGGGATGTTTTGTCAGTGAACAACAGAACAAATGGACAAAACTTATGCAGAGTCAACTGATCTCCTTGTAATTGAATGAGGAAAGCATCTTTACATCACGATGGCTCATCACTTCATTCAGTTTATAATCTGTAGCATTCTACATAAAATTCCAGGATCCTACATTAAGTGGCTGCAGTGTTGCGGACGCTTGTATTATTGGTATAAATGACAATAGGGGATTACGGTGCACTCTGATGGAATGATATTCTTACCAGTTTCACGAACATTTTCCATCAGGTTCTAATGTTACATTCTTATTATTTCCTCACAGAATAACAAGTACGAGAGGACGACTGTCTTCTGGGATGTTGTGCCGTGTAGTCTCGTAGATACTGACCAATGTTCTAGAGGTGCTTACTGCCTTCATCATCAAGGTGAATGTTACTGACCAGAAGACATCTCTGTCGTGATAACCTCAGATCTTAACGAATTGAATGATATGAAAATGGCAAACACATCTGAGTCATTCAATGATGATTGACTGCTTGAAGTTCTTGGGGGGAAATGGATGAATGAGGCGTGTTCGACAATATTTACCTCTGAACCATTGCAGAGACGCCTGTGCATCGTCCTTTTTCCCCTTCTGTAAGTAGTACAGTGGTGTCTCTGGCATGAATATGAAGGCGGCGCCAAATACGAGTGGTACGACACCACAGACCACAGATAAAGTAAATACACTCAGCACGCTGCCGAGTCCATAGACAAAGAGGATGCCAATAGTCACCATCAACTGGAAATAACTTCCGAGCGTGCCGCGTATTTCCTTCTCAGAAATCTCGCTCGTATATACCGGGGCCGTGAGACTGAATGCTCCGCCCATCATGCCAGTGATGAATCGTCCCACCATATACATCGGAGCCTGCACAGATTAATATCATCACTCGGTAATTAGTAAACACCAATAATCATTATTCCTTAATTAATATAGTATTGTCATAATATTTTTGGCATGAATGTCTAAAAAAAGTTTGTGGCAACAGTTTATTCATCATGCAAACACTGAATAATTGCTATTGCTTTCATTTTCGTAGTTGGGCTTTGCCCCTGCCCACTTCACCTCCTGACAATACCTGGGGTCTCCCATCCTTAACTTCCTATCCTTCACCTAACTTTGGGGGTTTAGGGATGAATAATGAAGGAAATAAACAAGAATTATTAACAATTCATCCTTTTTCAGCATTACATGTACTCTACAGGACATCTTGTGAGATTTCACGTTCTGACGACAGCGAGTACAAAGAAACACGTACCCTGGTAGAAGTTTACTGACATTTCAGAGGCGTTTGCTACCTCTGTAATCAAGTTGGATGCGAAACATCGGTAAACTTCCGCCACATTACACGGCACAAACCACCCACGTGCATCTTTGTCTAACAGCCTGCATGCAGGAACTGACGTGTGATCACTTCTGTGTCTGAATAATGTAAATCTATGGAGATTAACAATAATGCCAGTGTATTTTACACACTTACAGAGTCTTCCGCCCACGCAATGAGTGCCCATCCAGCAGTGAATGGCAGAACCAGTCCCAACATTGTGTATTTACGTCCAATTCTGTCGATCAGGTACCCAATGGGAATAACAGCAACAGCAGCTCCCAGTGCCATTAGAGCGCCTACCCACGACCAATCTGAAGTTCCGAGCGTGCCTTCAAGTTCTCCCTGAGTTGGAGACGTCCATGCGAGAACATTACCCAACGCAAATGCGCCCAACGTAACTGCAACACAACGTGTCCTTTAATTACTCCTTGTCTGCTGATTAAATGTGCAAAATGCATCTTTCCAGTTGAACATCCCGACATTTCTGTCAACTTCAAACTTGAACTGGGCTTCGTTTGCAGTTCTGAAAGCACTTGAATTCTCAACCAGTGTTTGTGCGGTGCACGATCTGTAAAGGACCAGACAGCGCAAGTGTTTTACAGTTGGTAACTAAGTCTAATGAGACTGATTATCAAATCAGCAGTTATCTTCCTAACTCTGTTGTTTCCCATATAAATAATACATAAAAATATTACAACTTGAGTTTAAATATTTTACACATGAAAAACTCTGCCTTAAAGGTAACATAAAAATCAAACAACTTGAGAATAGGAACTATTTTTTGTGGAGAATAACATAAGAAGCAGTTTTTTTTGTTGTGTGGCCATAACAGAAGAAAAACAATGTTCGTGCCACAACACTAGGAGAATAAAAAGTCATTGGAACTTGAAATAACAAAGACTCGCTCATAGTTACTAACAAAAGATGTATTTATTGCTTCTAAAGCAATATGACACGAAGTTTTATATGCACGTGCATACAAAAACACATTTACAAAGCACAAGTTTCAACAGTAACCTTACGGAAGGCCATATTAGCTGTGCGCAATGTGTACAGTCAGCTGTTTACTGGTTGTTCAGAAACGGTCGTGGGAACATCTGAGTGATGCAGGTGTGCTCAGAGTGAAGACGAGGGAGAACCAGTGTGGAGGTCACCTGTAATCAAGGCTGCACTATTCATAAAGTAACGAAGTTGCCACCAAGAAAACAATTCATGATGTTAACACTTAAAATAACTGTGATAAGATATCGTTATTAATCCGTCTTTAAGGAGTAAGGACAGTTTAATTACCGATAATCGTCACGATAAAATTTGTGCATCATTACATCTGATTAAGGCTTTGACCGGGATGTTCTTTTGTTAAATCTTATGTGGTACCGCCTGATTCGACTTCTAATGGTTAAGTGAAGTGTTTTCTTCGCGGTACGGTCTGGATTCGTAAATAATATTCAGACGAGCTTCGGCTTCAAAGGGTTAACCAGCTGATTTTCGTAATGGTGAGGTGTAGTGTTTTCTTCGCGGTACGGACTGAATTCATAAATAATATTCAGACGATCTTCAGGAAGATAATGGCCGCACTGAACAATGAGATAAGTGCCATTCAGGATGATATGAGCTATGGCAAGGAAGTTACTAAAAATTAATTATTTTCCATGAAACACAAAAATGCGCCAGTATGCAGCGTGCATCGACTTGTGGAACCTTCTCGGCTGGAATGCAGACGGTGGGGAAACAGCACACCACGCTAGAAACATTTGGGCTGGCGTAGATTATTCCGGAAATTACTGGAAGTCCCGGAACTGTCTCGGGGGTGTGTAAACCGTGGGGCGCAGACTCAAACTTGAGCTGACTGTCAGTAGAAGAGACGGAAAAGAGTCCTTACTGACAAGCTGATAGTCGTTAACCTATTCACAAATATTCTACCCTTTATGGAAACTAGAGGTTCATTACTGTGGCCGCAGATGACTGCCACAGGGCCCACAATTTTCTACCTGATTTCTTCGACATAAACTATTATATTATCTTAAAATCTGTGCCTGGATTTATAAATGGTGCTTTCCCATTTGTTTTTCCATTTTCTGATAAGAATTCTGAACGCATTATTTATGTTTCTCAAACAAAAGTAAACATTCAGGTTTTATTAAAATTTATTGGATTGGGGATATAAGTACACGTAATATTCGGCTGCTAACCTTAATTATGGCGAACTGCTCCGTGCCTAATACAAAGACAAATCAGGGTCAATTATTTACCATAGTCTCTTTAATTAAATTTGTGTATGTTTAAATAAAATTTTGGAGTTATCTTCGTTCAAATAAACTAACTAACTGGATGGCTGAAACCCGAAGGTTCATCACCGAATTAACCAAAGCCCTCCACCGGACCCTGTCCTCGGCCAACAAAATCCAGTCTCCATCAACGCCTATCTCCCATAGATCCCGCCTGAGATTATCCTCCCATCTACGTCTAGGTCTCCCCAGAGGTCTCTTCCCCTCAGGCTTCCCAACCAGTACCCGGTGCACACCTCTTGTCCCATCCATGTCCAGCCCATCTCATTCTTCTCGACTTAATCACCCTGACAATACTGGGGGAGGAGTACAGATTTTTAAGCTCGTCATTATGCAGTTTCCTCCACGCCCCATCGTCATCTCTCCTAGGCCCAAATATCCTCCTCAACACCCGATTCACAAACACCTGCAATCTGTGTTCCTCCCTCATAATGAGAGACCATGTTTCGCACCCATACAGAACAACAGGCAAGATTATTGTTTTGTATACTTTAATTTTCAGGTTCTTAGAAATCAGACGGGAAGACAAAATATTTTGAACTGAGAAGTAGCAAGCATTTCCAGAATTTAATCTCCTCCTAACTTCCTCATGAGTTTATTTTGGTTCAAATTGAATTTTAAAATCCTTAATCAAGTATTTCTAAGTAGAATTCTTCTTTTCGCGTTACCTGATATGGCAGCCACATATTGTGGGAGTTTTGCCCCCTTCTGCTGACCACTCGCTGATACAAGAGTCTGTGTGCTGATTCCCAACTTTGGATCCATGTTCTCCAAAAGAGGTTCCAAATCGTCAGCAGTCTGAAAAAACAAAGATCACAGACATTTCTCTTTCGATGTTCTTTGTTAATGTTTATTCACTCTGCCGAGTGAACCGTCTGTGTTCTCTGGCTTGTCATCTCGTCTATCAATGTAAGTCTCCTTTCGCTTTTCTTTATTTGTTAAATAGGTCTGATGTTTTAGTTCTTTACGTCGCTGTTCAGAGGCCAACAGTTCTTGGTCAGTCAACCTTTTACGTCCAGCCCCACCCTTGCAAATCTTCGTCTTAAAATCGATCATAAGGTCAGTTTTCGTAATCGTAATATATCGAATAAGTATCAGTTTACCTGGAGTTGGTAATTCAAATACTTGATAACGTCTTCTTACACTTCTGGAGCAGAGATCATGCGACTGGCTTGATAGTTTTTGTTGTGAAGCATTATTTGTTTACTCGGCATTGCTGTTACACAACAGTGCCGAGTTTGTTTATAGTTGACATTGTTGATGACGTCATTTCTTGAAGACAACGGGGAATCACAAATTTTTATAGTAGAAGAAGATATCCCGGTATATTCCTTACAAATGAGGGAACGCACGGATAACCTCAGTCAGGGTAGCCGCGAGTAGCTAAGGCCATCCGATGGCCTGCTGAACGTCAAGACATAAATGTGTTGAGGTACTCATGGCGGGGAGTACGAACATTTCTACCAGACTACAAGGCGCTACAACCGAGAAGACAGCCAACTTCATAAATGTTTTGCCCACCACTGCAAATGAAATGACAAGAAATATAATTCATTCTCTTACATCAACAAACTTGTGTTGTTCCGATAGAATATTGAAAAAAAAATTACTCAATACATTCTCAGACTAAATTAGTGTTATTATATTATATTGAGATTTGATGAGGATTGTGCATATTAACTGGGATAAACATTCTGAACCTTGACGCTTGCATTTTTGTTAATTCTTAATACCACACAAACAACGATACACGAATAGTTACTCAAATAAATAATTCTTTAACTCTGCCAACAGGTGGTAACACTAGACAGAGGCATGAGAGAATAAATATTAAGGTTCGTAACTTAACATATTTGATTGTGTAAATCCATGTTACTATTAAAACTAAATCCTAAGAAATTCAAAGGTAATCTCAGGAAATAGTTTAACTCATACCTTAATAGCGGAAAACAAAGTAGAAATAAAATCACCTAACTTAAATTATATCACATGTGTTGTCATCTTTTTTAGCTCCTATATATCAATGATCCATCGTCAACCATAAATTGTCAATCCAAGCTTATATAACATCCTGATAATGATGACTTTCAAAACTGCATTAATGATGTCTTTGCCCAGAAGAAATTTTTTTTTAAAGCCGATGAACTTCATGAATTTTTTTATTAACAAAACGTTATAAATTTAAATATAGATTATGAAAATAAGACAAAGTATTTAAGTACTGGGTTAGAAACTGATAGTAACTTAAAAAAGGAAAAAATCATTTAATATTCGAAATAAAAACAATTAGAATAATGGCATGTGTTACAGGGTATAAGCAGAAGGCATAAACATGGCCTCCACATGCCAAATCCTAACCTCACTTCCAGTAAGCATTAAAAGTTTAAATCATATATACTTCAATTGAAAATTATTAAATATTATAACATTTAGGTAAAGATTAAAGTATACAAAACAATAATGTTACCTGTTGTTTTGTATGGGTGCGAAACATGGTCTCTCGCTCTGAGGGAGGAACACAGATTGCAGGTGTTTGAGAATCGGGTGTTGAGGAAGATATTTGGGCCTAGGAGAGAAGACGGTGGGGCGTGGAGAAAACTGCAAAATGACGAGCTTAAAAATCTGTACTCCTCCTCCAATATTGTCAGGGTGATGAAGTGCACCGGGTATTGGTTGGGAAGCCTGAGGGGAAGAGACCTCTGGGGAGACCTAGACGTAGATGGGAGGATAATCTCAGGCGGGATCTATGGGAGATAGGAGTTGAAGAAGACTGGATTTTGTTGGCCCAGGACAGGGTCCGGTGGAGGGCTTTGGTTAATTCGGTGATGAACCTTCGGGTTCCGTAAGCCATCTGGTTGGTTGGGTCCACTATTTGGGAAGCCTGAGGGGAAGAGACCTCTGGGGAGACCTAGACGTAGATGGGAGGATAATCTCAGGCGGGATCTATGGGAGATAGGAGTTGAAGGAGACTGGATTTTGTTGGCCCAGGACAGGGTCCGGTGGAGGGCTTTGGTTAATTCGGTGATGAACCCTCGGGTTCCGTAAGCCATCTAGTTAGTTGGTTATAATATTTATGTAAATATTATTTACAAAGTGTTGGTATTCATATTATGATGCGGTCCACATCCTTGGCTGTTACAATTTGTCTATGGAATGTAAATAAATGATGTCCTACTCTGTCTTATTCAATGGAGGATGGGAAATATCAAAGAGATTATCAAAACTTCAGCCAAAGACAGTCTTAAGTCATTATGTGTTTTAAAGCAGCATAAAACATGATTTCATAAAGAATGCTCACAATTGTTAAAGCAAAAGAAGCCAAATAATTTGAATAATAATAGAACAGAATTTATTTACATTCCATAGATCCTTCACAAGCCTATGACATGGATGTAAAATATGACAGAATACAAATAAAATTCAATTGATTAGATACAAAGTTTTAACAGCTAAATAATAGAGTTTTTCAGAAAGTAATTTCTTCAAGGAATCATCACTATTATTATAAATACTTATAATAACTGTGGAATATTTTTTAAAGTAACTTCTTCAACTGTGTAGATGCAGTGGGATAACAGACACTCTTTTAGTGCTGGTTAAATACTTTTATGTTATGATTTAAACATTTTAACGCAGGAGGAACTTTATTAAATAATTTACTTCCTGTGTAGTAAACTCCTTTCAGATATTTGCTGAGCTTAGGGATTGACACTTGAAGGTTATGTCCGCTTCTTGTATTTATATTGCGTGCATCTGAGTTTGTTTGAAAATTTTCCATGTCAACCACAGCAAATGATAATAAAGATAAGAATTTGCTGGCTAGCGGGAAAATATTAAACTTCTTAAATAAGATGTGAAATTAATAAACATTTCAGAAAAAAAAAATCAAATATTTTTAAAAATAATTAATGAGCTTCAACATTCAGAACCAAAATATTAGAAACAATTGCAGAGGCATGAATGAATTTCATATTCTGAGATCCACAAAGTTATCAGTTTTACGAGATTTTAGGGTCTCGTGGTGGTGAAGAGGTTAGATCATGATGCCATGTGGAAATGTAAGTAGGTACCAAAGTTTTCTTGGGGCATACTACTTCCATCACAGCTGAGAAGACCAACAATGACATCATTAATTCTATTTGCAACAGGATTACCACAACAGTGTCCACAGCAATTTTAACAGAATGTCATTCTGTTTCACATCATACATTTCTGATAGACTTTTCAGTGCAATCAACATGGCTGGTAGACACAGCAAGGAAACAAAATTCTACAGACCAACACGAGAAATTCATCCAAAATTCGTGCAATCTTTAAACTTACCGGGTCAACCACTGCTCCGTAAGTGGGAACATGGTGAGATGTCAGATTTTCTGTTTCCTGAATAATTTCATCCATTTTGTAAGTTCCAGTTATTAACAGTGATGTGCATTCATGCACTAGCAACAACACAATCAGAGGAATTCAGAACGGATTTAACAACAAGGAAGAATGTCACATTCCCAATAGCTGCCACACATACACTGGAACACATCCGCCTCCTTACAAAGATTCCTATCACAAGCCACTACATGCCACGACCCGTCAAATGGATCACCAACCACGCGATTCGCATTTGTTTATTTCGATCATCAGCTGATTTCTCAAATAGTTTAGGTACTGTCCGCTAGATGGCAACCATTTACACTCGTCTCTGCAACATTGAGGTTAATACATGAATTTTTCTTTTCTATATGCAGGGCCATATTTAACTACAGGGGCATGAGGCACCAGCCTGGGGCCCCCCAATAAAGTCAATTTTGACAAAAAGTAAAAAAAAATATATATACGAATTTTACTACGTAAAAAAAATACAATGATAAATATGGGAGTCATGCAAAGTTACTTGAGGTCACGCCAAATATTTCGTTTCGTCTTATTGTTATTGTTAGGTTAAGTTCATGTTACTCCGTTGATATTAATCCTTTTTTTACAATAAAACACACACCTTTAATAACTTATTCTTGGGGTTATTGTTCTCACGGGACACTCAACCTACTGGGATGTTGTCAGTGCAAGAATAACCTAAGAGACAAAAAAAAAGGGCGTGTGATAACTCCAGTGCAAGAAGGACCTACGTGATATAGCGGGAAAGCCTATGAACCACTACAAAACAATGGTGTTCAGACGTTGTTTATCGAAAGACTAATGTTGACCCATGGGCCACAGATAATGGAAATTATCTGTAATTGCATCTTGATTAGATATTATATACTATGAACATCAATCTTGTGACCGATAAGTCATGTCAACAGATGGATCTGGAACTGTAAATTCCCGGAGATTCGAGTCATCGACTCCCAACGAGACCTCGACTCAAGTATTGCAAAGAGAAGTAAAATACATTTATGTTGCGAATTCCTACAGTTTGTGGTCTTTGGATAATGTTTTCTTGGGCGACGTTAAACATAGGAGAAACAACAAATACACGCAAAGATCTTATCAGTGAATTTAACTGGATTATCTGGGCGTAATAATATCGATGTTAATATGAAATAGGTGTGAATACGTGTAGTGGATTAAACTTGCTCAGAGGCTGACCTTGGACTCCCGATATTTTCGCCTGTAACTCACGGATGTACTGTGGATGTTCACAGATCTGTATCTGTCTAATGTAATTCAATTTTATGTAATTTGAACTAACCTCTCTCTCTTCATTTAAGCTTTTGAAAATACACGCTCTGATCCTCGCATTTCCAACTTACAACTACCACCACCTGTTGTTACACTCCATGGCCAAAATCTTCCGCTAACAAACAAATAATCCCAACAACACACAAACAAATGTCGTGGTTACGTAAAGATAACCTCATTTGATAAGAAATCTTCAATTATAATCACAGAGTCATTAGTGAGAATTTGGTAGTCGCTCAATTTTATTTTTCTGAAAACCGTGTTCAAAAGGGCCCAGAACTGGTCAGTGGTTGCGCGTAACCAATAGCGAGACCCTTTTGAGGTTAGGTTAGGTTAGTTACTATAATTTCAACGATTTGAAACTCTCTGTGTAGGCTGGCACCCGATTTAAGCAAAACTTATTGTTTCTGCTGCTGTAAATGCTAAAGGGTATAATTCTTGCATTGAGATAGATAATAAAATGTTACATGATCTTCTATTTACTGATCACCAAATTGTGGTAGCCCAAGATGAAGACGACATACAATGTACGAGGTGCGATCGGAAAGTTTCAAGACTGTGTCAATAGAGGGCTAACCGGATGTAGTACGAGCTTCTGCCGCTAGGGGGTGCGGCCTACATTCATAGTGAATCAGTGTGCCAGCCGGCATCATCGAATTAGCATTTGTTTCTTAGTTACGGGCGTTTTGGTAGTGCATTACACCGACCCTCCTGCGATTTCGAAATGGCGTGTGCATCAAATTTTGCCAAAGACTCGCCAAAACGGCTACGGAAACCTATGAAATGCTAAAGCAAGCATTTGGGGAGTCCGCAATGGGTCGTGCACAAACTTTTGTGTGGCATTCACGTTTTAAAAATGGCCGAACCTCTGTCGATGATGACGAGCGTTCTGGACGACCATCTTCGAGCACAACGCCCGAAAATGTTACGAAGATCGACGTCGTACCATCAACGACTTGTGCGACATTGTTGGGATAGACTATGGGACCTGTCAGCTGATTCTAAAGGAAGAACTCCACATGCGACGCATCCTGTCTGAGGACCAGAAGCAGAATCGACTTCTCGTTTGTCAGGAGCTCAAAGATCTTGCAAGAACCGACCCCAACTTCCTTTCTAAGCTCCGTGTGACTTCTTCCTCTTCCCAAAGATGAAAATTCAGCTAAAGGGAAGGAGATTTGAGACGATAGAAGAGATTCAGGCAGAATCGCAGATGGTGCTTGACAGGCTGACAAAGAAAGATTTCCAGGGATGCTTCCAGGCTTGGCAGCGGCGCTGGGATCGTTGTGTTCACTCCCAGGGGAACTACTTCGGGGGTGATGGATGAATTTAATACCTGAGATAAGTGTACGGGTTTTTATAGGCGCAGTCTAGAAACTTTCCGATCGCACCTCGTATGGTTAGAAAACAAACGTAAATCTACGATGAATGGGGTTTGAAAATAAATTTCAATAAAACTAAATACATAGTTATAGGACAGAAAGGTCTCGACCTAGACATAGAAGGAAAAACCATAAAATCACGTAGAGAGTATAAATATTTAGGTGTGATCATTTCGCAAGAAGGAAAGTTCCAAAGGGAAATAAAAGAATAACGCAAAATAAAAAAAGTTCATGAGATGGTAAAGTTGCGTCATATTGTGATATAATGAATATATATTTTTTTAAATCTTGTCCGTCTAATCACAATAAATTCTTATTAAATATTAAAATATTACAATAATTAACATTTAAAATATATCAAATGATGTTCTTTATCGAAATATTCGATTTACATTAGACCATCATTTTTTCACGACATGTTTCAGTTCCTAAAAGGTGTATATAATTATATAAAGATTCAAATCAATAATAACTTAAATACAATTTCTATATATTATTTTAGCGTACATTTTTTATCAGATTTTTATCAGATATCATTTGATATATTTTAAATATTTTAAAATGTTAATTATTGTAATATTTTAATATTTAATAAGAATTTATTGTGATTAGACGGACAAGATTTAAAATATATATAAAAGAAGTTATTAAAAAACTGAAAGCACTGTTCTGGTCCAAGGATCTACGTAATTTATAATGCATTGGTCTAGAGCATCGTTGCTTGTGGTTTTCAGACGTGGTAGATAAAGAACAAAGACAGACAGAAATGGATTTTCCGAGACGAAGCTGTGAGGTAAGTCGATTGCAAGGCATCAGAAATGAAGAAATCAGAATTGAGAGTTCGTCCACCAAGAAGATGAGACGAAGACATACGAAGAAGAACCAGCAATCAGAAGAGGACCTATAGGAGGTATAGGGACCTCTGGCATAAAACAAAAAAACCCACTCAAACTGTTAGTCTTAATTACCACTACATCGGTCGAACCCTTCCGTTGCGCTCTGCAGGGTGTTAAAATATCAGCATTTGAATTTTTTTTTTTAAAAAAAAAAACACGCACTGTCATCTATAGATCGTCTTATGTAGGTTTCAGTGCATGGGCATAAATGTTTTCCTTTGGAACTTTTATACTCATAAAAATGTATTTTCACAAAAGTCTAAATCTCTTACACATTTCCGGTCTTCTTAACAAATAAAATAAATAAATACGCCATATAGGCGCTTGGAGGGAGAGGTGGTATAGCTCCTACTCATTCTCGAGCTCGACACTAGATGGGGGTGAGTGGTCAGCGTTACGCCAAAGCCACGCTTTACCCTCGCGAAAGGACCTCGGTACCCATTGGATAGGAGACTGGGCGGACCTCAGACTTCTTAACATTAACTTCGACATTGAAAAGTTTATTGGGTAAACTGTCGTGGACCTGATAATTACACAATATTTCTTGAAACAAAACATGTTTCAAAGTACACTGACATTCAAGTTACTGGTGCAGTTACTAACTGGTTGATAATAACGATTAAGAATTCTTGATAACGGATGTAATCGGATGGAAAATCCAAAAAAAGACCTACTAGTTTAAAGTTTATCTGAAAGACAGAACATTAAAAGTATCTCCCATCAAACAAACATGGCTAATATTACTAGCGATGAGAAGAAATTAACTTTACAAAGTTCATATGTGAGCGAAATTTCGCACTTTTCAACACTTTTGTGCCTGTATCCCTCAATTCATTTAATAGATTTGACGCCATATTGCAAAATATTCATCGAACGTAACCATTATTTGTGAAATTAGTACTTTTATAACGGTTATGAATCATCAACAATGGAATGCTTCTTCTCAAAGTTTTGAATCATCAACAATGGAATGCTCCTTCTCAAAGTTTTGAATCATCAACAATGGAATGCTTCTTCTCAAAGTTTTGAATCATCAACAATGGAATGCTTCTTCTCAAAGTTTTGAATCATCAATAATGGAATGTTTCTTCTCAAAGTTTTGAATCATCAACAATGGAATGCTTCTTCTCAGAGTTTTGAATCATCAACAATGGAATGCTCCTTCTCAAAGTTTTGAATCATCAACAATGGAATGCTTCTTCTCAAAGTTTTGAATCATCAATAATGGAATGTTTCTTCTCAAAGTTTTGAATCATCAACAATGGAATGCTTCTTCTCAAAGTTTTGAATCATCAACAATGGAATGCTTCTTCTCAAAGTTTTGAATCATCAACAATGGAATGCTTCTTCTCAAAGTTTTGAATCATCAATAATGGAATGTTTCTTCTCAAAGTTTTTAATCATCAACAATGGAATGCTTCTTCTCAAAGTTTTGAATCATCAACAATGGAATGCTTCTTCTCAAAGTTTTGAATCATCAACAATGGAATGCTTCTTCTCAAAGTTTTGAATCATCAATAATGGAATGTTTCTTCTCAAAGTTTTGAATCATCAACAATGGAATGCTTCTTCTCAAAGTTTTTAATCATCAATAATGGAATGTTTCTTCTCAAAGTTTTGAATCATCAACAATGGAATGCTTCTTCTCAAAGTTTTGAATCATCAACAATGGAATGCTTCTTCTCAAAGTTTTGAATCATCAACAATGGAATGCTTCTTCTCAAAGTTTTGAATCATCAACAATGGAATGCTCCTTCTCAAAGTTTTGAATCATCAACAATGGAATGCTTCTTCTCAAAGTTTTGAATCATCAACAATGGAATGCTTCTTCTCAAAGTTTTGAATCATCAATAATGGAATGTTTCTTCTCAAAGTTTTGAATCATCAACAATGGAATGCTTCTTCTCAGAGTTTTGAATCATCAACAATGGAATGCTCCTTCTCAAAGTTTTGAATCATCAACAATGGAATGCTTCTTCTCAAAGTTTTGAATCATCAATAATGGAATGTTTCTTCTCAAAGTTTTGAATCATCAACAATGGAATGCTTCTTCTCAAAGTTTTGAATCATCAACAATGGAATGCTTCTTCTCAAAGTTTTGAATCATCAACAATGGAATGCTTCTTCTCAAAGTTTTGAATCATCAATAATGGAATGTTTCTTCTCAAAGTTTTTAATCATCAACAATGGAATGCTTCTTCTCAAAGTTTTGAATCATCAACAATGGAATGCTTCTTCTCAAAGTTTTGAATCATCAACAATGGAATGCTTCTTCTCAAAGTTTTGAATCATCAATAATGGAATGTTTCTTCTCAAAGTTTTGAATCATCAACAATGGAATGCTTCTTCTCAGAGTTATGAATCATCAACAATGGAATGCTTCTTCTCAAAGTTTTGAATCATCAACAATGGAATGCTTCTTCTCAAAGTTTTGAATCATCAACAATGGAATGCTTCTTCTCAAAGTTTTGAATCATCAACAATGGAATGCTTCTTCTCAAAGTTTTGAATCATCAACAATGGAATGCTTCTTCTCAACGTTTTTAAGAATGTTTCTAAAACCTCTGTTTCGTGCTACAGATGCTTATGGAAACCAGCACATTGTTGACCTCCCTTCCTACTTTGGAGCTGCCCTCGCGGTCAGACAGCGTCGTTATTTCAGATAAGAACCGGAAGTACTACGAAACTCAAGTTGAAGTCATTTTGCTGTTCAATGTTAATTTAAAATCGGGTGGGGTCTAAGGATAATTAATTATAGTTTATCCAGTAATGAAAATAAATGGGAATAAGCTATGTATACGAAAATATCATCCATTCCATGTCTAGTGCTTTCTTGTGTATTTTAGTAATAAATTAGTTCTGTCGTGTCTGACATTTTTATACTAGAACACACAGCTTAGACCCCTGAATGATAACTCAGTGTTCCTTCGTGAGCGCTAATGTCCAAGTACCAGGTAAAAGTTACAGAGCCCTGTGTTCGTTTACTTTCCATGGTAGCTGCGAGATCTAACTTGGTCATGACTACGAATTCCTTTCGAGGCCATAAAAAGATCATCCTAGTTTTCCAGCTGTCCGGTAGATGTCGAGGCCTTACGACGAACTGATCCCTTAAGCGTTTGTGACTCCAGCAGTTAATTGTTTATTGTAATTAATTAATTAATTAGTGTTCTGTCTGACGACAGGTCCATATAATCGGGATCCTTCCATCCTTTTCTCGGACTGGGACCTGTTCATATACGTTCTTGGCAGATGATCCAGAAGTGGTTTGCCATTGCCTTCTTCTGTGTGTGAATGGAGTAATTGTTGGGATGACACGGAGGAAAACTCCGTGTTGCCTAGACCACGGCCTTGCCTAACACAAGTTATAAATTCGGGCACCGCCGGGAATCGAAACCGAGACCCCAGAAAAGAGATCATTAAAAGATAAAAACGAGAAATAAGAGTTTGTTAAAAAATACGTGATATAAGGAATATCATTTTCCCAGTAGGCGTAAAATTTTATTTATTTTAAAGAAAGGAACTAATTTAGGTAGACGACTTATTTCATATAATTTGTATCTTCCTCGAAGACTTATTTTCACAATTTAAATAATGACCTTGAGGAATTACCAGCAGCAGGACTAGTGCACTTAATATCTTTTGTCACGTGAATCTAACAAAGCCAACTCTAATTTATGCTTCGTGGGAACATCTGTCTTCTTCAGTGTGAAAGTATGATACGAAATACGAACAAAACACATCTCAGTTCCGAATAATTATTCACTATTTAGCTCCGACAACGCGTGGTTTTGTAAACATTACATTTATATGGTTTCAGCGTAACATTGGATTATATTTCATTCCATTCGCGTTAAAGAATTAGAAACGATATGAAATGAGGACACCAAAATTTTCGGTACCGATCGTAATAATTTATAACAATCACAAAAATTTTGAAATTTAAGAATCGTAGTCTTCATCGAACATGATATGAATTACTCGATTATGGAACTATTTGCATACAATGAGTCCCGAGACGTATTTTCCAATACTGCAATTGGCTAGTGTGTGGAGCGACGCAAATTTCTGTCAAGGACAATATTATCCTCATTCATATTTCCGTGAATTGGCTTCATATTGGCATCAGGTGTGTGGCGACCACGTGGAGTTGGATATCTTGAACAGAGGAAGGCCCCACGGATTATGACGGGGGGAAAAATGAAGGCCTTGAGGGGATAAAAATAAGTTCCGCCATTCCGTAATTATCAAGTTGAAAACAAAAACAAGTTGACGCATAACGTAATAACTATTTTGCTCACCATAATTTAACCATTGGGAAATTGCAAATGATCAGTAATTTTATGGTAGGGAATATCATACCGTATAATCAGTGTCACGAAATTTTCAACTCACTCGTATTATAATTATATAACCATAATGAGATAAAATTTTCTTCTCTGTCTCAGTTTTAATTTTCTTTATTACGATCGGGTAGATTTTGAAATGGAATTGGAAATCGACACAAGAACTTTGCAGCAAAACGTGTGCACACTCCCCCTTATTTTTATTGCCACAGAAAATTTGAACCACATAGATATTAAATGGATTATAGATTTTCATGATTAGATAATTATTTATGTCTAGTTTTATTTTAAATCTAATATTTTCTCTACTCTTATCCACTGCTTGTAAATGACGGTCATATTCTATATGCAGAGGGATCATTGGGTGGCGGGAAACTGATTTTGGAAAGTGTGAAATAATTACATATAAAAATATAAATAAGCGATCTTTATGTTGCAGAAATCTAAAACCTCGATCATCCAGTCAATTTAAAGACTGGTTTTTTCTCGAAAGAATGTTCAATGGTAGTTATAGAAAATGATGAGTAATTATTTTAATTATCACTAAAGTCTCACTGTTTATAATCGTATTCGAAATAATTATTTAATGCACAAAAACACGTCACTAGTGAGTGACCCGAGAAATAAAATGGATAATCGAAATTTGGTCAGAATTAAATTCGTTCTACTGACTCACTCGCTCAGACACTAATTTTGGCCTTTACACTCCGTTGCGGAATGTAACGGGAAATCTAATGACAGCTCAAAGGTAGGAAAAACAATTTTAAGTACGTCTACAGAATAATCTAATAAATGACGAAAAAAAATCACATCGCGGTCAAAAGGATGCAGGTTCGAATTCCAGTCGAGATATGGATACTTACTCGTTACTTACTGTCTTCTTCTCTCCTGTGTTGGTTTAACTCAGCGGTATTCAACCTTTTTTGTTCGCGTACCCCCAGATATAATTTCTCTTCAACTTTGTACCCCCAAAGTTGTTGGTGTATAATTCAAGTTATACATAGTATATAATCTACATCTAAAATAATTTAAATAAATTACATTACTGATTATTCAGTGTTTATCATAAAATAATATTTTTTTTAAATTTCACGTACCCCCTAAGATGTCTTCTCGTACCCCCAGATATAATTTCTCTTCAACTTTGTACCCCCAAAGTTGTTGGTGTATAATTCAAGTTATACATAGTATATAATCTACATCTAAAATAAATTAAATAAATCACATTACTGATTATTCAGTGTTTATCATAAAATAATATTTTTTTAAATTTCACGTACCCCCTAAGATGTCTTCGCGTACCCCCAGATATAATTTCTCTTAAACTTTGTACCCCCAAAGTTGTTGGTGTATAATTCAAGTTATACATACTATATAATCTACATCTAAAATAAATTAAATAAATTACATTACTGATTATTCAGTGTTTATCATAAAATAATATTTTTTAAAGAAAATTTCACGTACCCCCTAAGATGTCTTCTCGTACCCCCAGATATAATTTCTCTTCAACTTTGTACCCCCAAAGTTGTTGGTGTATAATTCAAGTTATACATAGTATATAATCTACATCTAAAATAAATTAAATAAATCACATTACTGATTATTCAGTGTTTATCATAAAATAATATTTTTTTTAAATTTCACGTACCCCCTAAGATGTCTTCGCGTACCCCCAGATATAATTTCTCTTAAACTTTGTACCCCCAAAGTTGTTGGTGTATAATTCAAGTTATACATACTATATAATCTACATCTAAAATAAATTAAATAAATTACATTACTGATTATTCAGTGTTTATCATAAAATAATATTTTTTAAAGAAAATTTCACGTACCCCCTAAGATGTCTTCTCGTACCCCCAGATATAATTTCTCTTCAACTTTGTACCCCCAAAGTTGTTGGTGTATAATTCAAGTTATAAATAGTATATAATCTACATCTAAAATAAATTAAATAAATTACATTACTGATTATTCAGTGTTTATCATAAAATAATATATATTTTTTTTAAATTTCACGTACCCCCTAAGATGTCTTCTCGTACCCCCAGATATAATTTCTCTTCAACTTTGTACCCCCAAAGTTGTTGGTGTATAATTCAAGTTATAAATAGTATATAATCTACATCTAAAATAAATTAAATAAATTACATTACTGATTATTCAGTGTTTATCATAAAATAATATTTTTTTTAAATTTCACGTACCCCCTAAGATGTCTTCGCGTACCCCCAGATATAATTTGTCTTCAACTTTGTACCCCCAAAGTTGTTGGTGTATAATTCAAGTTATACGTAGTATATAATCTACATCTAAAATAAATTAAATAAATTACATTACTGATTATTCAGTGTTTATCATAAAATAATATTTTTTAAAGAAAATTTCACGTACCCCCTAAGATGTCTTCTCGTACCCCCAGATATAATTTCTCTTCAACTTTGTACCCCCAAAGTTGTTGGTGTATAATTCAAGTTATAAATAGTATATAATCTACATCTAAAATAAATTAAATAAATTACATTACTGATTATTCAGTGTTTATCATAAAATAACATATTTTTTTTAAATTTCACGTACCCCCTAAGATGTCTTCGCGTACCCCCAGATGTCGGAAGGTTTGTTTAAATCTGCGAGTCCACAGAAGACAATGGTCGCATAACGTGTTCAAAGAGCTGACGATGACCTCAGACCACGAAGGCTCAATTCTTTTATACCCGCGTAAAACGAACAGTTACAAAAGTTATACAATCGTATTCTGCAACAAAATATTTTCATAATGGAAGCCCTGAGGTTTTCGTACTTTTCTTATGAACAGAGTAAAGTACAGCGAACTCTTGCTGAAGAAAACCAACAGCGTAACAAAGCGGTCAGCCCCTAATACGCCCCTTTACTAACATGAAGACCTAATTATTGCAATCACAAAATATAGGGTTCGAACAAAATATGTGTAATTTAGAGAAAATTCAAGTTTCAAGTCCACAGTACACGGTATATTGGCTAGTAATTTAACTTGGGATTCAGTTTGATGCTTTTGTTAACATCCTGAGAACGCCAATAAGAATTTAAGATACAAGTTTGCTCTCCATATCATATATTAATAATGAATTACATTTCTTACGTATTTGGGTGCCTGTATCTTTAAATTATGGTCATCCGGTGCAAATATTTGATATCTAGTTACCAATTCTTTAATTACAGGATTCTTCTCACGAGGCTATACAGCTTGCAGTAAAATTGAAAACAAACCTAACCTAACCTAACCTAACGTAACCAAACCAAACCTTCCCTAACCTAACGAAACCTAACCAAACCTAACGTAACCAAATCAAACCTTCCCTAACCTAACCAAACCTAACGTAACCTAACCTAACCAAACCTTCCCTAACCTAACGTAACCAAACCAAACCTTCCCTCACCTAACGTAACCAAACCAAACTTTCCCTAACCTAACCAAACCTAACGTAATCTAACCTAACCTAACGTAACCAAACCAAACCTTCCCTAACCTAACCTAACGTAACCAAACCTTCCCTAACCTAACAAAACCTAACGTAAACTAACCTAACCTAACGTAACCAAACCAAACCTTCCCTAACCTAACCAAACCTAACGTAATCTAACCTAACCTAACCTAACGTAACCAAACCAAACCTTCCCTAACGTAACATAACGTAACCTAGCGTAACCAAACCAAACCTTCCCTAACCTAACGTAACGTAACCTAACGTAACCAAACCAAACCTCCCCTAACCTAACCTAACCAAACCTAACGTAACGTCACGTAACCTAACCTAACGAACCAAAACAAACAATTAATCCTGAAGTAACAATGTGTTTTACCTCATTAGCTGAAGTCCGAGTTCGGTTGCACAAAACCTGTACCTGGTCAGATCAGTTAAATCCGTTTTGGGGCATCACATCTTCATGCGATCCACGTAAGAAAATCCGACAGCGAATAATTCGTGTTTACATTAAAATTTCCATCAATCAGCTCCGTTAACTTCAATCTAATTCATTCGGTTCTTGTAGTCAATTTCATTTATGCAAATGATGTGGCACACGTAAAGTAAGGTTCAGTTTTACACTCCCAGCCCCTCGCAAACTTCATGACTTAAGTACGCAGTCCAAGTACAGAACTGCAAAAATTACAGACATCCGGTAGCGTCCCACCTACAACGCCAAAGGCCACTCATTGCTACGAAAGTTAACGTCGCAATATTGTTATCAGACAATCGAGAGCTCCGAAACCATTCTACTTCGAGATATCGTGTTATCTATTTTGTCGTGCTGTGTAAACAAGTATGCAGTATGCCAGGAACGAACAGTCGATTGTTTCAATATATCGTTTGAATTCTGTCATTGTTAATAATATTTGGTATTTGTCATTGAATGCGAATTGGTTTAAAGAATTGATAATTTTGTTTCCTTTTTCAAAAACAGGCACGTTGAATCAATAGTTACATTATTTGCATTATTTGTTTTCTACAATCTGAGTTTTTCGAGCGAACGAACGTGCCAACTGGAGCGTATATGATGAGTTCACGAGCTCGTCTACGAGTCGATGTATCGTTTATCGTCAAGGTGACTCACTTCAAAGTTGAGGCACGACGTTTTGTGGTTTCTAAATTTTCTCTAAGTACTTTGTACTTTGCGATGCACGATATTAGAACAGAGACGAACATATTATCTATTTACACAACGACGAAGTTCGATTGCTACCAGGATTTTACATTTTCAATAGCCTGTCCCCTCACAGACATTTCATTTGAAGACACGAAAGCTAGATTTACCTCTCTCAGTCACAAGTTAGTAATGAACCTTTGCAATTATTGTTAATTTCCAAAAAATTTATTAGCAGCATACGATTCTATATCAGCTTAGTTAGTAGGTAAATTCAAAAAAACAGATAACCAAGCTAGATCATCTATCAAGACAACGTATCTAGATCATTTTCCTTATTGAGAACGTGTCCTCAAGGGAGACAATTTTTATGCTAAATACGTCCAAATATTTACATACGTCATTAACAGTGATGACGCACCTCGCTGAAGGACTATATCTTAGCGCACTGTTTACACTAAAAGTAGAAAATTCTCTTATTTGCCTCGCCGGCACACGTAAACCAACAGCGTCCATAATGGAATTGTAATTTATTTTACCATTAAATACATTAATAAGAAATAACGCATCGAGATGTCGTCGTCTGGAATAAAGTGTTCTAAAATTTAAAGTAGTTAAAATCAATTCGTATTTACGTGTGATATTAAACTGAAAAATTCGGTAATTGCACAAACTGGCAAATTTCCTTTGAATATTTTCTAATTTATTAGAATCTGTCTATGTAAGATTGTTCCATAAAACCGAAGCATACTCAAGCTTTGACGTAATTAAAGCATTATATAAAACAACAAGGCTGTCTAGAGAGGAAAAATTATAAGTAATAAAACGAATAAGCCCAAAGGTCCTTAGTGCCTGGGAATGAACACAATTTACATGACAGTGAAAATACAGTTTACTGTCTAACAAAACACCAAGATCATTTATACAATTAGTACGCAAGATTAAAAATCCACTAAAAACGTAATTAAAATGGATACTGTTGGTTTTACGTGTGAACGATATAATTTCGGTTTTATCTATGTTAAGTTCCATATTGTTATCATCACACCATTGATGCACGGAATCAATAAATTTAATTTCACGATATAGTTTCAAGTCATCAGGAAATAAGATACATTTAGAATACAGGCATACCTCGGAGATATTGCGGCTTCGGTTCCAGACCACCGCAATAAAGCGAGTCAGACTAATTTTTTGGTTTCCCAGTGGATATAAAAGTTATTTTTACACTAGACTGTGGTCTATTAAGTGTGCAATAGCATTGTGTCTAAAAAACATTGCGAAAATTACCAAAATGTGACACAGACACACGAAGGGAGCACGTGCTGTTGGAAGAAATGACGCCGATAGACTTGTTCGACGCAGGGTTACCACAAAACTTCGATTTGTAAAAAAAAAAAAAAAAAAAAAAAATGCGAGGTCTCAAAGGTCTTTGATTAAAACATTAAATAAGAGAGGTCCCAAGATAGCGCCTTGTGAAACTCCAGATAACGCCGAGTTAAAATGCGAAAAAAGGCAGATCCGGTTTATAAGTAAGTTTGGAACCACTTTAAATAGGGAAAAGATAGTCCAAAGTTATTAAGCTTTTTCAAAAGAACATAATGAGGGACTGAATCAAAAAATTATATATTCGCAAGTATCAGAAAGACACAATTGCCGTGTCTTCCATAATTACAATTCCTAATACACATAAAAAATTTGTTAGACTCTCTCTTTCTCACACACACACATTTACTGATTCAACATGCGATATGCTTTTTTAATATGACTGTATTTTCAAAGGGCAAGGAAAAAACACAGATAGTTAATGGCCACGTGTAGTTTCGTACTCGCCTTCTCGTGGGGCGAAATTTTGTGGTGGGCCGTCATGTGTCTTTGGAAAATCAGGGTGTGCAGATTGTGAAGAAAATTTGGGGTATCACTGGCCTTCATAAGCATATTATAGCAAACCACTAACACTTCGTCGAAATAAATTCGTTCAAATGAGTTTCAATCGTATTTTTATACGAAGGAAATTCGTTCTCTGCAACTAGACACAAGAAATATGATTCCAGTATTAATATCTGCATTTTTACGTATGATTTCTACGGGCAGTCTTATGATATTAGCATAAAGACACAGTTGTTAGTACGTAATTTTCTACATTCACCACTTTCTTATTTTAATTATAATTCACTTCGTCTTCGATGTTTTCAACATTTGTAATTATTTCTGTGTATGAAAATATGTATCACACTCTCACAGAAAGTCGGGCTGACCATTTTTTATTTTACATGTATCGATATAATCGTAGAAAAATGCCATTACTTAATTAAATATCTCCGTGAGATGATAAAGTTGCGTCATATTGTGATAATTATATATTTATTTAAATCTTGTCAGTCTAATCACAATAAAATTCATATTAAATATTAAAATATTACTATAATTAACATTTAAATATTTAAAATATATTATATGATGTTCTCTATCGAAATGTTCGATTTACATTACATCATCACTCCTTTACAAATATATTAAATATCTCCGTCAAAAGCTCTCAATCCTAGGGAATTAAAATTAATCTCAGTACGAAATTACTGTTTATAAAATATCTGAGTGCGTGTTGAAAGCAGATAAATAGCGAGAGTAATTTATTTCGGATTGTAATGCATTTATTTATAGTAGGGGCGGTTTAATATCTTCTTTGGTTATTAGATACAGCAGATTTATATTAATAGAATCGTATTCAAATCACCAAGATACAGTATAATTTCAACGTTATTAGAATTACGTTTTCAGTTATGAGAATCAGTGTTATCTGCAATGAAGATAATGTCACGAATGATTTCATTTCGAAATTGGGGCAGCAGGGACCTCCATCCACGAGGAGCAGACACGTGTCTGCCAAGTAGATCCCCAGAACAAAAGTTGAACAGTTAAAGATGGATTATTTTAAATGCACAGTAAGTTTGTATTTAAACTGTTTCTTAAAAGGCCATTTCATGAACAGTTTAATGACTTTAAGTACGGTCAAACTTATTTGCGGCAGATTATTCTACTATTTCACTACACATAACAATCAGAAAATATGTGCAGTTCTGTTGCTTTCAGTCATCGTGAACGGCGTGTGATTTTTTTTTTGTATAAATTTCAATAATATTTTATAAAAATGTCAGTAGAGAAAAAGATTTGAGTGTAACAGAAAAGAAAACTGCGTCTTATAGAAACATGTGAAAAGTTAAATTTAATAATCTTGTCTCAAACAGAAGTGGCTTAGTAAAATCTGTCGCCGTTGTTAAAATCAAGTGATTAGTCATACGCCAATACGAGTGTAGACACAAAATGGAATCGTGGAAGGAAAATACGATGTTATAAATGAAACACAATTGTTTTGGTTCAAGCAAGCCAATTATCATAATTCACCTGTTAATCACAGCATTATATATAAATAGCCAATGATTTTGGCGAAAAAAATTAGACGATTTTAAAGTAACCAATGGATGACTGACAAGATGTAAAATGTTTTGGAGAGAAACGAGATTCTTATGAACTGGCAGGGGACAATGGGATACAAACTGATTCGAAAACTGTATTAAACGCTTATAATCCACAGAATATCCTTAATACAGACGATAAAATGGAGGTAATCCAAATTACTGTCTGGTTTTTAAAACTGCATCAGTTTATTCAGGGAGAAAGTTCAAATACATAATTACAGTCCCATTAACTCGCAATATGACGTGAACAATAATTATGCAGACGTTATTAATAGCAAGAAGTAACTCTATGAGTTCGAAAGGAATTTAAAAAAAACATTCATTTTGAATACGAGCACAACGCCAAATGCTTGGATGACAGCTTCTGTGTTTGAACTACCTTCGAAACTGGGATGGATAATTAAATATATATAATATTTTAATATTTTCCGTCAAATCACAATTTTAATAAGATAATAAAATATATAAAATATTTAAAATATCATTTCACGTTCCGCATCGAATGATCGATTTACAAATTGGATCATTCGATGCGGAACGTGAAATGATATTTTAAATATTTTATATATTTTATTATCTTATTATTAAAAATTGTGATTTGACGGAAAATATTAAAATATTAACCTAATTCACAATATGACGCAAATATACTACCTTATAAATATATATATATATATATAAAAAAGAAATATGTTAGACACTGACATCTGCTGCGAACATCCAAAAATAATCTTGGAGAACAATAGATTAACTCTTTTATCTCGTAACACAACACCGCAAATTCTCGAACACGGAATTATAAAACGTTTTTAAAACCTTTTATAGATCGGACACGAGCGAAGAATCATCCAAATATGGATGTCTTCTGGGTTGTAGTTCCGTGCGCCAACGTTTCAGAGGTTCTCGCTGCCTCCTTCATCAGGGCGATTTGTAAACTTCTACCAGACTACACGGTGGTATGACCCAAATGGCGGCCATCTTCAGATTCAACGCCGTCATAACCTCAAATCCTAATAATTTCTCTCCACTGGTTATGTGCTAATAATTCATAGTTAGTTTCAATAATTTATATTATGACTGTAATGTAACATTATATAATGAAGTGTAGATTTATTTTTAATACGTAACTTACTGAATAATATATGTTATATTCTAATTACTTTCGTTTAATAGAATCAAATTTATAAATCTGATTACAATAACCACTGTCTAATGAGTTTATTTAAATTTACTGTCAATAAATCCGGCTACAGAGAGTATAACGATAGGATGGACATTGAAGTATGGACTTTGTACAGATATGAGAGCAAATTGTCGTGATATAATTTACGATACCATCCTGGCAGTTGATTAAAGAGTCCGACGACATCTTCATGGTCCACTCAGCTGAAATAGGTAATCTGTAAGTCCATTACGTGGACTGTAGATGACCAATTAAGGTCGAAACATGTAGTAGATTCTTAATAAACATTGAAACTGTAAACTGTTGTGTGGACAGACTGTCAACCTAACGAAGAGTTTTGATGAAAAACCACGAAGAATTTCAGTCTCCGGGTCTAGAATTCAACTGTGAATCTCTCCCGAATATGTAACATTTATGTTAATCACTTGGCAACCACGATCTGTCGTGAAGAGAGCGTAGATCTTGAACACGACAAAGACAGATTAAAGTCTGTGTGATAAGATAAAAGAGACAGGTAATTTTCTCAAGGAAAAATGAACTATAAATCTACTCCGTGTTACAAAAGCTACATTTCATTATATTTTATCAGTGATTGATACTTCGTGATTACAGCATCGTATTACAACATCCTGCCACAGTGAATATCTCTTTATTAGATAATTCCACGGGGTGCGTAATTTCTACGATAATCGCTTTAATTGTAATTGTTCACGCTTGGCGTTCTGCAATCTGATATAGTAATAAAATTTAAAAAGTGGTGTAAGATAGAATGAATTTATTAAAACATATTTTTTGTTCGAAGAAACAATTTATGGTCAAATCTGTAATAAAATGTCGTAACTCCAAGGCCTTCTACAAATGGATAATCGTAAAATTAAAATTGGAATGTTGACGGTCTGCCAAAATTGAGACTGAAAATTTATTAGACTATTAAATTAGAAGTATTGATTCTTATAAGACCTTTCAGACACCCCATTGTGACAAACAATATAAATTTTTCATTTATGGCTATACATTTTAATAACATACCTATTTCGAGAAGAGTCTTAATTTGGATCAGTTATAGGAAACAATCAATGAATCAATTTACGACTATGTTCATCCAGGCATGATTTTACTGCAAGGAAAAAATTAAGTCTAAAAATAGTTTTTCACAAAACGATCCGTAAACTGAGAGAAAAACATCTGACTAAAAAGTTGCATTTAAGAAATTATATTTAAGTTTATATAATTTTATACACCTGAAGATGGTTCTTTTAGAACTGAAACATTTCGTGTAAAAAGTTATTATCTAATGTAAATCGAACATTTCGATAGAGAACATCATATAATATATTTTAAATATTTAAATGTTAATTATAGTAATATTTTAATATTTAATAGGAATTTTATTGTGATTAGACTGACAAGATTTAAACAAATATATATTTATCACAATATGACGCAACTTTATCATCTCAGAAAAAATTAAGTCTAAAAATAGTTTTTCACAAAACGATCCGTAAACTGAGAGAAAAACATCTGACTAAAAAGTTGCATTTAAGAAATTATATTTAAGTTTATATAATTTTATACACCTGAAGATGGTTCTTTTAGAACTGAAACATTTCGTGTAAAAAGTTATTATCTAATGTAAATCGAACATTTCGATAGAGAACATCATATAATATATTTTAAATATTTAAATGTTAATTATAGTAATATTTTAATATTTAATAGGAATTTTATTGTGATTAGACTGACAAGATTTAAACAAATATATATTTATCACAATATGACGCAACTTTATCATCTCAGAAAAAATTAAGTCTAAAAATAAGTTTTCGTGAAAAATAGATTAATATTCCGTGGTGTAACAGCCCTCTGAGAGTCAAAGCCTCACGTTCACATGCCTAAGCATAGGTGGACGATCATCCAACCAGATATAGGGTGACGTGTGGTCAGCACGACCAACCCCCAGCCATTGCTAGTTTCCATGACCGGATTACGCTCCGGTCCCATACACCGGTCGAAAATCTCATGAGAAATTTCTTTCCCCGAGAAAATATATTTTCACAAAAACGATCCTTAGACGATCTTGAACCAATTTCATTAACTCTCCATTGAGGTTAGTCCGTCCTGACAGGCTGCTAAACGCCCTGCTTAAGAAATTCCCTCACGCGGATTCTATCGTAATCCAAATAAATCCATCTAACACACTAAAATATTGTATTTGGTTTCATTCTACTCGCTCAACTAATCGCCTTTGATATGATTATCTATAATTTGGCGAGAAATTATAAATTTCCTCGCTAGAAGGCCATAATTCATGTTCTTTTATTTGTCTTGTCACTTATGGCAAGAGACTAAAATTCACGCCCATACAAAACAAGGAGTAAAATTATAGTTCTGTACATTTTAATGTTTAATGCTTTTCTGTCAGAGACAGCTGGTAAAATTATTCTGAGTGAGATCGTAACAAGCATTACGGAATTTAATATTATCGTCTTTCTGAAATATTTTAAATAAAATAAATTTTGGAACTAGTAATGTTTTTTTTTTAAAAAAAAATTAAATAATTCCTTCGAAAATGGACTCTTACATAAATCATGGGAACTGTCGGCCTTCATACTGATATCAGGGTCAGGCTTTTAAGTACGCAAAAAAAAAAAAAAAACTGTCTCAGACTTGTCCCTTAGAATCACACACACGCGGAGCTGTCACTTACCTGTTTCGCGTGTCTTCTGTCTTCTTTCGGGCTTAACAATAGAAACGAGTCGAATTACACAGATCATGAAAAGAACGCCAGTCACGACTCGTACGAAACGTCCTGTCATCCGCGCCTACCACACATCGTACTGACCACGGCGACCTTTTTCAAAGGAATGCCAAGATACGACATCGCGTTCTTGAGCTCCCCTCCACAGCCCACACTCCCCACTCACACACGCAACCCGCAAGCAAACAAGGGATTCCATGTTTGGGCGAGCGATTAGTATCAGACAATGGCGTGCCCCGAGCAAATATCTGAGATATCTTTATAAGACGATTATCAGTACATTCAGCAGCAAAATTTCTGTGATCCTGCCTTCTTCTTATTATAAATAAAACGTCAATTTCGAATTGTGGTAACACTGCTAACAGTAACCGTGCTTACCATGATTCTATGGTTTATTCGTCAGCTTGGCTACTAGGGTGTATAGGTTTTTAAAAACCGGGTTTTAAAACCGGTTTTTTTTGGATAAATTTGTAAAATTCGAACAACAATTTTTAAAATTTAAAAAAAAAAACGGTTTTAGATATTAGAATTAATATGTAAAAATTTCTGTTAAATTAACTAAAAAATTTAAAAATTGAAATTAGTTCCAAATTATTAAATTCTTTAGAAGTACGAATTCAAGAAAGAAGACAAGTTGGATTGGTAACCCCACAAAACACTTCAACAAAGAAATCTACTGTATTTCCACTGGCTTCGAAACTCGATATTATTAAGTTATCTGGAAAAAATATTGTCTAGAATTTATCCAAATTCTTTATGGAAACAGATTCTGATGATGAATATATCGGAGACGGAGAAACTGTTAATCAGGGCAATGCTCTAAAAGAAGCCATGGAAAAATCAATTCATAGGTTTCTTGAGGAACCTGAAGAAATAATTTCAAATCCGAAGACACAGAAGGCCGAATTTTCAGTATTTGAAAAGAACAAAGAATTTTGATTTATTATTTGATGCCCTGAAAACGACAAAACCAAGTTCAGTAGCCAGTGAGAGAGTATTTTCTATTTCAGGCAATTTTGTATCTAGAATAAGAACAAGATTAGGTGATCGTTCAGTGGATATTTTATGTTTTTTGAAATTATATTTCCTGAAGAAAAACACTAAATGAAATAAAAATTTATATTTTGTACGGATTTTAGTTATTTTATTTTTTTTATTTGGTTTTATATCGAGTATATTTTATTTTGTTATATTTTTTTGTAGTTCCATAAATATTAAATAAACTGAATTTTTTTAAAATAAATACAAATATTTTTTACTGTTTTAATTTTTTTTTGTAAAAATTCGAAAACCGGTTTTTTCAAAAGTCGGTTCTTGTATAAACCCTATTGGCTACAAGCATTCCCTTGGTTACCCTGGTTACCTAGTACACCGTCATGCCTTGTCAATGCAATGGCTTTCGAGTACGACATGAGAGTGTAACTATTTCATGTTCAAAAGTTGAGAACACCCTCGTTAGGACAATATCCTACAGAATAAGATGGGCCCTGGTTCATACCACGTTGTCCGAGGAGGGCTCGTCTTCGATTCTTAGGCTTGAATCGGCACAGGGAGACGGAAGGTCCAGAGGGCAACAGAAGGCAGCCCTTTGTCCTGAAGTGTCGGCTGTCCTACCTTGAAACTTTCTTCCAACATTCCTACCAAGCCCAGCTTATAGGTCAGGACGGCCTTAAAATTCTAATGGTTTTCTCGGCAGGTAAATCGAATTGTAGAATGTTCTGTGTGAATTTAGCAATCGTATTTCCCTCCAGAGAGACGCGAAACTTGAATCGGATCGGGCTCATTTTTTTTTTTATTTGTAGTGTTCTGTCTGACGACAGGTCCATATGAACAGGATCCCTCCATCCTTTTCTCGGACTGGGACCTGCTCATATACGTTCTTGGCAGATGATCCAGAAGTGGTTTGCCATTGCCTTCTTCTGTGTGTGAATGGAGTAATTGTTGGGATGCCACGGAGGAAAACTCCGTGTTGCCTAGACCACGGCCTTGCCCAACACAAGTTATAAATTCGGGCACCGCCGGGAATCGAACCCGAGACCCCAGGATTACAAGGCCATCGTTCTAACCGCTAGACCACCTCATCTTATTATTATTTAGTGTTCTGTCTGACGACACGTCCATATGAACAGGATCCTTCCATCCTTTTCTCGGACTGGGACCTGTTCATATACGTTCTTGGCAGATGATCCAGAAGTTGTTTGCCATTGCCTTCTTCTGTGTGTGAATGGAGTAATTGTTGGGATGCCACGGAGGAAAACTCCGTGTTGCCTAGACCACGGCCTTGCCCAACACAAGTTATAAATTCGGGCACCGCCGGGAATCGAACCCGAGACCCCAGGATTACAAGGCCATCGTTCTAACCGCTAGACCACCTCATCTTATTATTATTTAGTGTTCTGTCTGACGACACGTCCATATGAACAGGATCCTTCCATCCTTTTCTCGGACTGGGACCTGTTCATATACGTTCTTGGCAGATGATCCAGAAGTTGTTTGCCATTGCCTTCTTCTGTGTGTGAATGGAGTAATTGTTGGGATGCCACGGAGGAAAACTCCGTGTTGCCTAGACCACGGCCTTGCCCAACACAAGTTATAAATTCGGGCACCGCCGGGAATCGAACCCGAGACCCCAGGATTACAAGGCCATCGTTCTAACCGCTAGACCACCTCATCTTATTATTATTTAGTGTTCTGTCTGACGACACGTCCATATGAACAGGATCCTTCCATCCTTTTCTCGGACTGGGACCTGTTCATATACGTTCTTGGCAGATGATCCAGAAGTTGTTTGCCATTGCCTTCTTCTGTGTGTGAATGGAGTAATTGTTGGGATGCCACGGAGGAAAACTCCGTGTTGCCTAGACCACGGCCTTGCCCAACACAAGTTATAAATTCGGGCACCGCCGGGAATCGAACCCGAGACCCCAGGATTACAAGGCCATCGTTCTAACCGCTAGACCACCTCATCTTATTATTATTTAGTGTTCTGTCTGACGACACGTCCATATGAACAGGATCCTTCCATCCTTTTCTCGGACTGGGACCTGTTCATATACGTTCTTGGCAGATGATCCAGAAGTGGTTTGCCATTGCCTTCTTCTGTGTGTGAATAGAGTAATTGTTGGGATGCCACGGAGGAAAACTCCGTGTTGCCTAGACCACGGCCTTGCCCAACACAAGTTATAAATTCGGGCACCGCCAGGAATCGAACCCGAGACCCCAGGATTATCGGGCTCATAGGTTCTCCAATTATGTCTGCCATCATGAGGACAGCCCGACTCTGGAGGAGACTGACCAGTGAAACTCGACGATGAACAATTTTGTCAAATAGCTGAAGAGCGTCGTTCAAAAGGCAACATCTGCTCACAAGCGTCGACCCCGTGTCCCCTCTACCAGCTAGTATTCAGGATGACACACCCCTAAAGAACCGACTCAGAGATGAATGGAGACTCATGAGGGACCCTGCTGTAAACGTTAATGCCACTGTTAACATTTCTGGCTGTATTTGTACAGCAGTGATATCAGAGGGGGAGTGGTCCCTGGATAATCCATAAGATTTTGTTTATTACGCTATCTTATCTAAGGCGCTGAGTGTGTTCTCGTGGCGTTTGGACTGCCCTACATTATAGATAAGCGTTAATACGCCGTTTGGCATTCATGTCAATGGGAATTTGATTCATTTCATAAATGTTGTCTTAAGATAAGTAAGTCTCCATAATTCCTTACGGTCCAGCCATTATTATTTTTAACAACGAGAGAGGGGAACAAACAACTTTGTCATTCTGGGGCGTTTCGTATTGCCAACTCGTAAATGTCGTCTTACGATTACTTTAATTAGACATTGTACCACGAACACATGTGATTTGTCGTCATCGCCCTGATGACGGAGGCAGCAAGGTCTTCCGAAACGAAGACTTCGCTGGTTGACCATCTAATTTCAAATTACTATAAGTGACTGATCCAATGCCTGTAAAATGGTTATTTAACGACGCTATCAGTAGACAAGATGAGTAAAACTATCCCGCTACTCGCCATGTAGGCGCTTAGGGGGAGAGGCGGCTAGATCGAACTCCGGTCGTCCAGTACTTAGTAAGTCACTATACCGACTGATCGACCCAGTATCTTTAGCACTTACAAACACATCGAATTTCGAATTACAACACCTCCAAATGTAACGGGGGAAGATGGACTTAAACTTAAACTTCGCCAATGTGGTATGTTCAAGAATATTTCCCACTTATCGGAAAAACATGTTTTGATAATGTCGCCGATATTTAGCAATAATTATCGCACTTATCAACTTAATGGGGGGAAAAAGAAGACGACATACCGATAACCTAGAGATGGACACTCAGAGATAAGCATGCTAATTGCACCAACAGAAATAAGAGGATTACTCAATCAAGGGGGCGTGTCAGATATCTGATGACCGATTTTATTAAACTGAATTATTAAGTAATACGTCAACTTTATTTCGATATTTTTTCCCCCCGTATAGCAAAAAAGGCGAACTCGTAAACTGAATGAATGTCGAGAACTTTAAGCATTCCTTGCAGGATCAATGCGAACACGTGACACACATGTAGGCTAGAGGTAGTTTATGAAGAAGTTTTTTCTGTGTAGAATTTTCACCATAACAACTTACAACACTTTCTTTCTCAAGAATAATTAATTTTATGTTAAACATTGACACGAAATTCTCTTTCGAAGCTTACGAGTTAATGTTGTTTTATAAGGTAAGGGTACCTTACGCAAAACGCCCAACCTGGAGGACCAGGGTATCTACCCGTTGACCGGTCCGGCTTGGGAGACCCTACCAGTAGTTGAACTACCGTCGGTATAGCTCTTCGGGTCATCGGTGCACGCAAGATCCCTCACCCGAACAAAGGCTTCGTCAGTTATGAACCTAGCGGGAAAACAGATCGAGGTCGACCAAGAAGAAGATGGAAAGATCAATTTGAAGCCGGAACAGGCATTAGCTCCTAATCCCTGATGATGATTATGGTGAATTTTTCATTAAAAGATTTCTTGGTACTTGTGGGTTATCGGGACACATCGCTTTAAAATAGGTTAGGTTAGGTTAACGTATGTGGATAAATTACATATACTTGAAAGTTATTATATTTTATCTCAATAAATGACAACTAACCTAACCTAACCTAACGTGACCTAAAATAACCTAACCTAACCTAACCCAACCTAACCTAAAATAACCTAACCTAACAAAATCTAACCTAAAATAACCTAACCTAACAAAATCTAACCTAAAATAACATAACCTAACATAACCTAACAAAATCTAACCTAAAATAACATAACCTAACATAACCTAACAAAATCTAACCTAAAATAACCTAACCTAACAAAATCTAACCTAAAATAACATAACCTAACATAACCTAACAAAATCTAACCTAAAATAACCTAACCTAACAAAATCTAACCTAAAATAACCTAACCTAACCTAACCTATTTTTAAAGCGATGTTCTTCAGTACCTGAGCATCTTCGGGTCCCAACTTTTCGTTTGCTTTGATTATAGACATTCGGTAGGACTCCTTGGACGAGGGATCGGCCCATCGCAAGGCCTCTCCCTGTACACAGGACAACACAACACAGAAAAACGCGTACAAACATCCATGGCTTGAGTGGGATTCGAACCCACGGTCCCACTGTGACAGCACATTAAAAGATTATAAATTTAAATTCATATCGAAACATTTTCTGTCGTTATATATTATAATAATTAAATCTTAAATAAAATTAAAGGAAAACGAATTATTCTACCAGCCGTGTAAGGTGGTTTAATGAAAAGACACGGACGTTTCGGGAGTCATCTTTGTCCTCAGGGTCAGATGGTTCTCGAAACGTCGGTACTTTCTTAGCTAAACTACCTTACACGGGTGGTCGCCCTAGAAGGATTCGTGAAAGCTTCAGTCCATATGAAACCAAAGCATGGGTGTCCAAATACTTTTTCTCAGCTGGCCACTGCACAATACATTTCACAATTCAACACATATATGTTGCAACTAATATGATGAGGAAAACATTGGTTCAAGTGGTATTTATAATCACATGGAAAAGAATGACATATCTTTAAAATTAATTACTGTCGACAATACTGCGATGAAAAATATTCTTGATTTTAGAGATTAACATTCATCTATGATATTCAGAGACAGGTGTACGTGGGAGGTCAGGACTCTCGTGAACTTTGGGGCAAGGAAGACTGATAAGGAAATGTCGATTTTATCGAAATTCCCGACAGTAACAGTATGGGATCTCTGTCAGTCTTTCTTATGAAATTAAAATTCCGGGTACGTATGTACGAGAAAGGATATACAAGTTTGCACTTATAACCTCAAACTAAGAACAGGTTTTAGGAAGGTCAAACCTTCGAGAAAGTGTCCTGACTTCGAGTCCCGGTTAGGTTTGTTTCCGTAGCTCGGTAACCAATCACGACTGAAGAAAACAGAAAGGTTATGTTACATTAGGTTAGGTTATTTTAAGTTAGGTTAGGTTATTTTAGGTTAGATTTTGTTAAGTTAGGTTATTTTAGGTTAGATTTTGTTACGTTAGGTTATTTTAGGTTAGGTTAGGTTATTTTAGGTTAGGTTGGGTTAGGTTATTTTAGGTTAGGTTGGGTTAGGTTAGGTTGTTATTTTAGGTCACGTTAGGTTAGGTTATTGTAGGTTACGTTAGGTTATTTTAGGTTATGTTGGGTTAGGTTATTTTAGGTTAGATTTTGTTAGGTTAGGTTATTTTAGGTTAGGTTATTTTAGGTTAGATTTTGTTAGGTTAGGTTATTTTAGGTTAGATTTTGTTACGTTAGGTTATTTTAGGTTAGGTTAGGTTATTTTAGGTTAGGTTGGGTTAGGTTATTTTAGGTTAGATTTTGTTAGGTTAGGTTATTTTAGGTTAGATTTTGTTAGGTTAGGTTATTTTAGGTTAGATTTTGTTAGGTTAGGTTATTTTAGGTTAGATTTTGTTACGTTAGGTTATTTTAGTTTAGGTTAGGTTAGGTTATTTTAGGTTACGTTAGGTTATTTTAGGTTAGATTTTGTTAGGTTAGGTTATTTTAGGTTAGATTTTGTTACGTTAGGTTATTGTAGGTTACGTTAGGTTATTTTAGGTTATGTTGGGTTAGGTTATTTTAGGTTAGATTTTGTTAGGTTAGGTTATTTTAGGTTAGATTTTGTTACGTTAGGTTATTTTAGGTTAGGTTAGGTTAGGTTAGGTTATTTTAGGTTACGTTAGGTTATTTTAGGTTAGGTTAGGTTAGGTTAGGTTAGGTTATTTTAGGTTACGTTAGGTTATTTTAGGTTAGGTTGGGTTAGGTTATTTTAGATTGGATTAAGTTAGGTCAGCATCGGCAGGAAGATTACAGGAACGCAGGTCAGAATCCCTAAAAAGAATCTTAAGTCGGAGATGGTTTCCGTAGCTCCTAAACTAGGGCACTCTAAATAAAACCGAGCTTGGATCAAATACGTTTATTTCGGCGAGAATGAGTTTAACAGTTTGGAAAATAATGACCGCAGAACAATGACGTCAATGTAGGATTTGAGGTTTTCACGGTAGATGGTAGATGTCCTTACTGCCTCGATCATCAGGGTTATACGTAAGCATGATGGAGGCAGCAAGGACCTCTCGTCAGTAAACTTCAACCGGGAAGTCGTTTAAGATAGGAACGACTCTTTCTAAATATGCAGCATTCTCGAAAATTATGTGCTAAAAAATTACTCATGATCCCGCCAAAAAGGAAAAAACAAACAAACAAATGTTACTCACGAAGAAGCTGTGCGTTAGATTTTAATTATAGGAACGTACAACACCTACATTCTGAAGATTAATTAATGTCAAAAAGTTTTATGCTAAACTTCAACGTTTACAAGATTATAAATAACTATATATATTTTTTTTCAAAATTTACTTTTTTCTTAATAGATTATAATAGTTAAATATAAAACTTAGGTGTGACTTAACTCATTTTTGTTCATATTTCAGAATTTAACAAATTTATGGCGGGACGGACCTAAGGAGGAAGAACTGGACCAAATACATGTTATATTCACATAAAAAATGTACAAAATCTTGAATGTCTGTAACTCGAATTACTGTCGATAACACTCTAAAGTAAAATGTTCTCGGGTTCAAGGTTCACAATTTTTCCTGTGATACACGACGATACGTTTACCAGAATAATTACGAAGCTTCTGGACAATGACGATTGATTAATAAATGTTGGTTTCTGTCGAATAATCCCACATTATCACTGCATGCACATTGATTCTATATCGATTTCTGTTAATTCCAGTAAAATATTTTCGAATTTCTAGCTTGCAGTCACAGCAAAATGCGAACACGAGGGAACACGTGTATTTGTCATCCCTCGAAAATTAATTGCATTATTTTACAGGTATCGTAAGTCTGATCGGAAACCTAACTTAAGTAACGAGAGAAATATTTGTTTAAATCTTGTCAGTCTAATCACAATAAAATTCCTATTAAATACTAAAATATTAAAATATTACCATAATTAACATTTAAATATTTAAAATATATTAAAATGATGTTCTCTATCGAAATTTTCGATTTACAATTAGAACATCACTTTTCACACGACATGTTTCAGTTCCAAAAGAACCATCTTCAGGTGTATAAAATTATATAAACTTAAATATAATTTCTTAAATGCAACTTTTAGTCAGATGTTTATCTTTTAGTCAGAAATTATATTTATATAATTAATTTTAATTAATATTAATTATATTATATTTAAGAAATTATATTTAAGTTTATATAATTTATACACCTGAAGATAGTTCATTTGGAACTGAAACATGTGTAAAAAAGTGATGTTCTAATTGTAAATCGAAAATTTCGATAGAGAACATCATTTTAATATATTTTAAATATTTAAATGTTAATTATAGTAATATTTTAATATTTAATAGGAATTTTATTGTGATTAGACTGATAAGATTTAAACAAATATATATTTATCACAATATGACGCAACTTTATCATCTCATAACGAGAGAAAGCTTGGCCAGACATCACATACACATGGTCACAACAACCATTTATTTACGTATCTATTTACAAGTGAGTGAATTGTAGTAACGTGAATACATTCCATAACACAATATAACATAAAAATAAATCAGTCCCACTACACGCCATGTACGTGCTTGGGGGGGATCGAACCCCGGTCGTAAGGTTCATAGTGAGTCACTATAATGACTAAGCTACTAACGCTCTTTTCGTGCTACGAATTTAAAAACTTTATATTGTTTGATGCGTGGTATATATATAATTGCGCGGCAAATTTAAAGCTGAACGAATGAAAGAAAGTTTAGGGCTGGTAAAGGAATCTACGTTCGTGTCTCGTGGAAAAAGATTGTACCAAATATATGTAACAGCTATGTTAAATATTGGAGTTAAACTACCAGAAATATAAATACTTAGTAATTTACTAACTAGTTATATTCTGTAATATAAATACAGCTCGCTTCCAACGGATTAGGTTAATACATTCAGAGGTGTTTCATCGTCAGGTTTCCATATAATATTAAATTCATAATGCGATATATTCGATATTTAAAAGAAAACCTTACCACTATTTGGCGGTAAACAATGTTATATGAATTTGTTTTATTTAAGATAATCTGAATTTAATAATAAGCAAGAATACTTTAGTACCCGAGTCTCGCAAAGCATCAGGGATGTGATAAATAAATTGAAAAAGTTTTATTCTTTATAAGCGATAACAGCGAAAACGTATCAGTGCCTTAACTCGGTAATTTAAAAGCAAATCTTTTAAAAATATATTAAAATTAGCCGTCAATCACAATATAATATTATTAAAAGATTAAAATATCATTTTTACGTTCCCTATCGAGTACTCGATTTACATGTGGAACATACACGACATGTTTCGGCTATATATAGCCATCATCAGGTGTTATGTATTTAAACTTTTCACTGAATTACTGATTTTTTACTGATTTTTAATGATTTTTAGTCTTTATTTTCTTATGATGTTCTTGTCCTTTATATTTGTTTCTTCATTCGTTGTAGTATCACAGGTCACTAATATGTTTGTATTTCGTATTTCGTAGTGATGTCAATGTTTTGTATATGGACCAAGAAGTAATATCGTATCAGGTTTATGAGAGATCGGAGATGTACTGTACTGTATTGGATCGTGGCTGGTGTAAATCGAGTACTCGATAGGGAACGTAAAATGATATTTTAATCTTTTAATAATATTATATTGTGATTGACGGCTAATTTTAATATATTTTTAATACTATATAAATCACAATATGACGCATCTACAATATCTTGCAAATCTTTTAACAAATATTTTGGTTTCCTCCTTCCCAACACTAAGTCATCAATGTTCGATATTAACTTCTGTCTGTCAGAGGCCCCGACCAGCCAGTACGTTGTTATAAAATCGGTTCTTCTGGCTGAAACAGGCCTTCAACAGGTTCCTGGCTGAACAACGGAGACCGTGACCTTGACTTGAGGTTGGCTGAACTGGTTACTAGTCTTACAAGTTTTCTTTAAATCCGGTTTCCATAACTTTGGGGAATACCATGCTTCAAAATCAGGCTTATTGCATTCACAAACGGCAAAGTCTACATACCACGATTCGTGTTGCTGAAAGAGTCAACAGAATCTCTGACGAGAAGGGGCTGACCTGCGCGGTTTTTCTGTAAGCGGCCAAAGCTTTCGACAAAATACGAGCACAAAGACCTCCTTTAAAAGCTGACCGTCCTCAACCTCCCGTCCTACCTGGCGAAAACCATCTCTTCCTACCTCGCTTCCCGGACATTCCAAACGTCCTTCCAGACGTCCAGGGCGGAGACTCATCTCCCCTGTACTGTTCAGTCTGTACGTCATCGACATACCTACACCGTCCCACCACGTCGAGTTAGCGTAATTCTCGGATGACGCTTCTAGTCGGTTATCTGGAGGCCTACCTCGGTAGACTTGAGCTCTGGCTCCGGGCCTGGAGGATTGCTATCAACGTCTCGGAGAGCACCACAGTTCTATTCGTTACGGCGAGAAGACGCATCCAACAGCCCAGAGCAGTGCAGTTTCTCGGACAGCCGATACAATTGGTAGAAATAGCGCGGCATCTCGGGGTCACCCTTGACACTCAGGCTTACCTGGCCGGCACAGTTCAGCGAAGTATGAACGAGGGCGTCCTTGGCCCAGTCCTTAAAAGGAGAAGTGGCCTCTCTTGTCAGAAACGCTGTCTGCATCCACGACAGGGAGCTCCGATGGTTACAATCCAGACCACTTCGACATTCCTAACGTCAGTAAGAGGCGAGTTCACGAGAATTTTGGAGGCTCTATCCTTCGCCGACCGCATCAGAGCACTCAATAGGGGATTTCACTCGAAATTGGGTGATGCCGGGGAACCCCTTACCTCGGCAACTTGAAAGGCGGGTGTGCCGGCCAAGGCCTGACTGAGTCATCCATGGGCAACCGAGGGGTGGGGCTGACGATCAGCAGGACATCGGAGGCTGTCCCAGAAAAGACGGCCAAGTCTGTGTAACGAGTTATGTAACCACTCGGCTAGCCTGACTGCGATTTCCCGTGATTTTCCTCAGTTGCACGGCAAATAATTACTTATTCCATGTAGCCGAGTTCTTCCTGAGAAGCTAACAGTCGCTCAGCCCAATGAAAAAGAAATTTACAACATCTTATGGAACCCGAGTGTTTGTCACCGTGTTCCCAAGAGCCCACCACTGGTTCCTTATCCTGAGACAGATGAATCCAGTCCATACAACCTAATCCTATTTCTCAAAGATCAATGAATCTACACTATACAGACTCCTTAAATTCCATGTGCCATATGTCATGTCAAAGAATCCGTCCCAGTCCGAACCCGTGTGCAACATTTCGTAAAAATTTATTATTTTTATTTTAAGGAGTTGTTTTCCCAACGCCCAACCCCCCAAGCTGAAGAATATCTTATCGGCTGTCTACTAAGACTGCTTTTTCAATACGGCAAAAACCAAGATATAATTCAATAGGGGCATGGCTCACCTTCCCCAAACACGGTGGCCTTCAGCCAAGGCGATCCATAAGACTTCTGGTTTCAAATCCAAGAGAACCATCCAACCAAAATCCTTTTCTATCTATTCTACTTGTGGATCTTTGCCACCCCTTTTCGGGGGTTCCTAGTCTTTGAAGTGTGCATTTGCGAGTAGTGAGTGGCCAGCTCACTGTCTCTACATAATTTCTACTCAATCCTCATTTGACTGCCAGAGCCATCTAGTAGTGAATCACGAAAGACTTGGCTGAGAAATGGTCGCTGAATTTTGCTTACGAAACATCTCGTAAGGTTCTTTTACATGCCGTAAATCTACGAAGGAAGTTGTGCTACGGATTTTTATCACCTTTAAAAATCCATCGACCTCGGCTGGGATCGAACCCGCGAACCTCGGGTCCAGTGGCGAGCACGCTAACCACTAGTCCACCGAGGGCGAAAATCCTTTTCACAGAGGATAATTTGCCTGGTGGGGAGTCATCTTCACCAGTAGCAAAGGCCCCTGGTTTAAAACGTCAAGGTTTCACGCCTTGAAGAATCCCCATAAGCTTTAAGCACGTACCCGTTATAGCTAGAGGCAGTGTTTGCCATTTACAGTATGAAGTCTCTCAAAGACGTAAGAGAAAACTAATGTACCATCAAAATCGAGATTCACTTCGCTCTTGCTATACGTGCCAATGCAATCTCACGCATTTCAATTGTGTTCTTTGGTAGTTAATATTCCACTGAATGTTTTGCAACGCCAAACCACACACACGTCATGTAAATCTTTCTGATTTCACAGTCACGTCACTGAAATAAGCACTGAAGGTTAAGGAAACATGTTTACTGCTCGGATACGTGTACGAAATTTTACAGTCTCGCAATCCTGAAGTTGAGCTTGACTTCTTTTCCAATTCTACCTACCGTAACAAAACTCGACAGCCAGGTTACGTAGTTCCTACCTTCATCGTAGGAGGCACTTGACAAAAGACGATCGACAAAAGACACACTTGGGCAATTCTGAATACAAGGAAAAATAAATTCCGACTGGAGAAGACTGTCTTCTGGGATGTTACGTCATGTAGTCTGGTAAACTAGGCTTTCCTTTGGCACTACAAGATAAGATCGAATGTCGTACTTGTGGAGGAACAGAGTTAAAATCTCTGCCGAGAAAATTATATCCTCTAACAGAAGTCTTTGTAATTCTACTCAGTCCCGCGAGAGACAAAGTCCGAGGTAGTATCTTAAATTAGGCCACGACCGCTTCTTCCCGCATGAATTCAAATTACTTATTCACTAATCGTCTTATCATTGGGGGTCTACATAGTTAGAGCTATTGATTACGTCGTTAAGTAATCAAGAATAACAAATCAGGAAAGAGTTCTCTGTCCCGGAATACGCATGCGTACTCATGAGTTGTTCTGATGCATGTATTTGGAGGTGTCACATTCGCGTTGTACCGCGAAATAAATTTTAAAATTTTGAACATTCAAAAATTTCTGAATTATTTAAATTTTTCAAAAATTCTAAACACTCGCAATTTTAAAAATTTCAATTTTTTTTCCTTCAAAACTGCAAAATCCGGGATTATAAACTGTGTAATTCCCACAATTAAATTTCCAAAATTCAAAATTCAATTTAAACCTAACCTAAAAGTCCCTAACCGAAACTGAAGAAACCAAACGAAACATAATATAACCTAACCTAACTTAACCTAACCTAAGTTCTGCAACAGAAACAATCTTACACGAATAGTTACGCTGATTCCAATTTACATTAAATGAAACCACGATTACCATAGTAAGTACTAAACAAATAAAAACAAAGCCCCCACTATGGCCACCAGATCGCAGCACCTTATGGTCCATCTCACGAGTTTCTTCGTCCGTCATTTTGTTAACACCACTCGTACGATTTTCAGAAGAATTATTTTAAGGTCGTATAGAATGGCACAACCTACATATCAAATTTCATCCAAATCCGTCCAGTGCTTCTCGAGTTTAACTGACTGGACCGACAGACGGACAGACACGATAAACCCATAATGAGTTCTCGCTATGCGCTTGGTGGAAAGAAAGCATGATAATTAATCAAGAAAAATTCTTTCGTCAATGGAAAATCGATTAGAAAATGTTTCTAACGCTATCTCGGTCTAAATCTAATGTTTCCAAACACACGCTGCTTGTAGCACAGTAGAATTAGAATTTACACAAGAGAAAAGCTGTTTTTAAATAGCCCTGATATCATTTATCATAAAACGAACATAGGAAAATAAATTTATTATAAAATTATAACGCGATATTAAAAGTTTTGATTTTTTTTCAATTTGAAAACTCCGTCCCTTACCTTCCCAAAGATGTCTTCCTATTTCCAGGCTGAGTGACGCAAACTGCTAATCAAACATCCTGACTGTAAGAGACTTCACTTCTCGATCCTCTGCGTGTTAATTCAGATGAAGTTCTTTGAGAGTCTGGAGTAGAACTGGTCAGATCTGGTTCGGACGTGATTCAACTCTTGTGGTTTTTATCTCCAGTAAGACTTTCTCCATTCCTGTGAGAAATAAGAATAATGAAACTGCAAACCCGTAAACTTCATTTGTCTCTGTGCAGAAGAAACTTCTCTTACTCCGTGTGCTACTGAATCTTCACGTGATGTTAATTAACTTGGCCACGGTCGCCTTGAAATCGTCCTTTGGCTAACATGCCACAGACGTGTTAATTGAACCTCCAAATACAAGCAGACATTTCTTTCGGGTGACGTGATTAATTCTTTTTTCCAAGTTAGTGTTGCGTATTTATTTATTTATTTAGCATCAGGAAATTAATGAGTTTGTAAACTTAAACGTGTAATAATCATCGTCGAATTATAACCTCATACATCAGCTGTCACAGACTAGACCTCCAGGCTGTTCATATTCGAAAGTAATTTTGAAACAACATCATTGGATAACATCTATCCATAATATTTATCATTACATACGCCTTTCAAATGAATGAGATGTATTTCGTCAGCCTAAATGTTTCAGACATGACCAGTCACGATTCCACATTAGCAATTATGCCAACAACAGATGGAAGATGAGATGTTTTTTACGAAAATTATTCTCTTTGTATAAAATACTTTCTCCATGGACCTCGAGTCGTTCCTCAGAAGCTAACAGTCGCTCAGAAGCTCACCAAATTACCAACATTTTATAGAACCCAAAGGTTAGTCAACGTGCTCACAAGAGTCCGCCACTGGTCCCTGTCCTGAGCCAGATTAATCCAGTCTAAACCATCCCATCCTATTTCTTTAATATCCATTTTAATATTATCCTCCCATCTACGTCTAGGTCTTCCTAGTGGTCTCTTTCCTTCTGATTTGCCCACAAAACCCCGTATGCTTTCCTCTTCTCTCCCATGCGGGCTACATGCCCTGCCCATCTCATCCTCCTAGACTTGATCAGTCTAATTATATTTTGTGATGAGTAAAACTTATGAATCTCCTCATTATTCAAATTTTTCCAGCCTCTCAGTACTTCATCTCTCTTAGGTCCAAATATTCTCCTCAAACACCCTCAGTCTACGTTCCTTCCTTAGTGTCAGAGACCAAGTTTCACACCCATACAAAACTACAGGCAAAATTATAATTTTTTTGTTTATTTTAATGTTTACGTTTTTTAGACTGCAGACGAAAACACGAAAGTTTCTGGACTGAACGGTAGAAAGCATTACCCGAATTTAATCTGCTCTTAATTTCCTCATGAACCAAATTTTGATTTGATATTGTCGCTCTCAAATATTTGAACTTTGCCACGTTTTCAAAAAAAAAAATCCATTAGCTATCTTTACGTTAAGGTTTTGCCCTGAATTATGGTAACAAGACGTCAACTTACTTCCAGACCAACCTTCTTACTAGAGGAAATTAGACCTTCCATGTTCTTCTCTATGGTATTAATGTTATCCCACCACAGATTCTCAAGCAAAGTTGAAAAACACTGGCAATTAATAATCTCCTTGTTTTAGACCATTTTGAATTGGAAACGTATCAGACTAATGTTTACTTATACGAACTTTAATATAAGTTTCGATAAAAACAAATTGTTACGAGCCTAACTAGTTTTATGCTTTGTGTAAAACATATTACTAAAATACATGCTTCATATTCATAAAATGTAATAATACAGTTTTACTTCCAAATTTATGTCTAAAAATTGTTCAATACATTACCTTCGTCCTTTATATGAACTTGTGTTCTGATGTTCCAAATTTCCACCAAATTTTGTCTGAAGGAAGTTTTTTTATATCGGTTTCCTGAAATGAAAATTTGCGAAAAATTATTTCGATAACAGGATTTTGGCGGCAGATTCTGATAGCTTAACATATTTCTAAAGTTAATATTTTAATATCTTCCGTCAAATCACAATTTTTAATAATAAGATAATAAAATATAAAATATTTAAAATATCATTTCACGTTCCGCATCGAATGATCGATTTACAAACGTCGTAAATCGATCATTCGATGCGGAACGTAAAATGATATTTTAAATATTTTATTATCTTATTATTAAAAATTGTGATTTGAAGGAAAATATTAAAATATCAACTTAATTCACAATATGACGCAAATATACTACCTTATATTTCTAAAGATTAATGCGTCATTTTTCATATATCCTGGAACAGAAAATCTCTACAAAAGTCAAAGAAAAGTTCTATTCCACACTACGACCTTCTTCCCCAAATGCAAAACCAGTTACTTGAAGATAGTGGTGCCAGAAATAGTTTACACAAAGTATTTTCCTCACTCGCTAATCAGTAATATTTCCCAGAGACAGGACGGACAGCTTACAGCATGGAAATGTTGCACAGGGTGGAAAAACTTAATACATTAAGTAACATTTGTTGAAGAAATAAATGTTTGATTAAACACAGTTATGTTCCGTACCTGATGATGGCAGACAAGACTAAGATACTGATCTCTGAAGATGGCATCTAAATGTTGAAGCGAATCTCCTGTAAGGGAATCTTCAGAGAGCCAAATATGACGATAGATTCTTTTTTATAGATCACACATCGAAATGTCGTGGAACGGGGCGCCCTAAAGTTTGAGGGGGGGGGCAGGCCTGGGTTAAACGTACGGACGTTGTCAAAAACATCGTCCTTTCTCAAATGCAATTTACCGGCTCTGATTGCCTAAGACTCAACAGAAACGCATTTATGTTGACCTCGAAGTTTGGAATTCAAGCAATTTATGCGCTATCTGATATCACACAGCGATGTCAAATCCAAAAAGCCATTTTTATCACGAAATTCAGCCTTTCTGACCTCAAAAGCTTAAAATCGTTTCAACACTGTCCTACGACACAACCACAGGACTTTCGTACGACTCAAGACATACCCAAATTGAGCGTCAATTTCCGAAAAGCTCGATTAATAAACTGGCGATGACAGAGTCCATGAAATCGAAGTTCATAATCGTCACGCCATCTTTCATAATATTTTGTTTCTTAAAAGTTTTCCGCCAAGTGACTGTTCGTGGATGATGCAGCGAAGTTTTACATAAAATTCAAGATTTTGTTTGTCAATTTATCCCCTGATTCTACTCATCAAATCTGCTTTCTTTCCAATCATAATTAAAGCTCAATTTTTTTTAAAGTTTCTTCATGGTTTCATACACACAATAAAACAAAAAAATATTCCCTTCTTGTATCGCCGTGCTAACCTTTTACGCTCTTTTCTTTGACAAATTCAAAATATTCTGTTTCCCCTCGAATGGCGATTAATAACCACGCAATATTTAAAATCATTTATCGTATTCGGTGTTAGAAAATCTTTCAAATTCTTTTAATTTGTTTCTAAATTGGTTAAGGCTTTGACCGGGATGTTCTTTTGTTAAATCTTATGTGGTACCGCCTGATTCGACTTCTAATGGTTAAGTGAAGTGTTTTCTTCGCGGTACGGTCTGGATTCGTAAATATTATGAAGACGAGCTTCGGCTTCAAAGGGTTAACCAGCTGATTTTCGTAATGGTGAGGTGAAGTGTTTTCTTCGCGGTACGGTCTGGATTCGTAAATAATATTCAGACGAGCTTCGGCTTCAAAGGGTTAACCAGCTGATTTTCGTAATGGTGAGGTGTAGTGTTTTCTTCGCGGTACGGACTGAATTCATAAATAATATTCAGACGATCTTCGGCTTCAAAGGGTTAAGACTCGACATTGCTGCCAGAGACTAATTAAAGATCACTGAAACAGTTCTCTTTTCCCTGACAGATGTCTTGCTTCATGTGTCGCAAGCAATTATAATTTCCCAATGGAAACGTTTGCTTTCTGTAACCAGAAAGATAACTTTCTCACAATCCAGAGAGTAATTATTATTGTAATGTCTTTCGACGACAATCTGTTGGAACTGAAAACCCTTTCTGAAGCGATCACTTCTGTTTTCAGAGTACTGGCTCAGTTTTTGTGCCCTTTTCAGTGATTTGAATTTTAATTCCTAGCAATGTTACACTCTTTAGACACAGTTACACCTTTAAAACAATTTAAAAACCAATAATTAAACACAAAGCTACATCAGTCACGGAAAAAAAAGAAAAATATTTATCTATCCACTTATCTTTGAACATTCAACACTTTTTAGGATGATATTACATAAGGTAGTTTCTTCAATTACAGACAACTGAAAACAACCGATATTGAGAAACATACTCGCAGAACAAAACTCATACGACTTTCATAAAGAACATTTCTGTATCCCAAAAGACTGTCACAATTCTATCCAATAGGAGACTAAAATTAAATCAACATCGTAAACAAAATTTACGCAGTTGGTATGAAACTTTAACACAGACATCTTGTCGACAAAGGCTGACTGATACTTGAAAAATACATCGTAACTCAAATTTAGAAAAAAACAAAAACAATATATCACTTATTCCGGTGCTGACCTTGAAGATTATTGTCAACATTACTTATGGTGGCTTCTTTGAAGAGTTGATAAGCGACTTTCCTCTCACCAAAGTGGGTGGTTCATGCAAAATAATAATACTTGTCGACTGTTAAGAACAGTCACGCACTCATTCGAAGTAACGGATAGCTGTGGTACTAAAACGCTGTGGGGGGGGGGGGGGGGACTGGGCCCTCGCTACAAAGTATTGTGGACATCTGTCCTAGTAGGAATACAAAATTTTCCGAAGCCACAAATTTAAACAAATACTTTTTTAAAGTTTAGATGCGTCATGTTTGTGTTAAAATTCAGTATATATTTATTATTTCAGTCTATACACAAACTTAGTTTTTAAAATGTTGTTGTTAAAATTTTGTATCAGACAGCGGGTCTTGAATTGTTACACTTGTGTTGCGTTGTGTTCCGGTGGTATGTTGCGAACTGTAATCTGGTAAAAAAAAAACTTTCGAAAAAGAATTTAACTTTAAGAAATCTTGTCTTTTACAGAAATTTCATTCATTTTTAAGGCGGTGAGGCATACCGAGTAAAGAATAATAATAAAAATCGACGTCCGTTCAAAACGTTCAACGATTCATTTCAATCCCCCCCCCCCCCCGCTTAATACGTGCTTTAACTATAATTCGGATTAAGGGCACTCCTGCCCCATATTTTCTTACAAGTTACATTACAAAGCAGCCGAATGTCACAGAACCATCTCTGAATTAGGAGTGTAAAAATACTAAAATACCCCCAACTGTCAAGAACCTAACAATTAAAAAATTATTTTAGAAGATGTATTTGTTACTAATAGAGTCAAAGAATATATACTCATAAACAAATCAGTCGGCATAAACATGCGTGCGTAACAGACCCACAAAGGAACAAAATTTATATATTTTAAAAAAAACAGCATGAGTTCAAAAGATGTGAAATTTAGTTTAACGTTGATAAGTATATATTAAATCTTGTCCGTCTAATCACAATAAATTCTTATGAAATATTAAAATATTACAATAATTAACATTTTAAAATATTTAAAATATTAAATGATGTTCTTTATCGAAATATTCGATTTACATTAGAGCATCATTTTTCATGTTTCACGACATGTTTCAGTTCCTAAAAGAACCATCCTCAGGTGTATATAATTATATAAAGCTTCAAAACGATAAATAATTCAAATACAATTTTCATACATTATGCTAGCGTGCATTTTTATTAGATTTTTACCAGATATCAAACGATGTTTTTTTTCAGATTTTTATTCCATTGATACTTATATTTTTTTTTTACAATTTACCGAAATATGATCTGCCTCTTAGTTCAACGACACGATTCCATCTGAATCATTTACATAACATCGAATGGCAGAATCATTGCATCTCAAAAATTAGAAAGAATCCGGCCGTAGTTTAAGGTACTATCCCAAAAATGTGCCTGAAGAGAACTTTGATAAGTACAGGACGTCTCAGTGAGACTAAACAGTCTCTGGGTGATACTCGAACCTCAAGCTTAAAAAAAGCTCTGATCGTTCAACCACGTCTTGAGGTAAAAGTGAAATTTATCTAAGACTTTTTAGAACAGAAACATTCTCCCGCATTGTCCAATGACCTCATTTCAATACTTCAAAACTCTCCTTAAAAAGAAATTAAGGCAAACGTTTCTTTGTATAAGAAACAAAGAACATTTCAACTTGTTAAAGCAAATGTTTTACCACAACACGTGTCATATATACTGTTTCCATTGCAGATAAAAGAGAACTGAAGTTGTTTAAATTTATATATGTATAAAAATATATATATATTTTTTTTTGTATCTTATATGCGTCATGTTTGTGTTTGATTAAATATATTTATTTTGTACAGTCTATACACAAACGTTTGAAGTATAATAATATATTATAATATAATATATTGCATCAAATATCTAATAGTTTTTAAAATATTTAAATTGATAAAAACCTGAAGACGACGGTATTACCCGTCGAAACATGTCGTTTTAATAAAAGCGCTAAAAAATATAATGTAAAATCGTATTTACGATTAAGAGCGCTAATATAATATTTTACACAATAAAATGTTTTAATATTATATAATTTTTATAACACCAATAAACTTCAAACGTTTGTGTATAGACTGTACAAAATAAATATATATAAAAATATATGTTTGACGTTTTTAATTTCAGCTTGTCGCTTATAAGGAGATATTAAGAAAAAATCTCACATAATCTCATTATGCTTTTCCTGTATAGATTATACTTTAACCAGACTAATGTTTGTAATATCTGGTACGAATGTCATGATAATGTAGATTATTATCACGTTTTCAATTTGCAAGTAAAATAATGTTATCATTATGCCTAAACATTAAAACCATAAAAAAAGTACATTGGATGGTATCTCCTTTAGCATAAGTTTATAAAAGTTTCTGAAATTTTCCTCGTGAAAATATACAATTCAGTTTAAAATTCTTGTTTGTTTTTAGATGATGAACAGATGTTGGTAATACGAAATTTGATGGGACAGACCTCAATCTATTTACAAATTTTGATAGTAACTAAACTGCGTTGTGGAAATGGTTTGAAAGTTACACGTAAACGTATTCACGGCCGCCATGTTATTGGTTTAAGTTCCACAGAGATTTGTCTCAACAAAACTTGCACGTTTCTCGAAGACCTGCCCATATATTACTTAATGACAAAGTAATTGGTTTTTCCTTAAGAGAGAAAAGTTGGCTAAAATTACGTTAAAATGCGTTCAGGTAGAAGGAATTTGGAGAATGTAAGAGAAATGTGTTTTTCCTTGAATTTAAATTTATCTAGTTGCATTGGTAATCAGAGATAAGGCGTACGCCGATAAGACTAGGAAGTCAAAAAACCTTTATAAAAATTATTAAGATCGGCTCATATACAAAAAAATATTACTTTAAAATGCTGACAAATTGCCCAGCGTTGGTTTTTAGTAGTGATTATGTTAAGTAGTCTGTCAGCTCGGGTGGGCGAGAGGTGAAATGCACTGGTGTAAGGATTCAGCAATGCGAGATGTTTGATGATTATATGTTCAGCTTTCCGATAAAGTTAAATTTATTCCGGTGGTCTAGCGGTTAGGACGCTGGCCTTGTAATCCTGGGGTCTCGGGTTCGATTCCCGGCGGTGCCCGAATTTATAACTTGTGTTGGGCAAGGTCGTGGTCTAGGCAACACGGAGTTTTCCTCCGTGGCATCCCAACAATTACTCCATTCACACACAGAAGAAGGCAATGGCAAACCACTTCTGGATCATCTGCCAAGAACGTATATGAACAGGTCCCAGTCCGAGAAAAGGATGGAAGGATCCTGTTCATATGGACCTGTCGTCAGACAGAACACTAAATAAATAAAATAATAATAATAAGAGTCAATGGACAAAGTCTATAAACCCTGTAACTCTGAAAATTGTTTGCTGACTCGAAATTCTGTCCCATGCAGGAATTGTATCGAAGACATTGAAATTTCGGGTTCTCCTGTCACAGAGTTGGTTACTTTAACACAAGTCAAAGTGTACGAACATTTATCAAAGCTTTGTAACAATAATTTATGAAAATTTGGAAATGAAATTAAATAATAGAATCAATATTCACTGCGTCCGTCTTTTTATAAGTAAATCAAAGACGGATGTTTTCTTATAGGTGTTATTCATGACACTTGCCCCCTGGGGCACCAACAGCAGCATCTGCCCCCAGAATGCTTGATCCCTTGAGGTCAGCCCCCTGCAATCCGACCTCCAGTGAATTTACCCGCCCCCTCCACTTGAGTAGCCCACCCGGGTTTTCCAAATGCAATGCTGGGCGTCGACACGGCACTTCCGCCACGGCCATCACTTGGAGCCTGAGCTATCTCTTGTGCTTTATAACATGGGGAATCCCCGGGATTCCCCCCCAGAAGCCACTTCAAAATCGGACTTGCTACGCCTGGGGATTTACCACCGGGGCATTTCCTCACCATCCGCACTCATCAGACCCAGTCCAGAGTTTTTAATCTCACAGAGGTACACGGGTCCCCACTCTTGTGCCCTGGAAATCGGGTTTGGATACCCCTGTGCCTTCATCCTCCTGGTTGAAACAATTTTATGTAACAATATGACCTGAGATCACATGTTAAAGTGATGATCTCGGGTGTCATTCTTATCTATTTCATTGGTTACCCTTCTGACGTAAAAAAACATTTGCCACTTTAGTGTACTCCAAAGAGTACACCTTTGCTTCAGTCTTGATTTGTACACATCACACTCCGGTCTGTGTTGATGACGTTAAATTATCGGGGCTAAAAATAAACACCACTAAGAAATAAAAAAAGTTGCAGCACAGATAATTTAATATACGCCGAGGATGAGTTCGGCAGGGAATGCAGCAAGCATGGCACAGAGGAAAAATGCGAACAAATTTTTTTATTGGGAATCTCCTAGGAAGGAGATCAAATGGAATTGGAGAATAAAATTGAAATTGGTCTTGGAAAATAGAGTGGGAGGGTTTGGAATGAATTGTTCTGGTTCAAGATATGACCAGTGGCGGTCTTTAACGTACACGACAAATAACCTTGAAGTTTCACGAAGGATGAAACTAGGCCACTGTCAGCTGCCCATGAAGAACTGCTATGTATATAATTAAATACCGTAGCGGAATGTCATTTCACTCATGGGATAGCGAACTGGATTCTCTTCACAAATATGTTCATAAAATCCAATCCTGTTAGATTATTTTTTAATTGTTTGCACTTTAAAAAAAACCTTTTGATTATTTCTGCAATATGTTTATTTATCTATTTGCGTTCTCGTTTGGAAAAAAAAAATATTACTACTATATTTTTGTAAGTCACAAATATCGGACATAACCTCAATGATACGCACCGTCGCCATATTTTTTTATTTTTTATTGGGAAACGTGTGTATGTCCGTTTTTAATCGGTGTCCTTACTGAATTTTAAACGGTGATTCAATATTTGTCCATGCCGACTGTAGTTAATTAGAAATTACTAGGATGGCGTGGCCTTTCGACGGTATGACGTTAAAGTACATCACAGTTACACGCGCCTCGGACAGAACGTTTAATAACGCTGCACGTTCTTTTGGTGTAAATTGTGTGTGTACTCATTATATTTTAATGAATTTAGAAGACTTGGTTTAAAACCTTCCATTATCCACGGTGTTTACAAATTTTGATTTTAATTTTGGTCAAAACAGAATTTTTTTTAAAGAAATTTAAAAAAAACCCACTGACATGCATCAGTGTCGAACTTGGTCCAAAAGACAAGTCATGTGGAAATGCAGTGTTATTGAATCCACAAATGACGGAAAACCAGTACAAGTTCATTTAATAATAATATTAACAAGCCAGGAAAGTCCACTCCGTACCGAAATACATATAAATTAATTATGCGTTATTTGCAAAGTGAATTTAAAGGTATTAGATCAGCTCCTGCCACGACATACATTTTTCAACCTAGTATTTTCCAAACATAGCAAATTAACTCCAGTCGTTTGTCTCACTTACCTCAATCAGCCCACCAGAAGAAAATTCAACGTAACCTAACCTAACATAACTTAAAGAACTATATAACAATGTCTCACGTACCTAACTTTAACTTTCCAACCCGAAAGTAATCTGAGATAACAAATTATTATCCTGTCCTAACCTGACCTAACCTAATCTAAATTACCCTGTTTTAACCTGATATTACCTACCTTAACATAACCTAACCTACCTTAACCTAACCTAACCTATCTTAACCTAACCTAACCTACCTTAACCTAACCTAACCTACCTTAACCTAACCTAACCTACCTTAACCTAACCTAACCTACCTTAACCTAGCCTACCTTAACGTAACCTAACCTACCTTAACCTAACCTAACCTACCTTAACCTAACCTAACCTATCTCAACCTAACCTAACCACACCTAATTTAATCTATACTAACCTAACCTTAACTAACTTAACGTCACCTGATCTAAAATGATCCCACAAAACCCAAACAGAAATAACCCATCTATATTATCAGATTTTAATAATTTTCAAATTTTCATGATTTAAAAATATTTAAAAAATTAAAATATCTCAAAATTGCAACTTTGCAACAGCCTGAACATTTCGGAGTTCACTTTTATTCTAATTTTTCGAAATTTGTGAACAACAATAATTTTAAACATTTCAAATTCTTTTTTAATCTGACTACCATGACAGACACAACATCTCTGGATAACATCTGGAAGAAATTCGTCTTTCAAAATCCGAAAAGGGAAGCAGCTATTTTGACCGTGGATTTCCTGAGCACCTTGCATGTACTAGGAACATCCTTAAGAAGCTGACACCTGCTAATCTGGTTAATATATTTCACGCCTCTTATGCTAGTTGAAGGCCGACTACCGCATTTGAATTCCGCTGCCAGTTTAATCCTATCTTAATCTCAGAAAAAGTTCGTCATCCATTTTAATATTATTCTCCCATATACACCTAGACGTCACTACCGGTCTCTCCCATTCAAGTTTCCAAATAAAATTTTGTATGAATATATTCTCCCTTATTCATGCTACATGATCGGCCATCCCTACCAGTCATGATTTCATCGCCTTAATAATATCTGATGGAAGTTCGTATTATGTAAAAAAGACGCTGATTGAGGGACCCACACCAATACGTCCCGTAAATGAAAGTTATTTCTGTCCATTTGCATCAGCAAGCGGGACCAAGTTTTTACACTCCAAATTCAGTTTGCGATCGGCTGACAGCCTTGATGGCGACACAAATGCATGTCGTATGCCCACCTCAGTAGTTTTCAGACGATGCACGTATTGAAGTAATAAAATATTCCACACACACAAACATGAAGTCCTTCAATATAATGGGCTTACCCTTGAGCAGACACATCTTAAAGAATCAAAGAATGCACTGTTGTTCAAGTGCTCTAGACCAGTGGTATTCAACCTGGGGTACGCGTACCCCCGGGGGTACGCAAAGACATCTTAGGGGTACGTGAAATTTAATAAATATACATATTATTTTATGATAAACACTGAATAATCAGTAATGTAATTTATTTAATTTATTTCAGATGTAGATTATATACTATGTATAACTTGAATTATACACTAACAACTTTGGGGGTACAAAGTTGAAGAGAAATTATATCTGGGGGTACGCGAAGACATCTTAGGGGTACGTGAAATTTAAAAAAAAATATTATTTTATGATAAACACTGAATAATCAGTAATGTAATTTATTTAATTTATTTCAGATGTAGATTATATACTATGTATAACTTGAATTATACACTAACAACTTTGGGGGTACAAAGTTGAAGAGAAATTATATCTGGGGGTACGCGAAGACATCTTAGGGGTACGTGAAATTTAAAAAAAAATATTATTTTATGATAAACACTGAATAATCAGTAATGTGATTTATTTAATTTATCTTAGATGTAGATTATATACTATGTATAACTTGAATTATACACCAACAACTTTGGGGGGTACAAAGTTGAAGAGAAATTATATCTGGGGGTACGCGAAGACATCTTAGGGGTACGTGAAATTTAAAAAATATATATATTATTTTATGATAAACACTGAATAATCAGTAATTTAATTTATTTATTTTATTTTAGATGTAGATTATATACAATGTATAACTTGAATTATACACCAACAACTTTGGGGGGTACAAAGTTGAAGAGAAATTATATCTGGGGGTACGCGAAGACAATGAAGAAAAGTGAAAGACGTTATCAACTATTTTAAGTACCAACACTAACAAGGTGAACTGATACTAATAATATTACTCATTCGATATATTACGATTATGAAAACTATTACGAAAACTGACTTTATGATCGATTTTAAGACAAAGATTTGCAAGGGTGGAGTTGGACGTGTTTAGTGTTTTTTATGTATCGGGTATTTTATATCGTGTGATTTGCTATGCCATATGTTCGGTATGTTCTATATCGAGTATGCCATTTATTATGCTATGTGTTTGGGTGTGCCATGTGTTGGATGTATTGTATTACGTAAGTCTCGTGTTTGTTGAGTGCCTGGGTAATACATGCGTTGCATGTTCGGGTATGCCATATGCTGTGTCCCTCGAAGGAAGTTGTTTCGGAATTTGTTGTGATATTAAATTTCACCAGTTACATTTCTTATAAACATTTGTTGCTGCATTCGTATTGAGTCTTTCGAGACAAAACTCATCAAAGTAAAATCTACAAACGCGGTTTCTTCCTCCAAGAACTGACACATAACATCACCATTACAGAAGGTTTTAAAATTCTAATATATTATGTTATTAACGAATATACACGTGAAATTTTACCAACTATCGAACATTTGAAACTGGATAATGTCAATGGATCAGATTTCCTCAATAAACATGTTGCATTCAGCTGCTACGTTAGTCGAAGGTCTAAAAGAAATTATATTCAATGTCTACAACGGCGAGAACAGAGGTTCACAATTGATCTCCGAGATTGCAAACGTATACAGACAGCCTCAAAACATACATAATGTATTTTCAATACGAAAAAACCTTAACCCAGATTTGAGAATAGATTTCGAAAGTGTGTCCGAAACGATGTACATTTTCGAGAATTTACCTATTAAAATGCAAAACCTGTTTGCATACCACACGGTGGATACAAAAACATGTACAAATGTTCATCAACGTCGAGAACGTTATAGAAATCAAATATTGGTAATGAAATTACCACAAACGAACGCGACAATCTTCGGAGACTTATTGAACTATTAAACATAAACAGATGTGTGTGGAACGAACGGAATTGTTGTTGGTGACCGTCAAAAGTACATGATTTTGGAAATAAATAGATTGACTCAAAATGGACTACGCACATTTGAAATAATGAGAATGAGACGACAACCAATTTATGTATGGAAAATATTGGAAATTGCAAAGTGCGGTCGAATTTGTAGACATTAGCGGTACTGGAAACGACGGACATTTTAAAGCATGGCGACGTTATAACGATGAATCGCTTATCTTCGACGATAATCACATTACGAAATCTAAAAAAAATTATCTACAAATGTAAAAGTGTCACATTTTTACTATTTTAAATCATAGAATAAAAAAATGTTACGTCATTTGTTTACTCTGCGTTGTTGTGTTTTTATATTGCCGTCAACAATCCCCTTTCGTTATTACTCATAGCATTTTCACTGAACAATACGTCTTTATCGAACCATATATCGAAGATTGGCAAGGGTGGAGTTGGACGTAGAAAGCTGACTGACCAAGAACAGTTGGCCTCTGAACAGCTACGTAAAGAAGTAAAACATCAGAACTATTTAACAAATAAAGAAAAGCGAAAGAAGACTTACATTGATAAACGAGACCATATTAAGAACACACGTAAAAAAAACCACGCTGAAAAACGAAGTATTAAATATCAACAGAAATTATCGAGAGAGAACAACAAGGACTCCGAAAGGAATTACTGGTCCCCATGCACAGTGAACGTGTCTTAAATAAAGACTTAGAATATGTGACCCTCTCCCTAAAATCGTACCTTTTTGAAAATAATTCTCAACTTACATGTCCCTAATCTACTTTCTTAAATCGCATGTAACAGAATTTAATTATCACACTTATTTCAAGGTTTTTTTAACAATTTAAAACACGATGGCACGTAAGTACGAATTATGCAATTTGGAGAGACAACAAACACTCTCATTTTCCTAAAATAAATACTTATACTTAGTAGGATTTCAGATTTTCACGGAGGATATTCCGAAGATGACCGTCTTCTGGGTTGCAGCACCATGTAGTCTGGTAGGCGTTTACCAATGATCCAGTGGTCTTACTGAATCCCAACTACTTGATGATGGAGGCAGCAAGGACCTCTGAAACATTGGTGAACTTCTACCAGTCTTATTTGTAGTGTTCTGTCTGCCGACAGGTCCGTATGAACAGGATCCTTCCATCCTTTTCTCGGACTGGGACCTGTTCATATATGTTCTTGGCAGATAATCCAGAAGTGGTTTGCCATTGCCTTCTTCTGTGTGTGAATGGAGTAATTGTTGGGATGCCACGGAGGAAAACTCCGTGTTGCCTAGACCACGGCCTTGCCCAACACAAGTTATAAATTCGGGCACCGCCGGCAATCGAACCCGAGACCCCCCCAGGATTACAAGGCCAGCGTTCTAACCGCTAGACCACCGTGGCACGGTTCTACCAGACTACAGCCACCTAAGTCTACCGTTTAGTACCATTGTTTTAAAGTTTTGTCTTAAAATAATACAGACAAAAATATAACTATTTTTTTCCCCAGAGAACACCACGAAGTGTATCAGTTGAATTTATGTGTTTAAAAAGAAAATTTCCTTAGTAACATCAATACAGTGTTTTACAATTATCTGTGTCAGTTTGTTTCAATATGTTGTGTAAATTCAGATGTAAACATTTTTCAACTTTTGTATAATTCTTTCTGAGTATTCTTAAAGTTGTTTGATATTTGTTCGAACCACTTATGGCTAACACGTGTGGGTGAAAGATACATTCTTTCGGGAGATAAAATAAAGGGTTATCTCAGCTTATCTTTGTGTAACGAGAAGACACAATGGGTGTTCAGATACGCGTAGCAATCCCGAACGTACATTTTATTTTGGTTTAAATTGTGGTGGGGAAAAATATTAACAAGAATTCTAAGAAATTTTCTGTTTCCAATTTTGATATATGATAACTGACAATAATCACAGGACATTATACACAGCTAAGAGGTCGGTATTGGAATTTAAACGACATTTATTACACGCTGTTTGTCACGAAATTTAATGTTTTACAAACGTCAGAAAATCAAACTCCTTAAAGCCTTCGGGGTATGTCTTCATAACCCTATTGCAGATTTAAAAAAATGAAAGATTTCGTATATAAAATATTTATTTGGTTTTAATTGATAGTTTATCAACCGAGCAAAGGCAGTAAAAATCATTAAGCGTTTCCTTGTTATTGTGGTTGAAGCGTCCGTGGATTATCCATCGGGACCTCAACAGATACTTCATTGTTTAAGGTGGCAACAGCTGACTAGTGTCATTCCAATTTCTCGAAAACTCTCTCAGAAATTCAAGTTTTTTTTAAAAAAAAAATATTCAACTTCGACGTAAAGAGAGAGGGAAAACAATTATAGGCATCCAAAGACAAGCCAATAAGTCGACTTATTACACTACAAATTCAATATTGAACGACGTTTCTTCAAAATTATAAGTCCCGGCTCCATCTACCTGTAAATATAAAGCAACTCTAGAAACTGAGATTTTTGATAGTCATTTCAGTCACATGGTCATTATAAGTGTTAATCTGAGTGTGTGCTTTATAATCTGACGAGATAGTTAAAAAAAATTAAAAAAAAAAAACAGCTTCTGTAACTGAATATCAGGTATCTGCTCTCCGTCATTGACAATTTAACCGATAACAACATAGAACGAGTGTCTTGTACATCCGGTTAAGATAGCTTTAACCTTCATTCTCGATATATTCATCCACTGTAGCCGAAACCTACTGGAATATTTCATTTATCTAAAATCCCAAATTCATCCAAACTAACTCAGTTATGAGCTACACACAAATCATCCCCAAGATAAACAGCAGTTAACAAATTTTTCACTACGACGACGACGCAGAGAAGAGAACAGCAACTATCAGCGTTCTCATCGCCAACGCACGGTTCAGCTACTGGTCTCTTCAATTCCTCAAGAGGCCGATTGAATTCAGTCACGTGTCGTGTCAGTAATTGAGGATACAATGAATGTATGTAAATATTATCGAAGAAAAATAAAATATTATCAGAAAAGATACTCCCGTGTTCTACCATCTCCAGAATGGAAAAAGTCCCCCCCGCTGAGACAGGAAAAGATTTAAGTTCCCGCAGACTTTAGCCAAGAATGTGTACTTGTTCAATTTTTATCAGTCTAATCACAATAAAATATTATTATTAAATATTAAAATATTATTACAATTAACATTTAAATATTTTTATATTTTAATATTTAATAATAATATTTTATTGTGATTAGACTGATAAAAATTGAACAAGTATATGTTCAACACAATATGACGCAACATTATCATCTCAAGAATGTGTATTACTAAATCAATTAAAATTTACTTAACCTAACTTATATAAGTAGCTGAAAGGGGTGTTCTTAAAATTGGGTTTATTAATCACCAATTATTACAATTAATTATTACCCACGTGTTTCAGATTTGGTGATGTTTGAATCGCTCATAAAAACCGTCCACATCTTAAAACGGTATTTTCAAATCTTAAAATATCTGCATATCCGTTTCCGGTTCTCGACCTTATCGGCGGAAAATCCTCTCCGAATTACATCAAAATCAGTAAACTCGTAAGCGGTAGAAAAACCCAAATAATTACTCTGATTAGGACTTAAAGAATTATTTTATGATTTATTGGTCTGGGTTAAAATCTCGGCCTGGAGACTGAATATCCTGACTTGGTTGCTTCATAGTTTTCCTCAGTCCCTCCAGTAAAATGTCACGATAGTACCTTAAACTAGGCCAATTCCAATTCATTGCCATCCTCTCATTCGATGTTATATAGTCTGAGATACTGATTTTTTATTTGTAGTGTTCTCTCTGAGAACAGGTCCATATGAACAGGATCCTTCCATCCTTTTCTCGGACTGGGACCTGTTCATATACGTTCTTGGCAGATGATCCAGAAGTGGTTGGCCATTGCCTTCTTCTGTGTGTGAATGGAGTAATTGTTGGGATGCCACGGAGGAAAATTCCGTGTTGCCTAGACCACGGCCTTGCCCAACACAAGTTATAAATTCGGGCACCGCCGGGAATCGAATCCGAGACCCCAGGATTACAAGGCCAGCGTTCTAACCGCTAGACCACCTCATCTTATTATTATTTAGTGTTCTGTCTGACGACAGGTCCATATGAACAGGATCCTTCCATCCTTTTCTCGGACTGGGACCTGTTCATATACGTTCTTGGCAGATGATCCAGAAGTGGTTTGCCATTGCCTTCTTCTGTGTGTGAATGAAGTAATTGTTGGGATGCCACGGAGAAACCGGGGAAGCCCCCGGAGGAAAACTCCGTGTTGCCTTGACCACGGCCTTGCCCAACACAAGTTATAAATTCTTAAATTACAATGTCAGTCGGTCATCTGACAAAGATGTCGTGAAGATATGGAAATGAATCTAATTCACGACGTCTCCAGGTTCCAGGTATGAGACCTTGGAGCTCAGTGTCTGAAACATGGATTATGGACATCGCCCTGTTTCGGAAGGGAAGTTTCAGAATATTAAGACGAGCAAAGATACACAAATTTACACAATAATCTTCGACGTTTCTCGAAAGGTTTTGGTCGTTTCGGGAAAGAGTCAATAGTGTCCTGCGTTTGTCTTAATAGATTTTCTTTAACGTTAAAATTAAATATTTTTCTTCGATTCCTCCATAAATGTAGATAGATCGATTAAATATATAATCGATTTCACAGCGTCTGACGCCAACTTCCGATCCCTAAATTTCATCTCAATTGGTTCGTTCCTCTGTCCCTCGTTGCTTTTCTAATGCCTTCTCCCCCAAGTTCCTAACAGATTTTCTTCATTTCTGGAGGCAACCCTTTCATCTTTGATTCTTTCTACATGGCCACACCAATCAGTTGTTTCTTTTATATATTATCCATTAAGGTGTCGTCAATAATCATTTATCTTAGTTTTTCGTTGGTTATTCGATCTCTTCTGGAGATTTTTGCCGATATCCATGTTCACCTCTTCACTGTGGCCTCGGGTAACGTCAGACCCAGCCAAGGTACCCTCGATTTTGTGTGTGAACAAATAAAAATGAAACGAGGACATCAATTGGGTGGAGTACATAATTAAAAGTAGTCATTTCATTTTTATACCATCAGAAATGACAAAATGGGTGACGAAGGAATTTGTGGTGTGGGCATGGTTTCAGATTTTGATAGTTACGTATTATAAACTGTTACCATCGAATTGAGACCAAATTAAAATGTTTTTCTAATATGCAACATACCTCAAAGAGAGTTTCCAAACGTTGTGTTCAGGGTCCCTTGCTCTCTACGGGCTGCAAAATTTCCATCTCGGTTGCCTTGTCACTGTTTTATAATTTACGTAGTCCTGGAAGCCAGGAACCTACCGTCATTTTAATCGGTAATAACTTTCTTATAAACACATCTGTTAAACTGTGAATAGCAATCGATCAGATTCGGCTGTTATGTAATAAATCTTCGCGTTAGTCTGCGTCCGTTAATTCATTTGTCAATAAACCATCCAGAGCTGAATAACATCGCTTGAGTGACGTAAACTGTTGAACATGGCGCATGTTTAAAGTAACTATTACGAGCGTGCCTCAAAATGTCGTATGTTTCCAGGAGAATGTGTCCCAACCAAATAAAATGTACATGACCTGGTCAGTTAGCCAAAGACAACGATAACACTTCAGCACCGTACTCTGATTAAAGATACTACAATACAAAATTAATAAAGAAACGAAATTCGACCACAAGCTGTCCATAGTGTGATTCATTGTCGAGAGACAATTAGAAAATTTTATACAACGGAGGAGACGCTTACTTCTCGAGATACACGTCGCCTTCGAATGGCGCGACATACTTCTTACCAGTGTTCTGTGTCAGGACCATACACAAAGCTCCTTGTTACGTAGAAATACGAAACATAATGCACAATGGCTTTAATTCTACATGTCTGGTGCGCTGACCTGTTATTTCGTAATGATTTATTTATATTTATCGTGTTTATATGATGTCATAGTTGGATTATAACTACTTTCCTTGTCAATAATAATCTCATTTAACAAGAATATGTACTTTATGATTAAATACGCTTTGTATTGTTATATTTTCTGCAATTATATCGAAGGCAAATTAAACTATTCTCCGTGCTTTTAAGAGTCTGTACATATCTATTCTTCTTTTGATAAATGTATTTTTGAGTATGGTTTTATCAGATAAGTCTTTAAAAGGTTTGTTTCATCACTTAATAAAGCAGAAGGAAGTGATATATAATTCTGATAATTTAAGTGATCTATTTTACAGGGATTGATGCAACAGAAATTCCTCCAAAACGTTGTTTCCTGTACAGGGCTATTTGAACACGCGCAAAGTTATAAAGTTCGCGTCACGCAGATCTTGCGAAACAAGGAAAGAATTGTTTTTGTGGTTATAAGAGTGGGTGCCCGATTTTCTTGGACATTTCAAAAGGATGTTTTCGAACAAAGCATCCCACGAAGTTACGTAATTAATTCTTATGAAGTAGTTGACATGTGTAATGTCTGTAGGGAATACCGAGTACCATTCGAAACGGAAATTTAGCGAACAAAACCTCAAACAGGTTAATAAGAAATTAAGAAAACGCGAAACACAGAAGTATTTGCAAAAACAAGGAAATTTATGGGAAATATCAAAACATTGTGGAACCTAGAAACCAATTAACTGTAGTTTATAATAGTTATTTTAAATTAATTTACTGAAAACATGGTCTCTCACTCTGACGGAGGAACACAGATTGCAGGTGTTTGAGGAGGATATTTGGGCCTAGGAGAGAAGACGATGGGGCGTGGAGAAAACTGCATAATGACGAGCTTAAAAATCTGTACTCCTCCCCCAATATTGTCAGGGTGATTAAGTCGAGAAGAATGAGATGGGCTGGGCATGTAGCGCGCATGGATGGGACAAGAGATGTGCACCGGGTACTGGTTGGGAAACCTGAAGGGAAGAGACCGCTGGGGAGACCTAGACGTAGATGGGAGGATAATCTCAGGCGGGATCTATGGGAGATAGGAGTTGAAGGAGACTGGATTTTGTTGGCCCAGGATAGGGTCCGGTGGAGGGCTTTGGTTAATTCGGTGATGAACCTTCGGGTTCTGTAAGCCATCTGGTTGGTTGGGTCCACTATTTGGGAAGCCTGAGGGGAAGAGACCTCTGGGGAGACCTAGACGTAGATGGGAGGATAATGTCAGGCGAGATCTATGGGAGATAGGAGTTGAAGGAGATTGGATTTTGTTGGCCCAGGACAGGGTCCGGTGGAGGGCTTTGGTTAATTCGGTGATGAACCTTCGGGTTCCGTAAGCCATCTGGTTGGTTGGGTCCACTATTTGGGAAGCCTGAGGGGAAGAGACCGTTGGGAGACCTAGACGTAGATGGGAAAATAATCTCAGGCGGGATCTATGGGAGATAGGAGTTGAAGGAGACTGGATTTTGTTGGCCCAGGACTGGGTCCGGTGGAGGGCTTTGGTTAGTTCGGTGATGAACCTTCGGGTTCGGTAAGCCATCTAGTTAGTTATTAATGTACTGAAACGTTTTAATTATAGGTGAATTTTCGAAATCTAGATTTAAAAAAATTACGGGGAATACCTTTAGATGAGAATTAAAAAAAATAGTTAGGGTAACGTTCTAGTGAAAATAGGCATACTTCAAAAATTTAAACTTAGTATCATATCAGATGACTCCAAGGATAACTTGTTGCAAAATTCCATGAATCTCTGGAATTGATAATGAACGTACAGCAAGCACTGAAACTCAGTAAATTTAGAGCGAAGAAAATGTGTAAACTGAACAGTCTTGTCAGAACGGGTAGCTGGCAGAACCAGGGTCTCAGATAATACATACACCTGATGATCATAACGAAAGAAAATGTAAACCAAGAGACGCAGACAAATCATTGAGGAAAAATTACTAGAAGTGGAACGAGAAAAATTTCAGTTTTTCATAACGAAGTATGGTAATCGAGCTTCAACCTCTCATGCGCAAGAAAGCGACTACAATTTTTGTTAAGGTAGGTGACTTTTTTAAAAAAACACCAGCCAAAGTATAAAAATGACAATTCATATGGTATTACAGCAATTTTCTTAGAAGAGGATAAGTTTTCCTCAGGATCATCAACAGCTGTGTCCACACTTCAGTCACACAACATCAATTCAGAAATCAGTGATTCATACCTACAGATATATTCTGATCACTCATTATCACTTCCAAATTATTTTACAACTTTTCAGTGAACGATTATCAATTTAAAAATGTATGTACGTTTTGGTGTACTGTTACCTGTCAATAATATATTACAAATTGATTTCTTACTGTCTGTCGATTACACGCTAGATATCCTACGTGTCACCAACGGTGCTCACGTATAAGTGTATTGATTTTTTTAAATTAAACTTGATGTGTTATGTCACTGATATTTGTCAATAAATAGGCCATATCTCTATTCCTTACTTCCTGAGAATACGATAAAATTCGGGCGTTTCATTGTAGACACCCTGTACAATAAAATATACAAACAAAAATAGTACAAAGACCAGATATAATAAGTAAGAAAAATCATACCTCAATTCAATTGTTAATCGTTCTGATGGTAAAATAGTCTCTGAAATTAATCTGCTTCCTTATTGCGTCCTCAGCAGCATTTAATAAGTACGGGTAATACTTATAAAGTATCTTCGTCTGCAAGCACCATAAAAAGTGTGTGGAATTAACTTTGACTTCTGTCTCTCTGGTAAACACATTTCTCCCTCCGAATCCATTTCCATACTGACGCTAGCGCCACCGTTCGTGCGTGGTCGTTTCCAGTACTACCAGTTCGCCGATCGCACGAACCCTCCCGATATCGGCCGACTACTAGTCCACGCGAGAATAAGCTTGCAGTTTGACAAGTGAGGTTATAAAAGCTGACAATAATAAAGGTATGCTTATCCGAATTATGGTCAAACATATTAAAGAAGGAATAGCTACAACACTTATAATACAGCATTAACAGCGAAGAAACGAGAACAAAACATATCAACTTACGAACATATTTACTATTAATACCACAGATTATGAGAAAACCTATGTTAGTTCGTATAATACCAGAAAATTATTCGCTAACACAGTGATAACATAAAAAAGAGAATCCACATATTGCATTACGTAAATGGATGGTAAAATATCAGTCATAACAAATGAAGGAGTCGGAAAAATGGGGGTTATCAACAATACTATCACATGTTTATGTTATTTTATTGATAAGGTTGTTCAAAATAATTGAAGAACGTAATTCGTAGAATTCAACTATCGAGTAGACACACGTTAAATACAATAACAGATGAATGTGTATCTGTTTCCAAATCAGGCGATGAATTACAAATTTAAACACACCACTTATATATTGTAAATTAATATATTTAAATATTTTTAGCAATATTTATCAAAGATCTCATAAGTAATAAGTTGAACTAGCTACGGAATCAAAGGAAAAATAATTTTAGAATTTAATAGAATTAATGGCCCAATACAAACAATTTTCAACTAAAAATTGAAAACTGGGTTATTATTACAGGTTATCTGGACTTTTCATTGTGTCGTATGCAGACACCGGACACCGAATGTTACGTCTTTAGGTGAAAAGGTGGCAAATATACCAGAGTACATCCTAAGACTGTGCCATAGCTAAGGTGGTTAGCATTCATTTCCGTTTCAACTCTGTAGAGTAAAAGAATTCCAAGGTCTGTCTGTATTACGCGAGTGGGTTCCTGTAAAGTTATTTCTAACGGCCGTGTAATTTTGAGCTATTAACCTTGAAGCTAGCAACGTAACAAAGAGGCAATAAAAATTCCTATGAATGAAACATCTGTCCCACAACAAAGCCATTATCTCAGTAATGACCATGGGATGTTGAGTCACCTTGACTTTGAAGCTGGCCTCTTCCCACCGGAACTGTCATGCTTGAGTGATCCTCAGTTCTCACGGATCGATTTCACTGCGTGCAAAACATCACTCGTTTATTTGTAAACGCGTTAAAAATTTCTGTGTATAAACACGCAAAAAGAATTCCGTTCCGTAAGCACTGACAACATTACGCTGAGGAGAGTTTGGACCAATCAGAGAAGAGAACATTCAAATATGAGAAGCTTCGTAACTTGTAATTTCTTACTACGATAAAATAATTGACTGAGATTGGTGGAACATGAAGCACGCATTAAGATGATAAATGCATAGAAAATTTTAGTCGCGTAAACTAATTGAAATAAATTATTTTGGAGAACTGGCTCTTTGACATTGAAATTTGTCTTGATGTTTTTAGGTTATGTGAACGTAGATTCCATTTAGCTGGCACAAGACAGAGTCAAGGTCACGTGGATACTTTGAGAGTGAAATATTGGCGTCAGTGTCTATGAAAACAAAAATTACGAAATGTAACAATTGTATATGGCACATTCATAAACGAAATTAAGATATTTAAGATACAGGAAGTGTTACAAATGAATGTTATGAGGCTGTAATGATGACAGTGAACACAAAATTTAAATAACATGATAACAGTAGATACGTTTCTGAAAAAAGAAGAACGACAAAGCGAAATACAGAATAATCGCACAACGCCCAACAATGAGACGGCCTTGGGCAGAAATCTGAGACCGAAGGCGTTTGTTGATTTATAAAGACATTGTTGGGAACAGTGTGAGAGGGACAGAAACCAAAATTGAAAATCAAGAATTCGGAATTTGTAACTGTTGTGAAATAAACTCGTTATTAGAATTTTTTCCATTAATATTATTTCACTATTAGAGCGTCCTTCTAGCCAGCTGTGACGACAGAGTTTTTGGTTTGATTATTTTACATCCAGATTATATCAGCTGTCACAAAATTTTGTGCTTCAAGGAAACCAAAGGTCTCCCCCCCCCCCCCCCAAAAAAAAACCCTTACTCTGCTGCTCCAAGTGAAGACTACGGCGTTTCTAGCTTTGCTAAAATGCAAGTTCTGAGTTGTCTTTACTCGCCTAGGCTCTAGATTATTTAACGGTGAACGATTTCAAATAAAGCATGAAATTTGGTAGCAGAAGTCGTTAACACGAAAATATACAGAGCGATTCCTAATTTCACGCAATAAACATTAAGAATCCGCAAAAACGAAGTCAACGCATTCTTACGAACACGTCACAATCGATTTTTTAGAACGTGAACAAAATAAATCGAATGAGACATGCAATGGTTTCATTTAGGAGAGCGCAATTATTTATTTGATGTCAACATAATAGCTTCTCGGTGTTGAGAAAAATTTGCTCAGAAATTCTCTACGGTATTCCGAAAGCATAACTAAGTCCTATGACGCCAAGATTTCGTGGTACGCTCGACAATTCTCACGTGTTAACGCCTTTAGAATAAATTATGCCCGACAGATGGCTCCACAGGCCGATCGCCATCATTAAGATCTAATTCTGACTGGGACCTGTTCATATACGTTCTTGGCAGATGATCCAGAAGTGGTTTGCCATTGCCTTCTTTTGTGTGTGAATGGAGTAATTGTTGGGATGCCACGGAGGAAAAATCCGTGTTGCCTAGACCACGGCCTTGCCCAACACAAGTTAAAAATTCGGGCACCGCCGGGAATCGAACCCGAGGATTACAAGGCCAGCGTTCTAACCGCTAGACCACCGTGGCTGTTTGCTATCACTCTATAAGCTAAAAAATTATTCATTCAAGAACAAGCTGTATCACTGTCAAATGCATGCAAACCAAATTAATTGATTAATATAAAGGCATTTAAAAGCGATACAAAATGTAAATTTGGATAAACTTTTGCTTTATGGATGTCTGTCTGTAGAATAAAAGCCACGAATATGGACGATGGTGTGATTGAAATATAAATTTTGTTAGATTTAGCACGGAAAGACCCAGACATGACCTTGTAGAAACAGGGTGTGTACATAAGGCTTGACAGTCTCAGGACTGGATCTGGGTGGGCTCTTGCGAGCTTAGTAATGGATCTGAGGGTTGCATCACCTTCTTGCGTAAGGAAATATAAAGGGAAGACGTTCATCCATCTTGTATTCCCGAATTGTTAGGAATAAAGCAAAACTGCATTCTCACGCCTCATGATGGAGACCACCGGAGGACTCCTGAGACCATGGTAACGAAGTACCTTGCTGTTCCGTAAATTATGACGAATGTCTTGGCCAGCTAAGCGACTACTAGCCTCGCAATGACTCCGCTCCATGGAATCAGTTGCCTTCAAACACACGCTAACCTTACATTTGGGTAATACATGGACTCATTCTACAGATGATATATATTCGCACAAAGTTTGGGTTAAAAATAAAGCCAGTTTTTGTCATACTAAATTCTGACAAAATTACCTCACAGTAACAGATACTCATTTCAGATGGCAAAGTGTTAATCGTCATTACTCAGCCGGTAATGAAATAAAGGATATTTGCAACTGAGAGTAAGTTCGTAGAAATCTGCCATTTTAAGCACCACTTTTGAATTTGAATTTTGTCGGCTCACTTACCTTCATGGAATTTTTTGTATGGAATTTGGTAATACATTCGTAGGATCATCGGACTTCCATACTTCCTGTCAGCCATGATGATAAAGTGCACGTGATAACAATATTTGTGTCGACGGTTTGCATGTAAACACCACTGTTCATTGTTCCTTCTGAATTATGTTTGCTCACAGCAAAATATCTAAAGACAAACATCCCTCAGTCCAAGACAGAGCCCTTGTTTGAGCAGCCAATAAACATTCACTCCACTTTCAAGGACATTCCGTCTTCCATGAAAGCACAAGTTTCATTACGTGTTCACGAGAGCCCGCCACCGGTCACAACCGTGCCAGACGTTGTCACGACCCATTTCTCTAACCTGCCTGCATCGTAGGACACCCAATACAAGACCGTCTTCAAAATCGTCTTGTCCCTTCGCATTTTTAAATTAAATCTTCATATGCTTATCTAGAATTTTTTCACGCGTGCTATATGTCCCGCCCACCTCATCATTCTGATAAAATCAGACGAACAAAAAAGCTACGAAACACAATTTGCATATATATTTGTGGTAGAGACATTTATGTTCCTGCTAATCCTTATCTTTGCTGGCCTTGGCAACAGGATTAAAAAATGTCGCGTAATAACGACCAGAACAAGATTTTACCACGTTCAAGGTTCCACACTTGTCAACGTTAAGTTATGAAGAACACAGGACTAGGTCGTAAAACGCACATATTTTTGGTCTGATGCCAGTTATAAGGAGCGGCTACAATTTACGATTTATTGCACAAGCAGACTTTAAGTATTTTTTGTTGTTGTTAGGTTAGGTTTGACTTAGGAACATGAACAATGGCGCCTGAGCTGAACTGAAGCTGAGCAGACCACAAATTTGACCAAGACGAAGACAATTATTCAGTAATGCTAGGAACGATTATTAACAATGTATAAATTACGAGTTATTCAATTATTATTAAATAACATTATTATCATTACACATTGTAAAAACAATTCAAAACTTAAGTATTGAAATGAAATAAAACGGCCTTAACATTTGGAAAATTCTTGACATAATAATTTGAACAGAAAGTATTCAAGCAATATTACCAAATAACCATATAGATAACATATTTGAGTCAGATGGCTCTCTGGGATTTGAATCCAGAAGTGTTGCGATCGCATTGGTTGATGACATCTGCGATTAGGAGGGGAAATCACTTCAGCTGAAGGCCTCCATGATTCGGGAGTGTGGGCTTTGCCCCTTTGGAATTATTCTGTTATTTGCCTTACAACTGAGGAAAAGCACGGAAAACCTCAGTCAGGGTAACCGAATGGTCAGGTCACTTGTGCCGACTTGCGACCGTGGTTTTAGGGGCAGCCTCGACTGGCCTGAGCATAAATCTTCCTCGGTATCCCACGTGTCTCTACAGAGCCCTTGGTCAGCACAAGTGCCTCAGAGTCAGAAAAGCTATTCCATGCGCACTGTTCATGAAGTCACACACTCAGAATAACTAAGAGAAGTCCTTGTAACAGATACGTTATATCGTTAGCTTATTATGGAATACACTAGCTTAGAATGTCCTCTGAAAGTCAAGAAGTGTGTCGAACAGTAACACAACTACTGCAACATTATCTTTGCAAATCATTTTGGAAGTATAAAATTTAAGTCACATAAATAAAACCTCTGGACTAGGGGCTCTCGCTACTGGTGAGACGACAGTCCCGTCAGGCAGTCTGTCCCTTATTAAAAGAACTTTGATTGCATGGATGTGGAGCTGAATCCAAAAGGTTGGGACAACCTTGGCTGAAGGCCTCCATAATTGGGCAATGTGGGCAGTGCCCCTTTTCAATTGTACCTAGTTATATGCCCCACAACCAAGAAAGAGGTTAGCGTGCTTGCCACTGGACCCAAGGTTCGCAGGTTCAAACCTGGCCGAGGTAGATGGATCTTTAAGGGTGGTAACAATCCACAGCACGACAATTTCCCTCGGAGCGGTCCCATGTCGTAGATTTACGGCACGTAAAAGAACCTTACGAGCATGAACGAGATGTTTCGTAATCAAAATTAAGCGGCCATTTCTCACCCAAGTCTCTCCTGATTCACTGCTAGATGGCTCTGGCAGTTAAAATCAGGACTGAGTAGAAACTGTGTAGAGGCAGTGGGTTGGTCACTAACTACTCACAAATGTACACTTAAAAGACTAATAGGACAAGTTTCCTTGAGCGACTGTCGCGGAACAGGTCTATGGCTCATTCTTTTAATGAAAATTAATAAATAAATGAGAAACCTAAGTCAGGGTACTTGCATTAGACACTAATTGCTGTATTGACGGGAGATCAGTATTTGTAATTCTACCAGATGTTCCCAACTCTTTCCACCAGCCTGCAGAATGGCCACTTACATTCAGAACGCTGTCTTAAGTTCCTCGAACATCACGTCTTTTGCAGACTACATGGCGCAACAACCCAGAGACAGCCGTCTTCAGACTCGCCGCCACGAAAACCTCAAATCCCATCACGTGAGGTGTACACATTGCACTCAATGGAGGTAACGAATCACATGAGTGGTGGGGGGGGGGGGGGGGGACAAAGGACACCAGAAAGCTTCCGTTGCTAGGGGTAACATAACACAACACTACCTGTATCACAGTGGCGGGGGCAAGGGGCTCGCTGCAGTAAAATTACACGGCCGCAGAAAGCAAAGTGCCTATTATATTGAAAATAATAAAATGGCGCTTTCATCACAACTAAAAATATTGAACGCACTTGTTACAGCCTGCGCTCACACTAAAATTTGGTGACGGTGCAGAAAGCCTATAATGAATTTGACAAGCTCATTTATTAAAAATATTTTCCAGACATTTATAACTGCCGTGCTGTGCTGACGCTATAATCAGATAAATAGTTCCAATTAATTGTAAGGTTATTCAATTACACTTCAACTGCACACATTATGTAATACCGGAGGAGATTAAATGGGAAGGCGATAATGAACAAGGAGGCAGCGGTAATATCCCAACATTCATCTGGAAATTAATGAAAAATCACGAGAACCCTCATTCGGGATACGTGGCAAAATTACGGAGATTCAGAGCGGACACCTCTTCTAAGACAAATTTAAAGTATTTCTGCTAAAATAGTTTCAGTACTTCTGTAAATACACCCTTGCCCTTACCCGTAAGTAACTAATTCAAGCTCCGTTTAAAATCCGTAAAATATCTTGACAGTCAACCGACACAGTGACAAGATTTATTACATCAGCGGTAACAAAGAATTGCACAGAGCACAGATATCAATTAGTAAATCTCTATTTTTCGCGTGTTCCTAGTTAGGACCGCTACATCCGATGACTGATGCTTAAACGGTGGCGGTAAGCACAGACTTTTCGTACCTGAAGGCTGTAGCGAGTTCGCTTTCATTCAAACAAAACTCGTAGAAAATAGGAAAAAATCTGTACTTCATTATTAAAACATAAGAATAACTGTGACGCAGTAACACGATTTTATGAACTGCCTTCCGGCAAACCTTCGACCCGCAACACAAAACTCACTACTTAACAGTAAAAGACGAAGCCTCTAGAAAAACTGCTGTTTCCATTCTACAAAGAATTATCTTCTAAAACAAAAATATAATTTCTACTACATATTTGTAATTTAATGCCCCAACAATTTTTTTTGCGAGGCTTAATCATTTAAGAATCCAAATTCAGAAATAGTTTCGAAGCACTTAATATAATGAATTCTTCTCTGGCTAATGGCTGCGTAAGCCAGTTTAATGAAGTAAACACCGGCGTTTCGAGAACCATCTTTGTCCTCAGGGTACTCGCGAGGAGGTACAAGGACGAAGACGGTTCTCAAAACGTTGGCGTTTTCTCCGCTAAACACCCCCCCCCCCCCCGACACGTCAGGTAGCCCAAGAAGAATTCATTATACTTAGTCACCGTGAAAGCTTCAGATCATACAACACTTCAAAATTAATCTAAGTATCAAGCATCCGAACCCCAGTTACTAGACTGAGACGCTCCAATGAAAACACTATCTTCTGTCCTTGCAGAATACAGAGACTCCTTACTGGAAAAACTGCGGTCAGCAGATGTTAATGAAGTAAAGAAGAATTAGGGTTTCGAAAACTTAAAATCATCTAACCACGAGTTTCTTTAAAAAATAAATAAAAAACCACATAATTAATAAAGAAATATATTAAAAATTATAATATTGATGCAAAATTTAAATAATTACTATAAGAGCGTAGTGCTGAGAAATGCCGAATGGTGTGAATGTGTTCGTGCAATGCAAGTGGGCTAAAAAGACAATTAATGCTACAGTGAAATATCATTCTAACCGAAGCTGAAGTAATGGAATATTTAGTAAAATCATTTTTCTGGACCTCGCCATTAACTGGACCATCTGTTTGACTTCGATCGGATAGCAGCTGCACGATTAAACCGTCTGCGTAAACATCCGCTTTCTGTACTCTCTCACTTAATATTTCAATGGGCCGTGACGCAAACACGACATTCCGGAGGCAAATCAGACGCTTATTGCTGTGGACTGCTTTCAGAAAGCTGGAATTGTACTGCGAGACAAATTGAAAGCAAAACTAAAAGTGACACAAACGTGAACGAATGTAGCGTAAAGTAATGTGAGGTGGCACTGAACAACTTTATTGGTGTGGATAATGACGCCAATGTTGTTCAGTAGCTCACAGGCGAAGAGATTGTGTCATAAATCTTTATGGAAAGAGACGGGGACGACGACGTGACACCGACCGGACGGCAAGGAAGAAGACGATGACAATGAGATTGTAATTACACTTACGGAAGCAGCCAATACGGCGCATCGTAATGACGAGGAGAGAACTTTCCAGACCGTGTGTCGCAGAGCAGTGAAATTATCGAAGATTCTACCACGAAATCATGACCAAAACAGGCCGTGTGCAGAAAAAAAATATGCATCTTTTACGTACCTGTCATTCTAACATTTGAAATGTGTTTTATGTTCTGAAACTTTGATGTAAAGAATATAATTTCGTCACTGTACCAATTACTTCTGGACAGGCTTACCACAACCCCATGCAGACTAACAAAAATGTGTTTTCGCAGCTCACCGATTGAAGGCAAATGTCGCAGCGAAGGGAGATATTTACTTGATGCGGACTAAAGTAAAATTTCCCCGCTATACGGTAACGGACGCTTCTTCCTCTTCAGTCAGATATTGCAGCGGAGGGGCTACGACAGTTTGTGGAATGGGCCAGAATTATTCTTGAATGACCGCAGTCCAACTTCATTCTCAAATGACGGGCAGAAAATTCCAGAGATACCACAGAAAAATTTGGAAAATAAATTACATTAAACATAACTACATTTTTAGAATTTCCAGTCATGGCATTGTCTCTCATACATGAATGTTCATTAATCTGCAAATCCACTTTCATTATTGCAAACTGAGTATGAAGTTATTAGTCACAAAACTTGCTCGTCACACACCGACATAACCACAACTCAAATTCTTAGTCAAAACTAACTTGATGCACATTTTACACAAAATCATCATACATATTACTAAATTATGAGTGCAGGAGGAAGAAGGTAGAGAAAGTCATCGTGAGCCCAGTCCGTTAAAATTACCCTAAAAGAATTCAACTCTCAGACACCTCACAGTCACTGCGGCATGTATCATCAGTCATCAGCAATTCAATCCAACATTCTTTAGGCCATGTTTTTCAATATACCTGTGGCGGGCATTCTCTATTAGACGAGCTTTGCGTTCATTGAAAGACGTCATTCGCTCCTGCGCTGAGCGGGCGAATGAAGGCGCTGATGTATCCAAACATGAAACCTGCAGAAAAATAATGCACAATGAGGACTGGCATTGTCAAGATTTTCTTTTCAATTTCCAACTTGTAAATCAGAATTCCGTTTTAAATTGTGCACAATTTTTGGCCAGCAGAGTTCATGACATATACAGGATGAGTCAGAAGTATGTCAAGCGCCTTCTTGAAACAAGGTTGCTATTAAGTGCTGCATTTGACAAAGTTGTAATTATTATATTATGATTACACTTCTGCCAAATTAAAGTACGAAGTATGTGCCAAGTATCATATTAAAATTAAATTTTGTTTTGTCTTGGAAGTGGTCATATGCCACTTTTAGGGTCACGAGGTGCATGCTATACATGGCACATGTACCACACGTTGTTTATCACTGCTCTAACCTTCTGCCTGTGATTTTAAATCTGATATAATTTTCCTGCGGAAAAAACTTTGTAGCTTGGAATTCTTCTTTAAATTCACACTTTACGTTTTCAGAACAGTTTTAGAGAAGTGTTAAATATTTTATGTGGCAAGGTTTGTTTTGAATGCTAATTAATAATTATTCTACGTCCACATCTTAGTCATCTATGGTTTCACTTATTGCTTCAAGAGAGAAGCTTGAATGTCTTATTTTTATTTTATTTATGGTTTACTTAAAAATGCTGCCAAGAACAGCACTGATTAGATGATGTTGACGCATGCAGTACTAGAAATTCAGTATCTTGCAGTGAGAGCTCTTGACGATAAATTACCTGTACAGTGTTAGCCAGCGTGTGCGTACTAGCGGAAGCCGAAGGAATGCTCTTTGACTGCTGTGCCACTGCATTCACACGGCCGGAAGACGATGATTCCACCTGCGGTATGTACGTCACGACACCCTCTAATATGTTAGAGATGGTAATATCAACACTCCGTGTTCTGCCTGTAAGATGAAATGCGATAACGCTGTGGTTCACCATGAACAGCAAAAATTTGAAAGGAATAAAGTAAAATCCCACTTTAAGTTCCTGCTTCTCGTTCTTGGTGAAATGAACATTTCAAGCACTGTGACAAATAAAATTGCTTAGTAATAAACAATTATCTATTTAGACATTTATTATAAGTAAAAGTAAAGCTGTCCCCACTACACGCCATGTAGGTCTTTGGGGGGGAGAGGTGGTATAGCTCCTACTCTTTCTTGACCTCGGCACTAGATGGGGCAAGTGGTCAGCGTCACGTCCCAGCCGCACTTTACCCCCAGGACCCATTGGATAGGAGGCTGGGTGGGCCCCAGAGACGAGAGGCTAGAGGAAAAATCCTCTGCCCCGTTCAGGATCAAACCCGTCATCCAACCCGTAGCTAGTCACTATACTGACTGAGCTATCTCGGCTCCCCAGACATTTATTATTAGAAGAGCAATGATGATTGATGCGCCTCAAACTGCCATCACATCTTGAGAAATAAGCTAACTGCACACTAGAGGTTTCTATGACTGCTAAAACAATTGAGTTCTTTAATATTAGCGTTCTGCATCAATAGCCATAACGCCAATTAAACACACAGCAAAAGAGAGGAACAGGTTGCCATCAAGTCCAACAGATGGTCTTAGATGTCTAAGAGCTTTACAGATGTCCAATTCAGAAACACAGGATAATGATAAGAATTTGGAGGACTACACAAAGGAGAGTAATACTCCCGAAAAAGAGGTATCGTAGATCGACTTAAAATGCTTAGCAAAAGCAATGACAACTTTGTGGGGTTCTGCAAAATAAGTACCATCAACGTCAAGCTGGACAGAAGTGAAATTTATTTTTATGTAAGATGCCACTACCTGGGCTGCGACCTTAAATTGCCATCAACAGACTTCAACCATCTAAAGCGGTCCATCCACGTACGAGTCTGGCTCGCGAGTCCGGCTCGGTTTGGGTTCCATTCAGCCAAACTCGTTTGTGGGTCGGGTGCCTTAAGTTTGGGAGTCTGCTATGCATGTGTGGTGAAATATATCCGAGCCAGACTCGCAAGTCAGACTCATACGTGGATGGGCCGCTTAAGTCTATGTCAGACTTAATAGTAGCTTTCACTAGCTTATGATAGAAGGAAACTTTTCTATAACAGTTGGAATTTTTCTCTTTAAAATGTCTTTTTACCAAATGTAACACTGCAAAGCACTCAAAAGCCAATGAGGTGATTTCGACTTTCTGGTAAACCCAGCATTTCGGACATCATCATTAAGGCTGGTGACATCGCCATCAGAGACGATACTGTATATAAAAGACCAGTCTTAAGTTGAGAGAGTGTCGTCATGGAAACTAAAAGTTCATAAGAGCCCATCAGTGGTACTTATCTTCAGCCAAACGAACGCCGCCCACACCCTTCGACCCTGTTTCTCTAAGAACCATCTAAATGGCTACCTCCCACTGGCAACACAAAAGGAAAACCAAAAATCTTACGTGGTTCTTAGTGTAAGAAAATTAGTCTGTTGCACGCTACTCACCAAGATCTCTAATGATGACATCACGAGGCACGTATGGCAGAACTTCACCCACCTGGTGAGCCATGCGCTGCAGTTCAGACGTAGGTGAAGTGCGAACAATTATGGGCTGATTTTGCTCCAATAAGTATCGTTTCTCATACTCTGCCTTGTCTGAAGCAGTGTGCTGACTTGCCACCACTCCCAGATCTTCCGCCAACAGCTTTGCAACGCGTTCCCCTAATTGAACGTCACTCTCGCCACTTTCCCTCGTCACTACTGGAAGATATCTGTGGCCCAAGAACATTAAAATTCTGTAGAAAGCATTACCAAAAGGTCACATTTATTTCTTATTGCTCAAAGATAAAATTCTCTGGTACTGACTAAAAACAAAGCAATCTTTGGTCCAATCAACGAAATTATTTAATGTAATATACAAAGCACACAATATCTGGAATATACTGTTTCAAACTCTTCTTTAGGAGTACCGTTACTTCTGCGCCTCTCATAGATTGCGATTGGAGGGGGTGACGAGTCATGACTCTGCCCGACTTCCTGGACGCGGATGGTCCCGACATTGTGATAAAACTGTAATACTAAATGATAAACTACGGCCCGGAATTTAAAAAATTAAACAAAAACCTGAATATAAAATGCGACGAGAAAAAGAAAATTACATTAATTGAGGAATTGATACAGTTCTACAGCAATTTTAAGTACGCAAATTTCATAAAATAAAACATTTTTCACGTATTTTGTGTTGACTGCTGAAAATCTTGGAACGCAACCTAATGTATTTACATATGTTCCCATTATATTTTTTGCTTCAATTTACGCCGCTTCATCTCATGAACAACCCTGGCGTAAACCGAGTCCTACCCGTGTGTTCCAAAGATATGGCCGTGAAACCAATAAAATCTTACCTGAGAGTAAATTGAGTGCAGGGAACAAATAGAAACCAGAATATGTCTGCCCACAATCCAGTACCCAAAGCTGAAGCTGCAACATCAGCAAATGGTGGCCGCCACACTTGAATAGCTACTGGCTGAATGGCGTCACTCAGACAAAATGACCACGAGGAAAACCTGTCAACAGCAAGCGGAGACGGTGCTGCACCCAGAGGCAAGATGAAGAAACAAAGAAAGGTGTTTTGTCCCTGATTCTTAAATGTCTGTGTGTGACAAAAGTCATTAAAAATAGTTTGAAAAAAAAAAGCCAGGAACGAAAGTCATTTAAGAGAAGAATGAGATGAGCGGGGCATGTAGCGTGCATGGATGGGACAAGAGGTGTGCACCGGGTATTGGTTGGGAAGTCTGAGCGGAAGAGACCTCTTGAGAGACCTAGACGTAGATGGGAGGATAATCTCAGGCGGGATCTATGGGAGACAGGAGTTGAAGGAGACTGGATTTTGTTGGCCCAGGACAGGGTCCGGTGGAGGGCTTTGGTTAATTCGGTGATGAACCTTCGGGTCCCGTAAGCCATTGGTTGGTTGGGTCCACTATTTGGGAAGCCTGAGGGGAAGAGACCTCTGGAGAGACCTAGACGTAGATGGGAGGATAATCTCAGGCGGGATCTATGGGAGACAGGAGTTGAAGGAGACTGGATTTTGTTGGCCCAGGACAGGGTCCGGTGGAGGGCTTTGGTTAATTCGGTGATGAACCTTCGGGTCCCGTAAGCCATTGGTTGGTTGGGTCCACTATTTGGGAAGCCTGAGGGGAAGAGACCTCTGGAGAGACCTAGACGTAGATGGGAGGATAATCTCAGGCGTGATCTATGGGAGATAGGAGTTGAAGGAGACTGGATTTTGTTGGTCCAGGACAGGGTCCGGTGGAGGGCTTTGGTTAATTCAATGATGAACCTTCGGGTTCCATAAGCCATCTGGTTGGTTAGTTAGTTATGAGCAGAATATCTACAACAAGGAAATTTTTGAAGAGCTGAGATAAACATGGGAATTATTATTAAATTTTTTTATACAAATAACTTGGGAGGATGTGAGATGGACTGGACTCATTCATCGTCCAGTAGAAGCTTTTCATGTTGGTTGTGCTGAACCTCTGGATTCTGTGACTGACACTGAATTAAGAGCAAGCAACTGTACTTTATTCACTTAACTCCAATTCACACCACAACACCACGTTCGTCAGAGATCATTCTATTACTCTATGGAAATGCTCTACTAAATATTCATTAAAATTACAACAAACTACAAGAAATCAGCACTTACTTAAGCAGTCCCACCTTCCCATTTGTGGTGGAGCCCTCGGGATGACACAAGAGCGGAGTAGACGACTTCTCAAAGTGGCTACGGATATTGGCCACTAGTACGTCCCTTCCTTGCCTCAGCCCAAACTCCTTTATCCCTAATGCCCTGCAGAATGGTGCTGGAAGCTCCCACACACTGGGCTGCAGGTAATCAACACAACCAATGAGTTAAGCTACAAACGCATAATTGATGTGTCTTGAAGTGTATTTGTAATTGGTACCACATACAAAATTTGTAGGTACATGTACGATACAAAATGTAACATGGCTGTTAATTTACTGGGCAAAGACATAAATAAAAGGCAAAGAAACTGCTCCGTTAGATGCCAGACAGGAAACTGGCGTAGAATTAAATGCCAAGGAAAGAAAGTCTTATCATCAGACTACATTATAATACGTGAATAGGTAAATCCTCAAAAATGCGCCAAAGTTCAAATATTTTTGGAATGACATTAAGAAATCAAAATTATATTTACAAAGAATTTAAGACCAAATTTAATTCGGGGAATGTTTGCTACCACGCCGTTAAGGACATTCTTATTCCCGTATGCTATCTAAACAGATTAAAATTTAAAACTCTATAAATTAACTTACTTTTTTGTATAGGTGTGAAATACTCTGTCAAATTAAGGGAAGAACACAGATTAAGGATGTCTGAATACAGAGAAGGGGGATGGGGTTCGAGGAATCTGACGATGGTTAGGTAATTAGGGACTTCCATCATTTGTACTTTCCACCAGAAAAAATTAGGAAGATCAACTTGGGATGACATGGGTATGGCACGCAGTAAGCATCGGGAAGACAAGTAATGTGTACAAAATTTTGGTTGGAAAGCCTGAAGGGAGGAGTCTGTTCAGAACGGGGCTGTGGAGAAGGAGTCAGAAGCAATTTTAGGTGGAGTCAGAGTCGGTAAAAATGTACCGACTCCGACCTCAATAACAAAATCTTAAGAACACTTTCGCTGCCGTGTGAGTCGGCGGTGACTTCACGCTTAGGGAGATTCAACGACACGTTGAGCCACATGGTGTGGGAAAAACTTTGGCTCCGGTACCTTAAGAATACAAACTGTCTACAAATCAATCGATTTCTGCAGTAACCATTAGACGTATATTTAAATATAGGTTATAAGTCTAAAATGTAGCCTGATGATTAACGTGGTCGTGATGAAATCTCTTGTGGTACCATTTACCATTTTAATAGGTTTACCATTATTAATACATATTGAGCTTTTACGAAGGAGTCGGAGGTTTCAGTACTGACTCTACAGCCCTGGTTCAGAAGACCCAGGTATAGACGACAGCACCGTAAGGAAATAGGGCAAGAATGTACGGTGAGGATTCATGTGGCTCAGGATACGGAAGAGTGGTGGGCTCTTGTAAATACAGGTTCCACAAAAGGCAGGGTTAGCTGATGTCAGCTTCTCAACAAGGAATCAGTTCCATGCAATTAGTTAGTTGTTACTCCTTATCTTTGTGATTCTACCACACCAAAATCTTTGTGTTTGTCACACAAACAAACTGAGAAAAACAGGACAGTACTTGCAACGAAAGAAAGCAGAAACAAGAAACATTCTTGCATGTCCACTTAACCTAATTTTTATATACGTTACCAGCGATGTACAGAATGCCTAAAGTCAGTAGGCAAATTATAAAATTCAGGCATTCTACGGAATGCCGAGGAATTTTATAAAATGCCTAGAAATTTTAGGCAATGTATGAAACTAACAGTTTATTTTATACTTTGCCTAGGTATTCTATAGAATACCTGGGAATTTTAAAAATGCCTCAGATTATTTAGGCAAAGTGTATAAAAAAGAGGGGGTCACAGTGGCCGCGCGGTCTGAGGCATGGGCCTTGTGACGCTTGGTCGCTGGGACCGTGGGTTCGAATCCCACTCAAGCCATGGATGTTTGTCCGCGTTATTCTGTGTTGTTCTGTCCTGTGTACAGGTAGAGGCCTTGCGATGGCCGATCCCTCGTCCAAGGAGTCCTACCGAATGTCTATAGATCAAGCCAACGAAAAGTTGGGACACGCAGTGCTCAGGCACTTGAAGAACGGGTTGTCCCAGTATCCCAGTATATAAAAAAGAAGTTTCTATAATACGATTCATACAGTTTTATTTTATCTTTTCAAAAACTTAATATACAACAATTTTTTTTAATTCTATGCTCAGATTCAGTAGCTCGGTGTCTTTGTGACTATCTTGCACAACCTCCATCTTGACAGCTTGCCCAATCGACTTCGATTAATTTTAATTTATACAAGTAAAGAATATTAACGTTACGATTTATTTCATACTTTGGCTACTGACTTTAGGCATTCTATACATTGCCGGTAACATATATACGGTATGCATTCTGCAGGCAGTAACAAGATATGTCCGACAGATCTGACAAGGATATTTCTGACGGTTCAAGTGCTTCAAGCACATACAAAACAAAATCCTGCCTCACACTTTTAATAGCATATTTTGGCATTTCAGACCGCGGACTGAATGAGCGAGAGCACTTACGGTGATGGTCCCACATGAAAGATGCACAGCTATATGATCACAAGGTGAAACGTGATTTGCCACCAGCACTTTCAAATTCTCATCTCTCAATGCAGTGTTTTCTTGCTTCACGACAATGCCCAAGACAGTGCAAAACGAGCACAAAACAAACCTGTAACACAACATTGTTGAATTACAGGAAAAAAGTCCGTGCTTTTAACTCATCAGTGCAACAGAACTTGTAAATACATTTTGAAGAGAAAATAATACAGCGACATAAGAAATGGTCTAATTTAAAACATAGAAATGGTGATAAAAATGGATCAATTATAAAGATGGATCAATTATAAAGCTGTCCCACTACACGCCATGTAGGTCTTTGGGGGGAGAGGCGGTATAGCTCCTACTCATCCTTGACCTCGGCACTAGACGGGGGTGAGCGGTCAGCGTCACGCACCGGCCGTGCTTTACCCCCGGGGGAAAGAACCCCGGTACCCATTAGACAGGAGGCTGGGTGGGCCTCAGAGCCGGTCTGGACGCAGACGCCAGAGGGAAAAGTTGTACGACAAAACCGAACAAACATGGACATGTCTTCAACAGAAACATGCAAGCAATGGTGCAAAGAACCTTGCAAAGCAGAAGAGGAGGAAGTGATTGACCTCTCCCCCATTCTATTCTAATGTAAATCCTATTCACATGTCACTCAAAAACTGTGAGTGATACAAAAATTGTTATAATTTGCATAACCAGCATTAAAACACACACTGACAAACTAAAAACATTCGTACAACACATAATTTGTTGTAAAGTTTTACCTTTTCACAGCTGGGAGCTGTGGAAACAGGGCATCCACCAGTAGCGCCTGGAGAGCAACAAGAAACCTAACACCAGCAAGCGCAAACCCGAACGGCGCATACAGCACCAGAAACAGTGCTTTCCATCCTGAAGGATACCTGTAAAATACGCATCTAAATATAGTAATTTTTCATCACAATTTGGTAATTCAATATGGTTTCTTGTTGTGGAACAAATGGCATTTCAACAAATTTCAATCAGGTTTAACGTTATGGAATTTCAGTTCTTACTTTATAAAGTGAATTAGTTTAGGAACAACAAGTACCTACTTCACGAACATTTCACGTTGTGGTACACTGTTTTTGCTACCAAATAATGAGTCCGAGCGAAAAGACTTCGTATTATAACTCTTTCAATGGAAAGAGACATGCACATATTTTGAAAAACTTATGATAAACTCAACCATGGATGATAAATTTATGTAGGACTGTGAAACATGTTCGTAAAGTTCGTACCAAATGCAGAATTATATTTTATAAAAGGAGAAAAACATGATGTTCATATTCCAATTAAAAACAAAGATGAGCAAGCAGAACATTATTCATCCCATAAAGTAGAACGTGTTGCTGCGTAAAATATCACTACTTAAATACTAAACAGCAAGCTACGGATTACAGATGAATCACCAGTTAGTGACTGCAAGAAAAGAAGTATCCTAAGAAAGAGATTCACAAAATCACCAATCCAACAAATAAAACTTATAACACAAGTTTAAGTAATGATGCTGCACCTACTAGTACTGATTCAGAAATCACAGTACAGTTGAAATATAAATTTAGAATCAGTACCAAGAGAAGCGAAGAGATATAGTTCTTGACAATTTGCACCTCAGAGTTGGCATATAAGAAAGACAGAAAAAAGAGTCTGGACCCCTTTTCTTGGAGCAGTACTGATTTAACGATGGAAATTATGTACTAAAACAACAAACCTACAGGTTATCTTACAAATATTTGATTATTTACAACACAATATTTAGGACAATACTCCAAGGTAAGTGGTAATCTGGGCAATTAATACACGTGCGTCTATATATTATCAAAATACGCTACGGAGTCTGGGACAAACCTAAGCTCCTTTAATAAAAACGCCTTCATTATACACTGCCCCTGGTTACAGAATTTTGCCATCACTACGACCTTCTAAAAACTGCAAAGATATTCTGATGTAAAGTTCTATTTCCTGTTACTGGAAAACAATTTTGGATATTTCCAATTTTCCATTTTACTCAACTACACCAGCGGCACTGTACACTTTGTGCACACATTTTTAACAAATGTATGTCTCCACAAAATACACGCCAGTATCATAACAAAGTACTAAACGAACCTATTCCATTTATTTCATATTAATATAATACGTCCATACCGACAACATGCTTAATGTTACCTGTTTTCGTCGAAAAGTTCATTTACTTCCACATTAGACATGATACAAAGAACAAATTACTGTAACTTCCAACAACAAATTACTTCCAATATTTATAAACGTATAATATGTTCCAAAGATGATGTGACAAAATCATTAATCACGATATTTCCTGTATACTTTCAACGACGCCATGACACATTGTTAGGTTGAAATAACTATACCAAATACCGTATAAACACCTGCAGATGTGCAACTGACGATTTGTTGCTAAGCACTAATAAAATATTATAGACTATGCTGCCATCTCTTAATGGGGGATGAAATTAATATAACTGGGACAGCGACAGTACGGCTGCGTTCTGAACAATTTACTCCTGCAGCCCAAAGCACCTTGCTTGGAGGGCACCACGAATTAAAGATTCGAGTTTTGAAATCCTGCTAGTTCACCATAAAGGCAAAAGTTTGTCTGATAGGCGATTCAGTTACTCGTTACTAGTATCCAGATGAGCAGCATTTCCTCAGCAACATCCAAAATGTTACCTGTTTAACAAATAAAAAAGAAATATCCCAAATAAACTATGTTTGATAAGAGTAAACAAAATCACAGTTTGACAGACTAAATTTTCATACATTTTGAACTAGATTTGAGACTGGAGAAAGGTGAATAATAAATTTGCCAAATAAAGGTCTCAAATAAAAATAAGATACTGATATTCTTTTCAACATTGGTAACTGCTTTGCAGTATTTCCTAAAGTGCTTATTTGGATGGAAAAGACAACCAATAATTGAAAGAGATGATTATGAGGGCAGGATGTTATAAGGAGAAACAACCATGGACATAAAGTGGAGCTAGGCACAACTTTATTGATACTGATATTAATACAGTACATTCAGACCCAGTACAACTTAAAAAAGAAATACACAGATAATTTAACCCTTTGAAGCCAACGTTCGCCCACAGGAATTTAGTTCCTACCACAAAGAAAACACCATATTTTACCAATTAAAAGTTCAATTTGTTAATACTGTTTAAGAAAATAATCACTACAAACAGTGAGAATCATATGAAACACACAGGTGTAACTACAGAATGAAGAGTTACTGATTGTTGAAGCAGGTGGGACATGTAGTTAAAAAGGGCTTTTAAGGGTTAATATCTCTGATAATAAAAGGGATGAGATCATAATATACATGAAATTAGGATTAGTGTTGTTAAAAAAAGCAAGAGAGTTCATTATACAGTCAAATCTGCCATACCTGTGCACAGAATTAACCTAAAAAGAGCATGAGAATCTGGCGAAACAAAGTCGCAAACTCTGTTTAAATCTGTTAAAACTATTCTCCTAAAATGACACAGCTTGAAAGGTTGGTACATAAGAGGCATATGCTGTTGTTAATTAATCATTAAGTTTTGTGCAAACAGTAAGTGTCACAGTGTTGATGTCAGTCTTCGGGGCTGTAACACCATGTGGACTTGTAGACAGTGTAGTCATTCACCCACGGCTCACCTAATTTATTTAAGTTTAACTGGAACATCAATTAATTTAGTCGATTAATTAGTTTATTTAATTGATGAATAAATATTTCAGGTGTTTTATATTAATCTATATTAGTTTATTCATTGTTTTATGTTAATTTAGATGTGTGATTACTTTTAATTTCGTTAGTTTTGTTGAGTCTGGTTCATAGCTAACGCGTGAGGACAAGCTGCATCCACTGGTGAAAAGAAGAGAACAGAAATGGTCTTTAGTGTTGTAAAGGTTGGAACTGGGCAGTCCACTTTTGTTTCACAGTTCTAACTGCGTTGTTATCTTTCTTTTCTTAAAACTGATGTTGACCTTATATTGCGTGTCATTTGTCACTGGGGTGAAGCTGGATTTTGGGAATGCCTACAAAACTGGATTACTTCCAGGCATGGAAAATAATTGATGGTAATCCTATGAAATTACGAGGTTCACATCGTGGAAACTACGGACTCCCACCCATCAGAATACTCATTACAAATTTAAGAGGGGTTGCTCTTCAAAGATCAAAGGACCGATCAAATATGAAGAAATTTTGTGACGTATTCCTAGTTTTTGAAAATTGGGGGTGCTTGGTGGAACTAACAAGTAATCTCATGGTTCTTCTCTGTTTGACTCTTGTGATGATTTGACATAAAAATAAATTTGGAAACTTTATTTGAAATTTGTAAGTCCAAAGTATATAAACCTTTCAAAATTATTATATGTACTGAATACACTGGCGCAATACCAAGCAATTTAGCATATTAAGATAATTGTGAGTAATTTAAGTTGGTCTGATGGCCATTAATAATAATGATAATAATCCGTGGCGTAACAGCCTTCTGAGAGCCAAAGCCGACTAGCTGGCCTCACGTTCACATGCTTAAGCAGAGGTGAACGATCATGCAACCAGATATAGGGTGACGTGTGGTCATTACGACGAACCTCCAGCCATTGCTAGTTTTCATGACCGGATTACACTACCCATTGTAGCTACCCAATTTCCTCACGATGCTGGGTTGGCACCGGTCCCATACACCGGTCGAAAATCTCATGAGAAAAATCTTTCCCCCGAGAATCAAACCAGCGCGCATTCTGTATCACTGGTCCGAAGCACGATGCCTCAGACCACGCGGGACCTGAGGGCCATTACAAGTGAATAATTTGTGTGTGTCAACTTCAAAATGGATGAGAATAAATCTGAACTTAAACAAGTGGTGCCTCTTATGTTCACGAATCTATACTGCTGTCATTGTCAGTCTGGCCATACTCCTTGTGGAAGTGTAAAAGTAGAAGTAAAGTTGTCCCTCTATATGCCATGTAGGCGCTTGGAGGGAGAGAAAGTATAGCTCCTACTCATTCTCAACCTCGACACTAGATGGTGATGAGTGGTCAGCATCATGCCCCGGCCGCGCTTTACCCCAAGGAAAGGACCCCAGTACCCATTGGATAGGAGGCTGGGCGGGCCCCAGAACTGGTCTGGAAGCAGGCTCGAGGAAAAATTCTCTGCCCCCGTCGCAGATAGAATCTCAGTCATCCAGTCACCATACTGACTGAGCTACCCAAGAAGAGTATCATGTTCAACTGGCTAAGGTAGCTACAGTCATCACTTCGTGGATTCAGGCACGCACCAGCACCTAAACTTACCCAATGTACCCTGAACCCAATCTTAATTATTTCATTGAAACAACCTTAATCAATGCCTATACATCAATGCAGAGACAAAGAGCAGTGACCATCAGTGTAATCTCCATCAAGCAGCAGATGAGAAGTGATTGGTTACAGCAGATACCAGTGTTCTTGAGGAACACACTGCCTCCACATTTAAATATTTGTAAAGGAGGACAAAATCATAATATAAAGACAAGCAATAAACTGTTTGGAAATGGCAGTAGGAATTCAATCAAAAAATTATCTTTGGACAAGTCTGGCAGAGAGATCACCTATGTATTGAACGACAGTGTGACCACAAAGTCCCTCTGGGGTTTTGAAAAATTGTCTCAAATTGAGCACTTACAGCCACACATCATTCTGCAACAAGATGGTGCTCCACCTCATTGGGGTCTGCAGGTACGTGCGTACCTAGACAGGACATTTCCAGGAAGATGGATCAGCAGAGACGGTCCAATGCCTTGGCCTCCACGTTCACCAGACATAACACCACTGGATTTTTTCCTATGTGGTTATGTCGAGAGCAATGTGTTCCGAACACCAGTTAACAGACTTGATGACCTGAAGACCCGTATCAGGAATGTGATCTCGGCTATTCCAGCGGACATGCTCCACAGAACATGGCAAGAGCTTGAATATCGTCTGGACATTCTCCATGCTACCAAGGGAGCCCACTTCGAGTCTACTGAGGTCATTAGAAAACTTCCAGAGTTTCACTGTAATCTGCCTCAAACCGCATGTGGCTAGCTCAATTTGTTTGCGCGCCACAATTTTTCAAAACCCCGAAGGGACTTTGTGGACACACTGTATTATTAAAGGGATAAGATGAGCTGCTGTGTTAACTATCAACGGCAGTGTGGCACAGTGAGCAGGTGTTTGTACGAAGCAAATCACGATGGTGTTGTAATTTCTCGAACACCCCAAAATTGAAACATTTAACATGATGCTTTAAATTATCTAATATTTTTAGATTCTGGACGATATATCTGGTTGTTATTAAATTTGCCCAGTAACTAATTCAATATCAAAATACTGATGGGACTAACAATATTTAAAAATCATAATTAGTTTTTAAGAAGGCTTTAGGATGATATGGTTGGAGTATTAATTTCTTTTAAAAAAGGCTCATACTGAAAATATTGTGCACTGTAACATGTCTACATATAAGAAACCAATGCCACAGTATGCATAATGTTTGAAAAGTAATATTGTATACTCAAATAAAATGCTTCGGGACTGTGCTCCTAGTTCAGAATTGCTACATAATTGGCTGGGAAGAGGCCAAATGTTCCATCTGGTCCAAGTCCCTGCCACCATCCCTCGTCGATCTGATCGATGTGAGTGATGACGTCACCTGGGTCAAACGTAATCTCTGTAGCATCGGCTGTAAAGAAAAATTCTGCGACTCAGTACGACGTTGGTCACTAATTACAGTGCTGAATTCAACCATGGCTTCACACTGTGACACTTATATATTCTAATTTTTAATACTTACATTAACCTATAACTGAACATAACATTACGATCTTTCTCATCAGTGACACCGTAAAACCACAAGTTATTGTTTTATTCTAATGGCAGAACTGCACATTTCATAACGTAACATTCTCTTGATCAAATCGAGGATAATGAAGCATATATGGGAGAGATGGATGTCTTCTGGGTTGTTCGCCATGCAGTCTGGTAGACGTTTACCAGCTTTTCAGAGGTCCTTGCTGCCTCCATGATCAGACACTTATCACTCATTGCCCTTATGACGGAGACAGCAAGGACCTCTGAAATGTTGGTAAACTTCTACCGGATGACATGGCGCAACAACACAGAAGACGGCCATCTTCGGACTCACCGCCATGAAAACCTCAAATCCTACTGAGAACTGCACAGTTGGAAAACCACTTTGGAGACCTAAGCACAGATGAAAGGGTAATAATAAAATGAATATTAAAACAAATATGAGGGAATGGGATGAATTCATTTAGTTCAGGAAAGGTACAAGAGATGGGTTCTTGTGAACATGATAATCAACCCTCAGATTTCATAAAAGCCAATTTTTTCAACAAATGAGTGACTATTATCTTCTCAAGAATGCAGCATTCTGTTACCACTGGAAGGGACAGAAACTTGGTGATACAGTTTTTCTGTATAATGAATATAATGCACCACAAAATACAGTTTCCTCACAGATAATATGAATTAAAATGCACTGTTTTGAAGCTCTGCCAAAGTCAGCTGTTGGAACTTAGTGTCAGCAATCTGGTGGCTGTTCTCATTTCAAAGCACTGCAATGGGAGAGCTAGGTGTGGATGGGAAGATAATATTAAAAAAGGATTTAACAAAATAGGACATGAACTGGATTCAACTAGATGAGGATAAGGCTAGTGGTGGGATCTTTCGAAAGAGATAACGGGCCTTCCTGTTCAATAAAATGCAGGGAATTTCTTGAGTGATTATCAGCTTCTCAACGACCCTATGAACATGGTTAAATGAAGTGTAAAACGAGTCGTAAAATACAGCCGATATGGTGCACGGTTTTGACAACTTACCAGCCTGATAATCATACAGGGCACATGCCTGCAATCCCATATCGCCATTGGTGAATTCGGTAACATCATCTTCCTCTTCTGCTGTTTGCAAAAAGTTTCTGGTCATATCACTTCCTGCAATATCATCAGAAACAGGTATCAAAAATTGACCGTAAGGTTTCACAAGAAACTACTTAAACAGGGAGTTGGGGTAAAAAGCAGACAGTGATATTCTGCTACTTGTTCAGGTTTACTGATAACAACTGTAAGAGAAGAAGAAATATTAATGCAAACTGCTAGGCAAAAACCTATGGCAAGTTTCATCATCCTAAATATAATTTCAGCTAGTCAAGATAAAACTGCCTTTTACTTACTTTCCCATCTCTGTTCCTCTTCAGTGGCCACCTGGTTATGGTTCTCCGTAGTCGTAACAGGGTGGTCGTTGTCAACTTGTACAGAATGCTGCATCAGATGCAAAAGTAGATAATGGTTAAGTGTTTGACAAAACATATGTGGACAAGTAACTAACTAGCTGCCTTAGGGAACTGGAAGGTTCACCACCGAATCAACGAAAGCCCTACACCGGACCCTGTCCTGGGCCAACAAAATCCAGTCGCCTTCAACTCCTATCTCCCACACATCTCGCTTGATATTGTCCTCTAATCCTTTTAACAACTTTCCTTGTTATCCAGGTTCAAAATGTCCTAATTATACACCGTGTTTAAAAAGTAGCTATACAACTTCGTAGGAGAATATAAATTTATTTAAAGGACGTGCGCAATATTTTTAAATGCACAAATTTAGCCAAACACAACAAGTTTCATGTGCCATACCAAGACAGCCGGCAGGCCACGTGTTTCTGAAGACGCCGTGGAACAGATTAGGGAGAGCTTCGCTTGCAGTCCATGCAAGTCAACGAGACGTGCATCTCGGGAAAGTGGGATTCCATACGTGACTGTGTGGCGAGTGTTACAAAGACGTTTACACTTAAGAGCGTACAGATTATCCATGGTGCAAGCCATTTCAGATGGTGATAAACTGGATCGTAAGGAATTTTGTATGGAAATGTTGCGGCGGGTTGAAGACGATGAAGGATTTCTGGACTCAGTAAGTTTCTGTGACGAAAGCACGTCCCATGTCACTGGTAAGGTCAACACCCACAACTGCAGGATTTGGGGTAGTGAAAATCCATGTGCCTTCCTGGAACATGTTCTTGACAGTCCAAAAATTAATGTGTTTTCATGGAGAAGACCATTACTGGCATTGTACAGCTGGACATGCTCCAACAGTTCCTCATTCCTCAACTTGACGAAGATGACCAGGAAGGACGCATTCACTTCCAGCAAGACGGTGCACCCCCTCATTACCTCAGAGAAGCGAGCGAGTACCTCAACAACCGTTTCCTATGTCAGTGGATCGGTCGGGCTGCACCAATAGCACGGCCACCTTGTTCCCTGGATCTAACACCTTCAGATTTTTTCTTGTGGTGATTTGTTAAAGATCGAGTGTATGTGCCACCCTTACCTGCAAATGTGGCCAAACTCCGAACTCGAATTACCGCCGCAGTTGCTGAAGTAACACCGGAAATGGTACACCGCGTGTGGCAAGATATTGACTACAGATGGGACGTCTGCCGCATAACAAATGGAAGTCACATTGAACCATAAAAATCCGACGGACATAAAACTTGAAGTGTTTGACTACATTTCTATGTTCTGAAATTATATGTTTCTCCTATCAGTTCACATGGGTGAGAAATGGCTGCTGAATTTTGTTTATGAAAAATCTTGTATCATGCTCATAAGATTCTTTTACATGCCGTAAATCTACGACATGGGACCGCTGGCTTTACTTCGCCTCTAAAGGAAGTTGTGCTACGAATTTTTATCACCCTTGAAAATCCATAGACCTCGTCTGGTGGTACTAACCTGTTTGTTTTCAATCTGAGCATTGTTTGTTGTGTCTTTCTCCGTAGGGGAAGACAGAATTCTTCTTTGGCTCTCACCTAAGGAGTAAACAAAACTTTGTAATCTTCTGTCACTTTATTGTAAATCTTTTGGTGACGTTACATGTTTATCAAGCTAAAAACAACTTTATTCACATTTCTCAAATCTGGCTAATCATAAGATAAATATATACCTACATGAAATTAAACATTTCTACGTTAACATGTAAGTATTTCTGAAAGTGTTCAGATGTTGTCGATGCATTTATTCTCACACAAAGACTTGGTGGAATGTTGAATGCGTGTGGACTTGTGGGTAAGTAGCAAACTTACTTGTGTGACGTTCCTCCCAGTTGCTTATGACCTGCTGTGAGCTTTCGGTGGAGGCCGGTGGCCACGCCGGAAGGGACGCTTTTCTAGTAGCTGTAGAGGGGGGAGGAGGAGACTGAGAGCTGTTTATTGACTGTTGGTTGAGTGACGAGCGGCGTAAATTGTGCATCTGTCCTGCAGACGTGTTCTGTTCAAATACGGCACGAGCATTAAAAGTCCGTTTTGAGATTACCGCCTGTGCCTCCTGCATGAGAGAGAAACCTTATTTATGTTTCTGGAGACTGAAGAAAAATGGTGCAAAATGTGGGAAAGTGTACATGAAAGAACATTCATAAATTACAATCTTACTACGCAGTACTTAACCTTTAAACTGGAATGTTCAGCAAATGAATATCTTTACATAAAATTTCCCCAAAATAACAATATACAGTACCATGATGCTAATTAAAATACATTGTCAACACCACGAAAAGTTTTTGGATAGAACAATCAGTATATCTATTTATAAAAACAAATCTCCCATCATCAGGGTTCTGATGATGGGTTTATCAGAACCCTGATGATGAGGACGTTGATGATTCTGAAAATGCTGGTCTCTTCAAGTAACCAAATGATGCGGCTGAATGCCCAAGAAGATTTGACTGAGTTTAGTCACCGCAAAAGGTTGAGATCAATTTATGTTTAGCTTAAATGCTTATAAGAAGTTCATGTTCAAAACATCAAAATATATGTCAGCCGGTAATCCATAGCTAAGATGTATGGTTACGGCACACAGCAAAGAAGTGACGTGCATCACACTATTCATGTGCGTATGAAGAGAGTTCACAGCCACTCACACTCCTTCATCAACTAAATTTCAGTAATCACCACTTCCCATATACAACATGCCTTAACATTTTAATGACTGCTTTGATATTTTTATATCTACAAAATACTGATCGACACCCACACTTATTTACATACCAACTTAGGTACATTTATTATAATGAGGTACAAATTTCTGCAGGAACTGAAATATCACATCAAAGAAGACACAACTGATATTTATGGCGCGCTGACCCTTCTCACTGCAATGGCTCACCTGGCTGCGCTGCCTCCTAAGAATGTCACTCCGTGCTCTCCGCTCCGCCTCTTCTCTTTCCCTATCTACTGCCTCATCTCCTCTACTATCCTCCTTCACTCTCTTATCTGCATTCCTCTCTGCCTCTCGTAACTGACTGATGCTCTTTGTCCGCTCTTTGATTCTCTCTTCTCGCACTGCAGCTTCTCTCAGCTGTCGCATTAAACAGACGTTCAATCATTTTACACAATAATACTGAGCAAAGCTCCATATAACCCTTTACAAATGCAATTAAATTCCCTGAGCAATAGTCAGCCAAAATTTAAATTGCACTTTAATAAATTCTTCTCAGACACTGTGTAGATTTGATGAGTCTACATGCAGTCAAAATCCAAATCGTCAATCGTCATCATCACCACCACCACCATCATCATCCTCACAACTGCGAGAACCTCAAATCTTGCATATAAATACTCTGTGTGCAGTAATCCTCATGCTCCTTTATTTTACAATCATCAAAGACACACGGCATGCAACCAGTGAACCATGTCATGGGAACACCACACTCCAACAACAGCGGGTTACAGTGGGTGGGAAAATTATGTAATCACCTAATTCAGTGGGTGCAAGGCGCACATTGCAAAAGAGAACAATAATCTTTTGCTCAAAACATGAGTAGTGAGCCCTTCGGAAATTTCCTGTAAAATAGGTACATTTTGGGTTTTGTGCCACTTTTTATGACTCAAAAACTTCTCTTTTCAGCCATCTGTCAGTCACTACCTTGCATGTATCACTCCACTGTTATCGCCTTCTTCACAGTCATAACCGCACTCTCCTGCCATGTTGTACGATCAACTACAGTCCACAGACCAGGAGAAAATCCTTGCTAGGAATTCGATATACGCGCATGCGCAAGATTTCGCAGTGAGTGGCGACCCATCCTAAAAGCATTCGTTCCACAACCACTGAACGAACAACAGACGACAGGCTTTCATGTGTTCTGATGGGTACAGCTTAAAGTTTACCTCACAGTGGCACAGTGATTTAATCTAGAATATTATCACAACACCCACAGAACACATTAGAGGTGCACTCACTACACGCTACTCTCAACTGCTTGATGTTTTCAGTCTGTGTGTAGTAGCATAACTCTCTGGCGTGTCACACTTCCCACCAATAGCAGCCCTCTAGTCCAGCTGATAAGAAACATTCCCCCTGTACCGCCCCAGAAACGACTTCCCCCCCGCAGGGATTTTCTCGTGGCCAGTGGACAGTACTTGTTCGCTCATGACCAGCTCTTAACTGAGAATGGGCCGTGCTAGACTGAGTGGCACGTATTTACAGATCTTCTAATTCTTACAGACAGTAAAATAGATAGTTTTAGCTAAAATTTTGGGCATTATCCATTATTTCTCATAACACAACAATACAGATGTTCCCAGTTCTCTCCACTACAAGCCAAAAGGTCACTTGAGAGAAGCTGTGGGGGGGGGGGGGGGGGGGGGGAAGCTTGGAAGACATGAGTGACGTCACAGCCAGAAGTGCACACAACATATAATTCATTAGTCCGTCGTGGTTAAATGAGGAATGAAAATTACAAGAAAAGATACAGGTTTTAAAGAAACTGACAGCCTAATTTACCTCTCTCTGTTTCCGTTCATTCTCAAGCTTGTTTCTTTCCTCTTTCTTCCTCTTCCTTTCCTCTGCTTGTCTTTGTTTCTCTTCCTGCTCTTCCTTCTCCCAGAATTTATCCCTTTCCTTCGAGTCAATTTCTTGTCGTGGAATCACACGTTTGTACGTTGTACCCTTCAAATGAAAAATCAAATTATAATTAATTATAAATAACCAACAAAGTAAAACAGAATTTCATAATACATGCAGATATGTGCAAAAATTTGGTGAAAATGCCTGAATGCCACTCACTAGACCAAGACATAGATGGGAGGAAAATGTTTATATAAATCTTAAGGAAACATGATGGGAGGGTATGGACTGGATTCATCTCGCTCAAGACAGGGGCTGGTGGTGATGATGGAGGCAGTAAGGACCTCTGAAACGTCTTTAAACATCTACCAGACTACATGGCACAACAATCCAGAAGACATCACTCTTCAGACTCGCCGTCATGAAAACCTCAAATCCTACACAGTAATAAACCTTTGGGTTCCATTAAAGTTAGAGAATTTATTGACTAACTTCCTGACCATCAGCTCATCCAGGACTCAACTCCATGGCGTTAATTACAAGACTGCATGTTTGTGTGTGTGTATGTGCTTATACTTCTTCTTCTTCTATGGCTCTGCGGTCCGTATTCGGTCCATGGCCTCCTCAATTCTCCTCTTCCATTCAGAATCCGTCTGTCCGAGGCTTTGATCGAGGTTTCGAAACATCTTCCTTTTTACGGTGCAAGGTTGTTAGCCTTGCGACCAACCCCCAACCTGGAGGACCATGTGCTTATACTACATAATCATTTAATAACCGACCGATTCAAGTCCACCTAAAAAGCAAGTGAAACTTTACAGGACAATTCCCTAAAATCTGTGTAATTAATTACCTGCGTTAATTCGGTCTCTCACAAAATGTAACTTAAATTTATCTCTTCCATACAATTTTAACTTCCTACAGATAAATAATGCATATCAGATCATTATCATACTAACTAAATATTTAAAGATAAAGAAGAGCCTACTGTTTCGCCTAACAGAGTGTGGTATAAATATAACAAGTCTGAGCCTCAACACAAAGAGAACGATCACTACCCATTATTACATCCCACCGAGGTTGCCGTCATGGACTTGTGTATGAAATTTACTGTATGTAAGAATAATGCTGATAGCAATATTTCAAAGGACATGTTTGACTTTGACGTGTTAGACACAGTGATAAGAAAATACAGGATTTGTTTTAGCAATAGTGATTACACACTCATGACTGCGTTAACAGAATTAAATACTCACACTCACAAACATATGAATAGTGTTAAATATTGACAAATTTAAAGCAGTAGAAGTGGAGTGGAGCTTGCACTTGATATTGGACAACAAAAATGGAAAATTATTAATATATTGTTCTTATTAATCCCACTGTTGAAAGTTATTCACAGAAGTTCTTATTAATTACACAGATCCTTCAACAACATTTGCATATAAGTGAACATAACTTATAAAAATAGTAAGTAAAAACGAAGGACAGCAATGAAAAATACCAACTGCAGTGCTTACATACCACAGGACCCATTTCATTTCCTTGGTGTCCACGTTCCTTAAAACTGTACACAGAACCTGTAGACTTTGCAACTTTGTCTATGATGAGCTGTGTATCAACTTCCTCCTCATTTCGGGCATTCAAAGTAACGTGGGCCCCAGTGAAGAAGTTGGCAATATCTCGTAAGTGGTTTGCACACGTCCCTTTCCGAACAAGCGGGGCCCCTTCACCTTGCTGTCAGAAGACATCAAAAATGTAAGTATGAGGATTTCAACAATTTTTAAGTACATTTAATAATTTTTCCTTCATTCATTGAAAATCTGACAACAAAATCAACAACTCCCACACTCGAAATTCAAAGATTCAAAATTAAAATCCAAACATTTAAAAAAACTCAACCTTTCATTACAGAAAAATCAAACCTAACTTTTATAACCTCAACTAACATGTCCTAACCTGACACAACCTAACCTAACCCAACCTAATTTAACCCACACTGACCTAACTTAACCTGTCCCAACTCAAGCAACATAACTTGCCCCCATAAAATCTAGTTTCAAATAACCTAACAAAAATTTTAGACTTGTATAATTGGATCATTTGATCATGTCCCGTATCTATGGGAGACTAATTCTTCGACATCTGAAGCCCATGTAACAAGTCAACGGTCTTGAAGCTGTGGAAATCTTGCATTGCAGAACAAGTAATTGAATGGTTACAAAACGTTGTAACAGTTGATGAAACATGGATTAGGCTGTATGATCCTGAGGGTTAAGTGGCAAAGGACCCAGTGGGTCTCTTCAAGCTCACCAAGATCAAAAAAAGCTCATGTTTCTCAACCAGCAGTCATCATTATGATAGTGTTTTTTAATTGTCAGGGAACATGTGCATAGTACCACCTGAAACAACTGTAACTGGAAAACCCTCATGGATATCCGAAGGAAATGACCGGAGATTGTTGGACATCGGATGCTTCATCATGACAATGCAAGACCACATTAAATTCTTGAAAGTATCCAAAACCCTCCCTACAGCCCAGGTCTAGCGCCTTGTGACTTTTTTTTGTTCCCTACACAAAAATGGGAGCTTTGATGATAGTGCTTCTCGACCACAGACATTGCAGTGAACGCTGTCGAACTGATTTTAAATATGATGTCCAAAAACAGTTTCAACAACGTCTTTGATGAGTGTCAAAACTGCTGGGAAAAGTATATCCAGTTCAGGAGAGCATATTTTGAAAAGGAACACTCTTGTAGTGATTCTGAATAAAGGTGGTATGTTTTAAAAAAAATCATTCTCAGTCTTTATTGAACAGCCGTCATACATGCTTGTCTTTAAGATATATCACATCAACAGTCATGCTCAAACTGCGCACCACTTCAATGCCTAAGATACATACCCAGTTGATTAGAACACACTTTGGCAGACTGGTTTTTGGATCCATCACCTTACAAAATGCATACATTATCTTCCCGCTATTCAAATCCTCGGTCATCTCTTCAATACCACCCGCTGGTAAAGAAAATCACAAATATTTGCCACATGAATATACAAAACACAGAACTCGCACTCAAATCGAGTTTTAACACGAGACTTATATGAATGTTTAAAGTGCCAGAAATAAAACTTGAACCTACCAGCAACTTAAACAAATTCACTTGTTCACAGTCTCATACATTAAGAACTCATTAACTGTTCAAACTAGAGAAAAAAAAAATGAAATTCTTCAGTTTGCCTTCTGAACCATGAACTTTTAATTTACTGCACTAAAACACAGTTACCCCTGGTATGCAAAAACTTGTCTTCTACTGCTAAATGAAGTAATGGATCGGAAAAAAGAGTAATCAAAACAAATCATTTTAATGTATAACAGAAATTAGGCTACATCCAAATACAAATCAAGAGTGGAAAGATGAAAATACGGAAAAATACAAATAATCTGTCACTGTTAATTAATAGTAGATTGCAATTTATTTTACTGGTAGTGCATTTTTTTAACAATCTAACCTAACATCTTCAGTTCCCTCAAACAAAGATATACATCCATAACAAACCCAAGTTCAACCATAGGGTGCCACATTCAAATCTAAGATTACTGCACAATAAACTCACATCACAAAATTAATGGCATCCAGATTGCTCAGTAAGTTACAGGACGTGAAGTTACTGGTAACTGTTATTGCTTCATGAGAAAAATGAAGAAAACTGTTACTGTACACTACGCTATGTTTCAATTTTCAAGAAATGTGAAATCAACAATTACATAACCTATTATGCTTGTTGTATTCCTTGCAGAAAAGTTAACAAGAAATGGAAGATGGTTTTTGTCTGTGTATGTCTATCTGTAAAAGTGTAGTACCTCAACTACCCCCCACCCCTCCTTCATGATGTGGTGCTCAGTGAATCACCAGGGACAACTTTACCTTATTCATTCATGTCAGAAGGGGGTGGGGAAGATGTCTATACCGAAGGAAATTATTATTTGTGTTCAGACTGGTCATTTTCTCAAAAACTGACCACTGTAAAAAAGAATTATGTACTACATAAAATACAGATTCAGATGTAGAATTTTTATTTCAAACATTTTTCAATACATCACATAATTAAACAGCGCAGAGAAACAAGTGAGGTGCCGTTCCTAAAAAAATTTCTTAGTTCATATTTTTCCCCACACAAGTCAAGCACAAAGTGAAGGCAGCAAGAATATATAAGAAGTGTTCGGAATTTTTATGCTGTTTCCAAATTACAAACCATGGGTTCTCAAAAGAGTACCTACTCCTAATGCCCTGGGTCCAGAATTTCTAACAAAATAAAACGAAAACACAATGTGGCCACATAATCTAGGTCTGCTTTATCAATATCATGCTTGTCAGTCACTCATTTAATCAACAAGACTGATAAGAAAAGATAAAAATTTGATCAGCAATAAATGACCATCCAAGCTAAATATAATACATTCAGAAAATATACTGTTCACTACATTACTGATAAAAGGTATTTGTAACTGACATAGCAATTTGTACCTAACTGCTGTTATCACCGAACTTGCGACTACATTAATAAACTGTAAAGTCATTTCTCCTTTTACAGGGCAGATTAATACCTAACAACATATAAAAGAAGAGCTAATTTTCCACGAAAGGGTTTCACTCACCATTTATAAACACTTATTCATGCACAATGCATAATGGTTATATATGAAGTTTTATCTAATATTTTATTAACAAGGACAAGGACCACACAACCATGTTATAAAATGAAGTAAACAAGCATTCTTCAATCACCCCATCCCAAACAAAATGCCGAAATTCACGTCAAGGAAATGGATAATGTTCATAGGGATGGACACTGAAGCCGAAGTGTGAGGCACCGTATTGAAAGCTGAATTGTAAAGAGGTGATAATGACAGTGTCATTAAAGATCACTTTGGGGAACCACGCAGCACCAAATTATCATGCCTACTACTGAAATGGGGCTCTGCAGATGGGAAGTTTTACATATCAATTACTTGTGGGGCAAAATTCAACATAACAAGAAGGATTTGAGGTTTTCACTGAAGTGAGCCTGAAGATGGCTGCCTTCTGGGCTGATGCAGCAAGGGCATCGGTAAACTTCTACCAGACTACATGGCGCTACAACCCAGACAACAGCCATCTTTAGAAAAAACAAGACTGAAAAATAATCCATCCGATAGTACACCGTTTCTACATACGTTCTTTGCAAACTTTTACTTATAAATGCACAGAGCTCTCAGAAACAGATCTGTCAAAAATGTCAACAATTTTAAGTTATCTAACCTACCCCATCTCAACCACCCTTATCAATCCTAACCTAACATAAGAAAACTGAACATATCAAATAAATACTGGGGAAGTCATGGCCTGAAAACTGGCCAAAGCACCATAGATGATGATGATGAAAACCATTACTACTCTGCATATTTCATTGTACCTCAAAACTTTAATCATGAACATACCAACACTACACTTTAAATTCTTATTCAGGGCACTCCGAATGAACTTATAAATGCACTTAACCTGTTTTACAATTCCAAATATTTCACCTGCAGTGGTGCAACCACTGAAACCTTGTGCGAACACGATATTTCTTCCATGTGTTAGTCCAAACCACCGACTAATTCACAAAAGTCTCCTGCACTGCTGAAATTAAATTTATACATGCCGGATCCAATTAATATAGCAGCCTTACCTCCTTTGCTGATAACCTTCAGGTCATTGGTCTGGCCTTCATATCCAAATAATGCCCTAGAACAACACAGTGCCACCAATCACATGACAGAGGTTACTGCAACACACCTACTTATCAAAATTAAATTTTAAATTTTAAACATAATTAAATAATTCTCTAGACAATACCAGTTTGTCACCGACTTATCATCCACTACGTCTTTCCATGCGGCTTGCAACGATTCCTTGTATTTTGTTAGATTTATTGCCATGTTAGTTTTACCATGCTACTCAAATATTTCAATTATTAAGTTATTTGGTATCAACAGAACAACATTGCTTATGTGAACCACATATCATATCACAAGCAGACATCACAAAACTCCTGACTTGCCGGTCAGGCACAGTCAACGGCTAAAGATTAATACCAACAAACCATTTTGATCGTTGGTCTGATACCAACATAAATCACGGCCTACTGTAATCACCACCAAAGGTTTAGTGAAAAACACGAAATTTCTAAATTTTAATAACTAGGTCACAAATACCTATGGGTCTATATGGTTGCATGCTAGTTTACCTTCATTCATTTTATTTACATGCTACTTCATTTGCGTCAACTTGCCTCACTTACGAAATATTTAACTAATCAGTGGTAACTACATTTTAACCCACTGCAATTCATATGTGTATTGGTTTTCTCCGTCCCGATGTAAGACACGGGCACAGGTATATATCATAAATGAGTTTAGAGATTCTTTCATGTACATATATACCACTTTCATGATAGTTGAGCGGACAATATGAAATGTAATTGGGTTATCGGAAATGCTTGATAATAATAGCTCCTTAATGTATAGCGGATTAATACATTAATAATGCTGTGATCTTATGTTGCTACCGTATTAAAATCCTAGCCAAAGTACGAATCTAATAAAAGTTAATATTTTCTTCACTTCTCTGTTTTGATCGTTACACTTCCAAAATATGAAGCAACACTCTTAAACTCAATTGATCTGCAACAGTTTTATAAAAAAGCTTGTCGCAAGGCTAAAGATATTATAAGGAACTTTTTAAATTACAGCTCTATATTTGGATTATTACATTGAACTGTAATGAGTTCTACCTTAAAAGAAATTTTCCCGAAATTAAAAAGAATATAAATTTGTGATGTAGACAGAAACAGCAAATGTATTTCCAAACTTTGGAAATAAATTTTTTTAGAAGTCTTCTGCAGAAGCTAGTAGTCGCTTAGTTCGTGAAGAAATTCCAGAGCTTTTGTGGATTTTGAAGTTTCATCACCGCCTTCTCAATTGCAAGCCACTGAATTGTCCAGCTACCGCCAAAAAACTACGCTCTGAAAAGCTGACGTAATTCAGAATGTCCCAAAAAATAAGTATACATATTATAATACAGAATATTAACCATTTTATCCATCTCTTTGTGTTGTGTTTACGGATGACATAGACTGCACTAGATTCACTTTATTTATTTGAATGCGTGTATAGGCTACACCACTTTGTGACACCTGTATATATTTTCTGTAAATTGAACAGACAGTTTCTTAACCCACTAACCGTAAATTATTCGGTTATGAAGCCTACGGCTGAGAAGAGTAAATATAAAATATTTCAGTTCACACAGTTCCATGCACATTTAAAATGTTTTAGCAGGCGGCAAACTTTTGGGAAAATCGTTGTTAATGGAATGAGGAAGTATGTCGTTTGAATGTTTCGGTTGGAGGGTGAGCGGGCGGGAGGGACGTCACAGCATAGTAGATTTCGGTAGAAGACGGACGGGTCGATTTGAAACATTATGAGCATGCGCGATCAGTTGCATGACAGTTGGTTGGGCAGGCAGGAGGACGGAAGGGTAGCAGCGGATATTTGGTGGTGAAAAGCCGTAGTTCTGTGTCTTTGAATGGAGGGGAGAGGGAAGTACATGTGTGGAGTGTGACTCCATTGATTACCGTCGGTACCTAGTGGCGCTACAGGAGTTAAGTACTAAACAGTTGAGATGGGTTTCTCGACCTGCCTTGTCAGAACCGCTTTCACAAGGGGAAATCAGTTTATGGACTTCGCAAATGAGTGCTAGTATAGGTTTAATGCGGGAGAATGGCGTATACAGAATGTTATTTAATTTTAAAATTATTATAAATATGTTGTGTGTGTTATGACAAGTAGACTGCATTGTGCGGACTGTAATGATCGTTGTTACTAGTGTTGTGGTTGGAATTAGTAACTCGTAGTGACGCTTTGCTGGAGACGGGAGTCCGAAACATCGCATGCAGAGTGAGTACGATACAATTATATTTTCGGTGTGTGTACAATGTCCATGTTGCCTTAGATTGCCATGTTACCTCAACGATGTTAATTTTATTTATTTAACGACGCTTTCAGTAACTCTGAATTATGTAGCATCGAGTAAAGGGAAGATTAGTAAATAATCGATTGAAATAAAGTAGACCTGCATTTGCAGTATGGGGCTGAGTAACACAAAAGGAACCTCGGTGAAGGCAGACTGTGTTCGAGACGACGTTTACCGGAGCGTCCACAATAAGAATCAAGAGTCATGAGTACTTGATCAGTGATCATTTTTATAAATTTTTCTTGCTTTACAACATACAGATATCATTTCCACATGTCACCGCTAGATGGACACATTTGATTGTTTCTTTCGAAATGTGTTATTATTCGATCTTTGCTAAATGTGTGTACAGCGAACGCATATAAGGGATGTTCATGTCTGTCTGTGTCTGTCCGTCCGTCCATCGGTCCGCATGAATTAACTCGAGACCCATTGGATGGATTTTGAAGGAATTTGGTAGGGACGTTACGCCATTGGAGACTAACCTAAAAATCGAAATTTTTTAATTTTCTACAGTCGGTAATACTAAAATGGCGGACGAACAAACTTAAAATAAAGCCATACAGTGATGTTTGTTATGGATTTTCGGAAAATAAAAGACTTCGATGTGGTAATTCTTTTGTATATTTTAGAATAACATGGCGGGTGAAAGGAAGAATAAATGATTTTGACTTTTGACTTCGTTTCGATCTTACTAACCCACGAGTAGGAATCCGATGTGCTAACACAGAGGTAACGCGTCTTGTGACGTATTGATATTGATTTATTCTACTTTCGGAAGACATTAAAGCACGATTCTTAAAGCTGGAAACTGAAATTGTTCATGTAACTAAACCGAGGTATTTTTTTAAAAATAATTAATAATTTGGTATGTATTTCAGTACGCATTGCATCTTCCAGCCTCGTTTTGAAAATGGTTTTTGCAGTTCCAGGTTGTACTCAAAGCCTACACACCTATAACACGGATGTCTTGTGTTGTTAGTGTTAAGTTTACGTGACGTAAACTTATAATAAATGAATAAAACGCAATTTATTTCATACGTTAATTTCTGTTTAGATGGTGATAGTCACAAGTTTTATTTGTTAATGTTTGTAACTACTAACAGGCCATCAATGTTATTTTATTTTAGGGGAGAATTTTATTAGCGTGATACTGGTTTGTGTAATCCCACGTCGGATGTAAGTCTAACCTCAAAATTCATCACGAGCCATATATTTTTAAGTCTAGACTTACATATCATTTTGGAATAATTTATACAATTGCTTACAGTCTGTCTTATTACAGGTAGGTATTTTAACGCTGTGATATTGGTTGCCATGGTTATTATGTTTTTTTCTGCGTTCTCAAGTAACTCGAAGTGGCTTCTGGTGTTGCTCACACGTAAAAATTTTGTGCATCCAGAATTTTATAATTATTGATTTCAGGACATTTTAAGATACGTTCGTTTCAAATTTTGTGGAAATCCGTCGGTTAAAAATTAGAGAGAACACACAAAGTTACAATTTTCCACCGTTAATAAAGAAATGCAGGCAAATGTATATTTGCAGGCTGTGTGAGTAAAATGGAAAGATATTTCTGCAGTTAAATACATTACTCAATAAAAAATATAAAGCAGAGAAACGAATAAAATAGTGTTCTTTTAGGTTTGGAGAGTTTTAATACGTATAAGAAGATATCTTAAAGAAGATTATGATATTTTTTTACAATGCTCGCATACTCTTGGGAATATAATAACAATTCAAAATTATATCAGTAAGGAAGGATGCATATTTTAAAATTAAATGAAAATACTCGCTGGGATTCGGGACTTTAATGTAATTTGGGAACAAACAGAAATTTATTCGACCGGAAAACACGCCGAATCCCGACGGGACCTCCAGGCCTTAAACAAATTCTCTCTTCGCAGAGAAATTTTAGTAGGACGTGATCCTTTCTGGCAGGCAGTGGGCGGGAAAGGGCGCAGATCGATAGACAGGGTGCTTCGAAGGCAAACTTGAGCGACCTGGTTCTCCGCTCAACCCCCCAAATCAAATATTAATTGGTAGATGAAGTTAGGGAGGGTGAGATGGCAAAGGCTCGTGGCAGGTTATATGCAGCGCTTGCATCACTGAGCAGTCACTTCGTCCGTAGTGTAGTCATGGGTTTCGTATGATTTGAAAAACACGCAGTAACGGCGTTAACCAGGTTAACTTTTTAATGAATACATTTAAAAAAAAATTTTAGGTATAGATTCGCTTTTGTAAATATTATTCAGACAATCATCGGATTTAAAATGTAGATGAAATTGAATTGGTTTTTAAAAGCCGCATCTTGTTGTGTTTTTTAAATTTAGACTGTCTATGAAACAAATCTTGTTCACAATTTTAATGTTTATTAAGAATTCACTACATGTTTCGACCTTAATTGGTCATTTTCAGGTGGATTTCTTTAAGTCTTCGAAACTAATAGATGTTACTGCTAATTTGTTTAGATATTTTCTATCTCTGGTTGGACTGTTGTGTCTCAAGCAGATTACCCATTTTAATGGAGTAAACCAGTGGTATTCAACCTGGGGTACGCGAAGACATCTTAGGGGGTACGTGAAATTTTAAAAAATATATATATTATTTTATGATAAACACTGAATAATCAGTAATGTAATTTATTTAATTTATCTTAGATGTAGATTATATACTATGTATAACTTGAATTATACACCAACAACTTTGGGGGTAAAATTTGAAGAGAAATTATATCTGGGGGTACGCGAACAAAAAAGATTGAATACCACTGGAGTAAACTATATATGATATTGTAGGTGCGTCATATTGTGATTTTATTTAAAAATAGTATTAAAATATATTAAAATTGTCCGTCAATCACAATAAAGTAATATAAGATAATTAGATGGTTAAAATATTATCCTTTGTTCCGTATCGAGTACTCGATTTACATATGGAACATTCTCGACATGTTTCGGCTTTCATAGAGCCGTCATCAGGTGTATGTTATAAACTCTTAATTCAATTACTAATTTTTAATTTTCGTATCATTTCTTCATTTCACATTGTATCAACATTTATTGTTGTGTTATATATCATTGATACAATCGTGTTGTCGGAGTGATGTTAATGCTGCGTATATTGGTCAGAGAAGTAATATCGAAGTTGTAAGAGGAGAGATCAGAAGTACATCGTATCGGAGCGAGGTTGACTGCAATAACCAACCTCGCTCCGATACGATGTACTTCTGATCTCTCCTCTTACAACAGGGGTGGCCAACCCAAATGATCTTTCGGGCCACTTTGCAAATGCATCATAACTCCGCGGGCCACATATAAAATTATATATCCCCATATTAGATTTAGATACACTATAGACATTTTTTTGGAGTGAAAAATTGAAACATAATGAGTTATTATTATTGTGTTTACTATTATTCTTACATGTAAACATAGATAATATAATAATAATGATACTAAGCGTACATTGTAAAGAAATATATAGCACTAAAAATTAAATATAGAAAATATATAAATATGAAAAAATAATGAAATCATTAAAAAATATTTATTTTACTAATGCGATATTTGTTTCTCCACTCTTTCACTTAGCTTTTGCAAATCGATCTCAATTTGGGTATTTGCACATCGTAATTGGTGTTGCAGGTTAGCATCCGTTATGTTTGAGCGTGTTTTGTGTTTGGTCAATTTCATTTTCGAAAAAAAAACGATTCGCAGGTGTAAGTTGAACCAAAAGCGCTAACAACTTTTTGTGCCAGATTTCTCAAATTGGAAAATTTCTCTTTTGTGACGTAAGTGTTATAAAAATCTATTTTTGATTCTGATGTTTCAAAAATGTGTTTTAATTCAATATTGCACTGTAAGTCAACCAGTTCTCATAATTTCGACAGATAATTTTTGAATATATGGATGCACAAATAATGTATTTTTTTTATACATTGGTTTTCACTACTTTGGCCATTATAAAATAAATATATTTTGTAAAAGTGTGATGAATCTCGCGGGCCGAAAAATGTCCAAGGCGGGCCACATGCGGCCCGCGGCCCGCGGGTTGGCCACCCCTGTCTTACAACTTCGATATTACTTCTCTGGTAAGTTTATACGTTTACTTTCATTTATTTATTTTGTTTTCTATATTCAATTTCATTAATGGTTTGAATCCTTTAATTCACAGACCAATATACGCAGCATTAACATCACTCCGACAATACGATTGTATCAATGATATATAACACAACAACAAATGTTGATACAATGTGAAAAATTGAAGAAATGATACGAAAATTAAAAATTAGTAATTGAATTAAGAGTTTATAACATACACCTGATGACGGCTCTATGAAAGCCGAAACATGTCGAGAATGTTCCATATGTAAATCGAGTACTCGATACGGAACAAAGGATAATATTTTAACCATCTAATTATCTTATATTACTTTATTGTGATTGACGGACAATTTTAATATATTTTAATACTATTTTTAAACTACGAGGGTCGCTCATTAAGTAATGCCCCACATTTTTTTCCTCAGAACATATTTATTCAAGATGGCTCAAATTTAGTGACAATATAAATCAATGTTTCCTTTACACATACTATTTTTCCACATAGTCCCCATCAACTTGTACGGTTTTACGCCAGCGTGGAACAAGTGCATGCATGCCTTGCCGGTACCAGCTCTTGTCCTGTGCACGTAGCCATGTCCTCACTGCTTGAATCACGCTCTCGTCATCTTCAAATCTTGTTCCGCGGATAGCATCTTTAAGTGGCCCAAAGAGATGGAAGTCGGAGGGTGCCAGATCTGGACTGTAGGGTGGATGGGGTAGCACCGTCCAACCCAATTTGGTGATTTCTTCCCGGGTTCTCAGACTTGTGTGAGGGCGTGCATTGTCGTGCAGGAGCAAAATTTCTGCTGGATGCTTGTGAGGCCGAACTCGTCGAAAACGCTTCTTGAGGGTTGCAGGGTCCTGATGTACGCGTCTGAATTGATGGTCGCACCTCTTGGCATCACATCCACAAGAATGACCCCATCACTGTCCCAAAAGACAGTCATCATGACTTTTCCGGCGGAGGGAGTTGTCTTGAATTTCTTCTTTCTCGGTGATTGAGGATGATGCCACTCCATTGACTGCCTTTTTGTCTCTGGCTCAAAGTGGTGTATCCAGGTTTCGTCACCTGTAATGATCCGGGACAGAAAGACCTCTCCCTCAGCATCAAAACGCTCCAACAATTCAGAAGAAATCGTTTTCCTTTGAATCCTGTGGTCTGCTGTGAGACTTCGTGGAACCCATCTTGCGCACACCTTCGAATATGCGAGAGCCTGGATAATTGCAATCACACTTCCATTGCTGACTGAAAGCTGTTGGGCCAATTGTCGAGTTGTGATGCGCCGATCCTCACGAATAATGGCATCCGCGCGGTTCAACATGTCTGGAGTGGTGGCTGTGGCAGGACGCCCAGAGCGCGGCAGATCACGGAGCTCGGTTTCTTCACTTCCTGAAGCTTTAACTCTCTTAGCCCAGCGACCAACGGTGCTCCTATCGACTGCACAGCTTCCATACACAGCACACAAACGTTTATGAATGTTCACCACCGTTTCTTTTTCAGCAACAAGGAATTCAATTACAGCTCGTTGCTTGTAACGAGAGTCGTTCACAGACGCCATTTTAACAGTTCACTACAGCTCCGCTATCGGTTGGAATCATTTGAAACTCCGTACACGAACGCGGGAAACATCAAATCTCAAGCATGTAAAAGTACACTTTTCTATCTTCATTATTGGCTGAGAAAAAAAATGTGGGGCATTACTTAATGAGCGACCCTCGTATATATGTATGTGTAGTTACATGTGGAAAGCTGTAGACTGAACTATTATGCCTCAAGATAGGTTCCACAAGATGCAAAATACTTGTTAGTTGCGTTTGCAACCCTGCAGATCGCCTTATAAAATCTCTTGATGTCAATCCGCCTGTACCCACGAAACAACTTGAGAAAGGACAGACCCCTTTTGGTGAAATTTTATAGTGGAGAACCTAATGATAAATTGTCACTGGGACTTCTTAAATAACCTCTTTACACGAGAACACGGATACTTTCTTGATCTCGTCTCGACACGGCAGAGAGAAGTCTTTCCATGTCTGTCATGGTTATCTGGAAGAGGGAATCCTCCGTGATGACGTGTGTGAATTGTCTAATTTTATGAATATTTCATTGTAAATTTTTTTTGTTTTGCAGATTTCATCACAACCAGATCGACTCCATCTTTTTCATCATGGAACGTGAAAGTGGCGGTAAATATCTGTGAAAATAATCCGGTCCGGGATATTTCCGAATTGTTTAATCAAAACTGTCGAAATGTTGTTACGACAACAGCTAAAACGAGAAGGACAGCAACATTTGGACTGTGGGTAATAACAACTACGACAAATTATATTTTCAGGCATCAAAGAAAACTTAAAAGCGTAATATAACTGGCATGATTCCAGAAGTACTCGTAAGTACTTATAAACTAATAATAATTCTAGACACGAACCTTTCGTCACACACTGTGCCAGGGATGTTAATTCTCCGACGAGAGTATCATAATATTATTTAATGGTGTGATGTTGTTATTTTTAATAAAATTGTATCAACGAACAGTATTCATTTCCGTTAGGGAAAGTGTTAATACGAAAATTATGCACTGCAGTTATTCCTTGCGTGTGATTGTGGTTAGTGTGACCGAGTGCCTCATGTAATAAAGTTGACGAAGGCGACGCTGGTCCTACTTAGACGTCACAATCAGTATGCCGGGTGGACGGCGAGGTCTTGTCGCCCCTCAGAACACGTTCCTGGAGAATATTATACGTCGCTCTAGTTCACAACGTAAGTACGTCCTCTGGACCTTCTTAAAAAATTTGCATATTTTATGAATCTAAGTCAGTACAGTGACTTACTATGGACTGGATGACCGGGGGTTCGATCCTCGACGAGGGCATAGGATTTTTCCTCTAGCCTCTGCTCTGAGACCCGCCCAATCTCCTGCCCAATGGGTACCAGGGTCCTTACCCCCGAAGCGTGACGCTGACCACTCACCCCATCTAGCGCCGAGGTTAAGAACTAGTAGGAGCTACACTACCTCTCCCCGTGGTACCTATATGGCGCGTAGGGTGGACAAACTTTAATTTTTTTTTATATTTTATGAATTTCTCAGTAAATCGAACTTTTGAGAAAGCAAATAAGTTTTTTTAATACCCCTGCGGGCCGTACCCCTTTTGAATTATATCCTGATATTTGCTTTAAAACTGAGGAAAATCACGATAAACCTCAGTCAGGGTGTGGCGGACTTCTAAATGGGTGCCACCTGATCATTATATCATCGGTAAGGTGTTATCTGTGAAATAACTCCTCTGCAAAGTCTATTAAAGTATCTTTCCATCTAATTCGATCCTATGTAATGTTTATAGTTGATACAGCTTGACTATAGTGCGTAGGAATCAAGAATCAGTGAAGTGATTCAGGACGAACGATAGAGAAATATGAACGTCGTCATAGAATTCTGGTAGGGACAGCCTCACTTTATTACAATGATTATTCTAGATCACTGGTTCTAATTCCTTCAGTGCTTGCAACAAATATAGAATTACAATACATAACCTAGATTTTTTTATATAAGACGAAACCTATTTCTAAGCAATTTTTCACTGTCACATTTCCTTAAAAGTGTCTTAACTTAATATTTAGTGGTAGTATTCGTAATAATCATGACAACGGGAATTTTTCCCAACAGGAGGCACCACAATCAACAAAAATTTGTTTAGGAATTGAGCGATACATAACCCTACTTACACAAACGTAATTATTTGATTTTAGTGCATGGATTCACGACGAGAAACTGCTTCCACTATGTTTCCTGGTTTATAACATAAGTTCATTATTGCGAGTAAACTTTTACTAAAATGTATTCAGTTACTGATAACAACGTGACAATAAGAATTATTAGATTTCTTAAATTTCCGTATTTAATTTTATGACCGGTAGATGTCTCGTATGAATCGAGAAACTCTGTTTAACATGGATACAAGAGTTTTATACTTGATTCGTTGTGTTTATTTGTAGAACTGTACACAGAGTGTTTGAATAATATTACTGCTGATAAGAATCTCCTGATGCACTTACATTGTGACGAACGTAATAGCTGCAGATATTTATATAAGCGTGAGAATTTGTAGGTCGAACGAAACGCGAGGTGACCGAATATTATAGAATAATGTGTTTCCGGTCTTAAGCCATATATATCGCTTTGCACCGGATGTCCAACTCAAGAAATCGTCTGCGAATATTTATCGACTCTTACTGGCCATTTCAAACACACTTTGTGCAACCAGACTTATCCTTTGAAGTAACAAATATGTTTACAGAATTAACCAATTTTGTTCTCACAGTTTAACCCTTTTAGACAATGAAATATACCTCAAGCCTTGAACAATATGAGAAGCAAAGTCGTCTTCTTTGTTAGCGTCGTGTAGTTTTAACGACAATTTAGTGATTTACGTCAAAAATTGTTTAATATGAATTTTGATAACAGTGTTAAATGTAAAAATAAACACTTGTAAGATGATAAATATTTTAACAATTCTTTAGTTACATAAACTCATGCATACAAACAAAATTGTTTACACTTTGAAAAGACACTTAGTGTCAAACGCGTTTCGGCCTCAAGATGTCATCATCAGTGGCAAATAATAATTCATATTTAATTACTAAGTGTCTTTTTCAAAGTGTAAATAGTTTTTTTTATTTGCACGATTTTATATATCAATAAAGTGGTTTTAAAATTCCTGTCTTATCAGTATTTTCTCGAAAACTTTAAACGTCATTGATATTTGTGTCTCCGTTAATATTCTGACTTTAGTTGTTGAAAATACTCCTACTATTGGAACTATTAACGATAATAGAATTCATGCCGAGTGTTTTAGCGCAGTTTCTAATCCGCCGGCCCCTTTAAAAGGAAACCAGTGGGGCTTGGATCGAGCGAATGGCCGAGTTCTTTCGTAAATCTGTGAGAACAAGGAAACCCTACAAGAAAGGACTGACTTTGTGAGGTCTCCTTCTGTCTGTCTGAAAATTACGAAATCACTGAAGCTAGACCTTACTGTATCGGATCTGGTTGTAAAGAGAGTAAGAGAAGTTTCTAATATTACGAGGTGCGATCGGAACGTTTCCAGACTGCGCGTATAAAAACCCGTACACTTATCTCAGGTATTAAATTCATCCATCACCCTCGAAGTAGTTCTCCTGGGAGTGAACACAACGACCCCAGCGCCGCTGCCAAGCCTGGAAGCATCCCTGGAAATCTTTCTTTGTCAGCCTGTCAAGCACCATCTGCGATTCTGCCTGAATCTCTTGCCAAAGACTCGCCAAAACGGCTACGGAAACCTATGAAATGCTAAAGCAAGCATTTGGGGAGTCCGCAATGGGTCGTGCACAAACTTTTGTGTGGCATTCACGTTTTAAAAATGGCCGAACCTCTGTCGATGATGACGAGCGTTCTGGACGACCATCTTCGAGCACAACGCCCGAAAATGTTACGAAGATCGACGTCGTACCATCAACGACTTGTGCGACATTGTTGGGATAGGCTATGGGACCTGTCAGCTGATTCTAAAGGAAGAACTCCACATGCGACGCCAAGGCTCCTGTCTGAGGACCAGAAGCAGAATCGACTTGACTTCTCGTTTGTCAGGAGCTCAAAGATCTTGCAAGAACCGACCCCAACTTCCTTTCTAAGCTCCTTGTGACTTCTTCCTCTTCCCAAAGATGAAAATTCAGCTAAAGGGAAGGAGATTTGAGATGATAGAAGAGATTCAGGCAGAATCGCAGATGGTGCTTGACAGGCTGACAAAGAAAGATTTCCAGGGATGCTTCCAGGCTTGGCAGCGGCGCTGGGATCGTTGTGTTCACTCCCAGGGGAACTACTTCGAGGGTGATGGATGAATTTAATACCTGAGATAAGTGTACGGGTTTTTATAGGCGCAGTCTAGAAACTTTCCGATCGCACCTCGTAGATGACGTTTGGAAAATATATATTATTATTATTATTATTTTAATTATTCCATCTATTTACCACTTTATAGGGTATTTACCTCTATGTAACCGAGACAAACCTTGCCCCTGAGGTCTATAGTGCAGCAGCTATTTCCGAAATACTTTTTCTTTTTAATACGTGTTACATGTATTATGCAGATATCACGTGGGGTTTTACATGAGCGTTTTGCGAATAATAATTAGTATATCCTTTAATATGTTAAGTAGATTTTAAGTAGGCTTTCTCGTCTACTTACTATGACCGTCGGTCCTTAGTTCGATTCCGGATAGGGTACCCGAGATGGATGAAAATGATTTTTGGCGTAACTCCTATTTGAATGCTAAGGAAGGCTCTTGAAATATGTTATTTCTGTCAAAAACATTTCTTAATGAATATTTGTAATTGAAATAACACTGGAAATTTATTACGTGTTTGTTTGTCATTGGCGAATGATGTCTTGACCTCAAGCTTGTCCCACTTTTATGACCCCTGACTTTCATTATTTCCAAATGCTAAAACACGGTTACTATAAATCAGGCCGTGTCGCCATGACCAGCGATGGAGGTTGAAGTTGACCCCCGACGGATAATCTACGCTGTTCGAATGACAAATGATCGGCCAGTGGGAAGTTTGCTCCAGATTTAGGAGTTCATTACTTATCTTCCATCTATATCCAATGTCTCAGTGGGAGTTTAGGCTCGGCTCACTTTGTAGAGTGCAGACACATTTAGGAAATGTAGGTTTTGAGGTCTTCACGGCGGTGAGTCTGAAGATGTCTGTCTTCTGGGTTATTGTGCCTTGTAGTCTGGTAGATTTCCACCAACGTTTAAGAGGTCCATGAAATAATCGTCCTGATGAAGGAGGCAGCATGGACCTTCGAAACGTTGGTGGAAACCTACCAGACTACAAGGCACAATAACCCAGAAGACAGACAAATTTATGTAGGAAATACTCTCCATTCTGAATTCTTTGTTAAGCTATAGCTTCAAGGCCGATGAGGCTTCAGATATCATTTAACCGCCAAGTGTTGATAATAGTCTACGTTTAACTAAATTAATCCGCAGATGAATTAAATGTATCGACCTTAAAGTGTAACATCAGACTTCGTATGTGTATTTAGCAGAAACGTTTGTAATTTTTACCCATCGAGAATCGGATGGTGCCTCGAGAAAGCGATTCATCTTACTTAGGTACAATTCGGTTTACACTGAGAAAATGAATTTAGCCACTAAGTCTGCAGTTACGCCACTTATACTCCCATTTAATATAAAAATCATTCAATTACTTGTTCATTTAGTTTTTAAGGCTTTGACCGGGATGTTTTTTGTTAAATCTTATGTGGTACCGCCTGATTCGACTTCTAATGGTTAAGTGAAGTGTTTTCTTCGCGGTACGGTCTGGATTCGTAAATAATATTCAGACGATCTTCGGCTTCAAAGGGTTAACCAGCTGATTTTCGTAATGGTGAGGTGTAGTGTTTTCTTCGCGGTACGGACTGAATTCATAAATAATATTCAGACGATCTTCGGTTTCAAAGGGTTAATAAAAACTTTAAAATACTGGCGAGTCATTGACACTTTTTAGAAGTGTAATTTCGGGTATTTTAAATTCACTAGAAAATAAAAATGTTATTTTAATATAAGTTTTGCACCATGTGCCATCGATTCTTAGATACGAATATAGGTATATTATTTTTAGATTAAATAATACCTATTCCAAGTTATGGTAATGTCTGAGTCCCTAAGTATCGCGAAGTTCACATTGGAATTCCAGAAAGAGAGTACCAACATTCTGGATAAATAGACAAAACACTAGCAATTTACAAATTTTGACGTTTTATTAGTCTATTATGTAACGTAATACTGTGAGTGCAACTGTAAACGTTCACCACCCAAGATATTTGTAAATTTATGTAATATGCACTTAATTACCATATGCCTTGACGTTTCGTTAGGCCACCATTACTCCATCTGCGGTCCACCGGCCGTCTTTGGAAACTATTCTTTCAACTAAAATGGCTGCCTTCTGGGTTGTAACGTCGTGTAGTCTGGTAGAAGTTTTATCAGGATAATCATTCACCTCCCTGATGATGGAGGCAGCAAGGACCTCTGAAACTTCGATAAATTTCTACCATACTACACGGCGCTACAACCCAGAAGACAGAAATCTTAGGCAGAGAACTGACCGTTCAAGATGGACTGCAGAAGCAATGTCCAGGGTGTAAGACGCTCCTGACCGAAGGCACAAAACCTTGTCCACTCCTGAATGAAGAATATAAAGTTAAACGCGGCACATGAACCAGAGATTGTACAGGCATACCTCGGAGATATTGCGGTTCCGGTTCCAGACCACCGCAATAAAGCGAGTCACACGAATTTCTTGGTTTCCCAGTGGATATAAAAGTTATTTTTACACTAGACTGTGGTCTATTAAGTGTGCAATAGCATTATGTCTAAAAAACATTGCGAGAATTACCAAAATGTGACACAGAGACACGAAGTGAGCACGTGCTGTTGGAAAAAATGGCGCCGATAGACTTGCTCGATGCAGGGTTGCCACAAACCTTCAATTTAAAAAAAAAGCAATATTTGCGAAGAGAAATAAAGCGAGGTATGCCTGTATTTACCTTATCTTCGTATACGCCTGTGCCCCAAAAGATATATTTGGAGTGGAATCCCCGAGCAGAATGAGAAATGACTCATTTCCTTCCTGTCCGTCGGCGATATTCTCTCATGAGTATCGACGTTGGGCTTGGTGGCGTCAGCAATGTGGGACAGGGTTCTGTTTGACATGGTATTACTGGAGGTTGATGTGGGTGTGACCTGGGATGTAGAGTCTCGTCATAGCTCAGAAAACCCGATGCTTCCAGTTGAATCCAGGTCCTTGGCCTACCGCCCAAGAACTTATCTTTCCACCCTTCAAGGAACCAAAACCCCTCCTTGGCTCAAAGTTCTTGGATATATTTTTTGATTAGATTTATTTTGACATGTACGGCTTCCAGAAGACGTAAAAGGAGGTCGGGCTGGGACACGTCCTCACTGTCACAATCCGTATAAAAGGCTGGAGGAGAACAGTTGTTTCTCATGCCCAAATTTTGACAAATTTGGTTCTTAAGAAGTGAAGACACTTCGGAGAGGGAATTGGTCATCATCCCTGTTTCCAATTAGCCGACATGCTTTCGACACTAACTGGCGATCGAGAGTGCTCTCGCCTCGCCCTGCATCTGAAGGGACACTTCGACTGAAGGAGTACAAAGGAACAGAGAACATTGGCTCTGATCAAAAGGGTGACTTGCTTCGATATTCACCAAGACCGTACCGTTGTTCGTTGTGGACGGTTTTCGAAAGCGATGTTGTCCAAACCATCTGTCTTAGAGAGGACTTATTTTCCAAATTATGTTTTCCGTCGACGTCAGTATCGATATTAGAAATAATGAGGAAGATATTCAAAATTTCCAAGGCGTATTTTAGGATATTTTCAGTTTTGACAGCTGCACTTGTAATGGAGCCTTTATGAAAATACCCTTCCACTCCAGAACCCCCTACATCAGCCTGTTATTGAGGGGGGATAGAAGAAAGAAAGATACCAGAATTAACGCGATCTGTGCTGATTTTGGAAAAATCGCCACGAAAATATATTATGAAATATTTTCTCTTCGTGGTGTCACTGCCTTTATACGCTTGCCACGGGAATAACCACCAAGGTGGGTGTAATTGACCTGTGGTCCAAGCCCCGGACTTGGACATCCAAAAAGTGGCAGGCTCTGAAAAATTAAAAAAATGTACTTTTATCAGTACATTTTATTTTATTTCATCATTGAAATTATTATTTGTAATAAGCAGTGGTTTAAAATTTTAATGTATTCGTTATCAACCAAATATAGAGGAATAAATCCTAAAATTCGTAAAAAAATGATGCCTGAGTGAGATACTTTATAATTTAGAGCAGTGGTATTCAACCTGGGGTACGCGAAGACACCTTAGGGGGTACGTTAAATTTTAAAAAAAATATTATTTTATGATAAACACTGAATAATCAGTAATGTAATTTATTTAATTTATTTTAGATGTAGATTATATACTATGTATAACTTGAATTATACACCAACAACTTTGGGGGTACAAAGTTGAAGAGAAATTATATCTGGGGGTACGCGAACAAAAAAGGTTGAATACCACCACACTCGCCGAATCTAACGCGGTGTTACAGATATCTGACGTTTCGGCAAACGCAGACTGACTGCACGTGCGATATCATTCGTCCGAAGTGCAGGGCGAAGGACAATGTGCCCACGTCCAGGGTAAAGTGTTAATTGCTCACGTGCATACGTCTCTCTCTCTCTATCTCACCAGAATGCCCAAAGTTTCTTCAGGAAATGACAACTAAGAAAATCCGCGAGGCGTGCATTGTGGTGCTGCGATGTACTGGCCATTTTGGGAATTGTTTACAATGGTTACCATATCAGGCCACTGTTATAAGGTATTTAAATATGGTTTCTATGGTAATCGTGGTCCGTATTGATATAATTGGGAATCAGCTGAAGTTTTCGTTGTTGGGACAGGTTAGGTTAGAACAATCAGGACACGTTACTTTCGGTTAGGTTAGGTTAGGTTAAGTTTGTTTACTTTCTTTTTTGGAAGTTATGACCGGAAGAGATTTTTAAATATGAATGTAAAATTTTGGGATTTGGGATGTGGAAATTATGAAATTTTTAATTCCGGATTTTGAAATTTCTAAAAATTTTAAATGTCTAAATTTTGATAATTTTTAAATTCATTTCGCGGGATAAGGTGGGTGCAATATCTATAAATACTTGTTGCAAAGAATACGTAAGAGTATTATGTGTATTAATACCCTGTTTATGCAAAAAAAATATTGAAGAAAAACTTCATTGGCTAGTTAATGTATTAAATGGAACACACAATTTTATATATATATATATATATATATATATATATATATATTTATTATTGACTGCAAATGGGTTTATACCCGGTGGCAGTGAATTATACGTAAATGTCTCACAGCTTGTCAGTCTACTTGAAAAATATAAGCTCGGTGTACCGCTATAAAACAAATAGTTCGTTTTAACGAATGTGGTTGTCAGTAAGAATAAATAATTCAATGATCTGTGAGTGGTAGGAAGGGAGTGGAGACTAATGACAGTACGAGTCAATGATTCAGCGTTTGTGTGGCCTGGAAGACTGAACGAGGAAGGGAACAGAGCACGTACGTTTGCCCCAAATACGACGGTGGTCTTTTGTATCAGCGCCTTGTAATCCTGGGGTCTCGGGTTCGATTCCCGGCGGTGCCCGAATTTATAACTTGTGTTGGGCAAGGCCGTGGTCTAGGCAACACGGAGTTTTCCTCCGTGGCATCCCAACAATTACTCCATTCACACACAGAAGAAGGCAATGGCAAACCACTTCTGGATCATCTGCCAAGAACGTATATGAACAGGTCCCAGACCGAGAAAAGGATGGAAGGATCCTGTTCATATGGACCTGTCGTCAGACAGAACACTAAATAATAATAATAAGATGAGGTGGTCTAGCGGTTAGAACGCTGGCCTTGTAATCCTGGGGTCTCGGGTTCGATTCCCGGCGGTGCCCGAATTTATAACTTGTGTTGGGCAAGGCCGTGGTCTAGACAACACGGAGTTTTCCTCCGTTGCATCCCAACAATTACTCCATTCACACACAGAAGAAGGCAATGGCAAACCACTTCTGGATCATCTGCCAAGAACGTATATGAACAGGTCCCAGACCGAGAAAAGGATGGAAGGATCCTGTTCATATGGACCTGTCGTCAGACAGAACACTAAATAATAATAATAAGATGAGGTGGTCTAGCGGTTAGAACGCTGGCCTTGTAATCCTGGGGTCTCGGGTTCGATTCCCGGCGGTGCCCGAATTTATAACTTGTGTTGGGCAAGGCCGTGGTCTAGACAACACGGAGTTTTCCTCCGTGGCTTCCCAATAATTACTCCATTCACACTCAGAAGAAGGCAATGGCAAACCACTTCTGGATCATCTGCCAAGAACGTATATGAACAGGTCCCAGTCCGAGAAAAGGATGGAAGGATCCTGTTGATATGGACCTGTCGTCACACAGAACACTAAATAAATAAATAAGACCAACAAAGAAAACACGTGTACAAAGTTTTATTCTTTTTGGTTGTTGTATTTTTAATGGAATCAGAAGATTTGTAGACAACATACAGTGTGGAGGTTGACTGTCTGAATGAATCTTAATCTCCCAAATTTACTTAACACGATTTACGTAGTATTCTAAAAGTGGCGTGCCTCGGAATGTCTGGACAGTCGAAATTATGACTATCCTATATGCGGATCCTGGCTGAGGAATTCGAGAAATGACGCCCGTATTCTTCTGTAATACCTGCCCCTTTTTTTAGAACGTATTCCTAAGTTATTAATAAAATAAGAGTAAATTTTAAAACTTACTGACCTTATGGGACAGGATCTTTCTCCAGAAGCTAAAAGGCGCGTTCGTCTAGTCAAGAAATTGCTTACCTTTTGCAGAATCTGAGAGCTTATTGCCACATCAAGAGTTTTTCACTGGAGTCTGTCAAGAGAATTCAAAAAACAACACAAAGTATTTATTTGTTGTAAATTTTGATATTATCAACCCATATACTCTTGGATCTCCTTAGTAGTCGTTTCCCTACAGATTTCCCGATTAAAACTTTGTATTCAACTCTTATTTTTCCTAACAGATGAACGTTGTTATTTGTTCACTTTATTTATTACGGAAGAATTTCTTAACCACCGAGTTGTGCTTTCTGAAAACGAACAGTAGTTTCTAAAAGAATTAATAAATTTATACATTCATACTTACTTACTAACTCCACGGAGCCGAGTCCTTCCTCAGAAGCTGACAGTCGCTCAGAAACTCACCAAATTACCAACATTTTATAGAACCCAAAGGTTAGTCAACGTGCTCACAAGAGTCCGCCACTGGTCCCTGTCCTGAGCCAGATTAATCCAGTCCAAACCATCCCATCCTATTTCTTTAATATCCATTTTAATATTATCCTCCCATCTACGACTAGGTCTTCCTAGTGGTCTCTTTCCTTCTGATTTGCCCACAAAAACCCCGTATGCATTCCTCTTCTCTCCCATGCGGGCTACATGCCCTGCCCATCTCATCCTCCTAGACTTGATCAGTCTAATTATGTTTTGTGATGAGTAAAACTTATGAATCTCCTCATTATTCAAATTTTTCCAGCCTCTCTCTTAGGTCCAGATATTCTCCTCAAACACCCTCAGTCTACGTTCCTACCCTTTTGTCAGAGACCAAGTTTCACACCCATACAAAACTACAGGCAAAATTATAATTTTTTGTTTATTTTAATGTTTAAGTTTTTCAGACTGCAGACGAAAACACAAAAGTTCCTGGACTGAACGGTAGAAAGCATTACCCGAATTTAATCTGCTCCCAATTTCCTCATGAATCAAATTTCAATTTGTTACTGTCGATCTCAAATATTTGAATTTGCCACATGTTCAAATGTTCCTACATACTTTATGTTAACTGCCTTGTACCGCGGTCATCGGACGCAGGAATTTGCTTTGAACCTAACCCAACCGAAAACCAGACACGGGCCAGTAATCTAATCAAGCCTGAATGAGATCACAACCAAGATTATTTAATTGGGATCCATTGGGTAATAAGGTAGTCGTGTTTGGGGTTACTTCCGGGGGTCATAAAGCCATAAGTACTCCTACTGAGGTGGATATCTAACGGAAGTCACTGCCTTCTAAACGTCATAAACAGTAAACAGTATAGCAGCTTGTGCAAACCTGCACGATAATCCTAAATTACTCTTTTAGAAGTATATCTTTCTGACACAAGAACTCTTCACAAAGCACGTTTGCAATCAACTATAAACTTTACAAACATTACTGTTATTGTATATTAACTGAGGAAGAAACGCCTCGCACGTTTAAATGTTCTTAATGATGATATTGATTAAAATGTTACTTTAAAAGGAGAGGACAAATTGACAGCTGTGCTGTTACGTGAGTAAGAAATTTAAAAATTAAATTAACTCACCGCCTTAAAAACATGAAATCCTACGAAATGGAATTTATTTTGTTTCATGAAATTTAAGGGGTATTATTCTAACGCGCTTGAAGATACGTCACTGATATCTTTGATTCTAAAACGGGGAGGTGAAACTGTTTCAATGTCTTTTCAGGAATTTGTAGATTCCGCACAATCTTTATTCAAGGTTTTTGACAAAATCTAGGGCACTGCAATTTCTTTTAACATTTCCTTTGTCATTTTCGTCTAAGATCAACGCAATTATGGCGGATATCCTTCGACATAGAAAGCATTTGTCAAGTTTCCAACTTAAGAATGGCAACGTATTGATGCTGAGTCGACTCACCACGGAAATATCTGTATATCGAGAACTGATACGTCACTGATTACTGTAGCCCTGATGGTAGACAGCTAGGATCACTGAAACGTCGATAAACTTGTACCAGACTACACGGCGCTACAACCTAGGACACAGCCATAATACGCAGTCCTATAATCATTATTCCGTATGGTCGAAAAATACTTAGCAGCTTTACCATGGTAACTGTTAAGATAAAATACACACAAATCATGACATATCTTATTATATGTATATTATGATACTTTTATAACCTTTGGTTCAGGCCTACGAAAATTGAATTGATGTCTTATAGCCAGAATTCGAACAGGGTACCTCCGAAATATAATTCACGTGTTTGAAACTGAGCAAAGTTTTTGTCATGCTCTCATTGGTTGGCGTTAGTAATGTCATATATTCTGTATCTGATGTTATTGTAACTTAAATCCTATTTGTGAGATGATAAAGTTGCGTCATATTGTGATAAATATATATTTGTTTATATCTTGTCAGTCTAATCACAATAAAATTCCTATTAAATATTAAAATATTACCATAATTAACATTTAAATATTTAAAATATATTAAAATGATGTCCTCTATCGAAATGTTCGATTTACATTAGAACATCACTTTTCACACGACATGTTTCAGTTCAGGTGTATAAATTATATAAACTTAAATAAATTTTAAATGCATTTAAGAAATTGTATTTAAGTTTATGTAATTTATACACCTGAAGATAGTTAATTTGGAACTGAAACATGTCGTATGAAAAGTGATGTTCTAATGTAAATCGAACATTTCGATAGAGAACATCATTTTAATATATTTTAAATATTTAAATGTTAATTATGGTAATATTTTAATATTTTAGTATTTAATAGGAATTTTATTGTGATTAGACTGACAAGATTTAAACAAATATAAATCCTATTTATTCGTAGATCGTCAAATGAAGACACAAATTTATACATAGTAAAAAGGACACGAAGCAGATACGGAACTGATAAATCACTGATGTAAAATTCGGTTCACAGAGAAATCAGAAACAGGCGTACCAACATCACTTTCAATAAAAAAAAAATTATCAAGGAAAGTATGTCAGCTACATTTATAATGCCTACTTAATAATTTCTGCTACGTTCTGAGCGAAGGTGGAAATATTTAAAGGAACGTGAGTTCATATCTCCTCGATGCATTGACTTGCAGAAATCTCTACGCTAAGTACATTTAGGTTCTGCAACCAGAAATACGTCTGTGGCAAGAGAAACTTAGCGACCCGACAGAGCATTGATTCAGCTAATACGAAGCCCTCAGTAGTTGGTCTAATGTAAGAAAATCAGTACAGTAGTAGCCAGGCGTCCTGGCGCTCTTAGCTTACGCAGTGGGACGCCTTACCCCTGTCTGCTCTATGGTTAGCAGTGTACAGAAACTTTGCAAGGCGAGGTCACTTGGGAGTCGGGGAAAAAAAGCTATAAGAAACTCAGAGCGGGTTAGTCGGAGGTCGAGTTCCTCTTTTACAAGCTTACTCTCCTAAAATTCCCGTCTAACGTGGTAAAAACTCAACCCTCATGTTGTCACTACCGGACGTTCCAAGCGACATCCCAGTCAATTACTTCTTAACGTAGTTGAACGCGATTTGGTAGAGATCATGATTGGATTGTCTATTCGGTCTGTTTGTAAACGACTCGAGTGCGCCCTACGGCCATGTTGGGTTTGAAGTGTATGGGGAAAATACGTCACTGGCGGCTATTTCCCGCGAACCATCACTCCTCGTCAGTTACCTGGAGAATGTCTGGGTAGACTTCAGCACTGGAAGACGGAATGAGAGATTGTTAGGACTGTAAAATACGTCCTAACAGTCCAGGCCAGTCTAGTTTTTCGAGGACCTCTAAAGTGGGTCGAAACAGCAGGGTAACTAGTGATGATACTTGATACATGACTGATCTGGACCGCAGAAGTCATCGAGGTAGGAGAAAAGGCAGTTCAGAGACTGAGCGTGCGTGGCCCCATCCTTAAACATCCTTAGATCAGAAATTAAAATATGGTTTCGTGACTAAGAACGAGCTTAGATAGCTTAGTAAGTTTAGTAACTGGCTACGGACTGGACGACCGGGGTTCGATCCCCGACAGGGCACAGAATCTTTCCTCTAGCCTCTTCGTCCCACCCAGCCTCCTGTCCACTGAGTACCAGGGTACTTTCCCCTGGGGTAAAGCGTGGCTTTGGCGTAACGCTGACCACTCACCCCATCTAGTGTCGAGGTCGAGAATGAGTAGGAGCTATATCACCTCTCCCCCCAAACGACGTACATGGCGTGTAGAGGGACGGACTTACATTTTTAGTTTTGTTTTTCATGTCTAAGAACTCTTTTGTGTCGGAATGAAATCGATTCTGTTAAATCGATAGACTCGAAGAACATCTGATGATATCTGTAATGTAATTTACTTCGGTCGGTTGATAAATGATTTTTAAGAAACCTTCGTGTTTCAGTTTATAAAGCGACCTTGTAGGTTTCCTCTTCGTGAAATGTATTTGGTAAATATAATATAATTGAAAATGTATAGTCCGTCATGTGTCAGAAAGTTCTACCAATTTCGGTATGATAAGCCACATCTGATATATCACAGACTATGAAATAACATTGTGTCGTCTACAGCCATCATTGATTGTCTAATTATGTGATACGACGTACTCGTTTGGTAAGAATGAAAGAAATTGGAAAGAACGTACTTTCAGGAGTCATTGAAGAAAATAACATTCACGATATTTATTACTGTTAATATCATTACAGGATATTAGATAATTAATGCGTATCGTGAAAATATCAGAAGGAAAAAAATTAAAATGAAACGGAAATTATTAGATTTCAAAGCAAACATATTTTAAAAAAATATTTAGAAAAAATATCACACCTAAATTTGCTTCTGTGGTAATTATCAGTGGAAAAAACATTAATTCATTAGCCTGTCTATTAAAATCACACAAACACTTAAAATATGGTTTGTTATAAAACTCTGAGCATAAAAAGTTCGCTTTTTATAAAACATTTCTTCATGTAAAACCACACTGAACGTATAATTGCATATGAGTTGGTGTATTATCTAAATTGAGTTACTTAGCTCAATGTCCACTGGCTTAAGTTAAAGTTAAGTAATCCAATTTACGTAATAAACCAACTCATATGCAATTAAACGTTCAGTGTGGTTTTACATGAAGAAATGTTTTATAAAGAGCGAACTTTTTATGCTCAGAGTTTTATAACAAACCATCGTTTAATGGTTTGTGTGATTTTAATAGACAGTCTAATGTTTTTGCCACTGATAATTACCTCTTTAGGTCGAAACGCGTTTGCACTAAGTGTTTTTTAAAGTGTAAACAGTTTTGTATTCATGATTTTATATATTTCAGATAAATATTCAACACTGCACGATATGCAAGGTATTAATATTAAGTAAAATCTCTTTATATACCACCTGATGATTTTCGAAGTTGACAGGAACATGAAATGGTAAAAATAGGACACTATAAATAATAAAACTGCCTAGACGGATGATAATTAATTATATTAATTTGATTACAGTTTTACACAGCGGGATGCCCTCAAAATCTTTTGTAAAAGTTCAATTTTTAATCCAGTGGCAAAGAGTTTGGTAATGACCGTTGTTTTGTAATTTTTACGTGTCTAATTCACTAGTTACGTCATTTTGAAATTTAAAATTTACTTATTTTACGCTGCTATTGTAATGTTGATTTCTTTTCTGCAAATAATGGAACATTTTCGTAGGAATACCGAATTCTAAAAGTCTAACAAAGAAGAAACAAACAAGACTTCTTCAATGATGACGAATATTTCACATGAGACGGGTGAAGATGGAATTGGTGGGAAAACAGAACATGTTCCATTACGGCAATGTTAAAATTTCCGCGAGATATATAAGTAACTCCGAGGAATGACTCGTCCTACGATAATAATCATTTTGTATTTAGCCACCGGCGAGAGAAGATAATTTAAGCGTGCTCGTTTTTATATGAGAATTATGTTTCTTTGTTCAGTAAATAATCAGCAGTTCGAAAGTACCTCCCCTTCCAGTAATAACTTCTGTAAGCCTCCCGTAGTTAAAAATTTTTACCCACAGAAGTCTACTAGTGTCAAACATTGACCTGGGATTAAGAAAGATTTTTCTGAATTTGTATGTTTGGAGCAGAGATCTATACGAAAGCGAAACATGATCAGTGGGAAAGCCAGAAAGAAAGATAGAAATGTGGTGCTACAGAAGGATGTTGAAAATTAAGTGGACTGATAAAGTACAAAATGAGCTGGTCTTAGACAGGATAGACGAAGGAAAAATCTTACGAGAAGAAGAGATGGGATGGTGGGACACATTCTGAGGCACCCAGGATTGGTTAATTTGATAATGGAAAGGAAGAATTGTAGGGAGATACAAAGATTGGAATGTGACGCAGATTTTTAAGGATGTGGAAATGAAGAGATTGGCGCAAGATAGACGAAAATGGAGGACCACATCAAACCAGTCGGAAGACTGATGACAAACAAACAAAACAAATGTTTTAATATTTTAATATTTTCCGTCAAATCACAATTTTAATAAGATAATAAAATATAAAATATTTAAAATATCATTTCACGTTCCGCATCGAATGATCGATTTACAAATTGGAACGTCTCTTACGACATGTTTCGGTTATATTTAACCGTCCTCAGGTATAAATTAGATTGGTAAAATTTAAAACTCGAATTACAATCATTTACAATGTTATGCAGTTTATTAAAATGTTCTTATCAGATTACTCTTATATATTAGAACGAAGGTATTGTTTTTTATATGGCGTGGTTCATCTGATGTTCAATATTAGTCCGTGATGAGTTGATAGAGACATGACGTGTCTGGCGGAAGACATCTAGAAGTATTACTGTGTCGGGTCGAGGTTTAATACTAAATTATTATAAACAAAACAAAGTAAACCTAAACTCAAATGACGGAATGCATCCGGTATGACACCGACGCACACAAAGTAACTGAATTTAATGAAATTTTCGAGTATCGGTTATCAAATCAGTGGTATCGATATTTTGCACATCAGTGGACCACTGTACCACGTTTGCATAAACTCCATTAAGTCAGGAAATTAAAAGTTCACACAGGAAGATTGAAATTACCTCACTATTATGCGTTCACTATGTGCAGTCGAATGGCAAAAGATAACACTCCTTTTGAATGGTGTACTCAGACCTTCAGCAATGGATATTCGATTTTTTATAAAAACGGAGAAAATATGTTAAGCTGAGATGCTATTTATTTATAACCTTAATAAGAAAGACGTACCATTACGTTATAAAATCAGTTTGTTTTATAAGTAATCGGATAACGTTGAGAGTTACGTAATGAGGAGTTTCGTAATCGATTATCTTGACCAAATTAAGTAGGAGGAGAAATGTAACATGCATTGGGGTTATGGAAAGTGTACAGATGTTTGTTGGAAAATCTTGAAACAAGAAAACTGTTTTTAAAACTGGTCCTAGAAGGACGAAATTTTATAACGTAATTGTAAATAAATAGTGGTTGAGGCTCCTGTAAACATTAATAAGTCTCTTCGACAAAGGCAAGACATTTATGGAAGACCTGAAAAGAACTGTCAACATCTCTAGAAGGATTTTTCCTCATGTGCAAACTGAGTCATGAACCAAGTTATTCTTTGTGACAGTTAGGTTAGTTATTGCTCTCCGCCTGTAATCGATAGAAGAAAAGTCGAGAGCTAGCACTCGTATTGTGTTAAGGGCTAACAAACGCTTGCTTCAATCGACTACCTCGAATCGAATGGTTTACATTCGCTGTGCTAGCCTCCCACAAGCGATACGTATTATACACTTAATCTGTATTAATCGCTTTACAAGAAATTAGTATTTTTTTTTCAAGCTATTTCGTATTAGGCGTCATATCGTTGACTGTTCAGACATTAACATATATACAAACATTTGAGATATAATTAATTTAAATTAATTTTTTTTAAAAAAATCCCCTTGGAAATGTGTATACTGTTACATATTTTAAAACTCCATAATTTGTACACGGTAAATACAGTTTACCTGTCCGTATGTTTGGAGATTTTTCTGAGGTATATAACGAAGGTCTGTCGTTAAATTTATACGGATTCTTGGACATTTTCATTCGTCTGTTAATTTAAAATTAACTAAAATTAATTTTGAACCCAAAAAACGAAGAAATATGTTTAACAACACCAATCCCACTAACACGTATGGGAGATTATGAAAACCAAAATATAATTGTAGTAATATAATTAGCAGTTTTGTGGAAAGAAAGCTACTCTATGTATCTGATGATTTATTTCTCCGTGAAGCACAACCTTTCTTGAGGAGCTGACAGTCGCTTAGGAGGTCAGAAATTTCGAGTCTTTTTACTGATATCCAGGGTTTATAGCGTGTTCATAGAAGAAAACCAATGAAACCTAACCAAGAGATAGTTGAATCCGTTGCTTCAAAAGACAAATTAGAATAAATAAGTTGAAATCTGGAGGAACTGGAAATGCATGGCACACGTCAAAAATGTAGTCTGTGCTGGAAATGTTAATAGAAATCAAATCTCGTAGATAAAATTGTAATTCTTATGGACAGTATTAAATTATTTGGTGTAGATAAACACTCAGAGGAATATAATTAGGGCTCTGTTTTCATGTCTCCTCACCAGAATTCGGGGTATCGCAGAGAAAATTAGGCAATCAGTTCTTTGAAACTGTGGAGAACTTGTGGTGTCTTGGATGAAAAATTACAAAACCGAAAACCTTCCTGCTTTCACGAATGTGTTACGAGCTTACGAAGATGGCTGGAACTTGTGTGTTGATTTAATCCAAAGGCACATCTAAGGGAACATCGCCATCTTTCTTGCAAATTCTCGAAATACTTTATCTAATTAATACCACACGCTTCAACTGTTAGGTGTTGACACTTCTAGAAATTAAAGTCTGTTACATCTTCACGTGCGTACATGTGAATGAAATTATACATTCTACCCGATACTTCATGATAATATGAATGTTGCGTCAACGTGAGGCTTGGGGCTTCGAATGTCTTGTGCGAAAATCTATGCTGAATATTATATAAAAAAAATGTGTAGCGTTGGACATAAAAAAATATCCATAAAGAATGTCCTTCAACCTTTGTCTCTCTTAAGAAACAACCTAAACATTCAGTACCTTGTTACCCGGCACTGCACGTTTGTCACCAATCGATTCGGAAAACACGACAGTTTCTAACAAAACACAAGATAAAGTAACATTTCATTTAAACCGCCTTAACGGTAGCGTTGGAAAATCGATAACTCGACCTAGAAGCACGTGATTTTCTCAGGCACATTCATAAATGTCCTCGATTCCTGTCTAATTTATTGTTTTGTGCGATTCATGGACGCTTTGTCCCGAGAGTAATGGTTACATTACGTCCCTCAAAGTGAACCGTCTTAATTCTGTAACTCTGCAATGTACCACCTCTCTGATTGGCTTGATAGGGGAAAGACGTGTGGTAAAATTACTTACCTCAACATAATTCTGTCTCTATTTCAGGCTCATGATGTATTTTACATCAGTAATTTGTCTATCTGTGGTATGAGATGGTAAAGTTGCGTCATATCGTGTTATAATAAATATATATATTAAATCTTGTCCGTCTAATCACAATAAATTCTTATTAAATATTAAAATATTACAATAATTAACATTTAAAATATTTAAAATATATCAAATGATGTTCTTTATCGAAATATTCGATTTACATTAGACCATCATATATTTTTTTTGTCTAATGTAAATCGAATATTTCGATAAAGAACATCATTTGATATTTTAAATATTTTAAATGTTAATTATTGTAATATTTTAATATTTAATAAGAATTTATTGTGATTAGACGGACAAGATTTAATATATATATGTTGTGTTATGAGTCTTCTTTAATTTTTAACTGCTTTTCTACCAATATTTCTATGTTTATTACATTCTTACATTCATTCTACCCTCCTTTCTGTCATCAATTCTTTAATTGTATCTTCCTTCACTTAATATTCTTTCTCTGTATCAGGAAACTGAATACAATTTAAGGAAAACTTTTCTTGAAATTTTGTGATCGGGACCGCGCAGTTGAGCTCAGATGGCAGGGATTTTAAATTAAATTCTTAAGGCCCCCGGTTTGAGCCTAAGTCTGAGCACCTGCAATCCTGACAGAGTATATCGTAATTTTCCTCAGACCCTACATTCCATGTTTAATTTTTTTCGTAATTTGTCGGAGTAAAGAAATTGAGATGACTTCACTGGATTGATCTCGTGACTACTGGAGAGAAAAAATATGCGTGTAGAGTTTTTGGTGGGGATATCTCTTGCGTTAAGCTCGCTTAGAATTCCAAGGAAGAAATCAGATGACAATACAATGCAATTTTTTTTTTGTATGGTATTAGCAATGAAAAACATAAGGATGCCGGTAATGTCGTTGGTCATGTTACCGGCAGGGATCGGGCAGGAGAGCAGATTCTACTTGCGTTCGTAAATTATGTGGTTTTATGACACATCAAGGTAATCTTACATGTGTGTACAAACATGTTCATAATCCCTAATGTACTTCCACAAGGATTAATGGGAAATCTTATTTTCATTTACTAGATATATGCATAAAATACAAGTGTTGGTTGGTGATAATTTTTTAAAAAATTACTGTTCGCAGTACGTTAAATAATATTTTGTTCTTTAATTACAGAAAAGTAATTAATGGCTTAAAATGTTGTATGCTGTCAGTAAGAAGTGAATTTTAAAGGCTAATTTACATTTTCCCGCCATTATTGACTAGTAATGTATTAGTTCATCATCTAATAAGCACTGCCTGTAGTTCAGGACAGAGACCGGTGGCGGGCTCTTGTGAGCACGGCGATGAACCTCCGGATTTAGGATTCCATAAAAGTCGGGGAATTCATTGAATCTCCGAGCCACTGATAGCTTATCAAGGAAGACTTTGCTTCGTGGAGATGCTTAATACACTAAAAAATTTACAATTTTAATATGTAATTTAATTTCCGGAACGTTTATGACTTTTTATACACACAGAGTGTTCAAAAAGCCTCTTTTCCATAGATATATAGTTGCAAGCTTGCAACGTGTAGAGATTGGTAGCACGAATTTATGGTGATGGTTATTAGGTCTTTATAATACGTTAGCATAAGCAGTGAACATTTTATGGGATATTATTGTATTTGTTTATTTATCCGTATGTCTGTCTGTCCTCTAGAGCTGCTGAAAAGATTTCGATTAAATATGGTATGAAATCTACCCTTAAAATATTGATTTTTAATTTGCCACAATCAGTAGTACCAACGTGGTGGCCTAACAAATACCATTTTTTGTTATAATGTCTTTAAAGAACTCCCATCGCTTGAATACGTGTATGACCTTGGATAAGATTGGTACAAGAATGGCTTAGCACTCAGTTATGACGTAAAATAGCAAAAGTGCAACAACGGCCTATTTCCGATTGTCTGCGTGGTTCAAGTCGAAACATTATCATTTGGATTTGTTGTACGTTTAGATTAATGTTATATCAAACTTTGAACAAAAATAACAGAATTGACTTTCTATTTTAACTGTTCATATCAGATAAGGGAAACTATGTTGTTTTTTTTATCGATAAACACCCCCAAACCTCGGCTTCCTTGCTGGTATCTGGTGCAATATCGTTAATCCAATTTCTAAATAATGATTATGCATTATCTTTAAAGAATGAAACTGCCTCTATATTCAGAATTACGAGGGGTTAAAGGTCACAGGTACAATGCAGGGCCCCTTACCACACTATCGATTAGCCTGCGGTCAATACCGGATTCTGTAACACTGAGGAAAAAGGGCACATATCCAGTGAGAGACACACAGTAATAATAAAAATTTATATTTGTAATTTATTATCGAATTCATTAATAATTTATTCAGTGACCTTATAATTAACTCAGAATATGTAAGGTTTAATGAATGATTAATTCGTGGAAAAATGTGTAAGGTGACTGTCGTAACAATCCCTGGATGGACTGAGGAAGGCAAGGAAAATTCTCGGTCAGGATGGCTTGTCTCCGGACCAAGCTTTTACCCGGGACCTCCCGAATAAGAAGCAGGAATGTTCAAAAATCGGTAGAAAATTTTCTTAACATCTTTAATAAATCATTCCGTGTTTTCTTTCTCGATCTTACTGGCAAAAACATATCAATTAGAATAGTCTAATACGTACGTGGATTTATCGGCAGAGGGCCCCTACGTTCATGAAAAGGTGTATGCCCCGTTAAAATTTAGCAACAGCGGACCGGATTATGAAAGTGACCACTCACCTCATCTACAGCCGTGGTCAATGCAGATATCTTTGTGGTATTTAGTATCTTTATTGAGACACAGCAGCTGCTGTCGTAACACATTCCAATTTATCAGGGTCATCTCCCTCTAAACCCGTTCCTACTCATTCATAATCTTGTCATAAAACTTCATAACTATCCATGATAGTTAAAATAATATTACTATATGACGCTGTCTACAAATCCTTCGTCTGAGAATTTTTTTTGGGGGGGTGTGTGTTTTTATGCTAATTACTATGTTACATAATCTTGTAACTGTTATCGAACTCGTCCAAACAGAACGAGAGAATTTCGACAATTTAAATGAAAGGTCAGTTCATTTGTCTAAAGTACAGGACTGCAAAAATTCATAATTTATATTTTGAAGTATTCAAGGACGATAAAGTTATATTGACTGGCAAAGTAAAGATGTCAGAATGAAATAATTTTTTCTAATTCTTGGCAGATGTTTGAAACAGCTCCGAGAAAAAACTTTCTGCATTTTAATTTTCATAGAAATGTCATATCAGCACATAAACAATAAAAAATTACAATTTTAATAAGTAATTTAATTTTCGGAACGTTTATGACTTTTTATATATACACACAGAATGTTCTAAACGCAAGGCATCACCAACACATAAAATGATACAGCTTCAAAATATCGCTGACAGAATAAGCTTCGTTATTCCGTCAAATCACAATGTATTTAAAATAAGATAATTAAAATAATTAAAATATCATTCTGTGTTCCATATCGAATAATCGATTACTGGTAACTGTTCCAATTGTAAATCGATTATTCGATATGGAACACAGAATGATATTTTAATTATTTTAATTATCTAATTTTAAATACATTGTGATTTGACGGAATAAACAAATAATTTAAATTTTAATTTAATAAATCACAATATGACGCAACTACACTATCTTAAGAATAAGTTTCGTTATCTGTTGTCTCTCCTCTGATGTACTTTTACTGATAACGGAACTCGATCGCACGGATTCGTCCCGATTACTGTATTATGATTAAATGATGTTTTAATCCGCGTAGTATTTTCCACGAGAGACGGCAAAAATATTAGAAGGGGGAGGGGGGAGTTTGGTCAGGAACGCAAATTCGCCCCTGGTTTATGAATAGAGACGTTTTGCTGTACTCCTAACAACTCTGCTTCTCTAAAATCCTTAGGCGAAAGGCTGGCTCACCGTGTCTCTTCTAGGTCGCCGAAACTACCCCGTATCAGGTCGGTCGGTCCCGTATCACGACCTAGAATCGGTAGCTCCTGTCAGGAATGGAAATTAACGACTCTACAAGTCTGTTTGAAAGGATGGCTTGTTTTATGAAGGAGGGCTGGTTATTTAGGTACATTACTCTGATGCAAGAAATTAAATTAACCTTTTTGTAAGCTTAAAGTTCTAAGCGTGATGAATTTTATTTCCATCAAGGTTGCTTACTCTCTTGTTTTTTAAATTCCATTTTCATTTTTTCGGTTTTAAATCTCAGCGTTTTAAAATAATCAGATGTCACTTTAGATTTGCAGGGAAGATGATTTTAGACGTTCTTTGTGCTCAATAGTAAGTGAAAAATACGATCTTATGGCCCTGTTATGTCTTTTATTACTATACTGTGACGTTCAGCAGGATTGTGCTATCATCAGTGGTTCTAAGAAAAAATTTATCGCATAATAAAATTACGCGTGAATGACAAATGAAATTCTGTATGGATGTTGCACCATCAGAGGTTATAACAACGTAATTCTACTAATTTCCTTCTAATTAATTATTCTTGTCTGTCTATTCACAATTTAAAATTTAAAATTAAGATAATTAAAATATCATGTGATGTTCCTTATCGAAATATTTTAATTATCTTAATTTTAAATTTTAAATTGTGAAATATTTCGATAAGGAACATTACATGATATTTTAATTATCTTAATTTTAAATTTTAAATTGTGATTAGACGGACAAGAATAATTAATTAAATATATATCTTCACAATATGAAGCAACTATACCAACTTAATTTCCTTCTATTGAAATACCAGTGCCACATGTTCAAAGTTGTGATTATGGAGTACAGAACTCCACCAAGGCTTCATTTTCCATTAAACTGCCTACTAGTGACCGTACGTAGTATATGTGCTATACTGCGTTCCAGCGTTTTTGGCCGATGAACTTTGTGAATTGGAACCTCGGAGCGAGTCACTTACCAGAAGTTTGCTGGAAGGGACGGACAGGAGACCGCGTACAGTACACTCCAAATAAAATATCACCACAGTATGTAACACAGGAAAACCGATTTCACTACACTCCTTCCTTCCTTCCTTCCTTGAGTAGTCCGCATACTGGACACTCCCTACAAGGTCAGCGGCCATAATCGGTGGTTCCAGTTCTGCCATCTGTGAGTGGCCACATGATATATATGAAATCTCATGCGTAGAAAGACTGATTAAATCATATTTTAACTCTGCCATCTATCAGTGATCATACGAATTATTAATGCTGCGATTACAATGTCTCGGCCACTCAGCAAGTAGCTTTAAATTGCTGTTACTTTCGAAGAAAGTATTTTTTGTTGAAGGAAGTGCATTAATGACCTCTTTAAACACCAATTTCGTTTTATATTTACGCGTGTGTCGGTCCACCAGCGATAAATTAACTTGTGAGTTCATGTAAAGAGAATTGATGGAAAGTAGATAGAAAGTTGCTTCTGTCAAGTTTTGTTATTTTGATGCGAGTTTAAAGATATAATTCGTTCTGAAGTGACTGCCTAAAAACATCTCTGCAAATCGATAATAACGGATGGGTGATGGAAGGTAATCGTCAGTATCGATTTTATCTCTAAATCTTATCGAACTCGCTGCCTCCATAATATCGATCATATTATTGTGGAAAACCTATTTTAAATCGTTGTTTAAGTCCGTCTTTTTTCACGAATGTAAGAATTGTGTATAATAAACTACACTATCACTACATTTATTTGACTGGATGAAGGACCCTTGAAATCTGCCAATCCACCCCTCCCCACGTAACATCTCAATCAACGGAACGTGCCACCATCCCCTTATTTATCCCTACACAGGGGAAATTATAACAAAAATTCTTTACTAATAATGCCACCAGTTTTCCTTCTAGACTTTTATAAATCTAGGTAAGTATCTTGGGTCTGCTAATGAAATACCTCCCGGATTATTTGCTCAGTATGTTATTACATTGCTCTGTATAAATAATTGCAGAAGAAATCTTATGTATCTCTGAGTATTTGTGCCTTGTGGCTCACCAAGATGCTTTAATACCCTTCCTGGAAACCTAATAACATTTCATGAGATGGTAAAGTTACGTCATATTGTGATATAATAAGTATATATTAAATCTTGTCCGTCTAATCACAATAAAATTCTTATTAAATATTAAAATATTACAATAATTAACATTTTAAAATATTTAAAATATCAAATAATGTTCTTTATCGAAATATTCGATTTACATTACATTACAAAATGATAGTCTAATGTAAATCGAATATTTCGATAAAGAACATCATTTAATATTTTAAATATTTTAAATGTTAATTATTGTAATATTTTAATATTTAATAAGAATTTTATTGTGATTAGACGGACAAGATTTAATATATACTAATAACATTTCTAAAATAATCATAACTTTTTTTAATTTTGACTGTGGACGAAACCGGTTTCACTTACGATGGATGATTATTTGCCCACTAGACGAAAAGATGGCTGTATTCTGCGTTACAGCGCCGTGTAGTCTGGTAGAAGTTTATAGACGTTTCAGAGGTCCTTGCTGCTACCCCTATCATTAGGCTGTACTTTATATGAACAGATTTATATGTTGTTTTTGGTGTTATCTTATGGATTCATGGTATCAGTGTAATCCAGTGTGCGTACGTTGAAGAATTTGTTTGAATATTTCGCTGCTATGCTAACCACAATAGACACGTCATTTTGTCAAACCATGCTGTGACCTGTCAGTGGCCAAATGAACTGTTAATTTTATCATACATGTGTGTTCACGTCGACAATTATATATCACACCTACAGGCCGTGTCGTAATGAAAGTATTCGGAAACTTTATGTGCAATGGAATTTTTAATCTTGTTTTAAAAGTAAATGATTCTTGGAAAATTTTTGAGAATTAAATTACATAGCAGTTCATTCCATGCACGCAAGCAATCTCCAAGGCATTGGATGACAAATGACGATTGTGATTTCAAAATTAGGGCCCGGAAATTGTTATTTTTATATCTTGGGCGTGTTTCAATATTCTGTGGGACAGAACGCAATTGCGAGTTGTCGAAACAAATTGTTTGATGTGGTAATAATTTCAGTGTCATGATTTTTTTTCTGAAACAGAGTAAATACATTAAATAGTCTTTCAACTAGGTAATAAAGAACTCAAAAGAAAACATATACGGGGCGTGGAGGTAACCCATACGTTTATAGACGTTTGTAGTAGATAAAGGTCAGTGGTAAAACTTTTATTTTCTTCTAGTATGCACGTTGTAAAAAGCCACGGTGGTCTAGCGGTTAGAACGCTGGCCTTGTAATCCTGGGGTCTCGGGTTCGATTCCCGGCGGTGCCCGAATTTATAACTTGTTTTGGGCAAGGCCGTGGTCTAGGCAACACGGAGTTTTCCTCCGTGGCATCCCAAAAATTACTCGATTCACACACAGAAGAAGGCAATGGCAAACCACTTCTGGATCATCTGCCAAGAACGTATATGAACAGGTCCCAGTCCGAGAAAAGGATGGAAGGATCCTGTTCATATGGACCTGTCGTCAGACAGAACACTAAATAATAATAAGATGAGGTGGTCTAGCGGTTAGAACGCTGACCTTGTAATCCTGGGGTCTCGGGTTCGATTCCCGGCGGTGCCCGAATTTATAACTTGTGTTGGGCAAGGCCGTGGTCTAGGCAACACGGAGTTTTCCTCCGTGGCATCCCAACAATTACTCCATTCACACACAGAAGAAGGCAATGGCAAACCACTTCTGGATCATCTGCCAAGAACGTATATGAACAGGTCCCAGTCCGAGAAAAGGATGGAAGGATCCTGTTCATATGGACCTGTCGTCAGACAGAACACTAAATAAATAAAATATGCACGTTGCATTCATTGGTTTATAGAACTAGCCATTTGCACAGAAATGTATCAACGAGGGAATTACATTCGAATCGTCCAATCTGTAGCTTATGCTTTATTTACTGAGCTTTTGGGGTGCATACATTTTCCTATAAGAATTACGACTCTGAAGTGAGATATTCTGATAAGACCAATTTGCCAGCGCAGTCTGTAGTTAGCTTTCGGTCGCTTTAGGTCAGATTAAATGAACTTAAGACATTTTTGCATGGTGTGGGTATTTTTTAATACACGCTAACTTGTAATAATCCGCGTGTTGTTTGATGGGGGTTTGTCTTAGCGGTTGAAGTTAGGTCAGAACCAGGCGACAGGTCACGCCATGTCGCTATATGTCGGGAAGGGTCAAGGCTTTCTGCTTTAATGAAACACCCAGAACTTTGGTAGAAATGTTTTTTTTTTAAAACTGCCATAAGAAAAACTTCTTCTGCAGTCCGTTTAATGAAATCAGATAATATATTCGTGTATGTCAAAGTGATAAAAAAATAATGGCCTTAAGTTGACTTATATGCAGGAAGTCTTGGCTTTGAGACTGTTTTCTGACTTATTACAGAGTCGAGAGGAACACCGCGTTACTCTGTTTCGCTGTTGACCAAAGGTTTCATCCTCTAACCAGGGCATGAGGATGGGGTTGAAAGATTGATATGAAAAACGTAAAATAATAAATGAGGATAAAGGAGAAATGTATCGAATCAGGATAAAGAAAGATTAGAAAAGAATTGGATAAAAACTTACCTGTAGAATTTCTGGATAATATTTCAAGAAACCACAGAAATGGGGCAACGTTTATCAACCTATGGTACGCGTACCACTGGTGGTACGCGAGCCAATGTTGAGTGGTACGCGAACTAAGTCAGAAAATCAAAAGATAATATTAAAATAAATAAATTTTCTCTCAACGCATTTGGTTAGTGGTACATTTAATGTGTTGAAGTATAATTAGTGGTACGCCAGATTAAAAGGGTGAGAACCCCTGATCTAGGGAATCTGGAACGGGGTTAATTACGAGAATTAATAATTAAAATGGTGAAATGTCCCTTTGTGAGGGAGGGTTCAGCAAGAAATTCGAATTACGTATGGAAAAAGTAAAGGAATAAGCTGTTTTGTGAATGAGATCTTAAAGCTGAATCTATCAGAAACTAAGAAATGTAGTAAAATTTTTGAGTAATAAAATAGAGAGAAAGACCAGAGAATTTTTTTAACGAGGAACACAAGGCCGTAGATGGAGAGTCATTTAGAAGCTGACCATACAGAACTGCCCCAACCTCAGGCAGGACTTCTCGCTCAGAGTAAGAGTGACCTAAGGCGTATAGGTCCATATTTTAAATAAACCCTTTCAACGAGACACACTTCACGGGAATGGGTAAGATTTGTCGCAATATTATTTCAGGGGTTGACTGTCTCCACCAGGTGGTGTGAGAAGTTAGGGTAGAAGGTTTCATTTGAATCAACGGCTTTGTTACTAGCGTATTAGTTCCGGCCTTGGTCAGCTGTTTGTACCAATTATAAAGTTCAACCGACCAGCTCGACGTCCAATTATAAACTCCTGACCACCGCCGCTGCATACCTTAACAACGTCGTGTTAGGTAGCGACTTCTAAATATGACCTCATTTGTGTAGCTTCAGAGGAAGGATTGTGGCTGGAGACAGGATTATGAATGTAACTAAGGGTGACCTCCATAAGGGTCAAAGCACAGACAAGCTAAAGGAATTGATTTAGCAATATGGAAGGACTCTAAATTTTCCAATTCAATTAAAAGTCACGTGATTGACTAAAGTTAAGACAGTAACAAGAATCATTGACCTTGAACAGAAATCTTAAAACCTTGCATACCGTGTAGTGTATTGGAATATAAAATTAACCGTATAAATAAAACTGTTTACACTATAAATGACACCTTATGATCTGTTTAAAACCATATTCTTTTGATCTATATTATATGGTTTAACTTGTTTTTTTGCCACTGATAATAACCTCTTGAGGTCGAAACGCTTTTGGTACTAGTGTCATTTATAATGTAAACAGTTTTGTTAGTATGCTTATTTTTATATTGTGAACAGAAATTTTAATTCTTATTAATAGTCATGTAACGTCACTCACTGATTGGTGATATGAGGTATGCATATTCCACGATGACGTAACTACCGACCTCATCTTAGGGGTAAAAATTTGCCCACTAAATCAGCGTTCTTGAGGTTAAACCAGACACGGTGACAAGAGAGCTTAATATAAAAAGAATAGGATATTTTGGACCTTTATTTAAATATTGCTTCTCGTGAAGGATTTAAGGTTTATATCGATTGGAATCGAGAATAATCTTGAATGATTTGCATTATTTTTTAAGCAAAGTCTCATCGTTTAGGAAGTAAGGTCTGGGAGACGCCCATTTGAGGCCCAATGCAAAGCTGTTTTGATAAGAAGTCCGGATGTAACTGCTGTGTATTTAAAGTCGTTTTTGAAAGTACGTAAATCGACGTCACCAAAGGTCAGTAAAATTCAAAATAGCTACTTCGCGGGACCAAGGAAGTTGTGGCATATCAGAGGGTCAGGTTTTAATACAAACTATAAAGCCCACGTGAAGCAAACTGTAAAAGAGCTGTGTTTTGTTGATGGTTTCCTATTTGATTCATGGTCTGCGTGCATTTTGCTACTTTATTTTATTATTTAGTGTTCTGTCTGACGACAGGTCCATATGAACAGGATCCTTCCATCCTTTTCTCGGACTGAGACCTGTTCATATACGTTCTTGGCAGATGATCCAGAAGTGGTTTGCCATTGCCTTCTTCTGTGTGTGAATGGAGTAATTGTTGGGATGCCACGGAGGAAAACTCCGTGTTGCCTAGACCACGGCCTTGCCCAACACAAGTTATAAATTCGGGCACCGCCGGCAATCGAACCCGAGACCCCAGGATTACAAGGCCAGCGTTCTAACCACTAGACCACTTCATCTTATTATTATTTAGTGTTCTGTCTGACGACAGGTCCATATGAACAGGATCCTTCCATCCTTTTCTCGGACTGGGACCTGTTCATATACGTTCTTGGCAGATGATCCAGAAGTGGTTTGCCATTGCCTTCTTCTGTGTGTGAATGGAGTAATTGTTGGGATGCCACGGAGGAAAACTCCGTGTTGCCTAGACCACGGCCTTGCCCAACACAAGTTATAAATTCGGGCACCGCCGGGAATTTAGTGAATTGATTTATGAAATTTAATATTGGTAAAACTGAGTGCGTAAATTTCCCAATTAGGAGAGCGAACGTTTTGATTTATGAAGGCGCGTGGCGCTATGTTGATCAGTAGATTCGAAAAGTGAAAGACTTTCAGTGAAAAAGAAATCATGAAATTTTTACACTGCTTTATCAAGGTTTTTTTTGGCATCCAGTGTTTTAACTGTCTGCCCCGAAGTTTTTATGATCAGAATTGTAAGTGGTAGGTTACATTTTATTGTTTCAATGACAATACGAATTTCAATGAGAACAGAAGTTACTGTTACACTGACGTCATCTTCTCGAAGTTCATGCAAAACTTATGTAATATAGAGTCTACGCCGAGACAAGAGATTTCCCTGGTTGAATCTGTGGACACCTTAATAAAGATTTACTGTCTTGTAATGTCCCGTCTGAGGGATGAAACGAGAATTAAATTTTATTTGTAAGTTACTAGTACACTTCGTGAATCAAAATTATGTGTTTCTGTAAATATAATCGTCGAGTCTATGGTCAAATTTAAATACGGTGCTCTTAAATCGGAATTACGGTAGATAATATAAAAGAATTATCTGCTTTTCTCAGGCTTGTAACCTCACAAATCCATCAAAAATAATTCAATGATAATATGAATAATGATAATGACTATTACCTTTGGTTGTTACCAAAAAATTTTTAATAGACTGCGTGAGCCTTCGAACATAACAATCACTTTCTTATATTTTGATTTCGAAGTGATTTTGCTATGATTTATACACGGAATTTACGATACATATATTTTAAAATAATGTAACAAATGTTTAATTTTAATAAGTAAGCCTTTTTGATGCGAAAAAAAATGACTTACACTTCAAAATTACAGCCTCATGGTAAGTCATTTATATTTAGAAGTGTTCTTATTCAACGTATTATCAGGTATTGGTATCTGTGTTCAACGGACGTCTGTCATAAATCATTGTACTTTATGGAACGCCATGGCAACAAATACAATGAAAAATGTTGGAATGACTGAAATTGTGAAGCCAGGTACAGGCTTGTATCACTTTCGTTATCGGACTTAGAAATTAATTTTAATTGCTGGACAGTGTCTACATGGACGATGTTCGTGTCGTAATCATTTTCTTTGCATAATAGAGTAACGGTATAATAATCATCCACTCTCAAAAAGTAGATCGTATACTCGATTGTCAAAGAATAGTCCACTTTATTTTCGGAACCCGTGTTCTAACATTCGCGTTGGATACTTGTATATAAAATTTCAAATAACCGCGTGAAGAGTGAACATGTTTACAAACGTGCGTTGTTTTTTCCTTCCATAATATTTGCAACATATCTAAACAGACCAATGTGTATTTACATTAATTATATCCTTGTATTGATAGAACGTACCTTCAGATGCATTAAAGGCGATACTGAATCATGTTCTAGATATTGCAAATTTTTTTAGCAACAAATAGTACACAACTGTTCAAAACATTTTCCGCATTTTAAGGAACCCAGCAGTTTATCACCTTGTTTACAAAAGCTGGCCACGTGTCCCTATCCTGAGCCAGGTGAATTTATTGTAAGCATTCCCACGTAAATATTTGTCTTCTGAGTTGTAATCTATTGTGGACTTCTAATTAGATATCAAAGTTTCTGAGGAATATATAGTCTCCATCTTCAGGGCTGAAAATCTAACTTCTGGCATCTACGAGTTCACGTGGGGTTTACAATCCAGGGCATGAACACTGACGTCTACATCGTAATGATAAACCAAAATCTTAAATACCCCTCAGTTTTTATTTCAGATTCATTTAAATATTACGTTCTGGTTTATTTCTTAGATCTTATAATTCGCCTGTTGTTATTTATTTTTACAATTATATTTGGCGTCATTGGATTAGTTTATATTTCATAAGATTATCATTGATTTGATCAGTCTGTTATATTTGGTGAAGAGGATGCATTATGAAGTTCTTAATTATGATTAGTTTTTCTCAGTATCCTGTACTGAAACACGTTAAATCTATGCCGATCTGTCAATATTAAAAATGAAAGTTCACATCTGCATACAGTAACAGTGAATGTAAGTTTCGTGTACTTTAATACTGACGTTTCAGACTTTGTACCAAAAATATCCTGGACTAAATGATAATAATCATTCTCCGAATTTATTCTTTCCGTGAAAATGGTCTAATTTTCGTTTGTCACTGCTGACCCGAAATATTTAAACTCTACCATATTTTCGAAAAATTTGTTCGTACTTCTAAAATATATCCTAAATAAGAATCATCATAAAATATTAGGCCTATATTTGGTGGTTAGACGCACGGACAGACACGAATTTCTTATTACAGACTGGAACTTGAAAATTCATTTAATTAATTTTAATAAATCAGCACATATTTTTATTAATTACATTTTATTTCCGCATTGTACATAAAATGAACGCTGAAGGAGCTGGACATATCTGTTTGTCTGCCAGTCAGCGTGATTGAAATCGAGAACCGCTTAGCGGATTTTTATTAAATTTGGTATGAACGTCATGCCACTTAGTACTACCCTAGAAAACATACTTTATATATTCTACGATCGGTATTACAAACATGGTGAGAGAACAAATTTTTGAGGTGGGTTTGACGTTAGCGTCAATTGTTGATGTACGATATTAGATTTTTTTGAAAATACTAAATTTTTATTTTTTGTGAAATAAAGGCATGATGGCTTCACGAAACAAAATATTAAATTTACACTTTAACGGGATTCGATTCTGTGACTCGATGCGTGTGAGTCCAGTTCAAAGATAATGCTCTTTATGACATGTAACCACTCATTTTAATTACTTAAATGAGACAGATATATAACATGTTTATACAACTGGAAAGTTAACTTTTTTAAGCATGATAACTGGCGTGTATTCCATTAACAACCAGCATTGTTATGAATTCTTGAGTTCGTATTTAAAACGCAGATAAGAGCTAAGGTTATTAAACATGGCTTATATATATGATACATCCTGAATGTATACTCCCGAAACGTCGTAATACCCATTTATGAAATACATAAATTTAATAATTCTTATTGAACTTTTAAAATACGACTAATACCATCTTGAGATACATAAGTTTCAATTGAAGACTCTCCGAATTCTTAATTTTATTTAAACACTAGTTTGTGTGTTATCGCCGTATACGCGTTCGTGTTATATGTAAAAGAGAGCTGATAAGCTTAAAATCGTAAAAGAGGTCGAAGGAATTGTCGGCCAAATAGAGCGAACCGCTAAGTCAGCAGACAGGGAAATATTTTGCCCTGATGCTATTGATTTCCCTGCATCACAGCTGTGCGTGAATGGTGTCATAGTCGCTAGGCGCCGTCCCGAAATAAACGCACGCAAAACATTTTCACTAGAGACAATAGGACAATCTTAATTTCCAATAGGCAATACAAGAACATCGAGAGAATTATTAGAAGGGTTTAGGATTTTCATTGAATGTAGAAGCAATTCTGCGAAGAACCTACGATGAACACATTTCTTCTAAACTTCAAATTACAGTGGAAATACTAGTAGGAATTTTAAGTTGATAATTTTTACAATTTAGCTACACGCTGTTATTCACAATTTCCACCAGCACAAACTCTGATTATGTTACATTTAGAAGATATAATCTAAATGCTTTGCGTTATCGCCATGTTGGCAGATCGAACAAGTATTTCACTTACGTGATCACTTCAGAGAACATTCTATAGTACTCTAAGTTTGAATACATTTCTCATTTTTTGACGTGCATTTAGAAAAAATTATAAAATTTCACTTTTGAAAATTTAAATGTCTTTAGTGGAACGGAGAGGTTACGAAGCAGTATTTATCCTATAATTACTATCCCAACATCGCTCTAAGACCGATCCAGTTAACTTGGAGAACAGTATTGAGGTTATGAACTTCTGATACCGAATACTTTACTGTTACAAAATGTAAAATAGATTTGGTATGAGAATATAATGAAGTATTTTAATTAGTTTGGACTTGATAATACACTTGGATAATGTCAGTTTACTGCGAAACAATCTAGAAGTATGGTGAAATATTAATTTGAAACTCAAGGTAAATTGAAGGAGATTGTCTTCTGCGTTTTAGCGCTCTGAAGTCTGATGGAAGTTTACCGACGTTTCAGAGGTCCTTGCTGTCTTGTTGTAACCCATACGACAGTCATATTTGTACTCACCGTCTTGAAAACCTCAAATCCTACAAACTGAATTATGTTTTAGATAAATTTGTAGATATAGTTTAAAAAATAATATATTAGACAGATGTGTATCTTATTGAAACGTCCGAAGCCAGGTGTATTTTTAAATATTCAATCAAGTGCCTCGATTAAAATTGTATGAACTTCGTCTCATACAGAAACATGACTTAGGTTCACCTTTTAATCACATTTCCTGCAATGTTTCCGGATTGGTGGGATTTCTTAAAATGTCAAGTCGGGACGACTTCCAGTGATTGGCTGGGCTTAACAGGCGAAGTTCACTTCTGGCTTCGGTTTTGCGTCATGTTCTGTATCAGTTAGAAATGGTCTTGCATAAATTGAATTAATATTGGTCTGACTTATTCGTGGTTGAATTTTAGAATGGTTTGTCAAGGCATTAAGTTAAAAGAAAAGTTTTAAATTTTTTTTTTCGATTGGCTGAAGCCTGAGAATAATTCTGTTTTGCGACCCTCGCCGACAGTTTATAAACTGCACATTTGGGTTTGGTACTGAAATTTAGTAATTAAACAATATAAATCCGACTTCATATGGATGGGTAGAAATACGTCTGGATTCTACCCGAAGACCTGGCGATAACATTAATGTGGTATTGTTCTATAGCCGGAGAAGTCATAATTTCTTATAGTATTTTGTGTTTAGGGAGAAAGATAAATGTGTATACATGATAAAAATATACCTGTTGTTTTTCTTATTTTGGTTGCAGCGGATAGCAGTTTCCTGTTGGCCAATGCTCAGATTGTCGACTTCCCCATCGTTTACTGTAATGAGTCTTTCTGCAAGATCTCGGGATACAATCGCGCTGAGGTAAGTCACAGCCTAACCTAACCTTACCAAACTTAACCTAACCTAACCTAACCTAACCTAACCTAACCTAACCTTACCGAACTTAACCTAACCTAACTTAACCTAACCTAACCTTACCGAACTTAACCTAACCTAACCTTACCGAACTTAACCTAACCTAACCTTACCGAACTTAACCTAACCTAACCTAACCTAACCTAACCTAACGTAACTTTAACATGAGAAATTTTGAGTAAGTTTCTAAGCTAGTATTTCCGCAACCAGTGTGACTCGAAACTTTATAAAAAATTATATTTTTCCATATACGAATTAGTCAGAAAAGACACAGTATCTTTTCTTTTCTATTTAGAATTTATAGTAAACATGTTGACAGTGGTTTTTCAACGATAAGGGTGCGAAACATGGTCTCTCACTCTGAGGGAGGAACACAGATTGCAGGTGTTTGAGAATCGGGTGTTGAGGAGGATATTTGGGCCTAGGAGAGAAGACGGTGGGACATGGAGAAAACTGCATAATGATGAGCTTAAAAATCTGTACTCCTCCCCCAATATTGTCAGGGTGATTGAGTCGAGAAGAATGAGATGGGCGGGGCGTGTAGCACGCATGGATAGGACAAGATGTGAGCACCGGGTATTGGTCGGGAAGCCTGAGATTTGAGTATGAAGATTTCTGTCTTCTGGGTTGTTGCGCTGTGTAGAATGGTCGATATTAACCAACGTTTCGGAGGTCATACTGCCTCCGTCATCCAGAGGATTTTTCCTCTAGTCTCTGCGTCCAGACCGGCTCTGGGGCCCACCCAGCCTCCTGTCCAATGGGTACCGGGGTCCTTTCCCGGGGGTAAAGCCGGCCGGGGCGTGATGCTGACCACTCACCCCCATCTAGTGCCGAGGTCAAGGAAGAGAGGAGCTATACCTCCACTCACCCCAAACGCCTACATGGCGTATAGTGGGACAAACTTTACTTTACTTTACTGCCTCCGTCATCAGAGTATGAAGATTTCAGTCTTCTGGGTTGTTGCGCTGTGTAGTCTGGTCGATGTTTACCAAAGTTTCAGAGGTCATACTGCCTCCATCATCAGGGCGATGAGTATGAAGATTTCTGTCTTCTGGGTTGTTGCGCTGTGTAGTCTGGTAGATGTTTACCAACGTTTCAGAGGTCATACTGCCTCCATCATCAGGGCGATGAGTATGAAGATTTCTGTCTTCTGGGTTGTTGCGCTGTGTAGTCTGGTCGATGTTAACCAACGTTTCAGAGGTCATACTGCCTCCGTCATCAGAGTATGAAGATTTCTGTCTTCTGGGTTGTTGCGCTGTGTAGTCTGGTCGATGTTAACCAACGTTTCAGAGGTCATACTGCCTCCGTCATCAGAGTATGAAGATTTCTGTCTTGTGGGTGTTGCGCTGTGTAGTCTGGTCGATGTTTACCAAATATTCTGAGGTCATACTGCCGCCTTCATCAGGGCGATTTTTAGTATGAAGACTTCTGTCTTCTGGGTTGTTGCGCCGTATAGTCTGGTCGATGTTTACCAACGTTTCAGAGGTCATACTGCTTCCGTCATCAGGGCGAGTCATCGCAACAACCCAGAAGACAGAAACCTTCATGTGTAATGTTCTTTGATGCTCTTTACTTTGGTCTGGTTAATTTTTCTGTAGGTGATGCAGAAATCCTGTCGCTGTACTTTTATGTACGGGGAACTGACAGACAAGGAGACCATCGCTCGTATTGACGAGTGTCTGGAGAACCAGATTCACGACCAGTTCGAGATTCTCCTTTACAAGAAGAACAGTGAGTACACGTTCACTTGCCACTCTGAATTTTATCTGCTGTTCGATTTTTGATTACGCGCCTCTGACTTTCGCTTGTGTATTTATTAATGTTATATATTTCTTCTTGATCTTGGTGGTTGATTGCATTTCTGACATGGTTACAGTCATTACCTAATCCTGTAGAACTGTAAACTTATATAGACTTTAAACGCCCTGATGTATTAATGTACAGAATATATCTTTAGGATTCTTGTAGTGGTTTTCGAGTCTTGGTCCAATACATTTAATTTTTATATCTTTAATAGTTTTTATAATTAACATAAAATATGATACATACACGTATAAACTTATTGTGATTTTATCAATACAAGTTATACCAAACGTTTCCTGCGTACATTCCACAGAAATTACTTCTTTGTTAGTCATGCCCTTAAAGGGAATAGATTATGACGATCTCTCGTGAGCGAAAATTGATTCCATGCCTGTAGGGAACGTTCGAGTGTTTATATAATCTGATATGTTAAGGCAAAATAAATTCAAGGCCTGTAATGTTGTATGAATTGCAAATAGACAAATTAATTTTTTGCAGTGTAAGTTAGCTTTAATTAGACTTTTGAAAGTACATCAACGCCCACGTTATTAAAGGAAGGGAGAACTATAGTTATGTGTTTGTCATTGCTTGAATAATTTCTTCTGGGTACAATAATTATTAGTGTAAAAACATTCACATATGAGGGTATCATATTAAAGTAATCATTGAAGTCTCGTTAATAGAATATTTATAAGACAGGTAAAGACGTGTTATAATATGAATTTATAATAAAATAAGCGAATTCTACGGAAGGTGTTTTCGCCAAATTATCGCCTTCTTTTCAGATTATTAGCATTTTATCCCCAAATTTATTTTCGTACTCTGAGGTATTTGGACAAGGCTACAGTGGTTTTTAAAATTGTAATTTGTAAGAACAAGGTAAAAAATATTGCTATCAGCATAGTGGACAAATCAGCTGTTAAGGCCAGTTGACTTCTGTAATGTTTTGTCATCACACGTGTAACGTTTGGGCTGAAATTTGTCTTTATTCTGTGTACTTATATCATAGCATTTTATAAGTTGGCCCATGGAATACGGTCCTTTCTAATAAGCTAAGAGTTCTTGAGATAGTCACAGCCTTTTATGGAACCAAACTTTCGTAACCGTGTTGACCAGAGGCCACTACAGTCGAGGTCCCGGGCGAAACGATCCCGGTCCATTTTTTCCCACGCGACTTCCGTAAAACGCGTAGGAACCTATTTACTCCGATGTTCACAAGTTTCAAAAATTCCTTTCGCCTCTTTTGTTTCCCCTCAACTCTCTCTGCCCTCTGCTGTTTTTATAATAAACTATCTTGCATTCTTTAGTCTTATTTCGATTTTTAATTTGCGATAATTTAGTTCTAAATTATTTACAGGTCAGTAGATTTCTTATTTCATCATTTCGTATTCTGTACCGTAAATTTCATCTGGAATGTTGGGCCGTGTAGTCTGGTAGAAATTGACCGACGTTTCAGAAGGGCTTAACCCTTCCATTATCACAGCATCCCACCTCCAAAACGTCGGACAGTTCCTATACGGTGCAATATTACTTATAAGTCATTTCATATTTTTTACCTAAGAACTTGAAATATGTCTTTCGTGGAACAATGACCTAAGTAGCTTCATATATGCAGGTTTTACATTCTTACCGTAAAAAACAACAAAATTATTGTACGTTTTGTATAAAGTGTTGTTTGTTAAATAGATTATTTGTTTAAGAATTAATTGGATCTTTTGTGTGTATTGGACCAAGACATTATTTGAAACAATTTTGTAAACATTTGTACATACACACACTACGCTTGACATTAAATGGCCCTAGGCCCTACTTGCATTGAAGTTGCCATGAGCATGGGAGTTTTACTGACATGATCAACGCACCGTCATGGAACGTGCATCTAGCTGTAAATATCATTGCTTTAAAGGTATGACTTTTATGGCGATTAAGAGGATTTCTTTCATCTTTTATAAAAGTTACTCAGTAACTGAGTTTCTGAATATTTGTGTGTATATTTTAATATCATTTTAACAAAGGGGTAAAATATTTCATTAGATACAATCACACGAATTAATATCAGATTTATTCATATGGGACGCGATTAATATTAGACTTTACAGGACGCTAATTTTCTTTTAGGAAAATTGTATTTAGAAAGGATTTTTGTTGTGACCTTTGAAACCATGCATAGGTCACCATAATTAATTTAAAAACAGTTGAGGTAAAAGTTCATAACAAAGTAAAAATTTCACTTTTTTGAGAAAGCAAATAGAATTTTAATATTTTATCTGTGCAGTTTTGTAAAAACGTTTGTAATTCTCTCGAATATATATAGATTTTATTGTTGTAGTGACAAAAGGAGAATTTAACATTTAATTTATATAAATTTATTACTAAATTTCTCGGAAATAACGAACATGCTTAGTTTCTCTGAAAAGGAAAATTAGTTGTTTAGGTTATGAAACATTTTCAATTGTTTACGTTCTTAATGATACAGCTCACGTCGGTATTGATCTACGCCTGTACCATTAAGGATGGGTTTTGTTGTGTCTATCCCAATGTAAATATCCCGGCTTTGTAAAAAATCTTACCCTGCAATGACCAACATATGTGTAAACAAGATAAAATGTTTGTATGTGACTAAAAGAGTTAAAATTATTCGCGAATTATACAGCGTAAAAAAAATTCTGTTTGTAAAAAAAAAATGAAATTATCTTATCGCCATTTACAATTTTGACTTTGTGGATGAACAAAGAGCAAATATTATCAGGGTTCCCGGAGATTCACACTTCTAATAAAAAATAATGATAAAATATAGGTTTGGAGTCATTGACAAACTATTATTGGAATTGAAATTATTTCTGAAAAGCCGGTTCAATATCAGATGCGTCTGTGAACAAATAAACAGTTACTGAACGTAGGCGACATTATATTTAATGATATAAGATAAATAAAAAATAAAATAAAGATAAATAAATCTTAGAAAGAAGAATGTAAAATGGATTAAATAAACTTCTATCCTGAATTAAGTTTGAAGTAAAGAAAGTAATAATTAGTATATGTACATGTCTATATTTTAAAATCATTTTATGCATTATTTGAAATTTTGTCATTTTTTTTCAATATTTTTGATAAACACTTGAACTAAAGCATGTAATTATATTAGATTCTTTATTAATATCTTACATATCATATAATCGTTCCTTATTATTTTGTATGTTATTTGAGAACGTGAGTTTTTCTCTATTTTATAGTGTGTTTACAGAAACACGTGTAAGCATATATTTTTAAGTGCAGATATATTTTTTCATACATACTTCCATACAAAGTATTTTGTTCATCTACGGGCTCAATGCTACGATATTGGCCCGAAGGGTTTAAGCAGATTTCCACATAGTTTGACTTGCATCTTACAAAATACTGAATTTGTTCACCGTAAATTATAACCTGACCTGGCGCAGTTATACACACAACAACATTGTTATTTTGAAATGGGAAAATTCCACAATCAATGGTCTCCTTGAGCGAGGACTTCACACTTTGTTTTTCAGTGTGAAGTGAAGGTAACATGGATTGAAGTCAGGTGACGTAGGGGGACACGATTTTCGAGCTCTCACAATATTTCATAGTTGATGTAATGTAATCGTGTTCGTATTGTTTTTTTATTAGGAAGATAAACGGAGTCTGCATTGTTTTATGTGTATTAAGTAAACACTAGATTTTAAACTTATAGATACTATATTTGATCCACCACATGGAATTAATAAGTGTCGAAACTGTTTTATTGATACAATATTTTATTTTCCGTCTATACACAAACTTAAAATAATGTTGTTTAAAATTACTTAAAATTATAACATTCTCAGTAGATACTGCATCTTGTTATATATTTTTTTTGTATTACTTGTATTATTTTGTAATACAAAAAATGTAACAAGATGCAGTATCTACTGAGAATGTTATAATTTTAAGTAATTTTAAACAAAATTATTTTAAGTTTGTGTATAGACGGAAAATAAAATATTGTATCAATAAAACACAAACATGACGCAATTAAGATATAAAAAAAATAATTTTTAGATATTAACTCTAATGAAAAGTCAATCTTACTTAGTCGTTCTTTCTGATTTCAGTTGTATCTAGAATCACGTTATTAGAATCGAGAAAATTCTGTTCCCTGAAATTACAACTGCGTCGACTGGATTAAAATTATTTGTGTTCTGGTATATTTATGGCGAGCTCTTCACAAGACAGTAATGAAAATCTGCGTTAAAAATAAAGTTGAGAGGTTCTTGACTGGTTCAGCCTCTCTAGACGTACTCTCCTTTGTGAATTAATTTACCTGGTAATGTAATTTAGTATATGTTCACTGCTGTTAAACGCGGCAATGAAACATCACGTGACTACACTTTCTTTCGGAGTTTAAAAGAGACAGGTTCTTCACGATGACAGTTTTAAACAAATATTTTACGACAAAAATACTTTTTTTAACATAGAATTTTAATGAATCACTGAATTTCTCTTGAGAACTGCACTGAACATCGAGTTACGAGTTACTTCTCAACCAAGAATGTTATCAGTATAATTTCGGCGACGAAGTAAGGACCGTAGGTTTTCGGGTTAAGCGACGATTTTCCGTGGAAGAAGTAAAATATTTAGAGGCGTTTAAATAACAAATATTTCACTGTGCATAAATGCATGAATGAATCTTATAACAGCTGTAGACACGAATTTGTTTATTGTGTCTTAAGTGATGTGACATCGTGATACGCACAAATATTTATATAGGCCTGTAATTACCATATGAAGTCACATTAATAAAATATAAATATATATTTGTTATCGACAATCCTGTTAGCTATTTATTTGTTAATATTTAAACATTAAATTTTTGTATTGCATTAACGAAGTAAATTTTAAATCCTTCAGGCTACGTTATATAAATTCATTTCACATAAATAAATAAACGTCAGTAAATATCGATATTAATCGTATTAAGAACGATTTTAGTATTTTTTCTTTGAAACCTCTGAACATTCGATGTGTATGTCATCCCTTTACTACGAGCTGTACAAGTTAACGTAAAAACGAAATTTTTACCTTGTTCGTGAAGGTCTACATTCCTATTAAACAGTGGCTTATGCTAGGTAGTATAAATTTAGTAAGTGATAGTGCATATAGAAATTTGTATATTTTGTTATAAATAACAAAGTCGAAAATTTTTTTAGAGTTAGTAAAATCTGTCTTGGAATGTTGAATGAAACCCCGATCCCGCATGTTAGAGATTAGTACCATTAGCTTTATTAGAAAATATCTATATTAATAAAATATTAGTGTATACTTCACGTTTTTCTCGGTTCTAGAACATTACGTGAATCAGATCTTAAACTCTGTAAGACACTTACGTCCTCTTTGTTAAAGTTAAAGAGTTATTTCGTTATTCAAGCTGCATAATTCCGAGGTTTCTAGAACAGTCTTTATATGATGTTATGAATCTCTCTGTGTAATAACAAGGATACGCATTAGTCACAGATCTTAGCGTATTATATCAAGTAAAATCTGTTTATCTTATACCGCGTAATCTATGACTAAAAAATACTGGATGATTTTAAAATAATTCTCGTTACACGTCATAAAAATAAATTACTTTAATCAGGAAACAAGAAACAAACGATGTTGTATTAAGTGACTGAAATGTACATTGCGTTTAGGAATCTATAAGTTATATCTTTTCCTCATATGCAACCCGATAAAGATTTTCTGCAATAAAGTTTGAAATTTAAAAACTCAGTATTTTGATTCAGTTATTCTAACGTATGCGGGTTGTTTTTGTTTTCACAAGAACCCCAGCGATGGAAATCCCCGTGACGTTAGATCCGGGGATAGAACAGGACACAAATTTCGAGAAATAATGAGACTAGTAAGTAGCTCGCTGAATATCTGAATTCTTAAATTTAATATATGAGCCGTAGTCCCATCTTGCTGAAACCAGCAGTCTTGTTCGTCAGCTTCCGAATTCATATAATTGATAATAAATCTTGGTAACGTTAAGCGATTATCGTTTTACTGAAGAAACCGGGATCAATTATCCTCCGTCAAGAAACAGGTCGGCGTGTTCCGACTTTCATGTTGTGTAACGGATTTTATGGAAGGAGTGGGAATTTTCAACTAGCCATATTATGATGTCTTAGTCACTTATTTATCTCTTAGGCACACAAATACATCAACATTACAGGAAACTTAATTTATAATATATTTATTCTTGGCCCTAAAACCCATTTGTGGGTCTTCGCCACCCCTTTTCGGAGGTTATCCTAGTCTTCTGAGTGTGCATTTGCGAGTAGTGAGTGGCCAGCCCACTGTCTCTACACAATTTCTACTCAATCCTAATTTGACTGCCAGAGCCATCTAGTAGTGAATCAGGAGAGACTTGGGTGAGAAATGGTCACTGAATTTTGCTCACGAAACACCTCGTTCATGCTCGTAAGGTTCTTTTACACGCCGTGAATATATAACATAAGAAGGAAGTTATGTTACGGATTTTTACCACCCTTAAAAATCCATCGACCTCGGCTGGGTTTGAACCTTGGTCTCAGTAGCAAGCACGCTAACCACTATTCCACGGAGGACGACAATTTATAATATCTATCCCCTCGAAAAAAAAGTGTGCGAACCACACGGTAAACCATGCGAAGTATTGTGGATTTTTCTGTCATTGAATAATCGGGAAACGTGACACGTATCTCATTGGTCTAGCGGTTAGAACGCTGGCCTTGTAATCCTGGGGGTCTCGGGTTCGATTCCCGGCGGTGCCCGAATTTATAACTTGTGTTGGGCAAAGCCGTGGTCTAGGCAACACGGAGTTTTCCTCCGTGGCATCCCAACAATTACTCCATTCACACACAGAAGAAGGCAATGGCAAACCACTTCTGGATCATCTGCCAAGAACGTATATGAACAGGTCCCAGTCCGAGAAAAGGATGGAAGGATCCTGTTCATATGGACCTGTCCTCAGACAGAACACCAAATAAATAAAATAATAAATAAAGTAAGAACGAGACCTCAGGCAGTGTTCAATAGCGAACACTCGTTAACCGTTTTGAAAAAAAACATATTCTTGCATTTGGACTGTTGAAGAAAAAAACAATTGACGGTCTGGCGCGAGCAATTTACATCACGTGACTCGCGTCGGGATTTGTAACGTCACAGCGATGTTGTTATTTGTGTTAATCTAATCGAATTGTTTTTAATTTTCTACTGTCAATACATATCTTAATGTGGGTTTCCAGATTTTTCAGTCACGGTGTGTATTTGTGCAGCATTTAAACCAACTTAACCAAATTAACAAATCTAAAACTTCTTGACGATGGTGAAGAGTCAATTGAATAAAAATTTACTTGGATATTATCCATCGTCTAGTAAATATAAAACGCAAAACGACGTTTCGGAGATGGGACTCTATCTCCGTCTTCAGAAAGATAGGGATTAGCTCTATCTAGTGGGCCCAACTGTGTAGGAACCTGAAGACGGAGATAGAGTCCCATCTCCGAAACGTCGTTTTTACGTTTTATATTTACTAGACGATGTATAATATCCAAGAGGTCCGGAGATAGGGATTAGCTCTATCTAGTGGACCCAACTGTGTAGGAACCTGAAGACGGAGATAGAGTCCCATCTCCGAAACGTCGTTTTACGTTTTATATTTACTAGACGATGGATAATATCCAAGGAAAAAGTCCGGAGATAGGGATTAGCTCTATCTAGTGGGCCCAACTGTGTAGGAACCTGAAGACGGAGATAGAGTCCCATCTCCGAAACGTCGTTTTACGTTTTATATTTACTAGACGATGGATAATATCCAAGTAAATTTTTATTCAATTAACCAAATTAACATTAAGAATGGTTTTACGTCGTCTGGTGCCATAAATTGTGAAGTAGATTTCATAACGCCATCAGATAAGTGATTCTGTGTTTGTAATTTCGTTAAGCTTTTGTTAGAACTGGATGAGGGTGGATGAGGTATTTAAGGAAATTGGTTGGCTGAGAATTAATGTCTACATTTTGTACTGTTTCAATAACACCACTACAGAAGGTGCAAAGAGTGTTCGTAATTTCTAAACTTAGTTATTTTTAGTTAGTGAAAGCAAAATCTTAACACTATTTCACGATGATAAAGAATTTATTTTAAATATAATATCACAGAATATCCGTTTAAAAATCTTGATCCGCCTTAATTTTCTTGTTTTTTTTGTTTTTTTTAGTAAGGCTTGACGCACAAATTTCCTCCTGAATATGTGACGTCACTGGATAAAGACGTTACAAGAATTTCGCTAGGTAATATATATGTACGAACTTCGTATTCTACAAGAAATTTGGTTTGGAGTACTACTTTCATTAGACGTATATCTACGCATCACAGCCAAGTTCGTGCCAAGGCTGCCCTCAAAGTTCGGCAGTTTTTGGCCTCAAACACCATGGCCGTCATCCCGCACCCTCCTTATTCGCCGTGTGACTTCTTCCTCTTCCCAAAGATGAAAATTCAGCTAAAGGGAAGGAGATTTGAGACGATAGAAGAGATTCAGGCAGAATCGCAGATGGTGCTTGACAGGCTGACAAAGAAAGATTTCCAGGGATGCTTCCAGGCTTGGTAGCGGCGCTGGGATCGTTGTGTTCACTCCCAGGGGAACTACTTCGAGGGTGATGGATGAATTTAATACCTGAGATAAGTGTACGGGTTTTTATACGCGCAGTCTTGAAACTTTCTGATCGCACCTCGTAAATATGACAAAATTCGAAATAAAGACGATAGTCTGGGAAATTCGCGCTATTATTCACTTCAAAATATTTAGTCTTCTGTCTTGGTATAAAAACCGTGCAGATTAAAAGAAAAAAGCTGTTTGTCATGTTTGTTGTTTTGTGTGTTTTTCGAGTTTGGTCCCTCGTATTTAAGATGCAAATATAAATTGAAGTGTAAACTTTAAGAAATGCGCCACAGCATCGTGTAACATGGGATTGTGATCGTTTAATTGGGTTATAATCCACGAAAATAATGTCAGTAGGATCGTCTTATAAACTTCATAGAACCTTTTGTCAAAAGGGTCCTTTTTCTATCTTTCGTAATTATTTTTTAAACATCCTACCTTAAGGACCAACAGCTAAGACTTTTAAGTAGAAATTAAATTATTGCATTTGGCTTTACTCTGTAACTTTAAAATTAACTCCGAATACAAGACTGCTAAGTGCAATAACTTTATCTGAAAGTGAAGATCTTTAATTTATTCCTATTTTCACATTGATAAATGGTCGTGAAACGTTTCGATATAATGTTTTCATTTCTTTACAGGTTACGTTTTATTATTATATTATTATTCAGTGTTCTGTCTGACGACAGGTCCATATGAACAGGATCCTTCCATCCTTTTCTCGGACTGGGACCTGTTCATATACGTTCTTGGCAGGTGATACAGAAGTGGTTTGCCATTGCCTTCTTCTGTGTGTGAATGGAGTAATTGTTGGGATGCCACGGAGGAAAACTCCGTGTTGCCCAACACAAGTTATAAATTCGGGCACCGCCGGCAATCGAACCCGAGACCCCAGGATTACAAGGCCAGCGTTCTAACCGCTAGACCACCGTGGCTCATTATGACATTATTTTTACAATGCAGTTCAAAAGACACATATCTGTGTTCTACATTCAGTGGATTCTATGCAATTTAATACGTTTGTTAATAATTTTATTATACAATTTTTGGTTTCTGGGGGAAACAACAAATTCTGTAAGGTTTAATATCATTTAATTCCACGTTAATATTTGTCTAAGCTTGATTTATGGTTAATTTTACCGTACATTTGAAGTTGGTGCATCCTCTACTATTATGATTAGATGTCCGCTGTGTATTTAAATTACTTATTTATTTATAATACATAAATAAATTTATTATCTACAAATAAATATAAACAAACCAAACCAGGATTCAGAAGAGGAGCTTGTATACGAGGAGTGAATATTTTTGGAATATACTTTTTTAATTTTAATTTATTTCATTCTTGTGTTTGGGTTAATAATAAAGATAAGATCTTTATCTAAAAAGTTATATAACTTTGGGATTTAATTACGTCATTAGCAAATATAGGGATTAAAAATCCTGACACTTTATAGATTCAGAACACTTTACTAATCTGTTAAAATCTTTGACTAAAGAGAGAGGGATTAAGAGGTATATCCTGCCTCCAAGTCTCATCTCGGTCCAGTTCAGCGTCCTCTATGACTGCCTAATCTCCTCGCTGTAACATCTTCTGTGCCCGATGTTGAGAGGGATTTTGGTGGGTGGGACTGGTTATGTCAGAGGTGTATGGACACGTCGTTAAAGAAACTATGATGAAACAGCGATATGTATGGTAAGAAAAGATTCTCAGACACAGATCCTTAACGTTTCGTTTCAATATCCCAAAACGTACTGATGATAAAGTGAAATCTTCCCTAGACACAGTGCATATTAATTATATAAAACTCAAATTTTAACGAAAGTTATGTTGGTAATCCTCTCTGAGTATCGTCGGCTGACTGTTGCACCGAATTATGATGATGATGGTTAAGGTACTTGGCATCTTGGTGATAATTTCGGTGAAAGTTTGCGAAATTGGAGCTTGATTTTGTGTTAGAGGATTGGACGTGGAGGACCTGAGATGGGATAGTGAAAAGGTTGGCAGAATCGTCTTTTTTCATAGGTGTTATACTGTCGATACTCATTATTTACAATGATTATTTAACGTTCACTTGGTGCTTCAAATCCGACTGTAAAATGTTTTTAATTTTATTGTCCGGTAGTCGCACGCAAGGGGTCGACTATTTATCGTATTCATATATTTTATTGCGTTAAGTTTGATTCATGAATGTGTATCTCCCATTATTTCCTTGGACTTCCAGGTGGGCGCGTCATTACGATGCTCTCATCCTGTTTATGTATTGATTCATGTCTCATCCATACTAGGAACTTGTTCAGACAACTTTAATCTCCAAGTCTTCTGTTTGTTAACAGAACACGTTCTAGGCTACTTGAACAAATCACAAGTTCTTCGATACTTACTACAGTTACCACCAAAACGTTCTTCGTCATTAATGTTATCATAGTTTTGTGTCTGTAATCGTCTATAAACCCCTTCATATCCGGAAAATGTTTCTCAGGGCCTCAGACTTACATGGGCTCTATGAAATGACGCATGAACGTGGAATGGGGACAGAGAAATAGACCACTTGGTAGAAATTGACGTAGATGGGAGTGTATTGGAATCGGTCTTAAAATAGGCTGTGAGAGTAAAGATTGAATTATAATGGAGAAGTGTCACGAAATCCATAACAAATCAGGTTTAATAAAATATTTAGAATGCGTTGAATAGGTTAGCGACTTTCAGCTTCTTAAGGAAGAGTCTGTCTATGGAGTTAAATTGAGGTGTGTGCAACACATCTGACGTTAAAACGAGATAGTTGGAGAGTTTTTTTTTTTCCAGGGCGTCTTATTACCGGGAAATTCCATTTGAAGGCGTGGTAATCCTGAAAAATATTCGACAGGCAATAAGACGAGATCGAATTTGCCCTAAATATTTCGCTTTGATATTTAAAGCTCTAGGATTTAAACGTCTATCAAAATTAGATTAAATTAAAAAATAAACTCGGTCTTTGATGGTATAAAACACGTGAAAGGAAAATTAAAGTTTGTAAGAGCCAAATCTAGTTCTGAGAAAAACGCAAAAATATTTTGACGTTTAATAGCTTATTTTATTTTTATCTCCATAGTAGGTATAAAGTAATTTATTCGTATCTTATTGTACAAAATACCTCTGCTTATTACATTTGCATATGCGTTTTTTTTTCCTAATTTAGTATATTTTCCTTTTAACTTAAGTAAAGTAGAAAATGAATAGTCTCTGATGCACTGGTCTTTAGTATTCCTCACTTAAACTTCTGACATAGCAGAAATCCCATTAGATACGAGACCTAAGACCGGTGATGTTAGACTTAGTACACATTTCTCCCACAACGGCGCTTACGACCTTCTAATTTTCAGGTGATGAATCCGTGTCGGAAATCCCTAGCCACCTGAGTCAGGAAAGCCATGTCCCGGTTGCAGAACCCGGGGAGGAAGAAGGTAAACAAATGAAGAAAGTTTCTAGGGCGGGGATGCTCGACGTTACTACTAATTTCACTGATAGTGTCCATTTTATTACGAACCAGATCATCCCACACGTTTCAGTGCCTCTTAAGACATTCAAAACTCTACTTAACGCTTCATTTATCTGTATTATTTCTGTCTGACGTAAGTATCCTTTGTCCTTTGTCTAAATTGCATTTGTCTGATATGAAATATGTTTTATTTCGATATCGTTCTGCGACTTCTCCAACTCCGAAATTGAGAAAACACGTGGGCACCTAGAACAATCATTTTGTGACCAAGATATATTCTACTCAGTTACGATCAGCTGTAGAGAACAATACAAATTAGAAATTAGTGAACTACACATGATCGTCCATTAATCATTCAAAATATGAACATATTTCATGTATATTTTAACAACAGATTAATTGTAAACCTCTCTGATGCCATTTTAATTTGAGTTACGTTACGAATTATGTGACGAGTGATAAGGGGAATTGGTATTTTTCTCTGTTCCCTAAATATTCATTGTCCCTGAATTGTGACTCATCCCCCAACCGGTCTTTGAACTAGATTTGCCATCTTGCATAAACCTGCAAGGGGAATTGATACAAGAAACTGTTCAACCATTACCAAGCGAATACATTTTTGAAGATGGCTGTCTTATGGGTTGTATCGCCGTGTATTCTGGTAGAATATTACCAGCGTTTAAGAGGTCCTTGCTGATTTCATCGTGCTTAATTATCGCCCTGATGATGGAAGCAGCATGGATGAAACGTCGGTAAACGTCTAACAGAATACACAGGGTTACAAATCAGAAGATAGCCATCTTCCTTCAACTTTCTTCGGACTTACCGCCATTAAAACCTCAAATCCTACTGATTTTTTTTGTTTCGCGAAATATATTTTTTTTGTAAAAGTTAATGTTATTATAAAACATGCGTTAAACTGTTAAAAATTACGAAAAAGTGGAAGATGAGTGACGTTAGATGAGCTTGGCTTTATAGATGGTCCATTTACAGCAAACAGACTGTGTTATAACATGACGCAAAAACAATTTTAAATTAAATTACCAATACAAAAACGACAAATAACATACTGCATGGAGAAGAATCTTCCTTGAGAAGCTGATAGTTGCCTCAACGTACTTAAATATTCCATCAAAACTGTTTTATTTTCAATATTTTGCAGTGGAATTAATATTCTCGACCTCTTTCGCCCACATTTACGTCATTGTCGCTTGTACCACTCTCACTCTCACTGACTCCAGCATCGTTTATTTCACAATCATTATCACTAGAACTGATACCTAATATATTTCCACAGCTAACATCAAATATATACACTATTTTGTCATCACTAAGCAATCTCCACTTTAAAATCTTTCATAAATTCTCAAATAAACAAAAAAAAGTGTAACCACGTGTGGCACAACGTGAATACGAACACACAGTGGACAAGAGCTTCCTGTAATGACGTAACACCAAAATCTTGCCATCACTTACACTCTGTGGTACGATAAATACTTCGCCCAAATGATACATCACGCCCTCAAGATCCATTACTATGTCGGACCTGACCGAGGGTCTGAGCAGAGGACTTCCAGTCTTAAAGGCGGGTCATCGTAATGTGGATCACGTGGACTGGATTTCTAGGCCGATCATAGCCAGATGTTCGTTCCACGTCATTATTTATTTATTTTATATTGGAATCAGTATTTGATACATTTGGCAAGTATCACATGAAAATTCTGCTAGGAGATTTCAATGCAAAAATTGGGAGGGAGGATGTCTTCAAACCCACAATAGGCAGCGAGAGTCTCCATGCACTTAGTAATGATAATGGCGTCAGAGCAGTGACCTTCGCTACGTCAAAAGATTTAATTGTAAAAAGTACAAAATTTCCACACCGTGATGTTCATAAATACACTTGGACTTCCCCAGATGGCAGAACACACAATCAAATAGATCATGTTTTAGTAGATAAGAGAAGGCAGACAAATGTAATTGATGTGAGATCATTCAGAGGAGCAGATTGCGACACTGATCATTATCTGGTGGTAGCAAAAGTGAGGGAGCGGCTTTCAGTAAGTAGACGAACTAAACAAAATTTTGACACAGAAAGATTTGATTTGAAAAAATTAAGTGAGGGAGAGGCAAAGGAACAATATCAAGTTGAAATTTCGAATAGGTTTCAAATTTTAGAGACAAATGAGGATAATGAAAGTGTGGACATCAACAGGGAGTGGGAAAATGTCAGAAACTGCATCAAAATTTCAGCAAAAGAGAAACTAGGATACTACAGGAGAAAGCAAAATAAACCGTGGTTTGATGAAGAATGTTCAAAATTAATAGATCGAAGGAAGCAAACAAAATTTCAATGGTTGCAGAACCCAAACAAAACAAATGCGGATAATCTATGTAACGTGAGACGTGAGGCTAGTAGAACCTTTAGGACTAAGAAAAGGGAATACCTGAAGGGCAAAATTGCTGAACTTGAGACAAATAATAAGGAAAAAAACATCAGAGACCTGTACAGAGGCATTAATAACTTTAAGAAAGGATATCAACCCCAGACTAATTTGGTAAAGGATGATAGTGGCAATTTGCTTGCAGATCCAATAAAAATTGTGAATAGGTGGAAAAATTTCTTTAGCGAGCTCTTAAATGTTCATAATACTGGTGATATTAGACAGATTAAAATGCATACAGCTGAACTGTTGGTGCCAGAACCTAGCTTAGATGAAGTGGAACTAGCCATTGGGAAGTTGAAAAGTTATAAATCTCCAGGAATTGATCAGATTCCGGCCGAATTAATTAAAGCAGGTGGCAAAGGGTTGCATATGAGGATCCATAAGCTTATTCAGTTAATTTGGGATAAGGAAGAGATGCCACATCAATGGAAGGAATCCATAATTATTCCTATTTATAAGAAGGGGGACAAGACTGAGTGTGGTAATTACCGAGGAATATCGCTGCTATCAACCTCATACAAAATTCTATCCAACATTCTTTTGGCAAGATTAACCCCATATGCGAATGAAACTATTGGGGATCATCAGTGTGGGTTCAGACGAAACAGATCAACGATTGATCAGATCTTTTGCATTCGTCAGATACTAGAGAAAAAATGGGAGTTCGGTGGGACTGTACATCAGTTATTTATAGATTTCAAAAAAGCCTATGACTCTGTGAAGAGAGAAGTGCTATATAATATTCTTATTGAATTTGGTATACCAAAGAAGCTAGTGGGTCTAATAAAAATGTGCTTAAATGAAACCTGCAGCAAAATTCGAGTAGGTAAATATGTATCTGAGACATTCCTCATCAAGAACGGTCTAAAACAAGGAGATGCTTTGTCTCCCTTGCTCTTTAACTTTGCGCTAGAATACGCCATCAGGAAGGTCCAAGGTAGGCAGGAGGGTTTGCAATTGAACGGGACACATCAGCTATTGGCATATGCTGATGATGTTAATTTATTGGGGGACGATATAAATACAATAAAGAGGAACGCAGAAGTTTTACTAGAGGCTGGTAGACAAGTGGGGCTGGAAGTAAATTCAGAAAAAACTAAGTACATGTTAGTATCTCGTCATCAGAAGACAGGCGGGCAAAATTATCTTAGGGTAGCTAATAAATCCTTTGAAAGGGTTACAAAGTTCAAATATTTGGGAACAACAATAACAAATCAAAATGATACTTGTGAGGAAGTTAGGAGGAGACTAAATTCCGGAAATGCTTGCTACTTCTCAGTCCAAAATATTTTGTCTTCCCGTCTGATTTCTAAGAACCTGAAAATTAAAGTATACAAAACAATAATCTTGCCTGTTGTTTTGTATGGGTGCGAAACATGGTCTCTCACTCAGAGGGAGGAACACAGATTGCAGGTGTTTGAGAATCGGGTGTTGAGGAGGATATTTGGGCCTAAGAGGGAAGACGATGGGGCGTGGAGAAAACTGCACAATGACGAGCTTAAAAATCTGTACTGCTCCCCCAGTATTGTGAGGGTGATTAAGTCGAGAAGAGTGAGATGGGCGGGACATGTAGCGCGCATGGATGGGACAAGAGGTGTGCACCGGGTACTGGTTGGGAAACCTGAAGGGAAGAGACCGCTGGGGAGACCTAGACGTAGATGGGAGGATAATCTCAGGCGGGATCTATGGGAGATAGGAGTTGAAGGAAACTGGATTTTGTTGGCCCAGGACAGGGTCCGGTGGAGGGCTTTGGTTAATTCGGTGATGAACCTTCGGGTTCGGTAAGCCATCTAGTTAGTTAGTTAGTTAGTTAGTATTCTGTCTGACGACAGGTCCATATGAACAGGATCCTTCCATCCTTTTCTCGGACTGGGACCTGTTCATATACGTTCTTGGCAGATGATCCAGAAGTGGTTTGCCATTGCCTTCTTCTGTGTGTGAATGGAGTAATTGTTGGGATGCCACGGAGGAAAACTCCGTGTTGCCTAGACCACGGCCTTGCCCAACACAAGTTATAAATTCGGGCACCGCCGGGAATCGAACCCGAGACCCCAGGATTACAAGGCCAGCGTTCTAACCGCTAGACCACCTCATCTTATTATTATTTAGTGTTCTGTCTGACGACAGGTCCATATGAACGGGATCCTTCCGTCCTTTTCTCGGACTGGGACCTGTTCATATACGTTCTTGGCAGATGATCCAGAAGTGGTTTGCCATTGCCTTCTTCTGTGTGTGAATGGAGTAATTGTTGGGATGCCACGGAGGAAAACTCCGTGTTGCCTAGACCACGGCCTTGCCCAACACAAGTTATAAATTCGGGCACCGCCGGGAATCGAACCCGAGACCCCAGGATTACAAGGCCAGCGTTCTAACCGCTAGACCACCGTGGCTTCCTTACGCCATTACGCTAACAAAATGTCTCGTCCCGTCTTGAAATCCCCGGTTCACCGCCTCGTGAAGCCGATGACCGGACGATTAGAACCGCTCGCTAAGGACAGTGACAATGTTTTGAAGGGTCCTGAGACATCTGCCAAGGCGCGCGTTAAACACTCTCTCAAGGAAGTGTTCAACGCGGTCCTCAGCAGGTAGCACTTCAACTCGGTATTGAAACACCCTCGCGTGGTGTCCACACTAAAACCGGGTAACCTCAAGCGCCCTTCTTCCTAGAGACCTCGTCACTAGGGTATTCCAGTAAATAAACGAACGCCGTTAAGCAGTTGGACCTTCGAACCAGATGCAGACGATACGCATTTATGAAGGATTCAAGGGAAACTTTGACGAGAAGTGGCCAACTGCCTCGGTTTTTCTGGATGGGGGTAGAGATTTTGGCACAGTGATTTGCCAAAAGTTTCAAAACTCATTCAAATCAGCCAGATCATCACTTGGCATGCAGGCGGCTGTGACCCTGGGTTGAATCCATTCCTCTTCTGTTAAGTTTTTTATGATAATCATGTTGACCTAGCAGAATAAGCGGATGATAGGGATCTCGTAGTCACCGCTTCTCGTCGCTTACCTGGTGGCGTACAACTGTAGACTAGATAGCTGTGTATACGCGTTTTGAGCTCTACTGTCAACGTCTTAAGAACCGACGCTGTGGTCTTTGTTAAGGCCACGAGACATCCTAAAGCCCAGAGCTGTGCATTTCTCTTGGAAAGCCAATACATCGTGCCCAAGACGGATTGTGTTTCTGACGGTAAAGTTTGACAGTCGACTTAAGTGTTCGGCGCTTGTGGGCACAGGATTTGACGTGTGATTGACTCTTCCTTAACCCTTTGAAGCCGAAGATCGTCTTCATAATATTTACGAATCCAGACCGTACCGCGAAGAAAACACTTCACCTCACCATTACGAAAATCAGCTGGTTAACCCTTTGAAGCCGAAGCTCGTCTTCATAATATTTACGAATCCAGACCGTACCGCGAAGAAAACACTTCACCTCACCATTACGAAAATCAGCTGGTTAACCCTTTGAAGCCGAAGCTCGTCTTCATAATATTTACGAATCCAGACCGTACCGCGAAGAAAACACTTCACCTCACCATTACGAAAATCAGCTGGTTAACCCTTTGAAGCCGAAGCTCGTCTTCATAATATTTACGAATCCAGACCGTACCGTAAAGAAAACACTTCACTTAACCATTAGAAGTCGAATCAGGCGGTACCACATAAGATTTAACAAAAGAACATCCCGGGCAAAGCCTTAACTGGCCCATATTTTGAAAGTCAAGGGCTTCCGTCACGACAGTTTTACTGTTAACACATGCGCACTCCTTGTTTACCATATCTAGCAATGAATTTCGTACGCATAAATGACGTAAGCCAGGGTGGTCCAACCTTTTTCATCGCTCGGGCCAAAATAGTTTTCCTGTTGGACCCAAGGGCCCAGAAACCTCTACTGTCACTATTTCTGCATTGTCGTTGTCTTTAATAATACTTGAGGTGATAATGTTGCGTCATATTGTGATGATTATAATTGTTTATTTTAACCGTCTAATCACAATAAAATATTTTATTAAATATTAAAATATTATTACTATAATTAACATTTAATATTTAAAATATATTAAAATATATATTAAAATGATGCTCTTTCTATCGAAATGTTCGATTTACAATTAGAGCATCATTATTTTTCACGACATGTTTCGGTTTTCAATAATACTTATTCAGAAATGACAAATTACGATTGCATACGCTGAAATATAAATTTTATTTAAATGTGTACAAACTCCTACAGAGTTGTATATTATTTTAAAATATCTCCTGCAACAGATTTTATCTCTCGAAATTTTTAATTGGAAAACTTATACAAATTATTTGAACTCCGTTACTTTAAAAGCTTTAAAAGCAATAAAAATTTATACCAGTAAAACGTACGTCAATGGATTTAGTGAGAGCACTGAGAAAAATGTTCTTTTACCAGTGACGGAATACCAACTTCGAAAAGAAATGGGCTTGTACTGACTAGTAACAAATTAAAAAATACTTTCGCTGGCCGGATCCGGCCCGCGGGCCGCAAGTTGTTTCCACTCTTAGTGCACTTAAATGGTAGTTTTGGTAACTCTGGGGAGGTTAGAGGGCGTTCTACTTTATATGCGACTCATCCTAGAATACAGCTGCTTACAGCCACGTGCAAAAACTTCGAGTTTTGGATTCCACGTGTCTTCGCTTTACGATTAATGCACGTTAGTAAGTTTGTAAAGGGCGAATTCGCGAGGATGTCGGGATTTTCCTTCAAATATTACCATTATCTGAGATCGTCGACTCAGATTATGTGATTCGTGGAAAACCTTTCTTCGTTGTCCTGGAAGGCACTGAGGCCTTCGCCAGGATGTCTCAGGTAATCGACGGTTCGGCCAGGAAGACTGGTGGTCACCAGGTCAGTCGAGGTTACCCCAGCAGAGAGGGTCTCACTATATTAGCTTAACATTCATCGCCTTTCCGCTAGTCGACCGCCATACTTGGGAGACTGAGTAAATCGGCTTGAGGATGGGAAATCTAGGGAAATGCAGATTTTTTTTAAATTGTGGGCTATTGTGTGTGGGGTTTACAAACAATTTTAGACTCAACGCGAAAGTCAGGTTGTACGTCTCATAAATTCTTGGTGTCGTAAGAAACTATTCTAGTGTCAGGAGTCGAAGGTGAACAAAAGTTTGAGAGTTACAAATTTGTGTCACCTCAACGTGCTTTGGTTCGTGTACAAGAATTTCATTCTTTACCAAAATTAGGAAGTTTTTTAGAACAAATGAGGAAGTTGGAAAACGAAATCTGTTTGGAAACCGTGTGACTTCTTTCATCGATAAAATTTTGGCCAACGATAAACTTCATGTCTACAAAGTTCGAAAACGGTTAAAAAAAATTTTCATTTTAAAAATGTCTGCCTCTGGAATACGAATATTTTAAAAAATATATATATCAAATTTGAAGTCAGAATTTAATGAACTCGCAGACCTGAGCGACGACACAGGTTTTACAAATTTCCTTTTTAATAATATCCTTCAGGAAAATCGTTATTCCTTGGCTATGAGCGGATGCATGAACGTCTTTCTGAAAATCCATTTCAACTCCTAGTGATTGCTAGACTTTCGAAAGAATTTATCGATATGATTACTTCTACCCTGAAGAAGTAGATGATAGGTTCCTGGGAATCGTTGGTAATTCCTACAAGACTACATGGCTTCAAAACTTTATATATCTCTAAATAATGCTTATGTAATGTATATTAAAAGCAAATTTGTTCCAAAAACAGTCAAATATTAACTAAGCAATCATTTTTACCTTACATTTTTGAAACCCTTAAAGCCAGAAGATTTGTTAAAAAATGCTCAGGGATTTGAAGCAAGTTAATTTGCCCTCTGGCTTCATATATATACAAAATTTGGCTGTATGCTAACAATGGTTTCTCTACACACGTGTTCCTCTTTGATACCGCCTCAGCGCTGAATGACACTTTACCACAATAATTCTGACCATCGTGTTTGGTCCCTCTTAACATTTATGGACCGTGATTCGTGGCGATAATTCTACGAGTTTCGGTAACAATATACTGGCCTTATTTAAACCCCACGTAATTTCAGGGAGTCCATGGGATTAGTAATCTTCTGTGAATATCTCATTTTAAACCAATTTTATGTTTTTGAAAGATTATGGCAGAAATACTAATTGGACTTTTTGAGAACTGTTTGCTTCAGTGTTTTAAGGTACGGGCAGAGATGCTGGAATGGTCGTGAACATAAATTTGAGCAGGTTAATTACTCGCGGAATGACTCTCGTTATATTCTTAATTACTACAGTCAAGTTACGGAATTTAACCTTACGAAATGTCGGCTTACGTACTATCCCACCCTGTAATAACCCCTTAATATGAATAAATAACAAGAAACTTTGTTACGGCTTCATATTTTATTGTAATTTTACTGCTTTTTGCGTATAAACCTGAGTAGGAAATCTGGTTTGCGTCGATATTGTTTGTGACGTCAGACACTTCAACATGGTGGCGCGCTACAATATAATTCCATATTCCATTGGACACCTAATCACTTTATTAATGTTGCGTACACGAGATCCATAAATGTGGGTTAATGTTACTAGCCACTCGAGAAGCAAACAAGCTCACAGACTGACGTTCCTTGCAGACAGACATTTATAACTCGCCTTTTGTCTCTGTTTATTTTCCTGCGGCTAAAAGGCTTTTATATCCCTTAAGCCCTGTGATCGTGTATGTTACCTGTACATGCATGTATGACTTCTATTATATTTTTCTTTGCGTTGAAAATTTCAGATAATTTAAAAATGTGACATTTTATGAAACACAGACTTAAATTTAATTATCGACTAATATAAGAACGTTGAGAGAATTGTTTATTTCTTATCTTAAAAATAACTTTTTTGTTCATATTCATTCAAATTTTTCTCAAGTATTCTTGTTTCCCAATATTCCAGCATTTCAGGTTTCCTAATCCTTGCTCACCTCTCCTTATTACTGAGTTCGTAAAATTTATTACGTCACAGCACATCACACTGAATTTTCTGTTCAATTTTCTCAAAGCGTAAAGCAAATCGTGACTACACTTTCCAATTTAAAAAAAATTATACATTTTTACAAAATTAAAATTCACCTTAAAGGGAAAAGTGTCTTTTCTGAATGTGTCGTTACATCGGAACAGTGAACCGAGCAACGTATTACGTACAATTTCAATTTATTCTTCCGAGGTCACTTTATGCAATACATAAGAAGTAGGAGAGGCATAGGCTCCATTTCTAACACGCTGTTCTGTCACGTGACCAAATATTTTATAAAATATTTTATAATTTATTTCTAACATTTACGAAATTATTCATAATAAATGTGTAACATCGGAACTACTTTTTTTTTACAATTGTGTCAAATATCATAGTGAATGCAGATGACCAAAATGTGCGAATTCTTTCGACAAATTTCACGCAAAGCAACGACATTATAAAAATCTTTTACGAAATGTTAAAATGAATGTTGATTTACAAGTGAATCTAAATATCGTACATGATTTTTCTTTCATTTAAGTGTTCGAATTGCAGTAGAACAACAACATTACGATTTAATACCTTCCATGAACATATTCACGCTTTCATAACCTCACATTATTTCTTATGTTTTGTTTTCATGAAACTTTGTCGATGTACAATAGTTATAAGGGATTCACTTCATGTATAACATTAACAAAACGAATTAATGTAATAAGTTACTGCTTATTCATTAACATCCAAGTTGACTCAGAATATTGGCTAGCACTTCGAGATTTATCGATAGCGTATTAAAATCGAATACATCGTATTGTAACCAGTATTTGATAATGAAAGTAGATAGTAATCGATTTAAGAAATTCGACTCAGAGCTATTCTCGTTTGGAAGTTGTTGGTGATATGAGAACGCTGGTGTGTAGTTTTAACATTTGTTAGATATTTTCTTATTTATTTTAATTATTTCCAGCATTTGTAATAATGAAACTTACGATTATTAAAGTTAACATAGTTTGAATAATTGACGCGAAAGTTTCTTAAGTTCCGTAGCTTAAAAAGTTTTAATTTATTTAGACATCCGCCATCAAGACACCTAAGTCTTGCCCTACAAAAGGGTCAGAGGTGAGAATGATAAAAGGATGACAGAACGTGTTACGTTCGCTTGAAAGTACTTCATTAAATTACAAGATTAATGAAGTTGACTGTCTTCTGGGTTATTCAGCCGTGTAGTCTGGTAGAAGTTTACCGACGTTTTAGAGGTCTTTGCTGCCTCCATCATCAGGACTTTACTCATCTGGGCCCTGATGATGGAGTCAGTAAGGACCTCCGAAACGTCGGTAAACTTCTACGACACTACACGGCTGATTAACCCAGAAGATAGCCAACTTCTGACTCATCGCCGTGAAAACCTAAAATCATATACGATTAGTTTTTATTTTGTGATATTAATGACAATTTAATTTCTATATTGCCCATTGCCCTGCTGTATCTGCGACGATTTTGATATAAACAATAAAGAATTTACGTGATTTTGCTCTATTGCCAACCGTAATCGATATTATCAAATAGACTATTAACAAATAGTTTGAAATTTAAATAATATGTAAACGTGTTTTTCCTCGGTATTTCAATCTCTTAGTGACTTTGATGAGAATGGTGTAAAATGTATTGTTGTAAACACTGAACGTGTTTATTTTTGTTATGAATTTCATAAATCTTGTAAACTACATTTTCGGTTGTTGACTTTGCACGTATTGTAACTTTTAAAATTTCTATACTTTCACATGTTCCTTTGTTACTATACAAGAAACAAAAGTCAGTGTCAGGTTAGGTTAGGTTAGATTAGGTTGGTTAGGTTAGGTTAGCTTAGGTTGGTTAGGTTAGGTTAGCTTAGGTTGGTTAGGTTAGGTTAGGTTGGTTAGGTTAGGTTAGGTTAGGTTAGGTTAGGTTAGGTTGGTTAGGTTAGGTTAGGTTAGGTTAGGTTAGGTTGGTTAGGTTAGGTTAGGTTAGGTTAGGTTAGGTTAGGTTGGTTAGGTTAGGTTAGGTTAGGTTGGTTAGGTTAGGTTAGGTTAGTGTCACTTACACCGATAAAACAAGTGAACGGGTAGTTGCATATATTCGCTTTTGTTTTAAATAACACGACGTATATTACTTCATTAAGTCCAGTTTATAACAAACACTCCTTTCGATTTTAAAGGATATTCCGTATTCCTTACAAGAGTCTATTTTACATATGCACAATTATTAAATCTTAACAAATTATCTCATATATGACGTTTGTAAACAGGGAACATTGAAATACTGAAATAGTTACTGTTACATAAATAACATTCCTTATACCTGAATAAGGATGTGTCACGTGTATTAATGCAGCCATTATGAGGATCATTCCTGTTCGCTGCACGTAACATCGTCACGTTAATCTAACTTAAAATGGAATGAAGTAACTATTATCATTTGTGTGTGTTGATAAGCACTCTCAGTTAGTTTTTTCTAACTCGTAGTGTTTCCTTTTGCATGTTTTATATTCATATTTCATTCTGTTTCTATTTACCTCAACACTATTAACACTAATATTGCAATTTTTATAATTATCGTGTTAACCTATTTCTTCTGCAGTATTAATATAACGTTTGTAGCTTATATTTATTTACATTTCAGTGCTGGGTTAGCATGAATTGAATTTATCACTTCTTGTAAATACATCTTTTGTCCTTTTTTTTTGGCATGATGGAGTTGTAGTAGATTTGATAAAAAAAAAAAAGATGTTTCAGAATAAAGTTTTTACATAATGTTTACCTTCAAGATATCAAATGAATATACAATATACATAAAAAAAATAGTCATTTACTTATCAATGATTTCTATGGAACTGCTTCGAAACCTGTTATTATTAACGTTGAAAAATGTTTTAATTTTTCGTGAAATACTTCAAATTATAATATAAGATAGGGTCTAAGTCCCTTCGAAGAATATATGTCAACTAGTATAATGTATTTCACGTAATTTCATGCTAATAAAATTATTTTCACTGTTTATTGCCACGAGATATAAAACAAACAAAAAAAATTTCTCACCAATTTTATTAGTAGCATTGCACTACTTAATACTAAGCTACTTTAATAATATGCTGAAAAGAGTTGGCAACCATCACAACAATACAGGCAGAAGTGTAAGACGATTAGAATTAGCTAGATTAGTGTTATGAAGTTAAGGCTTCGATTGCAAACTTTTCCAATGCCATTAAGGTTATTGAAACTTATATACACTGTTGGATTTTCAAAATTAAAGATTCTCACTGTTACAATTATCAGTCTCTTTGATTATATTCTGTTGCTACAAAATCAATCGTTATTTTAGATTCGCGACTCTGCAACTGTTATCTCCCTAAGACTTCATGGCTGTTTGTGTCTTCGTCTCAGTCGGTAACAGGTCACACTGTTCGAGCCAAAAAATTAACTCTTCATTACGAGTATCCATTTTGTGTACTCAGTGTCTCCATTCTTTGCCGGACACAGCCATTGGAGTGACGTCACAGTCTAGCTGAGCGCTCGACACTTCCGTCTTCCGAGCTGCTCGTCCCGAGTTCTTTCCCGGGTTTGATTTCAATTTGTCCAGGTCTATCGCCTGTGATGGCTCAGAATCCTGCAGACCACGGTCGTTGTCGAAGGTAATTACGAGGTGCGATCGGAAAGTTTCCAGACTGCGCCTATACACTTATCTCCGGTATTAAATTCATCCATCACCCTCGAAGTAGTTCCCCTGGGAGTGAACACAACGATCCCAGCGCCGCTGCCAAGCCCGGAAGCATCCCTGGAAATCTTTCTTTGTCAGCCTGTCAAGCACCATCTGCGATTGTGCCTGAATCTCTTCTATCGTCTCAAATCTCCTTCCCTTTAGCTGAATTTTCATCTTTGGGAAGAGGAAGAAGTCACACGGCGAATAAGGAGGGTGCGGGATGACGGCCATGGTGTTTGAGGCCAAAAACTGCCGAACTTTGAGGGCGGTGTATGCTGGCGCGTTGTCATGATGCCGTATCCTGTCTGGGGGTCCTTACCAAGCTCGTTTAAGATAATTTAAACGATTTTCTTGGGGTGGAGAGGTACAACCAGATACGGTTTCCTACAGACGATCTACGATGTCACCTGACTGCAGATAGATTGTTTGTAGTTTGAAATCTGCCTGTTTCAAAGACTTTCAAAACCTACACGCTCACGGCCTCATGGTGCTGCATCTCTGCCTGTACCCCGATGCCAACAGAAACTGTGCTCTGGACCATTCTTCACTACTGATGTCCCTTGATAACTCAAACTTCCTGTCACATGGTTCAGTAGTCGATATAAATTACGAGGGGTCGATATCCCCTCTAGTTATATGTCGTCGAGGTTGTCCTAAGCAATCCAGCCCATTACTTCCTTATCCTTACTACGTGAAAGGACAATTTTTTCTAGCTCTCTTTGCTTTCATCAGCTTTTGTAGATGAATTGAAGTCAGCAGTCTCCTTCTAAAAAGTACCATCAACCATTCAGCTTGAACCGTATCGCCCTTCAGACAAAGTCAAAAGGGAGAAACTGTAGTTCCTAGTGGCATTACATCCCTTAAGAAATTACCTCTTACATACATTGTGTATAAATAAACAATAATGTCCTGAAACAGATGTAAATATAAAATATATTTTAAGTATGGAGTTTACACGCCAGATCTTGAGTTTAAAATCATACTAACATGGCCGCAACAATATTTGCCTCAAACGATATCTCAACTTCTACAAAAAATTAAAAAATATACTTTTTCTCTCCCTGTCTCTCACAAAAAAAGTTACTATACTCGGCCTCAGTCCCGCCTCGAGAGATAGCTCTCTCCCCAACTGAGCCTCGTACTCAACCAAGTAAAATATCTTCGACAAAAACAAATTACCCAGTCGTTGGTCCGAAACGGAGAGAGTGATTCTAATTCTATCGATAATCGACCGAGATATTCCAACACCCCTCCCATCCTGACCCCTTACATCCCGTGTAGGGCGTAGCAAGAAGAATGCCGGCTGAAACTGCAATCGACCACACGTCGTAGTCGATCATCTGCTAAATCCAGAGTTGAACGCGGTCCTCACAGTCCAAGCACCAGCAGAGACCCTGAACGCCATTCAATCTTCCTGCAGAGTGTTAATTCACCAGGACACGGTCGTCAACAGAGTGGATCTGCGTTGACGGTCTTCTAGAGGCGATGCATCCTACAGCCTGGCTGTCTTCTAGGTTTCTGAAAGAACGTCAGTGCGTAGTCGAACTCGTTATCCGCAGATATATTTCCGCTGTCTTCACGAAACCCGGCAACTGGTTCTCAGCACTGAAGAGTGTTTTGTTGTCGTACGCCATCGTTAATTTTTTTAGATTATCCTTGCAATTTCATCATGGCAAACGCCCCTGTCAAAAATTCACTCTTCACCCAATAATAGATATCTACGGACTGTTGCTGATAGAGCAACTCTTCAGCCTCCGGGAACCACTGTAAAACCTGTTTCTAGAGTCGATCAAAACCACCAAATTCAGCGACGAACCTCCTGTAACAGGTAAGCAAACGAAGGAATGTCTTCAGCTCGTGTTCGCCCACTCGTCGACAGCCTACTCTATACAGTCTTCAACTTCCGTTGGTCTCAGGAATTTCCTTCGGTGATCAAATGTCACGAAGTACTCACACTCGTTAACTTCCGTTTCGGAAATATCCTAGAAATCAGCGATGAATTCCTCCTGATTCTGGTGTTTACGTTCGGACTTGCGCTGGATAAACAACTTGCAGATTTTCAAAGAACCCTCGAGTCTTTCAAGTTGTGGGACACACATCGCTCATCTGCGATGTCGACGAATTTGCCTCACAGTTGCTCAGGGTGGCACCTTTCACAGGCACATCATCTCTGGAGTTTTCTTTGATGATTGAACAAATCAATATTATGCCATCTGCAGTCGTTTTTGTTGGCAAGTTTTCAGGCTGAATTCCATTAGGTCCAATGAAACGTCTTGTTACAGCCCACTCACATCTTGCCGAGGTTAACTTGTCCTTTGCCAGAGTGCTCCATGGTGAGAGTAGTTAAGAGTTAACAGTCCAGAACGACAATCCTGTGGTCACTCGTTCAACGTGGATACAGTTCCACCGACGCGTTGTAGGCTATCGAAACGTCCAGACCCAGGTTGAAATCTTCCGTAATAACGGTGCCGACTACACAGATCACCAGAAAGTTTTGTCATATCGTCGCCTCAGAATTAAAGATGGATCCATTCTCTTCAACTCTTTACTTCATTAATTAATCTCTTTACACATCACAGACTTCAGCACGGATGTCAGACTCCATTCTCAGCATAACTTTATTCTTCTTAAGACTGTCACTGTCTCTGCGTTGCACAAATAATTTGCTCATTATCACAAAACTAAGTCTGTTCTCGATCTACAAGGGCTCATAGATCGGTCCACACACATCGAGAAGGAATTTCATACGACCATTTTCGGGTTTACGTTACCTCGTTCCAAATTCCTCTCGTTCATTCCATACACGGAAAGAAAAATACTGCAGACTTCCGGCAATCGAGTGCATTTCACCGTCTCGACGGAAGGCGCACGGGGTAACGTCACAGCTGGCCGACCGCACGTCAGACATAACAGAAGTAGAAATATTTCAGGATGTCCATTAAATCGGATGGACATCGCTCAAGGACGTGTTTTGGGGCTCAGTTTCGGTCATAACAGCCCAATAAATGTACTATTTTCAAATGTCACTCGTTTAGGGGATATGAATATTTGAAGAAATGAGGTTCATGACGGAATAATTACGTGATTAACTTATATTTTATTCATTTTTATTAAATTTAACATTTATAAATTTTAAATTACGATTAAATATTATTTTTATAATTCTATTTTAATGATGTAAATTTTCCCAATATTTCTATGAAAATTGTGTCCCTTTGTGAAATGGAAGTCACACGCTTGTCCATTTCTTATGCGATTCTGCAAGTCAGCAATGGCCCTCGACTTTACTGCATACTCCAGGGACTATATACATTTATCCAGAATGATAATAGTCTAAAGGTGATCTTTCAAGTGACTTCAGCGTCCTGGAATCCATATCCTGCCGTCAAAACCAGAAGTTTCTGAAATGTTGTTTGAGAAATTCGGTTACCTCCTTTCGAAAACGAGGGTTTTGAAATCTTTCTGTAGGCGTAGCTCCTGTGTGACGCTGAGAGGACATTTCTCTGAGGAACCTGTCGTCTCATCTTCAAGGAAACAGATGTAAATTGCCAGATGTGTTAATTTCTAATAACATTTCATAAAATATTAACCCAGGACGGCTCTCAAAATGTGTTTACATGGATGCTTATGGATTATCCAGCTACCACGAGTTTGAAGTCTATGCATTGGTGATTACGTCGTGTTGAACGTAACCTTGTCATTGAATAGAACTTTTAGTGGAGATTTCATGAGAAATAATCGAAGAACGTACAACGCAGTCAGTTAGTTGTAATGCCTGAGATTTTGCACGTGAAAGGAGGACTGAGAGACGTCTTTAAACGTTCATCTCACTTAAATTTGTCTGTCATCAACCGGATACCATTCGGGACGTTGTAATTGAAAAACGTCACAATTTCGAGTGTGTTGTCGTCCAAATAGACATTGTTTTGTAATGGTCGTTGAAGTTTATTTTGGGAAAATTTTAAACTTTTTATATTATACTAGTGAATGTCGTTGAAGAGTCGATGTCGTGGTATTCTGATTGCTCTGAAGCCATTGATACACCTTGACAGGTGATGGCACATTAATTTTGCAGTAATCATAGATGTGTGCACCGTCACGTGATATAACAACCAATCACGTGGAGACTGAGGAATATTTATGTCTACCTCAGACGATGGACAGATTCTAACCTAAACTACGTTAACATTTCGAAACTGTTACCTTATTTCAAAGCTTTGATATAATATTTAAACTTCAAATGCAGGTATTTGGGATTTTCGAACCAGAAATTTGCAACGGAGGCGATCAAATAGAACACAATAGGAGGAAAGTAAGCCTATTGCCACTATGTGAGCTTTGCTAAAGACAGATTATTTAAGACACGTTTGTTATGGGTCACAGACTTTGTTTACTGACTTACAAATTTACAAGATCTCCTGTTTATGGTTATGGAGTTATGGTACTCAAATGTTTCACTAAGAAAATTGTTTGTATGCCTCTACAAGATACGAGCAGTCTTAAACAGAGTTAACTACAATTTTTGGCAAAGAACAATGTCGCCAGTAATGGAATGAAAATTAACAACAGCGTTAATGTGAAGTTTATCACAGAGCCTGGGGTCACAGGTCAGTGCTCGAAAATACATCCCCCGAGACATTAAGACATATTTCAGAAATATGTAACAATCATACATAACTAATAGTTCGTATTCTATGATTCCCTTAATCATATTTCGGATTTTAATTATGTGATTCAAATTATGTGAAAGATTGAGGTTATGTTTTTTTCAATTGTTATTCATTTAAAACGATTATAACTTAGTATTTTCCTGCTCTTAACATCGTAAGCATTCTTAGCTGATTTAGTTTAACTTGTGTTTACGTAGTTAACATTATTTTCGTATATGTATGTGAAATGTTTTCAAGTATTAGAGACTCTAGTTTCCAACATAACCACAAAAAATTAGATTTAACTGATAATTTAGGCATTTCTTTGATAAAAGTGCTACAACCGACATTTTCCTTGCTGAAAAAGATACTTGTTTGGTCTGTAGTGTTTTTGATAATATCTCAGATATCCCTGGTAACACGAATGCCACCTCCATATTCAATATATATATGCCTACAAAAAAAATGAAAATTTATATTAATTTTCATTTTCTACAAATTAGTCTTTCTCCGTCTGAAACTTTAAACCCGAAAAAATATATTTTAATTTTATACAATAATGTTTAAAAAGTTGTCGAATAAATGTAACTTAATTCAGGTAATTCGACTTTGTGCGATGTAGAAAATTAAATATATATTTTCTCTTGGATTATTTCTTTATTTTTGGTTATAAATTTACACTGAAACGAATTTCAAGTTCCAAAGAAATCATTCATTAGTATTTTATGTTTCTTATCAAATTATAGTGTGATGTAATTTTATTTTTTATTATATCACTGAGAAATAAAATATATACGCTGTATGTAATGGAAATGTAATATATTATCTTTTCGCAGTGCTGCCAAGTTTCGTTTGTTTCTTCTCCTACAGGCATTCCTCGAGGTAAGAGAAGTGATGAGAAGGATTTGGAATTGATATCGTGCATTCTGTCTAGGTGAGATAATGTAGAGATATATAAACTAAAAGACCCTAACAAATTCAACATCTCCAAAAACGCAGGTAAATGTTAATTAACATCTTTTGTTGGGATTATATTTTATATTAGGCTTCATTACGTACAGAGGGCATAATATCTGTACTTTATTGAAAGTGTTCTTTCAGATTCTTAGATTTCTTTTATTAATGTCCAACGCTTTAACATGAACTGTATTTTGAATCATGAAGTTTAACGGTCACGTTTATTTTAACGTATGACAGCAAAATATTACGTCCAAGATTATATCTGCCATGTTGGGAAAATTTCTTTAGAATTTATTGAAAGTAATTTTGTGATGAAGATTCGATCAATTCGTCGGATAAATTGCTTCGAGATTAACAGATTTTTACGTAACGCCATATTAAAATGTAGAATTTTACATCTGCGTAATGTTATTTGTTGTTATATTTATTTTTGTTCTGATACGCATTCCGGAATGAGATAAATATGGAAGTCACTAAGTCTGACATTTGTTAGTAATTAACAATTTGCTGACTCGTGGAAAATGAAAAACGTGGCTGGTGACAAGGGAAGGGATTTTTAACTCTGTTTAGGATGACCGAGTGAAAGGCGTGTTTAATAACAGTTCGTTCAAACTTTTTGTTGATATCGAGACCCGGTGCAAAGATAATTTTAAGCTTTTGAGACTCGCCTGTGATGCATCTTTCAGTAATGGCGATGAACTTTCAGCCTTGGGAAAGAAAAAGTAATTTCCTGGTGATGTCCTTTCAGTGACGTCTCTTAGCCACAAATTATTAGATACCAAATGGTTTGTACCATAAGTTCAATCAAATCCCCGCCCTGACACAATATTTCTCGGAATTACAATTTGAAAATATCCTCGATGTTTCCGAACCAAAACTTTTTTACCATCTTTGACTCTCTAAACAACGAATGGTCTGTTGGTCTTCCCAAGCTCCCAAAGTTTAAAATGTAGCAGATTTGTACGTAAATTAAAATAAGCCCGTCCTTTGTCACGGGAAGCTTTTTCCTTAGCAAAGTCTCACTAAAGAGCTAAATTCTAATTAACTGAGGACGAAGATTCAAATGAAGACACTGTGATCAAAAATATTGTTCACAATAATGTTCTTAATTGATTATAATTACTGAAATGACAATAAACGGTGTTTTTTATAATTACACGAAATTATTTCCGCTAACATATCGTAACTACTTTCAATCCGTAAGAAATAAGCCTTGTGCACTCTTCGCCATATATAATTTGGCTGATAAAGTCAAGGAGAATGAGATGGGCAGGGCGTGTAGACCACATGGGAAAAAAGAGAAATGCATAGAGGGTATTGGTGGGCAAACTAGAAGGAAAGAGGCCACTGGGAAGACCTAGACATAGGTGGAAGGATAATATTAAAATGGATCTTAGAGACATAGGATGGGGTGGTATGGTCTGGATTCATCTGACTTAGGATAGGGACCAGTGTCGGGGTCTTGTGAAGACGGTGATGAACCTTCGAGTTTCATAAGATGTTGGGAATTTCTTGAGTGGGCTGAGCGACTGTTAGATTCTCAGTAAGGACTCGGCTCCATGGATTAAATAGAAGAAATAAGCTTAAGATTTTTACACTGCCGTCATGTTTATATTATTTAAATGTGAAAATCGAAGGTGAGTTTCATATTGTCATAGTTCACCAGCTGTCGTCACCGAAGGAGACGATAAATACAGAAATCTCACTCCCTTAATTTTATTAATTTATGTCTCAGAAACAAAAGTGTTAATAAAAGCTGCATTTTTAGTCTTTTACAATCGGACAACTTAAGACTCAACAGTAAATGACGCTAGAACCTTAATGACCTGAGAATTTAGAACTGTCACCATGTTGATATTAGTCATTATAAGTAATTAATAAACTGTAAAATAGGTTTACACTCAATTGCATGAAGGCCACACCAAGTTTTGTCGTCATTAGAGGGTAAAATGACGGGCGGACTTAACTATATAAAATAATCTTACACTTCCTTAGAAAGAAATGCTGAATGGGGAATAAGCTAAGTGAAAGTCAGCTGTTAAATCGTGCGATAAAGCAGATGAAACTGAATCCTGGTTTTTCCTGGCGTCTCCGACGAGAGCAATACTGATGATTATCGATTTGTCACATACGTGTATAAAGTTTAACAACCATATTTATAATTGTTTAATTTTAACCGTCTAATCACAATAAAATATTTTATTAAATATTAAAATATTAAAATATTATTACTACAATTAACATTCAATTTTTAAAATATTTAAAATATATTAAAATGATACTCCTCCTATCGAAATGTTCGATGCTCTAATTGTAAATCGAACATTTCGATAGGAGGAGCATCATTTTAATATATTTTAAATATTTTAAATATTGAATGCTAATTGTAGTAATAATATTTTAATGTTTTAATATTTAATAAAATATTTTATTGTGATTAGACGGTTAAAATTAAACAATTATAATCATCACAATATGACGCAACATTATCATCTCAACCATATTTATATGTCTCACTAGATTTATTGGCAGAAATTGAAAAAAAGTTCTTTCTTCTCCGACATGTAACTAATTCTGTGGTGAGTCTGAAGATTTCTGTCTTCTGGGTTGTTGCGCCGTGTAGTCTGATAGAAGTTTACTGACGACAGAGGTCCTTGTTGCCTCCATCATCAGGACGATTTATCTCCCTGATGATGGTGGCAGCTCCTACCTCTGAAATATGTTTTGTATCAGCTCGTCCAAGTAATGTCTAACTGGGGGTATAAGTTACGTAAATTATATTTTATTAAAAAATAAATTATATTATTTAAATACCTTGCATTACTTGTTTCGTATTTGGCGAGGCCCAGTTTCAAATCTCTGGAGGTCTGGAGGCCAGCTATCCTGACTGAGGCTTCCGAGTTATTATTCAGTCTCTCCAGGCTTTGCGTTATTATAGCAACTGTGTTAAAATGTAAATGCAACTAACAAATCTTCCAAACCATAAATTCACGCGCTGTTTTGTGTAAGTTTAGAAATTTTCTTCATTTTTCTGAGAACAAAATTCCTAAGAAATAATGTTATAAAATTTGTTATGTTTGCTTTTCGTAAAATATTTGAGATTATCGAATTAATGATAGTATATTTTCTTTTAAAAAATCTGAGCTGAAGAGATATTTGGGAGACCTTCCTAAATAACAACGTTAAACGATTCTCACATTCGGAATGTGGTTCACGTGAGGGTTTATGTGAACACGATAATGAACATTCGACTTCAAAAAAGAGGCAGGGAATTTCTTAACACACTTCTCAATAATTACTCTGTTAACATGGAATTACTCAATATTTACATTTACATTAAGCATTCTTCCTATCTTGTATTTTATTGTTAATTTCTACAAAATTTCTGTTCTGGGAATAATGATATGTTAGCTTGACTCAAGAGTCATAATGTACGTGTTTTTGCAAGCTTTAAACCTTATACGTGAATGTAATGTCACAAAAATTGTGACTAAAATTTTAAGATTTTATAATATTTGTAGAATGCACTTAAGCCATCACGTATATTTATAGTTATTTTAACCAACAAGATGTCGAGTTCAGAAAAAGGTTATTACGTCCGTTTAAGACAGATTTACCTGTTACTGACGTGTCCTTCAAGATATCCTATGTTTACTCTATTAAAGAAGTTAGTTCACACAACGAAGTTGGAAGAAGTTTGCCAGTTGAACAGATATATTTTACAAAGACGAACTTACTGTGTTATTTTTTACAGGTGTCCTTACCTTGTTAGCCTTTGTTTAATACAGACGCAAATCAGTTGTTAGAAAATCAAATGTAGAACAGCCAATGTTCTTTTATTTGTAGTCCGTAAAATATTTTTCACGTCGAAAAACATTTAAAAATTCGTGAATCTTAATGAGGTTTTTGTGTGTGCGTGTTCAATGAGGTGTTTGCGATGATCTTGAAATAGAATATAAATCATGCATACAAACAAAACTGTTTACACTTTGAAGGACATTAATTCCAAACGCTCTAAGTATGCTCTGTAAAATCCAATAGTCTTTTGATTTGTATTATATGAATTAATTTGTTTTGCCACTGATGATGAACTCTTGAGGTCGAAACGCGTTTGGCATTAGTGTCCTTCAAAGTGTAAACAGTTCTGTTTGTATGCATGATTCATATGTTTGTGATGAACTTATTAAATTTAATATCCTTAGTTACACTTAGTTGAGACACCGAACACGGCCTTAGTGTTCACTAGTTTATAATAAATGCCGATAGATGGCGGGATAAGTCTTCCTATTTTTTTTTTGTGTGTGGAAGGCTCTGTGTATCCATTTTCGAGGCATTTACCGCTGGCGTCTGTTGGATGATCCCATTTTGCATTGCGGTAGTCATCAGATGGCTGTGGGTTGTAACCCAAAACGCGTCTGAGTGGTGAGCGGACAACCACTACTACTATAGAATAATTTTTCCTTTGTGTGTCCCATCTCCGATGGGGGTAATTACATCATATAGAGCCGTTCATTGATGTTACCACACGGACGAATTATTATTATTACATGTACACGACACGCGAAAGACCATTTTGTGTAATTGTTTCTCGTGTGTGGCGAGAAAACGTCTCGTGATACACAATAAAGCCATTTTTCGTTAATTTTTGTTTTAAATATAATGCTTTACAATTTTATACGTGTAATAATTTGCATTATATGTAATGTATATATCTCTTCGCTCGCTTTATCTTATAGTTATTCGTAATTTCTGTAATTTGAATACATTCCACAATACGTAATTCTTTATGCACGTCATTCGTGAGAGAAAATGAGAAGCGATTTATGAATTGTTATTGCGTATTTTACACTCTTACGTTAAAACTACGGTATTAATTACGTGTAATAAAAACTTGTACTATTTACGTTCTTACAGCATTGTCTATCAAATCGAACGTCACGTGTCCTAAACCCTTTTACGAATAACAATATTAAAATGTTTTCGTTTTTAGTGCCTTAAATTAGGCCACGACCGCTTCCAACCACATCCTTTCCGATTATTCGACGCTATATAGTCTGAACTACAGAAAAGACGTCGTTAAGTGAAGTATTAGTAATAATAATTAATACATTTTTATTGTAAAGAACTTGTACAACTTTGAACGCTGATAGCAGTTTGCGGATTAAGCCAATAGGAAAATATTTCCGCGGGATTTTCTAAAATAGTTGGAAGTCCTGGGTGTGCCCAACAGAGGCGCTGTTGTAACATCAATAAATATGACAGAATTAACTGGTGCAGAGAAAGGACATTGGTTTTGAGCTTTGAGGGGGACCGGATCAGGTTCACAAATGCAAAGATTTCGCACGCATTAAAACAGAAAACCTCTCACCAGGACTTGGTTATACGAATTTCCCACAAATTTTGTGTTTTATAGATGTCGTTCGTGATCTTTAAAAATCAGAAATCAGGAACAATACAAATTTCCTCATATCGACTACACTCACATTTAAATTATTATATTCAGTTTATATTTCTATTGAACGAATTTGTTCTGAAACATTCCTTTTTTTATATATTATTGATTGTCCTCTATAGGTCTATATTCATTATGTACAGGGTGGGTGTGAAGTAAGTAGTCATTGAGAAATGTTTATAACCTCTATATTTCCAATGCAAAGCGATTATTTAATACCTACTTACTTACCACTCACCCTGTAGGTTGAAATGGGGCGAGAGGCTGAATTTGAGGACTGTCATGATGTTTCTTCAAGATCAAAATTGAATAATTGTCGTAAAGCTACTTTTGAAACACGCTGTATTAAGGGAATATCGCAACAAACATTTTTTCTAAAGGGCCAAATAATAAATATTTTAGGCTCTGGGGGCGAAGAGGCAAACTCGAGGATATTTATATATGTAAGCCTATTTATGTAACAAGAAAAAAACAAGTTTTAACAAATTTGTTGAACAAAATGTAACGTAATAATAATAATACGTAGACTATAATTGTTTGAAATACAGCTCTGCTAATGAGAAGAATGAAATTGCCTGTTTATGTGATAATAGTTCACCAAACTGAGGTTTAAATTCAGTACTCCCTATTATCAAAATTAATTGTAAATTTTCATCCGTTAATGCTAACCTGTATTGAAATTTTATATATTTCGTCTTTGAAAATGTCTTTTCACACAGGTAGGTGCTGCCAAATACAGATATAAATCCCCGAGAATATGATCTTAGTTGACGTATTCATCGCTTGGAAGACATTTATAGAATTCTGTTAGATTCTTCTCTTGAAATTTGCAGATTAATCACATCCAATTGAAGGTTAGGTAGAAGCTTCTCAATTGTACAGTGAAATGGATTTTGAAATATGGAAATGTCTTCTGCACTTGTATCAAGATCCGAAAAACGCTGTTGGAACTGAATTTTGAGTTCAGAAAATATATCCGTAAAAATTTCAAAGAATTAAATAGGTAAAATCCGTTCTTAGCTCGCGGGCCGTAGTTTGCCGACCCCTGATGTAGAATAATCGCAAAATCACATATAACGCGTTATTGAGTGTAGTAAAAAATACAACAATTTAAGCTTATAGAAGTGCATAAATTGAAGAGAAATTATTTGCTAATTTCGTGTCCTGAACATTTTGAAGCTCGTACGGTCGTAATCGTGTCTCGTGTTTCTGCAATGTCGTGATTCTAAAACAGAGCAAGCCTGTCCCTGGCTTAACAGCGCCTGTCGTTTTCTCTAGTACAGACAACACTTCGACAAGCTTTGCCAAAAACAACTTTCAGCGTTGATGTGATTTATCCTCATTTCAGTTTTGTTACCATCGATTTTTGCATACTTTGGCAGAAAGCCATTTCACTCGATTAAAAGAACATTTGTTCACTGGTCACATTTTATGGCAAGTACAGGATGAAATGATTACTCGTGTCTGTAGATTTTACAATAAAACCTTCCTTTGTTCTAATACGAAACAAAAGCAATGTAATATATTCAATTGAATAAAAATTTACTTGGATATTATCCATCGTCTAGTAAATATAAAACGTAAAACGACGTTTCGGAGATGGGACTCTATCTAGTGGGCCCAACTGTGTAGGAACCTGAAGACGGAGATAGAGTCCCATCTCCGAAACGTCGTTTTTACGTTTTATATTTACTAGACGATGGATAATATCCAAGAGGTCCGGAGATAGGGATTAGCTCTATCTAGTGGGACCAACTGTGTAGGAACCTGAAGACGGAGATAGAGTCCCATCTCCGAAACGTCGTTTTTACGTTTTATATTTACTAGACGATGGATAATATCCAAGGAAAAAGTCCGGAGATAGGGATTAGCTCTGTCTAGTGGGCCCAACTGTGTAGGAACCTGAAGACGGAGATAGAGTCCCATCTCCGAAACGTCGTTTTTACGTTTTATATTTACTAGACGATGGATAATATCCAAGAGGTCCGGAGATAGGGATTAGCTCTATCTAGTGGGACCAACTGTGTAGGAACCTGAAGACGGAGATAGAGTCCCATCTCCGAAACGTCGTTTTACGTTTTATATTTACTAGACGATGGATAATATCCAAGGAAAAAGTCCGGAGATAGGGATTAGCTCTGTCTAGTGGGCCCAACTGTGTAGGAACCTGAAGACGGAGATAGAGTCCCATCTCCGAAACGTCGTTTTTACGTTTTATATTTACTAGACGATGGATAATATCCAAGAGGTCCGGAGATAGGGATTAGCTCTATCTAGTGGGACCAACTGTGTAGGAACCTGAAGACGGAGATAGAGTCCCATCTCCGAAACGTCGTTTTTACGTTTTATATTTACTAGACGATGGATAATATCCAAGAGGTCCGGAGATAGGGATTAGCTCTATCTAGTGGGACCAACTGTGTAGGAACCTGAAGACGGAGATAGAGTCCCATCTCCGAAACGTCGTTTTTACGTTTTATATTTACTAGACGATGGATAATATCCAAGGAAAAAGTCCGGAGATAGGGATTAGCTCTGTCTAGTGGGCCCAACTGTGTAGGAACCTGAAGACGGAGATAGAGTCCCATCTCCGAAACGTCGTTTTTACGTTTTATATTTACTAGACGATGGATAATATCCAAGAGGTCCGGAGATAGGGATTAGCTCTATCTAGTGGGACCAACTGTGTAGGAACCTGAAGACGGAGATAGAGTCCCATCTCCGAAACGTCGTTTTACGTTTTATATTTACTAGACGATGGATAATATCCAAGGAAAAAGTCCGGAGATAGGGATTAGCTCTGTCTAGTGGGCCCAACTGTGTAGGAACCTGAAGACGGAGATAGAGTCCCATCTCCGAAACGTCGTTTTTACGTTTTATATTTACTAGACGATGGATAATATCCAAGTAAATTTTTATTCAATTGACTCTTCACCATCGTCAAGAAGTTTTAGATTTGATAATGTAATATATTACGTATAATCCATTGACATTTATTCAAGTTTTCACGTGTTTCTCGACAAATATTTCCAGTCATTTTCCTTCACTTTCCACCGATAATAATTCGAAACGTCATTTCGAATTGTGCGTCGTAAATGGAAAATTTCTCTCAGAGGAAGTTAGTGCCATGCGATAAGAAACAATTTTAGAATAAACAGTTTATCTTAAACTCTGTCAAATACAACCAACTACCAAATCTTGCATACCGAATAGAGATTACGTTTTCAAGAAATCGTGATTTACAATCTGTTATTGTAGATTTGTTCTAAGGATATTTTTTTTGACCAATTTTTTTGCCTCATACCCAAATTATTTTGGATTTTAAAATTAGGCCCACACACAACTTTAAAGTTTTATTAATTCTGTCTGATTAGTTTTCGTTTGTATCGATCCAAAATCTTGATCATTTGAATTTTTATGACGTTTCACAATGGTAATATATCAGTGTGAATTTACAGTGACCATTTCTTCATTACAAACATTCTTCAGCTTTATTTTCTACGAAATCTAACATCTTTGCTGTCGTATACATTTTATATATTCTTAAAATAAACACTGAAATATATACTGCAACTTCCATAAGTCCGAGAGCATATATTAACAATATCATAATAAATTTCCGAATATGAATTTAATGCTCGCAGAGAATGTAAATACGTGTAATATTCCTTACAATTATAAGTAATCAAATAATTGTCTGGCCATTTCAGTTTTATATCAGAATAGACAGTCTTAAGAACCACTTTACTTAACAATTTCATAACAAGTAATTCTATACTAAAACACGAGCTTTTGACTGTGTTTTATCAGAAAACTACAATTAAAAACACAAAGACATTTTTTAACTGAAATCAGATTTGTTCTAATCTGTTAATTAATGATCTCCGTGTGTTTCTTAAGTCATCCTAATGGTTAGTGTGCTCGCCACTGGACCTAAGGTTCGCGGGTTCGATCCCGGCCGAGGTCGATGGATTAAGGATGATAAAAATCCGTAGCACAACTTCCTTCGTAGATTTACGGCATGTAAAAGAACCTTACGAGATGTTTCGTAAGCAAAATTCAGCGGCCATTTCTCAACCAAGTCTCTCCTGATTCCCTACTAGATGGCTCTGGCAGTCAAATCAGGATTGAGTAGAAATTGTGCAGAGGCCGTGGGCTGGTCACTCACTACTCGTAAATGCACACTTCGAAAGACAAATAAACCTCCGAATGGAGGGTGGCGAAGACCCACAAATGGGTTGTAGAGCCACAGGAAGATTAGGAAATGTGTTTCTTAAAGAATTTGGCGGTGTCACTAAAAACCACTTCTTAGTGGTGATCGTCTGTCGTTCAGTATGAAGTTTTAACTTCCTATTAAAATTTTTAATATTATCTAAATTCCTCGCCTTGGCCTAGTTACTTTGTATTAAATTATTGGGGGTTAACGTGGTATTAAACACGCTACATTACAGTTCGGAGGGGAATATTTTTGGAGGGGACATTTAAAAATGTCATCCTTTATCCTATTTCCCGTTGTCGACTCAAAGTTAATTTTTCTTAAGAATGTTTCGTGACTTGTAGTCGCTTTTGTCATGAGCAGAATCTTCTGAGAGTTCTTATGCAAATTTTGTATTGTAGATAACCTATTCTGCAGTTCTAGTCGCAAAATTCAGACCAGTTTTTGAATTTTAGATTGTTTAGTATAAACGTTTTCGTGTTCATGTTTCGGACGGTATTATTATAATCTGCATGAAGAATGTGTGTCTTGAAAAATTATGTTCGTGTCACCTAAGATAAAACATTTGGCCAACAGAAGTTTATTTAAAAAGAAAATTCCTTGTTCAAAGTCGTAAATACTACACAACATACGTCTTGCGGCGTTTAGTTTTCACGATACACGTCACCGTCAAATGGCGCTAGCTATCAAATGATCAAACCACGGTTGCCTCGTAGTGATACAAAACGTGTTCAAGGCAGCCATCGTACATTTCAACTGCAGACGGCAGCGCGCCTCGCGGCATTCACTCGAACATGCATTTACATGCTGGCATCGACCGTAGTCACAGCTGCTTGAGGTCTTGCCACGAGATTTGCTTTAACGTGTCCCCGCAGGGAAAAGAAATCCGACGACCGAAGAGGGAAATTTTAGCGAACGCATGCCCGAAGCAGAGGTTCGGGGAGGAGCTGCCGCTCATGCGCAATAATGTGCAGTCCCATGACACAACACTTCATTGGGTCTAGCGTGAAGCTTTGGTGTTTCGGTGGTCGATCTCTGCGGCCTTTAATTCAAGATGGATACGTACAACGCTCCAGCAGCTGTAATTACTCACGTAGATGTTGCCGGGACGCGTATTTGGGACGTCTGTCATCTAAAAGGCGGAGGCAATTGCTGCAGGTGAGTAGTTAAACGTGGTGCAAACAATCGTGTTTGCATTAAGTACAATGTGCGAGAAGCGGCTTTTCCAAAGTGAACTTAATGGGAATGTTGATGATATAGCAGTGCGGCGTAGCACAAAGCCATGCTGGAATGCCGATGGTGTTTGCGGAAGGTACAGTGCACGACTGTAATCTTGCGACTTGGTGATTGTGGAAGTAGGGTGAAGGAGGAAAGATAGCGTCTGCCTTTAACGCTACGGACTTTCTGCATTCCTTGCAAGTTTGAAGATTACAGTCGTGGACTGTAACTGATAGTGCACCGATTCGTCACTTACGTTTGTATCCTGAATGAGACGTACCAAAAGTTTGATCGGGCCCTGAGGTTGCAAAGCATGCTTCCACTGGACGGACAGCCCGCCTCGGATAGGAGGCACAGATCATCGTGCTCTGCCAGTCTGGCCTTCAGCATCACGAGTGATTACACTAACAGATAATAACATTCAGCAACCACGTCTCTTTACACACACAATGATACCTTTGACGTCCTTGATATATTGACTGTCAAGGACCTCGGATCACGTGACTATCCAGATCGCAACCACATGCAGGTCTTTTCAAAACCTGAAGTGAATGGACCCGGCTCCATTACAAGCTTGCCTTGAAGACAGACTTTGGTTATGTACGTCGAATTTGATGAAGAAAAAAATAGAAATTTGCCAACAGTCCAACAGAACTTTAAGATATATAACACATTGGGAATTTAAAATAAAATTATTACAAAATTTTTAATTAAAATTATTACTCGTGGTTTTACAATAAAATAATACAATCTTAGTTATTAATTCAATTCAGTTCTTTATTTTTAGGATGCAGTATCAACAGGCAGATGGCCAATTACAGATGCAGCGCAAGAGAAGAACGCAATAATAAATACAGCAAAATAAGAAACAGATTATCAAAAAATTTTGTGATTGTAGAGGACATTAATGCATAAAGGCAACCTTTTGCTGAATATGTATTAATATCTTTTTAATAATAATGTAATGAAATTGAGCGAATTATGTTGAAAGGAGAAGAAAACATTCCAAACAAAAACAAATGAGATACAAATTTGGGGAATTTATATAATTAGGACGACAGCACATTGTTAATCAGTGCTGTGTGGAGGAGATGAGAAGGGGAAAAAAATTATATGACTTTATATCGAATATAAGTAATATCTAATATACAGATTGTATAGCAGTTATTATAGAATATGATTAATGAAAACAATTTTTTGTTTTGAATATATCGAAGTTCCTGCAGACAGCATTAGCAGTTGACGTGCATCTAGCAGAAGGACAGTCTTTAATTGAAAGGCTGTACCTAAACTTAGAAAAGTCTCTGAATAGGAACAAAATCAAAGACATACAGTTCCCAGAAGGGAAGGACGATATTTCAAACCACGGTAAACTTGGATAAGGGACATCGCATCAATGCAATACCTCCTCTTATGTAAAGATTTGGGTGTGTAGTACTCTCAAAGGGGAGGAAGATACCAATAAATAAAGGAGAGTTACAAGCATCAGGCCTTACAATACCAGAGTCAATAAAATTAATACATAATTTACTATAGTTCATAAATACTAAGTCTGAGGTCAAGAATACATGTGGAGGTGTAGATGGCATCTCCCTTGAGTTTGGGGGTAATAATGGCAATTATCCTGAAAGTGTCCACGCTTCCAGTCAAAACAAGGGGTGTTGAAATCACCCATCAGAATAACTTGAATGAGATTCAAATTACAGCCTCACGATGAGTATTTTTCCCAAAGTAACGTTCCTGTGATTAACTGAATCATCGGAAGCTTCCGAAGGAAGACTTTGCTCTCGTGTAGTTAATTTGATTGTAGCGGAATTAAAATAAATGAGGTAATGACCTCATGCAAGAATTTTGTTTTATGACCATTTCCACTAATCATGACACTCGACTTCATCTATTGAGACTTTATGAAAGTCTGTGTAATTTATTATTTTATTTTTTTAACTTTCTTCTGCAGCCTGTGAAGATATGAGGTTGTGTGAATTACTGGAGATGCTTATAAAGGCTGTTTCTTTGTGTGCAGAGACACCGCTATGGCTTCTGCTACAGATAGCGCCCATAAAGAACGAGCGAGACCTGGTCGTGCTGTTCCTCCTGACATTCAGAGATATAACAGCACTGAAGCAGCCCATCGAGTCAGACGACAACAAAGGAGGTACAGGTCACTTCCTATTTTTCATTGGTCTTTAAACATTTCAGCTCGCGTAATATATTAATGTTTAATCGTAACAGAATAACTGGGACAGCTTTCTCATGAATGTAGCCAGTTTACTGAATGGGCCCAACGCTCGAGGGAATGCGTCTGATGCCACAGCTGTCATCCTACGTGCCCACTCTCAAGACATTACCAACCGATCTCACCTTGCGTGTTAGCACATAAGAACTTCGAGGGGCAGTCAAAATGTTCTCGGAATTGTGGTATAGCACTGTAATGGTAGGACATATGGAAACGCTGACCTTATCACCTTCAAAATAGGACCTTTGCGCACACACACACACTTGCTCCATCGATCCTGCCATTGTTGGAAGCACCGGTGGAAGGCTACGTTTGGAATCTTCCGGAGTTCGGCCGTCGCATTCCATTTAATGTCCTCCATGGTTGCAAAACGCGCTGCCTTGAGGCCTATTTTCAGAGTAGGGAGCAGCCTGAAGTCACTAGGAACGAGATCCAGAGAGTATGGTGGTTGGGTGATGACGGGAATGCTTTTCTCGGCGAGGTGATTCTCAGCAGGCCAGTTGAGACTGCCCCTAAAAAAGGCATCCAAGTCAATACGAATGGTTTCCAACTTCTTGGCTACCCTGACGGAGGGGTTCTGTGCTACTCCGCTGTTGTAAGAAAACTACCAGAAAATAATTTGAAAGAGGCACGGTTTCAGTACGCCATACATGGAGGGCTTCAGCTGAAGTTATTATTATTCCAACATTTCAGGAGCCATAAGACAAAGAAATCCACACCCTACTGGGTTCAACTGACAGGCATCCATCCAGCGAAATTACTTTTTGTAAAAGTGAATTTATCCGATGGGATCATCCTCTCATGCGCGGCAATAGCACTTATTCTGAACACGTCCAAGATGTTAATCCCGTTAGTGTCGGCATGTCCTCAGTTACAGCTTATATGGCGCCGTTTACCATTTGCAGCGATGTGTTACGTACAAGGGACTGGTCTGACGTAGCAAGGGATGATAACCAGCGCTTGTGTAGGGAGAATTAGTGTCTGGTTTTTAATGTAGCGTTGACATGGCTGATCAAACAACAAATTTCTATAAGTAATTTGGCTGAAGGAAGTAAGTGAAAGTATTATTCGTGTAGTTGTATAATAAGTTTATTTGTGAGTAATCATATTTGTATCTTCAAAAAATGTAGTTTGCTCATCTCAGGGATTTATATTCATTCATATATTGCTTAAATTAATTGCTTTATTCAAATTCAAGTCTAAAAATTATAGTGTACTTGTTTTTTTTTCCTGCAGGTTTGAGCAAATTTGCAAAACTGGCTCGTTCAGTAACGCGGAGTCGATCAGTGCTTGTTTCACAGTTCTCATCCCACCTGCCCAATCTCAAGGACACCACCAAGCAATCTCACCTCGCACATGTCAGTACAACAAAATCATTAGTTATGTTTGTTAGGTTAGGTTAGCTTAGGTTAGGTTAGGTTAGGTTAGCTTAGGTTAGCTTAGGTTAGGTTAGGTTAGGTTAGGTTTGTTTAATGGTGCTGTCAGTTGCTCAGACTGTAAAGCACTGGATAAATAAATAATAAAATTATTTATTTAAGGAAAATGATAAAAAATCTCATTCAGGTCAGCCTGCGAGCTGAGACTTCACCTGTGATATCCTGAATGCAAAACAGGGGTGCCAGCTATTCAACCGTGACATTCCGTAGATTTTATGAGGAGGTAACATATTAACTCGTGTTACAAGTCAGATTTTTCTTGAGACAGGAGAGGAAACAGTTCTTGTCTTTAATTTTTCTTGGATGTTGACCGTATTAATAATCATGTGTATTTTTAAATTACTTTTCAGTAACAGTAAGAGCCTCCTGATGACACTAACATATTTATTTGTGAAAATTAGCATTTTCTCAGTAGAAAGTACTTTGCTATAACATCAGTTGTAGTTTGTCGTTGTCTTCTTCTTCTTCCGTTTCTTGACCGTTACTTCGGTCTTCCGGTGCCTAATATTTTCTTCCATTCTTCTCTATTTTCCCATCCTTCCGGATGTAGTTTCCGCTCTATCATGGTTCTTGTAATTCTGTCGTTCCATCCTTCCTCTCTTCCTTCTCTCTTTTGGTTGCCATTTCATGGTCTTCTTTGGTAACCTTTCCTCCTCCATCCTTTGCACGTGTCCGTACCAAATCAGTTGTCTTTTCTCTATATCCTCTATTATATCTCGATCCACCCTCGTGATTTCTCTAATCCTTTCGTTTCTCACTCTCTCTCTTCTGGAAATTCCAGCCGCTCTTCTTAGGAAATCCATTTCCATTATTCTAAACTTAATTTTTTGTTGTTCCGAGAGTTGCCAAATTTCTGCTCCATATAGAGCAACGCTTTGTACCATCGTTTTATATATTCTCTCTTTCGTTCTTTTTGTGATATTTTTGTAGTTTGTTTAACATTAAGAATTAAGATAAGTTATTGTATTTTACCATTGAATATTTACAGACTGATAAACTAAGACTGGCAATCTGCCATCTGTCCAATTCAAAGAATCAGTTTAGTCTAACTGCTGATTCACCGTTAATATTATAATGGGATACATTTTATTATTACAGAATTGGTGTTATTAGAATATTCACTGTTATATTTTGCATGAAATGTCTACTATAGAAAAAGTATTAGAAAACTAAAAAAAGATGGAAAAGCATATAAAAGAGAGTTATTAATTTGTATATCCTTTGTGATATAATTTATGAATAATGTTGTGTTTCTGATTTAAGTCTTTATTGAGATAATTTTTAGACTTGTTTTCAAACCACTGACCATGTTTTATTATGTATAATTGCATAATATGATAGTAAATAAGGCCATATCCAGATTAAATTGCAGTAAACTCTCGATTATCTGTGTGCAGATATCTTCTTTGCAAATTATCTATGCATTATTTTTTGTACGTAAACACAGATGCGTGTGAACTAGGCTTTCTCCCTTTTTTTGTCGTCATACTGACCTGTTCAGCAGGGAGAGGTGGGTTTGAGTGGAATTGGGTGGATCTAGATAAAATATGGTTGTACAGAGTTTTTTGGTTTTTTTACTGCTTAACGCTTTTGGATCTGAAGTACGATGTCCAGAAAATGTAAGAAAATTGTATGACGACAAAACTAAAGTTCATGTCAATTGAAAAATGTTAGAATAGGCAGTTGGTGTCAAAATTAGTCAGCGATGCTGGGACAGGGATACAAACCATATGTGATGTAAAAAGAAAAAGAAATTAATGAAATTTATAAGGGACTGTGATACTGCTGTTCGACCTTCCACCTGCAGGAGTATGAAAAAAATCTGTATGAAGAGGTGGATGTTGCGTTTCTTTGTGAAACTTTGAAATTGGAATGAGAGTTCAATGCCTCCATTGGATGCCTGCGTAGATCGGAGCAGCAATACGGTTCATGTAAAATTGCTGTTCTCGGAGAGAGACTTACTCGTTGGTGCCAGTGATGTAGCAACCAATATGTTTCAAATATAATTTCAGAAAAGTAGGATTTGAGGTTATGGCAGTGAGTACAAAGATGGCTGTCTTCCTGGTTATAGTACTGCGTAGTCCAATAGAATTTTACGAACATTTCTGAGGTCCTTGCTGCCTCCTTCATGAGGGTGATAACTCATCACCCAGAAGATAACCATCTTCATAATTACAGAAATTTTACACGAAGAAAACTTGAAACCAGATAAAATATGCAAAGCTGATGAAGCAAAATTATACTGGAAGGGTTTACGAGCAAGAACCCTTGTGTTTGGGAGAGGGAAGTGTATTCCGAGGCATAGATCATCTAACAAGCACCTTATGGTCAGGGCGTGAGGCTAACAACATTTCGCCGTAAAGAACAGCGTTGTTATGAATAAGTTACCAAAGCCTCTTTCAGCTCTACAAGATGATTTTCAGTGTTTCCGTGAGAAATAAATCAGTAGGGCCAACTTTAAGAAAGATAATATTGAAGAATAGCTACAAAGTAGTGCATTTCAAAGACATGACCATAATGGACATTATGTGTTGACAGTGCTAGAATACGTGCGTCAAAGGGTTCGACTATAGTGATATTACATGTGCCAGGAAAATTTGTACCACTGTGAGAAGGAATTTAAGCAATATAAAAAAAAATTCAAAATTCTTTTTGAAATAAATGTCAGTCGTTTAAAAAAGGGGTAAAATAATTTGTGATATTTTGTGAATACACCGAACAATATCTTTTGGACATCTGTGTTTTTCAATTATTCGTACATCTCCTCTCCTTCAAATAATCAGGAGTTTACTGCATGTAGTAAACATAAAGTCTTTAACATTTTATCTTGATTCCTTTGTTTCAATACTGCAAACAATGATGGCGCGTGGAACTACCACAGATGATGAGCCTGAATGCCGATGTGATGCCCCAGTACCGTCAAGAAGCACCCAAAACTCCGCCCCATATACTGTTACATTACTGTGCATTTAAGGCTATCTGGGACTGGATTATTCTATGCCTTACATTCTACACTGCAATTATGGTGCCCTACAACGTCGCCTTTAAGAACAAAACTTCTGAGGATGTGTCATTACTCGTGGTGGACTCAATAGTGGATGTCATCTTTTTTATTGATATCGTGTTGAATTTTCACACAACGTTCGTGGGACCTGGAGGGGAAGTGGTCTCGGACCCTAAAGTGATACGCATGAACTATCTCAAGTCGTGGTTCATAATCGATCTGCTTTCATGTCTACCGTATGATGTGTTCAACGCTTTCGACCACGATGAAGATGTAAGTAGTACCATGCCCTCTGATGGTGTTGATTGTGGAAACTCGGTGAACGAAGCTGCCGCGTCTGTGGATGCTTTTGGCCAGGACGTAAGTAGAAATCACTGCTCTTGCTCGAGGTGACTGCTACAACTCTGATCTTTCAACAAAATAAAAGTTATAAAACATTTAATACATTTATTGTGTTTTTGGATCCGCTGTGCTCGTCCTTCCGTTTTAAAACCACTTTTACCTGTCGTCATCAGAATTTGTTTTGACTAACTTTAAAACATATGGATAAATGTATTTAATGTTTTATGATTTAGTTGATATTTAAAATGATGATGTCACTTACCAGTTATTTTTTTAAATTTATAAATTAAAATGAAATATGTTTACTTTATATTCAGAAATGTGTTTTTATTACCAATTATGATTTTTGCTTCAAGTAAAAATTATTTATGTAAACTGTATTGGATGAATACAAAAATATCTGTGTCCATTTTTATTTATCTTTGGTGACAGTAATGGACCTTGCATCTGAATTAACGCTTCGAATTGCGCAATTAATTTCCTCTTGCCGTAATAGCAATTTAGTACTGAAACACTGTGTCTGAGAGAATCACATTGGTACTTGTCATTAAATATAGTTGATGTATCAGTTTATAAACCCTGTTTTTCGCCACGTGATTTCACTATAGAAGCATCTACTACACTTGTTACAGGCTTTTGTGAATATGGTAATGAACCTTCTAGTTCAATAAAAGGCAAAGAATTTTTTCTTGACTAGAAGAGTTTCTCAAGAACGACTGCTCCAAGGAATTATTTTGTTAGTAAGAATTGAATTTCAGTAAATTAAAATAATGTGATTTATCCCGGTCATGAAAGCTAGCAATGGCTGGGGGTTCGTCATGCTGACCACACGTCGCCCTATATCTGGTTTGATGATCGTTCGCCTCTGCTTAGGCATGTGAACGTGAGGCCAGCAGCCAGCTAGTCGGCTTTGACTCTCAGAGACCTGTTTCGCCACGGAATAAAAAATATAATAAATAAATGTGATTTATCCAATTTTTTTTTATAAGATCTCTGTTTATGTATTAATAATAATAATATTATTATTGATATAATTTAAGACGTTTTGAAGAGACTACTACAAAATTGTTGATATGGAATGTGGAAGTGACATTATTATTTTAAGTATGTCGTAATAAGAACATTAACCCACTCTCTGTTTTAGCAAATTTCTTATCAGCATAACATACATTTCATTTGAAAATTTGCTCATAATCTTAAAACATACATTAGTTTTCATCGAGTCACGTATTTCATTCGCTGTAGTGTTTGTTGATGTTGCTCTTCTAAGTTATGATGCCGTGTGGACTTGTAGGCGGACACCAACGTTTTGGATAAACATTGGGATCTACCCGTGAGCCAACATGACGCGACAACCCAGCAGAACGACATAGCCACTGTCATGACAACCTCATATCTTATACTTTAGTACTTTTCTTCTCGCACATAATTCTACTCTGAATTTTAGTAGCAGTTTAGACTTGATAGTTGAATCGTGCACTGCCGTAGTAACATCCCAAAAGAAATTCATATAATTCTTTGTAAATACGTAAATATATATAAAAAATTGTACATATAAAATGTAGATTTTTGTAATTTTAGAAACGTATTTTTTAAGTCGCTGAAAATTTATCGATACGATACGCTTCCAAGCCAGTGTTATTCATTAAGCAAATTCATATTAAGCTGGAAGACATGAACTGCATCTTGTTATGCATTTTCTAGAACAGAGAGTAGGAAAGAACACAACAACAGAAATCAGCAGGAGGCGATACATTTGCAGGTATATGTTTTCTACCTCTTGGTCTGGGAAGATTTTTTTCCTTTGTCCTCTCTTTGCATCTACTTTTTTTTCTCTCAGTTTAACATAACTTTAACAATTTCTTTATGGTCTCTTTTAGCTGCTGTTGTGATGGCTTTCTTATACAGTCTCCTTATATTGGTTTTAATTCTGTATTTTCTATTTGCATTAACTGCAGTGCTGGTAGCAAGTCTGTAAGTAGCTGTGTTTTCTGCTTTGAACTTGTGTAGTTTCTGAAGCATGAATTTCCGATAGAATTGTCGATGGATAACGTCGTTAACCCAATTTCTACAAGAGTATTAATGAGGTAATTATTTCATATACCTGTACGAAACAATATATAACTCATCTTAACTTTATTCAGTAGAAAATAATTTTACAGTACACGTCTGTAAATAAATACACAGAGCGACACAGTAGCATGCGCATATTCATATAAAATTTGTGCAGTGAATATTAAATTATTTCTTTACTCTAATTATTTTCCTTTTTTTTGCCTTGTAAGGTTAACAAATTGTGTGCGCAGCAAAATTAATTTGTTAATCTGAATAAATAGTAAAGAAAATTAATTTGGGATGTGAGATTTCCACAGCAGAAAAAAATATTAGCTTCTGGTCTTCTATGTATTGACACTTTGTAGTCCTGTAGGTGCTATGTTTCAAAAGAAGCAGCTGCCTTTATCTTCAGGATAGAAGTTGGTAGAGTGAGGTGTTGTTGGATTGAACCATAAATGAAACCCGGAGGTGTATCTTCTATCTTCCGTCCCTGGTTCTAATGGGCCAGTGTCCTCGTTATCCTTAGATTTATCTGTTCGTCTTTTTTACATAACGAACCACATTTCATCTGTATTATTTACTCTGAAGATGGGGACAGCGGATTCCTCTGAAATGTCGGTAATCACCCACCAGACTGTACATTGTCAAAACTAAGATCACAATCAAAAAATTGATTTCTAATGTAGCCCTACTAGAATTTAGCAAATGCTGTAGATGAATCTAAATGTTTTTAATTTGTTACAGTGAATCCAAAGTCTTCAATTTAAAATCAAAATGATCCATTCTCTTATGAAATGAACAAAATGTGAATAGAACACATATAAAGTTTGACTTTGTTGCGATACATCATGGAATTTACGTTAACCTTTATTTCCTGGCCATATAGGATTTGAATAATTTAAACCTTGAAACTAAATGGCAGCCAACATGACTTAATCCATGGGGCTTAATGGTTTATCAGCGTATTACCACAGCACATGGTGAGCTAGCGTGATTGTGTGTAAACTGTGAGACGTGGTCAATAATGTTATTCAGGTCACAGGTCAAACAGCGTAATGCTAGTAATGCCCAACCTTAATCAGAGAAATGCAGTGTACTGTCTGTGTAGATAGAAAAACACGAAATTTGCCCATTAATTATTCTCACGATAGAAAAATATTCAGGCTGGTTCCTGTTAGAAGAAGTTAACATTATGCATCAAAACTTATACAGTGTTTAATATTGATATTTGTAGAACCACACTTTTTACTGCTAAATATTTATGCAGAAGATTTCTGGGGGGCCAAAGTGGTTGTGCACTCCTTTAAAATTATTTTACAGAATTATCAGATAAATTGTTGGCAACATTGATTAATAGGGGGGAAAAAAACCTGAAGTTAGAGAGGAAGAATTATGCCCATTTCTTAAAAAAAAAATATGGAACCAAAATTATCATCATTTTTAATCATCCTAGACTTGTGTAAAAATGGGGAGGGTGTATTACTACAATTTATATGATTCAAAATTGGTTTTAATGAAAATAATTTGTGTTATTAGGTGGTGTAGAACATTAATGTAGTTAACTCTTATGATACAGGAATAGGGGATTTAAATCTCTGTATTATGTTTCTCCCACGGTGGTCTAGCGGTTAGAACGCTGGCCTTGTAATCCTGGGGTCTCGGGTTCGATTCCCGGCGGTGCCCGAATTTATAACTTGTGTTGGGCAAGGCCGTGGTCTAGGCAACACGGAGTTTTCCTCCGTGGCATCCCAACAATTACTCCATTCACACACAGAAGAAGGCAATGGCAAACCACTTCTGGATCATCTGCCAAGAACGTATATGAACAGGTCCCAGTCCGAGAAAAGGATGGAAGGATCCTGTTCATATGGACCTGTCGTCAGACAGAACACTAAATAAATAAATATATAAATAAAATTATGTTTCTACCAGCCAACTTTTACTGTTTGGGTTAATTATTAATAACGGTATACTAATGCGGTGCTTGGTGAGCTGTGTTGTGCATAAATTACAATGGACGAATGATAAAGGTAAAAGAATATTATGTAGTGACACCCCAACGTAATATGTGTATAGATGACACATGTTTATTTTTTGCATTGTTCTGTGCAGGGATCAAACTACAGTCAACATTGGGAACATTCAAATTTTCTTCCCAAGTTACAGATGATTACCAGAAAATATGTTTACGTTTCCTTCTGAATTGAATACTTTATATGACGTAGGTTAAATTATCATTGGCTCAGATATCAAGCTGAGATGTGTTTAATTGTCATTAAATAATAATGGTAATACAACAAGTGGAAATGTAATCAACTGTAGAAAGATAATTCTGCAAACTTGATTGGGTGATTTCATATTTCACAGTTAATTTTTTCAAACAAAATAAGTACTTCATCGTCACTAAATGATTTTAATACTTTTTCAACCAAAGCATACGTCAAATTTTTTTGATATAACACTTTCAGGAATACTGTGCTTGTGACTGATAAATTTCATTATACTTTGTGATAGTGGTGATAAATTTTCTTGATATATTAATTTTATTTTTCGTTTAAAATGAATTTATGGTTTTTATAAGTAACAAGTTTGACATGAAATGACCATGACATTAAGAGAATATGATTTAGGGAACACACAAATTTGAAACAAAAAAGCATTCCTTTCCTTGAAAGTGTGTGATAACATTTCCATAAACATAACTTGTTTTTCAGGTTACAGAGTAAAATTACTTTTTCTGTGAGACCAGCTGGGGTCAGAGATAACACCACAAACTGAGGGCAGAGGGCATGAAAATGCGCTGCATGATTAGGGCTGTCATATAATTCATGATGATTAGCGGGGAAAATCGAAGAACTTGGATAAAAACCTTGCTTGAGTTTAATGATGTCCGCCATGATTAAACCCAGGTTACATGGTGATAATCCAGCATCAAGCCACCTGAGCCAAAGCATGCCTCTTTTCAGGGCTAATATATATTTGTAATTTCTTAACGTGTAGTTTCAAATCCTCATTTTAGAAAGAGTTAAATATGTTAATGTTGCCATGATACATTTAGTATCATTAATAATTATTAACTTGATTGTGGTCTTCTGGTTCATGACACTGTATTTTGTAGTTATAAACCCATTTTTTTTAAGTATTTCAGAGACTTGAAACATTTGTTCATATTCTAGCACTACATTAAAAAAAGTAAAGCAGTCCCACTACACACCATGTAGGTCACTTGGGGGGAGAGGCGGTATAGCTCCTACTCATTCTTGACCTTGGCACTAGATGGGGTGAGTGTTAGCATCACGCCCCAGCCGTGCTTTACCCCTGGGAAAGGACCTCGGTACCCATTGGATAGGATGCTGGGTGGGCCCCAGAGCCGGTCTGGACGCAGAGGCTAGAGGAAAAATCCTCTGCCCCCATCAGAGTTTGAACCCCAGTCATCCAGCCCATAGTTAGTCACTATACTGACAGCTATCCCGGCTCCCTACATTACAAAATTGTAATATAATAATATACATCTATAATAGACTTCCCTCACTTATGCCTTTAGCTGAAATGCATGTCATTAATGTGGGTCAACTGCCTGACCTATGTAGCTGATATGAATACATTTGTATTGTTAATTACTCATTGGTCTCCAATTAACACAACAGTACCATTAGTTATTCATATATACTTTTTCTCTAACTAGCGCATATAATATGAATAATGAACATTTTATTAGTATTTGCATGGTGGGTTTTCTGATGTATTTGTGTTGTATTTAGTTTATCTGAGGGCCATTCAGAAATTAATGGCAACACTGGTATAAATTTCAAAAGAATTGGCTATGGCTAATTCTTTACATGTCTTCAGTGGGTCCAAGGTAGATCCATCATTTGAAGGAAAAATCAACCCCCATGTGCATAATGATCCAAATGCAGTCTGGCAGTTTTTGTGAAATGCCTTTGTCGTATTTTCTGGGACTTGTCGTTTGCAGATTTTCCGCATTTTCAGCTTTACGATGTGGATGATGGATGGTGATGTACCAGCCTGTCATGGAAGTTCATATTTCCATCACTGGTCCACATCCAAGAAAACCTCACAGCCTTCATTCTGTCTGTCTGACCATCTGTATAGATGAAAACAACTCGAACGGCCATACAGATAGTAATTAAATTTGATATTGGAAGTTTTGTTAACATTTGTTGACAAATTAAAATTTTGGTTAGAAATTGACACCAGTCATGAGCACGAAGACCTGAAATGTTTTCGTTGTGCCAACGTGACTGAGTGGGGAATCTTAAGGCTACTTCGGTTCCCATAGTTACTAAAAGATATGGGTAGCATTATGGGAAACGTTTCAAAATTTTCGTATTGTTCTTACATTTGCATTCCTATAATCAAGTAACCAACATCAGTTTATGGACAAAGGGCATGCGTTCATTGTGTCACGGTACGTTATGGCAGTTTGTTGTCCACAGACTTCATACTGTGACATCGGCATGCATTTTCCATCTCGCAACCTGGAGTTTCATTAAACAACACTGTTTGTACTTACTGAACATGTTTCAGGCCTGTTTCACGTAATGCCTTATTATTTAGACGGCTGTACAACAGTTTAAAAATTGGTTGGCCTATTCAGCGTGATTTAGTCGCCTACACTAAAGCTGTTCCTGCAGACACTAGTGTGGAACGGTATTTTCAATAATTTTCGAATGGCTCTCTTTTATAGTGGATTGTTTCAGTAGAACTGTATGACTTTCAAGATATGAAAACCGCATTTTAACCAGTGATGATTCTTTCTATTTAGGGTGAAATGATAAACTGTTTTATTTGTACATAAATTACTCCATTATGGAACTTACTATATATTGGTATAGAATAATAAAATCCACCACCAAGTAAAATATACACATGTGGTGTCTGCAAAATCAATTAACGTAACAATATTATGGTATTTCTTAAGTCAGAGCTGTATTAACCTTTATCATATGGGAATAGGACATTTAAATGTTCATACTGCTGGGCTGGCAGCCATTTTGTGTCTGAGGGATTTAATTGAAAATGGTGTTGGTACTGAGAAGATATATTTTTCCTGTGAAACTAATAATGCTAAAATATTGCAGTAAAAATTATTTAAGTAAAATTCTTTGCCCCATTCTGTAATTCTACATTTTAATAGTACAGAATCTCTGCCCCCACCCCCAACCACCAAAACACAGGGTTGCAGCTTTCTAAACTGAATTGAGTACGGAATATATAAATCAAAATGTTTGGTAATTGTACTTAATAAATGTTTCTCGTGTTGTAACAAAAGGTTTATTTAAGTATTTACTTTTGTCTGGAGAGTATGAAGACACAGGCCTTACACAAGATCACTCGGAGCACTAAAATTTTGTAGTTACTCTTTTCATCCTTACAGAACAAATATGACACTGTAAGTGTAATCCTACAGGTGGCTGACATAAAATGTGTTGAGATCCACGACACGTCATTTGGTTCGCTTGTGGATTTGATCTTCCTCTTGGGCTGGAGTGATATCAATGCTCCCTTGGACTCATTTGAAACAAATTTTGAACTAAGTCAAATAAAATTTTTCGTTGTCCTGTTACCGCAGGATATTTGAATGACATTAATGATTCAATATTGTTAGATGTAGCAGGTGGAAAACAATTTATTTGTTCACTTCACATTTCTCCAAATAGTTGAATCACTATTAGCCATTGCTTGCGCTCTTTATTGACATTGCCATGTGCCAATTATAGCGTTAAAAATTGGCAGGTTTATGAGTTCCCCCACAGTCATCACAGAAGTTGCCGTATGCTCGTACATTTGCCAGTGTAATTAGTAAGTTTCCTGATGGTCAGAGACAGAGCCTGTTTTTACTCGATCATTAAATATGCAGCAGTCGTGAACATAATGGCTACACAGATTTATAATTTTCCTCGCTCACTTACTTCCTTTGCAATACAGGTCATCTCATGATTAGCACTTATTCTAACATGTGCCAGGGTGTTCTCCTACATTGTCATAGTAGTATGGAGGTGACGTCCATTATGTTATTTTTTGTCCTATGGATGGCAGCGGTATCTCAGTAGAGTAGAGATGTCCTGCTGCACATCATGTAGGCACTTGGAGGCAGAGGAGGTAGAGCTTGTAGTCATTCTTAAGCTTGGCACTAGATGGGTGTGAGTGGTCAGCGTCACGCCATGGCTGCGCTTTACTCCCGGGAAAGTACCCCAATGTCCATTGGACAGGAGGCTGGGTGGGCCCCAGAGCTGGTCTAGATACGGAGGCTAGAGGAAAATTTTTCTGTCCCTCTCTGGGTTTAAACCCTGGTTGTTCACTCTATAGTTAGTCGCTATACTGACTGAGCTACCCTGAAGCCAGAATATGAATGTTAGTTTGTATAAACTCATATCCGTGCCTGGTTTACCGCCCTCCGAACACACCCACTGCCCCAACCCCTTCACCACCAGCAAACTACAAACACATGATTTAGGTCAGTTTCTGTATTTAAAACTTATTATAGTGCTCTGGTCTACTGCCCCACCTTCCCCCCATAAATACACCCACCATTTCGTTCACTCAAACTTTTTTGTGATCTTGCTTGTTTCAGACTCCTGACAACACCTTAAATGTGTGAAAATGTCATAGCCACAATTCCTCAATTAATATAACCTTCATAGGTTCAAATAATAAGTAAATTACACCAGGGAAAAGCAATGAGAACATTGAATCCAGAGCAGTGATAAAAGTAACATTATCGTAACTCATAAGAAATGGTGTTACGGCTGGAACGCTCTTTTAACAGTCTGACAAACAGATGATAAAGGTTAACAGCATTCTAATTTATTTTTAATCCTGCTATATAACAGAATGTCATTTCATCCCACAATTTTAACAAAGCACCAACATATCAAGAGTCATTACGGATATTCTACAGGATTTTGTTTTCCTTTAGTTTTAAAGCATTAAATAATTCTATTTTATGTATTTTCTTACTGAATTAGTCAAACTTTTCTGATCTTGTAATTATCCTATGGAGGTTTGAATTAATTTACCAGTGGTTACGTTTTGTATGAATGTTTCATGTGCATTGATATCAACAAGGCGAGCATTGTATGGCAACTGGAACAACGAGTTTCATGTAGCATGAAGCCTCTTGGTTCTTGCAGCTGTGTGAACTGATGTGTATCCTCTGTTATTATTACACTGGACATCAAATTTTAATTACTTGTTTTCTTAGATTGATCAGTAATGGAACTTACATTGTAAATCGTGGCCTACTTTATAATAAATTTAACCCTTCAATTCAACTAATTCCTGGTTTAAACATATTTCTGTGGAACTCTTCTATTTATGTGTGGTTTTAGAAGATACACTAATATTCACATATGCAAGAAACATGCGTCTTCTGCTGCCAGCATGCACAGTCGAGGACAGAATAATGAACCTGACTTCTTATTCAATCAGTATGTCTATGTACGTACATAACCTACGTGTACTACTTTCTTTATCTGGGACTGTTGAATTTATTTTATGTACAAGGAAAGGAATATTTATGTCAGATTCACAATTATATGTGATGATTTTGAAGGAGGCACTATCACAAAAGCACAAATGACAAATTCAATGCATTGTAGTTATGTTGCTGCTTGGAAGAAACCAAACATGGAATTCCACTATTCAGTATGAAAAGGTTTAAACAATAGTCAGAATGAAGATGTGCATCTGGGCCAGATATAAATTACAAAGCGAGAGAAACTGGGTATTTTTGCATACGAATATATGTTTATGAGTTATATTTACAGTATTATAAACAGCTCGTTAGGAAGTCTGAGCTTTAACGTTTAACCGTTAGCAGCATCATTTAATTTGCTATATTTTATACTCTTAGATCATTTATGTTTCACGGGACATTTAACTAATTTTGTTACATCCTGCTACATTAGATGCAGTGTCCCACAATGTAGGCCACTTTTGGCATTAAATTGCAAAGCTTTCAAATTATTTCTCGTTCATAATTAGTATCTTTCAGTAGCAACATGCAGAAGTCATAAAGCTGAAGTATGCTGCAGATAAACATGGTTAGGCTCATGTAGGCAGGCTTACTCTAACCACACCAGAACTTCTGTGGTTTTTCCGTCTTAGGCCGTCCAGTGATTGAGACTAGCTGTTCCTGACAGACCCAACAGCGTATGGACCTCCCTTTCTTACACCTGAGGATCAAGAAATGTCCAATATTGAAATTCGCCATCATCAGAACCCTTTAGAATGGATTAAATCAAAGAGGGAGAGATCAGTAGAACATGCAGTGGAGACGAGAAAGTCGAACAGAAGTTTAATCAGGAAAGATGAAATAAATAAATCACTTGGTAATAATCATTAAAGTTTCATCAAATTTGGTAGGTTTCTTGGCTAGCTGAGCATCTGTCAGTTTATAAATGAGTCTCTGCTCCAGTGAGTTAGACAGTTTCAGGAAGGAATGTTAAAATATTGTGTGATTTTCTGGATATATGGCTGTGGAAATATATATATATATATGCATTATCAGTTTACAGCAGTTTTTTTAAGTTCTTGAGAGTCTTACATAGTGGAATTATCATGGCTTTATCCCAGTAACTGCATTAGCACCACATTTTTTGTATGGAATTTAGAATGTAACAGAAGCATATGATTAGTTTTTTTATGTTGACTGCACTGAATGACTGCTCATTGTTGTAAAATAGATGTTGTATGTCAATGTGTTGATGTTGTGTTGATGTTAGACTGACCCCCATGTGTCTCTGTTTGCAAGATTGTTGTTTCCAACATTGCAGAGAATGAGTGTTTTAAAAAATATTCAATTCTGAAAATTCAGAGTGATCTCTCAACAGAGGCCCCAGACTTTCAGGAACAAAACCTCTATTATGCACAATGGTGATCGTTGTTGTAGGTATATAACCCCAGTCCTTGTGAAAATACATCCCGTCATCGTTCAGACTTTAGTGGAATGTTCGCCCATCATTGAAATATTTCATCGTGTCTGCATTTTATTTTTCTGACAGAAATGTGTATTAATTTGAAGAGTGTGTGTTCCTTGTTTGCACATATTGGCGAACAGGGTCATTTAACAAATTTTGGTGTAGGTTAGCACCATTGAAAAGGTGTATTTAGAAATTGGTGAAAAAATTAGAGACTGTCGGAAGCCTTGTGGATCAGCGTGCATGGGTTGCAGGCTGTCCAGTCAGATGGCACAGTCATTATGTAAACTTTCCAAAGAGACTTGGCTGCAATACATCACATGTCGAAAAGCTGCCAAGAAAGTGAAACTGCGTCCTTGCCACGTGTTTGTGGTTCAAGCGTTGCTTTCAGTGGACAAGGAAAGTCATGTGCAGTTTTATGCATGGTTTCAACTATTAATCACGCAACATGATGGGGTTCTGCATCTCGCGTGGTTTACAGGCGAAGCGTGGTTTTCGAAGTGGATACACAAACTCACAAAACACTTTTTTAGTGTGGCACATAATCCATGTGCAATTCATGAGAAACCATTGCATTTTGTGAAAATTTGCATGAGATGTGCTGTTTCCCTAACCCAAATTATTGGCCCTGCTTTTTTAACCATGCTTAAAATGCTGAGATTTATCTCAGTTTTCAGTGCCTTAAAAGTCACTTGACTGATGATCTAACTACCGGCTGCTTCCAGTAAAATGAGGCAAGATGTTGCATCAGATGCAAGCATGACGGAAATTGAAAGCTTTTTCCGAGACCCGATTATCTCAAAGGACCTCTGGCCGACAAGATCCCCAGATCTAACCTTGTGAAATATTTTCAAATGGGATCTACTGAATCGAAAAGCTTACATGAACATGTTATTCACCACCAATGACCTCAAAGGAAACATTTGGCAGGAGATTGGAGCCATTCCTGTGGACACATGACAGTGTATACTGACCAGTTCAGAGCATCACATCCACTAATTAATGGATGCCAGGGGTGACCACTCTCAGCACCCTTATGTTATGTGATGCAGTTTTTCAGAGACTAAGGTATGTACATATGACACTTGATCACCGTTAGTGCATAAATAGTGGTTTTATTTCTGAACGTTTGCAGCCTCTAGCGAGACGATCACTCTGTCTTTATCAGGGGTTAACTGTTGAGTAAAATTTTGATCACATGTTGTCATGTGTTCAGAATCAGGGACTGTGGTATGTACAGTTTAAGATTGTTCCCACTTTCTACCCATATCACCATCATAATAGGAATATAACACCTAAAGTAACACCTGAACACATTAACCTGCTTTATTAGAGTAGGTTTATTAAAAAGAATAACATGATGTGAATGGTATGAAATAAATTATTCTGATCTTTGTAAAATATGTGAGAGTACCTCTACTCTCTTCTTTGAAGTGGTGGATGCTGCAGATATTAAAAACTTGAATACATGAAATATAGTTTCTAGGAAACAAAAGTCATTATTTGTCTCGTAATAAACCAGTACTTTATAAAATATACATAAGGTGTCGAAAGTAAGCACCTATGGCATCCGTTAGCAAGTACATGTTGAAACATATCCAGAGGATTGGCTGTAGTCCCATGGTGAATTTCTTTGAGGTATTTATTGTGTAAGGCTTATTTATGTAATTTGTATGGATCAGCATTTAACCCAAATTGTTAGGTACATATCATGAACTAATAAAAATATAAGATATTGTAATTGCGTCATATTGTGAATATATTAACAATTATTTATTTTAATCCGTCTTATCACAATATTTTAAAATTTCTTATAATTAAGATAATAAAATATCATTCATGTTTCTTATCGATTGATCGATTTACATTTCGGAACATTTACACAACATGTTTCAGTTTTTATAAAACCATCATCAGGTGTAAAATATATCTAAGAACTTAAAAACTCAATTATGATTTCTGTAGTATTTTGGTGATGTTTCATTACGTTTGTTTTTCATTTTTGGGCGAAGGTGTTGTTTTTATTAAATTTTATTAGATGTACATATCGGTCAAAGATGTAGGAGTGATTGTTCCGATATGTCCAGAAGTACTAGTGTCTTCGAATAGATGTGGGTCAATCGATCAATCGATATGGAACATCAATGATATTTTATTATCTTAATTATAAGAAATTTTAAAATATTGTGATAAGATGGATTAAAATAAATAATTGGTAATAAAAATATGTATATTAAAGATGCTTTATGTTGCACTCTCAGGCACCCACAAAAAGCGTTCATTCTTCCGTTTCTTGACCGTTACTTCGGTCTTCCAGTGCCTAATATTTTCTTGTAGCGTTAATTGACTTGGAAAATCTTATTCCCTTCGTGACTTATTTTCTCTTTGTCATAACACTGACACGGTGAAGCTGTAGCATTGGTCACTTCTTACCAATTAGTTTGTGAACACTTGTTGCACCAGTCTGTTAATTAATTAACCTGAATTCTTATGTTATAGTTTTTATATTGCACTTGGAGAAGTACATTCCAGGTACAAAATAATGCATTCACATTATATAATGTTCTGTAAACTTTGAGTTCTGTGCAGGCTATTAGAGTTTAAAAAACATCGTTAATATGCACTGTAGTTTGATTCTTGCAGTAAGATTCCATGTTTGTATTATAATTTTTTTTTACAAAGAAATTGTATGTAACTCTGTTTTACTTGGCTGGTCATGCTATTTAATGTGTTTACATATTAAAACTCTTCATGCCACAGCTTCCTGACACCCATTTCAAATTATTATAGCCAGAATTTTGCATAATATGGAGGTTAAATGCAAATTCAATTATAATTCAAATGTATGAAAACATTTAATACTGTTTCCTAACCTCACATTTTATGTCAATCCACATATAATTATTTCGAAGCAACTATTCTACACTTCTTGCCCTGGAGCTGGTTTGTACCATTTTATTTTTAGGATGAAATTAATGCTTACTGAATTTTTCAAATTTTAGGAGTGCAATCATGACAAAATATATAGTTTTATGCTACCCAGTTTCTTCTAAAGAAATTGATTTTATTTTTATTTCATGCCATTCTCAAGCATTTATATTTATCCTCTTGAAACACAGCCACTTACGCATTATTGCACTGTAACGAGCACTAACAATTATGCACACAAACACGACACATGTCGTTAATAAACTTCAACCCAAAAAAAAAAAAAAAAAAAAAAAATAGACTGACTAATTTAGAGCAGCTGATGAAGATATGACATGAAGATTCTATGGTAACTAAAAGTGATAAAATCCTCTTGGAAAACATCTGTATCAATTCAGATCAAAAGTCCAGCGTTTTGGAGGCCTTTTTTGTGTCTCAATCTCTGAAAAGCTTGATTTCTGCTCCAAATTGACATGGCCCATCACCCAGTAGGATTTTATCACACAGCTAATGGAAGATATTTAGGGGTCATTTGTGCCACTAAATGGACAGTGTTGTAGTATTACAATTCTATGAGCCATCTACATCACATCAAAGCACAATCAATAAAATGCCTATATTAAATAATAACTATGATTTTGATTGTAATATATTCAAGATATCCTTTAGCTATTTTAATAATCTGTTATTAGGATCTTTCTTTTAAATCTCAGTGTATATTTAAAAAAAAAACTGGAGTAATTAGAGATGTGCTTTTGTTGTAAATATGGATGTTGTTTTACAACAGATTTTATAATTATTAGTTTAATACCTAAAAGTATAGAGTGTATAAATACAGTCATCTCAGTTATTTAAATTTTAAAAGGGGTGTGTTCCAAATCATGACAGTTCTGTTCCAGGTTTCATACGAGACCAGAGCATTGACAAAGACATTTTAATAGTTTTAATGCAAGACCCCAAGAAGAATGGATAGTGTTTAAGACAGTATGTAATTACTGCATCTTGTTTAATTATTTTTCAGGTAAAACAAGGTCACACAGAACTGAATTTCCTACTAGAATGTATATACACACCACCAAGAGTCTGTGATTTGAAGAAACACAAGTGATGTTAACAGTTTGCATATCCCCTGACATGTTAGGAAAGGCACTTTCATTGAATTATGCTTTGATTGATATTTTATAAGGCTCTTGAATTGTAGACAGAACCAACAGTCCGACAGTAACGCGCTAATGACAGATGACAGAAGTATTGGATTGGCCTCCTCGGCTGTTGCAGGGGATCGGAAGCCTATTCAGTGCATTGAAAGTGGTCCGGCTACTACGTTTGGGTCGCGTGGTGCGCAAGCTGGACCGCTATCTGGAATACGGTGCCGCCATGTTGATATTGCTGCTCTGCTTCTATATGCTTGTCGCGCATTGGCTTGCGTGCATCTGGTACTCAATAGGACGTTCAGATGCTGATAATGGTGTCCAGTATTCATGGCTGTGGAAGTTAGCCAATGTCACGCAATCACCTTATTCGTATATCTGGTCCAACGATACCAACTCGCCCGAGCTCATCAATGGGCCGTCCCGCAAAACAATGTATGTCACCGCACTCTACTTCACCATGACCTGTATGACCAGCGTTGGTTTTGGAAATGTGGCTGCAGAAACAGACAATGAGAAGATATTCACCATCTGCATGATGATAATTGCAGGTAAGGAACCTCATAACCCACCCTTTAATATTTGTGACCATTCTTACCTCTGGATAATCCATTTTATTACTTCTGGGGAGAACAGGGGAAGTAATTAGAGGAGGATTATAGTTCCAACTTGAAAAAAAAAACTTGTTGTGACAAAATTAACAGGAGAAAATGTTTTATTGTAATCAGGCCAATTTTTGTCAGCAGTGTTGTTCATTGAATTAAAAAGTATTTTTTTGTTAATGAGCGTTTTTGAGCCAAATATAAAACTAATTAACATACTCCTGATATTTTAGTTACATCAAAGTTGGCAAATTATATACTTATAAGGCATTATATATAATAGAAAGGATGACAGTTATAAACAGTTTAATCCATCGATCATTTGTACCTACTTGATTTTGTTATATTTTGAGTAGTGTGTGACACATGTAACATGGCAGCTTCATTGATAGAATGCACCAAAGAATGACAACAATCGTGGTCTGAGTGTTGGAAGACTAGTGAATTTTATGGAAGAATTAGTGTTCACTATGACAGTAATTATATGAAGCAGAGGAATGTTTACAGATCAGTGGAAAGGTTTGAAGAAGAGTATTGTGGGTTGCCATCAAATGTAACATGGGTTGAGGTTATGGACAAATCAGTCAGCATATCAAGGACAACTGAAGAATCAGGTCTGATGAAATTGCATCTGAAATGAGCATCATTCAAGGAAAAAAGCCATGCAAGAGTGTCTTAAAGTCTAACTCATAACATTTTATTCTGGTAGAATTAATAAGCTTGTGGATCATTCTACCAACTGCTTTGAAAAAAGATGGTTTTTAGGAAAATAAATAATTTGACTACCAACTGTGAACTTATTTGATTACAAGTTTCTGAACTTATAATGAAATTTCCTTTAGTGCTTTTGCTTACATTCACATTATTTATTAGAGTCCAACAGTATTAACTCTTAGCCAAAAAAAAAAAATTGATAATTTATTAGTTTGATAAAATTTTGAATGTGTAATATTAATTATTTAATTTATTTTATGAAGCACTGTTGTATGCCACCATATTTGGTCATGTGACAACCATCATCCAGCAGATGACATCAGCAACAGCCAAGTACCATGATATGTTGAATAATGTGAGAGAGTTCATGAAACTGCACGAGGTGCCCAAAGCTCTGTCAGAGCGAGTTATGGACTATGTTGTATCCACATGGGCCATGACCAAGGGCCTGGACACCGACAAGGTAAATCAGGTCAGGCAAGTTTGCTCTGAAACAATTTGACATTGGTTGGAGGTGCTATCTGGGCCTTTTTCTTTCTTCCATAACCTCAATTCTTGCTCCTGGCCTAGCTTCTCTATAAATAGGTTAGTTTTGGCTGCTTATATTTTAAACAGCCCTCCAACCATGTTACTTATTTCAGATATTAATTTTATTATTCCCAAATTCTCTGCACATTAAGGACTTATGCTGATTTCCATCAAACATAAACTCAGTGGTACTTACATTAATTGTGCTTATTGCGGTTATGATAGATGTAAAGCATGATAATTGAGTACGGTTTTAAATAAAAATACTTTAAAAGTGATCAAGAAATGTCATTTATAGCCTATGTACCATCATAAGTGACCATGATACATGACAGAATAGATTTGTGTCAGGAAAGAACCTTGTTTCTCCAAGGGCTTAATCTGACAAGACTCCATTTTATTGTGAACACTTTTTAGCCTTAGACTCAAGAGATGTTTTTCAAAGGCCCGTACATGACGTATAGTGGGACTGCTTTACTTTTAACTTGATTAACATAAGTTCAAATCATCTTCTGAAGTAGTAGGCATGTTTTTGTGATGTAGTGGAGATGCGTTCCTCATCCAATGTGATGTGTGATTGATTCCTTTTGCTTTGGAAGTGTACTTCATGGCATTTGCATGGATTTTAAACCGTGACTTGGAAAAGGCACATATTATATTTTTGCTGCTTCTGTATTCTGCAGTATGTAGTATAACATTTTAATTCTCAAATTAAAATTTTATGATTTCTTGCAGAGGTAATTAAAATAAGTAAAACTAAGAAAAAAATTTAAGGTTTACATGCGTCATGTTTGTGCTTTTGATTAAAATATATATTAAAATTCAGGTCAATACACAAAACAATTTTTTGATGTTAAAATTTAAAATTTAAATGTTAAAATTTAAAATTTTAAATTTGCGCCATTCATCATTATAATGATGATGTGAAACGAAAGAAAGCGCTCGATTGTAACATCATTATAATGATGAATGGCGCAAATTTAAAATTTAAAATTTTAACATTTATATTTTAAATTTTAACATCAAAAAATTGTTTTGTGTATTGACCTGAATTTTAATATATATTTTAAGAAAAAAATGTATATTTCCTTATTTTATAAAGGCATGTTGTAATACCAGTGAGATTTAGATATAATTTTAGAAGTAATTAAGTAAATATCATGTATGAAAGAAATGAGTAGTGTCTAGAAGGTTTCTCTGTAATTAGATAATTTTAGTACAACATTCTCTCTGTGTTCTTCACAGAAGGTATTTTCCATCTGAGAAATTATTTCCCTCTCCTTACTTCCAGCACTTGCAGAGTAATTATAAATAATATTTTCACTTTAGAAACAATATACATGATGGATGAAAAAGGAGAAACTTTGTGTTGAGAAAATTGTTGTATATTACGAAGTAACTCACATCAGTCTTCTTTGCTGTTGTAATTAATTGTCCTGGATGCAGCTAGCTCAGGATATAGTCTGATGGTAGGCTTTTGTGAACACAGTGATGAACCTTTGGGTTCCATAAACAAAGTAGACTACTGTGTAAGATTTGAGGTTTTCACAGCGGTGAATATGAAGATTACTGTCTTCTGGGTTGTTGCGCTGTGTAGTCTGGTTGATGTTTACCAACGTTTCAGAGGTCATACTGCCTCCATCATCAGGGCGATGAGTATGAAGATTTCTGTCTTCTGGGTTGTTGCGCTGTGTAGTCTGGTCGATATTTACCAACGTTTCAGAGGTCATACTGCCTCCATCATCAGGGCGATGAGTATGAAGATTTCTGTCTTCTGGGTTGTTGCGCTGTGTAGTCTGGTCGATGTTAACCAACGTTTCAGAGGTCATACTGCCTCCGTCATCATCGCCCTGATGATGGAGGCAGTATGACCTCTGAAACATTGGTTAACATCGACCAGACTCCACAGTGCAACAACCCAGAAGACAGAAATCTTCATACTCTGATGATAGAGGCAGTATGACCTCCGAAACGTTGGTTAACATCGACCAGACTCCACAGTGCAACAACCCAGAAGACAGAAATCTTCATCGCCCTGATGATGGAGGCAGTATGACCTCTGAAACGTTGGTTAACATCGACCAGACTACACAGCGCAACAACCCAGAAGACAGAAATCTTCAAAATAGACTACTCTTTGACGAGCAGAGTGTACAATTGACTTTTCAAAGAATATAACAACACTTTTATTATGGGCCAATAAATAAAATCCATCAGGTTTAAGTTACGTGATATTGTGGGCTATAACTCAGAAGTGAAGCATCCAATTATCCACGTTCATGTAGAAATTTTCATTTCTTCTGTGCACAGAACATGACGCTAAAATGGCACTGTATTAGAAACACTCTGTGCCAAAGTAAGTCAACTAAAATATGCAAGTTGACGCAGTGACTAGAGTGCTGGATGTTTGCAGAGATCGCCATATGATCGAGTCCTGTTATAATCCAAACTTTCTCTTCTAAATAAGCTAAGGAGTATATTATTGATGTTGTTGTTAATGTATTCACTTTCCTGAGGAGGATTTTTTACTTCATATAAAACCTCAAGGATCTGACCACGTTTTTCACTGTTGACTTAGAAACAATGCTTTCATGCAGAATTTATAGATATTTTTGTAATTTTCTCTATTCCAAGTTTTACATTCCTGCTGCAGTGATTTATTGCCACCAAAGAAACAAAATCTGAAAAAGTTTTATGCAACCATAGTTTTTTTTTGTTTTAAATTACAACCCCCCTCAAAAAAAAAGCATGAACAGAAGTTTCATATTTTTTTGAAAAATTTATTATCTTACATCATTTCAGGATTATGTATTAAACGGCACCACTGTTACTGCATCATCGAAAGTTCACTAACTGTAGGAAATGAAAATGTTTTGAGTGACCTCCAGTGGCATAACATCCATTACAAATATTATTACCTCTCTATCGTCTTAATTTAAAATTACATTAGAAGAAATGTTTGGTATTTCATTAGATGCATTCCATTAACTGAAGACCTTAATACGGAAAGTGGGTAATTCCAAAAATGGCCAGAATTGAGAACAGCAAAAATTAGAACAATTTTGCAGTATAATAGACAGATAAAACCACCAACAAATAAGTATTTTAAACATTCTTCACGTGTATTTGGTGCAAGAAAGGTCTAAATGTTTAAAGTATGTCCCGTTCTTGCCCTAAACTACTTTGATACTTTGATATTTTTGCAAAGAACTCCTGGAATATTTATTTTTCCAATGTTTGTAATGTATAGATGATAATGAATACAGAACTGAAATGATTTGGAATGAACTAGCCACGGCCAAATTTTATGTGTAAGCTGGCAATTGCTTGGAAGGACTTTGGTAAACCTCAGTCATTTAGACCAAGATTTGAACCCACGACCATTACCTACTCGATTGCAATGTTCAGTTTCTCCAGATTATGTGACCATATCAGTTTTTTTCATTGTAAACTCCACTTATAAACCAAGAAAACATTGTCATTGATAATTATCGTTTAGAGAAGACGAAGTTTAAGACACATTTTCTAATTTTTGGGCAAAAAGGGGATATATCTGTTAATAGAATTACTTTTTATTCAAAGAATTCTTGTTCGAAATGTCTAAGTATGTTTGTGAAGACACTGAGAATAAATTAACACTGCCAGAAATACTGAATAATTAAATAATTTGTTGTCCCTCCTGGAAAAGAAATCGCTCGTTCCCTTTCAGCTTCAAAGTATTCAATCATATGAGTATACTATTAAAATTTGTATGTAAAAGTAGAACACCGTTACGTCGTCTTCATTATATACAACTGGAAAATTATTTTATTAGCTTTAATATTTATCTCTAGCAGTTTTGTTACTTTCTTTGAGAAAAAGCTTATTTTTCTCACTCTGTGAGTAGAATTACAGCTCATCAGTGTCTGATTGATCACTATTGGTCAATAATTGCGAGGTTTGATACCCACCTATAAAAGTTTCGGCATCTTTGTAGGCCTCAAGTTTTATGTATTTGTCTGTGTTTTTTAATGTCATCGTCAGTCATTCTATTTGTGGTGAGTACGAAATATGAACAATACAGCATTTGTTTCTACGTCAGCACTAACCAAATTTGGGTTTTAAAATCCTATTATAATGTTCATTTGTTAACCCTTGTGCAAATTTAGGTAACGAGAGGAAAAATTGAACACGAAACATTAGACATGTGATTAACGTACATTTAACTGGAGTGAGAATTCATTGATTCAGAAATACTTTTAATCACATCCATGAGACTTACAGAATGCTTTTTTTTTTTAAGCATGCTGTAGGCTAGGCTCCTTTTCAGGAAACGTCTGTGACACGCACGTGTGAATTACAATTTCTGTCTTTCATTCCAGGTACTCAACTATTGCCCGAAAGATATGAAAGCTGACATCTGTGTGCATTTGAACCGTAAAGTGTTTAATGAACATCCGGCATTCCGTCTAGCTAGCGACGGTTGCCTGCGTGCGTTAGCCATGCACTTCACGATGAGCCACTCGGCTCCTGGTGATTTGTTATATCATACTGGGGAATCCATCGATAGTCTGTGCTTCATTGTCACAGGATCGCTTGAAGTTATACAAGATGATGAAGTAGTGGCTATTTTAGGTGAATGTCTTACCTGACGTCATTTATTCAGTACCTTGATTAATGATGATTCCTTCAGTACTGTCAGAATCATTTCTAAACTAACTCCTATAGTGATGTAAACATAAACCTTGTCAACTTCCCAACGTAGCCTCCTCTTCCACATATATATGTTTACTTCCAGTGTACACAGCATTTAAACTAAGTTGTATGCGTTTATCGTTAACATAAAGCAGCAAGGGCAGAGCCATTATGGTCCAGAATTTTAAATTGGTCTATATTCTAGTTTTTCACAATATTATTCTGTAAATGATAGTTCTTAAATAATGAAAATTTGTGACCTATAATTTTATAAAAGGGCCAAAAATTTCTGCTTGTGAGCAGTAAAATATTTTTGTGCGTCAGTGTTATTCTCTGAATATAGTCCGTCGGCCATAAAATTAATGCACGTATGCTTTTTATTCAATACAGGAAAAGGCGATGTTTTTGGGGACTCGTTCTGGAAAGACAATGCGATCGGACAGTCGGCTGCCAATGTCCGAGCATTGACTTATTGCGACTTGCACACGATCAAGCGAGACAAGCTGCTTGAGGTGCTTGATTTCTACCAGGCGTTTGCTAACTCATTTGCTCGCAATCTCATCCTCACCTACAATCTTCGTCATCGGGTGAGTGCTGACTATGAGGGTCTAATTTAAAGTACTTGTCATGGCGTGTGTTACAAGAATTATATTTTCCACTTGTTTAAGTGATTAAAAGATTTTAAATTCAGGAGGTCTGCTTGTCTCAGACAATGTAGACAAAATACAAAGTATTATGCATGTCTGCACATTAGCGGACTATAGAAAAGAAATCTTTCCCGAGGCATTTCTGTGAATCTGCTTTTAAGCAGCTTTGAATATAAATAATCCTTTGATGATAAACATTTATGTCTCTACTGCAGTAACAGACCATATTTAGTTATTTAATTTTTCAAAGCTAAGAATTTTGATATTGTAGCCCTAACATGTAGAAAAATTAAGATTTACTTTCAATTTCACGTGACAATAAAACCCTCCTCTCCATAATAAAAAATATAAACAAAACACTCTTTAAAACATGTAATTTATTCTTGAGCGAACCCTTTACCAGCAACACAGACAGTGTTTTAGAATATAGTAATACTGCTTCCACGATGCAGTTTGTTAAACATGCTCAATTTATTTTGGGGGGTGGACCGAAGCACACCATAGAAAATATTTAAATTCCTGTAATTTTCTTTGTATGTAATAAGGAATAAATTTAAACAGTTACTGATAATGATAATATGTAAGTTTTGGATTGTACATCACATTTATTACATTTCAAGGATCCATAAGTTAGCCAGATGACAATAGAATGTGAAGAAAGTCATAATAATACAATACATTATGGATTTCACATAAAATAAGTGCAGGATTCATATAAAATACTGATATGTTACAAATAAATCCACTGACTAGATACAGTATATAAATTTATAGTATATAAAGATGAGAAAACCTTTATATTCACCAAAAGTGTAAAATAATTATTTAAGTATCTTCTTAATACTGGGGGGATACTGGGATGACCCGTTCTTCAAGTGTCTGAGAACTGCGGGTCCCATCTTTTCGTTGGCTTGATCTATAGACATTTTGGTAGGATTCCTTGGACGAGGGATCGGCCCGTCGCAAGGCCCCTACCTGTACACAGGACAGCACAACACAGAAAAACGCGGACAAACATCCATGGCTTGAGTGGAATAATGGCACGGTCTAAGGTTGTGAATGGAGACGATGCCTTCTTGATGTGAACGTTAACTATGAATTTATTGAATAAGAAGTGGACCCCCCCCCCCCCCCCCCCCACTTTTGGAGTTTGCTGGGAAACTAGCAGCCTGTAAAATACTAGCATGTTACAGAGGCCTCAGAACTCGGACTGATTATTTGATTTTTCAGTAGCTGCACGACTATCAGCTTTTCAGTAGGTAGTTTCCTCCATGCCCTAGTACTAAAAGTGGAAAACTAAATTGTATTTTAGGTTCTCAAGATGGTAAGAAAAAAGATGGCTATCTTCTGGGTTGTAGCGCTGTGTAGTCTAGTAGAAGTTTACCAACGTTTCATAGGTCCTTGCTGCCTCCATCATCATGGTGATGATTGATGATCATTACCCTGATGATGGAGCCAGCAAGGATGTCTGAAATGTTGGTAAACTTGTACCAGACTACATGGCGCTACAACCCAGGAGACAGCCATCTTTGTGTGGAAAACTACTTCAGTTTTGTGTATGTGTGTTGTAAATGTCTGTCTCATGCAATGTAATGTGACATCATTTAGTTTGTAAGCATATCTGTGTACGTTTGTTGTAGCTTATTTTTCGCAAAGTGGCGGACGTGCGTCGTGAGAAGGAGTTGGCAGAAAGAAGGAAGAACGATCCTCAACTGGACCAGCAGCAGGATCACCTCGTGCGCAAGATTTTCTCGAAATTTCGCAGAGACCGGGCGCAGGCGTTGCAACCCCCTGCACAGCCTGCGCAGTCGCCTGCAGGTTGGACTTTGACATGTTCCCTGATGGCAGCTGTTTTCTGTTTCTTCGCCGAACGTGGCCTGAGTCAGAAATTGCTGATATAAAAAAGCAGATTGATTTACTAAAGCATTTATCCCTTACACAAAGTATTTGAATGAATAAAACAAAAGAAAATATATTTGCGTAGATACTTTTTATGCTGACTCGTTTCATAAGCAAAGCATGTATTCCTCCCATTCAAGTATGTTTGGAAATAACATAAATAGAACAATTAATTTCCTAAAAAGACCAGCAGCAAAGTATTTCTGACCATAATATCAGTTAAACAACACAAAACACAAGAAATCTCCTCAAACACCGTATTTCTGGCATAGTACGTTGTCTACAAATACTGCGTCAGTCACAAGGAACCCGAGAGAGAGAGTGTAACCCCCAAAACCACCCCGTCTAATCCTGTTCAATCTCCGTCCCCCCGGCCATGCCTACGCATGGGATGAAACCAGAAGGAGAGGGAAAAGAGGAAAATGATTGGCCTCTTCAATCAAGCTTAAGGTCAGTCGCCCAGTCTGAGGTTATCCAAAAACATCCTCTTTGACCAAGGGCCAAACACTTTGGCTCACAACCATTTCCTGAACTTCCTTTGCTGGACTTTCAGATCCAAATCCACCCATAAAGTGCTACCTCTGTCCTTCATAATTTGACGTACATTCCCAGACAAAACTTTCCATACGAGCTGTCTCTTGTTGTTTATCATTTCCTAAACATAGAATTTGCATTAACAGCAACGTTATTAACAGAATGGTCACTGTGTATTTCAGAGTCAGTAGACTAAATCGTGAATCATTAAATTTGAACGTAATTTGCGTGAGTTCATCTGGTACAACTCTTTTCCCGCTTGTAAATGCCGTGATATTATCATTTTGATTTTCATCGCCTACCACCACGTGGTTAATTTATTAAAAAAGGTTTCTCCAAAACAGACGACAAAATTGGTCATGCTACGAATGTACTGATTACATTTGATCATCACGTGTGATACGGATGACCTGCCGTACATAGTACACTGGAATCAGCTTGAATGTTTAAAATCTGCTTCCCATCAATAAACATCTGTAACATGACCACCATACGAGAGAAGTTACATAGAAGGAAAAATAAATTATCTCATTGATTTTCATTAAGAATTCTTGGATATTCTGATATAAATCTGTCCAGTTTTTAATTCGTTCCTCTCCGCCCCAAGCTCCTTCATGAAAAATTGGTATTCTAGCTCTGTGCTCAGTGAATTACTTGAAATGTAGCTCCGTGTCCTGGAGCCACGCGTAATGTCGTACAATCCTGCTTACAGGTCAGCAGGCGGACTTGGAGCGTGGGGATTCGGCATCTGGCGAAGGCGCAGGGGACGGTACAGCAGGAAAGTCTGTCGTGCGAGTCTTGTCGACAACAAAATTATCCAGCGTGGCGGAAACGGAGCACGGGAGCGTCGGAAGCGGGGCCCTAGTGGCCGTGACTACCAGGGGCCAGCGTCCTGCCACAATCCGTACCAGCAAGTGGGGACGTCTGTTGGGGAGCAGCAGCCTCGATTCAGGAAGCGAATCTATGAACAGCAATAATAATACCACGGCGATCCAGCGTTCTGTGTCTGCCAGAGACCATACAAGTGGAAATAATAAAGACAGAGTCCAGTCGTTATCAGGTACTGGTAGTAATACGTCCACAAACGGCGCAGCATTGGGATCTGGTAATAAAGTGTTTCCCAAACTCCAGAAACTAACATCGTCAACGACAACGACACCAACAACCGTAGTGCCTCCACAGACAACAAGACGGGACACCATTGAAGAAATTGCGGAGTTTGAAGATCATGAGGGCACAAAACGCGTAGCAGGTACCAATTTGAGGAAAGTGGATTTGTATGATAGTGGCATTCTTCATAGCTGTGATCAGAGGCTAAATGAAGCCTCTACGGGTAGTCTCGTTTTATACCAGCGGCCAGTTGTAACACCTGCGCCACCAGGAATTGCTGCAGCGGAATACAAGGAAATAATTTCTAACATCATGGACTTCAAAGTTGATGTGAAATTGGAAGTTCAGAGATTAAATCAAAAAGTAGGACACATGGAGGAATTATTAACAGAACTGCTTTCAAGGTTTAGTCAGACTGCGCCTGTAGGAAACTCTGCAGCTTCTTCAGCTTCTTCTCAGTCACCCCCACAAGAGGCTGAAGAAGGAACAGAGACTCAACAAGTAGCGGGCGCCACGCAGCCACAAAAGAGGCCTGCGAGAGTGACGTCGGTAATGACTGGGGTTCCTTCGGTATCGAGTTCAGCAGGAGCGGGCGAAGGGACGAGTGCTTCGGGGACTGGCATAGGAAGCATCATACTCCGGAAACGTCGTAGCAAGTCCAGGACGAAAGCGGCGGCACCGGCCGTTCCCACCACCACGCCTACGAATGGGACGTCGCCGAGAACTTCGCCGACCGAAATGACGAGAATGCTGCAAGATCAGGACCAAGGCCTAACAGCTGCTGCTTCTGCATTACCACTTTCATCCACGTCCAAGAGCGAAGATGACAAAAGACAGTTTAGAAGATCTAGGGAGTTTCTGTAGTATTTTTTTTTTTTTTTTGGTAGTGAAGGGCAGCGTGCAATTCGCATTTGCACACCTCTGTTTGTTAAAGGTATGGACCAAAGTCTTTTCTCATAACTAAATACTACAGGAATAATCTATTAGTATTTATCACAAAATAAATTAATATTGTCTGGATTACATACCTACACTTAAATTATGATGAAATAAGCCAAAACATTTTTCTTGTGCTCCATCTGCCACTAACTTCAGAGCTCACGACACTCGAAGAGAAAATTGTAATAAGTTACGCGCTTGAGTGTCGTGGTCCCAGTACCAGATTATTCAGAACACCAGAAAAGGCTCCGTTAACTTGGAGAATTCATGTTGATCAGTTGTTATTAATCTTTGAATCAAAAGTTGGTGATCTGAGGCAATTGGCAAACCTGTATTTAAAAACTTCATTTAGAATGTTCATTTCAGTCTAGAATCATATTCTTTTCGGTTGAACAAGTTCATTCGTTGTCTTATTTGAAGCTTCCACAACTAAAAACTTTATCTGGAAGTAACGGGCGTTAACTCTGCGTTTGCCAGTTTAGTTAGTGTGACACGCGGCCGGCCGTCTTGCTAGTAAGAATTAATGAATGTTTGGGGAAAAAAAAACATTATTTTATAATATAGGATCCCAAATTTAAAACTCGTTCTGTTAGTGAAAAGTTTTCCATTTTAAATTATTAATTTATTAATATAGCATAATCCGTTAAAGAAAATGTTCTGTAAAGTTTATCGCAAGATCTCTGCATTTTATTGTACAGCGAACTTCTGATTATCTGTGCTAATGAAGGGTTCCAGAAACATGAATAATCCAAAAGGTTCTGTTTGATTACATATTTTTCTATTTTCTAAGAAAGAGATTTTAACGATCGCTTGTTTTTGCGAGAAGTTTCGGCACCTCCTTACAGCAGCACAAATTTCGCTGTTATCTGTTTCGTCGTAGCATTAAAATCTTTCTGTCGTGCGCCGGAATCTTGCTTAACCTACATTGCTCAGTGGCCATTCTTGAGCATTTTCTCGTACGTGTTTTCAGAACTTCAACTCGGACTTTTGTGTTTCTGTCTGTATAATTTCTTTACGATTATCAGCCATCTTAGAATTCACAAGTCTTAAGTTTCACTTTTACGTGACTGATACCACCGTGACCACCTACCGATAACAGTGACAATAAAGTATTCTTTGACCAAATCTTGTACAGGACCTCCCAAAACCAACCCCGCCCTTCTCCAAAGCAGGCATGGAAATATTTCGATGCGTGTGTCCGGATTTAATGAAAAGTCACGTACAGAGTCGTGCGTGTGCGATCGTCAAACTGGATAATGCGCACGCAGATAATCAGGAGTTTACTCTAATTCCTTTTCTTGCCTATAGAGCTTTGTATTGATAATAAACATATCATAGGTGCGTTCTCCCGCCACGTGGCTTTCGGCAAAACATTTTTTAAGATGCTGTTGTACCGAATAGTAACCGAGGACTGTTAATTTTAGTTCTCATAAATGACTAATTGACAGCAGTTTATATCCATATTCAGTTTGTAGAATGGAATTAATATATTTAACTAAATGCCTTAATACTTTTTTCGTAGAATCCATGCATTTTTCTACCAGTTTTCGGGCTTCTTTTAACTTTGGGTACGTTACTTGTAAGACTCGGACAATGAACTAGCATTTATGTAACATAGTAAAATGGACAATTTTAGATTCTTTTCAACAATTTATCCAGAAGTTTAGTATTTAAAAATTATAATAATTACATTCTATAGAAATTTGTTTATGGTTAGAGGAATATACGGTTTGTGGCGCACGCCAAATGGTTTAACAAAAACTCGTTTTTAAAGTTGATTTACTGCGTTCTTTTTAATCCTTGGTAAAGTGAACTGGTTTCAGACAGCAGTTGTTCTTGATCCTTCAAAGTTTGAAATTTGTGCATGTTTCCAAAGTTTTTTAACCAAGTCTTCTTCAGGTCGAATTTTCTACTAATTCTTGGGGAAGCATTACCCAGTATATTTGGCATAATTACTTAGGGGTTGCAATCCTACACGTGAAACCGATATTATTTTATGGCTTGCGATTATAATAATTTCTGCCCACAGATAATTTGTTATACTTTTATAGAACAGAGAATAACTCTGTGCCTAAAGGCGGTATAACGCACGCGTGTAATAAAACATCGCACTGAATAGGTCAGAGCCTTTAGATCATACGAACATTAAATATGACGTCCAGAGTTAAACCGATCATCACACAACGTGTAGATAATGAATTTGTTTGAAGTCGTCAGTTTCATGTTTCCCATGGCTTGAACAAAGTTTAGTTATTGTGGTTATTTCCAAATTACTTAACGCACTTTCACTCGTTTTAAATAAAATAAATAGGCCTGCTCGCTGTTATGAGGCGGCGGAATTGTACGTGGGAGGACTCGGGCTTTGCCTGATGCCACCTGTCGTGTGTGCGTTGTACAATGTAACCTTGATATAGAGCAAATTTATGAAATTCACAAAAAGAAATGCTATTTATAATTGGTATTAGACATCTGAAATCGATTTAAATAACTAGTAATTTAATATATATGATAATACAGCACTGAGAAGGGAAATGTCCTTGGTTTAATGCAAAGTTTTACGTGAAAGTGTCCGCAGTCAACCTAACAGCATAATATGATTGCACCGTGAAAGCGCCTAAGCTGGTACAAGAATACAGAATTCAAAATTTTCAAGGTCAAAGAATAACTTCCAACAGATCGTCACATTTATACACCATTGATACGGCTATTTCTGTGTCAGAAGAAGGTGTATAATTGCTTCCAAGAACCTGCAGTAAAGTTTGGAAAGATCATGCAAGAAGACATTGATTAAATGATTCAGGATTTTAACTTAAAAAATATTTTTTTAAACCACCGCAAGTGGTAAAATGATAAAATTATTTTATGAGCATATTTTTGGAGAAATAAAATATCAACCAACGAAACCCGTGTAATAAAATCTTCTTGGGCGACAAGCCACGTCCATTTTGATGCAACTTTTCGCCCGAGAAGAATTTATTGCATTTAGTCACAGCAAAAGCCTCGTGTCTTATACAGGGTGATTCAAAAGGTTAGGGCCAAACTGAAGGAGCGTATAGAGGGACTCGGAGAGAATCCATGTCTCCGAAGTTATCCCGAGTAAGTCGAGGCCATTGAAGTTGTGGGAAGTCTGATAACATACCGCTGAAATAATCGTACTTTGCTATTCTCCTACGGTCAATGCAGATTATTGTGGAAAGACTTGCGGCTAGTTAGGAATCACTCATTAAGTTGAAAGTACTAGAAAGAATCCTGGTTTTATTAAAAAAAAATTCCAATTTACAGTGCTGAAGAGTTTTTTGTCTTACTTGTTCTGTCATGGTTACATTGTACTTTAGAAACTCGTATTAAGAACGAATCGGCAACTTGGCTGACAGCTTCAAGCAGGTCTGTGGAGGAGTAGAAGTTCATTCTTTCTGTGAGACTGGTCTTAAACTATTGTATACGCTGCAGAGTTAAAGACAAAAACAATTTGGAAAAATATCAGAACAAGTTTCCTTACTGTGAGCTAATGTTCATTATTAGCGTGATGTACATGAAATACAAATAGCGCTAACTTTGTTCGCATGACGGTAGTAGCTACCCTAAACTCATACTTTTTTTATTCCCTACAATAGCAGATGCACAAAATTTTGATTTGAGCAACGTAGCACCACGTAGAATTATACAGCGATGTATGATGGATGAAACAAAAAAGAATTTCAACTCGAACAGGATTTGATCCCATGACCGCCTGCGTAACCTGTTACACTGTTATGGATTTACATTACTTAAAGAACGTACGAGTTGTAATGTTAGAAATTAAAAGTGAGATAACAAGACATTTTCTTTTCCTTTTAAAAATAACAGGTTAAGAGACAATTTAGCGTACGCTCTAGATTATAAATTGTATTTATTGGTTGGTTTTGTAATATGCACAGAAATGAATTTAAGGCTCTCTATTTGAAACTATGCTGTTCACTCAACGATCAATTTCCTATTAACAACTCAGTAGAGAAGAAAAATATGTTCAAAACGTATGTTTATGCATTGTAGTGATAATATTGGAAAGTATATAAAATGAATTTCAGTACATTCTAAGTTTCTTTTGTGAAAATAAGATAAGTAGGTAAGAGTTTGTGAATAGACCTTATTATTAATATATATGCTATGTTTTTATATCATCTGTGGCCTATTGCTTACTTATGACTGTGGCACACGTAACATTTCTATGGTACACAAAGTGGAAGAATATTTATGAACGAGCTCTCCGAAGTGTGATTTTTCGTAAATAAATATGCAGAAAACTTTTAAACAAGAAAAATGTAGGATGTTAAGTTTTCAAGACAGAAGACAGTCGAATGGAGTGTTATCTAAATATATAAAATCATGCAAGACACTTAATGCCAGACGTGTTTCGACCTCGAGAGGTCACGATCAGTGGAAAAAACAAATACCGACGCAACGTTGAAGTTCACAGGCACGGACATCGCGACCACGGTTCACCGTAGACCAACAACGGAAACCTCAACTTGGACCATCGGACATTACGCCAAGTAACTCGATTTAGATACCAGCGTGGTATTACATGAAGTATGGTTTTATAAAGTGCGACATTTCTGCTTTATAACAAACCATCGTCTTATGAATTGTACGATTTAATAAGAATTAACTTGTTTTTGCCACCGATGATGATCTCTTGAGGTCGAAACGCATCTGGCACCAAGTGTCTTTCCAAAGTGTAAACAGTTTTGTTTGAATGCATAATTTTATATATTTAGAAGTGATATTTGTTCTACAGACACTGATATAGATGTAAGATGTCTGTCTTCTGGATTGTAGCGTGTAGAAGTGCTTACAACTGTTTCAGAGGTCCTTGCTACCTCCATCATCAGGGCAATGAAATATGGATGTAGTTCGTCATTTAAGTACATTATGGATTATGGTATATTCTGTGGCTCGTATCCGCACACTCCAGGGTCAGCCTTCATTGACACATGCTGAGATAGTAAGGCATCTGTCTCCACAGACTCTGCTGTAAGCAAGTTAGTGTGTGGATAACATCGTCGCTGAATAGTACGTGTTGATTCATTTCACCGTCATATGCGTGTCAAAAACTAAACATCAGATGGTCACTGTCTCGTGTTTGCGTCATATCTTTTATACAAGGAATCGTACTACAGAGAACTTTTTCACAAATTTCTTCCACACCGCAAAATGTACGTATCTCATCTCAGCTATGAGCATTCAGAGTTCAGAAGTGCGAGGAACACGTGTCAAAACTCTTGTGTATTGCAGTACAGATTACACTTTTAAATTCTTGTTAATATAATATTTGGTATAGTAAGGGAAACCATGGATATCTTCATGAGACTTTAATCTCGGGATACCTGAAGAAAAGTGAGATATATCTGTACAGAACTAATCTTTAAATCGTTTAACGTAATGGAAGTGGTATTATTTTATCCATGTTAACTTAACCGATCCGAATCCTCGAATTTTCCAAGACTTCGTTCAAAAGCTCTCTATTTTACGGCTTTGAAATACATAACCTCATTCTATTTAACGTGGGTGGAATTCACGAAGTCTGTGTTCCTAAAGCAGACTCCAGTCTTACAAATCATGTATTGTTAATGTTATGTATAAGTAGTGTTTTTTATAGAGAAAATGAAGTTGTAGTGCCCAACAATTTGAATATAAAAAACCCTGTAATTAATTATTATTAAGTTCTTCTCCTAAAGAAAATACTGTTACAGATATTTCATCTCACACGAGTAGCAGCGGTAATATCTAAAATATAATTAATATTGAAATAGTTTTTAAATTTATTGCAGTCATTAAACATTCCTAACTTGACTAGGATTTGTGTGCATGACCATCTGCGTATAAGAGCAGATTCAATTTTGTTAATTGGCTCTAGCCGAGTTCTCGCCGTGTTACTACAGCGTAATGTGACAAATGCTTACGTTTACCATCAGCCTGTCTTGTCCAAAAGATTATAATTGGACTGATCAAGTCTAGGAGGTTGAGATGGGCAAGGCATGTAGCCTGCATGGGAGAGACAACCAGGAAGACCTAGACGTAGATGGGAGGATAATATTAAAATAAATAAGATGGGTTTGTATTTACTGGATTCAACTTCTTCGTGGTTCTGTTTTCTTTATGGTTCCAATTAATTAATGTTTTAAACTTTAAACGTAATTATATTATTTTTTTTTGAAATTTATTTATAGAAATTCTTATTAGTCCCAATTCTTTGAGAACCTCCATGAACAATGTATCAAACCATCCGTATGTGGAAGCCATTGGTAATAATGAAGTCGTTAAGGGAGGGAAAGGGGTGATAGACGTGTTTTGGGGAGGGGTAGAGCAGGAGAGGTGCATTCAGTATACATTTAACAGGGGTTATATGGAGCATCTGTGTATGGCAGGCCGCCTTTGTACGGATGGATGGACAGATAGTCACTGAGAAAGGGACGGTCGATTGCTGAACGATTGGCTTTTATGTATGAATAGATATTAACTTTTATTGCGGTATTGAATGTGAACGTAATTCCTAACTGGAAAACATAACCTATCTGCTCTCCACGTGCAAGTACAGACACGAATCACTGTTGGACTACTGCATTACGTCACATGTAAACAGCTTTCGATTAGTCGAATTGTTTTAGTTGGTTTTTTCGTCCGAAAAGTGGTTTTATATTTATTATTTGTTCCGTGAACAGTAATTTATTAATTAAATATAATGGAATTCATGTGTAGTCGATACTTCTCTCTTTAAATGCTATATATTTTATATTTCTGGATGAAAATAAATCCGTGTTACGTTAAATTGATCCTTGACTTGGAATAGCTCATCTGTGCTTTGTTTGGCCAATCAGATAATCGAAAGGGCAGTCATAACCACTATTAACCTCTCGGAATGTTCACGAAGATTCTACACAGCACTTCAGTCTTTTTATTGAAGTGTGGGGGATGCGTGTGAGATTATTTTAAGGGAAAGTGGAAAATCGACATTTATTTTTGGCATTAAGTAAGTTAGTGAATTCAAGGATGTGTTAACTTCTGATGATAACGTTCTCTTTTATCAAGCACGTGGAAAATACATTGCAGCACAACATTTTTCACAAGTTTACACGCCGTTTAAGTGAAGACAAGCATGATGTCGCTCAAATGATCGGCCATGTAAACAAACCCTAATTAGTTTACTGCAGCAAATTCTTCTGGATCTACCAAACAACTGGCTTCTGCGACATCTGAGAGGAATACAAGGTTGGTCCTGAGTAGCTGAAAGATGTGAATATTAGTGATGTAGTGTGTTACAACCACGTAAGACAGCATTTTCTTAATACAAACCACTCTTCTGTGTTATCGGACACACAACTTAAATATGACTTCCATGGTTCACTGCAACAGTGGTTCCAGTACCCTTCTGAGATGCACACGACTTTTGGTGAGTACTCTTGTGACATTTTACATTACATTCTGTTGTCTAGAACATGTTTTGTAACCGGACGTGTTGTGCCATCCTGCCTCGCTACGGCGACCTTTTATAATCGTTCCAGTGTCGAGTTACGCGGAGGCAATTTACTGTTTATTTTGTTGTACTAATTCTCGGTATTAATTTTGTAAATTTATTGACACTAAACAGCGATTCGACATGAAACATTTCGAATATGTCGTGGCTGGATCGTAGCAGGGATCCCCTTCTTACCCACTGATTCTTCGGAAACAAAGTCAAGTTACTACATCCAAAAAATTAACTTTTTCCCCATCTATTGCCGAAACGTCGAATTTGTTAAGCAGATATTACATGTAATTTATCAGTAGTTTATTTGGCGACATGGATGGATGGAAGATATTGAACAATGAATTTTGAAGGATTTGTCTTGACTCACGCAATGTACGTGAGATACCGCGCGTGATTTTGAATTGAAGAATTTCGGGGGTGATGATTCAATATGTTGTTATTGTTCATAGAATCGCCGGTATTAAGCTGTGATCCAAGCCGTCACTTTGAATTAGAATAAATATATTTAGAGCGACAGAATAATTTAGTTGGACATGCGAAAGGTAAACAAGATAAATCCAATATGGCTTCCCTTTATGTCCATCTGATGCAGTCTAAGTGACAAGTGTCAAGTGTCTCTATCAACTCGTGAGGTTTGTAATTGTCCCTTGACTTGGGTAGAAGAAGGATAATTATTTATGCAAATGTCAGTGGTGGAACAGGACGCTGTGATGTCAGTGGCGTTGATCGGGTAATACGTACTGCCGGCATTGTTGAGAAATAACGAAAATAATATCAAGTAGTTCGTTTCGAGACCACGCGTAAAATCACAACAATTGTGTCAAAATACCCCGTTCCCCCCCTTAATGACCGAAAACAAGTGACTCCCTGGCCACTGACAAAAATTTTTGTTTTGTTTAGTGATAAAACTAAGCTGTTTGTCTTGTGTTCTTGATGCAGTGACAATAATGGTGTCCTAGAGTCTGACGCAATTACAGCCTCCATCATCAGGGCGATAAACATTTTGAGACTGTAAAAAGTACACATTGATGTTTTCAGACACACACACACGCCATGTAATCTCGAATCCAGTCGCCACAACACATCTTACCGGACTATTGACCTCAAAAACTCCGCCTTCGCAGAAACATTAAAAATTATCTGTGATTTAAGTTCAGACTTAAACTACGAAGCTACAGATTTACATCACACATTGACCTTTGATCAAAAACTTTGGCTTAGATGAGATGATGGTACGATGATTGATCTTAGAAGATGTAAACTTGATTGCAGTGGTCCAGTGGCTGACCCTTCGTGTCCCGTAAAGGGCTAGGAATTTTCTTACTAAATGACAGGATTTTCACTAGACGCTTCGCCCCCTCATGTAGTCCTTTTTACATTTTTGCAAGTACCACACAATGATTTATTGTCCAACCTGATACAAGACGTAAACATTTGGGATTCCAACGCACTGCTCATCAGAGAGAGCTCTCTCCCCCTCCCAACAGACGTCTCGACGTCGAGATGGCGCCAGGACGTATTAATCGAACGAGAAGTGGCGAGCCCATGTCTGATGCATCTCTTAAACAATGAGGGGGTGGAAATTAATTGAGTAATTTGCATTAATTTCTTCGTGAGGAAAAGTTATCACCAGTCCATTCCTCAGTCCCTCTGAGGTCGTCAATCAGTCTTTTGAGTTTTACGGACTGAATTTCGTATCACAGTTACTTAACTGCGAATGAATGTAACGTAATGGCTCTGATATTAAACGGTGCGAATATTACGAGGTGCGATCGGAAAGTTTCAAGACTGTGTCAATAGAGTGCGAACCGGATGTAGTACGAGCTTCTGCCGCTAGGGGGTGCGGCCTACATTCATAGTGAATCAGTGTGCCAGCCGGCATCATCGAATTAGCATTTGTTTCTTAGTTACGGGCATTTTGGTAGTGCATTACACCGACCCTCCTGCGATTTCGGAATGGCGTGTGCATCAAATTTTGCCAAAGACTCGCCAAAACGGCTACGGAAACCTATGAAATGCTAAATCAAGCATTTGGGGAGTCCGCAATGGGTCGTGATTGACAGGCTGACAAAGAAAGATTTCCAGGGATGCTTCCAGGCTTGGCAGCGGCGCTGGGATCGTTGTGTTCACTCCCAGGGGAACTACTTCGAGGGTGATGGATGAATTTAATACCTGAGATAAGTGTACGGGTATTTATAGGCGCAGTCTTGAAACTTTCCGATCGCACCTCGTATACGAAATTTTCGTTTGTTCAAGCGCATTACAGCGTAAATAACTTTTATCTGAACTTATTTCAAATCCCAAGCTGTTAGAAGGTTTAAAAGAAGTTTTGAATAACATATATTAACATTATAAATTTCTGGGTTGTTGGCCGGGAGTTGCAATTTGTTTTTATAAGCTTTGGTCGTCAATTGTAAAAAAAAAATCTAAGATAAATTATAAACGTTATCTGTGTGCTTTTTAATCTTTCTAAATTTTGTATTTTTAACTAAATATTAATTCAATTCATTTATTTAACAGCCAAGCGCTGAACAACAGTACAGAATAAAATATAATATAATAATTAAATTCATTTTAATAATAATAAAAGTAATACATTACAAATAATTGAAACTAAATAAATAATAATAATAATAATATATACATTTCTTCAATAAATGTGAAGTACAGTTAATATAAGGGCTGAATTAACGATTTTGATTGCAACATCGGTCTTGAAGAATATTTCTTTCGGACAGTTTACTTCATCTGTTTAGGCTCGCCATTAAATGTCGCGTGGACTTTCAAGTAGTTACCAATTTGGGCTCACATACTGCGTCCATCTACACGGGTTACTTCAGCCCTGAACATGTAGGCAGTATGTTCCTTCGAAGCGTTTTTACCTACTATAAGTCTACGTGGCGTTATAATCCAAGTACGTGTACTCGCATGGACTGATTTAGGATGAGAAGTACAGTAATCTTTCAATATCCGGTTTAGTTTCTGCATCACCGGAAGTAGTCATTCGTAAGACCGATTCTAGTTCTCGACACTCGTAATTAAATTAAACATTTACTCACAGTACTAATTACATATCTTCTGGTACCAGGAAACAGTTTTTCATTACACAGGTTAACACAGCGAGTTTAAAAAAAAAAATATACACGCGTAACATAGAATTTTGATGGAAAATCCTTCTGGAAAACGACCACTTGGCAGACCAAGAAGTAGATGTAAGGATAATATCAAGATGGATCTTAGGAGGAGTCAGAAAAGCGAATTGAAAGGACAAGCTAGAAAGAATTAAGAGTCTGTGATATATTGTTCCCACGCGCCATTAGGTTTTCGAGGGAACGGTAGTGACGTCTGGCACTGTTCTGCACTCTGACGGCGAATGACCCGAACTACATCACCCCAACGGCGGGGCCCCCAGCAGATTACTAATGACGTCACAGCGTCGAGACGGTCCGGTGAATTGCGACACGCGAGGAAAAATTCTTTGGGGAGGGGGAGAGTGCAGTGACCTCTCGTGGCAGACTGTCTACTTACAAACTGAACTACATTTTTTAAATTCCTCAGATTATATAGCGTCGGATGAAAGGATGACAGTGGATAATGAATTGGAAAGGATCTGGAAGGAAGCCTAATTTAAGGCGCTATCCTGTAATTTGCCTGGAGGGACTGAGAAAAATCACGAAGAGCCTCAGTGAACCCGACACCTCCCGGATATGAATCAGGAGTGCTAACCACTCAACTACGACGTTTGATTAAAATTATCCGTGTGAAAATGGTACCTTGTTACTGTATTTATCTCGAGAAGAAAATATCTAAAAATGTGAAAATATAAAATATAACCTGTAATTCAAGAACACGCGGTTGAAAGAGAGTTTTCTGTAAAATGGCAGTCTATTATGTAAATGTAGATGTTAGAGCTAGAGTTGCGTCGTGTAACTTGCTACCAGCAGACGTCTGGACTGATGTCAAATTTGGAATTTACGAAGAAGCACGTATCAGCAAAGTGAGGAACTTCGTAACTTTTAATAGGATGAGATTACCGGATCATGTAGCATGAACGATATTCCAAATTATTGCTACACCTGAAGGAAAGAGAAAACTTGGAAGACCAAGACATGGATGCAAGTATAATATTAAATTGCTCCTGAATTACAGCGTAGATTAGATTTACCTTGGAAGGTCTTGTGAATACGGTGAAATAAATTTAATTATTTTTGTTGTTGTTCATTTGACGATTATTTCGAGTACTAAGGTCGTAGAACGTCGAAAAATGAGATAGTTGGACGCGAGAGAAATTTTAACGGAACATTTTACTTTATTTTGTTGTTAGCACTGGTAGTTCTGCTGACGATGGAAGCAGCAAGCGACTCTGAAACGTCTGTAAATTTCTATCGACGCTACACAGCGCAATATCCCAGAAGACAAGTTACCCAACTTCGTGATATCGTTGCTCTAAATTAATTGTTTCCAACGCGAGGGCTCCTCCCCCCCTCCCCCCCCCCTCTGGCCGAAGGGGAGGAACTTGTACGCTTTCGGTTTGGCGTAGATGTCGATTTTAGAGCTCTGTTCAATTCCGAAACGTCATCATCCTTCAAGGCTTCGTTAGCCAGCGTTCTCATTCAACGGTCTGCTCTGCGCATGCGCTGACTCATGATTCTTTTTTAATCGGTCATTTTCCTGCTCTCCAACGTAGATTTTGCATTGAATTGTTAGATATTTGAGCATTAAAAATGAAATATCTCTTTTAGTATTGAATAAACTCGGTCTGCTCGTTGTACTTCATGTAAGAAGTTACGAATCTTAGTTAAGACACTGGAAAATAGAAATACAAAGAGAGATAAAAAAAGGTGAACTGAATGTGTAACTTCAATGAAGAAACGAACAGGAATCGAGATGTGGAAAATAGACCAGATTCTCGTACTAAGAGGGACTGACTTTCCTCGTGCAAGAATGTTGCAGGATTCCATTCAGAGATGTCTCTGTTCTCAATTTTACAGCTGATCCGCTTACTGCAGCGGTAGGAGAGAGAGAGAGACAGCTGTAGTTCATTATGCATGCCGCTGTGCGGCGTGTCACTCACTATGACGCTTCTGAGTAACTGAGGGAATTACGATCCCAAATAGCGTATGCTCCATATACGGATTCAATCCAATAAATTCAATGACTCTGAAAACTCTTGCTACCTCCCGAGGATCCAGAAATGATATTAATAATAATAAGTCTGTCCTTAAAGATTATATTTCGTACCAGAGAAAAATATTTCTCGAGATTATCGACGTATTTTGTGTAAATTACGGTCAATTATGAATTATCCTGCGAGCAGAAACATTTATATGTAATTTTATAAACCACTTCCGTTTTTCTGAGAAATTGTGAGGTGGAATCGATAATAAATAACAGAAAAATATTAAATTTTTGTTGATGTAATTTTGTTTTGTACGGTTTAAAAGACAGGATGAAGGCTGTGTTTATATTTTTTATTGACTTTTCATCTCCTGATCTTAACTGATACATCACTGGTGCAAGGAATTTCAAATTTGGTACGAAGATTGACATTAACACACAGAATGCGTAAGTTACGAAGTTTAAAGTGAGGCCATTCTGTTACGTGCCATGTAGGCGCACAGGGGAGAGAAGGTGTAGCTCCTACTAATTCTCAACCTCGGCACTAGATGGCATTAGTGAAGTTGCTGAATACTGTTCATGAAAATAAACATTATGTTACGTCCTGCAAATAAGTTGTTCCTTTAAAGTAGCAATAATAATAATAATTATTATTATCTGTACCACATTTACAGTTGTAAGTAGGAAGAATTCCGAATCTTTCAGGAATTGGATTCAGTGACCATCTCTCAAGAGTCGAGGTGCACGGAACACCATTTCCTTGCATGATTTTTGAGTCTCAGTGACTGACTATGGACTGGACGACCAGGGTTCGATCCCCGAAGGAGGCAGAGGATTTTTCCTCTAACCTCAGCGTCCAGACCGGCTCTGGGGCCCTCCCAGCCTCCTGTCTAATTGGTACCGGGGTCCTTACCCCTGGGGTAAAACGCTGACTACTCACCCCCCAACCGCCACGGTGGTCTAGCGGTTAGAACGCTGGCCTTGTAATCCTGGGGGTCTCGGGTTCGATTCCCGGCGGTGCCCGAATTTATAACTTGTGTTGGGCAAGGCCGTGGTCTAGGCAACACGGAGTTTTCCTCCGTGGCATCCCAACAATTACTCCATTCACACACAGAAGAAGGCAATGGCTAACCACTTCTGGATCATCTGCCAAGAACGTATATGAACAGGCCCCAGTCCGAGAAAAGGATGGAAGGATCCTGTTCGTATGGACCTGTCGTCAGACAGAACACTAAATAATAATAAAAAAAACTCACCCCCCCATCTAGTGCCGAGGTTAAGAATCAATACGAGCTATACTTCCTCTCCCCCCATGCGCCTACGTGGCGTAATAGTGGGACATATTTATTTTAACAAGGGAGAATTACGACTACAACAGTTCAGAGCTACTGAATTAACGTAAGTCAAATGCGGACATGACAGAACATATTTATGTTACTGAGGTCTTCGTTCTGATAGCATTTCAATCTGTTGCAAGCTTAACATCAAACTAGGCTATATTGTAAACCACAGCTCTTCAGGGTGGACCACAATCAACTTTAGTCTTATGAAGTTACCAACCTCGATCACGGTTTACAACAGGCGCTTAAGTTAGATGACTTGAGGTGTGGTGATCGGGTACTGGAATCAGAAGTGGTGTAGTGTATTCTTCAGTGGTTTTGAATTTGGTTGAAATGCATTTTTAAATATCTCATTAAACAATTTACAAATGTAAAACTTTAAAACTCAAAATTAAAAAAGTTACAATACTGATTTTATTTTTTTAAAATTTAACGTATTGTTATTTTAAAGTTGGTATTCTCTTACATAAATCATCACTTCTTATTTTAAAATGTTAAATTTCGCTGGTGTTTTTCATAATTATTTCAGTTGATTCCTATTAATTTAAGAAATATTGTTCACTCGTATTTAACACTATTATATGTATGCTGTTACGTAGTGTCTTATTGTCGAATTAATTAAATTTACCTCTGTTCTTATGTACATTTATTACTTTTAAAATGTGGATGTTGTTAATATGTGAGTGGTTTGCCACGTGAGTTTTGATGGTCTGTGCTATGTTGCAGTTACAAGAAGGCCGGTTCTTTTAAGTAGTTAACAGTTACGCACAAAACGAACGTTTGATAATACTGACTGGTCTTTAATAAATATTAATAACTTATTGCCATCTGAACTACTAAAGTAACGTAACGTTATTAAATTGTTAATTTTATAGTTTTTAAATTTTTAAAAAGTATTAACGTTTTAAAATGTTAGTATTTACATGGCTGTAAATACGTGTTTTAACCATCTAACAAAACACTAATGATGCTATAGATTTGTTTACTATTTATTTAGTGTTCTGTCTGACGACAGGTCCATATGAACAGGATCCTTCCATCCTTTTCTCGGACTGGGACCTGTTCATATACGTTCTTGGCAGATGATCCAGAAGTGGTTTGCCATTGCCTTCTTCTGTGTGTGAATGGAGTAATTGTTGGGATGCCACGGAGGAAAACTCCGTGTTGCCTAGACCACGGCCTTGCCCAACACAAGTTATAAATTCGGGCACCGCCGGGAATCGAACCCGAGACCCCAGGATTACAAGGCCAGCGTTCTAACCGCTAGACCACCTCATATTATTATTATTTAGTGTTCTGTCTGACGACAGGTCCATATGAACAGGATCCTTCCATCCTTTTCTCGGACTGGGACCTGTTCATATACGTTCTTGGCAGATGATCCAGAAGTGGTTTGCCATTGCCTTCTTCTGTGTGTGAATGGAGTAATTGTTGGGATGCCACGGAGGAAAACTCCGTGTTGCCTAGACCACGGCCTTGCCCAACACAAGTTATAAATTCGGGCACCGCCGGGAATCGAACCCGAGACCCCAGGATTACAAGGCCAGCGTTCTAACTATGTTTACTATGTTAAGTAATTGTTTACACTCAGACCTACGTAGGATAAGTGTTATATAAGTCTTTGGGGGTAATTTTATTGGTATATCGAAGTTACTGAATTGTAAATACACTTTACCTTTGGGCCAGATTCGTATAAATTTTTCCTTTAATATTACATATATATTTTAAAGTTTTCTAACAGTTTATAAATACCATTTTGAGGATAGAAGCTACTGTGTCTTCAATTTATTGTTCTAGAACACCGTTTATCGACCTATGGTACGCGTACCACTGATGGTATGCGAGCCAATGTATTTACATAAATAAGTTTTCCCTGAACGTATTTGATTAGTGGTACATTTAATGTGTTAAATTATAATTAGTGGTACGCCAGCGAAAAAGGTTGAGGACCCCTGTTCTAGAATAATCGAAACGTCTGTGTATGTTTACGTTCTCGTGAAGGTTTGGTTGGTGCAAACATTTTATGGAGAATTAAATAATGGATTTAGAGGAACACGTCACACTGGGCTCCGTCAAAGAAGAGTTGCCTGGGGGCGGAAAATAATGGCGTAAGGCAAGGAAAAGGACCTTCCTCTACGTTCCTTTTCGTCCGATTGATTTCCCAAGACAAAAAAAGAAATTCGAGATGAAATAAGATACAGGACTCACGGACGTACTGAAGAAACGAGGAAGAAATGAGAGAATGGAAAATAAACGGTGGTCATGGATAAAGGAGAGACGAGATGAAACTATAAGGAAACAATACTAAAGATCAGAAGGACATGTCGCAGATTCCGTGAACAGAAATACAACAAAACTCACCTTTCTCTCTCTACTTTCTCTCCCTCTCCCACTCTCGCCCACGTGCTACCATTGGTCCACTCCCATACCTGCTCCCATTGGCTCGGGGCAGGCTACACCTTTCACTTCCCTGCCTATAAATCCAACTCCTCACACCCTATTGGCATATTCATCGCCCTGATGACGGAGGCAGTATGACCTCTGAAACGTTGGTTAACATCGACCAGACTACACAGCGCAACAACCCAGAAGACAGAAATATTCATACTCATCGCCCTGATGATGGAGGCAGTATGACCTCTGAAACTTTGGTAAACATCTACCAGACTACACAGCGCAACAACCCAGAAGACAGAAATCTTCATACTCATCGCCTGATGACGGAGGCAGTATGACCTCTGAAACGTTGGTTAACATCGACCAGACTACACAGCGCGACAACCCAGAAGACAGAAATCTTTATACTCATCGCCCTGATGATGGAGGCAGTATGACCTCTGAAACGTTGGTTAACATCGACCAGACTACACAGCGCAACAACCCAGAAGACAGAAATCTTCATACTCATCGCCCTGATGATGGAGGCAGTATGACCTCTGAAACTTTGGTAAACATCTACCAGACTACACAGCGCAACAACCCAGAAGACAGAAATCTTTATACTCACCGCTGTGAGAACCTCAAGTCTTACAGAAATATTGAAGTTAAAAGAAGTAAGAATTAAAAAGGATAAAAGTTTTAAAAAGTCTGTTTCTTTAACATCACTGGTTGAGGCTTAACCCTCACAACATCAAGACATAAAATAGAAAAAAGGGTAGACGGATAAGATGTCTCAATGGCAGAATAAGTGAGGGAGCAGAAGTTGGTTTCCTCGGAATAAGAGGGAATTTTCTCACACTTCGCTCTGATGGATTAATTCTGACACACGTCACTGTCTGCTTAAGCAGCTTTGCGTCTCGAGAAGGCGCGAGACCATGTGATTGTTTGCAAAAGCGATGGTAAATACGCTATTCGCTTAAGACGAAGACGAACTGGCATTATTTCCGGACAGATTTGTGAGTGAAATTACGTTCAAGTCACTGCACCAACAGAAGACACGTTGCCCTATATCATACTGACTAAACTAAACTAACTCCCTGGTATAAGAACTCGCAGGTTCAACACCAAAGCCCTCCACCGGCCACGATCCTGAGCCAATTCCATCCTCACAGCCCATCTTCCTAAGATCCATCTTGATATTATCCTGCCATCTCCTTCTCGGTCTACCCAGTTGTCGTTTTCCAAAAGGATTTTCCACTAAAATCCTGTATACACCCCTTGACTAAACCCCCTATGCGTTCTACATTTTCAACCCATCCGAGCCTCATATATTTCGCTATCCTCACTGTGATAGGTGACCCGTACAATTCCCGTAGCTCCTCGTTATCCAATATTCTAAATTTCCCCACTTATTTCAAATATCCTCCTCAGCACCCTGTTTTGAAACAGACGGACAGCCGATAAGGGGCGGTTCTCCAGCTTTGGGGGTTGGGCGTAGGGCTAACAACCTTTTACTGTAAAAATGTTTTATGTTGCGAATTCAATACTAAAGTCCAATATCATAAACGAATACAAAATAAATACTTTTGTACGTATTAACTGCAAGTATCTATAAACGGAATGCTAAGAAATAGGGCACTCAGTCCCTTCAGAATATAGTCTTAATGAGAAGCTTGATTATTTACAGAACTCTTTATTTCTTGTTGGTACAGTGAGCTTGAAGTGGGAGATGTAAGTAATGCTTGTAAAATTTTGCATTAGGTCGTCGTCCTAGGTTTTTGAGTTAGCGGTATATTCCAGAACAGCTGTCGTTCTCAAAAAGTAAAACTTGGCACCAGCCACAGTGCCAAAATTATCTTCATCGGCTGTGCGCTGTCTTAATAACTTCCATATCGGAACTTAGTTTGCAAAGTCTTTGGTGAAGAAGAAATCGACAAACTTATAAACTAAGAACCTTCACCGGTGGCGATAACAAATCATGTCTTGGAAACCTTTTGTTGTTATTATATTCTGTATTTCTTTGTTGTCTAATGCTTTATCACCCAGAAGAATGAGTGACGATAAGAATTTGACAAGGGAGGACCCATCGTATTCGTCCATTGACCGGGCTAACTACGTTTTTTTGGAGTTATCCTCTGTCTCGGCAAGCGGATACTGGGATAGTGTCTTAATACACGCCAAGGCAATTTATTTTTAGGCCCATAAATGCTGTTTAGATAAAGCTGGCAGCGACTATGTTATATTTGTAAGATGATGATGTTGCGTCATATTGTGTTGAAATATATACTTGTTCAATTTTATCAGTCTAAACACAAGAAAATATTATTATTAAATATTAAAATATTATTACAATTAACATTTAAATATTTAAAATATATTAAAATGATGCTCTTTATCGAAATGTTCGATTTGCATTAGAGCATCATCTTTAATATATTTTAAATATTTAAATGTTAATTGTAATAATATTTTAATATTTAATAATAAATTTTATTATGTTTAGACTGATAAAATTGAACAAGTTATATTTGTAATTGAAATTTAATTGTCAAAACATAATAATTAATAAATATACACCAGCTTAATGCGAGATATTTATTTCTGGTAATGGTGATTCATATGGAAGCTTTGTGAATGGGAAATCAGTTAATCTTCGGCTGAAATGATCTTATGTCAGAAGGAGCAGCCACTGAATGAAGTTGTCACAAACGACCTTACAGCAAAACAGAGCAAGTTGATGGACCTAAATCGAATATTAGTTAAATTAAAGCATGGAACTGACTCTCGTTACCGTGTTTGGAAGATCTCTCCACTGGTTCATGTCTTAAACCAGACGAATCCAGCCTATATTCTCAAACACTGTCTCTTTACGATCTGTATTGAGTAATCTGTAACTAGGTCTTTCAAGTGACTTCTTCCTTTCAGTATTTCTGTAAAAAATTGTGTACGAATGTCTTTGATTCCTCATACATCCTAAATGCTCCCCCAATATAATTTTTTTTAACATAATCTGACTATATTTGCCATCATGTTCAGTTATTTATTAGAAACACACGCACAATAATTTACTTTGTGGCGGTATAAATCTCAGCCCGAATGTTTACGATGTTGATATTTTGAATTACGGGCAACATTTTTGGAAATCTGGAAGAAGTTTAGTAGCTTCAAATACAACTAAACATTCTCACTAAGCGAAAGGAAGAATGGGCTTACTGCAATTTACGTGTCTTTCTTCAGTCACAAAAAAATGTACACTAAATCTCATCAGTACTACCACCTCAGGCCACATCGTAGGATTTGCAGGTAAACACTGCCCCCCCCCCCTCCCTGTCTTTGATGAAGTGTTTATTAACAGGTTTTTTTTTAAAAAAATAATTTAGATATTATTGTTAATATCTTATTTATTCGGCAAGTACGCGTTTGGTTTCCGTCATTGGTTTACGACATGTCCGCTAGATAGCACAGGAGTCTATTTGAACATAGAGTTGTTACTGACGTGACCCTAATATTCTGGACGAATTAAGTCTCAAAAAGGCTTAAAAGCTATACTTTAGTCAAAGCTAAGTTTTTTCTAGATGAATATCTGTTTCGTTACAAAGGACGAAAGCTGTTTTCGGAGGGTAACATCACTCTCAATTGTTTTCGCACTGTTCTGAGTTACTTAAATTTGGTTAACATTCTCAGATGAATTTTTACGTGTAGACCTACTAACACTTGAAGGTATGAAGCCAAAGCCGTAGTGGATTTCATTTTGTACGCAAGAAACAGCAGGTGAAATATATATGTTGCACGAAGACCCATCTCATTTGCAACAGAGTTAAAATTGCTTCTCGCCTCGCGAGGTTCGTAACAGGGAGACTGCCGTGTGTACTACAATCCCCCAACCCCTACGACGAAAGGGTTCACATCTGGTGTGTTGCTTCCAGCGATAGAGGAAGTATACTAATTCTCTGCAATGGAAATTTTCCTCTCTCACTCTCTGTCTTTCTCTCTCAGTACCCCCGAACTACCACCCTCCCCCCCAAGAAAGATTTTCGTTGAAGTAACCCTGTTATCAGACGAATGTTCTGTGTAAATTTGGTTCATATTTTCAAACTTGATTCAATAACAAACAGAATAGAGAAAATATCCTCGCTTCGTACCTTTGCAGCTGTTATTCCAAAAGCATACTTAAAGTAGACGTGAGAGATTTCAGTAGATAAACCACGGTATGACACTAGAATTACATTTGACTTCAGTTAAATTCATTTTAAAAGAACGACTTGCTTTATTAATATTGTAATATTTATATTCATCTATGACTTGGTTTTAAAGAATGTGGAAAATATCGTTTGGTCGAGGTTTGAACAAATTTAAAGGCATTTCAGCGTGTTCTTGGAATTCTTGTATTGAATATTAGATTTATAAAAAAATACAATTGGCTAGAAGCCTTCATAACATCAAATAGATCGCTTTATGCATTAAATCTACGGAACAACCGTGGATATTACATAATACTCATAGGACGACAAGACATAATTAACATGACACGTAGAGAAATTTTTATTTTGTATTATCTACCGCGTATTTGAGGGGACAACCCCCCCCCCCCCCTTAGAGACATGAAGTGGACGGAAGTCAGTAATCGTTGAGAAAATTGCTAGCCTTATATAATATGGCTGCAGATCGTGAAAAATATTATGATATCAATTACTTATTTGATACATCGGAATTAATATTAAGGATTCGTGTAGTGGAGGTCTTCGTATTGACTTTGTAGCCACGTTATTTAGTGTCAAAGCAATTATATTAATATATAAGTTGTGTTGAACAGCGGAATTAGAAGGAAACAGTACAACCATTTTTTTTACGTAAATACGTCTATATTTTCGAGTCAGTGTCATTCGGCAAAAAGTGAAAGGAAAAGGTGAAAGGAAAAAGTGTAACTTCATTGTTATGTTACCTTGGAAACGCCAATTGTTTACTCGGCATTGTTGTTACCTATAAAACATTTCATTTCATTACATTACATTACTTTACATTACATTACATTACTTTACATTACCTTACATTACTTTACCTTACATTACATTACTTTACATTACATTACATTATTTTACATTACATTACATTACTTTACATTACATTACTTTACATTACATTACATTACTTTACATTACCTTACATTACTTTACCTTACATTACATTACTTTACATTACATTACATTATTTTACATTACATTACATTACTTTACATTACATTACATTACATTACTTTACATTACATTACATTATTTTACATTACATTACATTACTTTACATTACATTACTTTACATTACATTACATTACTTTACATTACCTTACATTACTTTACCTTACATTACATTACTTTACATTACATTACATTATTTTACATTACATTACTTTACATTACATCACATTACATTTCTTTACATTACATTACATTGCATTACTTTACATTACCTTACATTATATTTCATTACATTACATTACTTTACATTACATTCATCTACCACAGACCCATCTTAAGCGTAACTAATTCAAGTTAAATAAGCAATGTCTTAATCAAACTTTACTCAATTGTAAAGCATGTATAAAGGAAATATTTAGAATAAAGCCAATATATAAACTTCCTTTCCGTGTAGACGTATTTACGTCTAATTCTCCGGAACCATGGTTCCACTGACAACTTTTTTCAACATACACGCCTTTAATGACTGAGTAAAAACAAGAAAAGCTTAATTCCATTAATTCTGTCAGACACAACAGGTGATACTTTGTATATGAGGTCAGGAGGGTTAAGCTCAGAGGAGCGGACAAACATCGAGGAGAGAGGTGGAGATCATCCGGATCAATACGTAGTCGCCATGCCCGAGAGGCAAATGAACGCGGCATTGCGAAGCAGAAGGTCTCCTCCATAAATCTCATATTTGTTTATTTTACCTGAAAAGAGGAATTCGTGTCTGTCACTTACAAATCGAAACTGATTTTGATAGACGTTTATTACGGAGTCAAAATTCAATAGTTCGAAGAATTAGTGCGTGAAATCACATTTGTAGTTCTAAGAGAGAAAGTGAACTATGACGTATGGTGTAGTCACTTAATTACTTTCTTCCAAGTAGACACTTGTTTTATTTCATATACCAGAGGCTGTCGGTTTGTGTAGGGAGCAACTGAGTAAATAATTTATCAGAGGTTGCGTTTACAACATGAGATAACCCTAGGGGTAGGTTATAACCTATTGAACACGGCGGAGGTATAGGAGTGAGGGGTCAGGAGAATAGCAATGCTTGTCCTTACTTATCCCTTGCTTTGTAAATAATATATTTTAACCTCGCTTCGCTAGTTTCCATATATCGAGCACGTTCCTCAAAGTCTACTTTCCCTTAACAGCACAGAAGTAAACCTACAGTTCACAATTTTCACGTAATATCCCGTACAGAAGTCAATTAACGGCCTGTTTAAAGATGTCCGCACAGCGAAACAATTCAATTTAATTTCTGCGATGTAAAGTGATGTTTTAGACTTTTTCCTCGAATAAATAATCGAATATATTAAATCTTGTCCGTCTAATCACAATAATTCTTATTAAATATTAAAATATTACAATAATTAAATTTTTTAAAATATTTAAAATATTAAATGATGTTCTTTATCGAAATATTCGATTTACATTAGACCATCATTTTTCATTGTTTCCTCCTGAGGATGGTTCTTTTAGGAACTGAAACATGTCGTGAAACATGAAAAATGGTGGTCTAATGTAAATCGAATATTTCGATAAAGAACATCATTTAATATTTTAAATATTTTAATATGTTAATTATTGTAATATTTTAATATTTTTGCAGCTGATTTTCGACATAAAATGTCGGTTTTACGGGATGAGACGCTTCAGATATTTTAAAGTTACTATGATTGACGGAGATATTTAACCAGGATCAAAATAACAGAGAATATCCTCTTCAGTCATTGAATGGAGTCTCTGTTCACCATTGTCCTCGTATAGGACAGTCTGGATATTGTCCGGGAGCACAAAACAGAAGCAGGTCCCACGGGATCGCTCCAGCCTAATGGAACAATTTGTCAGCTCCACCTTTTTTGAACACCAGGGAACGTAACATACTCCATTCTTGCTCTCACGGTTTAAAAACAGAAACGTCACACTGTGACTTTTAGGTCTCGCCATTATCAGTTGTAAGGCTGCATTATAATGCTGAAACCCTGTTTGCCTCACCAATCAGACGGAATTTTACAAAACAGTGTGTGACAGTCATTTATAACGGATGGTTATGGAACATGCCAGCATTTCAAATTTCTTCGAAACAGCGGACGTTTCCTCCAGTCAACGGAACTACGAGGTGCGATCGGAAAGTTTCAAGACTGCGCGTATAAAACCCCGTACACTTATCTCAGGTATTAAATTCATCCATCACCCTCGAAGTAGTTCCCCTGGGAGTGAACACAACGATCCCAGCACCGCTGCCAAGCCTGGAAGCATCCCTGGAAATCTTTCTTTGTCAGCCTGTCAAGCACCATCTGCGATTCTGCCTGAATCTCTTCTATCGTCTCAAATCTCCTTCCCTTTATCTGAATTTTCATCTTTGGGAAGAGCAAGAAGTCACACGGAGCTTAGAAAGGAAGTTGGGGTCGGTTCTTGCAAGATCTTTGAGCTCCTGACAAACGAGAAGTCGACTCTGCTTCTGGTCCTCAGACAGGATGCGTCGCATGTGGAGTTCTTCCTTTAGAATCAGCTGACAGGTCCCATAGCCTATCCCAACAATGTCGCACAAGTCGTTGATGGTACGACGTCGATCTTCGTAACATTTTCGGGCGTTGTGCTCGAAGATGGTCGTCCAGAACGCTCGTCATCATCGACAGAGGTTCGGCCATTTTTAAAACGTGAATGCCACACAAAAGTTTGTGCACGACCCATTGCGGACTCCCCAAATGCTTGCTTTAGCATTTCATAGATTTCCGTAGCCGTTTTGGCGAGTCTTTGGCAAGAGATTCAGGCAGAATCGCAGATGGTGCTTGACAGGCTGACAAAGAAAGATTTCCAGGGATGCTTCCAGGCTTGGCAGCGGCGCTGGGATCGTTGTGTTCACTCCCAGGGGAACTACTTCGAGGGTGATGGATGAATTTAATTCCTGAGATAAGTGTACGGGTTTTTATACGTGCAGTCTGGAAACTTTCCGATCGCACCTCGTATGAAGATCACGTGTCTCATGGAGAAATGTCATTTTTCAGAAGCTACTGGTTGCTCAGATAGACGTTCGACGGCTTTTATAAAACAAAGAAAGTTTGACCAAATTCATAATTACTACCCACTGGCAACTTTCTTGAGTAAGTTGACTCTTGTTAGAATCGTCACGTCATATTCCTCGAAAATAAACTTTAATATTATCCTTCCATCTACTCCAAGTTCTGTCCAATGTTTTCTTTCCTTTCTGGCGTGTCTACAAAGTTAACGCAGATTGAAAATAATACGGTGATAAAGAGATCGATCCTTCCACGACGCTCAATGCATGATGGGAGAAAATTCCCCGAGTGCAGTAAGAAAGATGGAATAAAGTGAAACGCTACTGAGATCAATCAGTAAGTAATGGGATCCTTTTACAGCAGAAAACGGAGGAAATCTGTGGTCATATACAATGCGTTCTCGCTGGGCGAATGCGATGTTCTGTATGGAATAAAAAGAGATGAGAATGGAGGATTGGAAGAGAAGTGAGCAAGGAGCGAGAGAAAGATGCTGCGAGAGTTGGTCCATGCTCCGTGAGAGAGATTCGGTGTGATGCCTTGCAACAGGGTACAGTATTGATCACGACTTCATGACGTCACTAACATGGCGTTCCAGTGAGTTCGCTGTCTCGGCGGTGGTGACGTAACAGAAACCAAGTCCTGGTGAAAATGTACGAAGCCTTCTTTACCTTCACACAGCGACGCCGCCGGTAATAATTCATTTTCAGTCATAACTAACTAACTAACAAGATGGCTTACGGAACCCGAAGGTTCATCACCGAATTAACCAAAGCCCTCCACCGGACCCTGTCCTGGGCCAACAAAATCCAGTCTCATTCAACTCCTATCTCCCGTAGATCCCGCCTGAGATTATCCTCCCATCTACGTCTAGGTCTCCCCAGAGGTCTCTTCCCCTCAGGCTTCCCAAATAGTGGACCCAACCAACCAGATGGCTTACGGAACCCGAAGGTTCATCACCGAAACAACCAAAGCCCTCCACCGGACCCTGTCCTGGGCCAACAAAATCCAGTCTCCTTCAACTCCTATCTCCCATAGATCCCGCCTGAGATTATCCTCCCATCTACGTCTAGGTCTCCCCAGAGGTCTCTTCCCCTCAGGCTTCCCAACCAGTACCCGGTGCACACCTCTTGTCCCGTCCATGCGCGCTACATGCCCAGCCCATCTCATTTTCAGTCATACACAATTAAGTCTTCAGGTTTCTGATGATGGTGACAGAGACGGTCTCTGAAACGTCGGTTTTACTGTTTAACCATTTGACGAGACTGATCGCCCGAGATTTTATTGTATTACGTCGCCGTGAAAACTCAAAATCACGTGTCATTCGGTCATAAGAGTTTATTCAACCGTTCTAAGTATAATTTGAATTTGGCTAATGGATTATATCTGGTTTAAACGTCTTGGAATATGAATCATCTTGTGTTAGATAAAAGGGGAAGGACGGAGATCCTAGCTGTTGTGCCCCCTGGTTGATTACGCCTCGAATCTTGACAGATTCAACATAAAAGCTCCCGGAACAAGAGACGTCAGACATCGAAAGTTATCTCCGGTACTTAGCAAAAAGCTGTTCAGTAGCAATTAGTGAACCTTGAGGAGGAACTGAGGAAAACCACTGATGGTAGTCGGTATCCCGGGATGACGTTCGGAGCAAATACAAGTTAACTGCGTTATCGCTTTAACCAATTTGCTCGCTGAGATGGCCAGAGTTAACCATTAGTTAAGATCAAAGCAGTGCGAAACCACATCTGCCCTTCAGTTAAATCCCTTTGCTCTTTCAAAATAATCCATTGATTTACGCGAGAGGTTACACTGCCAGGATGGAGCAGTCGCTTTACCTACTAGATTCAGGACAAAGCCCACGTGGAATTTGCGGTTACTGAAACCAAGGCAACTTCGTTATTCCCCTCTGCATTCCACATTAAACTCCCTGTAATCGCTTACATAATTCATCATTACCAGTGGTATTCACCTATTTTGGAATGGCATTTCTGTTACATCGTCCTGATAATAGGATCGTTTACATTATTATCTTCATATGACCTAAATTTAATACTTTAGCAGCTCGTCTCATGGTTACCAGAGTTAAAAAAACGAAAATGATTTCTGTAGATATGTGAGGATTTCTGTGCTAACCAGTGCATGACTTTGTATAGAGAAAAGTAAAATGCTGTTAGAAACAGAGAGATTTGCCCAGTTTCATTCTAATATTTCGAATTGACTAAATTATGACGTACAGTTTACGAGTCAGACCCACAAGCCAAGTGCTGAGAATCCCGTCACGTTAATTTGCCCCAAAGACAATCATATCATTTCATATCTCCTAATAGAGCCTAAATGTTTATGGAAAAAAATATTTTGGACCAGACAATTATAATCAGTAACCACGGTGGTCTAGCGGTTAGAACGCTGGCCTTGTAATCCTGGGGGTCTCGGGTTCGATTCCCGGCGGTGCCCGAATTTATAACTTGTGTTGGGCAAGGCCGTGGTCTAGGCAACAACGGAGTTTTCCTCCGTGGCATCCCAACAATTACTCCATTCACACACAGAAGAAGGCAATGGCAAACCACTTCTGGATCATCTGCCAAGAACGTATATGAACAGGTCCCAGTCCGAGAAAAGGATGGAAGGATCCTGTTCATATGGACCTGTCGTCAGACAGAACACTAATAAACAAAAGACCTGCAGAAAAGAACATTTAACCCACACACGCATAGAATTCTGTGCGTATGGAATAGAAGACTTTTCTGACAGAGTAGATTCTCCACTGGACTAAGTTTCATTTTGGTTTATAATCCCAATGTAAACATCAACACGCTGCAACGAATATATCCTTTCGCCCAGGCCGATACTTGATTCACTCAATTAAGGAGAGAGCTTAGCTGTATCACGTCGCTTGTGACAGTTGTGTTCGTGTTTTCCTAAGCCTCTAAAAGGCAAAACAAAATTGACAGTGGGACCACGGTTCCGGAGAATCTGACGTAAAAACGTCTTTGTATTTAAATTATATTTAGGTAATAATTGTAATGAAAGGAATTTTATGTACTAGAGCATTACGGACCCTTTTAGCTTCAATGTCATCCATCTTGTTATCTCTACATAGTATGACGCAAAAACACAAACGTAGCAGAAGTGCTACGCGCCTTTGTTTGTATAAATAAATGTTTGTAGAACCTAAACCATTTGAGATATGTAAAATCTGAAAACAGATATGGAGAGCTCAAGAGGTAATACGTATTTCGTACGCAATATGTCCCGATCCATCTCTTACGGTTTTCGAGAGGCGGGCGCTTAACGCGCCAGATGCAATGAAAATTGTACACATCGGCTCATTAAAATTACAATAAATGTATAAACAATTATAATTACAACAAAATACATTAGAGATTCTTAAAGGTCGTTATTTACTGATCATTTTACATATAGGTATAATTACCCTTACTCTTAAAATTCCAGAGGAATGGACGTTTAAAGGTTACTCGGCGCTGGATCTTACACATTTTCGTAACTAACTCTGTTTTAGCCGGATGACCCTTCCGTATAGACGAGGGATTGTTTATTTTGAGTGCATAAAACATTTTCTGTGAAGGACGACTACCAAAGATTAAGATCACTGCTTTTAAGAGTGGAAAACGCAAGAGATTCTCCTCCTTGTTTATATTAGGATTAAACTAAAAATGAACCAAACATGATACTTGCCAACAAAGAAACTTTTACATCGGGGCCATGTTTTCATGTAGAAATTAGACGTAGCTCACACCACATTCTGCATAGACAAACAACGACAATTTATGGGGAACGACATTAAATATTGTGTCAGATGAAGGTAAAGTTAGAATTATTTACCAGTGGAGGTAGGGTTCCACAAATTTTAAACTCGGGAACCAGATGGCTGTCTGTTTACGCTCAGATACCGATTCTCTTGGAGGTCGGTTTGGCCACGGTTACAAAACCAAATACCTCTGCCCCTGCTCGGAATCAAACCCCGGTCATCCAGCCCACACAGCCTAATATACAGGGTGATTCCAAAAGGACTTTACAACTTTGAAAGTGTATAGAAATTTAACCAGAAACGTACAGAATCGGTTGACTATTTGAGGTAAAACTTGATTTGTTTTGCTACACAATGACACCTCAACCGATTCTGTAAGCCTTCTGAATAAATTTCTATACACTTTCAAAGTTGTAAAGTCCTTTTAGAATCACCCTGTATTCGTTTTTAGATAACTTTCGCATTTATTAAGAAAATAATATTCAGGTATTATTTGACGGTTAAGAGAGAAAAAATTGTTAGTAATAGGATGTCGTGTATAGATTTAACCCTTTCAAGGGATTCTTGTTAATTTTTGTCTTCTAGCGAAAATATTTGGCCAAGTCTTGAATTTTTTATATGAATTGCATATTACGCGGTTTCTCGTTTATTTACACGGGAAATAAATGAGAATTGAAGGCTATGGAACATGGAGTTTTCACGAACATTACTTCATATCGAAATTGTCTGATGCTTTCGTGAAACACTTCTTTGTTACGACGTTGTTAATCAGTTATGCGAGTATCGGCTTCTCAAGGACTCTCTACTCTATAGTCTCTCATGAATTTAATACTGTGAGAAGCTTGTTATACTTTTTTTCCTCGCGATATAACCTTTCCGTGATGGCGTAGTGTGACAGGAGGAGAGGAGATGGCTTCAGCTAAACGACTAACAGAAGACGGGGAAAAGCAGGGTGGTGACGGATGGGTAGACAGACAACGGAGAGCCGGAAAGAAACTTCTTCTCGTCAACAGCGGGCGTGCTTTGAGAAGAAAGGAGGAAGTTTTGAAAAAGGAGACAAAGAAAATATAACTTTGCCCCTCAGCGAAAGCATTAAGCAATACAAGCTTTATCTCTGACATGGAATTAGAACCCAGCTTTATTAATTCCCGTAAGTGATCAGCTCTTTAACTCGTACGTAGCTTGTAGAAGATTGTCTTGTCGACGAGACAACCCTGGGAATGAAGTTGAAGTGACAGGATTACGAAACACGTGCCAGGAACGGAATTTACTACTTGTATCAAATACTTTTAATAGTCGTATATGCTTTCTGTAGCCACGGTGGTCTAGCGGTTAGAACGCTGGCCTTGTAATCCTGGGGTCTCGGGTTCGATTCCCGGCGGTGCCCGAATTTATAACTTGTGTTGGGCAAGGCCGTGGTCTAGGCAACACGGAGTTTTCCTCCGTGGCATCCCAACAATTACTCCATTCACACACAGAAGAAGGCAATGGCAAACCACTTCTGGATCATCTGCCAAGAACGTATATGAACAGGTCCCAGTCCGAGAAAAGGATGGAAGGATCCTGTTCATATGGACCTGTCGTCAGACAGAACACTAAATAAATAAATAAAAATATGCTTTCTACAGAATGTCGATGCTATTCGTGGCTTAAAATAAATAAACTCAAATCTAGAGTGACCTCCTATGGCGTAGTATGTTTTATTATGTTTTGGGTAACAGATTAAAATATTATATGCAAGGACATTATCACATTATTTAATATTACGTAATTACCATTCAAGAATTACAGGAAATTAATCGTAATTTGGAACACATTTTTGTTGAAAATTCTAACATAACAGGACACAAAAATTAAAATATTTTACACATATATTTGCTTCAATAAATGCCCTAAACTTTTATGAAATCCGGAAAAGTATTACCTATTTTTCAGTTGCACTTATCGTGAAGCAGTTGAATGTAGTTCACGTCCTGAAATGCCTTTTATATAAGATCTTGCCAGCTACTGCTAGGTTTTCCTTCGACCATTTTCTCTTTAGATTTTTCGACTAAATTTGTGTGCGCGTTTCTTATGTTGGCGATGTGTCCGCCATATTTTCCCCACTTTACAGCCTGCGTTCATCGCTTTAATATTATGTGCTAAAAAATACAAATTATTAAGATCCTTGGTAATTCATTCTCAACCGTTCTGACCTCCCGTTAGAATCCAAGTTTCACATAACTCTTATTATTCTTATTCCCATTCAAGGATTGAGTCCGAGACTCAAGGAATTGGCTCCATCTCCTACTTGAACGACCAATGTCTCGTCTTCCAGTAGATTGACAGAAATATGTTCGTAACCCTAGGAATTCAAAAGACATTCTCTCTACACGATTATGCCATTTGTTTTGGTATTCTCGTATTTCTCCTACCATTCGTTCTATATAAACTTGTTTTTTCTTACATCTTCTTAGTGAAATTCCGAAGACGGGATCTTGGAAATTTCATTTTCGATGTTTGTATTCACCATTTGTCTCTTTTCGCTACTACACTGTACAGCTTTCTTCGAAATGATGTCGTGTAATCGTAATTTTATTTATTTCCTAATGTTCTTCTCTTCGTATCTTTTAACGCATTCTTTGAACTTATTATATTTTTCACATACGTAAGTAAATATATATCTTTTTTGACGTAAATACGTCTATATTTTAGCCTCAGTGTTATTCGGCAAAAGGTGTAACTGCATTGTTATGTTACCTTGGAAAAGTCAATAGTTTACTCGGCATTGTTGTTACCTATAAAACATTTCATTACATTACCATTAAAACGCTGGCCTTGTAATCCTGGGGTCTCGGGTTCGATTCCCGGCGGTGCCCGAATTTATAACTTGTGTTGGGCAAGGCCGTGGTCTAGGCAACACGGAGTTTTCCTCCGTGGCATCCCAACCATTTAAATATTTTAAATATGTAAATATTTAAATATTTTTAAATATTTAAATGTTAATTATAGAAATATTTTAATATTTAATAGGAATTTTATTGTGATTAGACTGACAAGATTTAAACAAATATATATTTATCACAATATGACGCAACTTTATCATCTCAGGCTAAATGTTCTAATTACGGTGGTAAATATAGAATTGAAGAAAGTCTTTCTCAGGGACCTCACATTGTACCCCTCACAAACATTATTCTGATGACCTTGTTTTAAATTTATATTATTATACGATAAACAACAGTGAATTTTCATATGTCGTGTAAATTAGTGTCGTCGTAAAAGTGCATTATCGTTACATATACCCGTTTACATTCTACGGTTAACAACTTCTATTAATTACGTCATTCCACACGGGAAAATGTAATCCATTCGCTCTAAACATTACGTAATATAAAATCTAAACTGTGGAATAAATTCCCACCTGAGCGCGTGACAGACACTGCAGCGATCTCTGTACGGGGGAGTCAAACGTAGACCAAGGGCCCTTCAGCTACAAAAAAAACTCCCCGCTTTTTATGGAATCCGAAAGTTCATTACAGGAACTCGCTTCTGGTCTGAAATTATGGGGAAACACTTTTAATGTCGAAACAGGCGACGAAAATTACATTTCTGGGGCGTCAAACAATTACTTTCTCATCCTCAGGGTGTTTTTTCTCGATGATTTCGTGTCTTAGGCATTTATCGTGAATCAGTATCGACTATGAGTTGTTAAGATGGAATATTGAATAAATGTTGACGCTAAATTATTTCTCAGCGATAAATATAATCGATTCGATCTGTTGCCAGCGGGAATTCCCCGCATCATCCAGGAAAATTCGAGGATGTACATTAAAACAGACCATAAATGTGCAATTCACGTTTATGTAATAATCCTGTCAAGACCCTGGATAACCCATGAAACTGAAAAGCGTATTTAAGTGTGAAAGGAATAAGCAATGTATTCGATTACAATGTATTATTCATTTATCTCAAATTTCCGGTGGCTTACTACGTCTTGGTTAAGAATGTTACTTATCTGATGTCTTCTATCGATGTAATTATAGGAAATAAATTATTCTGAAGAGGGTATAATTGATGATACGTCTTCAAACGTTGTCTGATGCTCTTGAATACTGTTGTAATGACAACAGCTTCTCGTTAAGTCAAGTTTATTGACAGAAATACATGTTTTTTTCACGAAACATGAAGTCATAACCTCACTATTTTAATATTTTAATATTTTCCGTCAAATCACAATTTTAATAAGATAATAAAATATAAAATATTTAAAATATCATTTCACGTTCCGCATCGAATGATCGATTTACAAATTGGAACGTAAATCGATCATTCGATGCGGAACGTGAAATGATATTTTAAATATTTTATATTTTATTATCTTATTAAAATTGTGATTTGACGGAAAATATTAAAATATTAACCTAATTCACAATATGACGCAAATATACTACCTCAATATTTTAAATTTTCTCAGTTGTCACAATAACAGCTAACTAGGTCTTTATCACTCTCAGAAGAGCATGTATGATAATATTTGTCATATTTTGTACTTTGTTTCATATATACATCATATTTGCTCAAATTCCTCTCTAACTTTTTTTTTTACAGAATTTGACTTGTCTTGGTTTAATTTTTTCGAGTGTACATAACTATTTATCCTTTATGAGAGGGTGGGTTATCTAAAGTCACTCTTTGAACGAATAATAGCTGACTGAAATTTAATTTTACATAAATAAAATAAAACTTGTAGCGATTTTGTGAATTATAAATAGCAAGGTATACTCTGTAGAGCACACGAATATTCTTTATGGAGCTTCCTATGGTCGTGATATGAAATAGTTCGCATGGCCACTGATAGATGCCAGCACAAATAATTCAAATAGCCAGTAACAGATGGCACTAGCATAAGCCGATCGATGCTATAGATAGGACATAGACTTCAAAGGATCATTAATAGCAGAACGAATTATTTGCAGTGCCATTGATAGATGGCAGCACAGATTGTAGGAATTGGAGTGGTATGTAGTAGCCTTCAATGACGTAGTAACTATAACAAATTTCATGAAAAGTGGTTCAGACATTCTCGAGTTAATTTATGGGAGTAGGAATAGTGGAATAATGCTATGTCTTTGGAGGAATGTGTATCTATGTGACATTTACGCAACAATGGAGTAAGTCCTTGTTATGAATGATTGATTCATGTCGTCATCGGGATTCTTTACGTAGAGCTGGTTATATGCATGATCGACATCACGGCGACGAGACATGAAAACCCGCATAGATTTCTTAGCCCATTTTAGATCACTCCGGTATCTCATGGAGCATGCGCATGACACTTCCTTGACCGCTCAGGGTTTACGTTGGGCCCATATGGTGGTTATGTGCGACAGGATTTATGGAAAGGCTTTGGAGGAGAGCCAACGAGGTCAGCGTGATATCTCCAGGGCGATTTACGTGTTGATTGGATTGCGTGGGTCGGAATGGTGATCTGAATGTTTACAGATGAAATTGACTTGGAAACTGTTGAGGATTTAATTGTAACACGAACACAAGGCACCAATGCGATAAAATCAATTTTAGTTTACGGTAAGGCTTACTAATTGATGTCGTAATTATCTTCTGTTGATTATAAAATGTAAATTAACTGATAAAGATTTTAACTGCAGACTTTAGTACGCTAAATTATAAATCGTAGGAATTAATCTTAAGATTTAACGTATAAAAAATTTAATTTAATAAGCCGTTGTGAAATTATTGTGACTTGTAACTCGTAGGTAGAAGTTCAAGGTTTTCGTCCTGACACTACCAGGATCTTCTGGAGTTTCGGATTTGAATATTCGAACCTCAGAACACAATATTCGATCAGCTCAGGCGAGGAAGATGTTAGAAAGGTTCATCCTTCTGATCTGGTACATCGATGACGTCACTTTTTGTCTTCACAGAAAATTAGGGTCATTTATGAATCAGAAAGTGAACTCGGTGACTTTCGATTCGAGTCTTAACACGAGCAGATGCACGTATTCAAGGTTACAGTAAGATGAATGTTATTCAGTGTCTGTTCTGAAAAACAAAATTTTTAACATTTTTCAAAATTCAAATAAATAAAAATACATCTGCTAGGTAAGAAATAGGACTGTAATCGCGTGCCAACTACACGTGCTTTCCAAGTTTTTATTTCAAATAAACAAGTTTTTTTTTTGTAACAGATCGACAATCGACTGGGTTTCAAAATCGACCAGTGACTGACAATCGGTAAACTTGTTAATTTCCTTCCTTTAATGATTTCGAAGCCAGGAGATCGCACTAATAAGGCGACAGAAATATTTGGTATCCAGATGTTAAAAATTATTTTTTAAAAGAAGAAGTGAATTATTTATAAATGTAACGAACAATAAACAGACTTAAAGAAGCAAAGTCCTTCTTGAGAAGCTGATAGTTGTTCAGAATATCAATAAACACTCTGTATCTAAGGAAAACTATGGCTTATTACCGCGTATAAAATATTCTGCCGCTAGTCCATATTTATGCTGGACGACTCCAGTCTGTATCTTCACACGCCATGTAAATACTTGGTTCCATCTGTGGCTACGTCAGGTTAGTGATGTCTTCCCGTGCAGTCGATTAGAATTTATTATGCATTTATTGTGTTCCCACTAAGAAAATAACTCTGTAGTGCGTAGTCTTTGAGACGTTAACACAATAGAATGAAAATGTTTGTCTATAGTTACGAGCTTTCGGTTGTTGAACTGAGCTGCTATCTTCAGGAAGGGGAAAAATACTCATATGTGTGTGTATTATATTTGAAGTGGTTCGCCCTCGGATGAAGAGAAGGTTCTGGACCTGTTACATGAGGAACATTATTGAAAATGCTGTTGGAAATGGAATTGAGAAAGGATGTAAGCTGCCTCGGAGCGGGGAAAAAAGATGCGTGAACAGAAGAGGGGAGCGGGCGAGTCCCGTAGCATACAGTTTGTCCAAGTTTCCTAATTAACTCTCAGCTAGCTGGCTCGCGCACATAATACATACGCGCTCTGCTCTGACGCCCGACAGGTCTCTCTCTCTCTATCTCTCTCTGAGGTACTCTGGCGCCGGCTCTGAAATTTAGTTCAGCCGCCATTTCAACGCCCTGAGGCTCTCTAAGCCCAACCCACTCTGGAAGTGCAGACACGTTGCTCTTAAACACAGATTTTGTAACAGATATTTTGTAGGCCTTACAGTCTTCGTTAAATTTCCGTATTAAAAACAGAGCTTATGTTCTTATGTCAAAATTGTTTGTTGTGTGTAATAAGGGGGCGTAACTAATGATATACTTAACGGTACTATTATTATTTAGTGTTCTGTCTGACGACAGGTCCATATGAACAGGATCCTTCCATCCTTTTCTCGGACTGGGACCTGTTCATATACGTTCTTGGCAGATGATCCAGAAGTGGTTTGCCATTGCCTTCTTCTGTGTGTGAATGGAGTAATTGTTGGGATGCCACGGAGAAACCGGGGAAGCCCCCGGAGGAAAACTCCGTGTTGCCTAGACCACGGCCTTGCCCAACACAAGTTATAAATTCGGGCACCGCCGGGAATCGAACCCGAGACCCCAGGATTACAAGGCCAGCGTTCTAACCGCTAGACCACCTCATCTTATTATTATTTAGTGTTCTGTCTGACGACAGGTCCATATGAACAGGATCCTTCCATCCTTTTCTCGGACTGGGACCTGTTCATATACGTTCTTGGCAGATGATCCAGAAGTGGTTTGCCATTGCCTTCTTCTGTGTGTGAATGGAGTAATTGTTGGGATGCCACGGAGAAACCGGGGAAGCCCCCGGAGGAAAACTCCGTGTTGCCTAGACCACGGCCTTGCCCAACACAAGTTATAAATTCGAACCCGAGACCCCAGGATTACAAGGCCAGCGTTCTAACCGCTGGACCACCGTGGCTGTGTAACGGTACTATATTAGCAGGCAAGAGAAATGGTTTAGCACGTGGTAAATCGAGATCAAATGAGGAGGGATTCGACCGTGACTTCTTCAGGGAAGTTTTCTTTGCGTTCGATTGAAAAGACAAACTATAGTGCAGCTACTTTTCCGTGTCTCTCGGAAGTATGCACGTATTAACCAAACTCCGGAATTAATTTAAAATGTATATAAAGACTTTTTTCGTACAAAAGGAGAGGAATATATGAAAACGGGGACCAAACCCCAGGAGAATGTTCATGAGGTAATTCTGAGCATTTATACGGCTTTTAGTATTGATAAATTAAGGACTTTGACCACTGCTTAATGAATAATACAGATAATACGAAAGAGTAACAATATTTTCAACCAAACACGGCAGATGAAAACGGAACTGAACACAGTTTTTATCGAGTGATGTTCCAAACGTCCGGTTCCACTCTGAACGCAGATGTTGCGCGTCTCCGCTGCGATCCTGTGGCGCTGGTAGTCGTCCCAGTGACGCCATCACCTAGCGTTCTTCCTCTCGATGGGCTCATGTCTTATGCATGAAGTCAAATGGTACACAGACGTCACCAGACCAATGGCCCGAATATCTCGCTGTTCGCTTTGTTTGGGAGTTGATATTGTAGCGGATTAACCATCTGATGTTCAGTTTGGGCTGTGTGTGTTTTTGTTATTTTTGTTTGTAGTCTTTACAAATTAAAACGTAATATGAAGTCGAGGTTTATAAATTCTGTTCAGTTGCCTTTAATTTCTCACTTTATAGTAAAATACATGATCTTGTCTCTTTTAACACCTGACACACAGACGCATTACTTTGGAAGACTTTCGACTCGTTTTATAATTAACAACCGCCTAAAATTTCTTTCGTGTTATTTGGCTCACAGTGTATTTCAATAGAAAAACACTAATGCACACTACAGTCCATTTCAGTAAAGTATTTTTATTCAGTTTTTAGAATAAACATGTTTTTTTTAAGTAATAGAATTATTTTCGTAATGGAGTTTAAACGTGTTCTCTTAGAATCACGAAAAAAGTTCTTTGTTTTATTTTAAAACGTAAGCTATTAATGAATAAATTTGGAGATGTTAGTTCCAAATCCCAGCAACTTGGATTTAGATAGTTGCTTAATTCTTCCTCATAAAACTTAGAGACGACATTTGTATTTGTGAAACGGGCTTGGTATGCAAAACACGTTCATTCCGATGCAGCTTTTACCGAAGAGTTTGAGAGTCAGAGAATTGGAATGTACTTGTAAGCACGCGTAGAAAATATTATTGCATGAGGATTTCATTTACAGAATTAAATTATAATTGATAAACTAAAACAACCATCATCATATCAAAATACACGAGATTCTTTCAACAAATCTATTAACTAGCTTCATGGCACAGAGTACTTCTTGATAAGCTGATAGTTTCTGAACTTGTCGATAAGTTTCCCAGCTCTCGTGTTTATTAAACCTCATATAAGACCCTGCCCTGAGCCAGATCAACACAGCATTCAGAGTCTACGTATTTCTTTAACGCCCATTTTAATATTATCTTGTCATAAAGGCCGACGAACTCGAAGTGTTTCCTGACTTTTTACCAAGACTCTCTTCAGATTCGAATATATTTTAATAATCGTGAAGATTCTCGTTGCTCTCCAAGACCTTCCAAAATCGATATAAAGATATGAAATTTGGCAATCAACACCTGTGATCTAGATTAAGATTGTTAAAAGAACACGTCACAGCACCTATTTCGCGAGTCTCCGAGCGTATTATTCATTAGAATCAATATTTGTAACATCCATAACAACGTTAATGTGATGTTTAATACTTGTTCAATTTTATCAGTCTAATCACAATAAAATATTATTATTAAATATTAAAATATTACAATTAACATTTAAATATTTAAAAATTTAAAATATATTAAAATGATGCTCTCTATCGAAATGTTCTAATGCTCTAATGTAAATCGAACATTTCGATAGAGAGCATCATTTTAATATATTTTAAATATTTAAATGTTAATTGTAATAATATTTTAATATTTAATAATAATATTTTATTGTGATTAGACTGATAAAATTGAACAAGTATATATTCAACACAATATGACGCAACATTATCATCTCGTGATGTTTAATGTTTAAATTCCGTACCAGTGAGTGCGCTCTGTAATCAGCGCCGAGTAACCTCTCAACGTCGTTCCAGCGTTCTCTGCAAACCAGCTACAGGTTAGGTTAGATTCCCCCAGGAAGAGAACTCATACATTAATTCAAACTTAAATCTGACTGATATTGTAAAGTTTGGTATTAAATTGTGAAACATTGAAACGCTAGTAACTAGGAAAGCCATGTGGGACTTTATTTCCGTTAGGTTGCCTGCCCAATGTCTGTTGCAGATTCCTACATACAGTAGATAGAGTATGTCTCACCTAACAGTCGGTGTTTACCCACTAGTACACACGGCGTTACTAAACAGAATACCAACATAAATAATTTTAAATAATCTTGCGAGATAACAAGCCTTCTTCCAGTTCGGAATCATTACTTAAATATTCATTTGTTTACAGCAGACTCATTTTCGAAAATACTTCTACAATAAGCAGACAATTCTGTGGGCTACCTCCCGTGACACGTTCGAAGGCAGTTGTTGGTTTCGACAACCTGCAAGGGCCATAATTTAACAGTTACTGGCTCCAAAATCTTTTACTTGGCTCGTAAGTTTGCAGAAGTTAAGAAGTTTTATGCTACACTTTCGAGGTTGGAGGAAATTTGGAAAAAGTAGGCCAAGGCTGTGACCTGCATTTCATTTCAATTCTCCTATAGTAGTTTGTCTTCTCATTGGTTGGAGGAAGAATTGTCCAAAGAGACAAGTGGCGCCCGGTGTCTGCAGGTAGCAAAGACGTAAAATCTAAGACGTCAGCCAATCAGAGATCTTATCTGATGGCTGATGACTCGTGGTCATAAGAGATTATATGAAACTCGCAGGATTTCGTGCTAAACTATAGGATGAGAAGGGGAGTTTGTAGCTGTGGTCCACCAAAGATTTTCCAACCCGTGGACACTCGGTTACAAGTATTTGAACAGTACAGATGTCTTCCTGGCAGCGAGTAATACGAGGCGCGTCCCAAAAGTAAGTTTCCCACTCGTCCCACAGCTAGCAAACCTTATATTGCGCGAAGCGACTGTGCGTACGTGATAGAGCAATGACGTAGCATGGCGCATGCATTAACGGTACTTCCCGCGTTCTCACAGTAGCATCGTTGCAGCTGTTGAAGATGGAGGTTCTTATTCCAGCTCCCGCCGACTGTGAAGTGCGGTCAGTGATAACGCTAGGCCGCACACGGCTCGACGGACAGCAAGTCTCCTGCAGGAGTTCAGATGGGAGGTGTTTAATCATCCACCCTACAGCCCGGACCTCGCTCCCAGTGATTTCCATCTTTTCCTACACCTCAAGAAATTCCTGTCCGGTCAGCGTCAGCGTTTTGAGAATGACAGAGAGGCGGAGATGGTTGTCACACAGTGGTTCCAATCCCAGGCGGCAGACTTCTACGACACAGGTATTCAAAAGTTGGTCCCACGGTATGACAAATGTCTCAATTCCGGTGGCGAATATGTTGAAAAATAGCTGGACACTTGCTGTGTCTGTTGCAATAAATATTTCCATGAAATTGTGTTTTGTTTCTGTAAACGGCCCCAGAAAAACTTACTTTTGGGACGCGCCTCGTATATCCCTGTAACAAAGAAATAGTGATTTCTTTTGTAAATACTTTACCAAGACAGTAAATCAAGTCGAATAGTTTAGCCTCTGATGGAGTTAATTCAAGGTCATTCTGGCGATACAAAGTGGAGTATTAACAACATTCATTCACGTCTTGATCAGATAGGCCTTGAACAAATTGGTGCATTCTATGGCAATGCAGACGCATCCCCCAGGAATTAATGACCTGACTTGAATGTGTATTCAATGTCACGAGACCTTCAAATAACAAACCTGATTTTACAAAGATTCCTTATTACAATTTATAATCTACCTATCCGGGCCTTACTTCAGTTCCATTAACACCTCATCCAGCGCGTTTACCCTGAAAATACTCTTGTTATAACTCTAACCTTACCACGGGAACAAATGTCCTTCCGCCTATGTAAAAAAGTGATTGGCGGTTGTACACCAGAGTGCAGCACGTCACTGTCCTATTATAGGTCCTACCTCACAACGTCCCTCAACCGATCGTTGGATTACAGATCAGCCCAGCGTTCTCCATATTCAAAGAACTCATAATTGACAGTGAAATTGTTTTTATAACGCAGCCCCTCGCCCCCTCTTCAACCCTATTTAATTTAAAAATGGCTGTCTTCTGGATTATTTAGCCGTATAGTCTGGTATAAGTTTACCAATACATATATTTATTTTTCACAGTCTATACACAAACTTATTTAAAATAATGTTGTTAAAATATTATAACATTTACAGTATAAAGTATATTATGTTATATTTATAGCGCTCCTTTATCATAGTACGACATTACATTACTCGGCGCTTTTATTTTTGAACGACATGTTTCGATGTTTTATGACATCATCTTCAGGTTTATCAATTTATATTATTTTAAAAACTAATATACATTTTGATGCATTGCATTTATTGATCTTTTAGTATGTTTGTAGACTTTTCTGTCTTCATAATGATCTTCATAATGATTTGCATAATAACACTTGGAAATTAATTCCACAGATAATGAACGTCTAAATACAGACACCAGATCATTATGAAGACAGAAAAGTCTACAAACATACTAAAATATCAATAAATGCAACGCATCAAAATGTATATTAGTTTTTAAAATAATATAAATTGATAAACCTGAAGATGATGTCATAAAACATCGAAACATGTCGTCCAAAAACAAAAATAAAAGCGCTGAATAATGTAATGTCGTACTACGATAAAGGAGCGCCATAAATATAACATAATATACTTTATACTGTAAATGTTATAATATTTTAACAACATTATTTTAAATAAGTTTGTGTATAGACTGTGAAAAATAAATATATGTATTTGATTCAACACAAACATGACGCACTTAAGATACAAAAAGTTTACCAATGTTTCGGAGGTCCTTGCTGCCTCCTTTATCAGGGCGATTATCGCCCGAAGGAAACCTGTAAAGTTCTACCAGACTAAAAGGCGCAACAACCCAGAACACGGTCTTCTTCATACACACTGCCGTGTAAACCTCGAATCCTACTTCGTTAATCTTTTATTGTCCTTGATATTTGCACGTTTTCTTTTCTTCTTGTAATTCATTTTTGTGTGATTAATCTTCAGTCAGGATCTAGAAGAATTAGTTCTGTGTCTACAGTGTAACTGTGTTATTTGTTAGCGATTGATTTGATTATTAGTATTGTTTCATTCTAGTGTTGGTTTTAATAAACCTCGGTTATTGTTTTATTTTTGGTGATGATTATTATTGAACAAGACTGTGACGTTTCGAGGCCGTGGTCTAGGCAACACGGAGTTTTCCTCCGTGGCATCCCAACAATTACTCCATTCACACACAGAAGAAGGCAATGGCAAACCACTTCTGGATCATCTGCCAAGAACGTATATGAACAGGTCCCAGTCCGAGAAAAGGATGGAAGGATCCTGTTCATATGGACCTGTCGTCAGACAGAACACTAAATAAAAATAAGATGAGGTGGTCTAGCGGTTAGAACGCTGGCCTTGTAATCCTGGGGGGGTCTCGGGTTCGATTGCCGGCGGTGCCCGAATTTATAACTTGTGTTGGGCAAGGCCGTGGTCTAGGCAACACGGAGTTTTCCTCCGTGGCATCCCAACAATTACTCCATTCACACACAGAAGAAGGCAATGGCAAACGACTTCTGGATCATCTGCCAAGAACGTATATGAACAGGTCCCAGTCCGAGAAAAGGATGGAAGGATCCTGTTCATATGGACCTGTCGTCAGACAGAACACTAAATAATAATAAGATGAGGTGGTCTAGCGGTTAGAACGCTGGCCTTGTAATCCTGGGGGGGTCTCGGGTTCGATTGCCGGCGGTGCCCGAATTTATAACTTGTGTTGGGCAAGGCCGTGGTCTAGGCAACACGGAGTTTTCCTCCGTGGCATCCCAACAATTACTCCATTCACACACAGAAGAAGGCAATGGCAAACCACTTCTGGATCATCTGCCAAGAACGTATATGAACAGGTCCCAGTCCGAGAAAAGGATGGAAGGATCCTGTTCATATGGACCTGTCGTCAGACAGAACACTAAATAATAATAAGATGAGGTGGTCTAGCGGTTAGAACGCTGGCCTTGTAATCCTGGGGGGGTCTCGGGTTCGATTGCCGGCGGTGCCCGAATTTATAACTTGTGTTGGGCAAGGCCGTGGTCTAGGCAACACGGAGTTTTCCTCCGTGGCATCCCAACAATTACTCCATTCACACACAGAAGAAGGCAATGGCAAACGACTTCTGGATCATCTGCCAAGAACGTATATGAACAGGTCCCAGTCCGAGAAAAGGATGGAAGGATCCTGTTCATATGGACCTGTCGTCAGACAGAACACTAAATAATAATAAGATGAGGTGGTCTAGCGGTTAGAACGCTGGCCTTGTAATCCTGGGGGGGTCTCGGGTTCGATTGCCGGCGGTGCCCGAATTTATAACTTGTGTTGGGCAAGGCCGTGGTCTAGGCAACACGGAGTTTTCCTCCGTGGCATCCCAACAATTACTCCATTCACACACAGAAGAAGGCAATGGCAAACCACTTCTGGATCATCTGCCAAGAACGTATATGAACAGGTCCCAGTCCGAGAAAAGGATGGAAGGATCCTGTTCATATGGACCTGTCGTCAGACAGAACACTAAATAAAAATAAGATGAGGTGGTCTAGCGGTTAGAACGCTGGCCTTGTAATCCTGGGGGGGTCTCGGGTTCGATTGCCGGCGGTGCCCGAATTTATAACTTGTGTTGGGCAAGGCCGTGGTCTAGGCAACACGGAGTTTTCCTCCGTGGCATCCCAACAATTACTCCATTCACACACAGAAGAAGGCAATGGCAAACCACTTCTGGATCATCTGCCAAGAACGTATATGAACAGGTCCCAGTCCGAGAAAAGGATGGAAGGATCCTGTTCATATGGACCTGTCGTCAGACAGAACACTAAATAATAATAAGATGAGGTGGTCTAGCGGTTAGAACGCTGGCCTTGTAATCCTGGGGGGGTCTCGGGTTCGATTGCCGGCGGTGCCCGAATTTATAACTTGTGTTGGGCAAGGCCGTGGTCTAGGCAACACGGAGTTTTCCTCCGTGGCATCCCAACAATTACTCCATTCACACACAGAAGAAGGCAATGGCAAACCACTTCTGGATCATCTGCCAAGAACGTATATGAACAGGTCCCAGTCCGAGAAAAGGATGGAAGGATCCTGTTCATATGGACCTGTCGTCAGACAGAACACTAAATAAAAATAAGATGAGGTGGTCTAGCGGTTAGAACGCTGGCCTTGTAATCCTGGGGGGGTCTCGGGTTCGATTGCCGGCGGTGCCCGAATTTATAACTTGTGTTGGGCAAGGCCGTGGTCTAGGCAACACGGAGTTTTCCTCCGTGGCATCCCAACAATTACTCCATTCACACACAGAAGAAGGCAATGGCAAACCACTTCTGGATCATCTGCCAAGAACGTATATGAACAGGTCCCAGTCCGAGAAAAGGATGGAAGGATCCTGTTCATATGGACCTGTCGTCAGACAGAACACTGAATAAAAATAAATAAATACGTAACGTAGGTCAGAATAGGTATACTTCCAGATCGACGATAATACGTGTTAGAGGTCGCTCGAGAAATGGTGGCTTCTAAATGCGCGATGTGTAAGCCGGGAGAGGGGAGTTCAGTAGTAGTGGGGGTCGCGCCGATCTAAACGCAGCTAGAGCTACAAAACAACTGAAGCTGACACCCCTCTAGCGAGTGTTTTGGACTGGTTCATCTCGTACGACCGAAATCAGTCCTTTGCGCAGGTGACATCACTTCTCGCGCGTTCTCTAGCTAAATTTTTTTTTATAAGGTGGAAGACGTTTAAACAGAGTGTGGGCCGAGTTAAATATCGCTACCAAATTTTGTCTTAAAATGATTATCTCCGCAGTGACTGCGTTGTGTTTTGAGTGAACGCATCGAAGTAATATAATGTATTATATTCTCATACAATACTCAAAACCTCGCCGTGGGCTACTATCAGGCAAATCGATCCTTGATGTGACGTGAAGTGAAGCTTGCTCAAAAATTTCAGATATGTTTTTAGTCAGCGTGTTCTCAACATAAATTCAAGACGAAATTTTCAGGGTAAAATTATTTGTTGACGAGGGGAAAAAACAAAACAAAGAAAGATTTGACTGAAGTTGATGTCCGCAGTGTGAACGCAAACAAATTACCGCCGACAACGTTACATGACGTCATATTTCACTACTCGCTGTTCGATGATTTTTATGTCGCATATTTGGCTGCAGTGCTTCGACACTTAACTGCTCTCTCAGAGAAGCTTTTACAGAGATTAAAATCGTGTTTCATTTTTGTACAGCATTGCCATCTGATTTCACAGTTCTCTCTTATACAAATTTTCTTCCTACGATGTTTAAATGTTTTTAATTTCACTTTCTCTCTTTCAATATCTTATGCACTTTGTATTCTCTCTACTTTACACTTTTCTCCACCAGTCGCGACTTTAATAATAATTTTTTTCTCCTTTCTATATTTTTTTTTGGACTAAGTTTTTGCTTTCTTTCAGATTTTCCGTCCTCCACTTACTACCAGTTTCACACCCTCGTCGTCCCATCGCTCTAACAATCGTACCCCCAACCCCCCGGATACCCACTCCAGTAACCTACGCCTTTCCCAAATTCGCGTTGAGTTTCTCTCCTTTCCAATAATCGAACCTGAACCATCACAAACCCTGAACTCAACTACCCGCCATTTTCCATCAAACCCTCCCCTTCTAACACCGCAACCGCGTGTACAAGGTCACAATGCATCGTCAACTACATTTCTCCCTTTTTAATATTGTCGTGTTTTGTTCATTTCTGGGCGCTGATGCAGTGTTGTTTAGGTTATAAATAATGACCGTCATCTTTCGCTGTTATTCATAGGTAAATTAGAGTACTAGAATAGTTTAAATGTGCCATCACACAGTCTGCTTTGTCTGGACAGCACAGTCTAATTTCTGAATGTTTGATAGTGTTGGCAAACGTTTTTAAAATAAGTTATAGTAGCCATAATTTTTAGCAGCGCAAATGCAATAATAATAAACACTTCGACACGTAACAAGAAACAGTTTTAGTATACATCACGTAAAATGTGAAGTTTTTGGCTCAGATAATAAAAATAATAAACCAATGTTATTAAACAAAGGTAAGCTAGCCTTTCATAGAACCCGAAAAATTTGTTCTATGTTTACAAAACCCATGATTGAACACTATCCTGAGCAACTCTGTTTTTAATATTATCTTCCAAACTAAGTTTAGGTACCCCCCCCCCCCCCAAGTATTCTTTTAATTTTAGAATTTCCAATTAAAATTCTGTATGCGTTTCTCATCTGTCCGAAGAATCACCGAATTAACCAAAGCCCTCCACCGGACCCTGTCCTGGGCCAACAAAATCCACTCTCCTTCAACTCCTATCTCCCATAGATCCCGCCTGACATTATCCTCCCATCTACGTCTAGGTCTCCCCAGAGGTCTCTTCCCCTCAGGCTTCCCAAATAGTGGACCCAACCAACCAGATGGCTTACGGAAACCGAAGGTTCATCACCGAATTAACCAAAGCCCTCCACCGGACCCTGTTCTGGGCCAACAAAATCCAGTCTCCTTCAACTCCTATCTCCCATAGATCCCGCCTGAGATTATCCTCCCATCTACGTCTAGGTCTCCCCAGAGGTCTCTTCCCCTCAGGCTTCCCAAATAGTGGACCCAACCAACTAGATGGCTTACGGAACCCGAAGGTTCATCACCGAATTAACCAAAGCCCTCCACCGGACCCTGTCCTGGGCCAACAAAATCCAGTCTCCTTCAACTGCTATCTCCCATAGATCCCGCCTGAGATTATCCTCCCATCTACGTCTAGGTCTCCCCAGAGGTCTCTTCCCTTCAGGTTTCCCAACCAGTACCCGGTGCACATCTCTTGTCCCATCCATGCGCGCTACATGTCCAGCCCATCTCATTCTTCTCGACTTAATCACCCTGACAATATTGGGGGAGGAGTACAGATTTTTAAGTTCGTAATTATGCAGTTTTCTCCACGCCCCATCGTCTTCTCTCCTAGGCCCAAATATCCTCCTCAACACCCGATTCTCAAACACCTGCAATCTGTGTTCCTCCCTCTGAGTGAGAGACCATGTTTCGCACCCATACAAAACAACAGGCAAGATTATTGTTTTGTATACTTTAATTTTCAGGCTCTTAGAAATCAGACGGGAAGACAAAATATTTCGAACTGAGAAGTAGCAAGCATTTCCAGAATTTAATCTCCTCCTAACTTCCTCATGAGTGTCATTTTGATTTGTTGTTGTTGTTCCCAAATATTTGAACTTTGTAACCCTTTCAAAGGATTTATTAGCCACCCTAAGATAATTTTGCCCGCCTGTCTTCTGATGACGAGATACTAACATGTACTTAGCTTTTTCTGAATTCACTTCTAGCCCCACCTGTCTACTAGCCTCCAGTAAAATCGGTTACTCAGGAGAATATTTGGACCTAAGAGAGATAAACTGACGGTAGGGTAGCTGTCCTTGCATAATGAAGAGATTTGACCTTAGAGAAAATGGTTGTTAGCGTGTAGACTGGACTTTCTTAGCCAAGGACAGATGAGTGGTTGGTCCTTAGTAATGCTTTCTTTTGAAGTCAAGGGCTTGTTTAACAGCTGAACGAATCCGTTGGTCGTTCAAGAATGTCTTCGCTCGAGGTATGTTGGTTATCTGCGCGGTGTGACAGGGCTTAGAGATGCTCGTTCATTTGCTGAAGCAGTTTCGAAAGTGCTATTTCATTCCAAACAAGTAGATCGGGGTGAATTTGTGGGGTGTGCAAAGTTCACAGATCGAGCTAATGCTGACGAGGTGAACAGGCCATATAGGAAATGTCACGTGACAATAATTCATACGTTAAGCATTGATTTGTTTCTTAAAAAAATGTTTTCCTGTACACAAACACGTCCCGAGATGGCCTTCTTCTGCGTCGTAGCGTCGTGGAGTCTGGTACAAGTTTACGGACGTTTCAGAGGCCATTGCTGTTTCCATCATCAGGGCAAATCAAGGTTCTCTGAAACGTCTGTTAATTTCTAACACATTACATGTCGCAATAACGAGAAGACAGCCATCTCAGTATTCCGCCGTGAGATTTTTTTTTACCAAACTTCAGAATAGTAAAGCTATTACGAACTTTACCACTGTCAGTAGTTAAAATTCAGACGTCCAGGGACTCTGGACTTGAGCAGGTATAAAGTGTCATTTATCTACCCATATTGTCATAATAACTTTCGCTGTGTCAGAACCATCTTCAGGAAACGTAGTTGTTTATCATTTTCTTCAGAAATAAAGCCATCTTTAGCGACGTGTTACTTACAGAAACCCCACGCTGGCCTTGTAATCCTGGGGTCTCGGGTTCGATTCGCGGCGGTGCCCGAATTTATAACTTGTGTTGGGCAAGGCCGTGGTCTAGGCAAGACGGAGTTTTCCTCCGTGGCATCCCAACAATTACTCCATTCACACACAGAAGAAGGCAATGGCAAACCACTTCTGGATCATCTGCCAAGAACGTATATGAACAGGTCCCAGTCCGAGAAAAGGATGGAAGGATCCTGTTCATATGGACCTGTCGTCAGACAGAACACTAAATAATAATAAGATGAGGTGGTCTAGCGGTTAGAACGCTGGCCTTGTAATCCTGGGGTCTCGGGTTCGATTCCCGGCGGTGCCCGAATTTATAACTTGTGTTGGGCAAGGCCGTGGTCTAGGCAACACGGAGTTTTCCTCCGTGGCATCCCAACAATTACTCCATTTACACACAGAAGAAGGCAATGGCAAACCACTTCTGGATCATCTGCCAAGAACGTATATGAACAGGTCCCAGTCCGAGAAAGAAGTATTTACTTTAAGGGCAGTAGAAAATTGGTCCTCCTCTGCCTGTCCAACGCCCAGGGTACCTTGTATTAAGACAGTCTCGAGCAGTGCGGCTAAAATGAGATGGAGCCCCGTCATGTATGAACCTCGTCTCCGGTGGAACGTCTTCTGTTGGTGAAGGTAACCCTGTTTCCAGGAAATGCGTGTAACTACGATCGTTGAACCTAGGTGACAGGAAAATCTGGTCCAGTTAAATCATCTTCCGTGATGTCTACCCAGAAGGTTCAAGGAAACTGCTGCTGATGCCGTGACTGGGGAAAATCACGCGGATTTTCATCTGCCCACTGACGATTATTGTGAAAGTTTATGGTTGATTCTCGTGAGAATTTTGCCTCATCCGTGAGATGTACAAACTTTTGAAAACTAGTGTACTACAGCAGATACCATTCACAAAATACGACTCGTTGGGGGTAATCAGCTGGTGAGAGGGCCTCCAATCCCTGGACTTGACCTGGATAGAAAAGCTGATCTCAAAGAAGTCTCCATACTCTGTGACGCGAAAAACCTACCGCTCCGGTTACCTGTCTTGTAGTAAAAGTTCCTGGATTCCTTGAGGTCACGTCAAATACCTTTCCTTCAACTCCGGGTGTTTGGACAAACGTGCCTCGCCGCCGATCAGCGGTAAGGGGCGAGAACTTTGTTGTATGGCTGTAAATGTGTCTTTTCCTGGATACCGTCTTCGCCGATAAGGTTCCCGGTAGAGACGCAGGGATTCCCCGCAGTTTCCGTTCTCTCTTTCATACGTGAAACGGATGTCTGCTACCTTAAGCGCTCGAATAATTACGATTAATGATCTCGGTACCAGGTGACCACTAATGCTGATACTGTAATCGTTATCTGATGTCTAATGGGGACGTGTTTACGTGTTCGACAGTCCGCGAGGCGACGCGGAGGTCACGTCGAACTCCGGAACCACGTCGACACGACCGTTTCTCATCCTTGGAGTTAGTACAACAAGCTTCAAAAGTTTGGCCAAACGTTTCAGGACCACTCCTTATTATTTTTATTTGTAGTGTTCTGTCTGACGACAGGTCCATATATTATGAACAGGATCCTTCCATCCTTTTCTCGGACTGGGACCTGTTCATATACGTTCTTGACAGATGATCCAGAAGTGGTTTGCCATTGCCTTCTTCTGTGTGTGAGTGGAGTAATTGTTGGGATGCCACGGAGAAACCGGGGAAGCCCCCGGAGAAAAACTCCGTGATGCCTAGACCACAGCCTTGCCCAACAGAAGTTATAAATTTGAGCACCACCGGGAATTGAACCCGGGACCCCAGGCTTACAAGGCTAGTGTTCTGACCGCTAGACCACCGTGGCGAACCACTCCTTATAAATGGATATTATTCTTAGCATTTTATAAATAAAAATCAAAAAATAAATAAATAAGGTAAGAGCCCTTGGACGCCTATGAAAATGTCAAAATCTCCGGGTTTTATGATGTCTTTCCTATCCGAGGTCCAAGGTTCAAATCCACGATCTGTATCGCCCTGACTTGCAGCCACGTACTTGAATATCGCTCCCCTTCTTAGAACTTTGGAATGAGGTAAACTGTAAGTTATTGACATAAAATACTAAAATAGGCCTATATAATTAATTCTCGTACGACGTATTGTAATATATGATTCTATTTTTGAGTTGTCAAGACGTTCATTAAACCAGATCTTGTGTGGATCCTCTCAATTCTTTTATACTGAATTATATGCCTATATAGTGAACATTTCGAAATGTGGTGTTGGTGAAGGATAGAGAAGATCAGGTGGACGGATCGAGTGACCAACGAAGACGTACTGAGGAGAGTCAACGAGCAAAGAAGCATTCTGCAGGCGATTACACGAAGGAAAGCTAACTGGCTGGGACATATTATGAGAAGGAATGGATTAATGAGTGATATCACCGAAGGCCAGGTTGAAGGAAAGAGAGGACTAGGAAGAAGATTGATACAGCTAACCGACGACCTTAAACAAGGAAAGAAGATGACGTTCCAGGAATTAAAGCGAGAAGCCGAGAATAGGGACAACTGGAGAGCTCTTTTTGGGCAGAGCAATGGACCTGTCGTAAGACAGAACACTTAATAATAATAATAATAGTGAACATAAACGGTAAATACATGACGGTTTAGGAAATTTGCATTTATTTATTTTTATTTACTAATTAATATGTGCTATGGCCGTGAATTTACTGAAAACTATATTAAAATTAAGGCACTAAAAATAAATAAATTTCTTCGTAAGCCAGGGTTAATATTATCGTGATTTTGCCGATATCCGTGGCATTCTCCTTTTCTTAGGTCGTCCTAAGATTCTTCGCGGTGCTGACTCTCACACGTGCAGGCTGATGCCTTCGGAATAGAAGCTGCCATCTTCAGTACGTGGCGTCTGTTTTACATAACGAAGTTATATCGTGGTAACAGAAACGTAAGAATAAATATAACTGAATAATGGCGAAAATCGTCTACACACGTTTTGTGACGGTTAGGTCAGATTTAACAGGATTCATATGAAAAACTTCCTTGCCACAATATCCATAAATGCTGTAGTTTTAGCAGCCCTAAATGTAACGTAATTTTATTTTATAGATTTGTCTCCTAGACCAGTGGTATTCAATCTTTTTGTTCGCGTACCCCCAGATATAATTTCTCTTCAACTTTTGTACCCCCAAAGTTGTTGGTGTATAATTCAAGTTATACATAGTATATAATCTACAGCTAAAATAAATTAAATAAATTACATTACTGATTATTCAGTGTTTATCATAAAATAATATTTTTTTTTAAATTACACGTACCCCCTAAGATGTCTTCGCGTACCCCCAGATATAATTTCTCTTCAACTTTGTACCCCCAATGTTGTTGGTGTATAATTCAAGTTATACATAGTATATAATCTACATCTAAAATAAATTAAATAAATTACATTACTGATTATTCAGTGTTTATCATAAAATAATATTTTTTTTAAATTACACGTACCCCCTAAGATGTCTTCGCGTACCCCCAGATATAATTTCTCTTCAACTTTGTACCCCCAATGTTGTTGGTGTATAATTCAAGTTATACATAGTATATAATCTACATCTAAAATAAATTAAATAAATTACATTACTGATTATTCAGTGTTTATCATAAAATAATATTTTTTTTAAATTTCACGTACCCCCTAAGATGTCTTTGCGTACCCCAGGTTGAATACCACTGTCCTGGAGAATACTTCTTTCTTATTTCTACTTACATCTCTGTTTTCGCTTTATATATTAACATCGTCAGCGTATTTAAATATCTGTTTTATATTGTTTTATTCCAACACGTGATGAATCCATTTCTTTTCTCATTTTGCATTTTTGAGAACAAATTTATAAACGAAGATCACTGTCTTCTGTAAACTTCTACTACACTACACGGCTCTACAACCCAGAAGGCATCCATCTACGGACTCACAGCCGTGGAAACCTCAAATTCTACAAAATTATAAACCATTGCCGTAAATTATCACATATAATTTTGTAGTTACCAGTAACAGTTCGGATTCATTTTAACTTTAAATATAAACTAGACAAAGAATCAATTCTTCCCTCATGCCATTACGCGAAACAATCTAGTCGATTATCTAACGCTAACATACTTTTTATGGTATCCCATATTCCCGCTGAGCTGCGCTGTCATGCGCCTTCCCGTTTCAGAGAGACAAATGCAGGCTCGTTAGCGCACTCCGTAGATGTTAACGGCACAGAATGTGACCGTCCCCCTAATGTACCGATTTCAGTGGCGCGGCTCGTACGTGCAGCTGAACACAGAGGCTTTTACTGAAAATTAAAATCAATAACCAAAAACAGTCAGCGTCGTCTCTCAGTTCGCTTTGAACAACATGGGGAATGTTATTCAGCGAAGAAATGACGGAGCTCAGTAAGCAACAGCTGTTCTAGAACCCTAGCTCAAAAATTGTTAGAAAACGTAGCGTGTTTATCTACAGGATTTTTATACCCAAACAGAAATTTGTCCTTAATTTACAAGACATTATTCTGAAAGTAGCAGTGACTATCAGTATATGTGATTACGTACATATTCTCATATAATAATAATTTTGATTGTCTTTTAATTAAAAAGTGTATTGTAATTTTGTCTATTATAAACTGTTATGTTTTAACTAACAATTATTTCCTTATGATTACATTTTCAGTTGTGTTTTATATGATATTTCGTATCAATATTAATAATGTAATAATTTTTAAAATTAAAATGCCTTAATTTATTACGCAATACATTTTATTTCTTTAAACAATTTTTACTTTTTGAATAAAAAGTTAGGTCTGTTTTGTTTGGGAGAAAGTTGTAATAGTAAATACATAAATATATATATATATATCCATGTATGCAATTGCCTTAAAATAGTCTCGAATCGTGCAACATAAGGAATATTCCTTACATACGAGTGATTTCTTCTCACAAATTTCGTTCCTACATTTGTTATTAAATCACAAATTTCATTTTTTGCGTCTTTTACATGTAAATTAATTGTTTAATTTTAACCGTCTAATCACAATAAAATATTTTATTAAATATTAAAATATTATTACTACAATTAACATTTAATATTTAAAATATATTAAAATATATTAAAATGATGCTCTTTCTATCGAAATGTTCGATTTACAATTTGAGCATCATCTTTTTCACGACATGTTTCGGTTTTCAATGAACCATCTTCAGGTGTATAATCGATATAAATATTTTAAATATTAAATGTTAATTGTAGTGATAATATTTTAATATTTAATAAAATATTTTATTGTGATTAGACGGTTAAAATTAAACAATTATAATCATCACAATATGACGCGACATTATCATCTCATGTAAATTAACTTAAAGGTGACTAATGTTTTAAAGAATACCTGAAGTACGCATACCACCGTAACGACTTGTCTTTGAAATTGCCTTTTTTACTTTACTAAAGCCAGCTTTTCTCGAGATTTAAAATCTTCCCCAGTTACTCCCAAGGGATTGTTCCCCTTCATTTAGTTCCCAAGCAAACCGAGAAAGGGACTTCACTTCCGTTGTGTTTACGCCAAATCCCCCGGCCAGTGTCACTTCTTTGGAGAGCCTGACATTTGCCTCTGAATTTTATATCAGAAACAGAATTGACCAGCTTTAAAAGTACATGCTCAGTCATTGAATTTAATTCGAAGAATTCCTCTCTTTTACGATCAGAATAAACACGTAAAATGTATTTATGTTTTGAAGAAAATTTCTTTGAAATATTAAGTCCCCCAATCGCTGAAATCCTACATCTTTTCAGAATCTGAAAACAAAGGACCACTGGTCGGGGTATGCACGATCCAAGTGAACTTTGTTTCCCAGAATGCAAAGCGCCATCTACCCACCTTCTACGTCTTACCTAGAATTATCCTACATTAAAACACGACGCGAACATGTCGTAGGAATGATAAATATTTGACCTTTGCTCTGCACAAAGAGCGACCGATAACCTTTCAGCCCCCACATTCGAAAGAGTCTATTTACAAATACTTTTTACATACATATACAATTATTTGGTTGGTTTCCTCCTTGTCGAAACATTCGCCTACTGTAAATCGTTCGTAGTTTAGCCCACTTAAATGTAGTCTACACGTGAGTGGACGAGGTTCGTTTTCTGACATCCAGGATAAACCTGAGGCTTATCCAACCTCATATCCGATGGATACATTTCATCTCTTCCGCTGTGTAACCAATATATACCTACATTGATTAGATATTATTATTATTATTATTTAGTGTTCTGTCTGACGACAGGTCCATATGAACAGGATCCTTCCATCCTTTTCTCGGACTGGGACCTGTTCATATACGTTCTTGGCAGATGATCCAGAAGTGGTTTGCCATTGCCTTCTTCTGTGTGTGAATGGAGTAATTGTTGGGATGCCACGGAGGAAAACTCCGTGTTGCCTAGACCACGGCCTTGCCCAACACAAGTTATAAATTCGGGCACCCCCGGGAATCGAACCCGAGACCCCAGGATTACAAGGTAAACGTTCTAACCGCTAGACCACCGTGGCTAATTGATTAGTATAATACAATAAAATACGAAGATGGCTGTCTTCTTTGTTGTAGCGTCGTATAGACTGTTAGAAGTTTACCGACGTTTCGGAGGCCTTTGCTGCCTCCATCATCAGGGCTATGAGAGTTGACACAGTGTAGCACGGTATATGTTGACAAACTATAAAATTCTATGAAGTAAATTCCGCCACAGGACCTATTCCTTGGTCAGCTGAATCCTTATACCTTGTTCATTTCAATATATAATAGTCTTTATCTTCATTTGTGCAGTTAATAATTAAACGTATGCATTTTAATTCGTAAGGAGCTTAGTTGGAAAATAATGGAAGCATTAATATTTTTGTGATCCCGTAAAATGGCGGAGTAATATAACGGGATTACTAAGCCGAGTGTTAGGATTCTCAATGACGACCTCCGGTTTGACTCCGGCCAGCACACGTTATGTGTTCCGGTAAGCCCATAATGTCGAATCTAAATCCTGGCTTATTTTGCATATGTAATATCAAGTTGTCACCATCAAACCGACTAGAGACCACCGGCTGGTTCAAGAGGACACGTTCGCATAATTACCGCATTTTGTATCAATTCTGCCACGCCGGTTATACGCGGGACGCAACAGAGAAGAGAGGTTTTTTTTTTTTATAAAATATATTCTCTCTTTTCCTTGCCTACCGACGCCAGACAAACTCTTAGAAGCTTTCAGGGTAATTTGCTACCAGCGTCCGTCTGTCTCCGTCGTTGGGTCTCTCTTCTCCATTTTCCTATTTTCAATGCCTATAGCCTTCTGTCTTCCTTCATCTGGCTTCTCGCTGCTTCGACCCCTTTGCCAAGTGTCTCGGCGAGTAATTAAGACCCCTCTCTCTCTCTCTCTCTCTCTCTCTCTCTCTCTTTAACACCCTGCTACGAACCCAACCTAACCCTTTCCAGCTTCACCTCACTCATAAATCCTGTGTTTATGGTCTTACCCCTTTCATCTATTATGTTTTGCATCTCGAGATTCCCCACATCAAACGACATATTCATTTCTCTGTCTTTGTTTTCTATTCCACATGAACAAAATAATTTTTGTTTTTGTTTTCCTTACGTACACACAATATCCTCGAAAATTTTAATCTACAGTAAATTTACACACATCAACATATCGGTTGTGTTTTAAAAAAGTATAATTTACAGTAAATTATTATTATAATACAATACGAAACACGCATAATTAGTTAGATGTATTTTAAAAATTACTTACCGCTTAGTTAACTTAATTTGCTAGTGTTTTTCAATAACACGAACAAACGAAGTCATAGTCTGACTGCTAATTCTTGACTATGTGTGGTCTAAATCAGTGGTATTCAACCTGGGGTACGGGTACCCCTGGGGGTACTCGAAGACATTTTAAGGGGTACGTAAAATTTTAAAAAAAATATATTATTTTATGATAAACACTGAATAATCAGTAATGTAATTTATTTAACTTATTTTAGATGTAGATTATATACTATGTATAACTTGAATTATACACCAACAACTTTGGGGGTAAAAAGTTAAAGAGAAATTATATCTGGGGGTACGCGAACAAAAAAGGTTCAATACCACTGAAATAAAGGAAGTCTCTGCGTCCGTCCGTTAGTGGACACGCAAAACAAATACTTTGCTGTTAAACTCGGCTCCTATATAAGCCACGAAACAAACAAACGTTTACATATAGCTCTGTACAGGCATACCTCGGAGATATTGCGGGTTCGGTTCCAGACCACCGCAATAAAGCGAGTCACATGAATGTTTTGGTTTCCCAGTGGATATAAAAGTTATTTTTACACTAGACTGTGGTCTATTAAGTGTGCAATAGCATTATGTCTTAAAAAACATTGCGAAAATTACCAAAATGTGACACAGAGACACGAAGTGAGCACGTGATTTTGGAAAAAATGACGCCGATAGACTTGCTCGACGCAGGGTTGCCACAAACCTTCAATTTGTAAAAAAAAAACGCAATATCTGCGAAGCGAAATAAAACGAGGTTTGCCTGTATCTTGTTACCTGAGAAATCTTTCCTCTTGAGATGATTTTCGGTTAGCTGGTCATTAAATTACCCGGCCTTTTATTTAAATCTAAAGTTCATTGCACTGTCCATAAGATCTGGCACTGGGTCACGTCCAGTGCCATCTGAATCAATTCTGCATTCCCTCATTACAACTCATTTTAATATTATCTTTAACACAAGTCAAGTGAGTTATTTCTAAGGGAATTTTCGTTTAAAATGTTGTGATCTACACATCTCTGATCTGTTTCATGGTCAGGCCTGCTCATCATTCTTGAAATTATCATCGTAGCGATAATTTATAAAAAGTAAAACAAATTATGTTTGAGGTTAATTTTGTGCCAGGTAATTGGTTCAAACGCGGGAGATAAAAAAACATGTCGTCCGAGTGAGAGAATGGAAATTTAAGTATTTTTGTAATAATTAATTTATATCTGTTCTCTAATTATCTTTCCCTCTCTCTTTCTCTATTGGCTAATATTATGGACCGGTTACATACTTTACGTATAGTGTATGTTTTCCAGCACTAAGAATTTCCTTCGTTACAAGAACACCAAAAGAGAGGCTACTTCATTTCAGTTTATTCTCAGTGTTCTGATAGGTCAACAACGCACTTTTAGGTTTCAAAATAAAATTTTAATTCTGCCAATGATATTAATTCGAATGTTAATACAACACGAGAACTCTTCATTATCTTCATTGGACAAAGCTGGAAGTCATTTTAATTAAACAAACACATTAAATCAGTATTACAATCAATTTACTGCTAATTACGTAATTATCCACAAATAGTCCCTAACGTGACTGAAATGAGTTTTAATTCGTTACCAAACTCCATTAACCCTTTTAGAATATAAATACAGGTTGTGGATAAATGGGCTATGTCACATTTGAGAAATATCATGGCCTCGTAAGTACATGTTAGCAATTTTTGTTCTGAACTGAGATTCAATATTGAATTCGTCTAAACGAATCATTTCATTTTGCAGAAGGGATTAAGTTTAACAAAAATGCTTTGCAGTGAGAACTCTGCGTCGAATTTTTGAAACTGAGAAATTTTAGCAAATGTCTTTCAAGTCTTTGGTTACTTCGCGTAAAACACACCAAAAGGCAGCCATCTTTATACTCAATTCAGCCCTGAAATGTAAGCACTGCGTTTTTGGTTTCATGAACGTAGAAATTTTGCGTATCAGCTTAACAGGAATAAATAGTGAGTCTGTTTATGAATGTATGCGTATGTACTGTACATTATTCGTGACTAAAATATTTAAACATGGCGACAATTTGTTTGTTTATGTCTTAAATTTATTTTAGCTCATTTTGAGCACTCTCAGATTATCTAAAAATAAATTAATTTAACTCCGGTTGAGATGATAAAGTTGCGTCATATTGTGATAAATATATATTTGTTTAAATCTTGTCAGTCTAATCACAATAAAATTCCTATCAAATATTAAAATATTACCATAATTAACATTTAAATATTTAAAATATATTAAATGATGTTCTCTATCGAAATGTTCGATTTACAGTGATGTTCTAATGTAAATCGAACATTTCGATAGAGAACATCATTTTAATATATTTTAAATATTAATTATAGTAATATTTTAATATTTAATAGGAATTTTATTGTGATCAGACTGACAAGATTTAAACAAATATATATTTATCACAATATGACGCAACATTATCATCTAATGTGAAAAGTCTTTATTAGGTAATTACGATTCACCTACTTCATGCTATATAAGTTCTTGAGGTTGTGAAGTCTGGCTAACCATATTTTCCACATGTGTCTCATGGCATTGATGCAAAATTCGAGAAATTGAGCAGATGGTTTCAGTTGAATGAAATTCTTTTCGCTGGTTTCAGAAATGAGGCTACGAACCATATATTTAGCTTGATTCATAAAAAACAGTGCTGAATATTACTTTTCCTTGTACCAAGTGAGTCCTGGCAAATTCATCCTTACACGTGCTACGGCCACAGTGTTTCTGTGTTTTTATTTTTAATTTTGTGTCTCTCAGCACTGAAGAAGTTAATGTTCCTGTCATGCTCCTAAGTCTCTCGTCTGCCTGACATACTTTTTCTTCAACAGCCAAGCCAAACTACATGCAATCATATAATTCCTCAGCAAAGTGAACAACTGGACACTAATGAATCATCTGTCAAGAATCTTAGCCTCTTGAAACCACCAGAACCAAAAAATCTGTAGCATTCTTTCGGTACCAAAAACAAACATAATCGTAATCTACGTTTAGTGGTAAATCTGTTCTGGTTCCAACATTCTTTCTGACCGTTTTTTCATAGTCTAGGAAGTAACCTCCTTCCTCTGGGTTGGTTTCGCATGGTTTTAATTGCAAATTATTTCAATTTCTTTGACGTAAATACGTCTATATTTTAGGGCCAGTGTCATTCGGCAAAAATTTGTTACGAAAAAGGGAATCGAAAAAGTGTAACTTCATTGTTATGTTACCTAGGAAACCACATCTGTTTACTCCGCATTGTTGTTACCTAGGAAACGTTACATTTCATTACCTTACATTACATTTCATTACCATTAAAACGCTGGCCCTGTAATCCTGGGGTCTCGGGTTCGATTCCCGGCGGTGCCCGAATTTATAACTTGTGTTGGGCAAGGCCGTGGTCTAGGCAACACGCAGTTTTCCTCCGTGGCATCCCAACAATTACTCCATTCACACACAGAAGAAGGCAATGGCAAACCACTTCTGGATCATCTGCCAAGAACGTATATGAACAGGTCCCAGTCCGAGAAGAGGATGGAAGGATCCTGTTCATATGGACCTGTCGTCAGACAGAACACTAAATAATAAATAATACCTTAAATTACTTTACATTACATTCAGCTACCACAGACCCATCTTAAGCGTAACTAATTCAAGTTAAATAAGCAATGTCGTAATCAAACTTTACTCAATTGTAAAGCATGTATAAAGGAAATATTTAGAATAAAGCCAATATATAAACTTCCTTTCCGTATAGACGTATTTACGTCTAATTCTCCGGAACCGTGGTTCCACTGACAACTTTTTGTTTACGTTTTTAGATTGTCAATTGTCCAACTACGTTGAGTAGCATTTGCATTTGCCGATACAAGCGAAATAAATATTAACAGAGGTAGAGACACAGCACAGAAACACCAGTTTTCTGAAACGAGATCGATCACTTAGTATTAGAAAAGCAGAGGCAATCGGTTTAAATATAATCCTGGGTTTCCTTCAAAGAGCAGTCACGTGTTTCAGTATCAGTCTGAAAAAAGTCCTTGTGAAGTATAAATGTCTGCCTACCTATGAGTTTTATGCGGATAAATCGGGATTTAAGCTATTCAGAAACCTGGTTTTATCTACCTCGAAAGGGACACAAAGGAGTTAGATCTGGCATAAGATACGAGCAGGAAAAAAAAACATGTTTCGGTATTAGCACAAATATTGAAAATGTTGGTTTTATTTCGTCAGTGCATATTTTTCCTCTCCAAAAACGCCTCGTCCTCTGGTAAAATAATACGCCTTCATGTACTGAAAGTTGGTTCCATGGAAATACTTTGAAGGACGTAGAAGTAGGGTTTGTCGGTTTTTAAAAATCGGGATTAAAAACCGGTTTTTTTGGATAAATTTTTAAAATTCTAAAACCTGTTTTTAAAATTTAAAAAACCGGTTTTAGATACTATAATTATTGTGTAAAAATTAATTAATTAATTAAAAACGTTAACATTTTGACTTGAAATCGCCTCGGGCACAAGCATATTGTAGTAAGACTACGAAGAACAAAGTATTTGGATTTATTATGTGATGCCCTGAAAACGATAAAACCAAGTTCAGTAGCCAGTGAGAGAGTATTTTATATTTCAGGCAATTTTGTATCTAGAATAAGAACAAGATTCGGTAATCGTTCAGTGGATATTTTATGTTTTTTGAAATCATATTTCCTGAAGAAAAACACTAAATTAAATAAAAAATTATAATTTATATTTTGTAAGGATTTTATTTATTTTAGTTTTTTATTTGGTTTTGTATCGAGTATATTTTATTTTGTTATATTTTTATAGTTCCATAAATATTAAGTAAACCGAAATTTTTTGAAATAAGTATAAATATTTTTTACTGTTTTAATTATATTTTGGTTGGTATAGTTGCGTCATATTGTGAAGATATATATTTAATTAATTATTCTTGTCCGTCTATTCACAATTTAAAATTTAAAATTAAGATAATTAAAATATCATGTGATGTTCCTTATCGAAACATAACTATAAATTGAATGTTTCGATAAGGAACATCACATGATATTTTAATTATCTTAATTTTAAATTTTAAATTGTGAATAGACGGACAAGAATAATTAATTATATTTTGGGTTTTTTGTAAAAATTCGAAAACCGGTTTTTTCAAAAGTCGGTTTTTGTATGAACCCTACGTAGAAGATCAAACACAGGATGAAAGGCGTTGTCTTGATTTTCGACAGGCACTACAGTCATTGCACTCTGGAAACTTTCAAGTTTTGGTATGTAAAATGGAATTCTGGTAATTTGTGTATCAAAGCGCACTTCAAACAAACTCCTCCCCTGCAATGACTTTCCTGTGGTCCACCAAAAAAGAGATTTCGCAGGCAGAGTGTAACTTCATTTATCAGCGCATGGATTCAGAGAACATAAAACCTTACGACTTGGCTGGAATATTCAACAAGGCTTAACTGTAATTTTGCCATAATTGCAAATGGAGGCTGTCGCTTCAGAATCTTGTGTTCTGTAAGCCTACTCACTGAAGTTGCGTGTTTTTCTCTAGTCAGCCCCGAAATATGTTACAACTCCCATAATCGTAAGAATTCAAAATTTTTGGTGGCAATTTCTTATTCGTCGCTGTGTAACTCTCAAGTAGGCAGAGTGTGTTAAATTAGCCAACAAACAAACAAACATAGAAACTCTTTTGAGTTTTTCGTGGTTCATAGAAAGAGGTTCACTTGTGAAAATTGTAACTGATGTAATTAGATCTAAAACTTCTTGACGATGGTGAAGAGTCAATTGAATAAAAATTTTCTTGGATATTATCCATCGTCTAGTAAATATAAAACGTAAAACGACGTTTCGGAGATGGGACTCTATCTCCGTCTTCAGGTTCCTACACAGTTGGGCCCACTAGATAGAGCTAATCCCTATCTCCGGACTTTTTCCTTGGATATTATCCATCGTCTAGTAAATATAAAACGTAAAACGACGTTTCGGAGATGGGACTCTATCTCCGTCTTCAGGTTCCTACACAGTTGGGCCCACTAGATAGAGCTAATCCCTATCTCCGGACTTTTTCCTTGGATATTATCCATCGTCTAGTAAATATAAAACGTAAAACGACGTTTCGGAGATGGGACTCTATCTCCGTCTTCAGGTTCCTACACAGTTGGGCCCACTAGATAGAGCTAATCCCTATCTCCGGACTTTTTCCTTGGATATTATCCATCGTCTAGTAAATATAAAACGTAAAACGACGTTTCGGAGATGGGACTCTATCTCCGTCTTCAGGTTCCTACACAGTTGGGCCCACTAGATAGAGCTAATCCCTATCTCCGGACCTTTTCCTTGGATATTATCCATCGTCTAGTAAATATAAAACGTAAAACGACGTTTCGGAGATGAGACTCTATCTCCGTCTTCAGGTTCCTACACAGTTGGGCCCACTAGATAGAGCTAATCCCCATCTCCGAAACGTCGTTTTACGTTTTATATTTACTAGACAATGGATAATATCCAAGAAAAATTTTATTCAATTGATATAATTAGCCCTTATAAAGACTCGAATTACCCTACCACTTTGCAGAAAGTTTCAGTCTTCCGAGTAGTATTAAAATAATAATTTAGCATAAACAATTTAATATTGCACACGTTTGTATTTGATTTTGTACGTGATGGTTAAGGAGATAATTTCATTAACAAAATTCATGCCAAACATCCAGGTGTTTACAAGCCTAAATTATTATGACATGGGAAGTATACAATTTAATTATTTTAGTACATTTTATTTTATGGAAAGGACAAATGATTATTAAGTACATCTAACTATTCTATAATGTAATTAAATAAATAAACTGGGCCATTGAAGCAGAGATGATTTATAGAATACCCAAAGCACCTTTAATATTTAATTATCTCTTCATTCGATTCCACCAGACAGAAATTGATATATAAAAATTATAATTGCAAAAACATACAAATCCTGTTTATAAAAATAAGACATTTAACAGTGAAGACAGTGCACTCTATCGTTATGAGATTCTTCTGTCGAAAAAAACTATGCTAAATCATAACTGATACACTTCATGCAGACATATAACATGTCTGGTTCCTTTCAGGCAGTTTTTACTGAAACATATCTAAAAAACATTTATAAATCTAAAGGATATCGGAAATGAATTGTGTGATTTGAACGACGAGTAGATTTTTCGGTAGAAATATAATAAAGTTCAACTTGAGATTTACCGCAAGGAGATGGCAGACAAGTCCCCGAGTTAAGATAAACTGCAAAACATTCTATAATGACTTTATACACAGATGTAATCAAAATTCGTAACATGACACAATCAGATTAAAGGACGGAAATTTGCAATTCTTGGCAACTGCAGGAATTTAATTAATTTCACCGAATTACTATTTCATGTAACGTTTGTAATGTTGGCAGTTCTGTAGTTTCTTTGTATTTCAACCTCTCGCTCTGCGTCGATAATAACAAACCTTAAACCAAAAAAAAGAATTTTTTTTAAAAAAATGTAAAACACGTGTAAGGAACGTGACAGATTCTATTTTTCAGCAGATATTTCGTCGAAAGAGATTGAACTTACGGACAAGCTGTATCACCGATTATAAAATTGCAGGAAAATAGGATATTCTATATGACCCGCTCAAAAAGTCTCTGGATATATCTACAAATTTGGAAATGATAAAAAATGTACGAGGTGCGATCGGAAGGTTTCAAGACTGCACGTATAAAAACCCGTACACTTATCTCAGGTATTAAATTCATCCATCACCCTCGAAGTAGTTCCCCTGGGAGTGAACACAACGATCCCAGCGCCGCTGCCAAGCCTGGAAGCATCCCTGGAAATCTTTCTTTGTCAGCCTGTCAAGCACCATCTGCGATTCTGCCTGAATCTCTTGCCAAAGACTCGCCAAAACGGCTACGGAAACCTATGAAATGCTAAAGCAAGCATTTGGGGAGTCCGCAATGGGTCGTGCACAAACTTTTGTGTGGCATTCACGTTTTAAAAATGGCCGAACCTCTGTCGATGATCACGAGCGTTCTGGACGACCATCTTCGAGCACAACGCCCGAAAATGTTACGAAGATCGACGTCGTACCATCAACGACTTGTGCGACATTGTTGGGATAGGCTATGGGACCTGTCAGCTGATTCTAAAGGAAGAACTCCACATGCGACGCATCCTGTCTGAGGACCAGAAGCAGAATCGACTTCTCGTTTGTCAGGAGCTCAAAGATCTTGCAAGAACCGACCCCAACTTCCTTTCTAAGCTCCGTGTGACTTCTTCCTCTTCCCAAAGATGAAAATTCAGCTAAAGGGAAGGAGATTTGAGACGATAGAAGAGATTCAGGCAGAATCGCAGATGGTGCTTTATTTTTTATAGTATTTTATTTTTATCTGTAAATAACCTCAAAGGATTTAACTGATGGCTGCTTTATACAGACACACATCCAGATGTTAACGCGATTAACAGTCATGACTGGAATATATGTATATACGCTGGCTGTAAGGCAAGAATTAATCCGGTGAATTTATTTGGCCACTGGTAGATTAATTTTACGAAATATCAGGAATATATAGCAAGGTGGCAGCTTACAATCAAACAAACATCACAAGGTACATTAATAAAGATAATATTTCTGAGTGTTTAATATAAAATTAATTTCGTAATAAAATACAGGGTGAGCACAAACTAACACTAAACTTTCAAACTGATATATGAAACAAAAAATGTTTACTTAGAACTTAACAAACATACCAGCCAATCTAAAAGTTGAAATATTTGTTGTAAATGAACCCGGGTGATTGTTATTTTTACGCGTCTCCGCTAGATGACACTAGTTTTGAAAATGGCTTCCCCATAAAAGACAAATTAATGTGTCCTGCAGTTAGCGAATAAAGAATTTAAAACAGCTCTTAAAGGTGTATTTGGCACAGGAGTTCATACGGAACCAACCGAGTATTACGCCGCCATCTTTACCTGAGTTGATCACAACTGAGGAAACTCTGCACAAAGTTTCGGGACTAGTTGGATTCTCATCTCGACATCTGCCGTGTGAGACTCGCGGAGCGCGTATCGATACTCTGTGTTGCGTGTACAAAACTTCGAGAGTTCTTGTATCTACCGGTGTAAGTTTAAAGTTCTAAGCGCACCTCATTTGTTTTCCGTTTAATTTTGAAAGTGCAAAGTTCTTTTGAGCTCAACAGGCACTGTATAAACCAAATGTGTCATTGTATATAACGATGAATAGTGACTGCCGTGTATACGAGGTGCGATCGGAAGGTTTACAGACTGCGCGTATAAAAACCCGTACACTTATCTCAGGTATTAAATTCATCCATCACCCTCGAAGTAGTTCCCCTGGGAGTGAACACAACGATCCCAGCGCCGCTGCCAAGCCTGGAAGCATCCCTGGAAATCTTTCTTTGTCAGCCTGTCAAGCACCATCTGCGATTCTGCCTGAATCTCTTCTATCGTCTCAAATCTCCTTCCCTTTAGCTGAATTTTCATCCAGGGATGCTTCCAGGCTTGGCAGCGGCGCTGGGATCGTTGTGTTCACTCCCAGGGGAACTACTTCGAGGGTGATGGATGAATTTAATACCTGAGATAAGTGTACGGGTTTTTATACGCGCAGTCTTGAAACTTTCCGATCGCACCTCGTATGTTATATTTATATTTTATTTTATAACGTTTTCTCAGTAGCTCAAACTACATAGCGTCGAATGAGACGATGATAGTGAATAATGAATTGGAAAGAATGAGGAAGGAAGCGGTCGTGGCTTTTTAAGGCACTGCCCGGAATTTGCCTGGAGGGGCTGACGAAAATCACGAAAACTCCAGTCAGGTTAGCCGGTCTCCAGTAGGAAGTACACATCAGTGTCAGTAGGCTCAGTGGCAATTATATTTGTCATAACAAACATAATTATATACGAAATGAAAGCTACGTGTTTCGACTTTAGAAATAAAGGAAGACGATTTCGATATCAATGCCAGTGACTTACAGAGACGTTGAGTACTGACAAAATTTCACGTAATTATATCTGGTCTTTACGTATTCAGTCCGTACCGCAAAGAAAACACAATGATTTACCATTACGTGTACCAGCGTCGCTGTTTAAACTGATATTCGTTGTTTCCATTGAGAATCATAAGGACCCATGATTTCACTCTGCTGACAAAACGCATTTTTGATGGTTATTAAAGCATATGGTACACATAGTTACCATTCCTGTGAATTACAGGCTGCATTATTGATTTCGTTCAGCGACAGGTGTTTTCAGAACAAATGCGCGGTACAAACTCAGGTTATGAACTGTTTAATGGAAGTAGACCTCAATCCAAATCTTATACCTTACAGAGGGGAACTATTTTGTTTCTTACGCCAACGACTAATCGATAATCCTAGAATCCTCCATGTCAGTTTTTCCCCCCAAAGAATAAGAAATGACGATGATGTTTCTAATAATAAAAGTTTTATTTTGTGGATATTTTTATATATAGTTAGTAGAAGCGAAATCACATATGTATTGTGTATATTAAGCCCAATTATAATTAGCACGTTGATATGCATAATCTGAGCCACGGCTCTCCATTTTCACTAAACAGTTGGTTTCCGACAAACGAATGCCTGGAGAAAAAATTAAACAAGGCTTAAAAATTACGTTCATGTGTTTTTAAAGAAGATAATGAACGAGTGAATTGGATTAAAATTTATCAGTACTTTCGTTGAGTGAATAAGAAAGTATAAATACGTAATAATTCACGTGTCTTGTATTTACGTAAAAAATAAAGCTTTTGTATCTAAGTCGTATGTGATTCGTCGCTAAGTTTACGCGTAGGCATAATATAGGTCTGTCTGAGCCTGATTTATAAGTTTATCTGTTTCATTTATTTATTGACAGATTAAAACAAGTCTTGTTATAAACGTGTGCGTTAAGGGTAAAATATCACGACGTTTCGCCCATGGGCTGGAGCCTCGATTTTGTAGTATCCGTTGGGTACGCGGATAGAATAAAGTGTCTTTCTACCAGTAAATTAGATTAGACCCTCATTTGTAGACAACGATTAACACGATCAAAATTTAAAGAACAATTATGGATCAATTAATATAATTTTAATAATATTAAAAATATATTTAAATTAGCCGTCAATCACAATATAATATTATTAAAAGATTAAAATATCATTTTTACGTTCCCTATCGAGTACTCGATTTACATGTGGAACATACACGACATGTTTCGGCTATATATAGCCATCACCAGGTGTTATGTATATAAACTTTTCACTGAATTACTGATATTTTACTGATTTTTACTGATTTTTAGTCTTCATTTTTTCTTATGATGTTCTTGTCTTTTATATTGTTTCTTCATTCGTTGTAGTATCACAGGTCACTAATATGTTTGTATTTCGTATTTCGTAGTGATGTCAATGTTTTGTATATGGACCAAGAAGTAATATCGTATCAGTATTATGAGAGATCGGAGATGTACTGTACTGTATTGGATCGTGGCTGGTTACGTAAAATGATATTTTAATCTTTTAATAACGTAAAATGATATTTTAATCTTTTAATAATATTATATTGTGATTGACGGCTAATTTTAATATATTTTTAATACTATATAAATCACAATATGACGCATCTACAATATCTTATACTTTTAATAAGTAGAAATTAATAGCGACGTATTCATTATGTGTCATAACGTATTTATATGACTGTTTAGCTTCTGTTAACACATTAATTGGATTGTTAAGGAGTCGGCCTTGCGATTGGCAGCCATAACAATTCGACTGCCCATGTGACGTCATAGGCCTTATCCATTGTGTATGCACCCCCGTTCCTGCTACGAGGCTGCATAACCCCACGAAATCCCTGACTCTTTAAGAGGGGGAGTTGCCTGGAACATCCCCACATTTCTTTAACGTACTTCTCCAAATTCTGCTGCGATATAGGACTCAGGGTCTCAACTGAACCAACGCAAAGCAGCGGCTGATATTTCGTGGCGTGATGTGTTGTGTGACGTCACTGTACACAGCAAATTTGTGAACGTACTTTGTAAAGTTCACTAGTGGGGGTTTCACTTTCAGAGTGTACGTACTTCGGATTTTATATAAACAATTTTTACTTTGGGAATAAATGTGCAAAGAATTTCTCCTAAAATTCACATTGAAAAAGAAGATAATTTTAATATTGTTATGAGTAATTATGATGTGAGGATATCAGATAAAAGGATTCTCTGCGGATGGCATTAACAAATATTCGGTTCGGTATAAATAAAAAGGGATTTCTTAAAAGTTTCGTTGTTATCGCCTGCCCTACGGACAATCCATACGGCGGAGACAGATCAGCTGTATAGTCTATCTACTTTCGTAACTTGTCAGTCAGATTAACTTCAAACAAAATCGGGCAAGTGCACCTTCGATTTTGACATCGACGACTTACACGTTCTAAACGGAACGGAAATTCGCTGAATTGTACAGCGGTCACAGGAATTTTGATAAAACTCCCCGTGGCCCACAGTAATATGTCTTTTCACTATCATAATTTGAGTTTATTGAAGAGACTAAGATTCGTCTAAATATTTTCTACGGTCTATCGTTTTATTCTAATTAATGTTACTGAAACTTTTTTCTAAGCAATTTTCTGTCAGATACGTTAAGTGCTCTTAAACTAAGTTAACGTGAAGACTTTTGCTTTACACTAAATATACGAAAATGTGACAGAATACCAAAAATATATATTGTCAATATCTGTAAGTTAACTGATCCTTAAATGAATCAAAGTAGGCCTGAACCAGAATCAAAGCGGCTATTTATTTTATTTATTTAGTGTTCTGTCTGACGACAGGTCCATATGAACAGGATCCTTCCATCCTTTTCTCGGACTGGGACCTGTTCATATACGTTCTTGGCAGATGATCCAGAAGTGGTTTGCCATTGCCTTCTTCTGTGTGTGAATGGAGTAATTGTTGGGATGCCACGGAGGAAAACTCCGTGTTGCCTAGACCACGGCCTTGCCCAACACAAGTTATAAATTCGAACCCGAGACTCCAGGATTACAAGGCCAGCGTTCTAACCGCTAGACCACCTCATCTTATTATTATTTAGTGTTCTGTGTGACGACAGGTCCATATGAACAGGATCCTTCCATCCTTTTCTCGGACTGAGACCTGTTCATATACGTTCTTGGCAGATGATCCAGAAGTGGTTTGTCATTGCCTTCTTCTGTGTGTGAATGGAGTAATTGTTGGGATGCCACGGAGGAAAACTCCGTGTTGCCTAGACCACGGCCTTGCCCAACACAAGTTATAAATTCGGGCACCGCCGGGAATCGAACCCGAGACCCCAAAGATTACAAGGCCAGCGTCCTAACCGCTAGACCACCGTGGCCTTAAATGAATCAAAGTAGGCCTGAACCAGAATCAAAGTGGCTAGACAGAATTTACTTCAGGCCTAAGGTACTGACTAGCTGAGCGAATATCAGCTTCATAAGAATGTACTTAATACATCCTCATATAGTGGTGGCCAATTAACCATAGAAAACTTTTATTTGTAACAATTCCTTCAAGTGGTTGCGAGTTTAATATGAAGGCAGCGTGTTCTTGGAGATTTTGGTATCTTTCGCCGTGTTTACACTGTGATCAACACAGACAGTGAATTACGTGCACATGAACAGTTTTTATACAGTATCTAAACGCAAAACCAAAATTGTTAGACAAGTTGCTTACTTTAAATATGTTTATTTTGTACAGTCCATACACAAACTTTGAAGTTTATTGATGTTGTTAAGATTATATAATATTAAAACATTCTGTTGTATAAAATATTATATTTAGTGCTTTTAATCGTACATACGATTTTACATTATATTACTAGCGCTCTCCATCTATTTAAACGACATGTTTCGACGGATAATACCGTCGTCTTCAGGTTTTATCAATTTTTTTCAATATTTTAAAATTATTATATATTTAATGCAATTTATTATAATGATTTGTGGTTTGTTTGTAGTTTTCTATTTTCATGGTGAGTTGTTTGTTTGTAGTCAGACGTTTTATTTATCTGTGGAATTAATGTTACAAATTGCTTACTTTAGTTTAAGTTTCATTACAGTTTTTACAAGTGTCCGCCACTGATCACTGTTCTGAGCCACTTAAATCCAGTTTACATAATTTTTTATTTCTGTAAATTTTGTTCTTATATATCATCTTCCCATCTACAACTCGGTTTTCCAATTAGCCCTCTTACTTCAGGTTTTCCACCTAATACATGCCAGCGTTGTTTGTAGTGCGAAATTATGTAATGTCATTTAGTTTGTTCATAAGAAGTTAAATAGTTTGCTGTCTGTTGAATTTCTATTGTAATTTGTCACGTAAAAGGTCAGTTGTAATCATTAATGAAAAATTAAATTGGAGTCATTTTCAATATGTTTTAATCTAGTTGTATTAAAGCGATTCCTAGAAAGTGTTCTGCAGTTGTCATCACGAAATCTGGTGTTAGAAATCTATGTACCTGTTTCCACGCAGGTTATCAAGACATTTAAATTGTAACAAGAGAATTATTTAGGTCCTGTAATATAGAACAATAAAATACGTTACCCTGCCCCATATAAAGAGACTATAAAATTTAAAATTCTAACAAATTCTGGAAATTAAAATACAGTTAAAAATATTATTCATGAAGTTTCAGTCCGCTGGTAGCATGACCGCAAGGTTACGCAACGCACAAAATAATTACTTAATTTGAATGCGCCAAAGGATTTACATTGCTCTGTTTCACAGGCATGGAAAAGCTTGTCCAGAACGGTGGAAAATTCCATATGTTTAAAATTGGTTGAAATTTTGACACTACATCCCATCCATATCACCAGTGATAACCCCTGCCTAATTCATGACATTTTTACTTCATAATTTTAAACGGGAAATCTGTTCATATGTTGTAGAACCAATAATATTTGTTTAGTTAGGCTGTTCAGTTATTCAGTATATAATCATTAACATACACGCATGAAATAACGACGTATAAACGAGCAGGTTTGATTTTAAATTAATTTATTTATTACCAGAAGAAACGTCTCATTGAAATTTAAGAGGAAATTACATCTTCTTTGTCTCCACTCCTGTCCACCGTTTGTCCTTTACATTTATCCCCCCTTCAGAAGCTCTTCTATCAGATGCCTAATTGTAGCAGCATTTGAAAATACAGCATTCAGCCACCTAGCGTCATTACTGAGTAACTGCCAGGTGTCACGAATACTCGCGCGACCTCTACGTCAACGTGTAATCTTAGACATTTGACACTTCACGTTCCAAAAACAGACACACTTAATGAAGAGTCCGTTAGTTCTTAATTTGACTTTATTAATTAAACTGCACAGTTGCTCGGAGTGAGAGTTATTGTCAAATACTTATGATATCGATAAATATATAAGACCAGTAGAACGTGTTTAGTGTTTCACAAAACATACGCGTGATATATTTCCACCTTTTCAATGGCAACCTCGAAAAAGAAAGGCTCTGTGTTTCAGTCTGCCTAACTTCGTTAACCCATCGTGGATTCAATACTAGACGTAAGTTATTTCTAGCCTGATAACACCTCTTAAATTAATTTATCTACGTAGATAGGTTTGTAATACGTATTTCAGTTCTTGGTGTTCGTCTTAGACTCGTTAATCAGCCCTCTGGGATGTCGGTTATTAGGAAAGAATTTTTTTTTTAAAAAACTTAGAAGTTAAATGAACTGTCTTAAAACTTTACATCAAATAAGTTACAAAATTATCTCATTCGGGGTCATTAAACCGGACTGCAACGTGGAGAGACACGTTCAGCGAATTATTCGTTGGTTATTACCTGAGTGGCGTAATAATATTAAACCAAGCCAGGAAAATCTTACTAAATACTGAATATTTTTTAAGATGGTAAAGTTGCGTCATATTGTGATATAATAAGTATATATTAAATTCTTGTCCGTCTAATCACAATAAATTCTTATTAAACATTAAAATATTACAATAATTAACATTTAAAATATTTAAAAATATTAAATGATTTACATTAGACAATCAGTGATGGTCTAATGTAAATCGAATATTTCGATAAAGAACATCATTTAATATTTTAAATATTTTAAATGTTAATTATTGTAATATTTTAATATTTAATAAGAATTTATTGTGATTAGACGGACAAGAATTTAATATATATACTTAATATTTTTTATAATAAATACATTATGTGCACTGTACTAAAGAAGATGGCTGCTTCCTGGATTATTGCGCCGTGTAGTCTGGTAGAAGTTTACCGATGTTTCAGAGGTCCTTGCTGCCTCCATCATCAGGGCGATGAATTAATCTTGTGTCCTTTCTCACCCGCTGTGCGTGAAAATTCTGGTACATCACCTTGGAATAGATCACGACCTCTTCCTTTTTGGTTAACCTTTGAGGAAAATACCATATTGTGTGTATACCATATAATGTGTAGTTGAGAAAGCCACGTTAGATAAATTAAAAATGTTGTTAGTTGATGTAATGACGTAGCTTTCCGATATAAATATGACGTAACGTCGGGACATACGATTGGTAAAGTCCAACGTTTGTAGAAGGAACGGGCTGTGATCTGTTTCGGAAATTTTGTTCCTTGAGAGATGACAGAAACTTTTCTTAAACTGGCATGGTTTAATTTCTACAGTGAAGATTTCGATGTCTTCTTCGTTGTCATCAGTTTAATATTTTATTTACAAGATAAGATATTGTAGGTGCGTCATATTGTGATTTATTTAAATAGTATTAAAAATATATTAAAAGCATTAAAAATCAGTAATTCAGTTAAAAAGTTTATAACATAACACCTGATGACGGCTCTATGATAGCCGAAACATGTCGTAAATGTTCCATATGTTAATCGAGTACTCGATACGGAACGAAAAATGATATTTTAATCTTTTAATTATCTTATATTGTGCTTGACGGCCAATTTTAATATATTTTTAATTTTATTTACTCTTAAGACAGAGGGAAGCAATCTATTTGTATCCGTCCGCGGCAGACGTCTGTGGTGTCTGACATAATCCTCCAAGATTCCCTCTTAAGGATTTCAGCTTGTCGGTTCAATCCATGAGAGACCACATGATCACTGGTGTCAAAACCTGCTACTTATGTAAAAAACACAATTCTTGTTCATTATAAGGTCCTCTATAAATTGTATTTTTATCAAGCGTTGTTTCTAGTGACCGAATCAATGAGAATGAGTAGAGTTGACATATAACACGCAGGGCAGTGAAGATAAATGTGTACAAAACGTTGCTCTGGAAATACTGAGACAATTTAATGACCCCTGCATACTCGTAGTCTGATAGATTTCAACCAACGTTTCAGAGGTCATACTGCCTCCATCATCAGGGCGCTCTGATGATGGCGGCAGTATGTCCTCCGAAACGTCGGCAAACTTCTACCTGAAGTGAAGAGGTCTTGTGAACAAGGTAATGAAACCTTGGTTTCACATAAGGAGAACAATCTTTCGACGAGATGAGCGACTATTGGTTTCTCAAGAAGGACTTTGTTCCGTGGATTTGCTCGTTTTGAGTGTTCGTCAATCGGTCTTATTTATTACACATATTAATAGTATTAATCGTGTGTAAATAGGTGTTCTGATATAATTTTATAATATGTAATCGGTCCTTCGTCATTTTTATTTCTTGAACAAATTCAAATTTAGAGTAGATTATTTTGAAGTGCATTACTGGTCGTATTTGAACGCGTCATAGTACGAACGGAAGTTGAATATATTGGACATTCTATTCATGGTTGGAAAAAGAAACATTTCCCTGCGGCTTGTCTGTAGATTACATTCTAGTACGCTGACCCTGCCTTAAATCCTTATTACAATCTCTACTTTGGCTTGGTAATTGCAGTTTAATGGGAAACACGTACAAAACACAATGCAGACAGAAATTATCCTGTTCTCCGAGAAACGTTTATAACAGAAAGTGTCATTTACTTAAAGCGCGCAGCATGACGAAATACGAGGTGCGACCGGAAAGTTTCAAGACTGTGTCAATAGAGGGCGAACCGGATGTAGTACGAGCTTCTGCCGCTAAGGGGTTGGGCCTACATTCATAGTGAATCAGTGTGCCAGCCGGCATCATCGAATTAGCATTTGTTTCTTAGTTACGGGCGTTTTGGTAGTGCATTACACCGACCCTCCTGCGATTTCGGAATGGCGTGTGCATCAAATTTTGCCAAAGACTCGCCAAAACGGCTACGGAAACCTATGAAATGCTAAAGCAAGCATTTGGGGAGTCCGCAAACTTTTGTGTGGCATTCACGTTTTAAAAATGGTCGAACCTCTGTCGATGATGACGAGCGTTCTGGACGAGCATCTTCGAGCACAACGCCCGAAAATGTTACGAAGATTTGGCAGGCCATTCACGAAGATCGACGTCGTACCATCAACGACTTGTGCGACATTGTTGGGATAGGCTATGGGACCTGTCAGCTGATTCTAAAGGAAGAACTCCACATGCGACGCATCCTGTCTGAGGACCAGAAGCAGAATCGACTTCTCGTTTGTCAGGAGCTCAAAGATCTTGCAAGAACCGACCCCAACTTCCTTTCTAAGCTCCGTGTGACTTCTTCCTCTTCCCAAAGATGAAAATTCAGCTAAAGGGAAGGAGATTTGAGACGATAGAAGAGATTCAGGCAGAATCGCAGATGGTGCTTGACAGGCTGACAAAGAAAGATTTCCAGGGATGCTTCCAGGCTTGGCAGCGGCGCTGGGATCGTTGTGTTCACTCCCAGGGGAACTACTTCGAGGGTGATGGATGAATTTAATACCTGAGATAAGTGTACGGGTTTCTATACGCGCAGTCTTGAAACTTTCCGATCGCACCTCATAGTTATAATTCTCTTTGCTTCGTTTACTTATGCCATTCTTACCCTGCTGTTAAAAGTAACTTCCTCTTATTATACCGGTTAACATGCTATTTGAATAAACTATAAATGTAGCACGCAAGACGGAAAGAAAAGAAAACTTGATTTTAAGGACTTAGTTTCGGAAGTTACTTAATTAACTAATGCCGCTACATGCATAAGAAAACACGTAAGTGATTAATACGCGTACTCAGATTAAATTTATGATTAAGGTTCAAATAGCACGCTAGTCTAACTTAATATAATACGTACATCAGCGAAGAGCTTATTTATTTTCGTAAAATATTTTCAACGTTTAAATAATGCGTGGTGATTCAGTTTTTAAGATCTGTTGGGGGTTTGCATATACACATAACGGAGAAATATATTAGATTACTATGTTCTTCAAGGTTCTTTGATCCACTACATAACGTGAAAAAAATAACCAATGTTATAGTTTATAAGATAGTATAATTGCGTCATATTTTGAATCAAATATTAAATTAATTATTTGGTTTTGTCCGTCTAATCACAATTATATTTAAAATTTACAAATAAGATAATTAAAATATCATTTTATGTTCCACATCGAATAATCTATTTACATTTCGATTATTCGATGTGGAACATAAAATGATATTTTAATTATCTTATTTGTAAATTTTAAATATAATTGTGATTAGACGGACAAAACCAAATAATTAATTTTATAGTTTATATCATTTAATATCTTTAAAATTTGAGTGTAAATTTACACATCACACTAAAGTCATCCTATAATGTAATATGTCCTTACATTACCCAGGAATGGGGACGTTTTTCATACAGATTTTACAAAGGACTTCCTTGGGAACATTAAAGGTGAGCTGGGTACCTTTTGTATTGTCGCAAGTCCTCGTTAGTGGCTCGTGATTGCGTCAGTAAACTTTCACACACCCTCAACAACTTTTTCTATCAAGCTCAAAGCAGCTTGTCGACTATAAGCGAGCGCAACGTTTCGCGATGTTGAACACTTCTTGGTCACACAACCCGTAAAGAACCGAGGACAATCCCGAAGTTAATGGTAAAAGATGATGACTTCTAGTAGCTCGTGGCTAGAACGGTGGAGAAATTTCGAGAAACGGTCACTGTATTTTTCGGGTAAATCTCGTCGGATTCGAGTTGAGTCTTGAAGCTGAGAGAAAGTGTTGACATTTCAGTTTTGAGTCTCTGTCAGCTGAGTAATCCGCGGTTCGCGATTACCGTGGACTGTGGATTATCCGTCGACGAGGGACGAACGTCAGGAACTGAAGCCACAGCGAGTGAACAGCACTGATACTAAATCTGACTAACAACTTTCGATTTTAAACCCTACGTACGATACCGAATTTGATCCAGATTCCATAAATAATTTCTGAGACGAAACACGCAGGATATCGCAGCGGTACAAGCGTTCGTCGTGGTAATAAGTCGCGTTTTTTATGCAGAATTTCGCTATTATAGGATATCTATGACATTAAAACTTTGGAGCCGAATCTTTTTAAAACAACATTTAAGAAATCAGTCCGTACCGCAAAGAAAACGTCATCCTTTACCATTACATAGACCAACTGGTTAATGCTGTTTAAGGAAATAATCCCTGTTTATTCTGAGAATTACGCGAAACCAATAAGAAATAATATTCAGAGTAACTGAGTTTTAAAACATATTTTAAATGTAATTACGATTCTAATCTATAAATAATTTATTTTTTGTCCACTGGTTCTGTGTAATTTTTGCGGGTAACAGGTTATGTGCCCACACGCGAACAAGTTTGTTCCATACATTTTATTATTCTTACAAAATATAGCGAAATAATATGCTCCGAATTTGCAATCAGATCATGAACTTAAGCATTACACCGATCAACAATGTTTCGGTATTATGGATGAAAATATGTGTTTCATATTGTATTTTTTTTTTGCGTAAAATTAAAATATGGCCTTGAAAATTTTCCATCACGTGCCATTTTTGTGGTATTTTGTCTTAACGTCTACGAAATGAGTGAATTTCTTGATTTCATAGGGATATTTTTTTTTTTGCAGGTTGGCTACACTGGCAGTCTCACATAACCTCACTTTAAGTGGTGAGTTTTGACGTTTAAGCACATGCTATTGTAATTATATTAATGGCTTTATGAAAGAAATAGGAATAAGAATGGCGACTATTTATAGATTTGTCAATGTTCAGCTTGAAGGCCGTGCTGTTACGCAATTGGAATGAAAGAGTTTCAGTTCTAGTAGCACATTCTGTAGGCCTAAAAGAATCCTATGAAAATATTGAAAGAATCATCAAAAGTGCGGTGATTTACTCGGTCTCCAAGGGGGATTCTCTAAATCCTGCTGTTTCCTCTGAATGTGGGGCAGTAGAGCAATAGAGAGGAACTATGAAACAAAAGACTGGCGAGGAAGAAATGAATTAATTCCAGGAAAAAGTAATATCAAGTTCAAGCCTTTGGTTGACCCACAAAATGTTCTCTAACCACAACTTCATATTAAACTAGGACTTATAAATTTTTTTGTTGAAGTAATGGACAAGGAAGGAGAAGGATTCAAATATCTGAGGGGAATTTTTCCTAATTTTAGTGATGCCAAGTTGAAAGAAGGAATTTTTTCGGGCCTCAGATCAGAAAACTTTTGGACGATGGAAATATTGAAGCCAGAATTTCTGCTAAAGAACTCGCAGCGTGGAAACCTTTTGTATCTGTGAAAGGTTTCTTTGAAAATCGAAAGGAAGAAAACTACTAGCAGCTTTGTAAATAAACCCCTTAAAAATTACATTAGTTGAAGTCTAAACTTTGTACTGTATACGGAAACGAGGAAAAGTAAAAGTTATCGTATCAAAGGAAATCTTACGTGTTAGGTGTTTTTCAAGGTCATATTTGAAATCAGCGCCACAAAATTAGTATATAAAAAAAATTGTGCCCTGTGTTATTAGTACTCTCTTGTGGATTGGCAACATATGACAAGGTTCGCCTTACGATTGAAATTACATCTCTGGATTTCTGTACATAATCCGATTTCATAGTATTTCGTTATTAAGAACAAAACCAATCGTCAACTTCCGAAACACAACTTTCGCCAACCAATTATATAACATCGTGATATTCGCCAGAGAAAGCACACGTTCCAGTGAAAGCAAAGAAGATTGATTAGCTGTGATTGCTTTGACTTTCACCAGTTTACGGTCCAGCCATCCGCCATCTTGCTTGAAAACGAGAGTAGATCTATGCAATTACCAACAGAAGTAAATGTTTCGATCAAGCGAGTAGTGGGCCGCCAGGTCACTAAAATTTGAGGGAAATGAAATATATATTTCATTTCGCAAGAACACAGCGGAGTGCTATTATTATTATTAATATTATTATTACGAATCGATTGTTTGGTTGGTCTACAAACAGCCAAAAAAAATTGGGCTTTTGGCCGTAATAACTCGACTGATTGCTATTATTATTAAACTAACTAACTGGATGGCTTACAGAACCCGAAGGTTCATCACCGAATTAACCAAAGCCCTCCACCGGACCATGTCCTGGGCCAACAAAATCCAGTCTCCTTCAACTCCTATCTCCCATAGATCCCGCCTGAGATTATCCTCCCATCTACGTCTAGGTCTCCGCAGAGGTCTCTTCCCCTCAGGCTTCCCAACCAATACCCGGTGCACACATCTTGTCCCATCCACGCGCGCTACATGCCCAGCCCATCTCACTCTTCTCGACTTAATCACCCTGACAATATTGGGGGAGGAGTACAGATTTTTAAGTTCGTAATTATGCAGTTTTCTCCACGCCCCATCGTCTTCTCTCCTAGGCCCAAATATCCTCCTCAACACCCGATTCTCAAACACCTGCAATCTGTGTTCCTCCCTCTGAGTGAGAGACCATGTTTCGCACCCATACAAAACAACAGGCAAGATTATTGTTTTGTATACTTTAATTTTGAAGTTCTTAGAAATCAGACGGGAAGACAAAACATTTTGAACTGAGAAGTAGCGAGCATTTCCAAAATTTAATCTCCTCCTAACTTCCTCATGAGTCTCATTTTGATTTGTTATTGTAGTTGCTATTTGTGTTTGTAATGTTTTACTTTTATTATTATTGAAATGAATTTATTTATTATATTTTATGTTGTACTGTTGTTAGAGCTCGGCTGTTATTGGCCTTATTTTGGTTGTTGTCAAGCACTTAAGTAAATAAATTTAATTTAATTATTATTTTTATTAAATTATGAGGCGATTTTTGAATAAGGGATAAATAACGTTGGTTTACTGTTCATACGCATTGGAAAGGAGACCAGTTACCCTACTAAATTTGGTTTTGTTGCACCAATATGAAAACGCCCGATGAAAAGGAAATATAAATGTTTACATCGCGTCGTAAATTGGCTAGCTTTGCTTTTCCGACACAAATTCCCTGAACAAGTTATCATTTTTTTTTCCAAAAGCATATTAGCACACAAATTATCTGATTCTGCACTGCAAGTTGCTTAGGTTGATACAAAAATGCTTCTCACTTGTGCCGAGATAATATTACAGTACCTGAAAGTACGAAGTTTTGTTCATTTTCATTGGCGTGTTCTACATGAGAAGTTAAATAAAAATTGAACAGCTGTTTCAGGTTTTATTATCGTGAACGCATGAGGTATTCATAACTCTGATGGTACATACACTTTCAGAAATAGAGAAAAATACTAAAAATATTTATATTCGTCGTTGTATTCTTTGTTGTAGTTAAACGAAATTATATTAACGGGATATTTTAATTGATGACTTCGATTATGTTGGGTAGGAAGTGAAATTTTCTGTGGCTTAATTTATTTAAAATCTTGCATTGAGGAATTCTGTCATGGTTGCCTGTCACTTTGTCGGTATCTGTACCCTGGACTTCCGCCTTTGAGTGTGGTGTGTTATTTGGCGTGATGTGTTGTTTTGTTCTGTCTCATTGTTTTGTTGTGTCTCATTGTTCTGTTATGTCTCATTGTTTTGTTGTGTCATTGTTTTTGTTGTGTCTTATGTTTTTGTGTCTTATTTTGTTCTGTCTCATTGTTCTGTTCTGTCTCATTGTTTTGTTGTCTTATTGTTTTTGTTGTGTCTTATGTTTTTTGTGTCTTATTTTGTTCTGTCTGATTGTTTTGTTCTGTCTCATTGTTTTGTTCTGTCTCATTGTTTTGTTGTCTTATTGTTTTTGTTGTGTCTTATGTTTTAGTGTCTTGTTTTGTTCTGTCTGATTGTTTTGTTCTGTCTCATTGTTTTGTTGTCTTATTGTTTTTGTTGTGTCTTATGTTTTAGTGTCTTGTTTTGTTCTGTCTGATTGTTTTGTTCTGTCTCATTGTTTTGTTCTGTCTCATTGTTTTGTTGTCTTATTGTTTTTGTTGTGTCTTATGTTTTTTGTGTCTTATTTTGTTCTGCCTCATTGTTTTGTTGCGTCTCATTGTTTTGTTGTATCTTATTGTTTTGTTGTGTCTTATTGTTTTGTTCTGTCTCATTGTTTTGTTGTCTCATTGTTTTTGTTGTGTCTTATGTTTTAGTGTCTTGTTTTGTTCTGCCTCATTGTTTTGTTGCGTCTCATTGTTTTGTTGTATCTTATTGTTTTGTTGTGTCTTATTGTTTTGTTCTGTCTCATTGTTTTGTTGTCTCATTGTTTTTGTTGTGTCTTATGTTTTTTGGGTCTTATTTTGTTCTGCCTCATTGTTTTGTTGCGTCTCATTGTTTTGTTGTATCTTATTGTTTTGTTGTGTCTTATTGTTTTGTTCTGTCTCATTGTTTTGTTGTCTCATTGTTTTTGTTGTGTCTTATGTTTTTTGTGTCTTATTTTGTTCTGCCTCATTGTTTTGTTGCGTCTCATTGTTTTGTTGTATCTTATTGTTTTGTTGTGTCTTATTGTTTTGTTCTGTCTCATTGTTTTGTTGTCTCATTGTTTTTGTTGTGTCTTATGTTTTTTGGGTCTTATTTTGTTCTGCCTCATTGTTTTGTTGCGTCTCATTGTTTTGTTGTATCTTATTGTTTTGTTGTGTCTTATTGTTTTGTTCTGTCTCATTGTTTTGTTGTCTCATTGTTTTTGTTGTGTCTTATGTTTTTTGTGTCTTATTTTGTTCTGCCTCATTGTTTTGTTGCGTCTCATTGTTTTGTTGTATCTTATTGTTTTGTTCTGTCTCATTGTTTTGTTGTCTCATTGTTTTTGTTGTGTCTTATGTTTTAGTGTCTTGTTTTGTTCTGCCTCATTGTTTTGTTGCGTCTCATTGTTTTGTTGTATCTTATTGTTTTGTTGTGTCTTATTGTTTTGTTCTGTCTCATTGTTTTGTTGTCTCATTGTTTTTGTTGTGTCTTATGTTTTTTGGGTCTTATTTTGTTCTGCCTCATTGTTTTGTTGCGTCTCATTGTTTTGTTGTATCTTATTGTTTTGTTGTGTCTTATTTTGTTCTGTCTCATTGTTTTGTTGCGTCTCATTGTTCTGTTGTGTCTTATTGTTTTGTTGTGTCTTATTGTTTTGTGTATTATTGTAGGACCACTGCCACCGGGTAAAAACCCATTTGCAGTTAATAATAAATAATAATAATAAATTGATAACTAGGTCGTCGCTGAGAGTTGCCCGGAAGCAACATCTCACAAACTACAAGTGAGAAATTAGGTGTTCGTTTGCGGACTAATGTCTTGTTTGTCTTTGCTATAAAAGAAGAATAGATAAGAATTACACATTGTACTGTCGCTCTTGTGGGCGAAATGGTTTTACAAAATTCATTATCCTCTGCGAATGCAGTAAAAACGTACGAGGCCGTGAACTGCCATCTCCGCGAAGAACACCTTTGATCAACAAAACCTTTTTCTTTCTTTTCTTTTAACACAGACACACGCAAACATTCTTCCTGTTTCTCAAGCCTAATATTTCTGCCCAGTCGTCTCGTTCTGCGCCTTCTCTATCCATCGCATTCTGCGCCTCGGATTTCCCCCAGGGGTTGGCTCTTTCGTCCAGATTTATGGAAGCGAAGTGGGTGCATGTTACGAGGGGATGAAGGTTTTGAGAGTAGTTGAAAGTGGGAAGGGTACAAGAGAGAGAGAGAGCGCACGGCGGGTTGCATGGTTGTCAGGGGCAACGCGTACAGCGCTACAGCGGGTTATGGGAAGCCGCTGACAAGTTCAACACAGAAATTTATTGCTTTGGTGCGAGAGAGAGGGAGAGCTAGATGGAAAATGTGCGCCTAATGACTGAATACTCCACGAAGGTACATATTTCTAAACTCAATTTGTGTCCAGATAATATTTATGTATTAAAATTTTACCTGCTCTGTTATTCATACGTTCTACGTTTAGAGGATAGCTAGTCTTATGGATTGTAGCGCCGTGTAGTCTGTTATGATCATCACTCTGATGATGGAGGCAGCAAGGACCTCTGAAACGTCGGTGAACCTCTACCGGACTACACTGTGCGACGGAAGACAGACATCTTCGGACTCAACGCCGTGAAATCCTCAAATCATAAATAGTTTTACGTTTAGTTTATTGCCTCATGTTTAAACTCTGTCCGGTATTTAATATTGACGTTATAAATTATTAATTTAATTGAAAATTTGTTGACTTTCCGTTGTTAAATGATCTTTAGTTACAAACAACTCTTCTAGAGTAATGAGGTACGTTGGCACGATGACGTCACGTCTTCGAAACGTCAGTTTGTTAATGTGATGATGTTCTTAAGGTCTTTTTAGTTGGCAGGCCTGCAAACCAGTTTCGTTGTTGTGACAATCGCGTGCTTCTGTGATTTTTGGAAGTAAGAAACTTAAGATTTTATTAATTTTAAGTGTTCGTGATAATCGTCTAATATTATAACTTAATTGCAACATTTATGAGACCTCCATGGATCGCGTTGCTATTTTTTACTGTACATAACGTACATAGTATTTTCTTTGGGGGGCACATTTTTGATGTGTTCACAACGACGCCATTTTATTATGTTTACACACACGTATAAAGGATTTATGGATCTCACTGAAAAGAAAAATGAATCGTTGTTCTGCAGTTTTGTTTTCGTGTCATGTGCTTTCAAATATCAGCCACCTTTTAAATATTTTATTCATCAAAATTGTGGTAATCAGTGCACCACATAAAAAATCATGTTTACGGATTACAAACTTCACAGTATTTAATAAGCTTCAAAATGGTATTTATATGACGCTAATTAAAATGTGATTTTATCGTGTGTCAGTGTTTTAGAATATTGGCAATACTGCAGACATTAAATGATGTTATTGGCAAGTCAATGTAATGTCAAAATGCATTTTGCAGTAAAAGGTTAATTAACATTTTAAGAATCTTCCACCAGAAATGTGGCCAGGAATAATTTCATTTTCATCTCTTGTCGCTGTAATCAGCTGGTATGAAGCAGTTCCTATCAACTATAATTTTTACTACCAAAGAAGTTATACAGAGTGTGCCCCGTTTAAGAAATATCATTCTAAAGCGTTGAGTAATTTTTCAGTAGGCCTGTACATGTATTTATTTAACACAAATTAAACACAACCGTCACAGTCTAAATGTGATGATTGTTTGATTACAGACGACATTAGGATCTTTGTACATTATAGTGAAAAGAGAGACATTCTTTGTCGAGAAATAGTTTCTCATTCCTGCTACTATAAATTTTCGCTTGTTTCTTTCAGTCTCCCTAATGGCAGCAGGATTTTTAACTCCGTCCCCCCTTCGTATTTTTATATACAAATCTACGCAAGCTATAATTTAATTACTTAGGAACAACAGATATGATGGATGATCAAACTTATATTTGCATCACTCCAGGTGTTATTTTCGTCAGTGTTTTGTATTTAAACACACGTCTCTTCTTAAATAATTGATGAACAAACATTTTAATCCTGACGTGTCGTTCTGTGGTGTAAAATGAGTTTCACGTATAATTCATTACAAAAAGGATAGTAAAGCATATTCTGATCGCTTAAACATAAATATGTTTGGTTCATATTAAATTTTGCTTCAATTAGGAGCATTGATTATCATTAAAATATAAACATTCCCGCGGGTTTTTTTTCGATTTTTTATAATTTAAAACTTTACATTACCAACTAACCCTACTTGTTAATTCATAAAGATATTCACAAAATACTGATTTCGGTTTTATATCCATTAACATTTTAAATTTTGCTCTTATAGAGTAAATATTTTGTTCTAGGCAAAAATTCGATTTTTTTTTTATTCTTGTACACAATTTTTCCGCTGTATCAAGAAAATTAAAGAACATTCCAAAGCCAAATCTAGGCTATATACTTGATTTTAAACATCATTCTTTATCTTTGTAGAATGTACAATAATATTGCTCACAGCGTTAATTTTTCAATGGTAATTACAGTTAAATTAATTTCTAATCTCTTGTAACTAATACCTGATTTAATTTAACACTTTATAAATGAAATCCTATTTGAGAGTCACCACAAAGGAAACACAAGTTTTGCAAGGTTTTGTTGTGCTGAAACGTCGTTTAAAGACGTACTTTGTATGTATTCTTTGAAATGAACTAAAATAACTAATTTATGTTTTGATCTTATGCAGGTCCATTCGCTTGCTAACACTTTATTATTATAATAATTGTCATCACAGGTTGACACAGCAGGGTCGCCTGAATTTACAGAGGTCATTTTCCTGCTTTTATAGCCAGAGGTCATACGTGTTTGATGACTGATTGGGTTTTTGTACACTGTTTGCGAGGATGTTCTCGGCGTTTTTAAACCAGGAAAAATGTCGAGGGCTATTCTCGTAAGTTGGCACAATGCACTGGAAGAGCAGATTTTGTTTGAAGTGAAAGGTTTATCGCAGACGTGAATCTGAGTGAGGTCATTGGCTGAAAGAGATAGATAAGGGAAATCTTATCTTAAGCGGATTATGATAATAGTTGAAGTAATATCATGCTTCGAAGATCGAATCCGAAAATAGAGTACGATTTCCGGTTTAAAAAAGACAAAAATTAGTATAAAGGAAATATAAAATGAAGGACATCTGATTGGTTCCAATCATTTATTACTAAACTTCTGCTGAAGAAGCTGAGAGAATGGTATGAAACTAAGTATTGAAGAATCCTCTGCCTCCGTCGAGAATTGAACCCCGGTCGTCCAGTCCGTAGCCAGTCACTATACTGACCGAGTTACCCTGATTCGAACTGAAATTGTTCACTTACTAGAAGACAATTTCGTAGTAATTCTGACTATAGTTGTATATATATGCTTTTCATGAAAGTACAACGTAAAAACGTAATTTCAGTGTTTTCATTTAACCCTCTAAGACCCAGTGGTAACTATATGTACCACCTGATTTACACAGTTAATAACTCTGCGTTTTGTACGTATGGATTTCGTATTCTCAATGTAAAAAGGGACTATTTCTTTAAACAGCGTAAACCAGTTGTCATTTGTAATGGTGAAGTGTAGTGTTTTCTTCGCGGTACGGGCTGATTTATTAAATAATATTTAGACGAGTTTCGGCTTCAAAGGATGTAAATATTTCGGATGTATTTTTACGTGTAGTTTGAGGTATTAAGAAATACATTAGAATTTGAATGTAATAGAAGTGGTTTCTTATATTAGTGTTTACAGTGTAAAAGCAACTTTCATTAATGTAAAAGTTTTGAAAGTAAGTTGATTATTAATCTGATTCTTTATGAAATGAAGACAGATGCTAAGTTCTGTTAATAATTGTTATTATTCAGTTTGAAAAACGTTATAATTTCGTTGCCTACGAAATAATGGTAGGAAAAGTCGTCTTTGAATATGGAGAAGGGATGGGTAGAACTTGTAGAATGTTGGTGAGATGACGTGGTTGGTACTAATTGGGCGAAAATTCTATTAGCAACAGCAATTTCGAATCAATGCCACATTGTACATCCTACCTGTTATTTCATGCTCAGAATCTAGTGATAAATCGATGTGGTTCTACTCATTAGTTAAAATTAAATTACCGCTCTACCCACAACATGTTTCTGGCTCAACGATTTTATATAACGATGTATTCATATGATCACCGGGTTTCCTGCTCATAACAAGTACGTGGCGATATAGTCAGTTATAAATGCGCTGTATAAACTTCCGTGTCCAAAGCTGAAAGTAGAATTATTTGGACGAGAGCGTGGTTGGATATCTGACTGTCTGACTGGCGTATAGGTCAATTATCCGTCGCGCGGGCAATGCGCGTGAGTCTGGTTGCCTAGCAACTAGGCGGTTTTGTGGAAGTGTTAGAAATGCAGTGTGAGGAAGGTTTTGGGCGCTGTCTGTGAGGTCGCAGAGGACGGCCATGATGCTGTGACGTCCAATCGCCTGTTTTATCCTATTATCAACACACGTATTTATTGAAGCCCGAGACCAGGAATCCTACTTTTAACAAAAGAAATCCTTTAAATCATGTATTTCTGATTCCAGGATAGTTAAGGCAAAATTTTGAAATCCAATGTTTTATTTTCCCCCATATTTCCAAGGAGTATTTTTGATTTTAACACACCAACTGGTGAAGTTATTGCACCCAAATAAATTCGATCACTACGAAACAATACGAAACGTTGTGGTGGTGGTTATGCAGACTGAGATTTTTTTATAATCTTCTAAATTCCCTCCGGACAATGCTCGGATGTAACGTTAAACCGGTTCATGGCGAATTAATTCAACATTCGGCGAAAAACAACTTGGGTCGAAAATCTTCGTTATGTGAACCATGAATACATATCAGACCCACAGTTACTAATATAGATCTGACAACGATGGTCAACAAAGTGATCTAAGATTATGAACAAGAGTATTCAATCTGTGCGTAATACACCAAGTATTTTTAACAGCAAAGGTACTCAAATATACATACCAGACAGACGGTAATGGTCTGATTTCCTAATTTATTTTATAGACTAGCATAAATATAAACTTTATTTTTGTAAAAGTTCACCAGTCAATCAAAACATGGACAGAGATTTCAGTGTTAATGGACTTTTAGGAAATTACTTGTACTTCAGACAACATAGTTTTCGCATGAGATGGTGTCGTTTAACTACACGAGAAGCAGGCCTAGTCAGTATTAGGGTTGGCGTAACTACTATGGCGAAAGTGTTGATACCAAATTTTCGTTGGAATAGACTACATCCATTTTCAGGTTTGGAACACGTCCTCACTGCACATGTGTGTTTTATTAGAACATGCCCCAGAATAGGCTAGACTAATAACCTTTAGACGACTAGAAATCAGTATATTTTGTGCAGTGAAATTATAATAAAGACGGCTTTGATAAACTTGGAAGCCCTTAAAAGAATTTTCACAGACTTACGAACAAAATTATTTCCTAACAAACTAACTAGATGACTTAGGGAACTCGAAAGTTCGTCACCGAATTAAGCAAAGTCCTCCACCGGGCTCTGCCCTGAGCTCTTGAAATAAAATGAAGTCTTAAAATACATCATTACGTCAGGGGAGAGCAGAGTCCTCTAGAGCAGTGGTGTTCAACCTTTCTTATTTGCGTACCCCCAGATATAATTTCTCTTCAACTTTGAACCCCCAAAGTTGTTGGTGTATAATTCAAGTTATACTTAGTATATAATCTACATCTAAAATAAATTAAATAAATTACATTACTGATTATTCAGTGTTTATCATGAAATAATATATTTTTTAAAATTCACGTACCCCCTAAGATGTCTTCGCGTACCCCCCAGATATAATTTCTCTTCAACTTTGTACCCCCAAAGTTGTTGGTGTATAATTCAAGTTATACATAGTATATAATCTACATCTAAAATAAATTAAATAAATTACATTACTGATTATTCAGTGTTTATCATGAAATAATATATTTTTTTTTTAAATTTCACGTACCCCCTAAGATGTCTTCGCGTACCCCCAGATATAATTTCTCTTCAACTTTGTACCCCCAAAGTTGTTGGTGTATAATTCAAGTTATACATAGTATATAATCTACATCTAAAATAATTTAAATAAATTACATCCAAAATAATGTATTATTTAATAAGTTTTAAAAGCGAAAAATTAGAATCAAGCTATTAAATATCTTATTGCCTATCATATAAAAATTAATAAAGGTCTCTAATGCCACCTTTTATGATTGTGTAAAATTATGTATTGCATTTGAAGTTTTACGTACGTTTTCTGCTTTGCGTTTACAAAATTCAGCTGACTTGTCCTTAAACTCACCGTGATTGGTCACTAACGTAAGTGACGGTAAAGTAGAGATAGTTTCATAGAGTTGTTCGATAGAATTTGGTTGCAAATCACGCAGAGTGTAAGAGATGGATTACGGATATTTGAAACAAACCCATATTTAATGTAGGATTCATTGTAATACCTGTATTTCACTTTGTCCGATTTCACATTTTTGTGGATTTTATGCTTACTTGTATATGGTTCAACACTGCTCACAGTAACATCACAGGTTGGAACAAAAACTATCGCACTTTTCAGTGTTTTTGACTCAACTGTATAGTCATTTTCACCTCTGGAGCTGTTTTCAATGTTGTTAAGTGCTTATAAACTTTAAAAAAATGCTATAAAAGTTATGTTCTCTTATATCATAAAAGTCTGGTCCCATAAAATTACGCAGTTTGTTGGAAATAACGCCTAAAAACATAAGTTAATGATTTTAATATTCTCCGTAAGGAGTTGAGTGCATTTCGGTGCAAACTCTGTCTGGATTTCCCCTTTCCTCAAAGCAACAGTGTCGCTTGTTAAGTGAGTGCATCGTGCATCTCACTCTGAATAAGAACTCGTGTGTCTGGGGACAGACACTTCCAGTTGAAACTACCTTCTAAGTCAGGAGTGGCCAACCCAAATGATCTTTCGGGCCACTTTGGAAATGCATCATAACTCCGCGGGCCACATATAAAATTATATATCCCCATATTAGATTTAGATACACTATAGACATTTTTTTGGAGTGAAAAATTGAAACATAATGAGTTATTATTATTGTGTTTACTATTATTCTTACATGTAAACATAGATAATATAATAATAATGAATAAAACAGGCAATATCTGTCATATATTCGCAAGAATATTATTTTAAAATCAAAGTTAATTTTTTCTCATAATTTCGACAGATAATTTTTGAATATATGGATGCACAAATAATGTATTTTTTTAATAAATTGGTTTTCACTACTTTGGCCATTATAAAATAAATATATTTTGTAAAAGTGTGATGAATCTCGCGGGCCGGAAAAATGTTCAAGGCGGGCCACATGCGGCCCGCGGGCCGCGGGTTGGCCACCCCTGTTCTAAGTATTAGGAAATGTACCACAATTTTTATTGCCGTTGTACACAAACTGTCATTAGGTTTATTCCTGCATCATATAAGACATTACGTAAGTAATAAGCCGTTGTTTTAATCTGTGGGTCTGTGCGTGCGAAATACATAGAAATTTTCGTGTAACAATTTTGTTATAAAAATGAATTCGATATATAAGAAGTTACGTGAAAGGTTTCCATCTGAGCCTCCTGGAAGTATACGAAAGTTCATGATGAAATATCCTGCCTCTGTCGTCACACTATGAAACTACAACCTAGTTTTTTAAGTGGTTGTTGAATATGTTTATGAAGTTAATTATATAGTTTAATTGTGTTTTATATAAAAACCTAAGTACTCTGATGCATAAAACTACTACCACGTTGATAACTAAGATTCAACTTTCAATATTTCCCGCAGAATTCAGTGCGGATCACCATGTTGTATTGTTTCTTGTTGGCATGGTAACGAATATTGTTCAGTCGTCATGATAATCGATGTACTCATTCACCCTATGGTGTAGGATATTCTTTGAAAAGTCGATTGTATACTTGACTTGTCAAAGAATAGCCCACTTTCTTTACGGAACCCGAAGGTTCATAACCGTGTTCACAAAAGCCCGCCACCGGTCTCTATCCTGAGCCAGCTTGATCCATTTCGGTCATGATCGACTTTCTTCGCTTAATATTTGTTCGTCAGACATTATAACATTTTCCCAAGATGTGCTGAGAACTGTTTCCGGTTTGATAAAGAGTTTTATGTTGTTGAAATCATAACCAAAGCAAATTAAATAAAATTTAAATATCAGAAACCACTGGTGTCCCGGTAAAACATTTTATACGTGATAAAGGGAGGGAATAGAGGCTTAAATCTACAAACGGGCATTTGTAGCACGTCCTGAGTGGTCCACTGAGTTCGAATCTTGATTGTGTCATTACTCAATTGGCTGGCCTTCAGAAGAACTCTGTACAGAGTGCGCCATTTGAATCGCAACCCAAAACAATCACGTACAACGGTACAAATATTATATCAGAAGCCATTTCAACCCCCACCCCCCGTCTAATAGGCCAACCCAACGTCCCACGTGACACTCGAATCAAAGTGATTCTTCTCACTCCATTTGCATGAGAATGTGGTTTGTTTACGAGCAGAATGTATGTTCATTCTCGAAAGTTTGTTCGCGTGAAAATCGTTTGCTGTGTTCGTGAAGAGTTTAGCGACGCGCATCGTAAAAATGGGGCCCCCGAATAAGTCAAAATTGAACCGACTAATAACGAAATTTAAGTAAAGGTGTGTCAATGGGGTCGACGTCAGCTGTAAAACTAAGATCTTCCTCACAGAAAACAATAAAAAAATAATTTCCTTTTTTATTGATGTAAAAACGTTTAAAAATACGATAACGGATGTTTTAAACATATTAAACACCCTGTATTTATAATAAACACGTTACATGTGACGCGACATTCCTGTTAAAATTTGTTTAAAAATTCAAATATTTTATACAACGATTATTATTCATTTTTGACAAATATTTTATCGTCAATTGCATAAACTCGTATCCCCATTACACGGATCCTTCTTCGGGGGAGGGGTCATATGAATGCAGTCCAATACCTCTCGCCCTACGCCCTATATCCTTAACAAATACGTCTCTTCAAATAGCCTCATCCATTTTGCGAAATTAATACAAATTAATTTGCACGGGAAAGTTATATTTATTTTGTTACGTCTGTAACAAGCTACCGTCAGTTAAAAGTCAAAATTAAACCAGTAGAGCGTCTCTTTCGCTCTCATTACAAAGTCACTTTGTCGTCCCAATTAGCGTTGTCAGTGGAAACAGACAGTGAGACCGAAATTTTGTTAGATTCTCGAATGAAAGAAACTTGAAAGCAAGCTTGAGTTACGCGGTTCATGTAAGGGAACTCCCCTGCAGTCGAAAGGGGTTTGGTGCTGTTGGAAATTTAAGTTCGTCCCAGACAGTCCGAGTGGCTGTGTCAAGGAATGAGTGGAGCTGTAAGACAACTCCTCCATACGCCTTCATGGCCTGAGGTTAATTGGTCACAGAGAGAACTGAAAACCGTGTAAGTGAAAACTTGGGTTCTTCTATCTCTTTTTTTACGTTTTCATTATGAAAATCATTTAATTAGAACCGTAAAATTAATCTCGTTTTCATCAATATTAGATTAGTTATAGTGAGATAGTTCTTTTTTTCTCTCTCTAAACTTTTCAGTCGTGTGAACCCATCGTTTGGAATGTCTTATTCACATATTATAGAACAAAATATTATAATTTCTAAGTATTTAAATTGGAACAAGTGCCCATCTGCCATATAATATGTAGGATTTGAGGTTTCACGGCGATGAGTATGAAGATTTCCGTCTTCTGGGTTTTTGCGCTGTGTAGTCTGGTCGATGTTAACCAACGTTTCAGAGGTCATACTGCCTCCGTCATCAGAGTATGAAGATTTCTGTCTTCTGGGTTGTTGCGCTGTGTAGTCTGGTTGATGTTAACCAACGTTTCAGAGGTCATACTGCCTCCGTCATCAGAGTATGAAGATTTCTGTCTTCTGGGTTGTTGCGCTGTGTAGTCTGGTCGATGTTTACCAACGTTTCAGAGGTCATACTGCCTCCATCATCAGGGCGATGAGTCTAAAGATTTCTGTCTTCTGGGTTGTTGCGCTGTGTAGTCTGGTCGATATTTACCAACGTTTCAGAGGTCATACTGCCTCCATCATCAGGGCGATGAGTATGAAGATTTCTGTCTTCTGGGTTGTTGCGCCGTGTAGTCTGGTAGATGTTTCCCGACGTTTCAGAGGTCCTTGCGGGCTCAGTCCTGATTTCTCTGCTAATGCCATCTCGTAGTGAATCAGGAGAGATTTAAATGAGAAATGGCCGCTGAATTTTGCTGACGAAACATCTCGTTCATGCTCGTAAGGTTCTTTTACACGTCGTAAATCTACGATATGGGACCGGCCAGCTTTACGTCCCCTCCTAAGGAAGTTTTGCTACGGATTTTTACCACCCTTAAAGATCCATCGACCTCGGCCGGGTTTGAACCTTGGGTCCAGTGACAGGCACGCTAAATCTAGTCCACCGAGGGCTACTGTGACTGCAAATGTATTATCATCGTGGCTTCTCTTATATTTACACATGTTCCATGCACTGAAGTCTTTTTGTTGTGCCGAAACGTCATAATCTTCTCTTAAGTTTTTGATCAGTTATATTGTCAGAATATTTATCACTGTCAAATCCCTTGATTTGAACCAACAACAGATAAATCATCAAAATAATCGGTGATACGATCTATAAAAAAATGTTTCGTAAATAAAACAAACAGGTAGGCTTTAAAATTACAATCTTATTTTTACAACTGTGTCTCTCACTTTATCTCCTACGCACTTCACACAAAATTTTGTATCTCTGTGAGCTTTCTTGATCAACCATTTTTCATTAATCCCATTCCACCTGATATTTAATCCCAAGGACCGTATAAATTACAATAACTGAGAGCAGACGAGTTGAGGTTCACACGTTGGGTATTACCGTCCATGTTGAAGCACATCTTCGGATTCCTGCTTCGCCACTGTTTTAAACCAGCTTCCGGGATATTATTACTCAAGTCTGCACCTTTATAACAGAACCATACGTGATGATACATCATGCCCTTTCATCTGTTCTGTACGATTCCTGTTTTCTCGTGAAAAGGGCTCTGATTCCCATCATTCCCCGCGACACAATTCCATTTCCCCCTCGCCAGCCCCTCAGCTGTGACTTTGTGGATTTTGTAAATCCTCTGCTTCTGTCCTCGAAATATCTTTGCATGTCTGTAATTCTCCGTCAACGTCTCCACACGAACTCCCGATGAAAAGTATTTTTATGTAAACTCTCACGAGGGCAAATCATAACGGCGCCAGGCTGCAGGAGAGCGTCTGAAGGCAGACGTAGCTGGAACGTAACGTCCCAGCCTCACGCTTCTGTCAGTGTGAACCGCGGAATTCTAGAAGAAATGCATCCAGTGATTGGTGCAGCGCTGACCGCCTTTCTGGGACAGAACAAAACTCGTCCCGGGAAGACGCTTTGAATTGGATCACTCTTCAGTTTAACGAGACCAATAATTTGTGTGCATTTCACGTGTCCCTCTTGCGTAACTCTCAAAAATATCTTTTGTGACGTTATCGCCGTCATAAAATTTGAAGAAAGATTACAAAGTATGGAGACCCACATTTTGAGGTTATTTCCAAGTTCCTTAAAGCTCATTACACACTATTGTATTGTAAGGATTAATCCACGGTGGTCTAGCGGTTAGAACGCTGGCCTTGTAATCCTGGGGTCTCGGGTTCGAATTTATAACCTGTGTTGGGCAAGGCCGTGGTCTAGGCAACACGGACTTTTCCTCCGTGGCATCCCAACAACTACTCCATTCACACACAGAAGAAGGCAATGGCAAACCACTTCAGGATCATCTGCCAAGAACGTATATGAACAGGTCCCAATCCGAGAAAAGGATGGAAGGATCCTGTTCATATGGACCTGTCGTCAGACAGAACACTAAATAATAATAAGATGAGGTGGTCCAGCGGTTAGAACGCTGGCCTTGTAATCCTGGGGGTCTCGGGTTCGATTGCCGGCGGTGCCCGAATTTATAACTTGTGTTGGGCAAGGCCGTGGTCTAGGCAACACGGAGTTTTCCTCCGTGGCATCCCAACAATTACTCCATTCACACACAGAAGAAGGCAATGGCAAACCACTTCTGGATCATCTGCCAAGAACGTATATGAACAGGTCCCAGTCCGAGAAAAGGATGGAAGGATCCTGTTCATATGGACCTGTCGTCAGACAGAACACTAAATAATAATAAAGTATGGGAAGGTGTGTTGTCAAAAATAGTTGTTATGAATCGTAAATTATCCAACATGTAACTGACATGTAATGATTAACGGATACAATTTTTTATTACATATCCTTTCTACAAGAATTAAATCCAGTTACTTTACATATTTACTAAAAAACGTCTACGCCATAATCTTAGGGCTGGAAAAACAGACGTTTCAGTAGAGTGTGAAAGGAATCATTCCTAAGACCTTGAATGATTAGAGCAGTGATTAAGTTGCAAATATTTTTGGGAATGCTTCCAAAGACAAAGCCACCGGTAATTTATAAAATCCTCAGTCAACATTTTAAACTGCAGTATACTTTGTCGTGGAGTCAAACATCCACAGGAAGATATGATTTCCTTGAAACCAACTGATTATAAACTGCCACAGGCCCTCAATCAAGAATAAGTGTACACTGAAGGTGGAGGGATTCGTGTATCTGCGTATGAACAGATCATGTTTCATCCTACATCTCTTATTAATTTATCTTCGGTGTAGAACATTTAACTTTGTTTAGTTTGCACACTGTGTGTGTAAACACAATTTTGGTGGCAGACCGTGTAATCCAAGCGAATATCACGCCAGCGACTGGCAAGGGGTTGGCAGTGGTGGTTGGGGGGCTGTTCTGGTACACACATGTGCATATCGCCATTACCACCCAGAAGTTCCTGCTCAGACATCGATCAAGCACAGACCTCCACTTTGTAACCGTGAAGTTTCAAGTTATGATGCAGAGTGTTTAAACCAGGGGTGGACAATTACTTTTTCTCGAGGGTTTGATTACGCTGTTTAGTAGTCACCTCCTGGTGGATGGATTCGGAAGCTTCCATCGGGTCGTTGTTAACAGAATTTTCTATGAAATTCTAGTTTCATTCTGCCCTAGCGTCAGAGAAGAACATCTTATGGTTCAGCCAATGTCAGTCCGTCTGTCGTGTTTTCCTAAGATAATTTGGTGGAATTATTGTATTTCATTGGTTTCGCTGCTGATAATTTATTCTACAGTTATCAGTTGTATCAGGAAAATATTTAAATACTTAAAGAAAATGCTGAAATATTATTTTAAACCACTTTTTTTCGTCTGTTCTACAGAGTGTGAAGGAAAATGGATTGTGGGGGGAAGAGATGGAAAATGGCACAATACGTGTTTGTAATAACCCAAAATAATAAGATCCATTTAAGATACAAATTTGATTTAGAATTGGTCTGCGTTCACTTCATCCTTTTCTCTTCAAATTGCGATAACCGCTGGTTTTCGCTGTGACCTTGAAAATAGGAACCGCGTTATTTTTTCCTAACCCGTCAATTGTTAGAACGCCTAAAATGTAGACTTCTTTATTAGTAGCTTCTGAACTGTGAATTCTGAATGGTTCTAAGCGTCTGAATATTTCCGTCCTCAACAAGATGCAGTTTGTAGGAACTCCTTCACCTCGCGGCACTCTTACTTGAGCGAGGGGATCTTGAAGTATTGCTAAGAATAAAATGAAAAGAACAAGTTGAAGATCTGCAAGCTTTTCTGAATCGGCTAAAGTTCTGACGTAGAAGAGAGAAAGCGAGTAATTTGGTGAGATTCAAAAAGTATACCAAGTGAATTCTGTTGAGTACAATATGGCAGTGCATCAAGCCGCTAAAGCAGATGATTGGATTAAGTGTCAAGAAGTTCTCATTCAAAGAATTAAGTGTTTGTGTCTAATGACAAAACTAAACAACTTTTGCACGGTGGTCTAGCGGTTAGAACGCTGGCCTTGTAATCCTGGGGTCTCGGGTTCGATTCCCGGCGGTACCCGAATTTATAACTTGTGTTGGGCAAGGCCGTGGTCTAGGCAACACGGAGTTTTCCTCTGTGGCATCCCAACAATTACTCCATTCACACACAGAAGAAGGCAATGGCAAACCACTTCTGGATCATCTGCCAAGAACGTATATGAACAGGTCCCAGTCCGAGAAAAGGATGGAAGGATCCTGTTCATATGGACCTGTCGTCAGACAGAACACTAAATAATAATAAGATGAGGTGGTCTAGCGGTTAGAACGCTGGCCTTGTAATCCTGGGGTCTCGGGTTCGATTCCCGGCGGTGCCCGAATTTATAACTTGTGTTGGGCAAGGCCGTGGTCTAGGCAACACGGAGTTTTCCTCCGTGGCATCCCAACAATTACTCCATTCACACACAGAAGAAGGCAATGGCAAACCACTTCTGGATCATCTGCCAAGAACGTATATGAACAGGTCCCAGTCCGAGAAAAGGATGGAAGGATCCTGTTCATATGGACCTGTCGTCAGACAGAACACTAAATAAATATAATAACAAGAAATACTTTGTAACAAAAGTATCATACGGGTATTGTGTTGTATGATTGTCGACTATGACCTGGATTCTGACGCCACGTAATTAATATAGTTCTGGAGGAGATCTTTCCTGAAATATATTACAGGCGTTACAAATATGTGTAATTTATATTATGTTTACAAATTAGAAGCAAGAATATTTCTGAGTTGACCTGAAGTCAGAAGTCCAACGCGCTAAATTGCATTTTATTTTTAGGTTACAAAACTATTTCACGTCTTATAACATCAGCATCACAATTTTTTTTCAAACTGCGTTAACTGGGGAAGGGAAAGTAGGCTTTATCATCTCTGACATGAGCGCTTTTGTTAAAGATAAGTTTTTTTGGAAATTTTATAACGAGTAAGTTACAAATGAAGTGTGAGTCTACAATGTCAACCCCTGTGGTGAAGCCCTTCAATAGGGTTAGGACCTAAATTATGAAAGAGTTCTGCATCAAACAGATTTGCCAGCTCAACGCCTGATTTGATATCATCGCGTGTGCGAAGATGCATAATATCTGATAGGAGATGCAGTGGTGTTCAATCACGAGGACCGTTTCTGATGCGATGGTACGTGAACACAGCATCAAGGGAATCACGATGAACAAAAGAGGGAAGGCAATGAGATGTTGCCAACAGGTTACCGGACTCATTCACAAAGCCGGTACTGTTTCGCCAAACCCAGTTAGCTCTGTGGGTAATAGACTGGCAATTGCGAAAACAGAGTCGGTAAACGGTCAGAGATTCATTTGAGCTCTAATTAGCTTTGTTGGTAATCGAATTCAAAGTAAAGGCTGACAGGTTAGCAATTTTGTCTGAAGAGTTTACCAAGCATCCTCAAAATATTTACAACAGGATGAAAAACCTCGCTCGTAAATATCGCAAGAAGTTTAGCAATTTACAGTGTTGATTACAGATTACCAGCCTCTCCCTAAATGGTATGATCGGTAATGAATTTTTGATAATTTTATTAATAATGTTAGTAGTCGGCTGGGTTACTCATTGATACTTAGATGACTCGTTCTTCAAGTGCTTGAGGACTGCGGGTCCCAAATTTTGAAAATTAGAATGGCTATTTTGAGTCACGTAAATAATGTGAATAATAAAAAAATGTTATTTAGAATTTAGTCTAAACTTAAAAATATATTAACAACGACAACGTATATATTAAGTATATATTAAATCTTGTCCGTCTAATCACAATAAATTCTTATTAAATATTAAAATATTACAATAATTAACATTTAAAATATTTAAAATATATCAAATGATGTTCTTTATCGAAATATTCGATTTACATTAGACCATCATTTTTCATGTTTCACGACGTGTTTCAGTTCCTAAAAGAATCATCCTCAGGTGTATATAATTATATAAAGCTTCAAAACGATAAATAATTCAAATACAATTTTTCATACAATATGCTAGCGTGCATTTTTATCACATTTTTACCAGATATCAAACGATGTTCTTTTTCAGATTTTTATTCCATTTTTAATAACACACTCGATGTTGTCGTGAAACATGAAAAACGATGGTCTAATGTAAATCGAATATTTCGATAAAGAACATCATTTAATATTTTAAATGTTAATTATTGTAATATTTTAATATTTAATAAGAATTTATTGTGATTAGACGGACAAGATTTAATATATACTTATTATATCACAATATGACGCAAATTTACCATCTTATGAACGACAACGTAATCTAATATTATATAGAAATAATTTAAAAGTTACAAATGCAATAAAATGCTCGTTCTAATTTTCTTGAAAAATCATTGCAGATGGGACTCATGTTTATTTGAACTTTTAGACTCAAAAATTATCCCAAGATCTCGTAGTTAAGCCATGGAGATCCTGTTACGTGGAATTCTGTATATACATGTTTAATTTGTTGTACAATATTAAAATGCAATTCTTTTCTGAAATATTCTTTCTTAATCGTATTTTGAGAGGCGGGACTTTTGAAAGAGGCACAGAAATCATCCCTTCCAATACGCTGGATTATGACTTGATATCACAACCTAAAATATACCAATTGTCATTTAGATTTCCGCGAAGTTACCTTTAGTTAGTCTCAATACGCTTTCTTAGCTACACAGGTTTAATAGGAAGGTGATTAAGAATTGTGTAACAAGCAATCATGATATCTCAGGGACAAAATAAGACCACGGAAAGCGAAAATCAAGATTGCAGGCCGGGAGATCGTCATTACTTCCGGCAAAGACTGCCCTACTTTCGTTAATTGATTAAATTAACGTTAATTAGTTAATTACTTACAATAGATAAGCCTTTGAGAGGTTACGAAAGGGATGTGTAGGCCTACTCTTTGCAAATAAAATAATCTTAAAAGAATAGACTTTTCAAAATTGCAAAATTTTGATGAAGTCACGACAGCAATTCTTGTAATTATTAAATTTTGTTTTTATCTTTGTGGTGTCTCAGATGGGTTAGGTCTGTTTTAGTCACATAATTACGCCTGTTTTAACGGCAACCTGTTTCGCCCTGTGAATCAGATTGTGTTTAGGTAAATAAAAATGTGATAATTTAAAACTCCCATTTGGACTTGAATTTTCCAATCCCGAATATCAATCAGCTGAACTTAATTTTGGTTCTACCAGAATACACACGTTGAACACTGTTTCATAGTAATTTTAAATCGTTCCTCTTATTGAAAAAAATGGATCGTTTCCTGTCGGTTAAGAAAGGCGTGATGGATTGTGTTACTGAAAATCAAACTATCTGACAATAAACTGGTATCCACTTAAATTTAATATTTATGACCAAAACCAAAATCCTATGAAAGCTGTGTGCATGTAGACGAAACTTGATCTGATGCGTCAAAGCTTGTTGTATTCAAACCGAATGTAACAGCTAGATTCGAGTTTATATATGCAGGAAAATTGTTCCAACACTTAACACGAGTGAAGAACTCTCATCGAGGCATGATAAAAAATATTAATACGTCGTGACGTACACGTGAAACTGAAATAAGTTAAATTGAGTTATGTAAAATATAATTAAACCTGTATGAAGCTCCAAGGTTGATTAACGTGTACACAAATATTAATTGATCTCTATTAATTAAAATATATATTCCAAATATAATCTATCGTATTTGAAAATTAAAAATAAAAACACTTCTCCTCAGAAACACAATCCGTGAAGCCTTAAAGATAATAAATGTTGTTGACAAAACATTCTTAACCACGGTGGTCCAGCGGTTAGAACGCTGGCCTTGTAATCCTGGGGTCTCGGGTTCGATTCCCGGCGGTGCCCGAATTTATAACTTGTGTTGGGCAAGGCCGTGGTCTAGGCAACACGGAGTTTTCCTCCGTGGCATCCCAACAATTACTCCATTCACACACAGAAGAAGGCAATGGCAAACCACTTCTGGATCATCTGCCAAGAACGTATATGAACAGGTCCCAGTCCGAGAAAAGGATGGAAGGATCCTGTTCATATGGACCTGTCGTCACACAGAACACTAAATAAAATAAATAAAAAATAACTATGCTAGAAACAAGATGTCTTGTTCAGAATTAAAATTCTAAATTTTTTAATATGTAATAAAATTTAACCGATTATTAGTTATATGATTAAATAATACTTAGAGATAAATCGCCTGTCGTAATTATTTTAACACGAACTTTACGTAAGTAATATTTAAAATTCAACCTCTACATCGAATAAAATGCAGATTTTTTCCATTACAAAGATCAACTGATTAATTAATAGTGATTAAATAAATAAACGATGATTACTCTGGAAATCATACATCCCTAAATAAATATACAAAATGCATAATTATTGATTTTTAAGACCGGTGGTACATACACCTTTCGAAATCTGAGAATATTTTAGGTCAACAGGTGAAATCACGCGAAAGCTAAATTTCATTCATTTCGTTTGCGTATGTCAAAATGACCATTCGTGTTTTAAGTGACTCCCACGTCACAAAGTAATCTTTCGGCGTGTGATCTGTAGTAGACGCCAGGCGTCTTGCGGGCTGCGTTCCCCTAGGCTGATCTTGATTCGGCACGGTACGCATTCGACACGGCCTGGTCCTGTGGTAGGCATCTCAAAAACATTGACTGCTGTGGATGGATGGACCGTTCCAATTATTTCTCGATCCTTGCTATGATAATCTTGTTGTGTCTTGGTTCTGTTTAACCTCCGGTTTTACCGCTACTCTTGAATTAAAGTACTGGTAATTAAAAACGTGTGTTAACGAATTTTTTTTTTTTTTTTTTTTTTTATAAATCTGGCCGTGTAGGTTTCAACTTTTAATTGAAACAGTAATTATCACAGGAAATAGAAGTACACACACAGGATTAATTAATTTCACTCGCAAGGACTGAGGTTTGGAAATAATGTTGATATTTTTTTAGAATTTAATTGATTTATTATATCTCTATATTCGTCTATAATTATAAAGAATATGAATATCAAATCTTAATAAAGCTATTCTTTGAATTGCGTCCCTGATGTTTAATTTCTTCCTTCTTATTTTCATAAAATGCAATTGATACATTTAAATTTCCACTCTTTTCCCACATCATTACAATGTATGGTTTCTCGTATAAGGTCTTTTAAACTAACTTTGCACTATAGTAGCAAGGTTCTAAAGTTAAACACCGCTGACATCCAATCCTAACATCGAATATCAGCTCCGACGATTTCCGTCTCTTTCTTGTCGTTAAAGTTTGCGTTTTCCTCAAGGTTTCCTGACTACTTAGGCGCTATCATGTTACTGCTGAACGTCTTTATGGACCAAAACTATTTCTAACTAACTAACTAACTAGATGGCTTACCGAACCCGAAGGTTCATCATCGAATTAACCAAAGCCCTCCACCGGACCCTGTCCTGGGCCAACAAAATCCAGTTTCCTTCAACTCCTATCTCCCATAGATCCCGCCTGAGATTATCCTCCCATCTACGTCTCCCCAGAGGTCTCTTCCCCTCAGGCTTCCCAAATAGTGGACCCAACCAACCAGATGGCTTACGGAACCCGAAGGTTCATCACCGAATTAACCAAAGCCCTCCACCGGACCCTGTCCTGGGCCAACAAAATCCAGTCTCCTTCAACTCCTATCTCCCATAGATCCCGCCTGACATTATCCTCCCATCTACATCTAGGTCTCTGCAGAGGTCTCTTCCCCTCAGGCTTCCCAAATAGTGGACCCAACCAACCAGATGGCTTATGGAACCCGAAGGTTCATCACCGAACTAACCAAAGCCCTCCACCGGACCCTGTCCTGGGCCAACAAAATCCAGTCTCCTTCAACTCCTATCTCCCATAGATCCCGCCTGACATTATCCTTCCATCTACGTCTAGGTCTCTCCAGAGGTCTCTTCCCCTCAGGCTTCCCAAATAGTGGACCCAACCAACCAGATGGCTTATGGAACCCGAAGGTTCATCACCGAACTAACCAAAGCCCTCCACCGGACCCTGTCCTGGGCCAACAAAATCCAGTCTCCTTCAACTCCTATCTCCCATAGATCCCGCCTGACATTATCCTCCCATCTACATCTAGGTCTCCCCAGAGGTCTCTTCCCCTCAGGCTTCCCAACCAGTACCCGGTGCACACCTCTTGCCCCATCCATGGGCGCTACATGTCCAGCCCATCTCATTCTTCTCGACTTAATCATCCTGACAATACTGGGGGAGCAGTACCGATTTCTACTTAAGTTAATATTAATTTAGGTATACTTTTTAAATAATACAGTTAATTTCGAGTCTGAAGATTAAAAAATGTCGAAACGAGAAGGAATCTGCGTCCCAATGGGAAATTTGTAGAGAAAGGAGTGATTTTTCATTCATTTATCGAAATAGACGTAGCGGAATGGGGAGGTCAGGGCGAAGGCTCCAAGTGAGATTTGTAGGGTCTTGTGGCGCGAAGCTTGACGTAACAGGGGGGCTTATAGGAAGAGCCAATCGGCTCGCTGAATTTCTACAGTATTTTGAGGCAAAGCTAGTCTTTCGTTGTGCTGAGTTCAGGACTTCAACGAGGTCACATCTTCTAGCAATTTAGAAAAGTGCTCTCGCTACAAAATTTGTGCATCAATCTTTTTCAAATTACCGCAAGGCCATACGTCGAAGGCAGGTGACGTGAACTGACAAAGTGATTGAGAAGTGTCTTCTCGTGAAACAGTTAACGCTGTGCAAACAGAAACAAATACACCACAAGAAGACAGCGTTCGAAGCAGGACTGAACATCGCCCTGCTAGATTACCGAAATGCCTGGTGTTTCTTAATGCCCGGAGCCTCATTGCGTATGTTTATTGAGGTTTGAGGTTTAGCTGTACCTCAGTGCCCTGTTTACGTATTCCCTGAGATGACACTAAAAATCTGCGCCAAAGCCGGACAGACGCAGAATCGACATAGGACAGTTACATAACGTAAAATCAGACAGACTTTGAGGATGCAGGAATGGATTGATTCTGAAAGATGTAAGTTTATATTTCTTACAAAGAACATTAGGAATATGAGTGTTATATTTTGTGTTTTAAGCGACGTAAATTCAAGCAGAGTTAAAAATTGAATAATTTTTGCTCCTGGATGTTAACCAACGTTTCAGAGGTCATACTGCCTCCATCATCAGGGCGATGAAGATTTCTGTCTTCTGGGTTGTTGCGCCGTGTAGTCTGGTCGATGTTAACCAACGTCTTAGAGGTCATACTGCCTCCGTCATCAGAGTATGAAGATTTCTGTCTTCTGGGTTGTTGCGCCGTGTAGTCTGGTCGATGTTTACCAACGTTTCAGAGGTCATACTGCCTCCATCATCAGGGCGATGAGTATGAAGATTTCTGTCTTCTGGGTTGTTGCGCTGTGTAGTCTGGTCGATGTTAACCAACGTTTCGGAGGTCATACTGCCTCCATCATCAGGGCGATGAGTATGAAGATTTCTGTCTTCTGGGTTGTTGCGCTGTGTAGTCTGGTCGATGTTTACCAACGTTTCAGAGGTCATACTGCCTCCATCATCAGGGCGATGAGTATGAAGATTTCTGTCTTCTGGGTTGTTGCGCTGTGTAGTCTGGTCGATGTTAACCAACGTTTCAGAGGTCATACTGCCTCCATCATCAGGGCGATGAGTATGAAGATTTCTGTCTTCTGGGTTGTTGCGCTGTGTAGTCTGGTCGATGTTTACCAACGTTTCGGAGGTCATACTGCCTCCGTCATCAGGGCGATGAGTATGAAGATTTCTGTCTTCTGGGTTGTTGCGCTGTGTAGTCTGGTCGATGTTAACCAACGTTTCGGAGGTCATACTGCCTCCATCATCAGGGCGATGAGTATGAAGATTTCTGTCTTCTGGGTTGTTGCGCTGTGTAGTCTGGTCGATGTTTACCAACGTTTCAGAGGTCATACTGCCTCCATCATCAGGGCGATGAGTATGAAGATTTCTGTCTTCTGGGTTGTTGCGCTGTGTAGTCTGGTCGATGTTAACCAACGTTTCGGAGGTCATACTGCCTCCGTCATCAGGGCGATGAGTATGAAGATTTCTGTCTTCTGGGTTGTTGCGCTGTGTAGTCTGGTCGATGTTAACCAACGTTTCAGAGGTCATACTGCCTCCATCATCAGGGCGATGAGTATGAAGATTTCTGTCTTCTGGGTTGTTGCGCTGTGTAGTCTGGTCGATGTTTACCAACGTTTCGGAGGTCATACTGCCTCCGTCATCAGGGCGATGAGTATGAAGATTTCTGTCTTCTGGGTTGTTGCGCTGTGTAGTCTGGTCGATGTTAACCAACGTTTCGGAGGTCATACTGCCTCCATCATCAGGGCGATGAGTATGAAGATTTCTGTCTTCTGGGTTGTTGCGCTGTGTAGTCTGGTCGATGTTAACCAACGTTTCAGAGGTCATACTGCCTCCATCATCAGGGCGATGAGTATGAAGATTTCTGTCTTCTGGGTTGTTGCGCTGTGTAGTCTGGTCGATGTTAACCAACGTTTCGGAGGTCATACTGCCTCCGTCATCAGGGCGATGAGTATGAAGATTTCTGTCTTCTGGGTTGTTGCGCTGTGTAGTCTGGTCGATGTTAACCAACGTTTCAGAGGTCATACTGCCTCCATCATCAGGGCGATGAGTATGAAGATTTCTGTCTTCTGGGTTGTTGCGCTGTGTAGTCTGGTCGATGTTTACCAACGTTTCACAGGTCATACTGCCTCCTTCATCAGGGCGATGAGTATGAAGATTTCTGTCTTCTGGGTTGTTGCGCTGTGTAGTCTGGTCGATGTTTACCAACGTTTCACAGGTCATACTGCCTCCTTCATCAGGGCGATGAGTATGAAGATTTCTGTCTTCTGGGTTGTTGCGCTGTGTAGTCTGGTCGATGTTAACCAACGTTTCGGAGGTCATACTGCCTCCATCATCAGGGCGATGAGTATGAAGATTTCTGTCTTCTGGGTTATTGTGCTGTGTAGTCTGGTCGATGTTAAGCAACGTTTCAGAGGTCATACTGCCTCCATCATCAGGGCGATGAGTATGAAGATTTCTGTCTTCTGGGTTGTTGCGCTGTGTAGTCTGGTCGATGTTAACCAACGTTTCGGAGGTCATACTGCCTCCATCATCAGGGCGATGAGTATGAAGATTTCTGTCTTCTGGGTTGTTGCGCTGTGTAGTCTGGTCGATGTTTACCAACGTTTCAGAGGTCATACTGCCTCCATCATCAGGGCGATGAGTATGAAGATTTCTGTCTTCTGGGTTGTTGCGCTGTGTAGTCTGGTCGATGTTAACCAACGTTTCAGAGGTCATACTGCCTCCATCATCAGGGCGATGAGTATGAAGATTTCTGTCTTCTGGGTTGTTGCGCTGTGTAGTCTGGTCGATGTTTACCAACGTTTCGGAGGTCATACTGCCTCCGTCATCAGGGCGATGAGTATGAAGATTTCTGTCTTCTGGGTTGTTGCGCTGTGTAGTCTGGTCGATGTTAACCAACGTTTCGGAGGTCATACTGCCTCCATCATCAGGGCGATGAGTATGAAGATTTCTGTCTTCTGGGTTGTTGCGCTGTGTAGTCTGGTCGATGTTTACCAACGTTTCAGAGGTCATACTGCCTCCATCATCAGGGCGATGAGTATGAAGATTTCTGTCTTCTGGGTTGTTGCGCTGTGTAGTCTGGTCGATGTTAACCAACGTTTCGGAGGTCATACTGCCTCCGTCATCAGGGCGATGAGTATGAAGATTTCTGTCTTCTGGGTTGTTGCGCTGTGTAGTCTGGTCGATGTTAACCAACGTTTCAGAGGTCATACTGCCTCCATCATCAGGGCGATGAGTATGAAGATTTCTGTCTTCTGGGTTGTTGCGCTGTGTAGTCTGGTCGATGTTTACCAACGTTTCGGAGGTCATACTGCCTCCGTCATCAGGGCGATGAGTATGAAGATTTCTGTCTTCTGGGTTGTTGCGCTGTGTAGTCTGGTCGATGTTAACCAACGTTTCGGAGGTCATACTGCCTCCATCATCAGGGCGATGAGTATGAAGATTTCTGTCTTCTGGGTTGTTGCGCTGTGTAGTCTGGTCGATGTTAACCAACGTTTCAGAGGTCATACTGCCTCCATCATCAGGGCGATGAGTATGAAGATTTCTGTCTTCTGGGTTGTTGCGCTGTGTAGTCTGGTCGATGTTAACCAACGTTTCGGAGGTCATACTGCCTCCGTCATCAGGGCGATGAGTATGAAGATTTCTGTCTTCTGGGTTGTTGCGCTGTGTAGTCTGGTCGATGTTAACCAACGTTTCAGAGGTCATACTGCCTCCATCATCAGGGCGATGAGTATGAAGATTTCTGTCTTCTGGGTTGTTGCGCTGTGTAGTCTGGTCGATGTTTACCAACGTTTCACAGGTCATACTGCCTCCTTCATCAGGGCGATGAGTATGAAGATTTCTGTCTTCTGGGTTGTTGCGCTGTGTAGTCTGGTCGATGTTTACCAACGTTTCACAGGTCATACTGCCTCCTTCATCAGGGCGATGAGTATGAAGATTTCTGTCTTCTGGGTTGTTGCGCTGTGTAGTCTGGTCGATGTTAACCAACGTTTCGGAGGTCATACTGCCTCCATCATCAGGGCGATGAGTATGAAGATTTCTGTCTTCTGGGTTATTGTGCTGTGTAGTCTGGTCGATGTTAAGCAACGTTTCAGAGGTCATACTGCCTCCATCATCAGGGCGATGAGTATGAAGGGTCAGATGTCCTCTTCCGAGAACCCTGCTCTTATTTTGTGGTTTGCTTAACGTTTTCAGCAGGAAAAGCTGTAGCAGTATTGAGTGTTAAGATATCAGCAAATATTAAATTCTTAAGGGCCTGAGGAAGACCAAGGATAATCTCAGTCAAGACGTGATATTAGGACCAGGATTTGACCTTGAAGTGTTAACCACTCGACATTGGCGGATTGATCTCACGCGTAGTCAAACACGGTACTGTTTCTTTGAGGCAGGGACACCAAGATTTGAACCCAAAGCGTAGATAATTATAAATATTTTAAAAAATATATATTCACGTTGGTTTTATTCTGATATTTGACACAAAATTGCCATGGGCTTACAAATCTCAGCTAAATCGCAGTGGTATTATTGAGAACTGCAGTGGCGTTTGACGTTTGGTAGAAGATGACAGAGCCACGGTGGTCTAGCGGTTAGAACGCTGGCCTTGTAATCCTGGGGGTCTCGGGTTCGATTCCCGGCGGTGCCCGAATTTATAACTTGTGTTGGGCAAGGCCGTGGTCTAGGCAACACGGAGTTTTCCTCCGTGGCATCCCAACAATTACTCCATTCACACACAGAAGAAGGCAATGGCAAACAACTTCTGGATCATCTGTCAAGAACGTATATGAACAGGTCCCAGTCCGAGAAATGGATGGAAGGATCCTGTTCATATGGACCTGTCCTCAGACAGAACACTAAATAATAATAAGATGAGGTGGTCTAGCGGTTAGAACGCTGGCCTTATAATCCTGGGGGTCTCGGGTTCGATTCCCGGCGGTGCCCGAATTTATAACTTGTGTTGGGCAAGACCGTGGTCTAGGCAACACGGAGTTTTCCTCCGTGACATCCCAACAATTACTCCATTCACACACAGAAGAAGGCAATGGCAAACCACTTCTGGATCATCTGCCAAGAACGTATATGAACAGGTCCCAGTCCGAGAAAAGGATGGAAGGATCCTGTTCATATGGACCTGTCGTCACACAGAACACTAAATAATAATAAGATGAGGTGGTCTAGCGGTTAGAACGCTGGCCTTGTAATCCTGGGGTCTCGGGTTCGATTCCCGGCGGTGCCCGAATTTATAACTTGTGTTGGGCAAGGCCGTGGTCTAGGCAACACGGAGTTTTCCTCCGTGGCATCCCAACAATTACTCCATTCACACACAGAAGAAGGCAATGGCAAACCACTTCTGGATCATCTGCCAAGAACGTATATGAACAGGTCCCAGTCCGAGAAGAGAAAAGGATGGAAGGATCCTGTTCATATGGACCTGTCCTCAGACAGAACACTAAATAATAATAAGATGAGGTGGTCTAGCGGTTAGAACGCTGGCCTTGTAATCCTGGGGGTCTCGGGTTCGATTCCCGGCGGTGCCCGAATTTATAACTTGTGTTGGGCAAGGCCGTGGTCTAGGCAACACGGAGTTTTCCTCCGTGGCATCCCAACAATTACTCCATTCACACACAGAAGAAGGCAATGGCAAACCACTTCTGGATCATCTGCCAAGAACGTATATGAACAGGTCCCAGTCCGAGAAGAGAAAAGGATGGAAGGATCCTGTTCATATGGACCTGTCGTTAGACAGAACACTAAATAATAATAATAATAAATAACAGAAGATGACAGAAAACGTCGAAACTATGATAGTTTTTGATGTATAATGCGGCATTGTGTGTATAATGTATGCGAGTGTGGATACACTTTTTAAACAAATACGTGTTACAAATATGATGTTACGGTGTTTAATCCGCGTCGTATCATAAGCGCATCGCGCTGTTAAACAAGCAAAAAAAGAAGTGTTTTGTCTAGAGACAGACGTTTTCACGGACCGCGACGGATCAATACGGCGCCTTCCGTCCGCTCGTCAACTGAGCGTCTCTTCCTACTGAGCTAACCTTTCGTAAATACGTTTTGATACGAATTTATAATTACTGGTGTAGAACAGTAAAATACGGAATGTCGATGACACAAAATTTATTTCCGTTAAATTCTGGTAATTTTAAAATAAAATTTTTATAAGGAAACTATTTATCTTCTCAAAACAAAAATAAATTAAGAAAAAGACGTTTTAAGTTTTTAACATTGATTCTGGACGTGGTAACTTGCTACGGTTTTATAATATATAATTTATATTTTACAATACAAATATGATTCTGAATTAAACTGCCTCAGAGCAGTGTCCACTGGACAACTATTGTGTTAAGAGTCTAATAATTAGACACTGCAGTGGACCTAATGGTCTCATAAAATTTCGAAAAATTCTTGAGCGAATATCAGCTTCCCAACAAGACCTATGATGTACGGTGCTTTCATATCTGCAGCTGAGATAGCTAACCAACCATTCAGTATTCTTTTTACATAGGCAAGATATTTCGAAAATGTTGCACCAGATTTAAATATTCTAATCACGTGCTATGTTTAATGAGCCTATTATGAACTATTTTATAACATATTTATTAACGTTTTATTTTGATAAAATTAATGCATTGCGGTTGTTATTAAAACTTTAACTTAATTACGTAAAATTTTCTCAATAATATTCAGTGTAGATCCGCGAAAGAAATTTAATCTGCACTCTTACTTCCTATTTTTTTTATTTATAGAGCATGCATCCTGATCCCCCGTGTGTTCTACATGCCTCTCCAATCCTCGTTGATTTGGTCACGTGATTAGGTTTCTGGACGAGTGTGAATTACGAAGTTACACATTCTTTTTCTTAGAAACTGTTACTCCTGAAGAAGAGAAGAACTCATATGATATAGTTGCGTCATATTGTGAAATTTAATTAATTATTCGGTTTTTGTCCGTCTAATCACAATTCATATTTAAAATTTACAATTAAGATAATTAAAATATCATTTTATGTTCCTCATCTAACAATCTATTTACAATTGGAATATCTTTTTACAACATGTTTCGGTTTCTATATAAACCATCTTGAGGTGTAAAAGTTAAAATTATATTATTATTATGCATATCAGAAATTGTAATTAAGTTTTAAGTTTATAATTTTAACTTTTACACCTGAAGATGGTTTATATAGAAACCGAAACATGTTGTAAAAAGATGTTCCAATTGTGAATCGAGAGAAGAACTCGTAAAACTACAACATTCATTCGATTCACTTTCTTCAGCGTGTTTAGCCAATATGAACCTTATGATCCGTGGCAACCAGCTCGACATCGTAATTAATAAGACCTGTCTGAAACTACCCATGACAAGGCCGCGTTCATCAGGAAACTTCCTACCGTCCGCCGTTCCATAGAATGCCATCTCGTCTTTGTGTCTCAGTGTTCCAGTGCTGGCGAACCGTTGTGGAAATACCGCAGAGTGAATAACACGGAAACTAACAGACGTTGATTCTCCAGACTTGCAAATGGAGAAGCTTAAGCGTGAGATGAGATTCTGTCATGATAAGTCTGTAACATTGCAAGAGGAACGCTTCTCGACACCGAAAGGCTACGAGCCGTTGAGAACAGTGGAGATGGCCTACTCTGAGGCCCTCATTTTTGTCCCTCAAATCTTCTCTTCTGCCCTACCTGGGGCTTGCTATTTGTCCCTCAAATCTTCTGCCCTACCTGGGGCTTGCTATTTGTCCTTCAAATCTTCTCTTCTGCCCTACCTGGGGCTTGCTATTTGTCCGTCAAATCTTTTCTTCTGCCCTACCTGGGGCTTGCTATTTGTCCTTCAAATCTTTTCTTCTGCCCTACCTGGGGCTTGCTATTTGTCCTTCAAATCTTCTCTTCTGCCCTACCTGGGGCTTGCAATTTGTCCGTCAAATCTTTTCTTCTGCCCTACCTGGGGCTTGCTATTTGTCCTTCAAATCTTTTCTTCTGCCCTACCTGGGGCTTGCTATTTGTCCTTCAAATCTTTTCTTCTGCTCTACCTGGGGCTTGCTATTTGTCCTTCAAATCTTTTCTTCTGCCCTACCTGGGGCTTGCTATTTGTTCCTCAAATCTTCTCTTCTGCCCTACCTGGGGCTTGCTATTTGTCCCTCAAATCTTCTCTTCTGCCCTACCTGGGGCTTGCTATTTGTTCCTCAAATCTTCTCTTCTGCCCTACCTGGGGCTTGCTATTTGTTCCTCAAATCTTCTCTTCTGCCCTACCTGGGGCTTGCTATTTGTCCCTTAAATCTTCTCTTCTGCCCTACCTGGGGCTTGCTATTTGTCCCTCAAATCTTCTCTTCTGCCCTACCTGGGGCTTGCTATTTGTCCCTTAAATCTTCTCTTCTGCCATACCTGGGGCTTGCTATTTGTCCCTCAGATCTTCTCTTCTGCCCTACCTGGGGCTTGCTATTTGTCCCTCAAATCTTCTCTTCTGCCCTACCTGGGGCTTGCTATTTGTCCCTTAAATCTTCTCTTCTGCCCTACCTGGGGCTTGCTATTTGTCCCTCAGATCTCCCCTTTTGTCCAACTCTGAGACTGTCTTTCTTATTATTCATCACTTTCGTTCCCTCTTCTCATTTTCGTTTCCTAATTATTCTTTTTCTCTCTTCGTCTTATTTTGTATATTTATGTATTTTCTGTAGTTTTTTGTCATTATTTCAAACACTTATATGTGTATGCATAAACGAAAGTCTGTCAATCAAAAATATTTTGAAACTACTGGCACTTAGAAATGATACCTAAGACCTCAGAACTTTGCCCCATGCCTCTTAAGGAAGACAAAGACACCGCTGAGGAGGCTACTGAAACATAAATATTAAATAACAGGAGAGGACTCACTACAAAATTGGTACGAATAATTGGTGACGTGGATGTGAAATGATTTTGCATTCGGAACACAAATTGATACGAAGCTGATACAGGGACACATGAGTACCGGCAGTTTTTAAGACAATTTTTGACAGATACTTTCGAGCTTTTTAAATGTTTAATTGAAAGACAAACTTCTCATGAAATCCGCACTCAATGCAACCCCGTTACAGCGCCACACTTCGTTCATCGCAATTATTGGCGTTAAAACGGGAGTGGCAGTTTAATGAAATTCGAGATGTGACAATGAAGTTAGCCTCGTGCCCGCATACAGTGGCATCTAGTAGCGAATGAAGGTAACTAATTAGTGACGTGTTTGTTACGACGGTCTTGTGTCTCGATGAAATAAGTAACTCAGTAATCGTGTGGTAATTGTAATCTGACGACGCTGTCTGAGAGTTTTTGTCCAGAATATCGATATTTAAATTAGACCGGACGCTATATTCGCCCCGTGTGACTTTAGATTATCCTCAAAACTGAAAACTGCTTTCAAATGTCACTAATTATCAGATATACCCGACATTCAGGAACATGAGACGACCATCCTGAAGAGAATTCTCGAGGAAGGCTTCCAGAAATGTTTTAAGCAGTGGAAACACCCACTCACGATGTGTATTGGTGCCCAAGGAAACAGATTCGAAGGTGTCTGAAGCCATTAGTGTGTAAGTAATTACATGCAACTTTTAATGGGGGGAACATTCCGGGTACTTTAGTATTATGATCATTTTATATCTACCCGAAGGACAGTCTTGGAGATGCTGACCACTGGTCTTTGCTGAAGTGAGATACAAGCATTTTTGCCCCATGCGGAGCGAGAAGGATTTCTAGGGGTCTCTCGTAAGTACGAAATGAGCTGGTCTTAGACAGGATAGACGAAGGAAAAATCTTACGAGAAGAAGAGATAGGATGGTGGGACACATTCTGAGGCACCCAGGATTGGTTAATTTGATAATGGAAAGGAAGAATTGTAGGGAGAGACAAAGATTGGAATGTGACGCAGATTTTTAAGGATGTGGAAATAAAGAGATTGGCGCAAGATAGACGAAAATGGAGGACCACATCAAACCAGTCGGAAGACTGATGACAAACAAACAACAACCACAGGCCTGTGAAGAAAGTAGGAAATAATGAAATGTCGGAACGGGGGATGAGAGAACATGTAAATGCCAAAGAATTTCAGTACTCTATGCGTATCTGTAACTAAGACTGGTGTAATCGGGTGGGGAATTCAGCGGGCGTGCATTTCCAGGAGACTGAAGGAATTTCAGAATACAATCGGACTTCTAAGGTACTAACTCCTAAACAGTCTGTCTTGTGTTAGGAAAAAAGCACATTCAACACTGATCTGTCCTGATCAAGTCTTTTCTTATATGCTCAGATAGCGTATTAAAAAAACCAATACCCCCTCCTTCCTCTTGCTTTCACATTCAGCGTACATAACCTCTCTCATCTCACACGCCACGAGGATTAAATCACATGTCATTTCCCCCGTCTCTAGTATAGGAACGCTGTATTTGGAAGCATAATGAAGATATACTGGATGACCGGGGTTCGATCCCTGACAGGAGCAGAGGATATTTCCTCTAGTCTCTGCGTCCAGACCAGATCTAAGGCTCACACAGCCTTGTGTCCAATGGGTACCGGGGTCCTTTACCGGGGTTTAAGCGCGACCGGGCGTGACCCTGACTACTCACCACCATCTAGTGGCGAGATCGAGAATGAATAGGAGCTGTAACACCTCTCCCCCCAAGCGCCTACATGGCGTATAGAGGGACAGATTTACTTTTAATTAATAGTGTAGTCGGATATGACCAGGAATCATAGGTTGAGCACTTTTATTCTTTTGAAGGAGTTACGTGACGTAACGCGGAACTCTGAAACTTGAACAGCGAATGGACGATAATAAAACAAAAGACAGACAATAGCGAAGAAAGGAGTTTCAAAGTAAATAATCCGAAAGACGTCTGTAGACTTTAAGCAGGAAAATAATATCTTGCTAGAGGAAAATATTGATGAATAAACGAAATTAATAGCTCCAGAATACAAGGAAATTTTAAGTTCGAGGCGATGATGGAGTTTTGATCCAGAGACGTAAGCCTTCTTGGGTATAAGATCACGTCAACGGACAGAATTAAGAAAGCCTATCAGAATCCAGGGTTTAAATTACAGTAACACGAAACTGCTCAGTAATGATATGTATTCGTGTTTTCGTCAATAAACCATACTTCTAGTATTTTAACACATCGACCTGTTTGGAAGATCATTCATCAGGTTTCATTTCACATGAAGCGAGTTTTTTTTTCCCATATTCATCCAATTTTTAACAAATGCAATTGCCTACAAAAGGACGGTGGAATAATGAACAGATAATAAATAAACAAATTTAAATGCAATAAAATACAGCATCTGTATATCTTTATATAACTTGGCTGAATGTGTACTATAAATATTCGAACATATTTACAGACTGCAATTTTCGACTCAGTACTTATAACGCAAGGCGAGATTTATTTGTTTTCAGCATTTCGATCGTTAACTTTATTCAATAATTTTAATTTAATTTTGATTTTACGTGTAAAACGACTCCAAAGTCTGCAGTTATTACAATGTGAACGATTTTAATCTTAAGCATATGAGAGACATACGACAAATGTATTTGTTGAGGTGACAATGATGCTTTAAAGCAAAGGAAAATCCCAGTGGACCCATTAGAACATTGGACCATCTTCTAATAGCCACGGTGGTCTAGCGGTTAGAACGCTGGCCTTGTAATCCTGGGATCTCGGGTTCGATTCCCGGCGGTGCCCGAATTTATAACTTGTGTTGGGCAAGGCCGTGGTCTAGGCAACACGGAGTTTTCCTCCGTGGCATCCCAACAATTACTCCATTCACACACAGAAGAAGGCAATGGCAAACCACTTCTGGATCATCTGCCAAGAACGTATATGAACAGGTCCCAGTCCGAGAAAAGGATGGAAGGATCCTGTTCATATGGACCTGTCGTCAGACAGAACACTAAAAAATATAATCCATCTTTTATCTCCCTGATGATGGAGGCAGCAGGGACCTCTGTAGCGAAGCTACCCTTCTACGGCGATGCAACCCAGAAGGAGACCATCTTCGGACTCACCGCTGTGAAAACCCTAAATCTTAGAATCCAAGCATGAGTTTAATATTGTACCGAAACTTCGTTTTGTGTGAACAGAAAGTCCTCGTGATGACTGTTTTAGTCGATAACGACGCAAACAGGTGTTCCTTTCCGTCGAAATTCAAACTCTCACGCGACAAAATTCTGAGGTAGAAAATAAACTCTTAGACACTGAATCTTTCAGTCCTTAAGGACTAAGGGACGTCGTCATATTTCAAAGCACGAAATTAATTTGTATATGGAATATACAAAGCAGCATGGAAGGATGTAAATTTCCAACGAATGAATTTACAGAATGTCTGTTTTGCAATTTAATATATTGCCCACTGTAAGTTTATTGAAAATAAAATTTGTGTTGTCTTCGAAACAAAATTTGCATTTACATTTTTTTGGGCGTGAGTCGCGTGAAATTTGCTTAACAGACGACATTTCCTTTGTGTAAAGTAATTTTCAGTGCCTTTCAAGCCGAAGAGTTAATGTCATTGCATCACTGACAAATTTTTTATTTACATTTATGATAATTTTGCTCTGAATAAACCATTTGAAAACGTGTAAAAACATTAAGAATTATAAACAAGTTTTGTAGTGAAATCAGGAGAAGAAGAATTTCTGGATGTCCGCTTACTATACGGTTAGAGAAATGTTGCAAATTTCATCAAATTTCTGTATCGCTAAAGACACAAACTTGTAATTAAAATAATTTGTTAATTTTGTTTCATGTTCCTTTATTTCGATAGAAGATAACCAGTTGTAAGTAGGTCTGCTTCAAAGGCAAATACGTCGTGACCTTCATTTTACGATGCATCAAAACACTCAGGATTTTAAAGTGGGGAGCGGATTCAGCTGGCTCATGACAAAGATGCTGTGGTGAGATATGAAGATCTCAACGAGGTGAGCTCCAAGATGTCTGTCTTCTGGGTTGTAACGCTGTGTGATATGGAAGAAGTTCACCGACGTTTCAGAGGTGTTTTCTGCTTCCATCATCAGGACGATAATGGAGGCTGACGCCATCTACTTTTATTTTAACATCGTGGTCATTTTGGGTTCAAGAATTGGTTACCTCTTCGCTGTAACCAGCTATTATACGTCGAAATACCGCTTAAGACCGGTTTGAGGACCTCTCTTTACCCTGTCTACCTCAGTCACTTCCAGCAAGTGTCGAGTTTCACTCCCCTAAACGTCTTCATGGCGTGATGTTGAATTAATCTCAGGGGTGTGGAGGGGACTTCACTTTACATTCTGTGTCGTGTTTAGGTCATGAACTACCTTTTGTCAAGTATTGTACGAGTAATTGATCCCTGCAAGGGGTGAATCGCGCTCATGTGCTGGAAATTATAAGCATTATCACACATGGAGCTTCCGCTCGTCCCACCTCAGTGTTATGCATGTTATAGTTTCATATGCGTCCGCTGTTTCTCATTTGTCTGATTCCAGGGCCTGTGTTCTTGTAGCGAGAATATCAAGCACTGTCGTTTCTGCGTTAATCCGCTTGTGGCGCTAACAACCGATCTCCTGTAAACAAAATGACTCCCATCACAGACTCAGACTTCAGATACGGAGGGTAGCGGTGAATATGTTGAATGGCCAATGGCATACCGCTGATAAGGGGTGGTCCTCCAGCTTCGAGTTTTGTCCGGAGACCTAGCAGACTCTTTCGATATAAAGTCAGCACGTCAGAAAAATGTTACGCAGAGCTGTTGTGAACACAGTCATGAACATTCATGATTCATTTTATTCACTCTTTGAGTTATTGCCAGATTCTCATAAGAAATCTGCTCTACAGAGTCCATTACCTCCCCTATCACAATGTTATTATTATTATCGACATTTTTAACAAGGAGAATATTTTTCTTAGGCATATTATTCAGCTCATTTGCTTGTTGATTATTTTGTAACAAATTAATGAATTGATATATATTACCATTATTATATTGTACATTTATATATATATATATATTATTGTTATTTTTAGTGCTTGGCTGTTATTGGCCTCTTTTGGCTCTTGTTAAGCACTCTAATAAATGAATTATTGTTATTATTATTATTATTCCATCTATTTACCTCTTTATAGGCTATTTACTTTTATGTACATCAGAGACAAACCTTGCCCCTGAGGTCCATAGTACAGCAGCTATTTACGAAATACATTTTATTTTTAATACGTGTTACATATATTATATAGTTTTATTGTGAGGGATGACAATGCATTTTACGACAGCGTCTTTCGAGTGACGTACAAAGATCCTAAAATGGCAGTTTTCTGAAGCTCCCTGATGTCGTGTTTGCCCGGGATGTTGGCCAAATATTTTCTGAGTGACTTGGAGACAATTCCAGTTGCTCCTATAATTATTGGAATTATTTTTGTTTTCAATTATTTTTAATATTATTATTATCATCATAGCTTTTCTGTAATCGTTGCCTTCCTCATATGTATTAAAGGTTTTCTAACGCTTTTCAGTATTTAAAACTCCAAAATTAGGTATTGCATTCATGCGCTGTCCCTTATCCAAGTTTACCGTGGTTTGAAATACTGCCCTTCCCTTCTGAAAACTGCAAGTCTTTGATTTCGTACTCGGTATCTGAGACATTTTTCACGTAAAGTTCAATATTTTAACTTAAGTTCGTCATTTTTGTACGGCTTCATATTATCTGTCGCATATCCCCCCCTCCCCCACAATTAACTTTAAATAGGCTTTATATCGTGAATTACAAATTTCAACTGCTGAATATAGTACCGAAAAAATAGTCTACATTTATACAATCACTTTGAAGTGCCATTTTATATTGTCGCTTATATCAGAGTATTCCATAAATATTTAAATTTAAAATACCAGCATTTTATGATAATTCTATATAACAATTATTGTTTCTGTCTTTATAAATTTTTAGTATCAGTGAAAATTTTTTTAATTCATTCCTGTATCATCTACGTATTCATTAAATAGGATATTACGGAGCGAGTCTAGAGCGAGTGTTTACTGGCTCTGTAAAATCAGGGCTCACTCGCTGGAACGTAATGGGTACGAGTGGATGATAAAACGTACCAGAGATACGCGTGTAAGCCATTTTATATGCAGCTAACTAGACTCTAAGCTTAATTATTACTCTGCAATTCTTTGCAAAATTTCCACGTGTTCCAAGCGTCGACTTTGCTATTTATTTTGACCAGATTTATCAGCTGATAAGGGGTGGTCATGTACAAGCGTACCAAACACACAAAAATAAATTTTATATAGCTTTGTTAGCTAATTTGCGGAAATTAGCCAGATGTAATATGTTGCAACTTCCGTACAAACATCACAGAACAAGAAAGAAATGAAATTACGTTGTTGGTACAGTACAAAGCGGTTTCAGTTGCACGTTTTATGACGCACTTGTTATGTATGAACTAGCTCATGGCACAAAGAGAGAATGAATATTCTGCTTCATGATGAACGACAATTGGACAGCTGGCAGGAAGGACAACCAATTATGGTGTCTCTGAAAATACATAAATAACCACTCTGTGTACAGACCACATGAATGTGATGCAGATAATCGTTATATTGATAAAATATGCCACTGTGTACTATTAAATGCCAATAATAATATCATTTTCGCATTACTAATAATTCCGATTACCGTCTTAAACCATCTTAGTACAATGAAGGAACAGCTCAACAGCTTACAAACTTTTACTTGCTAGAAAAAGAACTTTATGTTTTCATTATTTTTAAGTCTATAAATGTAACGGTGGTCTAGCTGTTAGAACGCTGGCCTTGTAATCCTGGGGTCTCGGGTTCGAATTTATAACTTGTGTTGGGCAAGGCCGTGGTCTAGGCAACACGGAGTTTTCCTCGGTGGCATCCCAACAATTACTCCATTCACACACAGAAGAAGGCAATGGCAAACCACTTCTGGATCATCTGCCAAGAACGTATATGAACAGGTCCCAGTCCGAGAAAAGGATGGAAGGATCCTGTTCATATGGACCTGTCGCCAGACAGAACACTAAATAATAATAAGATGAGGTGCTCTAGCGGTTAGAACGCTGGCCTTGTAATCCTGGGGTCTCGGGTTCGATTCCCGGCGGTGCCCGAATTTATAACTTGTGTTGGGCAAGGCCGTGGTCTAGGCAACACGGAGTTTTCCTCCGTGGCATCCCAACAATTACTCCATTCACACACAGAAGAAGGCAATGGCAAACCACTTCTGGATCATCTGCCAAGAACGTATATGAAAAGGTCCCAGTCCGAGAAAAGTATGGAAGGATCCTGTTCATATGGACCTGACCTGTCGTCAGACAGAACACTAAATAAATAATAAATGTAACAGATCACTGGATCCAACTTCCTTTGTTGGAATTACAGCGTATTGTGATCCGTGGCAGTATGGCCTTTCAGACGTAGCAAGCGATAGTTATGGCGGAAGAATAGTGGTCAGAGTAAGGCCCAAATCACGCTTTACCCCATCGGACAAGAGGCTGGATGGGCCCCAGAGCCGGTCTGGAGAACTACTCTGCCCCCGTCGGTGATCGAACACCGGTCGTCCATTCCGCAGTCTGTCTTTATACTGACTTAACTACTTCGGAGGTTAATAACAATATTTTTGTTTCAAAATGAAGGTTATTTTACTGGAGTGGCTTTTATTACGCTGAATGGGTCAGGACGAATTGAGCGACTCTTAATTTTAGAAAACTGCACGTTTTTCTGTTGGACTTCAAGAAAAACTTCTTTAGCTGATTTGGTAACTGGCAGTTGCTATGACGGTCAAACATTCATTCGGATAGTAATTTTTCTGTTTTGTGTTTCGTTCTCAAATGATAACTTCTGTGTAGTAGATTCTATTAACAAAAGCACTTACTCAGTAAATCTATCAGTATTCAATCTGTCTCGTATTATCAGAAAACCAATAGCGTATCTAAAGTTGAACGGAATGTCCGTGGTCCAGTGATATATTAATGTTTTTGTGCTCAATGGAATCCTTTGAGCAGTGCCAGATAATACGACCATGTTGGTTCTTTGTCGCAATGAAAATCGATCATTTTCCAAGATGTAATAATCGATATATATTTTGACGTCGTGATTTAGCATTAATGACTTGCGACAAGCGGGCATTTTATATAGTTTTAGGCATTGTAATTTGCAAGGACTAGACGACAGGGGATCGATTCTCGAGAAGGGCACATATTTATTCTTTCCACCGTCTATAGCTCACGCCACGAACATTTACAGAACAGTGAAGATGTATTATATAAACATAAATATTTACAAAATATTTAATGGGAAACCTAACGAAGAGAGGTGACTTCTAAAATCTAGATATCAATTGGAGGATAATATTAAAACGAATCTCAAAGAAGTTGTGTAATAATGTAGACTGGGTTTTAATGGCTAAATATTGGGAAAAGTGACGGTCTCCTCGTGATAATAATCTGTCTTGTTCTGTAAAAGACGACGATGGAATTTCTTGACTAGCTAAACGACTATCAGCTTCTTAAGATGAACTTTGCTCCAGAGACGTCATTAGCCCACGATGAAAATCTCGAATTAATAAGGTTTAAAAGACAAGCAAATGAAGAGAATAACATTGCTGTCTTCTGGGTTGTCGCACCGTCTAGTCTGGTAGAAGTTCACCGACGTTTCAGAGGTTCTTGCTGCCTCCGTAACCCAGATAAACATCTTCAGACTCACCGCCGTGGAAACCTCGATTCCTACAATGGAATCGAAGTTGAATCTTCAATAGCGGTCTGCCAGGACGTCGAACTGTGTTTGGCGCAGGGCAACGCTCTATTAGAGCGCGCTGCAATGCAGTGGGTCGATACGGAACGGCCTGTGGCATCCCCGAAGTTCCCTTCCCCTGTCAGTAACGATATCGAGTTTTTTCCTCTCCTGTAGTGAAGAGGCAAGGAGGTAAATAGTCCGTGATCAATCCTCTCTTAATCCTGATTGAAAGAGGGTAGATTGTGCCCTTCGTACTTGAAATATTTAACACTCGAAAACGGAGAAGTCACTTATGTTCTGTATCTTGTACGCCAAGTCGCGTTTTAATACAGTAATTGAGTACGTGTCCAAGGTTTTACACGTCGTAAAACGTATCCCCCCCCACTCACGACTGATATCTAGATGAAAGTGAAGCTTTTTGTTAATGCTCGTTTCAGATTAATTCAAATAAAAGTTGGAAGGTCTTTTTCCAAATCGGAGAAAACCTATGCATATTTTCCAAACGCTTTCTTCGTAAATGTTTCGATTAAATTAATCTCTTTATGGTAATTTCCAGCTGTCACTAATCTAGTCATTACTACTACGTTAATAGAGCAGTGTTTAAAAAGCTTGTTGTTGCTAAGCCCGTTAACAATTTTCTGATTTTTATAGAGTTCGAAATTGAATGTTGTGTGTTCAGAAAACACTGAAAATAGATCGAGTCCTGAGTCTAAAGTACAGTAATGCGTCTTGTGTAGAATAAAGGTGTCATGTTTACGAAATCGAAAATCATCTGGTTGAAAGAACTTTCGGAAAAAAAATTATCATCGGCGAGCTGTGGATTCAGCGAGTGTATCATTCGATTTGATGAGCCTATGACCCATGCGGTTGAAGGTTGTAAGGCTAAAACTTAATATTTCTCAATATTTTAACAAAATAAAACTGAGGTGGTTTAAATTGTAAAGACGTAACCTAATGTCAAATTACAGCGCGACTCAAAACATCGCCATCATAACACTGAGATGAACTTTTTCTAGCAGTTACTTTGTAATTACATCTCTCAGTGTATCACAGACTCGTAACACAAGAAATTGGCAGCCAACATTAAACAACTTTCTACTTCTTGGGGAATGAAAACAAAATATGAACATTGGATTACCTTAACAAAAAAGATTTTAAAATTAATTATTTGGTTTTCCGTCAAATCACAATGTATTTAAAATAAGATAATTAAAATAATTAAAATATCATTCTGTGTTCCATATCGAATAATCGATTTACAATTGGAACATTGTAAATCGATTATTCGATATGGAACACAGAATGATATTTTAATTATCTAATTTTAAATACATTGTGATTTGACGGAAAAACCAAATAATTAATTTAATTTAACAAGTCACAATATGACGCAACTACACTATCTTAAAAAAGATTTTGATCCGGGTGAATAAAGTTATTCACAACCTAACATCTCTTCGCCTGAAACTAATGCGATAAGAGTATTTGTTTGTGGTTCGTAGATTAACGCGAACTGGACATAAGACTCGTTTATAATAACAAGAATTTTGAAAACTGGTTTGGCTTAGGACCGTCTCACTCTTTCATTTTATCGGGTTAAAATTTGACTTTTGATGTATTTGACACTGGATAAACCAACTCATAATGTTTTCATATCGATAAAATATCGATTACGTCATATTAACCACACCAAGGTTTCTGACATGTGACAGAGAATTTGGCCACATTGAGAAATATATCAGAAATCTTAAGCATGTTTTAATGACACATAAACATATTTGGTTTTACCGAATTTATAACTTGTGTTGGGCAAGGCCGTGGTCTGGGCAACACGGAGTTTTCCTCCGTGGCATCCCAACAATTACTCCATTCACACACAGAAGAAGGCAATGGCAAACCACTTCTGGATCATCTGCCAAGAACGTATATGAACAGGTCCCAGTCCGAGAAAAGGATGGAAGGATCCTGTTCATATGGACCTGTCGTCAGACAGAACACTAAATAATAATAAGATGAGATCACTTTAAAGATTTTCAGAGTCTTCTAGAAAACATTACAAAGAAAGACAAATGTTACGAACTTTTCAGATGTAATAGCTTTTAAGTTTTGTGATACATAGAGCCCTTTAATTCGGTCACCGTCAGAAAGACACAAGTCCAACACAAGACGAAAATCTATTTCAGTAAACCCAGATCAAACGACAGATCATAACTGAAGACAAAATGGCGCTAGTGTCGTAAATCCTGACTCCTAACCAGGAATAGGCTATTTTAAGATTAAGCTAAGGGAAAATGAAAATGAAGTGGGTTATATTGGTTGAATTCCACACGATTCTCTGTAAAACTTATTCTGATCTGTTATTTCATATGTATTACTTAAAATTTTCTGTAATATAACTTAAAATATACTTGACAGTAACTACTTGAAATGTCCTTATTCTGTGATCTTCAATAAATATGGCAGAACCAGTTCCAACAGACAGAAAACAACGCAGTTTTCAGAATCATCTATTCGGCGTATCGCCTTAACTTTGTATAACTGATCTTTTACAAGAACATTCAGACCAAACTAATTTGAAGTGTAAAATTTATTATAACTATGTACTTATAGTTTCTGAGGAAAAGGATACAGAATTTTCCTTCTAAGTTGAGCTTCAATGTGAGGAAGAATCCTAACCACTGTACCCTACCCCGATTTTCGATTACGCTGATGGAGCTCCCAGTTGATTATCTAATCACCTAATTGCGACTTATAATTTTTCTCAGTATCTTAAGTCAATCTCTGGGGTACTAGATTCAAGAAGGCCACAGCCTTCTCATTAAAAAACCTTGTTTCCTTACAATCCATGATAATCTCCCAGATTATTCAATAAATACATCATACTACAGAGATTAATGAGGAGCGAATGAAACGCACTTGATAAAAGTGATAATACCTCAGGATATTATCAGAAATATTATTCTCCAAATAACACGTAATATTCCGTGAGAATAATTGACCTTCTAGATTCAGGCCTGAAGAATTATCGAGGAGTTAAGAGAATGTCTACACCCTTCTTAATATTTACGTACGAGGACTTGGCGATGCAAGTTTGAATGAACCACAACCTGTGCTAATTAATTCTGCCTCATTACCTGACTGGAACCATTTTGAGGTAGATGGCAGGTACAGAAGTGGATGGCAAAGATTGAATTCGTCCATTATTAAACGATTACTGTTAATAATTCGACCTTTGCCTCTCCTGGTCTCATAAAGTATCATCACTTCTCTTCTATTCTCTCTTGTCCAATCTCTTTAATAATTTTCTCGTACTCATGGTTTACGTGTATGCTGTGCTGGTAGGCATTAGACTCTATTCAATAGGATACCATCTTAGGAACATGAATATCGAGTATTATCTACCAGACGACAGAAATATTTTATACTCATCGCCTTGAGAACCTCAAGTCTTACCTTAAATAACTTACATGTGGAATCACGCTCCAAAATCTTAACGCGGCTTTGGTGGCGAAAAATGTTTACCTTGAAGACAAACGTTTTGGTGTTCTCATAAAAGAAAAAGAAATGATGTTGGTTTGTTGATGAATCTGTCGGGAAAAATTCACGTTGAATTCCACGGGGACTTGTGTCTTTTATATATGTATCCCTTACGCAGTAATTTAGCTTAATACACAAAGCAGAGTTTTTCTTGAGAGCTGATAGTCGCTCACTTAGTCCAGAAATAGCCCTTACAAGTTGCGCGAGATTGTCACCTGTCTTTACTTTACCCACCTCATATTTTCTCTAGATCCATTTTAATATTATCCTTTCGTATGCGCCAATGTATTCCAAGCGGTCTCATCACTTTCGATTTTCCACAAATATGTTGAACGCAATTCTAATTGCTACATGTAACGCCCTTTATTTAATTCTCCCAAGTATCGTCAATTTGTATCGTTCTCTCCATGTGAAAAACTAACTTTTATATTCATACAAAGCAGGGGGTAAAATACCATTGTGCGATTTTCAGCAGACGGGAAGACAAGGTACTTTAACCTGCGTGCTAGCAACACCTCCCGAATTCAAACTTCTCCTCCGATCTCATTATCTTCCACAATTCCTCTCGCACAGCCTCTTCTAACCTTACGGCAAGCAGAATGTAGTAAGACGTGGCTGACGTCACGATGTCTGAAAATTTTCCGGACGTCCACACCCATAAAATATCTCCTCTGTCAGTGCAATGAAAAATTTTAAACTGAGGTAGTTCGATGCAACACCCACTCATCGTCTCAGAACACAAAATTAGATTTTCATACTTTTAATATTGTTTCTATAATCGTATCACTGCTGAGTTTTGTAAACACCACGTATTATTATTTATTTGTAGTGTTCTGTGTGACGACAGGTCCATATGAACAGGATCCTTCCATCCTTTTCTCGGACTGGGACCTGTTCATATACGTTCTTGGCAGATGATCCAGAAGTGGTTTGCCATTGCCTTCTTCTGTGTGTGAATGGAGTAATTGTTGGGATGCCACGGAGGAAAACTCCGTGTTGCCTAGACCACGACCTTGCCCAACACAAGTTATAAATTCGGGCACCGCCGGGAATCGAACCCGAGACCCCAGGATTACAAGGCCAGCGTTCTAACCGCTAGACCACCTCATCTTATTATTATTTAGTGTTCTGTCTGACGACAGGTCCATATGAACAGGATCCTTCCATCCTTTCCTCGGACTGGGACCTGTTCATATACGTTCTTGGCAGATGATCCAGAAGTGGTTTGCCATTGCCTTCTTCTGTGTGTGAATGGAGTAATTGTTGGGATGCCACGGAGGAAAACTCCGTGTTGCCTAGACCACGGCCTTGCCCAACACAAGTTATAAATTCGGGCACCGCCGGCAATCGAACCCGAGACCCCCAGGATTACAAGGCCAGCGTTCTAACCGCTGGACCACCTCATCTTATTATTATTTAGTGTTCTGTCTGACGACAGGTCCATATGAACAGGATCCTTCCATCCTTTTCTCGGACTGGGACCTGTTCATATACGTTCTTGGCAGATGATCCAGAAGTGGTTTGCCATTGCCTTCTTCTGTGTGTGAATGGAGTAATTGTTGGGATGCCACGGAGAAACCGGGGAAGCCCCCAGAGGAAAACTCCGTGTTGCCTAGACCACGGCCTTGCCCAACACAAGTTATAAATTCGGGCACCGCCGGGAATCGAACCTGGAACCCAGGATTACAAGGCCAGCGTTCTAACCGCTAGACCACAGTGGCGCCATTTAACTCATACAACATCTAAAAGTGGAAAAAATAAAGATGTTTGATTTGAGGTTTTCAAGGCGGTGAGTGGGTTTTAGCGATGTGCAGTCTGGTATAAGTTTATCGACGTTTCAGGAAGTCCTTGCTGCCTCCATCATCAGGACTATTCATCACGATGGAGGCAGCAAGGACCTCTGAAATGTCGGTAAACGTCTACCAGACTACAACCCAGAAGACAGCCGTCTTCAAAAAAGAATGTGTGTGTCCCTCAGTATACGACATAATCATCCGCCAAAGTGTAATGATGCCTAAAGTACAAGCCGCCTGCAAGCGTACGAGTAGGCTGCCAGTGTAGCTCTAGCGTAATGATGGTAGCGGAAGAGAGTCCTAATTGCATCAAACCAAGGGCCAGTAATTAAGGGTGAGACATGATGTATCCAATTTACTTGCCTTCGGCATTAAATCTACCCCTCTGTATTTTGGTACAGAATTTATAATACTGCCTTTCTAGCATCCCTGCAAATGCTGAAGTTTTAAGAATTGTTCTTGATGTAAATCAACGTCTGGCAATGTTAAGTTGGTATCAGTTGTGACTTCGTTCTGAAATGCATTGGTGTTTCGGTACGTGATATTCCAGTGAGTGGTTCACTGGCCAGAAATTAGTTTAGTCTCAGTTAATTTGTATTTAGTAGTTTAAATATTTGTTCTGTTGTTTATTTATTCGTATAATTACGTAATATCAAGGACACTGTAATGATGTACTGTACTGATACTTTAAACCAGTGGTATCCAACCTGGCGTACACGAAGACATCTTAAAGGGTACGTGAAATTTAAAAAATATATATATTATTTTATGAAAAACACTGAATAATCAGTAATGTAATTTATTTAATTTATTTTAGATGTAGATTATATACTACGTATAACTTGAATTATACACCAACAACTTTAGGGGTACAAAGTTGAAGAGAAATTATATCTGGGGGTACGCGAACAAAAAAGGATGAATACCACTGCTTTAAACCACGTACCAGACAGTCTTGTTTAGTTCCTCGACTTGTCGGTAGACTGCAGTTGAAGCAGGTATTTTGTGCTGGAAAACAATAAAGCCAGAGGAATTTTTTAATTTGGTTTCGAGCAAACTAAAAAAATAATTCAGGATATGTTTGTTTTGAGTTTTAAGAATTCTTTTGAAGCTTATCTTGTAACTGTTATGACATAAATTCTGCATGAACTACAGCGTTTTAAGTTTTGAACTACCAGTTATGTGCAACTTAATTTTCAAGAGAAATAATCTCATTTTTGAAAACATGACGCATGAATCCAAGGTGGGAAGGGCAAGGTAGAAAATTTCTACGTTTCCTCCCTTGAAATGACTGAGGAAATTATTTATCAGAATATTTATACTAAATTAATGACAAAAGTTTTTTTTTTTAAATTTTTGTTTTAAGTATACTCATGGGCTCTCACGAATCCACTCATCCCACAGCCCTGTCATCTTAGAATGATTACACCCAGAACGATGTAAGATTATTAAGATACGAAGAACGCCCCTAGTAAATAACACACAGCCTCACGTACCGACAATGTTTCGGGTTCAGTATCCCTCATGAGTGGTTAGAAATGATCTTCATATTCTGAAAGCTTCAATATCGTTCCTCGACCTACTCAGATGAGCTGTTAAGACAAAGATTTACGAGATATTCTTAAATGTGACGTGGCCTTTTACAGGACGGGGCTGTTTCGGGCTTCATTTTAAGTTTTTCTCCGTTGTGTGTCTTCAGTGAAAGCACCAGGTCTCTGATTACACCATTAAATCCAAGTTGTGGGCCGGTGTGTACGAAAATTGTTGGATAAACCAATGTTCCTCGAGGTTTTATGCCAGAAATAAATTTTAGTTTTAGGAGTAATTTTGCGTATTTTGTTGTATTATCAGAATGGTTGTCGCCACTTGTGTAAAATGTAACTGGTCCTGACAGTGCTTTAACAGACTTAAGTAGACCTGCCATTTTGCATAAGTTGTAACTTGCAAAGTATCAGAACACAACAGTTTAAAGTTCCATACTTCCAAATTTCTCTCCTTTAGGTGATATTAAGGGATTGTTTTAAAGGAAACATACGAGGTGCGATCGGAAAGTTTCTAGACTGCGCCTATAAAAACCCGTACACTTATCTCAGGTATTAAATTCATCCATCACCCTCGAAGTAGTTCCCCTGGGAGTGAACACAACGATCCCAGCGCCGCTGCCAAGCCTGGAAGCATCCCTGGAAATCTTTCTTTGTCAGCCTGTCAAGCACCATCTGCGATTCTGCCTGAATCTCTTCTATCGTCTCAAATCTCCTTCCCTTTAGCTGAATTTTCATCTTTGGGAAGAGGAAGAAGTCACACGGAGCTTAGAAAGGAAGTTGGGGTCGGTTCTTGCAAGATCTTTGAGCTCGTGACAAACGAGAAGTCGATTCTGCTTCTGGTCCTCAGACAGGATGCGTCGCATGTGGAGTTCTTACTTTAGAATCAGCTGACAGGTCCCATAGCCTATCCCAACAATGTCGCACAAGTCGTTGATGGTACGACGTCGATCTTCGTAACATTTTCGGGCGTTGTGCTCGAAGATGGTCGTCCAGAACGCTCGTCATCATCGACAGAGGTTCGGCCATTTTTAAAACGTAAATGCCACACAAAAGTTTGTGCACGACCCATTGCGGACTCCCCAAATGCTTGCTTTAGCATTTCATAGGTTTCCGTAGCCGTTTTGGGGAGTCTTTGGCAAAATTTGATGCACACGCCATTCCGAAATCGCAGGAGGGTCGGTGTAATGCACTACCAAAACGCCCGTAACTAAGAAACAAATGCTAATTCGATGATGCCGGCTGGCACACTGATTCACTATGAATGTAGGCCGCACCCCCTAGCGGCAGAAGCTCGTACTACATCCGGTTCGCCCTCTATTGACACAGTCTTGAAACTTTCCGATCGTACCTCGTATTGCCAAATAATGACACATACTTCATTTATTTACGTTTAAACTTCAAACAACCCATTTACACCTGATTTTGATACTAAAGGGATGCGAACTGTGGCCTACTAAGCCCAGATTGGTCAGGTGACTTGGCCACAGGGACAAACGTAGCCTGCCTCTGTACTGAATAGAACCCAGGACGTCCAGTCCGAAACCAGTCACTTTACTGACTGAGCTGAGTGGTCGTGTCTAATTACGAAGTCCACTGACCGCAAACATCAGTGATCACCCCCATTTAATATCGTGATAGACCCGATAATAATTGTTTAATACGGATGACCTGTAAATATTTACAGTTCGGTATCTACATCAAGAATTGTTGATTTCTGGTTTCATGTTTTAGATATAAGAACAGTTCACGCCTAATTTAAACCCAAATATGATACGTATTTATCAGTGACGACTATTCCGGTCTGGCTGGCAATGTGCAACCGGATCCCTACAACCGGAGGAAAATAAAAGAGACGTTTCGCTATATGACACAGCAGTGGCGTGTTTTTGTTATTAAAATAATTTAGCGTTGTGGAGCGATTACGGGGGGGGGGGGGGGGAGATATAGTAACAGGATTTTACATCTCCGCTTGGCTTCTAGATCAGGATTCGCCACTGATATGTATCGTAATTAGAACTCAATAACGGTATTAATTGTGAACCACAAATCCAGCTAAATGTTACGCATGACAGAAAATCAATTACATGACTGATATTACGTACATTTGTCTCAATTCCTTACATATCGTCGTGTCACGCGTACTGATGAAAATTTTTACGTACGTATATGTCCCGGGTTCAATTCCCGGTGGTGCCCGAATTTATAACTTGTGTTGGGCAAGGCCGTGGTTTAAGCAACACGGAGTTTTCCTCCGTGGCATCCCAACAATTACTCCATTCACACACAGAAGAAGGCAATGGCAAACCACTTCTGGATCATCTGCCAAGAACGTATATGAACAGGTCCCAGTCCGAGAAAAGGATGGAAGGATCCTGTTCATATGGACCTGTCGTCAGACACAACATTAAATAAATAAAAAAAATGAAATGGTACATGTAAAATTGTTATTTTTATACAGCATATCTATTTTAATACTCTGAATTTTACCTCAGCCAATTACTTATTGCAACGACAAGTAATTATTTTTACTCTGTGGTTAACGTATAAGAAAATGATTTAAAATTAATTGTTATCTAAAATTCCCACTGTCCGAACACACTTTATACTTAGGGATACTTGAGAATCTGTGGGTCCCAACTTTCGTTGGCTTTGATCTATAGACAGTTGGTAGGACTCGTTGGGTACACACTTTATAAGATTGTTAAGTACACCAAAATAAATGTTTAGCGTTCTTGAGGTTCAAACCCGGCCGAGGTCGATGGATTTTTAAGTCCTTCTTAGGGGAAGTAAAGCCTATGGTCCCATTTCGTAGATTTACGTCATGTAAAAGAACCTTACGAGATGTTTCGTAAGCAAAATTCAGTGGCCATTTCTCATCTAAGTCTCTCGTGATTCTCTGCTAGATGGCTCTGGCAGTCAAATCAGTATTGAGTAGAAATTGTGCAGAGGCAGCGGGCTGGTCACTCACTACTCATAAATGCACGCTTCAAAGACAAAGAAACATCGCACATGGGAGTTGGCCAAGGCCGAAACTTGGGTTTTAGTGTCATTGGATGGATGGATTATTAAATTAACAATATATTTTTAAAAAACAAATTCAAAGCACATCATAATAACGTTCTTGCCATAGCATGTGATAACAGCCTTCAACATCTTCCCCACCTCTGGACCAAGCTTTCGTTTATGGTTGCCTGTCCTGGAGGATTTGCATTTTTAAATTTTCAATATTAATTGCCAGAAACTAACGCTAATTAGGCAGATATCGGTTAGAAAATTGTAAAACAGACATTTGAGTTGTATACTTGAAATTGGTGGTATGCATTCTTATTTGGTATCTGGTTTAGAATCCGGACACGAATGCCATGCGTGGTTTTCTTTAACCTTCCAGGACAATTTAAAAATTGTACCTTAAATAGACCGCTGACTTGTGACCGAGATTTCTAATTTGGTAGGACTTTAAAAGTTATATTCTAAATCAAATTCGAATTTTAAAAGAAAAAATATGATTTTTAACAAGTCATTATTTACCAATTCCTAAATTTCCAGTCTCGCAAGTACTAACGTTCTAAATTAACAGCTCGAAGACCAACTACAGAGTAATATGTAATTAGAAAAAATAAATTAAACAATAAGAAACAGATTAAATACACGGAAAATAGAGAAAATTAAGGAAATTTTAATCCTTTTTATGATAAAAATTTCAAGGACGCAAATGGAAGTTGTAATTAATAGGTCAAATGGAAATAAATACAGGGTGAGTCAAAATTTATGTTTACGAACTTCGTGTGGGTGTCCAGGATCAAAAATAAGGAAAAATGTTCTTATAAACATGGGGTCTCAAATGCTTCTTTTTTCAAATTAATAGCCAAAAATAAGTTTCAATGAATTGAATTTATATCCAGCAAAGATTTTCAATTAACGTTTGGGCAGAAATTGTTGGCAACATGCTCATTGGTCCACACATGAGTCCATCGCGTCTAAGAGGACCTTCATATCGGTGATTCTTAAGAAGACACTTGCCACGTAGATTACAAGTGCTTGAAAACAAGACGCTCTAGAGGATATTTGGACCTACGATGGATGAAATACGTGAGGGAATTTCGAATATTTCGTAACGAGGAACTACGTGAATTGTACGGTTCACCTATCACAGTGAGGATAGCGAAATATATGAGGCTCGGATGGGTTGGAAATGTAGAACGCATGGGGGGGGGGTTGAGTCAAGGGGTGCATACAGGATTTTAGTGGAAAATCCTTCTGGAAAACGACAAATGGGTAGACCGAGAAGGAGATGGCAGGATAATATCAAGATGGATCTTAGGAAGGTGGGCTGTGAGGATGGAAAATGGATGGAGTTTGGCTCAGGATCGTGGCCGGTGGCGAGCTTTGGTATTGTCGGTGTTGAACCTGAGAGTTCTTATACCAGGGAGTTGGTTAGCACGTTAAATATTACTGTTCAGCCCTAAGTAAAACCTTATTCTTATTACAAATGACACTGTGACACTAACAGAACGTATTAAATGAATCCACCGAATTCGAACCCTGTACTTAAGTGTTGACTGTGTGTGTTCTGCAAACCCGCGGTACCTCCACCCCCACCCCCCTCCGCTCCGAGCACCTGCCCAACACACCTTCGATTCGGAAGATACCACTTGGAGACCAAGCGTTTCAAGTTTACTGGAATCTTTCAATCTTTGACTCGTCCCCCCACCCCACCTCCGTATTCAGTTTCCACTTCCCCTCTTTCCCCTCCTTTATATCGTTGTAGGAGCTTTGCTTGTACGTACAGACGAAAAGAGAACTCAGAGAGAAATGTCGTGGAATTATTTGATACCTGAAAAGTAAGGACAAAGTTTCTTCTTCCTCTTTATCTCTTGTCTTTTTCTGAAACTCCCCCTTCCTTCCTTCCTTCTTCCCTACTTCTAGTCTGGTTGCAACACCGTGGGAAAATAACCCACGAACACGCCCCTGTAATACACACCGAATGGATGAAATCTTGCTATCAGAATCTTTTAGAACTGAGTTCCTTCCAGACTGTGTTTTTTTTTTCACGTTTAAGACTTTGACCGGGATGTTAAATCTTATGTGGTACCGCCTGATTCGACTTCTAATGGTTAAGTGAAGTGTTTTCTTCGCGGTACGGTCTGGATTCATAAATATTATGAAGACGAGCTTCGGCTTCAAAGGGTTAATAAAGTTATTTAATTTTTTTAACTATCTCTGTATTCCCATTTGTACTCATTCGTGTTCCCTGAAAATGCATCTTAACACAAAAGCGAACAAAATTAAGGTTTTTATTACAGTCTCGTTCCTAACATTTGATTCCCTTTTTTATATATATTTTAAACATTCGATTCTGAACGCACCCGTATACAAATAATTCATGTTCTGTTCTTATGCTACTTAAATGATTGGCTGCACTGTTATTTACGTTGTCTACGAATCTGAAACCATCCTGAGAAGTTCATTCCTTTCTGAGACAGGTCTGTATGTTCATTTATAACAAACTCTGAGACGTGGTAAATTTAATTTTGAAGTAGAGAAATATTTTGTTGAGCTGTTACCCAACCTGTCATTTGATGACGTGGTGGAAAATGAAGGAAGTACTGTTCAGTGATCAGTTCCGTTTGTGATGTGTCAAGCAAGTAGTGGCTTGTGTCGTAGAAGTGTCTTTTTATATAGTGAACGCAAGGAACGTCCAGGAACAAGACATTTAGTGACAGAAATAATTTGAGATATGCAAAGAATAGTTTAGTTTTGTGTACTCAGTGATGTAACTCAAGATGAAAACAACTGAAGAACGAAGACAGGTTGCAGGTAAGTCTGATAGTAAAGTTACGTAATAGATTCTACCAAATTGATTTAAAAAGTGTTTAACTTAAATTAACGTCGGGTAATGCATTTATATATTTAGAAAACTTAACCAGATCTACGTATAAGCCAATGGTTCAGATGAGAATTCTGTGTCAGTGATAATTGAGTGGAAGTTTTTTCATACCTTGCACGTATGAAATACGTTGTTGTACAAAGTCAGTCAACGTGTTTGGATATTAGAGAGATACGAGGCGAGCGAAGAAAATTACATAAAACATTTATTCGACTGTATTTTTTTTTTCGGGAGAAACTGAAGAAATCTGAAAAGAAATCACATTAATAGATTTTTAGGTTATTTGAACAAAGTTGATGTGCTTTGCCTGGGAGATGACGTCATCACTCGTGTCGAGTATCTTATATACGTACACATTCACGTTATACATTCATTTGATCCGTAAGTTAGTCACATGACAACAGGGTGTTAAGAAATTTAATATATTTTTACAAATGCAGTTAAAACTATTGTAAACTTTTCACATAGAATAAATAATAATAATAATAATGAACTCTTTCAAATAAGTATACAGAAATAAATTATATTACACATTTTATTATACAAAGGCAAGGAAAACTTTAAAAAAAATATTACGATTTATTTTAAAATATTATAAATTCATCAACTGAAAAAACGAGTGTGTACTTAAGAATATTTTTAATGTAATTTTAAATTGTAACTTTTTAATCATACGTCTCGTGAGACTAGATGGTAGACTGTTGGAAATTTTTGATTTATCCATAGAATGCACTTCTGTGAAGGCACGAGATGTTGGCAAGGTGTTCTCCGAAGCTGATATTTGTTTCTTGTTATAACACTGTGTACAGCAGAGTTAATTTGAAAGTTTTCTTGGTTATTGACAAAGAAGTTCTTTAATGAGATTACGTATACGCGTGGAAGAATTGAGATATCCTCTTTTAAACAGAGTTCTACATAAATTTATAGGTTTGACACCAGCTATTATTATAACAATTTTTGCTGTTAGATTAACTACTCCAAAAAATTATTCCATACTTTATTATAAAGTTAAAATTAGCAAAATAACTGATCTGAGAGTCCCATCTCCGAAACGTCTTTTTACGTTTTATATTTACTAGACGATGGATAAAATTTTATTCAATTGACTCTTCACCATCGTCAAGAAGTTTTAGATTTGATATATTCTCAAAAATATTATCAATTGCTGTACTCAATAATCATTTTGAATTCTTGTTGCAAATTTACAGTGTGTGTCCAATTATGTGTTTTTAATAATGAGTTATTTTTCAGTTTCTTTCATTTAGATAATCCATATTTATGTGACCACAAGTTTTGAAATCAGATTCAAACAGAACTGTTTATACTTGAAAAGACACTTGGTGTCAAACGCGTTTCGACCCCAAGAGGTCATCATCAGTGCCAAACAAATTAATTCATATTAAATCGTACAATTCATAAGACGATGGTTTTTTTATAAAGCGTAAAAGTTTGCACTTTACAAAATAATACTTTATGTAATACCGCGCTGGACTTTAATTACACAAGAGTTGGCGTATTATCTAAATTAAATACTGAGCTTCATATCCTCTGTCTTTTAAAAGTGTTTCACTGCTTCGCTGCTAGATGGCTCTGGCAGTCAAATGAGGATTGAGTAGAAATTGTGCAGAGGCAGCGGGCTGGTCACTCACTACTCTTAAATGCACGCTTTAAAGACTATGAAACCTCCGAAATAAGGCCCTGTGATCCTCTTAGGAGTTACAGGAACTAAGTTAACTAAATTATGGTATGATAATGTTGCGTCATATTGTGTTGAATAATATACTTGTTCAATTTTTATCAGTCTAATCACAATAAAATATTATTATTAAATATTAAAATATTATTACAATTAACATTTAAATATTTAAAATATTTTAAAATGATGCTCTCTATCGAAATGTTAGATTTACATTAGAGATGATGCTCTAATTTAAATTGAACATTTCGATAGATAAAATTTAATATTTAATAATAATGTTTTATTGTGATTAGACTGATAAAAATTGAACAAGTATAAATTATGGTAGCTTAACTTTGACTGACTTGATTTTTGCAGAAGTCATAACTCTGTTTACCTGCAATGCGTTTAATGTTGTTTTTGTAGTTGAATTATCAGTGTTTACTTGTTGTTGGTAAACAATTAAATAAATTAATTGAAATTGAATTGAATTTGGACTCTGCCCAGTTCAAAGAGCCCGTTTAGCATAGAATCTTCTTGTGGTATGATAATCATGCTAGTTGACATAATGACTCTCTCCCAGCGTGTTTAATTTTCGCTCTGTACCACACACCCTGTAGATTGAAATATGAAAAATCTCTTCCAAGTTAGGTATTACAAAATTCTTAATAAGGTAGTATATTTGCGTCATATTGTGAATTAGGTTAATATTTTAATATTTTCCGTCAAATCACAATTTTAATAAGATAATAAAATATTTAAAATATCATTTCACGTTCCGCATCGAATGATCGATTTACAAATTGGAACGTCTCTTACGACATGTTTCGGTTATATTTAACCGTCCTCAGGTATAAATTAGATTGGTAAATCTAAAACTAGAATTACAATCATTTACAATGTTATGCAGTTTATTGAAAATGTTATTATCAGATTACTCTTATATATTAGAGCGAAGGTATTGTTTTTTTATATATGGCGTGGTTCATCTGATGTTCAATATTAGTCGGTGATGAGTTGATAGAGACATGACGTGTCTGGCGGTAGACATGTAGAAGTATTACTGTGTCGGGTCGAGGTTTTTGATTGTAATTCGAGTTTTAAATTTTACCAATCTAATTTATACCTGAGGACGGTTAAATATAACCGAAACATGTCGTAAGAAACGTTCCAATTTGTAAATCGATCATTCGATGCGGAACGTGAAATGATATTTTAAATATTTTATATTTTATTAACTTATTAAAATTGTGATTTGACGGAAAATATTAAAATATTAAAATTGTTAATGTTAGAATATTTCTGTGTGATAGATAGTGGTTTATGTTAATTGAAAATTTACTTCGGTAATTGTCTGCTCCCCCCCTGTTAGATATAAATCTACGCATCGGCCATTAGAAGTCTACGCACGTCATGACTGCATTGTGTGGTTGTGGTGTTAGTCGATAATGGCAAATAGCCTGAGCGGTAGAGGAATCTAGTTGTCAGCTGAATTGTGCAGCCAAGTGCTCATACATCATGAGAAATTCATGAATGAACACACACGATAGACAGACAGATGTAGGGGCTCGGCGAATGCTGAATCATCTATGAGATGAGGCCAATGTGTCATTTGTCGTCAACCCAGGGAGGAGCGTGGTGATCTCTGCACACCACAGACCACCCACGCCATCTTGTGCTCCTACCTGAGCTTCTTATTATGGAGTCACAGGGTTCGAATCCCGAACGTCGTGTTAATTTCGTCTGTAATAAGGAGCGAATGTCACGAAATAAAATTGCGATAAATTTATCTGGATCTAAGGTCTTAAATTAGAGTTTTCAGTCTTGATTATATCTTTACCGCGATATTTAATAAAAAGTTAGAGGAAACAAAATGGAAACACGAAATAATTTGCGAATCGTATTGCAAAACGGAATTTAAAACAAGAAAGAGAAATCAGCGAAAGGGATTGCTGTTTGAGATTTTTTGCAACAGGTCGTTATAAATTGTATACAAAGAAAACAAAGTGAGTTTCTTGAAAATAAAGAACATCGATCCATTCAAATTAGTTCATCAGATTTTAAGTCCGTTTTAAAATGTAGTTCACTGATCCATTATGGAGTTGTCCTGAAACAGGATTTTCTCCCAAGACTGCAGAAGTAGCATATCGTTTGTCGACTAATCTGAACAGCGTCTCGCAAGGCACGTTGAAAAGTCATTTCCGCTTTAAAACAAACCGTTGTTATTTCCCGAACGACATTTATGACTTTTCATAACATCTTCCTGAATCCACGACATTTTCATTGACTTAAACACATTATTTCGGCTCCCTCCTGGCATCTGGAAGCCAAATTTGATTGAATGTACCAATCACGTACATCAGTTACAAAAGACAGTGGAATATAAATGTAGCTCACATCACCACAGTACGATAATTACACGTGTCATACTGTGACACGTGCTGTAACAAGACCGTGCAATTGATTTCAGAAGCCATGAAGTAATTCTTATCTGCTTCATTTACGGTTGAAGGAAAACAAGATGATTTATCGTGATAAGCTTTGTCAGTGGTCAGAGGCCCACAGTTTACATAACGGGTAAGCTAGAAAGATTTCTGAGGACGCTATTGCCAAATGAATTAAGTCAAAGATTGGCCTTGTAATCCTGGGGTCTCGGGTTTGATTCCCGGCGGTGCCCGAATTTATAACTTGTGTTGGGCAAGGCCGTGGTCTAGGCAACACGGAATTTTCCTCCGTGGCATCCCAACAATTACTCCATTCACACAGAGAAGAAGGCAATGGCAAACCACTTCTGGATCATCTGCCAAGAACGTATATGAACAGGTCCCAGTCCGAGAAAAGGATGGAAGGATCCTGTTCATATGGACCTGTCGTCAGACAGAACACTAAATAATAATAAGATGAGGTGGTCTAGCGGTTAGAACGCTGGCCTTGTAATCCTGGGGTCTCGGGTTCGATTCCCGGCGGTGCCCGAATTTATAACTTGTGTTGGGCAAGGCCGTGGTCTAGGCAACACGGAGTTTTCCTCCGGGGGCTTCCCCGGTTTCAATTACTCCATTCACACACAGAAGAAGGCAATGGCAAACCACTTCTGGATCATCTGCCAAGAACGTATATGAACAGGTCCCAGTCCGAGAAAAGGATGGAAGGATCCTGTTCATATGGACCTGTCGTCAGACAGAACACTAAATAATAATAAGATGAGGTGGTCTAGCGGTTAGAACGCTGGCCTTGTAATCCTGGGGTCTCGGGTTCGATTCCCGGCGGTGCCCGAATTTATAACTTGTGTTGGGCAAGGCCGTGGTCTAGGCAACACGGAGTTTTCCTCCGGGGGCTTCCCCGGTTTCAATTACTCCATTCACACACAGAAGAAGGCAATGGCAAACCACTTCTGGATCATCTGCCAAGAACGTATATGAACAGGTCCCAGTCCGAGAAAAGGATGGAAGGATCCTGTTCATATGGACCTGTCGTCAGACAGAACACTAAATAATAATAAGATGAGGTGGTCTAGCGGTTAGAACGCTGGCCTTGTAATCCTGGGGTCTCGGGTTCGATTCCCGGCGGTGCCCGAATTTATAACTTGTGTTGGGCAAGGCCGTGGTCTAGGCAACACGGAGTTTTCCTCCGGGGGCTTCCCCGGTTTCAATTACTCCATTCACACACAGAAGAAGGCAATGGCAAACCACTTCTGGATCATCTGCCAAGAACGTATATGAACAGGTCCCAGTCCGAGAAAAGGATGGAAGGATCCTGTTCATATGGACCTGTCCTCAGACAGAACACTAAATAATAATAAAATAAAAAATAAACTAACTCAAATACATTAAGGCCTACGATCTTAAAAAGCGAATCCAGGGGGGAAAATTAATTTTGAATAGGTGTACTCTTCAGAGTACGCTGTCCTTCCAAAGGTGTTCTTCATGCGTCATATCACGTCGTTAATGCACTGTGATCCCAGGTAATTGTTGCGTCTTGTGTTGTTCTTACACGAATAACGCGGTAGAGTCTGCAGAAGACCTAATTCGGTATAATAATAAGATTTTTTTTTAAGATTACGTAAGTAAACACCGAACAAAATGAACGCGTCTTGTGGCTTGTCTAAAGGTATCACGTAATACGATACGCTTTGTTTTGTCACGCTGTATCACTTGACAAAGTTATTCTTATCGCAGTTACTGACTCGTCACAAAGCGTCGCTTCGTACAATGGCCTCTTGTCTGCTCGAGTGATATCATTTTGTCTTGTCACATCACTTCAGCAAGCTTGAAGAGCGAATTTTGTCTCTTTGGAAGATAAAGGGGAGAACAGCTTAAAGGAGACTGATGACGAAATTTCTTCCCGTGGCCTAAACTGCTTTTTGTGTGAACGCGAAACAAGAAAGAATTCAGAAATTTTTTGGTGGTGGTTACGATAATATTGAAGTAAACGTTTACTTAACTTACGGGCTAAGCTACTTGATACTTGCAAACAGGGATTTGAAGTCGGTACTAAGACCTCTGACTCCTTCATAAAAGCTCAATATTTATTAATAATAGTCATCCAGGAATATTATTAAAGGGTGTCATTTGTTTGTTTTTCCTATTGGTTTATGTTTCAAAATTTGATGTGGAAATCTGTCCTTGTACATTCTTCGTACATGTTGGATCCAGCTCCTTCTGTATCTGTGGATTTTTTCTAATATTGGTCCTGTTTGTAGTTCTTTGTGGATTACGTCATTTCTTATATGATCTCTCCACGTGTATTTGGCTGTTTATCTTAAGAACTTCATCTCCGATGCTGCAATTCTTGATTTGTCACGTTGTCTCATTATACAGTCAACTGAATAAAAATTTACTTGGATATTATCCATCGTCAAGTAATAAAACGTAAAAAACGTTTTACGTTTTATATTTACTAGACGATGGATAATTTCCAAGAAAATTTTTATTCAATTGACTCTTCACCATCGTCAAGAAGTTTTAGATCTCATTATACAGGTTCCACATCCATGGAGAACTGTAGGTATAGCCAAGGTTTTATAATGGTAAATCTATTAAAATGGTAAATGGTACCACAAGAGACTTCATCACCACCACGTGAATCGTCAGCCTACTTTTTAGGTGTATAACCATTATTTAAATATACGTCTAATGATTATTGCAGAAATCCGTTGATTTATATTCTTAAGGTATCTTAGCCAGAGTTACAAATCATTATTCTCACACCACGTGGTTCAACGCGTCGTTGAATCTCCCTAAGCGTTAGGCCGCCTGCGGCACACGCGGTATAGAAAATGTTCTTAAGATTTTATATCGAGGTCGGAGTCGGAACATTTTTACAGATTACGACTTCAAAGATCTACTTCCAAAGAAAACCGGACGCTAGATTTTTACCAAATGTGGGCTGCATGGTCTATCGTTTCCCTATAGAACATTGTTCTTAAAAAGAATCAAGACTGGGGATCAGAATTCTGTTTTATCAATAAAAGATGTTGTTGGTTCTGGAATATTTGCGTCTAACAAGTTGTGCCCATCCGTACGACATCGTCGTTCTTCAAACCCGACGTATTCTTACGATACGTGGCCACAAAACCCTCTGAATAGACATGCAATTTTGAATTATTTAAGAAGCGTCTATTTTTATCGACTCTTCCGGAGGTCAACGTCACGTATGTTACACTTTCAAGCTCCGGGCAGTTACAGACAAAAGGTATTCAATCTTTCAGACATTGTGGGTAATTACGTTCAAGTGTCTTTTCACATATTTCTGACAATACCCTGACGCCTCAGTGAACAAGAGACTATAATACGGTTTAATATATGAATTGAATTGAATTATTTAAACCTCATTTCTTATATTTACTTACAGTGCTGACTGCATCTTATTTTGTGGTATTTAATTCTGTAAGTTTTTCTGTTTTTTATTGTTTAATGTTTTATTTGGTATTATTGAATTGAATTATATTACTTAGATATCGTATTTAGCCCATATACTTGTGAAATATTATTCAATAAATTAATTGAATTAATATTATTATTATTATTAATAATATAATACATTTATATATCTAGTTTCATTTTGTAGCTTAAATGCGTCATGTTTGTGTTGATTAAATATATATTTATTTTCACAGTCTATACACAAACGTTGTAATTAAATGATGTTAAAATTATATAATATTAAAACATTATGTAGTATAAAATATTATATTTTGGCGCCAAAATATATTTTAAATTATATAATATTAAAACATTATGTAGTATAAAATATTATATTTTGGCGCCAAAATATAATATTTTATACTACATAATGTTTTAATATTATATAATTTTAACAACATCATTTAATTACAACGTTTGTGTATAGACTGTGAAAATAAATATATATCTAGTTTCATTTGTTTGTTTGTTATTGTATTTGTAATGTTGTACCTTTTATTATCATTGAAATGAATTTAATTATTTATTATATCTTATCCTGTACTCTGGTTTAGTGCTTGGCTGTTGTAAAGCACTTTAAAAACGAATTGAATATGATTGCTTTTGTACGCTGGACCAGTGGATTCGTTGCATCAGTAATCAGCGGTAGAATCTTTTTGTACGAAGTGTTTCTGTCACAGACGGAACCTCTTCAAATGTACTGTGCCTACGGCCATATTTTAATTAAGCAAGATGGCGTGTGGGTGGCGAATTACGAATCATGCGAGCGGAATTTAATACAGGGTGTCGACTGAAAAAGATGACCTCTGATACGTAACCCTTCAGTTGCCTTGTTCATGGTGGCGGTTTAAGATGATTCATTAGTGGTTCGTGACACTGATTGATTCATTACGAACGTTAGTTAAAACAACCCGTTGAAAATTAACTGGGAAAGATTCATTTCGTAACTTAATCGGTTAATGTATTGCGTACATCGTGGTAGAACTGTATGTATTTCAATACCAGGCGCTTAAAATGTATTTCACTTGGTTATAAAGTTTCTAAAAGAGAAAGTTGGTGTGAATTTAATTTTCTTTGGCGAAAAATGTTATTAAAAATTTGTAAGTACAGGCTGGAGAATTCTATATAATTATAGCAAAAAAATTCTCGTAATTTAGGTTAGGTTTTGTGTAATACGTAGCCACGTTCAAAATTCTGTGGCGAAGGAAAGTGATTTTTGAAAATGTTTAATCAAGGAAGCCGGTCCGAGATACGTCATCTTATTATTGTAATCCTTTCAGTTCTATTCACGAATTATATCGCCTAGAATATTTGCCCTTCTGATAAGAAGTATGTGTGTCACGCGCCATCTTTTCAACACTTAAATCCAACTAATAATATGTTTTAAATAAGGAAAGCGTCATTAAATAAACCACAAATAAGTAGATGAATAAACACACTGAAAACAATATTTAAGTCGAAATTTTATATTAGTTCATCTAACCCTTATCTGAGAATTGCATCGTATTGGTTTCGGACTTATGTAACATGTTATGAGAAGATTCGAAACTTCGCGTAGTCCTGAGGTGGGGAGTGTTTAAGTGGAACGATATGTAATTTCTCTTAAATGGTATAATCGGCCTGTTTGTTTATAATTATGTAAAAGGTAACAATAGAACTGAAACTGCAGATTATAAACAGCGTTTTGAATAATCAAATCACACAAAATTTTAGGTAACACTTTAAAAATCTGTACTCCTCCCCAAATATTGTTAGGGTGATTAAGTCGAGAAGAATGAGATGGGCTGGGCATGTAGCGCGCATGGATGGGACAAGAGGTGTGCACCGGGAAGCCTGAGGAGAAGAGACCCCTGGGGAGACCTAGACGTAGATGGGAGGATAATCTCAGGCGGGATCTATGGGAGATAGGAGTTGAAGGAGACTGGATTTCGTTGGCCCAGGACAGGGTCCGGTGGAGGGCTTTGGTTAATTCGGTGATGGACCTTCGGGTTCCCTAAGCCGTCTGGTTGGTTGGGTCCACTATTTGGGAAGCCTGAGGGGAAGAGACCCCTGGGGAGACCTAGACGTAGATGGGAGGATAATCTCAGGCGGGATCTATGGGAGATAGGAGTTGAAGGAGACTGGATTTTGTTGGCCCATGACAGGGCTTTGGTTGATTCGGTGATGAACATTCGAATTTCCTAAGCCATCTACTTAGTTACCTAAAAATGTTTATCTGAAAACCAAAATGAGACGCAACCAGAGAAATTTGGGCGGGTGCCGGGTATTACGAAAACTGACTTTATTTCTCTGTGGTAAAGCTTCTTTCCATGAGTGATGCTGAATTCAGACGCATTTTAATAATGGCGAATCTTCGGTTATGATGGATGCATCAATCCATCTTCTTCAAGAAATCAACACGTGTTACTGTTCATGGTCTTCCAAAAGGCAATCATATGTGGTCTTGATATTTGTTTACCCCTCACCTTTTAATCAGACCTTCTAAGTGTTTAAGGATCTACATTTTCTTCACATATCCTTCCATATTCAGGATCGATATTTCTACGTAGTTATTGCATACATGTTTTAAGAAACAAGTAATTTCTATTATTCTCGCTAGTCAGCTGATATAAAATATTTTCTATTGTATTAAGCGTTTGTGAAAAAAAAAATGATTACTAAAACGTTTTGAACCTTGTTAGTTATTATGTGCACGTCTAAATGTTAATAAAAAACACCCTCCAGCCTTCCTTTCTGCATCGTTTCAACCATTCATTAACTCATCTCTTTCTGATTTAGTCATTAACATTCTGTAGTGTTCTGATTCTTTAATAATTTATTTCAGATTCTTGTAAGGTCCTTATAAAACGTATCTCGTTGCATGAATTCTATTATTATCATTAGTCAAGATATAATAAAAGTAAAATGTATGCGACTGGCCTAAGATTCATATTGTTTAATAATCGCGTATTTTATCAGTGCTTACCTTCCATTAGAACAGATGACTCGCCCAAGGCGACGATGCCTGAAAATTTTTGTTTTGGGAGGACAGAAGCCTTCATTCCTGACTTCACGACTGTAGGGGAGGTATGAGAAGTTGCTAGTTACGTCACCCCCTCCCCCTCAAACACCCTGCAAGTAGCTAACTCTGTCTAACCTAACCCACGTTAAGTAACCGTAATACGTGCTTCGAATTTAACGAGGTGCCAGAAAGATTACAAGGTTTGGAAGGTGGGAGGAGGTTCTCTGCTATAAAAAGAAAAGACGAACGTAGATTTCAAACGTTGGAGGGGGCAGAAGGTGATGCACAGAGAGAGAGAGACATTTGCCAGTGTTTTCCCAACGATTTACAGTGACAGACTTCGCCTGAGTTAATCTCGTCTTTATATCGTCCTTAACCAGCTGATTTTCGTAATGGTGAGGTGAAGTGTTTTCTTCGCGGTACGGTCTGGATTCGTAAATAATATTCAGACGATCTTCGGCTTCAAAGGGTTAACCAGCTGATTTTCGTAATGGTGAGGTGAAGTGTTTTCTTCGCGGTACGGTCTGGATTCGTAAATATTATGAAGACGAGCTTCGGCTTCAAAGGGTTAACCAGCTGATTTTCGTAATGGTGAGGTGAAGTGTTTTCTTCGCGGTACGGTCTGGATTCGTAAATATTATGAAGACGAGCTTCGGCTTCAAAGGGTTAACCAGCTGATTTTCGTAATGGTGAGGTGAAGTGTTTTCTTCGCGGTACGGTCTGGATTCGTAAATATTATGAAGACGAGCTTCGGCTTCAAAGGGTTAACCAGCTGATTTTCGTAATGGTGAGGTGAAGTGTTTTCTTCGCGGTACGGTCTGGATTCGTAAATATTATGAAGACGAGCTTCGGCTTCAAAGGGTTAACCAGCTGATTTTCGTAATGGTGAGGTGAAGTGTTTTCTTCGCGGTACGGTCTGGATTCGTAAATATTATGAAGACGAGCTTCGGCTTCAAAGGGTTAACCAGCTGATTTTCGTAATGGTGAGGTGAAGTGTTTTCTTCGCGGTACGGTCTGGATTCGTAAATATTATGAAGACGAGCTTCGGCTTCAAAGGGTTAACCAGCTGATTTTCGTAATGGTGAGGTGTAGTGTTTTCTTCGCGGTACGGACTGAATTCATAAATAATATTCAGACGATCTTCGGCTTCAAAGGGTTAATTCTGACTAGTCATCACGTCAGAGTGAGTCCGCTACGATTTGAAGTTTTCTGATCTGTTTAAATTGATTTTATTCAGTATAAACCACACTTGTCCACGTCGTAGGTGAGATTTTAGATCCTGGTATTCGCTGTTCAGTATGATAATGATTTAAAGTATGCCACGGCCGTTTCCTTTCATATTCCTTATAATTCATTTTTTACCATCAAATTGCGTTTTAACGTATTGTAACGCACGTATTGGTCTGTTTAATAAAGTGGATATACGGAATATTTTCAACTCCTGTGATTGGTTGTAGAGTCTGCCATCAAACTTGGAAATTACCTGATGTCAGTAGAAATTCCACTCACTTCGTGGCGTCTTTACACGTACAACTCTCTGGTGTATTTTCGTTTTAAAATTAATACTGTCGTTAAAATCTTTAGGTATAAAGTTGATACCTATTAGAATATTATTTAGTGTTGTAAATAAAATAAGTGGTAATTACTGTTCTATAAAACCACCTGGAATTTTTTTTGATATTTGTAAAATAAAGCTAATTTTTATTCTTACAAAGGGCCCCTTGTTTATGATATCCAGTTTTGAAGAAATGAATATAAAAAGACTTACTAGAAATACATTTTCTTAAAATCGTTTCGTATTCTACATAGAAATATTTCCGTGATCCGTTCTCAAATACGAAATTAAATTGAAATTTGGGACTGTGTTTTTATTTTATAGGACGCATACAAGATTTATGTTCAACTGAACCCATTTTCATGTATCGGTATATTTCCCTCGTTTTTCCCAATGCCTTTGGTTCATCTTTCGTGGACTGGGGTTTAGTATATAGAAAGCCTTCGGGTGGCTGCACCGCTCCCACGACGTCTTCATCAGCTGAAATCCACTTGAGGACAAATCTGGACTGCAAAAGAGCGTGAGAAATCACCTGTCGCCCTGAGTCAAGAAAGTCAAGAAAGTCGTCTGTCGCTTTGTGCAAAACCACGAAGGACAGTCGTCAGCGCCTTTCGGTTCTGACCGCAGGCTTAAGTTTGTCTTTGAGCAGATAACTGTTATCCTCCCTAACGAAAATGACCTTGGTTCACTGCATTCGGCATGTCCGGCACACTTCGAGATCGTCTTTGAAAGACTGGCGATATTAGAACGCGAAAGAACGTTTCTAAGGCAATCTTCTAGAAACTTCAAGGTCAAGTTGGTCCATCTTCGTCACTGATTATAATCCTCTTGGCTACAGAGTTCTGAACGGTTGATACGTCCTTATCAACGTCGGAAGAGACAAGGCACTGCTACGAGCCAACACTTTACTTCCTTGGAGGATGGAACTGTAATGAAAAAATAAAATTCAGGGTAAATTTGAAGCCATCTCATATTTTACAAATAAAGCTACAAATTATTTGCCATTAATAAACAGAAATACTATAACACTTTAAAGATCCTGTAATTTTCTTACTATTTTCTGATAACGGAAGGAATACTTTAAAAACCGCTTTTTGTGATGGTTTCTCAGTCAGTGTAGTGACTGGCTATGGACTGGACGCCCGGGGTTCGATCCCCGACGGGGGCAGAGGATTTATATATAATTTCTCTTCAACTTTGTACCCCCAAAGTTGTTGGAGTATAATTCAAGTTATACATAGTATATAATCTACTTCTAAAATAAATTAAATAAATTACATTACTGATTATTCAGTGTTTATCATAAATAATAAATATATTTTTTTAAATTTCTCGTACCCCCAGATATAATTTCTCTCCAACATTGTATCCCCAAAATTGTTGGTGTATAATTCAAGTTATACATAGTATATAATCTACATATAAAATAAATTAAATAAATTACATTACTGATTATTCAGTGTTTATCATAAAATAATATATTTTTTTAAATTTCACGTACCCCCTAAGATGTCTTCGCGTACCCCCAGATATAATTTCTCTTCAACTTTGTATCCCCAAAGTTGTTGGTGTATAATTGAAGTTATACATAGTATATAATCTACATCTGAAATAAATTAAATAAATTACATTACTGATTATTAAGTGTTTATCATAAATAATAAATATATTTTTTTAAATTTCTCGTACCCCCTAAGATGTCTTCGCGTACCCCCAGATATAATTTCTCTTCAACTTTGTACCCCCCAAAGTTGTTGGCGTATAATTCAAGTTATACGTAGTATATAATCTACATCTAAAATAAATTAAATAAATTACATTACTGATTATTCAGTATTTATCGTAAAATATTATATATTTTTAATTTCACGTACCCCCGGTGGTACGTGTACCCCAGGTTGAATACCACTGTATTAGACCATAGACTATACCTATAATTCCTATGTATCACAAAAAAGTTGCTATCTGTGCCATGTACCTCATGTTTATTGAGGCTGGGTTAGGAAGTTAGCACGCATATGAGAACTAATAAATCAGATCACATAACTAACAATGTTAACTTTGAATTAAATTTAAAATGACGAAGTCATGTTTAGAACGTGCAAAAAACCGAAAATTAATAGTTTAAATGTGTAAATGAATACATTATTTATTATAATTATTCATAGTGTCTGGTTTCTAAAATCTACACCACACGATATATGAAAATGTTTTAATTGTTTGTGTGGGTTTTGCTCGTAATTCGTACTCCAAAAATTCATAATATATATCTAACGTAGATTAGACATTTTTTCCAGGTACTTCATTGTTTCCGAACACTATAGGAACTCAAATGCTTTGTCACTGCCCGTTTTAGATCAGTTAGTAATTGCTCATATTGTTATTACATGCACGAAACTCTTCCGATTTCCTTAGCCAATCTCCATTTGACCTTAACAAACACGTCTACTTAGAGACCTCAAGGCCACATGTGGTTTTGCACTGCTAACATGCAATTTCCTGGTCCTTGCAAATTAAATTTTCGATTTACAATGAATTTAAACCTCCAGGTTTAATGTTTCCTGTATTTAACCTCCATAGTCCTCAAACTTCAGGTTTTAAGACCGCTAAATATCCCTGACATTTACAGTGTGTAGGCAACAGATTTGTAGAAAATTGCGTAAATTATATGCTTTAACGTAGATTTACGAGATGCGATCGGAAGTTTCCAGACTGCGCGTATAAAAACCCGTACACTTATCTCAGGTATTAAATTCATCCATCACCCTCGACGTAGTTCCCCTGGGAGTGAACACAACGATCCCAGCGCCGCTGCCAAGCCTGGAAGCATCCCTGAAAATCTTTCTTTGTCAGCCTGTCAAGCACCATCTGCGATTCTGCCTGAATCTCTTCTATCGTCTCAAATCTCCTTCCCTTTAGCTGAATTTTCATCTTTGGGAAGAGGAAGAAGTCACACGGAGCTTAGAAAGGAAGTTGGGGTCGGTTCTTGCAAGATCTTTGAGCTCCTGACAAACGAGAAGTCGATTCTGCTTCTGGTCCTCAGACAGGATGCGTCGCATGTGGAGTTCTTCCTTTAGAATCAGCTGACAGATCCCATAGCCTATCCCAACAATGTCGCACAAGTCGTTGATGGTACGACGTCGATCTTCGTAACATTTTCGGGCGTTGTGCTCGAAGATGGTCGTCCAGAACGCTCGTCATCATCGACAGAGGTTCGGCCATTTTTAAAACGTGAATGCCACACAAAAGTTTGCGGACTCCCCAAATGCTTGCTTTAGCATTTCATAGGTTTCCGTAGCCGTTTTGGCGAGTCTTTGGCAAAAAATTTGATGCACACGCCATTCCGAAATCGCAGGAGGGTCGGTGTAATGCACTACCAAAACGCCCGTAACTAAGAAACAAATGCTAATTCGATGATGCCGGCTGGCACACTGATTCACTATGAATGTAGGCTACACCCCCTAGCGGCAGAAGCTCGTACTACATCCGGTTCGTCCTCTATTGACACAGTCTTGAAACTTTCCGATCGCACCTCGTATAATTAAATACCACATCTAGATATCTGAATGTATTTTTCGACGTTATCTCAATAGGTTTTTTTTAAGAAAATAAGTAAGAAATCCTAATAATAATATTGACTTCGCTGTTAACACGTGTCTGCTCAGCAAACATAACCTCAATTTATTTACGTTGTTTGCTTGTAGTTGATAGAATGAGCTCATAATAGATTCTATCTGTCCTTCCGCACGTTTTATTTTCGATGTTATACGTAACTCCGTTTAATTTCATAAGTGGATTAGCTTGTGACCTTACGTTACATAATGCGCTAATCTAAATGTATCGAACTAAATCTTGCAAAAATATTTGCATGTGAGCGCACTCCTGTATCCATTTAAGACAACTATTATGTAAAAAAAATGTTTGGTGTTGTGAATTTTTATGGAAATACAAGGAAATATTTGCAGGCGTATAAAATGTTGGAAGGAAACTGAATCTTATTTGTTGCAGAACGGATTTTTCTGCGTAGTTGTGTGTTTATATTCCAGGGCTAATTTATCTCAAAATTCATGTAAGATTTTGTCTAAATCGTGGCGAAAGTCAGCATGATTCAGTTCAAATATCGAATATACGAGTGATCATAGTACATTGACCTAGTAATAAATTTAAGCTGAGGTTTTTGAAGTTTAGTAGCTCTAATACAAGATTATTCTTATCCTGAAGAAAGCAGTTATTTTCCAACCAAATGCTGCCAACAGAATTAAATAAATCCCCTGAGAGAGTCAGTGATAAATCCAGCGAATATGTTTTCGTCATCCTTTGATTACAAACACCATAGGCTACGCAACAGAATTGCGGGTATGTCGTCAACTGGCCAATGAGTGGACAGGCCGGTTGGCTGGCGGGTGGGTGGTCTAGCTGTCAGGCGTTCAGAAGGCTTCATTTTGCCCCTAGCTGCGATCCAATCGCGCTCGTGGGCTGATGTATACAAACTGGCTCTGGTTACGTTGACAGGGCTGTGGGTTTGAGGACGAGATTTCAATACGAGAGTTGTACGTGATTCGTCACTTCATGTCAAGTTACGTTTCGAAAACACATGCTCCTAACATTTACGTGTTAGCCAAACCCGCTATCTTCCGTACAGAAACCTTTTTGGAAAACCAGCATATGGATTGGGGGAGAATACTAAGGTCGAATTTGGGATTGTCTCAGACCGAATGATCGTAGTTTTGAATTCTCGTGTTCTGCTACCAGAAAAGCAGCGAATTACTTAAGAAAAATGCGAACAGCAACACGTACGAGTACGTACAGAGCTTTGAGTTTGGTGACGTCATTGGTAATATCAGCTGTTTGAAAGACTATCGCCTCTAGTTTGTTTATCTATAGATCTAAGTTGTATACGGACTGAAGTCTGTCAATACGAATACAGTACACAAGCCCATACAGACAAAATTTTAACCCTGACTAACTTTTAAAAGACTAAGTAACTTATCTGACTTAATATATATTTATTATCACAGTCTATACACAAACGTATTTAAAATGTTGTTGTTAAAATTTATATAACACTATAACATCTGTAGTATAAAATATTACAATAAGTTATATTATGTTATATTATGGTGCTTTTATCGTAGTATGGTGTTACGTTAATTTCACAGAAAATGAACATCTAACTACAGACATGCAGAGTATTATTAAGACAGAAATATCTACAAATATACCTATAAATCAATAAATGCATTGCATCGAAATATATAATAGTTTTAAAATGATAAAAATGACGATATAAAACCTGAAGATGATGTCATAAAACATCGAAACATGTCGTACAATTAATAATAAGCGCCATAATATAACATAATATAACTTATTGTAATATTTTATACTACAGATGTTATAGTGTTATATAAATTTTAACAACATTTTAAATACGTTTGTGTATAGACTGTGATAATAAATATATATTTGGTTTCAACACAAACATGACGCTCTTAAGCTACAAATTATCTGACTTAGTATTTCTCAGTTGCAAACGCAGTGACGGGGATCTTTTTCTGGTTAACTCTTTAAACCCAAAGCTCGTCTAAATAATATTTGAGATCTCAGTCCGTACCTCAAAGAAAACATTACATTTCTCCATAACAAATATCAGTTCAAGGAAATAATCCCAATTTACTAATGAATGCAAAATTTGCAGTTACTGAGCTATTGATTGTTAAAGTAGGCGGTAGATGTAGCTATCTTTGGTTTCCATGAGTTAATTAAATTACGAGATGAACGGCGTGTAGATAAGGTAATTACTTAAGTGCCAGATCGCCCCAACAGACACTCTGAATATGATCACATTACTCTAAGTAACTAAAAGTTACGAAATTGTTGATATTGAAAATGTCGCGGTGTACAACGCATTCATGAGCCTGCAATATGGTGAACGACAGCCAATTAGGAAAGTCTACATCTGTCGGTTTCTCTGAGATACGAGTGGATAAGCCATTCAGTGTCTGGATAGTTCACAGAGACACTTTCGAGCGTACAGCGACGAGTCTACGTTATAGAAACTCAGGACTAGTTCGCGGTGGACATTAAAATCTATAATATAGTTTCAATACCAATAATACTTAATTTTGCGACTAAATACTGTCGTAGACCACTTAAATTTACCTCACATTCTTAGAACCTCACTCCCTGACATCTCTTTTAATGGTATAATACCATCTATTTCTCGGACTTCCAGATTGGTGTTTTCCATTGGGCCTCCCACCTCACTCCCACAGCCTATCACAGCCTTAAACATCTCACTGACCTGGTGTGGTGATTCGTATCTTCACTTGCATTTCGCCTAAATGGCATCCTGAGAAATTTTCTGTTTATTCCTAACAAAGTAAGACACGCAAATTCGCAGTCTTACGTAACAGCTGGCAACATTACTGATTCCTATGTTATAATGTTCACTTTATACGGATTCTTACAGTTTCTAAACTGAAGAGTAACATTCTGAAAACAAATTTGGTGTAGTTGCCTTCAATTTTGAATCAGATCCACACTCGAAATTCATTTGTACCCTTATTAATTCTGGATCAATTTTTGTACCCCTCTCTAGAAAAACTGCGTTATTATTTACGTTAAATATACCCTTATATTCTACTCTGCAAATTAATAGTTAAAAATAAGCTAGATTTATTATGTCTAATGAACTCTTTGAAATGTATCAGTAGATTACTGTGTGTGTGTGATTTCGTCCTCTTGCAAATTCGTCATCGATTCTGACATTATAATTATCTAAGTGTCTAGGCTTTGTGATTGTCATGTGGAAACATTTTCCATTTTATTCCCAGAATTGAAGTAATGGTACTTAGTATTTCTTCAGAAACTCCACATTAATGATATAAGATGAGTTAAAACAGATTAGGCTCAATTCTACGTCTTTCAGAATCATCATTTATCAGCACGTGAGTGAAAACACTAAAATCAGCACTGATTAAATTTAGCAGTCATAAAAATTAGCTGTTCAGGAATCAATCAAGGCCCAACTGAACACTTTTTAAGAAATGAAAAAGGGTTATGGGCCCTTTTACAAAATGTCGTTCAAAACAGGGAAATTTACGTAAAAACGTAAGATTGTTTTCAAATTTTTGACATAATTTCGCTTTTGATTTGAACTGCAATGTGTATTTGACCTCACGCCATTTCAGTATCCACTACAGCTTGATGTTAATTTTGTATTGGTGGCAATAAACAACATTATTTTTTTTCTAATTAATTATGTAATTCAGTTTAAAGGAAGGAAAGAGACAGAGAGCTTCAGTTGAAACTCGACCGGTGAGCGCGTTATGCACCTGCTATGTTATCGACCAGGCGAACAGTCATCCTGTGTGTGTGTGTGAGGCCACGATTTATTGTCAAATGTTTTTAATCCGGATAATTTTTGATACTCGCTTTTTGTGTGCGAATACGTACGTAATCGACTTTAACCAATCGACCTGAAATCCCGCGTGTATTTACACAGAGATATTTAGAAAGTAATTAGCCCTTTTTAAAGCAAATCGTGAAAAAACGTATTGGGGAATGATGGTCCTTTATTTTTTATGTAGTGTTCTGTCTGACGACAGGTCCATATGAACAGGATCCTTCCATCCTTTTCTCGGACTGGGACCTGTTCATATACGTTCTTGGCAGATGATCCAGAAGTGGTTTGCCATTGCCTTCTTCTGTGTGTGAATGGAGTAATTGTTGGGATGCCACGGAGGAAAACTCCGTGATGCCTAGACCACGGCCTTGCCCAACACAAGTTATAAATTCGGGCACCGCCGGGAATCGAACCCGAGACCCCAGGATTACAAGGCCAGCGTTCTAACCGCTAGACCACCGTCCTACAGCATTGTTAAATAACGTGTCCTGGGAACGTAAAAGATTATTTTTATTAATCATAACGCCCATCACAGTTACACGATTTCTGGGCAGCGCTTGACTGCAGTTGGTTCTCGTCAGACCGCCCTAAACCCTGACGAACTCGGTACCATAAGCGATGGCGGACAACTATGTTGACGTATTGATCACCGCGTGCTTTAATAAAGAGCAGTCCAACAATCTGGAAACGGGAGTGACCTGCCTCTTCCCGCTCCAGCAGTTGTAAATTTCCATTGCCAAATCAGTGAATTATATTCTTCAATTTTCTTTATATTTGCATCAGATAAGCGCCTAACCTAACGTTTTAAAAACGAATCTGTATTTAGATATTTATTTTAAACTGTTAACAGTGCATGGTCTTCAATTTTGACATCCATTGGCTTTTCGTTGGCTACTTAATTAACCCTGTAGTGTCCATTATCTCTCAAAGTAATAAGCAGCAGATTTAAAAATGGCTGTCTTCTGGGTTGTAGCACCGCGTAATCTGGTAGAAGCCCTTGCTGCCTCCATCATCAGGTCCATCATCGCCCTGATTATTTAAATGTCAAGGACCCCTAAAACGTTAATTAACTTCTACCAAATTACACTCTATTTTAGGGTCTTTTTAATATTATCCTCCCGTATAAAACGAAATGTCCCAAACGATTTATTCTCTCCATATTTTCCGACAAAAGTGTATTTATTTACCATCGTCTTCACGCGTGCTACATGTCTGTACACCTAATCTGATGTGACCACCATTTTAATATTTGGTGAAGAATACATATCTCGACCTTCTCACTCCGTAGATTTCTCTGACCTCCTGTTACATCTTCCCCTCACTGAAAACGGTTAGATTTATAATTATTATATTTTTTATTGTCTTATTTTAAAGACGACAATGGAATACATTCTAACATTTTAATAACTATAATAGTAGTTATATTAATGAACTGGCAATAGCTGGAGACAAAATGCTATGAACTTATAGCAACATAAATTGTTTAAAAGTCTGCGTTGTTTGATTGTTAAAAAAAGGCAGAATACATGGTACAGTTCAATTTTTTAGATGTGACCGCTGATAGAAGTTTGAGGGGAAGTGAGGGGAATATTAGTGGGAGTTAAAATTCAAGGTCCAGTTACGACGTGCAACTATAGACCAATTGCAAAACATTGGTCTTATCTCATATTTTTACTTTCATTAACTCTGCGTATAGCTTAGCAGCACATCACGAGTTAGTCAAGCTTCAGAGTTCACCCTCGGATGCATTGCGATAAAGTGTTCTGTGTCAACCGCTTACCTTTATCCCAGCCCGTGCTCAGAATAGCAATGCCGGATATGGAAGCCAGTCCAGATGATTCATCACCATCGTTTCATCATCTACTTTTATTAAAACTTAAATGTCCTCCGTCCGAAATACGATTTTTTCTTCAATATTCTGTCTCCCACATCCTTCATTTGTGATAGTAGCAGAGTTTATAACGTCGTAAATCTTTAAGTTGATATTTTTCTATGCAGACTTAGCCTTGACCGTAGCCCAGATTAATCCAGTGTGTTTACGTTTGGGATGATATGACGGTAACCTCTAAGCTCTGTGACCTTGCGGTTAACCTTGTAAATACTGCGCACGGTTTGTTGTTTGCATTAATCGTTATAAATCTGGTTTCGACATTTCTTCTTAAAAATGGACGATCACCATTAGCCATGACGTCTTGGAAGTCATCTGAGCTAGATTCATTTGTTTCTTGTGACTAGAACGTTTTTCTGTAGAAGAATTCGAATCAAAATTTTGCTTCAATCGGTTTTCGTAATTTTTTAATTCCTGTCCCTTGATGTGATTTAAGTCGAATATTTTTGTTTGGTACGAAGCCTTGTGCACTGCCAGCACGCATTATAATTAGTCCTCGCCATTTTGAAATTTAAGCCAGGGGGCCATGAACCATCACTGAGCCAAATGGAGTCGTGTGAGATCTATGAATGTAGGTTTAATCTATATACAACATAGAGCAGCCTTTGTTTCTACGTTTCTGAATGAATTTTAAATTATCTGTGCTCTGATGTTGTGGTACTCCGCTAAAATTCGTGGATGGTTTGTCGTATTTTCCATTTAAATCCCGAAGTGTTAAAATATTTCATTGTTTTGATGTGTTTTTTTTGGGTGGGTCTCACCCCGCCCCCCTGGTTACAAAATTCGTTCGTTCTTCGGCGAACTGCAGATTCATTAAAAACGCGCAGTGTTACCTTTGTATATTTTTTAACCTTTCCTTTTGTGTTGCATTGAAAATGACGCTGATGTACGATCGACCAACGATAAAATTAATTTATAATCGGTTGCTCTTTCCTTAATTCCCAATATTCTTCATAAATTTGTAAACATTACTAACCAACTTGCTTGATCACAGCAGTGGATAACTTTGCCATCTAACTTGCTCTGATGAGGTAGCATTTTCAAACAAACTAGATGTTTTCTGTTTTGGTAGTACATTATGAATGTGTGCAACAGAAAAATATCAACTCACCCTCAAGCTATAACTGAACCAACGAACACCGCCTTTAGTTCCTCACCCCTCTTAATGAACTCGTCCAAATCTACTGCGCACCGTGTTTACAGCAGCCATGCGTGAAAAACTGTACTGTACATACAGTAATCTTTAAATGTAAAGTATCCTATTTTTTTAAGAATATCTGTACACAGTATAAATGCTGTATAGGTCGACCATAAACGTACATTTTTAAGCACAGAATGAAGGGAGTATTTGGAATGAATGAAGTAAATACAAATATCAACTAAATCTTTGACAAAAGAACGAGATGTTCTGGGTCCTGATGCTTACGTCCACCTGTAATATGAAATGCCTTGAATAATACGTTTTGTTCTTTCAAACATTACATTATCATTCATTGTTTTATATTTCTGCTGTTCCTGTATGTTCATTTTAATTCTTCCCCGTTTGTTTCTTCGAATTCTTGTAATCCCTTACCATATATTCTCTCCTTATCCTTCCTTTATATACAGCTTTCCTTTCTGGTCACGTGGATCCATTCCTCCTCACACTCCCCTCCGCCGCGCTATCACAGTCTGCGTTACGTGTGTTGCATATAGTTCAGGCGCTGGGTTGGTGGCAAACGACCTCATAGCCCTCACACAGGCTGCTCTGTGTAGTCATTGCCTGGAGTTTATTGGGTACTTGGTCCAACTTATTTCAGACGTGAATGATTCTTCGTGTTCAGATTACCACTTATAATGTAAATGTTCTGAAAGTTATGTCAATATCAACATCATTTGTGCTGTACGAGAGAAAACATAACCTCACTTTTTCAGGTCGTAAATCGTTCATTGCGTATAAAACACAGTGGAATCTATCATTTGGAGTCAGGAACAGACACAGAGTATGATAAAACATAGTAAGGAACGTGAAAGTATAAGATTTTGATTATGTTAAAATTTTGAAAATTGTGTACTGAATAATTTACAAGTAGAAAAGATTTAAAATAAATTGTTTTAAATATGGACATAAAATAGTAGCCAATGGGCGGAAGTAACGGTTGAATGGAGATTTTTAAATTGTTTAAGCCACGGTTATATTTTTTTTTTCAATTTTAAATTGAAATGCTTAGACGTTGATTTTATTTGGACCAGCAGGAAATGGCGTTTTGTTAAATTGTTTAATTTCGATAAGTGAGTATGTACTAGATAAATCTTGATATGAGAATATTCGACAGTTTTATTTATAATCTTGTCTTACTGATTCGAATTTATTTGTCACCATGAAGAGTAAGCAAGTGTATTTTATTTAAAGCAACTTGAATTGCGTTCTCTACTGCATAATTTACCTTGACGTGAAGATTTAGAACTTCGACAACAAAAATTGCGGAATTGAAATCGCTGAACTGCCTCCTACCTCCTTGAATAGATTCACATTTTATGCTGTTCATGGAGAGAAACTTACATTGTGTAGCTCACTGATAATGTTTTACAATTATATTTGACACTTATTAGAACGTAATGTTTCGTATTTATATTAATATTCTATTAATTATGTAGGGAATTTCAAGTCAAAATCTAACCACTTACGTTAGTCAATGATTTAATTATTAACTTATATTATATAATGCTAAAATGTATTAAATACAGACGGTAGACGGCTTAAAATATGGAGAGAGCTCTCTGAAACATATAGAAATGTTCAAATATAACTGCTTTCTGGGTTGTTGTTCGTGTAATCTGGTACAAGTTTACCATCGTTTCGGAGGTCCTTACTGCCTCCATCATCAGGGCGTTAAGTCAAATCCTACATACCGAAATGTTATCGATTTGAGTGTACTGTTCGGCTCTGTTCCAATATCTACCTTCAAAATACATTTTAACGGGAATAATTACTTTGTAATACAGAATCGAAGTGTTTCATTCAACAAGTGAAGTGATTTCTATCCTTACAACTCTGCAACTTAAGAAGACAACTCGCCATGAGAGTTCAAAACAAAAACAGCTCATGAGCTTGTTTTTAGGGTATTCTGAGTTTCGTGAAATGTGGGGAAAATGTTCTAAAGGAAAATATGATCCATGTACGTGTTGTAAGACGTGGATTCGTGAACACCGCGCCGGAAAATGCCACAACGTATGCGTACTGACAATTACAGATCCAGGAAACTGTCGACTAATGACTTAGACATTTGTCACATGAAACCTGGTAATCCGGTGAGTTATTAGTGGCAGAGTGTTCAAAGAATTTCATTGATTCATTTGTCTTAAAAGTTACATAATAATATACCCTAAAGATAAATTATGGGCATATTTGTTTGCGATATTGTGTTTCTTGTGGCGTTCTTGCATTATTATTATATAATCTTATACAGGTAGGACTCGGTTTACGCCGCTTCACTTTACGCCGCTTCAATTTACGCCGCTTCAATTTTGCGTCTCTCATAGATCACGATTGGATGGGGTGATGGGTCATGACTGTGTCCGACTTCCTAGACACGGACGATCCCGACATTGTAATAAGACTGTAATACTAAATGATAAACTACGGCCTACAATTTAATTAATTAAAAATGGAATATAAAATGCGATGAGCTCTTCTGTAGCAACGAACCCAACTGGGAGCGGAGCTCAACTGTTAAGAGAAGAATTAATACAGTTCTACAGCCATATTATAACTTATTATCAGAAAAGAGGAAAACCAAACAGACATCTATTCTGTCGTTTTTAAAGCAGTAAATTTTCTATCTTTTTCTTAAACATTATACAATTTTAAATACGTAAATTTCATAAAATAAAACATTTTTCAAGTATTTTATATTGATTACTGAAAATCTTGGAACGGAACCTAATGTATTTACAAATGTTCCCATTATATTTTTGCTTCAATTTACGCCGGAAATCTCAGGAACCTAACCCCGGCGTAAACCGAGTCCTACCTGTATTAACCTTTAATATAGTAGTGATTCATTCATGAAGACTGCGTTGTCCAATCAGGCAACCCTGTTGTTATTAATGGACGACTTACCGACATAAATAACTCTTTTTTTAAATAGTTATGAACAAATATAATTCTTCAGAGTGGATAAGTTTTAGAGAATGGAAAAGTTATTTTGAGTTACAAATTTTGTTTCTACTACGCAGTAACCTTCATCATAATTAATGATAACGCTTAAGATGTCTAACGACGTCAATCATACAGTATTACAGCGATTGAAAGTGAAGATGGGCGGGACATGTAGCTGGAACGGGGTAGAAAATAAATTATTTCAACACAAAGGAACAGAATATCTCGTGCTGAAGCGTGAAACAGGGGGAGGATAATATTAAAATGGATATTAAGAAGTGTGGCGTAAGGGAATGAAGTGGACACTGATTTTGATACGTTGTAACAAGTTAATAAAATTCAGCCATTTATTCCGGTATCACATTTGTATGAATTACGAATTCTAAGAGGCGTGAATCCACAAGAAGGGGTAATCGAGAACTATAGAGGTAAAACTCAAAAATAAATTTGTTTATAGGGTCGCGTGGATACGTCGTACGAAAAATTCATTGAAATGTATTAGTTTGTAATTTTATTTTGGAGGGAAATTATGTGTATTTGGGTTTAGGAGCGAGTATTTTTATGTCGTCGACTCCCCTTCTAGACGATGCATCCATCATTCCTAGGAGAAGCAAATTAGATTGCTCAAAAATTCGTACTGCACGTACAGAATATTCTCCGTCCCAGTCAAATTAGACTTCACGAAACAATGGAAGTTTCTCATCTGCTTACTGAAGCTAAGTGAAATTTGCATTTTAAGAAATAAGGCAGTCAGAACAGTGTACTCAGTGGATATTAAAGTTTCAAGAAATGATGGAGGATGTTTTCTCACGAATACGATGAAAAACTAAATACATTAAAGACAACCTACGTAAACTTTAAAAGAATAACAGTAATATTACATGAATAGAATGGATTAAAACATACGCGTGTAATAAAAGTATATACAAAAGTGAGAGAGAACATAAAATTTTTCGAATTTCCGTGCATAAAAAGAAAGTAAATATTGAACGCGATGCGGTTCAATAAATGTGACTCTGAAATGTAGATTTTAAATTTTTAAAATAATTATATATATATTTGTTTACCGTCAAATCACAATAAAATAGTAAGATAAGATAATTAAAATGATTAAAATATCATCTTACGTTCCATATCGAGCATTCGATTTACATCGGAACATTCACAACATGTTTCGGTTTATCAAACCTTCATCAGGTGTAAATTATAAACTTTTAAACTCAAATTACAATTATTTATAGTTTTTTACAATTTTATAATTTTATCATCTTTCTCAGTATATTTTATGGAAGTTGTGTCTAGATATTATTAATATAACATTATTTGTTGAGGTGGTGTTATTGATGTTTATACCAGTCTGTGAAGTAAAAGATTCGAAAATATTAATGAAATATGATTGAATATAGAAAACAAAATGAACTAAAATAATATATAATAGCTCGATATGGAACATAAGATGATATTTTAATCATTTTAATTATCTTATCTTACTATTTTATTGTGATTTGATGGTAAACAAATATATATAATTATTTTAATTAATATCACAATATGACGCAGCTATACTATCTCATCTTTTAAATTTTAATTGAGAATTAATTTTTACAGTAGTGAAAATGTGGACTTAATTATACGGTTTCATAATCCACATGACCACAATCAAAATATTATACTCTATTTATTTTTTATTAGAGTGCTTTAGCTGTAATTTATATAAAATAATAAATAAAACACTTTTACCATAAAGTATTTCTACTTTACTGGTGTGAACCGCTCATATTTCTTTCATACTTTTCTGCTATCGATGAGAATTTGACGACTTCCATTTTTCAAGCCCTGCTGTTGTGTTCACATGCATGTGAAGGATCGATTGCACGCTAAGTTCACTTTATCGGGTGGGGAGACAAGTGGATGGCACGTATTCAACTCGTGGGCAGTCAAACGTATTTAATAAACATTTATGATGTCAGTGTAATTCTCAGTTTGAACAGATCACAAAGCCCGGTCCGTAAGAGACAGGATCATTTGTTATTACAACGCTGTCACAGGATCGAACCTTGGACCTACAGGAACGCGTGATAGGACGATCAAATGTTGTAATAGTCCGGAAAAGAATTACATGGTCCCTGCCTCATTTATATAATAAATTCTTCGTAGAAATTTAATACATTAAGCATGTTTCGCGCCTGATATAATATACATAATGACAAGCTTTCAAGTTCGTCACTTTTCAGTCACTCACTTGCTCTGAAAGTTTTTTCATCCTTAGGAGTCTCCGGTTAAAGGACAGATGGCGTTGTAGAGCTACGAGTAGATCAGTCCCCTTAGGGCGCATGCGCGATGAAGTATAAACATCTTTGCCACGCTTATGCTGTTTACATATCTCTCTCCTGTCACGTACAGCGCTGCATAGCGGAGCAGAGTATTTTACCGGAAACTGGTAGTCGCTAAGTTAGACAAGAAATTCCCTGAATGTTATGGAATCAAAACCATAATTTTGTCATCATTTTCTATCACTGCGAAATATAAGCTCTGTGAATTCTCCTCTATTTTAAATGGTAAACCTAATTATATTTATCGATGCTATGAGAGAGACAACGTAAACACACATAAGAGTGTAATCGATATATCGATAAAGAGACGAATATCGATTTGTGTGATGTACTGTTGTAAATGAATGAGGTGAGAAGAGGTGGGTGACTGAGTCATCGACCGTGAGAGTTATTGAGTTCTATAAATGAGTAATTAATTTTCTTGTCTAAACGTAAAATTGTCTTTTACGTGTTGATGACGGGGAGTGGAAGCAGGTTCGCGGTTTTGGGGAATGACCTGACGAATTGTTAGTTAATTATTTCTATTGAATGGTTCAGAACCTGACTTTGCCTGAAATGCTTCTCACCTGAGTTTGTACCTGGAAGATTTTACGGTATCGGATTGCGGTGAAGAATTATTATGAGTATTGTCTTACTGATTTCTCCAAACCCTGGAAATTGAGACAGTATGTTCCTTCAAGACGTTGGCATCTGCCCTATGAATCTAACTTGCGTCAAAACCCAGGACATCTTAGTCCTCAGCGCCGTGAAATTTTTAAATCTACAGTTCCTTAATAACGATCGACTCATTATATTAATTTTATACGAGGTAAATGTAACATCGAATTTGATGTTTTGGAATTTTTATGTGTTCTCTTCTTCAAATGTGGGTATTATTTTACTATCAGAATTTTGTGTTTTTTGATATTAGTGAGAACAGCATCAAACCAGAGGCCTATTGGATGACAAGCCAATACAATAATTTCTTGTCCATCAGGATTATTATTGTAACTATGATTAGGTTTGGTTTTTATCTTTCAGTAGAGCGAGAAAGCCACGGTGGTCTAGCGGTTAGAAGGCTGGCCTTGTAATCCTGGGATCTCGGGTTCGATTGCCGGCGGTGCCCAAATTTATAACTTGTGTTGGGCAAGGCCGTGGTCTAGGCAACACGGAGTTTTCCTCCGTGGCATCCCAACAATTACTCCATTCACACACAGAAGAAGGCAATGGCAAACCACTTCTGGATCATCTGCCAAGAACGTATATGAACAGGTCCCAGTCTGAGAAAAGGATGGAAGGATCCTGTTCATATGGACCTGTCGTCAGACAGAACACTAAATAATAATAAGATGAGGTGGTCTAGCGGTTAGAACGCTGGCCTTGTAATCCTGGGGTCTCGGGTTCGATTCCCGGCGGTGCCCGAATTTATAACTTGTGTTGGGCAAGGCCGTGGTCTAGGCAACACGGAGTTTTCCTCCGTGGCATCCCAACAATTACTCCATTCACACACAGAAGAAGGCAATGGCAAACCACTTCTGGATCATCTGCCAAGAACGTATATGAACAGGTCCCAGTCTGAGAAAAGGATGGAAGGATCCTGTTCATATGGACCTGTCGTCAGACAGAACACTAAATAATAATAAGATGAGGTGGTCTAGCGGTTAGAACGCTGGCCTTGTAATCCTGGGGTCTCGGGTTCGATTCCCGGCGGTGCCCGGATTTATAACTTGTGTTGGGCAAGGCCGTGGTCTAGGCAACACGGAGTTTTCCTCCGTGGCATCCCAACAATTACTCCATTCACACACAGAAGAAGGCAATGGCAAACCACTTCTGGATCATCTGCCAAGAACGTATATGAACAGGTCCCAGACCGAGAAAAGGATGGAAGGATCCTGTTCATATGGACCTGTCGTCAGACAGAACACTAAATAAATAATAATAAGAGCGAGCAGTCCTGAAACGTCGTATATAAAAAATATATACGCCTTCCTCATTCTGTGGGACATTATTAGCATCGTTAATGAACCACTGTGACAGCTGTTATGGTTATGGTTCAGTGGACGGCGGACAAATTAGAGAGGAAATTAAAGAAATGCTGAGAATCAGAGTTGTTAAATAGGTTTAATAGTTGAGTTAGATCTTCAGTGGCTGATTGAGGGTTGAGGTGATTGAGGGGATTACTCCGTTTCGGTGAGCTACTACAGGCCATATTGAGCTCCTAAGTTGGTCTTCTTTGATCTGAAGATAAGCTCTCTCTCTCTCTGTCTGTCTGTCTGTAGCCATATGATGATCTCAGTTGGGGTTCTACAGGGCTACAAGTCTGTAAACGGAGTTCCACTACGCCACTGGGGTGAAGAGAGGGAGGGTGGATATTGATCGAACCAACCCCTGGGCTGAAGGGGTCGGCTCCAGGGGTTAAGGCGGGAAAGGGGGAGATACAAAGTGATTGCCTCTCGGAGTGAAGAAAAGAGGATAGAATCGTGTGGTGTGGAGTGTACAGGGTGACAGGTAAAACATTGGCGTGTGTGTAATCCCGTTTCAACTTTTGTGTTCTGTTAACATTTTATGCTGACAATAGTTTCTCTCCCTTGTTATGGGGACTTGAAGGAGATGTCTTGGTAAACACGTGGTATGTGGATTAGATACTGACTAACGACAGGAATGCATTGGATTCCGTATACCTCTTCGCATAAATTATTATTTCGAGTATAAACGTTCAAAATAATCCACGCTCAGGAATACAGAAAAAAAATTCATTACGTAATCGAGTTTAACCACGGGATGTAGAGGGGTTAGCTTCACATAGCTTGCCGACAGCAGATGTGGGCGAGTGACCACGTAAGACCTGGAAAATCAATTCTGATAAGATGGTTGGACAACCCAAACGCCAGTCGGGATGAAAGCAGTCACTAAGTGAAACGTCCCAAATGATACAAATCAACAGCTTTGTCGTTACTGGCCGTAATGAAACATCAGCTGGTATAATTATTGTCCTTAAATTCTCGCCGCTGAATTTAAAAGTGAAAGCTCGTGTTTCTGCGATGAGAAACGTCGAATGTTCAAAATTGTTCTGTAAACATTGAAGTTACGATATTCATAGTGAAAATCTATGGAATAATAATTTTCAACTCTACGGGGAGGAATTGTGTTTATATATATATATATATATATATATATATATATATACATATATTTATTTTACAGTCTATACACAAACTTATTTAAAATGATGTTGTTAAAATATTATAACATTTACAGTATAAAGTATATTATGTTATATTTATGGCGCTCCTTTATCGTAGTACGACATTACATTATTCAGCGCTTTTATTTTTGTTTTTGGACGACATGTTTCGATGTTTTATGACACCATCTTCAGGTTTATCAATCTATATTATTTTAAAAACTATTATACATTTTGATGAATTGCATTTATTGATCTTTTAGTATGTTTGTAGAATTTTCCGTCTTCATAATGATCTGGTGTCTGTATTCAGACGTTCATTATCTGTGGAATTAATTTCCAAGTGTTATTATGCAAATGAGTATGGAATTGACATAGGAAATAAATAAATATTAATATTATTGTAAATATAAAATATAATGAAAAACATACCAAGTTGTATTTGTGACGTATCCTACGTCTGATAGCAGGAGACAATAAACTGTAACTGGAGTATGTATGTTGAGCATGGTTATATATATATAGGGAGAAAGTATAATAGGGATAATGTATAATGGGGAGAATGTATAATAGTTTTTAAAATAAAATAATATAGATTGATAAACCTGAAGATGATGTCATAAAACATCGAAACATGTCGTCCAAAAACAAAAATAAAAGCGCTGAATAATGTAATGTCGTACTACGATAAAGGAGCGCCATAAATATAACATAATATACTTTATACTGTAAATGTTATAATATTTTAACAACATTATTTTAAATAAGTTTGTGTATAGACTGTGAAAATAAATATATGTATTTGATTCAACACAAACATGACGCACTTAAGATATATATGTATATATATATATATATGAGACTGCTAGACGCCAAAACACAAAATTATTATATATTTATATTGAAGTTGGCATCTGCGATGATTTTGTATAATAATAATAATAATAATATCTAGGAATTTCAAGTTATGTCATTTTTACGTTTCTTTGTAATTGTCATGAGAAATACCATCTGTTTCCCCAAAATATATAGAAAATATGCCAAAAATATACCATCTGAATTTTTTTTAGAATCCACGGAAGTAGATATGACAATCCGCCGTCTGTTCTTCGAGCTTTAATATGGCCTCAAGAAACTCGTAGTATTTCATTACCAATGTTCGTCAATGCGGTATCTCTAACAGCGAAAATTTCCCTGGTAATTGGCACTGACGAACGTTTAACCTGAGGAAATTCTGTCCTGTTTAAATATTAGCAAAACAAGTAAGGATAATTTTCGTAATGAAAACTCTCTTGGGCCAAAGCAGATGTCTCCCATGACGCAGAATGGAACAGGCCGTTGCTCGACAAGGCTTCGTTAAGTTTCGTTACCGTGTAAACAAAACTGTGTGAGGGAGTTGTTAAAAGTGAAGTTCTGTAGTTGCTTAGTACGCGCTGTTCAAATATTGCGGTGGATCTGAACGTTCCCTTTGGTATTATGCCAGTTCTCAGGCGATTGTCGTTATGTAAAAGTTGGTAGTTTGTTAATCTGCTACAAATACCCTCTTAAAACGATAAATATAATTAGGCGACATTGCATGTCATATGACTCGATCAAAAACCGGTCATTATTACTTGCAAATGTTACAGAAATTATTTTATATTATTATTATTATTATTTATACTAGTGTTTACCTAGGTAGATTTTCTTTTTATTAAAATGTTATCTCTGTATTAGTGTTTGCCTGTCATAGGCTCTTTGCTGTTGGCAAACACTTAACAAAGTAATTGAACTATTATTATTATTTATAAGATATTGTATGTGCGTCATATTACGGTAACCAGCCACGATCCGATACAGTATAACTCCAATCTCTCCAAATACTGCTACGATATTACTTCACAGTCCAATATACACAACATTGGCATCACTACGAAATACAATCATATTAGTGACATGTGACACAACAATAGATGAAGATACAATATGAAGGACGTGAAAAATGAAAACTAAAAATCATTAAAAATCAGTAATTCAGTTAAAAAGTTTATAACATAACACCTGATGATGGCTATATATAGCCGAAACATGTCGTAAAATGTTCCACATGTAAATCGAGTACTCGATACGGAACGTAAAATGATATTTTAATCTTTTAATTATCTTATATTGTGATTGACGGCCAATTTTAATATATTTTTAATACTATTTTTAATATTATTATTTAGTATTATTTATTTTATTTAGAATTATTAAATTGAATTATATTACTTAGGTATCGTATTTAACCCATTTATTTGTGAAATATGATTCAATAAATGAATCTAATTATTATTATTACTAATAATATGGTACATTTATATATTTAGTTTCATTTGTTTGTTTTACTTTTATTATTATTGAAATAAATTAATTACGTATTATATTTTATCCTGTACTCGGGTTTAGTGCTTGGCTGTTATTGGCCTTTTTAGCTGTTGTCAAGCAATTAAATGATTGAATTGAATTGAATTATGTCATCAACGCTTTAGTTAACTAATTGCAGACCTATTTCAAATTTATGCAACTTTTCCAAAAAAGTTTAAACTTCTCTACACGATCATGTTTCCTACAATTTCACATTTATTTATATACGAAAATAACACTCTTTCATCTGTTTCCTCCGAGAGAGAGAGAGCTTGTCTTAGTAAGGCCACCGATAGGTAAAGTTCCAAATAATATTCTACGTATTCTCAAAACTTTTTGGCTGAAGATTGCTGTATTCTGGGTTATTGCGCCGTGTAGTTTGGTAGATTTCCACCAACGTTTCAAAGGTCATGCTGCCTCCGTCTTCAGTGAAGACAGCAATCTTCAGACTCGCCGCTGTGAAAATCTCTAATCTTACATAATTCTGGTTAAATAATCATGTGCGTTGCTAGGCAGGTTAGTTTAATTACTGTTAGCTCAGTTCAAGGTCACAGAAGTGAATGCTTGAATTTATCTGAGTTTGATGTTTTAAACTTTAAATAATTATTTAAAGTATTATAATCGATTATAATCGAGACTCATGGATCATTTAACGATATATAGCTTCTTAAATTCCCTCATTGTCACATTAACTTGGAGAGTGGCCATTACAGTGCACTGTAATTTATTAAAGCATTCTGTGCAGATTTCTTTATGGTACAAATATTGTTTTTAACGATTTCGTAACAAATTTGTAAAAAAAAAAATACGCCTATTAGCTTGTCTGTATTTTCTTCCCTACATATCAACTCGAGAATAAGTGAACGGACTTTTATAAAAATTTAAATTGAAAATTCATCTAATATTTATCCACATAATTCAGTCAGAACTGAATAAAAATACCGACACTACAATTAAATATATTTGTGAGTTTATCTGAAAACTAACTCGACAGATATTAGACGGTACTACAAAGGATTCGAGATTTTTTTTTTGTCTAGTAAAATGAGACATTTTATGTTCAGTACAATTTTTCCACAATTGGTTTTCGATACCATAAAGAATTGTTAGGTTATAATTGCACACCCTAACTTGTTCTGAGTGTGACGTATCCTAAATACGAAGCAGGATCGGTTTTGTGACTTTATAATAAATTTGAATAAACTTATGACAAGAACCAACTTTGAAAACCTGATAAGGATGTGAACCCGGTCACCCCGAACTTTCTCCTAGCGACGTTGATATATATACGTCATGGGGGGGGGGGGGGGCATTTGTCTTCTGTTGAAGGGCACAGCGTAATAATCGCATTGAGGGGCGGATCGCTCGTGTTCAATAGATAGAATGGGGATCGATCCCCGACTTGAGTACTGAGGGTTGAATCCTATGGTTCAGCTGTTAGCATAGCACAGCTCCTGGCTTTAAATTTTCACTGTCAGCCCAGGCTTCGAGTTATTGAAATCTATCGGATGAAAGGCAGTTCGCGCCATTTCCATAGTTAACTTAACAAAATGTTCTTATTCACAAATTAACATATATGAGACAGAGACTACTTAAAAAATTAATGTGACATCTGAGAACAAGTTATTCATATCGAGTTGTATTAAAATTGTAAGTTTTTGTTTATAATTTCTTTGCTTGGTCATTATGACCGCGTATTACTTGACAAAGCGTCCTGGTAGCCAGGTGATGATTTGCGCATGCGTAATCCCTCTATGTCTGAGCTGATAACATTGGTCTTTATTACAAATATTCTTCTCGCAAGTATTTTTTGTTTTTCGCCGTTCATAGTTACGTTATTGACGTTCGTTTGCACAAAACTGATATTTTTAAATCTTACAGTGTTATAAATTGTTACCAGTAAAATTTACATCAGTTAGAACAAGCCAAGAAAGATGTTTTTCGGACTGTTAGTAGTGCATCATGGGACGTCACGGTGGCCATGATGAATTCGCAGAACGCAAGTAGCGGTCAGTGGCGGATTCTTCTTACGATTGACGAATGGGGTGTCCATCTAGGAAGTGCCTTTTTAAGTTAAAGACAACACCAATTTTTATCATGAACTTGGTGTTGTGACCATTATTATATCTCGGAAGGAGATCGGTTGGAGTTGAGTTCGTTTTCTGAGTCTGCTTCATGAAACAAAGGAATGGAGACATCGCGTACAGTCACTCTTAAAAGTGACTCAGTTTCTTTGCAATGAGAACAAATATCTTTACCACTTTTTATGGTACTGAGATTTATTCATCAAATTGTTTTATTGTGTTCGTATATTCTTGATGGCATAGACAGAAATTATATCAGAACTGAATAAATAGGAACGAGGAGACATGTTTATCCCTTGATAATTTTTTAACAGTTTATTAAATAAATCGGAGACGAAGTTTATGTTTCTGGACATCTATCGAATATCAATTGACATTCATAGTGTTTTAGGTACTACAGAATATTTCGCGTGTTGAAACGTTGTTATTTTTTTCCATTTATAGAAAATATTATGGTAACTAAAAAATGATTTCTTAAAGCAGAGAAATTTGACGACAGTATTAGAAGACATTTTGGAATATTATTTTCCAGCGGAGTTTCCACGCGTGACGCAAACTTCAGAGTCACGTGACTGGTCGCTTAATGTTACTAAGTGAGTCCTGTCATTTGTTGGGCCGTAATCTGCATTCACGCTGCCCGTAGCTCAGACTACCTGGCGTCGAATTATGTGTATAAATGAATAGGAAAGTATCTGGAAGTAAAATGTCGTCGCCTATTTTAAGAAAACGTTCTAGTCGGTACGAAGGATAAGTTTTAACTATTGAGAATGAATAAATGCTCGTATCTTATTTTTTAAAATTTCTCGCCGTTAAATTAATTTTTTTTATTATTATTATTAGTGTTCTGTCTGACGACAGGTCCATATGAACAGGATCCTTCTATCCTTTTCTCGGACTGGGACCTGTTCATATACGTTCTTGGCAGATGATCCAGAAGTGGTTTGCCATTGCCTTCTTCTGTGTGTGAATGGAGTAATTGTTGGGATGCCACGGAGGAAAACTCCGTGTTGCCTAGACCACGGCCTTGCCCAACACAAGTTATAAATTTGGGCACCGCCGGGAATCGAACCTGAGACCCCCAGGATTACAAGGCCAGCGTTCTAACCGCTAGACCACCGTAGCGGTCTAAATTAATTATGTGTAATTAAATATAACAACGATAGGATATCTTTATATTTATTACTTTTAAATCAAGGCGGTTTTTGTTATGTGGTTGAATGTGTGTTGAGTCGAGTTGTATAACGTCAGGATAGGTTTTTCAAGGACAGTTCAATTATTGGCTAAAGTTTGAAATATAATAGAGACAAATCGGTGGCTTTTCCCCCTGCCGTCAGTTACCCTCTTTTCAGTTCAACACAAAGAGTCGATAACTTATCGGTGATGAAATACAGGGTTCACAAATGTTCAGCTTCTCCTGTGTTCCCATATGAAATACAATTTATTTTCCATGTGATGCAGAAGTTTACGAGTTGCCTTGCTTAAAAAAACAAGTCTACGGGTCTTATACCTTCCAGACAGCAGAGTTTAAGGTCGATGGCATAACGATTTGACAAGACAAACTCAGACAGACAAGATGAGACATGAAGATGGCTGCCTTCTGCTTTGTTACGCCGTGTAGTCTGGTGGAAATCTACCAATATTTTAGAGGTCATTGCTGTCTGTATTATCAGCGCATCCTGATGATACAGAAAGCAACGCCTATGAAACGTCGGTCATTATCTACAAGACTACACGATAGAAGACAGCCATTTTCAGACTCACCGCTGGAAAACCTCAAATCTTATTAAGGGCGATATATTTAACCCAAAGTCAACAGTGAACATCAACAGGACGTGTGTGGGGGAAGGGGATGATTAATGTGAAGGTCACACTTGTTACTAGGGGTTGTAGTATATCTGGTCTATCAGTTGAAGGAAAATGACAAAGTCCATAGGTTCTTAACCTGAGTTCTGATCTAAACGAGGTTTATAATTTGTTCCATTTGGGTGACGAAGGACAATTTTGATGACTCGCTGTGATTTGTGGCGGGGTTCAATGACAGTAAAGGAGGATACATAATTTAAAAGGGATTTTGTCTGCTTAAACTTGATTACAAAGTAACTTTCTTGGTATCAGTGACTTAGTACTCGGGGTATATCAGTTTGTAACCATTCTTATTAAACACCAAAGAATAAATAGTCTAAAATGAATACGTCAATATATTCGTTCAATTGAATAAATTAACATATTTCTAATTCTCTAGAAATTGAAACATTTTTCTGCTCAAACTTATAAAGTAAGTCGTCACTATCACTTAACTAAGTACCACGCCATCCAAACGTATGGGGGACTGAATGTAAAGATTAACACGTACTTAATTACGGCACTAGATGGATTAAGTTGTTAGCCTCACGCTTCGGCTGCATAACTCCAGGGGAAATAACCCCGGCACTCATTACATAGGATTCAAATCTGGATTTATTAATTTATATGTTCTGTATGATCCTTCAGATAGAATAAGAGATTTTTACAAGGTTTGTATAAATTGTCTTTACAATCTTAAAGTAAAACTGTCTCGCTACACGCCATGTAGGGAAAAGTGTATATGTGTTTATATAAACACACGTAAATTTCGCTATTAACCCTCAAAAACCTTGCCCCACGTACAAAGTAATTTTTTCTATTTTTACAATAATTTATTTACCGTCTTTACACAAACTTAAAAATGTTGTTAAAATTACTTAAAATTATAACATTTTTCCTTAGATACTAGATCTTGTTACATTTTACATTGACGACATGTTTCGAAACATGTCGTCAATGTAAAATGTAACAAGATCTAGTATCTAAGGAAAAATGTTATAATTTTAAGTAATTTTAACAACATTTTTAAGTTTGTGTAAAGACGGTAAATAAATTATTGTATTAATAAACACAAACATGACGCAATTAAGATATAAATTTTTCTATTTTGTGTTTCGCATGATTATCAGCTTAAACAAGGACTATTTCCTTAAACGGCGTTAACCAGTTTATCTAATATTGGTGGGGTATAGTGTTTTCTTCGCGGTACGGACTGAAATCTTGAATATTACTTAGACTATCTTTCGCGCCAGGATAGTCATCTTTGCTGCAAGACAACAGGCGCGTGGTACATAATTTCTTCAATTTATATTCAAAGCTAGTATTCGACAAAGAAAGGGCTTCGAAAGATTTGTATTCAGCCAGCGTGCTCCTGCATCCAAACACTAGAAACGTGTTTTGTTTGAAACACACGAAATTTCCTGAGGTGTTCTGAAGCCACACAGTGCCTCAACATATCTCCGTAGGCGTATAGCTTTAAATAATAAAAGAGCCTTCGATTTGCATTCATGATTTTTCATACACCTTATTCACATATTTATCGTCTAGATTTGTAGAAATGATATATTTACATAAATTTCCCGTTTTGCCCTGGGTTCCCGTACTATTACAGACGTAGATATGTAAACATTCTGATTACTATTTAAAGAGCGTAATAATTCACTCAACAAATTAGATTTCATTCTGACGTTACTATGAAAATATCATTCAATGCATTATATTCGGTAGACAAGTCAATGATTGATTGCAGGGCGAATAGTTCATGATCACTGGTACAGCACGTAAACGACGTCATTCAACTCCCGAATGATAACTGATATATTGCATCGCGGGCTATGACTTCATCAGTATTCGCAGAGGATCATGGGTAATGTCGTCATAACGGAGAATGATAATCTCACTTCACGAATTAGAATATCCCTCTCGATTCTGTTACCATTTGTATAAACTTGAAAGATACTGCTTAATAATCTTCTCCAATGGCATAAAGCCCTTAGAAAATTCAATAAACTTCCGTCCATATCTTCTGGAGTAAATATAAGCATATCTATGGAGACTCATGACGTCATCAGGTCTTACACTAGGTCTTTGGTAATGACGTTATAGCGCGTGGTTCATCCTCATCGTCGCAAGTGAAATGTTTGTTTCTGGAAATTTTTGGTGTGGAAATGTCCGACGTTATCAGTTAGGGCAAGATTTTTATATCTCGCGTTGCTATCAGATTTAAAAGTCTACTTTAATGAGCTTAATTTGAAGCTACAAGACGGAAATCACCTACAGAAACATGTCCGAACTTTTCAGGCCTCTGTGAAATTCAATTTGGTAGTAGCAACAAATTTTGTTTGTTGAATTCCCTAACCACGTGACACAGGATTACGGATCCGTTGATCATGAACTCTGCTCATCAAGAGATCTGAAGAATTTAAGAGACATTGATGAAGCCTTCGCTGCCTAATGTTGTGGTAGGTCAAAGCTTGGTTAAGAATGATTCATATTCTACACAAGTATTACATTGGTCTCGATGTTGGACTTTTTTTTAATTACTGGTAATAAAATAGTTCCACGGTGGTCTAGCGGTTAGAACGCTGGCCTTTTAATCCTGGGGTCTTGGGTTCGATTCCCGGCGGTGCCCGAATTTATAACTTGTGTTGGGCAAGGCCGTGGTCTGGGCAACACGGAGTTTTCCTCCGTGGCATCCCAACAATTACTCCATTCACACACAGAAGAAGGCAATGGCAAACCACTTCTGGATCATCTGCCAAGAACGTATATGAACAGGTCCCAGTCCGAGAAAAGGATGGAAGAATCCTGTTCATATGGACCTGTCGTCAGACAGAACATTAAATTAATATAAATAATAATATAGAATCGTAGCCTTCTGCCATGAACAAAGGCCTATATCCGACCCTGAAGCTACTCAAAGGTTACCCGTGCCTGGTTAAAACCAAACTTTAGTTTCTGGATTAACCCAATTTCAAATAATTACAATTATGAACTTAATTGCTTTGATTTTCCGACAGACCGCTGTGTTCACTCTTCCCGTTTTATAATTCCTAATCTTTCTGTACCATTCTCCCCTCTTTGTTCTTTCTCACCACAATTTTCCATGTTCTCTGTCTCTCTCCGTCCCGGAGAAGTTGGTTTGCTGGCTGATTGATTGCCCGAAGCCTTCGGTGCAGTTTGCCGAAGGCCACAGAGCCTTATCCAGACACCCAGCGACCCTGAATCCGCCCCCTAGCATCCCCTATGAACATTTTATATACCTCATTCCATAAAGAACGTTTAGGATCACACAAACCAGTTACAGACTTAGAGCCCAGTGAAAATACTCTTAAAAAATAACTTATGCAGTTTTAGAATTTGAGATTTGTACTCAAAAGACCAGCCGTGAATTGGGGGTTTTAAGTAACACGTTTTCTTTATAAGATGGTAAAGTTGCGTCATATTGTGATATAATAAGTATATTAAATCTTGTCCGTCTAATCACAATAATTCTTATTAAATATTAAAATATTACAATAATTAACATTTAAAATATTTAAAATATTAAATGATGTCTTTATCGAAATGTTCGATTTACATTAGACCATCATTTTTTCGTGAGAAAACATGAAAACATGAAAAGACGAAAAAATGATGGTCTAATGTAAATCGAACATTTCGATAAAGAACATCATTTAATATTTTAAATATTTTAAATGTTAATTATTGTAATATTTTAATATTTAATAAGAATTATTGTGATTAGACGGACAAGATTTAATATACGTTTTCTTTATTTAGAGTTAAAAACCACAGCCTGGTACTCTGACTTGCAGTCCTGGATTTGACTAATCACTGGATGACGAATCCGCTGACTGCATTGAAAAAGTCATTGATAGTTGATTACTCTGGCGTGTTATTGAACCTGAATGTTGTTCATCATAATCCGTCATTGGTACGTGTCCTCAGACAGCACAAACCTAACCTAACCTTCCCTCACTTCGACTCAGTTTCTATATTAATGGCCTGAAGATGGCGTCAGTATTTTCCTCAGAAACGTTGATATATACCGGTGGTATTCAACCTTTTATGTTCGCGTACCCCCAGATATAATTTCTCTTCAACTTTGTACCCCCAAAGTTGTTGGTGTATAATTCAAGTTATACATAGTATATAATCTACATTTAAAATAAATTACATTACTGATTATTCAGTATTTATCATAAAATAATATATATTTTTTTTAAATTTCACGTACCCACAGATATAATTTCTCTTCAACATTGTACCCCCAAAGTTGTTGGTGTATAATTCAAGTTATACATAGTATATAATCTACATCTAAAATAAATTAAATAAATTTCATTACTGATTATTCAGTGTTTATCATAAAATAATATATTTTTTTTTTTAAATTTCGCGTACCCCCAGATATAATTTCTCTTCAACTTTGTATCCCCAAAGTTGTTGGTGTATAATTCAAGTTATACGTAGTATATAATCTACATCTAAAATAAATTAAATAAATTATATTACTGATTATTCAGTGTTTATCATAAAATAATATATACATTTTAAATTTCACGTACCCCCTAAGATGTCTTCGCGTACCCCCAGATATAATTTCTCTTCAACTTTGTACCCCCAAAGTTGTTGGTGTATAATTCAAGTTATACATAGTATATAATCTACATCTAAAATAAATTAAATAAATTTCATTACTGATTATTCAGTGTTTATCATAAAATAATATATTTTTTTTTAAATTTCGCGTACCCTCAGATATAATTTCTCTTCAACTTTGTATCCCCAAAGTTGTTGGTGTATAATTCAAGTTATACGTAGTATATAATCTACATCTAAAATAAATTAAATAAATTACATTACTGATTATTCAGTGTTTATCATAAAATAATTTTTTTTTTTTTTTTAAATTTCGCGTACCCCCAGATATAATTTCTCTTCAACTTTCTACCCCCAAAGTTGTTGGTGTATAATTCAAGTTATACATAGTATATAATCTACATCTAAAATAAATTAAATAAATTACATTACTGATTATTCAGTGTTTATCATAAAATAATATATTTTTTTAAATTTCACGTACCCTCTAAGATGTATTCGCCTACCTCAGGTTAAATGCCACTTATATATACCACCTGTTTGTCCACACGGCGTTAAACCCAGAACAACATCGAAATCTTCACGGCCTTACGAACCTCAGATCTCTTTTTAAAACCTTTTAGATAACATTAAACTAGTTCTTTATACCAGAGTAGGCCGCAATGTCCAGATCGGCCTAGCGTACGTACGTACGTTCTTAGCTTTCGTATTTCATGGAGATAATTGGTCAACTTCACGTTGCAGATATAACAATTGTGTCCTGCAGGGAAACGAACCCTGGGCGTCCAGTCCGGACTCATGCGTCCTTCTGCTACGTTGACTGGGAGTAATTAGTGCTAAGAACTACGTACGTTCTGACACTCGCTTTGAGGGAATGCGAGAGATTGGCTTTGTTATTGAATGAGAAGGGGGTCGGAAGTTAGGATCGATGAGACTGAATCTCAGAGAAAGGGAAAGTCACGAATATCTCTCTGTTCCACTGGAGAAAGTTAAAACACATAAGAGTCATTATAACTGAACAGAAAATCTTTTAATTAAGAAATGAGACGCTTCAATGTTTGTCCTCTTGTTTAGTTAGGCTAACCAAGTCGAGGACAGGATTAACATGGGACGGAGGACACAGACGTGTGTGAGAAATTAGAAACTGGCAAAACTTCAGTAGCATGTCCTGAAAGGAGACGACATCTTCAGAGACTTCCGACGAAAATGAAAATTTTAAAACTTTAAAGTAACTTTTGTTTTGACAGCTTACATAAACGAACAATTAGTCTATAAAACTAGTCCACATGCCTCGTTTTACCCCTGAACAATTTCTAAATTCACCACGTCATTTTTTTTTAATTTCGGAACAAGGGAATTTATTCGTTCTAACTGAAATCGTCCCAATCATGAACGTAACTATTTATTTATAATACCACTGAAGGGATAAAGCAGTGTTCATTGGAACAATTTTAATTTTCACTGAGTATTCTTCAATTGTCCGACGTGAAGTCTTAAATCAACCTATAAAAAACTCTTATGCCATTGGAGCACGAAGATTCAAGTTACCCCTGTGAACAGGCAGTACGCTGAACAGCATAGAGTCATTTTATTATTGCATAAAATTTATAATTTTCATGCAGTGGGCAATGTTAAAGCACTTGAATTTTGTCTATTTTTTATAGTACTGTTATTATAATTTATTTTCTTATCATTTATTTATTTATTCATCAGATTAAATACCCATTTAACCACGAAGCTTTTTCACGTCTCAACAGTTTAATCACGCATGAATACAACAAACAAAGAGCTTTCAAATAGATTGTGTCATGGGGCAGAAGCTTAGACACTTAAAGTGACGTAAGTCCGACACTCTTCTGTACTCGTGTAGAGTTCCACAAATAAGTACTGTATATATGATCTCCCTAAAAAATTCTCGTGCTTTTAATTTTCAACCTCCTTGTCGCGCATGGGAATGCGACTGGGTGCCATTTTCCGAAGTTTCGTTCAATTCTCTCGCCTCAGTGTTCTGAACTTTCTAGTGAGTAAGAAATTAATTCCAGGGAAATTAATATCACAAGGGTCAAATCAGTCGATAGAGGTGGGAGTCCCAGCGCCGGTATTTATTCTTATTTCTGACTAAACGCCGTATTATCGAAATTTTTGTACGGGAAGGTGCATTTTCATTGGGCAAAAATAATTTGTCCGATCAAAAATTTGGTCTTCAACGACAGCGTTGAGGTTAGCATTCAGAATCTCTAAGGATTATCTATAATAACTGATTACCAGCTTATGCTTAGCGTATATTACATTCGATATAAGAATAATTTATTTCTGTTTGACTTCTGATGTTGATAGTCCTGAAGGATGCAGAATGTCATTATCATTCGTTTCTTTTTTAAAAAAATGCCGTGAACGTATTGAAATATCTAAAAAAAATTATTTTCTCTGAGTTCCTAACCTAACCCAACCTAATCTAACCTAACCCAACCTAACCTAACCTAACTCAACCTAACCTAACCCAACCTAACCCAACCTAACCTAACTCAACCTAACCCAACCTAACCTAACCCAACCTAACCTAACCTAACCTAACCCAACCTAACCCAACCTAACCTAACTCAACCTAACCTAACCTAACCCAACCTAACCTAACCAACCTAACCCAACCTAACCCAACCTAACCCAACCTAACCTAACCTAACCTAACCCAACCTAACCTAACCAACCTAACCCAACCTAACCTAACTCAACCTAACCTAACCCAACCTAACCTAACCCAACCTAACCTAACCCAACCTAACCTAACTCAACCTAACCTAACCCAACCTAACCCAACCTAACCTAACCTAACCCAACCTAACCCAACCTAACCTAACCAACCTAACCCAACCTAACCTAACTCAACCTAACCTAACCCAACCTAACCTAACCCAACCTAACCTAACTCAACCTAACCTAACCCAACCTAACCTAACCTAACCAACCTAACCCAACCTAACCTAACTCAACCTAACCTAACCCAACCTAACCTAACCCAACCTAACCTAACCCAACCTAACCTAACTCAACCTAACCTAACCCAACCTAACCTAACTCAACCTAACCTAACCCAACCTAACCTAACCCAACCTAACCTAACCCAACCTAACCTAACTCAACCTAACCTAACCCAACCTAACCTAACCCAACCTAACCTAACCCAACCTAACCCAACCCAACCTAACCTAACCTAATTCAACTTAACCTAACCCAACCTAACCTAACCTAACCCAACCCAACCTAACCTAACCCAACCTAACCTAACCTAACCTAACCTGCCCAACACTGCACGAAGGACAGCTTAGCAGAAAAACAACCCAAATCCTTGCGATTACTTGATCTGAATCATGAGGTCACGTGATGCAACATGATCCACTCCTCGCCAGTGTTTCCATCAGCTGCACTGGAACACCAATGCAGTCATTTAATTGTCAGACGTAGCAGATAATAGGACGGCAGTGGGTAACGCCATTTCACTAGCAATTTGTGAATCAACCTTCCTGGAAACCGAACCCCCTACCAATCCCTGTGAATAGCCGCCAGGGGCTTCCTTCCTCCGTACTACATTCTCGACAGTCCGTCCCCCTAATTGATACACATTGCTCCTGATTAATGTAGGTACGTCACAAGGGACCATCTCCCATTTCTAATTTACCTTCGCCTTCTTCCTGTATTTCTCTTTCCTTCAGTCAAGCAAATTGAGAAACACACACACAGTAAAACCTCTCTAAGTTGGACACTTACGGTTCCATGAAAATGTGTCCAACTTACAAGGGTGTCCAAGGTAGAAGAAAAAATAATCCTTTTAGACCGTGGTGTAATGACAAACTACTCTAGGCTTACTAGAATTAATGACAATAATAATAATAATAATTTGAAACCCACTCCCATGCAATGCACATTACAACCCAGTCCCAATTAAATTTTCTAAAGTTAATTTCACAAATTCTCGCTTCCCCATATCAAAAAAGAAAAATCCCATTCCTGTTAATACAGTCTGACCTCAAGGGCAATCAGAGTATTCATCAGTCAGAAATTCGAAAATTGAAAAAAAAATGTAACTGTAAACATTTCCCTGAGAAGCACTGAAGTTAAGTGCATGAACCTGTCCAACTTACAACAAAGGGGGTGTCCAAGTTACAGAATAAAGATGTGTCCATAATATAGGGTATTGTGGATATTCGCCGGTTTCAATTAAAAGTGTCCAATATAAAGGAGTGTCCAATATAGAGGGTGTCCAACTAGAGGGGATTTACTGTGTATATATATAATGGATAAATTATAATTATACAAAGAAGTATTTTAACAAAGCTTGTATGTCCCACCAAGTCCCCCCCCCCTCCGATTCTTGTAGAATCCTCAGTCCTTCTTCATTTCCCTCAAGAACCCATAACAAGCCAGTTTAAATCCGTCCACGAGGTGTCACGTTATTTCTTCAAAATCCATAAAATATTTTCCTCCCATCTGGGTCGTCCAAGCGGTCTCTTCCATTCAGATATTTGGATTGAAATGTTGTTAACAATCTCCTCTCTCTCCGTGCGTGTTACATGCCTCGCCCATCTCATTTTCCTCGATGTAATCACCGTAATAGCATACAGTGAGCTCAGTCAGTGACTCACTACGGACTGGACGACCGGGGTTCGATCCCCGACGGGGGCAGAGGATTTTTCCTGTAGCCTCTGCGTCCAGACCGATTCTGGGGTCCACCCAGCCTCCTATCCAATGGGTACCGGGGTCCTTTCCAGAGGCGTGACGCTAACCACTCAACCCCATCTAGTGGCGAGGTTATGAATGAATAGGAGCTATAATCTCTCCTCCCTGGATGCCTAGATGGCGCGTAAAGAAATGAAAACGAGAATAGCATTTATTCATCTCACATTGGGACAGATTGGATTTGACGGGGGTGTGGATTAACACTGCTGTTTCTTGGGAAAAGACAGTCCAACATATTTACGTAGACGGTAAAGTCAGACTCTAAGACGCTCGTGTTAGGAAGCTTTGTATGCACACCGCAAGAAATTCTATTATCGACGACAAATGTGAACAGAATAATAAATTTAAGGTTCTACAATAAGGTCTTGGAAATGACAGTTTTACAACGCTTCGGTGGGATTGCCTGCCGTCTTCCCCTCGACGGCGCCGTTATTTACGACGTCCCTTAATTCAGATTCTGTAATCAACCCACCCCTCCTCACACTCCATCGCACTCCCTCTAGCTTCAGGAAACCAGAGTTCAGACCTCGTTAGGCACGACAGTTCGAAGTGTCTCTCAACCTTCCACATACTCAGACTTCCTGAGTTCAAGGACGGAGACCAACCACCGATGACTCAGATTAGATTAGTTCAATAGGTGGCCACCTAACGACGCCACTAGACACTGTCGGAAATGTTAATATCGCTCGTGATTAATTGGTAACATATGAAATAAAACGCCCATAGCAAAATTTAACTTACGCGTTGTCCAAGGAAAATAAGGAGACCCTCAGTATATGAACCGGGGACCTCTCAAATATAAACCAGGAATGACAGTCGCAAAATCCATTCATTTGACGCCATCTTGTTCAGAAATAGTCCGAAAGTTTTTAAAATGTCTGCCATTGCGTTAGGGGTTAGCAATCGGTACTTAAACATAAATTAATGTATTGATCCCTTAAAGTAATAACTTTTTTCATAAAAATCTTAACCAGTTTGTTTATTTCAATTAAATTGACGTTTAGACTATGAGATCATTTCTAAGCTTGTTTTGGATTGAAATATGAAGGCAAAGTTATTTCAGCGTGACGGAAAGAAAGTAGGAAAATGGGACTGAGGAACTTTTTAATTTGGATAATAATGACCTCTGAAACGTCGGTAAACTTCTATCAGACTACACGGCGTTACAACCCAGAATAAGACAGCTATCTTCAGGTTTACATATTGCTCGAAAATTTTCATTAACAAAATCAATCATTAGCCGGATAACTGAAACAATTTTTGCTACTGTAATCTTTCATTATCAGGTTTAATTAATTTCCCCTGGTAGATTGTTTGGAAACGAGAAATGCCGTCAGATATATTGATCAGACGGACACAGACTTTAGCAGGGTAATTCTATTGGAAAACCTTAAGTTGGAAGACCGAATATGAGATGGTGCAACTTTTAGTATTGCTGGTGTTGAATCTTGGGTTTATAGATCAACAGCGACTTAAGAATTATTTCTTTCACGAATAATCAGCGATTCTGTTAAGTAGAGTGTAATCTCAGTGTCCATCTTGTGGACAGGCTTCGAGGATTGATTAATTGGTGGTGTCTGTTAAAGTCACGTTAGGGCCTTTTAGTGACGAAAGAGTTGATGAGGTTAATTAAAGTTACGTCATTATTCACCACGTCAGAATGCTGAAAGTCTGTTTTACATAAAGAAACTATTAAACTTTCATTTCTATCCTCCATATTGTAATTCTAGTAATTCGTATGAGGTCGATCATTTCACAATTCGGAAATAATTAAAAGTGCATTTTTGTGGCAATGTTTGGTGGTCGATAGAGGAGGTGCCTCCAATTATGAAGGGAATCTGCGAATATATTAAGTAAGGAGTCGCGGACAATCGATAAGGGGTGGTCCTCCATTTTGGGGGTTGGTCGTGAGGCTATTACTGTCAAAAAATAGATTAAGAAATCTCCTTTATGTGAGGATACCAAGGTCTGTCAAGGACTGCACAGCCAAGAGAAGAAAAACTTATCAAATTACTTTGCAAAGATGTGATGGAATGTGTAATGTAACCTTAAACGCCAAGCGTGACCTTTGTAACATGGGGCTTCGTTGTTTCGTGATTCTTCAACCTTCTTTAACTGTAGAATTAATTAATGTGTAGTAATTGTTTTTAACTCAGTTCGTCAAACTTTTAAATTTGTAAAATTAATTTCACATTTTGGAAATCTTTTTGAATGTGCATAAGTAGCAGTTATGCTACTATATTTTTTTATTTAGTGTTCTGTCTGACGACAGGTCCATATGAACAGGATCCTTCCATCCTTTTCTCGGACTGGGACCTGTTCATATACGTTCTTGGCAGATGATCCAGAAGTGGTTTGCCATTGCCTTCTTCTGTGTGTGAATGGAGTAATTGTTGGGATGCCACGGAGGAAAACTCCGTGTTGCCTAGACCACGGCCTTGCCCAACACAAGTTATAAATTCGGGCACCCCCGGGAATCGAACCCGAGACCCCAGGATTACAAGGCCAGCGTTCTAACCGCTAGACCACCTCATCTTATTATTATTTAGTGTTCTGTCTGACGACAGGTCCATATGAACAGGATCCTTCCATCCTTTTCTCGGACTGGGACCTGTTCATATACGTTCTTGGCAGATGATCCAGAAGTGGTTTGCCATTGCCTTCTTCTGTGTGTGAATGGAGTAATTGTTGGGATGCCACGGAGGAAAACTCCGTGTTGCCTAGACCACGGCCTTGCCCAACACAAGTTATAAATTCGGGCACCGCCGGGAATCGAACCCGAGACCCCAGGATTACAAGGCCAGCGTTCTAACCGCTAGACCACCGTGGCTTATGTTACTATGACATACGACAATGTTAGCAGATTTATAGACACAGATTGGTTGTGATTAAGAGCTACATGTTTCGACCCCAGTGAGTCATCTTCGGACTCTATATAATGCATTGGATCTAGAAGGAGAGGAGTATTTTTATTTTACGTGTGAGTGATAAGATTCTGTCACTACTAAAACATTGTAAATTAAAAATAAAAAATTGTACAGTTGGGTCTAACGTTATATATAAAATTGCTTTCCTCCAAAAATTTAAATAAAAATTTTGTTGATTAATATATATGGAAGATATTATGACATTTACAATAAAAACGCATTTATGCGTAAAAACGTTGTTTGAACCAAATTTAGAATGTTATTTTGTGGATCTTTATTTAAGCGATGTTAAAGGTACAAGCACGACAAATATTTTGTATATTGAGTGAGGATAGCGTGGTTATCGTTCGTTCGGACCATGACCGTGTTTTATCGGTCTCCAGGTTAATGCCAGTAAATTTTCTATTGTTCCTGTGTGTGTTGCTCTAATGTAATTATTATTTATACACTCGAAGTCTGTAATTTTATGTAATGTTTTAATTCAATGATTTATGATAATTCGTCATTTTTAAATTAACTTGTTATAAATTAAGCACTCATATTAAATAAGAAAGATTTTTTTATTTCTGTTTTAGAAGTTAGGTCAAAAACGTAGATATTTGTGGCTGGAAGATAATTGTAAGGGAAATTATTTAAATCGAAGTTGGAATGACAAACCAGATATGCCAAAATGAACTTAACGTAGTCACATTAAGACTGTTGAATCAATGAAAGTAATCAATTTGTTTTTGTTCTGTACGAAATGAATATTTTTATGTTTGAGATGTTTACAAAAACTTATTAACCTATTCAACTTCGTGGATGTCTTCTTTAAATTAGTGTTTATACGATTTTTCTTATATATTAGATTCATGTTTCTTACATCGTGTTAATAACAAGTTGTAATTATAGAATTTTATTATTCACAATAATTATAAAATCCTGACGTGTCCTCACTTGGCTTTGGTACGAATGTGTTCTTTAATGTACGTCGTATTTTTCTTGTAATAAGAAAGTATCAGATGAGCTGAAACGTAATTCATTACACAACACAGATCTGTCTTATGATTTGTGATGTGTATATAAAAAAATAGACATGAAACTGTAGCATGTGAACGACGTTTCAGAATTATTGCCTGCGTTAGAAAATAAGAGGGTTTCCAGCAAAACGCGATGTCTGGTTGGGGGGATTTTAGAGTCATAGATCAGTCTCGGCAGATGGAGCGATACGGCTCAGCGCTTGTGGGGGGGGGGGGGGGGGGGGGGGCACAGCAGCGCTGCCAAGCGGAGTAGCTGACAGTCGACACGAGACGCTGTGAGCCGATTCATTATATATCGATGTTGTTAACAGCTGCAGGAAGGCACTTAACTTCGGATATTATGAGTGTATCATGGGTCGTGACAGTTCAGTCAATATAATGACCAGGCTACTGCGCAGGAATACCGGGGTTCGATTTCCAGGCGGGAAGAATTTTTCTCAAATCATCTCTGGGGTCCACACAACCAAACCTCCTACTCAAATGTCTGTAGGACTTGAAACTGGTTTATTATATGAGGATGAATTTTTGTGTGTATCACCTTATTTCAGTTCACCATCCTAACAATATTTGGTGAAGAGTACAATGTCCGAAGATCCTCGCTTTGCAGTTGTCTTCTGTCACTGCCGCCATTTTATGTCTAAATATCCTCCTCGTTCCCGTTTTTCTCAAGCATTTTTAACTACGTTCTTCTCTCTGGACGTAATAATTAGTTTCACATATAAGCTATAGAAAAAGGAAGGTAAAGTTACTCTCTTGTACACTTTATTACTTTAATTTTTAGATTATAGACAATTCTGAAGTGAATGACAACTATCAGCGTTATAGAAACTGTACCTTTTATCTGTATAAATCATGCAGGACTGTGACACTGATTGCATGTGGGTTCACGTTAAGGAAGATTTGTTCCACACTACTACAATTACAGTCATTATTAAAAATGATATGTTTTGCAGTTGAAACAACTGAAATAATAGCACGTAAAACCATTGTCGATTAGTTTATTCCACACGAATATCAGAAGCTAGCACACACAGACTTCAAAATGAAATATAAATCCACACCTCTTCGCTGACAGCAATAATCCAGACCTACGACAACGCAACTTCCTTCATTATGCAGTAACTGTTTCTAGAAATTTCTCCACAGTTCTACTTTTACCCCTCAATAGTAACATGACGTTCCCATAAAACGTCACATGATCGGTAAGTTGCGCGCGCACATAGCCAGCCGGCCGTACGGTCTGCGGGGATGATGTGACGGTTCCCTGACGTAATCATGCACATTGTCGAGATTTTGCTACAATATTTTTAATTGATGTGCTGTTATTAAATTAAAATGTATGAGACGGGATCTCCGCGGCACCAGAACGTTTCAAGAACACTGTCGACGTTCAAGTTAACCAGAAGAAGGATCAGATCATGCCCGCATAATTTTGAACCATTAGGTCCATTTTCCTTTGTCAACCACAGGTACTACGTTGATATTTTACTTAGCGTCACTGAGTCTGCGCAATGCAACGCAAAATAATAAAAAAAAAAGCCACTCGCGAGTGAACATTACGATGTTGGTACCGCGCAATTAAACACGGTTTCTACTCAGATATAAACAGTTGTAACTATTTCTACATTTCCGAAGATTAAAATAACAGGTGACTGAAAGAATATTATAAAAGAGCCTTTAAAGGCAAACTGTAGTTTTAAAAATATGCTCCCTTATCACGCTTTAAATGACAAGTCATCGTTAAATTATATAAATAAAGAATCAAACCTACGGAACGTAATAATTCCCTATAAAATCGGAGTAGAATTCCCGGCCAATAACAATCCAGCCTTTTTTTTGAAAATGGGAAATTTATTTTGGTGTTGGCTCGACCGTATTTCGAGATTCATATTTGCAAAGTCAACAACGTCCTGCATTACGTAAGATCCATTTTAATATTATCTCAATAAACTAAACACGAAAATAAAGTCTGGAGTAGCTTTGGGTACTTTTATAAACAGACACTTGCTTCGAATAAATAAACAAAAAAAATCTTTTTTTCAATCTATATCAAGTTTATGAGGTTCAAAATCCTACATAAAACAGTAATGGCTCCCAAATTTGAATTTTTTTTTCTTTAATGGCGTTATCATCGTGTCGGATGTTACGATAATAAAATAAGATGTAATTGAATGTACTCTCTCAGCATTTGGTAAAACCTCAGTCAATATAACAAATTTCCGAGTCGAGGATTGAACTCGGTACCCCCTAAACACGCAACGGGGGGGCCTTAAACTTTATGAAGATGACCACAGGTATTTTATATGTTTCAACTTCTGAGCGGTCAATGACTGGATTCTATCCTCTGTTTACTGCAAACTAAATAAATCTGTTAATTATGACGTGACCAGGACCAATTAAAATATATATTTTACGTAGAGACAAGCCTCTTAAACATCCCGAATATAATTTCTATACAGAATACAATTATAGAGGACTGAACCTGATGATAACCACCTTGCCCCCTCTTAATAATTACTACTCATATAAATTCATCCAATTGCTCTGTTTGGATAAATCAATATGCGATGTTTAAATTGGAACGGCTAGTTGGCTAGCCTGAATTAAAGGGGGATATATCGTAAAGAAGGTGTGTGATGTTAACCACTCAATTGGTTCCCAGCTCAGTTACAATTCCACCCTTCCACAATCCACCGATTTTCTCAGAGTCCCGGATCAATGCAATTTAGGAGAGAGGATAGTAATCAGACTAATGAAATTCACAACGCTGCCACCAGGATGCGCTGGGGAGGAGGATTATCGATACACACATTATCTAGCATTTCGATAGTCTTTTGTTTGTTTCCGTGCGTGTGTACTAGGAGAGAATTAGTTTAAATGTGTAAAATTACCACCCGTGAAAGGCAAAGTATGTGAATAGATCACGTGTTGAAATGGTAAGTGCGTTTTACGTCATCAGAGATCTGGTCTTGTTTCGATTTCAGTCTGGTAAACCTAACGTGGAACGTATCGTGAAATTCTGGGACTGTAAATAATTTACCCCTATGTCAATAAATTTCCCCAGTGTTTAACGAACTTATTCACAAGAGTAAATTTTTGGTTCTGTAGTTTGAGCCGAACGCCACGGTGGTCTAGCGGTTTGAACGCTGGCCTTGTAATCCTGGGGTCTCGGGTTCGATTCCCGGCGGTGCCCGAATTTATAACTTGTGTTGGGCAAGGCCGTGGTCTAGGCGACACGGAGTTTTCCTCCGTGGCATCCGAACAATTACTTCATTCACACACAGAAGAAGGCAATGGCAAACCACTTCTGGATCATCTGCCAAGATCGTATATGAACAGGTCCCAGTCCGAGAAAAGGATGGAAGGATCCTGTTCATTTGGACCTGTCGTCAGACAGAACACTAAATAATAATAAGATGAGGTGGTCTACCGGTTAGAACGCTGGAATTGTAATCCTGGGGTCTCGGGTTCGATTCCCGGCGTTGCCCGAATTTATAACTTGTGTTGGGCAAGGCCGTGGTCTAGGCAACACGGAGTTTTCCTCCGTGGCATCCCAACAATTACTCCATTCACACACAGAAGAAGGCAATGGCAAACCACTTCTGGATCATCTGCCAAGAACGTATATGAACAGGTCCCAGTCCGAGAAAAGGATGGAAGGATCCTGTTCATATGGACCTGTCGTCAGACAGTACACTAAATTAATATAATAGTTTGAGCCGATAAATTACAGTTTCTTTAAAACACCTCGGTCATTTACCCACATTAAGTAGCCCGGAATTTTGACTGGAGTGATTTAAGAAAAGCTACGAAATCTTATCCAAATGCCCGGATTTTTGGTGGATTTTCGATTCTCGGACCTTGCGAATAAAAAACAACTCAGTAACAGTATGTAAAATATGGAAGGATCTCACCGCTATAGACAGATAAATGTCGAGATAAAATGAATAATATTCCTGCGTTTTATTTGAAAGACCGGCTATTCCTAACGACGTTTTTGTCAGTCACTCCTTAAACTAGAACACTTTCGTTTCCTTCCCAGTTCATATCGTATTAACGATTCGACAAATATATGAAATTAGCCATTAACAATTATTTATTTTAATCCGTCTGATGACAATATAATTTTTTATTTAAAATTTCTTATAATTAAGATAATAAAATATCATTGATGTTCTATATCGATTGATCGATTTACATTTCGGAAACATTTACACAACATGTTTCGGTTTTTATAAAACCATCATCAGGTGTAAAATATATCTAAGAACTTAAAACTCAATTATGATTTCTGTAGTTTTTTGGTGATGTTTCATTACGTTTGTTTTTAAAATTTTTGGGCGAAGGTGTTGTTTTTCTTAAATGTTATTAGATGTACATATCGGCCTGTAAGTAAATGATTGAAAGAAACACTAAAGAATTTGAAAGAATTTATAAAATAATTTAGAGAATAAAATGCAAAATATATAGATTATAGTTAGAAAGTATCAATAAAATAGAAATAAAAAAAAAATAAATAAAAAATTATATTGTGATCAGACGGATTAAAATAAATAATTGTTATAATATTCACAATATGACGCAATTACACTATCTTATGAAATTAGCCAATTAATTCGTTGAAATTTACATTCCAATTAGCAGAGCCTTCGAGTAAATTCGACAAAGGATTACACTTCTTATAAATAATTATTGCCCGACAGATCAACACAGGTCTGTCACTTCGATACATATCGTTGTATATCATAAAAATAATTTACCGTCTTTATTTCTAAACCTAAAATTTTCATGGAGACTCGAACACAGGACTTTCAAATACACAATTTTAGCCTTGGCGATATTTTTCTGTCGTGCTTAGTTGTCAGTACACATAAATTATCCTCACCGGATCTCGAAGCCAAGATGCTTCCTCGGAGTTTTGACCTCTTTTAAACACTTTTCAGGTGTCAAAGAATGCAGATTGTAAGTTTGGTCAAAATCGGTAAATCAGTTTTCGAGCTATAAGAAAATGCTCACATAAACGATTTCAGTTTTGCATACGAGGCGATTGAAATGTCCAGTACAGTACTTAAGGAATGTAAATCATTATTTCTCCAATTTTCCTACGATTTTACATGCTGCCCTGAGCCAGACAGATTGAATCGAATCCCCACACCTCAAACTTCCCTAAGATCAACTTTAATATTATCCTCCAATCTACGCCAAGGTCGTCAGAGTGAACCCATTTATTACGATCTTAAAACGTTGCATACCGTGCAGTGTCGAATATCTAAAATATAAGATCATGCATACAAACAAACTGTTTATACTTTAATAAACACTGTTCCAAACGCGTTTCGACCTCATGAGGTCATCATCAGGGGAGAAAACATATGTCTATTAAAATCGTACAGTTCACAAATCAGTGTGTTGTTATAAAACTCTGAGCATAAAGACGTTGGAGTCATAAACGTTCTGTTAATTTAAAATATTTTGCTTTTTACTGGTTTTATAGATGTGGAATTTTTTTAAAAAAATTCAAGCATTTTGACTTTGGAAGTTATTCTTAATACGTCCACGATATCTTCCATGGGGCCGTATTCGTGTCCGTGTTTCGAGGATGTGTTGAGCGTATTTTGAATGTAATGTCGTTGAAACGTTCTTTAAATCTGGTTTTAAATTCCCTATCGGTTTGGCCAATGCATTTTTTTTATTTGTAGTGTTCTGTCTGACGACAGGTCCATATGAACAGGATCCTTCCATCCTTTTCTCGGACTGGGACCTGTTCATATACGTTCTTGGCAGATGATCCAGAAGTGGTTTGCCATTGCCTTCTTCTGTGTGTGAGTGGAGTAATTGTTGGGATGCCACGGAGGAAAACTCCGTGTTGCCTAGACCACGGCCTTGCCCAACACAAGTTATAAATTCGGGCACCGCCGGGAATCGAACCCGAAACCCCCAGGATTACAAGGCCAGCGTTCTAACCGCTAGACCACCTCATCTTATTATTATTTAGTGTTCTGTCTGACGACAGGTCCATATGAACAGGATCCTTCCATCCTTTTCTCGGACTGGGACCTGTTCATATACGTTCTTTTCAGATGATCCAGAAGTGGTTTGCCATTGCCTTCTTCTGTGTGTGAATGGAGTAATTGTTGGGATGCAACGGAGGAAAACTCCGTGTTGCCTAGACCACGGCCTTGCCCAACACAAGTTATAAATTCGGGCACCGCCGGGAATCGAACCCGAAACCCCCAGGATTACAAGGCCAGCGTTCTAACCGCTAGACCACCTCATCTTATTATTATTTAGTGTTCTGTCTGACGACAGGTCCATATGAACAGGATCCTTCCATCCTTTTCTCGGACTGGGACCTGTTCATATACGTTCTTTTCAGATGATCCAGAAGTGGTTTGCCATTGCCTTCTTCTGTGTGTGAATGGAGTAATTGTTGGGATGCAACGGAGGAAAACTCCGTGTTGCCTAGACCACGGCCTTGCCCAACACAAGTTATAAATTCGGGCACCGCCGGGAATCGAACCCGAGACCCCAGGATTACAAGGCCTTGCCTTGCCTTGTCTTGTCTTCTTGAATTGCGCTTTGACATTCGTGTTTTTTAATATTATGGTGAGTTTTCTAATAATATTACCAAAGAATGTGAAGCTGGACCATATTTTCTTACTTATGGTGAGTTGCGATACATTGATAGGGGGTTTAGGTGTTTTGAGTAAGTCATAGAATTTTCAGAACGTCTCTCAAATTATAACTATTCTTGGATAAGTTTAGTTTCTTTACCAAACTCCTCTTTGGCAATTGGTATTTTATATAATCTGTTTACAAGAAAATTACTGAGAATTTGGGTTTTCTGTAGGTACCTAATTGACATTTTTTGTGTCTGTGTGGATGGTGAGGTCTTAGAAGTTAATTTTGTAATTATTTTATATTTCTGTGTTGTATTTGACTGGTTATGCATGTTGTTATAATCGTATAAAATGTGTTTAGCTGTTGTGAAATATTCGTAAAAAATAATTAAAACGTCATCTACGTACCTAGAGACTTCGCTCCTTGATTATGTCTGAGTAGAATTTCTTTTCGATTTGCTGTAAGAAAATTTCTGCTAGAATACTAGAAATAGTGAGCGGTGTTTTATAACAACGCATTGATTTATGAATTGTATGATTTTAATAGACATATGTTTTCTCCCCTGATGATGACCTCATGAGGTCGAAAAGCGTTTGGCACAAAGTGTTCTTTAAAGTGTAAAGAGTTTTGTTTGTATACATAATTTTATATTTTAGGTATTCATTAAGAACGAAATTTTGAAATGTAGTTTTTATCTCCCATTCCTTCTACATGCCCCGCCCATATCTTCCTCAATATCATCATCCTTATTCGGTGAACTGCAAACATTTGCCGGTTCCTGAATCGGTTCTGTCACAATCCTCTTCTCTAAGGTAAGCCGTCATTTGAAATTCGAATATAACAAGCGTTATGGGAATTTGCATGTGGTCTGGAAACACGGATTACATTACTAAATAATCCTGAAAGGGCTTCCAATTGCATAGTTTCTCACAAGACTCACGTCTTTGCTGTGAATCTGTATAATTTTTTTCCTCAGGCATTACGAAGAATTTTTCCTTTACAATAATTCAAAGCATATACAGGGTGATTCCAAAGTCTTAAACAATACTTAAAGAATGTTCTTGGGGAGATAATCTAGTGTTAAAACGTAAATAAAAGTTGCTATCATTACCAAATTACGTGTTTATATTCGTATCGTTAGTATTATTGTAAGTGTATATTTTTACATATTTTTGACATGATATGTACCTTAATTTCCATGGTTACAATGAGAGACAGAAATAAGATTCAGCCCTTTGTAATGTTTTTCGTTCGCCACCTTTCCTGTGGTGACGACGTGTCTGGACCTCTGGTGAGGATTCTGATAACTACGCTTCAACGGTCTGTCTCAGAGAACTTACTCGACCTTGAAGCCATGACGTCATGCTGAGACGTGTCTCACTGTTGGCTTAACGTGCATGATATCTTATACGATGATTGTGTTAAAAGAGAGCCGATAACATAATAAATTCTAATGAAATATTAAAATATAAGATTGTAACTAGAGACTACAGCTTTAAATCGCCCTGAACGTACCTTGAACTGGCACTAAAATTGTGTATTTAAGATACGGTTCTACATATTATTGTAAAACGACGTTTCGGAGATGGGACTCTATCTCCGTCTTCAGGTTCCTACACAGTTGGGCCCACTAGATAGAGCTAATCCCTGTCTCCGGACGATAGGGATTAGCTCTATCTAGTGGGCCCAACTGTGTAGGAACCTGAAGACGGAGATAGAGTCCCATCTCCGAAACGTCGTTTTACGTTTTATATTTACTAGACGATGGATAATATCGAAGGAAAAAGTCCGGAGATAGGGATTAGCTCTATCTAGTGGGGCCAACTGTGTAGGAACCTCTAGACGGAGATAGAGTCCCATCTCCGAAACGTCGTTTTACGTTTTATATTTACTAGACGATGGATAATATCCAAGAAAGGTCCGGAGATAGGGATTAGCTCTATCTAGTGGGCCCAACTGTGTAGGAACCTCTAGACGGAGATAGAGTCCCATCTCCGAAACGTCGTTTTACGTTTTATATTTACTAGACGATGGATAATATCCAAGAAAGGTCCGGAGATAGGGATTAGCTCTATCTAGTGGGCCCAACTGAGTAGGAACCTTAAGACGCAGATAGAGTCCCATCTCCGAAACGTCGTTTTACGTTTTATATTTACTAGACGATGGATAATATCCAAGAAAGGTCCGGAGATAGGGATTAGCTCTATCTAGTGGGCCCAACTGTGTAGGAACCTGAAGACGGAGATAGAGTCCCATCTCCGAAACGTCGTTTTACGTTTTATATTTACTAGACGATGGATAATATCCAAGAAAGGTCCGGAGATAGGGATTAGCTCTATCTAGTGGGCCCAACTGTTTAGGAACCTGAAGACGCAGATAGAGTCCCATCTCCGAAACGTCGTTTTACGTTTTATATTTACTAGGTCCGGAGATAGGGATTAGCTCTATCTAGTGGGCCCAACTGTTTAGGAACCTGAAGACGCAGATAGAGTCCCATCTCCGAAACGTCGTTTTACGTTTTATATTTACTAGACGATGGATAATATCCAAGAAAAGTCCGGAGATAGGGATTAGCTCTATCTAGTGGGCCCAACTGTGTAGGAACCTGAAGACGGAGATAGAGTCCCATCTCCGAAACGTCGTTTTACGTTTTATATTTACTAGACGATGGATAATATCCAAGTAAATTTTTATACAATTGACTCTTCACCATCGTCAAGAAGTTTTAGATTTGATATAGAAAGAAATTAAGGAATCTGAGATCGAGATAAGATTAAGAGAGCTTAGACTATGGGAAATGTACCGGGGTGTGGTCGCGGTACTCAGTTTCTCCTCAGTCACTCTCTCGGTCCGTGACAGTGCATCTGTGTTTGCCAGAGATAGCGGAAATTTGTTAATCCGGGTGACGAATTGCCGGATGATATCGTTTGAAATTACGTGGGGGGGAGGGAGATGTTTTGGGGATTTTACTGGCCTCAGTAGGTTCATTGACCTCTTTTCAGCCCACACAGAACCTTTTTAACATTCGCGAAGTACGTGTGCAGCTGATCACAGGCGAGGTGGTTGACCGTCAGACTGCAGCTGAACGAACATGCGCACTCCGCACGCGCCGTAGTGGAGGGGGTAATGGCTATAAAGCGTTATAATGGAGTACCTGTGACGAGTGAGTGGGAACACAGCATGAATATGCCGGAATAAGGACTTAATGACTTATCACGCTTATTTATGTGTTTTGAATGAGTATTTTGGTGTAGTTTCGGGAACGGGAAATTATATTTCGTCATGCTAATAGACTCGCATTCATTTTTTTTAAACAGCTGCGATATAAATGTAACTTATACATCTCATTCGGATTAACCCTTTGAAGCCGAAGATCGTCTGAATATTATTTATGAATTCAGTCCGTACCGCGAAGAAAACACCACACCTCACCATTACGAAAATCAGCTGGTTAACCCTTTGAAGCCGAAGCTCGTCTTCATAATATTTACGAATCCAGACCGTACCGCGAAGAAAACACTTCACTTAACCATTAGAAGTCGAATCAGGCGGTACCACATAAGATTTAACAAAAGAACATCCCGGTCAAAGCCTTAACGAAGGTCAGATATGAAGGAATGGTTTGTCCTGAATGTCGTCATGTCTGAAAGTTAACTTCAAGCATATTATACAATGTTTTAAATAAACGCTACCCTGTGATCCGACGTGGATGAATGGCGTAGAACTCTACTTTGTCCTGACGCCAACTAGTGAGCATTATTTGTACCAACAAACTCAACGCGGCGACTCGACCGGAACGTTTATGCAGTTAGTAAGCCGAACCAGTTAGTTTACCTTCGTAATCAAACCCACAATCGCGTGACTAAGAATACACCGAGCAATTATCTGTTTCCACCGCTAAATCTGCAACACCTGGGAAGCTACAGACCGATGCGAAGTGGATAAGAAGCTAGCCAGATGTTACGACGAACCGGGAATGGATCGCGTTTTCATGCCGAATTATCAGTCCTGAAAAGTACGTAAGAATTCTTAACGCGCTCATTATATTTATTTAGTGTTCTGTCTGACGACAGGTCCATATGAACAGGATCCTTCCATCCTTTTCTCGGACTGGGACCTGTTCATATACGTTCTTGGCAGATGATCCAGAAGTGGTTTGCCATTGCCTTCTTCTGTGTGTGAATGGAGTAATTGTTGGGATGCCACGGAGGAAAACTCCGTGTTGCCTAGACCACGGCCTTGCCCAACACAAGTTATAAATTCGGGCACCGCCGGGAATCGAACCCGAGACCCCAGTCCACCCCAACCCTCACAAAATATCTCCCTTAATTTAACCCTTCAATATATTTCTCGGTCTTCCGTGTGCAATTGTCTTAATAAAATTCTACGTTCTTTCTGCATGTCCAGCCCATAGCAGCCTCTCAAATTTCACATGTTTTAAGAGTGCGAAAAAAAAATTTGTAACTTTTAAATCACGAAGTTTCTCGTTACGCAATGAGCCTAACCGATTTCTTAAATTAAAATATAAATTAATAATTTATTTTTTTATGTAAGCGTGCCAATCTGGTTGCAGACACTACGTTCGATAAACTCTTACTTGAGAATCAATTTGAATAAGTTCCAAATCTGAATAAAAATGCGTGAACATCCGTGTGCGATGAGACACTCTTTCATGTAGCCTCGTTATCAACGAATTTTTTTTATGATTCCTAAACATTGACTAACTTCAGAATTGAAGACAAAGTGTAAACACACGTAAAGTGTCTCCACAGAACTCTCATTAAAGCCCTTTCACAAACGAGGAAACAATTAACGAACCTCTCATTAAATTAATTAAACATTCTAACTGGCTCTGAATCAGTCTGTCTCTTTCTACACGGCTGATAGGGGCGGCAGTGGCTGTTCAGTGGACTTAACTGAGAGGCCAGCAGTGGGAGCACTGGCTCTCTCTTTCTGCTCGGCGGGTAGCCTAAAGGAAAATCGATTCCATACGGCTAGCTGCCGCGGATGTTAGTACAGCTTCAACGAATCCCCCCAAACCGAGCTTAATGTTATGTTTCTGTGATCTCAAAAGGGCACGAAAATTACTTTGCAGTGTCTGAAGTAACACATGGAATGCAAACTATATACGTGGGGAGATATCATACCGAAATACTTGTTACTACTGTTGTCTGGTAGACGTTCACAGAAGTTTCACAAGTACCTGCTGCCTCCTTCGTCAGGGACATAAGCAAGGACCTCTGAAACGTTCTTGGCAGATGATCCAGAAGTGGTTTGCCATTGCCTTCTTCTGTGTGTGAATGGAGTAATTGTTGGGATGCCACGGAGGAAAACTCCGTGTTGCCTAGACCACGGCCTTGCCCAACACAAGTTATAAATTCGGGCACCGCCGGGAATCAAACCCGAGACCCCAGGATTACAAGGCCAGCGTTCTAACCGCTAGACCACCTCATCTTATTATTATTTAGTGTTCTGTCTGAGGACAGGTCCATATGAACAGGATCCTTCCATCCTTTTCTCGGACTGGGACCTGTTCATATACGTTCTTGGCAGATGATCCAGAAGTGGTTTGCCATTGCCTTCTTCTGCGTGTGAATGGAGTAATTATTGGGATGCCACGGAGGAAAACTCCGTGTTGCCTAGACCACGGCCTTGCCCAACACAAGTTATAAATTCGAACCCGAGACCCCAGGATTACAAGGCCAGCGTTCCAACCGCTAGACCACCGTGGCTGTATAAAGTATATAGGAAAATACATCAATTCGGCTCCAATGCTCTCTGGGTCATTCAGTCTTATGAATAAGACGATAAATTCTTGAACAGATTGAAGCGAACAGCTGGGAGCGTGTGGAAACGGATGGCAATTTTAGTATCTTGTTAGTTACCACAGAGTTCGCTTTATGACTGAAGAGGCCATGTGTTGAGCTGTTGGAGCAGTAATTTCGTACCTTTATCATGCATAATTTTCCACTCTCATTTCGCCCCTAATTTGTTTCGATGACGCACTCCGTCCGTGTGTGTGTGTGTGCCAGGGGACTGTGTAGTAATCCTCGAAGGTCTCAGTAAAACTGAAAGTGTAATTTATTTTTAAAGGAGTATCCTCTGTTCAACCCCTTGCATACTGGCGCCTTTCCTCACATTCGTTCATCTTTTGCTGAAGATGCTGTCGGAATGTAATGAAATCTTTGCCACAGGTCTGATCTGTCCTGTTTTATTTTTCAATCCGTGTCTCTCGCAGCCTCTATCAGCGACCACCTCCGAACCTTTGTCATGTCCTTCTCATCGCCATAAAATCTCTTTCATCCCCTATATTTCCAGTTCTTCACGCATTGTTTGCCGTCATGCACCAAGTAACTGTGTCACCGACCGATCATAATAATATTGTTCTCCCCTATTACACCCTCTGTATGCCAACCCACCCTTAGGCACCACCAGACACATCCCACCCCTTCAGCAGTACTTGAAGCCTTCATATATGTTTTTATGAGGGGTTGTTTGAGGGTAGCGCCATTGTGTTTAATACTCTCAGACCCTGAGAGATGGGTCGAGGAAGGTTTTGGTGCTACTGGGGCTATTAATTACAAATCTATGGGATTAAAAGATTGTCACACGTTAACAGTTAAGGATTTTGTTTTGATGTTATAAATCGGATTTAAGTCCTGTGATTTTCGATATGATTTTAGACCCTCGGGTAGTTATGTGACGTGGGATTAGCTCTATCTAGTGGGCCCAACTGTGTAGGAACCTGAAGACGGAGATAGAGTCCCATCTCCGAAACGTCGTTTTACGTTTTATATTTACTAGACGATGGATAATATCCAAGGAAAAAGTCCGGAGATAGGGATTAGCTCTATCTAGTGGGCCCAACTGTGTAGAAACCTGAAGACGGAGATAGAGTCCCATCTCCGAAACGTCGTTTTACGTTTTATATTTACTAGACGATGGATAATATCCAAGAAAGGTCCGGAGATAGGGATTAGCTCTATCTAGTGGGCCCTACTGTGTAGGAACCTGAAGACGGAATAGAGTCCCATCTCCGAAACGTCGTTTTACGTTTTATATTTACTAGACGATGGATAATATCCAAGAAAGGTCCGGAGATAGGGATTAGCTCTATCTAGTGGGCCCAACTGTGTAGAAACCTGAAGACAGAGATAGAGTCCCATCTCCGAAACGTCGTTTTACGTTTTATATTTACTAGACGATGGATAATATCCAAGAAAGGTCCGGAGATAGGGATTAGCTCTATCTAGTGGGCCCAACTGTGTAGAAACCTGAAGACAGAGATAGAGTCCCATCTCCGAAACGTCGTTTTACGTTTTATATTTACTAGACGATGGATAATATCCAAGGAAATTTTTATTCAATTGACTCTTCACCATCGTCAAGAAGTTTTAGATTTGATATTTTAGTCTGTAGTTGAAGATTTCCTCCGCTGGATTATCGCATCGTAAATTTTGTTGAGTTCTCATACAGAAATGTGGCCGTTTGAATCAGGCTTAATTAATGACTGATACGACAACTTAACCTCCAAATATTTTGCGAAAATTCACCGGCTACAACAGAACGCAGTCTAGAATTTAAAACAAATACAAGGAAAATTTTAAAAAGATGGCTGTCATCTCGGTACGCGTTTACCGACGTTTCAGAGGTGCTTGACGCAGGCTACAGCCGTTTTCAGACTCACTGTCTTGAAAACCTCAAATCATTCACAAGGAAAATTCATTTAGTTCCTGAAAGTTTTGTCCAAAATAGAGTTTATGTCTAACTCCAATTAACTCAGTACGCAAAATCGACTTATTCAGAAGCTGATAGTTGTTCAGCTGTTCAAATGTTTTGCCCTCAGACACCCTCGGACTGAGACACGCGTTTCCATCCTGTACCAGAACAAATTTTTACCCTCGACCGGGAACACGTTACAGGCCTTTCTCTGCCTCTCGATCGGATTCGTGAATTGTTTAACAGCGGATTTATTACGGCGAAAGCCGGCTAACACGTTCTGTGTGACGAGGGAGGGGTCGCTACATTGCAGTAGGTAATGGCTCGGTCCTAATAAGTTCCGATGACGATGTTACTGGAACCCAGAATAGGGTTTAAAATTGCACCGAAGCTTATAGAAGGGTCACGAGGTTCAACGCACATGTAGCGTGCAATGTACGTATTAGATTTTAACCCGAAATTTAGAATAAATAAATGAATAACATCGATAAACAGTACATTTTTGATTGAGTGCTGGATGAATGTGTTGTTTAACGTTTTCGGAGACAAAGTTTAAAAAAAAAGTTTACTAACGTTTCAGAGGTCCTTGCTGAGACCATCATCAGGACGATGGATTCTTAACTAAAAAGTCATATGAAATAAATATTACACTAGAGATTGATCAAATTTACTGAACGCCTACGTGTGTATTGACGTAATCTATAACTGAGTAATAAATCACTCTCAAAAATAACCTAATTCTACTATTACTGCTAATAGTATTACTGTCACCACAAATAATAATAATAATAATAATACTCATTAGTATATTGAATCTTGTAATCACTAAAATAAAACCAGCTTGACTGTGTTTCAATCTTAAGGGCTTTTTTCACACGAGACTAGAATGTTAGCCCATCAACTACATTTAATTTCGTTATCATATTATCTAAATATGTCGACAACGCAACGGGTTTGATAGTTTTAAATGACAGCTGCTTCTCTACTGAATATAAATTAATAAACTTTAGTTTATATAATTTTATACACCTTGAAGATGGTTCTTTTAGAACTGAAACATGTCGTGTAAAAAAGTGATGTTCTAATTGTAAATCGAACATTTAGATAGAAAACATCATTTAATATATTTTAAATATTTAAGTGTTAATTATAGTAATATTTTAATATTTAATAGAAATTTTATTGTGATTAGACTGACAAGATTTAAACAAATATATATTTATCACAATATGACGCAACTTTATCATCTCACAAACTTTAGTTTATTTAAAATTTTGTACCTGAGAAGAAATTTCTATAAAAACTTTGGGCCTGTTTATCCGATGTTTCTTTGCAAATTTTACTGTGTAAACATAAAGCTAGGGTTGTCTGTTTGAAGGTACATTAAGCTGTTAACAGTCAATTTCTGGCTAACAAATGAAACAGTATTACAGATATTATTATTATTATTATTATTATTATTATTATTATTTAGTGTTCTGTCTGACGACAGGTCCATATGAACAGGATCCTTCCATCCTTTTCTCGGACTGGGACCTGTTCATATACGTTCTTGGCAGATGATCCAGAAGTGGTTTGCCATTGCCTTCTTCTGTGTGTGAATGGAGTAATTGTTGGGATGCCACGGAGGAAAACTCCGTGTTGCCTAGACCACGGCCTTGCCCAACACAAGTTATAAATTCGGGCACCGCCGGGAATCGAACCCGAGACCCCAGGATTACAAGGCCAGCGTTCTAACCGCTAGACCACCTCATCTTATTATTATTTAGTGTTCTGTCTGACGACAGGTCCATATGAACAGGATCCTTCCATCCTTTTCTCGGACTGGGACCTGTTCATATACATTCTTGGCAGATGATCCAGAAGTGGTTTGCCATTGCCTTCTTCTGTGTATCACAGATATAACGAAATAAAATTTTAACTTGCGTTCATGTCATTTAGTGACATTGAAAGCAAGGTAAAAACGGGATTCAAATAGGCTCCGGTTATTAATAAGAGATTAACATGATCCATAAATCCGTTCAGAAGAGAGAGCTAGGTTCATTCGGCCCTCAACAGAATGCTAAGGTCTGTAAGATGCCAGAGGAAATTGCATGGCTCGGATACCGATTGTATATTTCATATTTTCTCTGTCTTTCGACCTGAAATATACGTATAATAACTTCGCTGCTGATAAATTGGCTTCCGTAAACGTTTACATGTTTCAGATCGAAAGTAAAACATTTGTGATAATTTTTAAGATAAATAAAACACAAGTTAAGATTTAAGTTAATCTTTCTACTAAGCAGTATATCAGAATCACTCTCTTTCCATCTCCTAACTATAAACGTAAATAGTAAAGTACAATGCGTTCTGCCCCTGTGTCTTCGCCCCCCAACCCCATTGAGGGGAGGGAGGATATTTTGTCATGTTTCCACAGATTCCACATTAATTATTAAAATCTCATTAAGTTTATATTTTAAATGCGTCATGTTTGTGTTTTAAAATTCAAATATATAATATAATTCAAGTCTATACACAAACTTTAAATTGTTGATGTTAAAATTTAAAATTAATATTGATATTTTGCGCTATTCATCGTTATTACGATGTTACAGTATTGCGAAATACCGTAACATCGTAATAACGATGAATAGCGCAAAATATCAATATTAATTTTAAATTTTAACATCAACAATTTAAAGTTTGTGTATAGACTTGAATTATATTATATATTTGAATTAAAATCTCAGTTTCATCTGACATAGTTTTTTCAGCTCGTCCAACAACTTGTTCGCGTCCGTGAGTATCCCACTGGTGTGAGTTTAATTTGAAATAGCCACACGTTCAAAAGGCTGTTTCCCTTATAACAGGGTTTCAGAAAATTACAGGCCTCAATACCATTAATATGTCACTGTTTTCTGGTAAATACCATCACTGATTTACGATTAACGTGTGTTCATAGCTACCATATTCGATTCTGTTGGCAGAGCCATCTACCGACAGATTCACACAGCGTGACTGCATTTTTATTTCACAGACAGAGATTAAAGGAAAATGTAGATAATCTTTTAACGAAGATTTTCATAATTTGTAATGTTCATCAAAATTTATCAGTGTGATCGAATATCTCATGCTAAGACGGACATGGCGTGTAGAATGCAGGGGACAGATAAGAAATTGTGAAACTAGTTTCGTCGAAAACCTCGAAGGCGCTTACGGGGAGAGAAGAGCTCTTATTCATTCTCGGTAGTGACTGACTACAGACTGGACGACCGGTGTTCGATCCCTGACGGGGGCAGAAGATTTTTCTCGAATCACTGAAACTCCTTGGTAATGGATACCGGGGGCCCCTTCTTCGAGATAAAGCAACCAGGGCTTGAACCTCACCACTCTAGTCTAGTAAAAAAAATTGGAGATGTTCCTCCACGACCCCTAACACCTTTATGGCTTGGAGCTTAATAAGTACTAGATATAACTTCAACTTTATCTTGGAGTTATCTGTCAGAAACTTAAATTGTTTTGTCCTTTGCATGAAAACTTTGATAAAAATTAATTTTCACATTAAGGCTTACTTTCAAAGTTAGTTACTATTGAACATGCCTTAAAATAAATTCATATATTATTATTCTCTTTTAGCCAGTTGTTCAGTATTTTGAAACTCACTGTACAGGGCCATGTTTTCACGTGGGCGCATGCCTGTACACTCTCACGTTTTATACTCTTTGCTTTATTTGGTCTTCTGATGTCGATATTTTGTATTTTGTATGGGTTCAGTTACAACTGAAGGGATTATTTTTTATAAAGACTTGAAAGACTGCAGATACGATGTACGACGTGGAATTATGAACCAACTCTGCGAGAAATAGGATGGAGATAAAGGAAACTCAGAAAAGAGGATTTTGAGACCGTAGAGACAGTTTCCTAATCCGGAAATACACGCAAAAGAATATTAATAATAACCTATCTTATCTTACGATGTTTGTTTGTCCACAACGTAGTTATAGGACTTCGTACTTACAACAAATGATATTTTTCTCTGTACATTTCAATTCCAAGTCAAAATACGGAGCGCTCATGCTGGTAATATCCGTGTGACTCGTCGCGAAAAACACTTTCTGGGTTGCACTTTCATGTGGTGAAAACTGTACCTTCCTATCTCTGTTTATTCTCTCAATAAAAATGTTTAAAATGTGTTCACTCTTTCTAGGACACCCTGTATATCTCGGGCAGTGAATGGGACCGACAATGCAGCTGGGGGTAAGTTATGGAAAAAAATAATATGCAGTGTTGTAACATTCAAGCGTCTTTGAAGAACTGAAAGTGCCCTGTTAATTTGTCAACTTTATTTCAAAATGCACGTAGAATATTTTTAATCTCAAACATATGTAAGTGAGGCGTTGAGGAATTCTTTTTTTAGGAGTAAGGGTTTCAAGGTATAAGAAATAATATTTTTGAGTACATTTTATTTTAAGAATGAAACCTGAACGAAAAATGATTACTTACGTAACAAGAGAAAGAATGCATTACGAAATAATCACTTAGCGCGCGACACGTCAAACTACGTGGCGCACGTGATGGGTTCAGAATATTACGAGGACGCATCTAATCTTAAGGAAGTTAAATAAAAGAAAATTCCGATTAGACAGTTTTATATGGAAACTATTAAAGGCATTAGAAAGACTGCAAGACAAAGGACGATCTCTGTAATAGTTGCAAAACAGTTGACAGACGTCTGGCGGATGCTGTGGGAAGGAAAAATGCGAGACAATAGATGGGCGATCTTCAACAGAAGAAAGTCTCAAGCGCTTGAATTCTACTGTAAAAATCTCTCTCTCCTCCCACCTCGTATCCTAACTTCTGTTAATGGCAATTGAAGAAAAAAAAGATGGAGGAGCGTTGAAAGGGGTTTATTTGGAAATACCAGAATGGAAGTCTTTGCAATTGGAGAGAAATCAGAGGTTAGAGTTACGGAAAATAAATGATGATTATTTTTCTTCAGTTTTTAAAGGATAAAAGAAAATTCATGTCAACAGGAGCTCCTAAATGGCACATCCTTTGTTGCTATTGTAAGGGAGAAATGGGGCAGACAGACTGGGTCGTCATTAACAACAGCCAGCTTGTCCCTGACTATTCTCAAACCTTCGACGGAAGTGTAATTTCAAAATTGATTCAATATATTTCATTCGCACTACTTAGTAACGTGAAGCATTTGAAATAACGTTGATACTAAAAGTTCCCATTTAAGTACAGAAGCTACGTCAAATTTCTGTACACTTTATGGGTGTCTTGTTTTACATATTTAAGGGTATCGAAGATGTTCTGGTACGTCCTTTCCAAACTTATAGGAAGTTTTGTCAAACGAGAATGAACAAGAAGATGGTTCTCAGATTACGATAGGATGTTTAGTCGTGTAGCCTGGTAGAAACTTAACAGACGTTTCAGATGTGACTGCTTGCTATATCTATCTTTAGGACGTTCTGATGATAGAAGGTTAGTGTACTAAACAAAGGCTATTTAGTACATACGGAATCATTCTGAGACCATTAATAAATTTCATCAGTGACTTCTGCTGTGTTCTGACAAATACGTGAATGCCAAGTATACATTTTGAATAATTAGTGTGATTTTGTTGCGTGTATTAAATGGTTTGGTTGTTGCTTTAGTGTGATAAATAACAATAAATAACTAAGTAGATGACTTAGGGAACCCGAAGGTTCATCACCGAATTAACCAAAGCCCTCCACCGGACCCTGTCCTGGGCCAACAAAATCCAGTCTCCTTCAACTCCTATCTCCCATAGATCCCGCATGAGATTATCCTCCCATCTACATCTAGGTCTCCCCTGAGGTCTCTTCCCCTCAGGCTTCCAAAATAGTGGACCCAACCAACCAGATGTCTTACGGAACCCAAAGGTTCATCACCGAATTAACCAAAGCCCTCCACCGGACCCTGTCCTGGGCCAACAAAATCCAGTCTCCTTCAACTCCTATCTCCCATAGATCCCGCCTGAGATTATCCTCCCATCTACGTCTAGGTCTCCCCAGAAGTCTCTTCCCCTCAGGCTTCCCAAATAGTGGACCCAACCAACCAGATGGCTTACCGAAGCCGAAGGTTCATCACCGAACTAACCAAAGCCGTCCACCGGATCCTGTCCTGGGCCAACAAAATCCAGTCTCCTTCAACTCCCATCTCCCATAGATCCCGCCTGAGATTATCCTCCCATCTACGTCTGGGTCTCCCCAGAGGTCTCTTCCCCTCAGGCTTCCCAAATAGTGGACCCAACCAACCAGATGTCTTACGGAACCCAAAGGTTCATCACCGAATTAACCAAAGCCCTCCACCGGACCCTGTCCTGGGCCAACAAAATCCAGTCTCCTTCAACTCCAGTCTCCTTCAACTCCAGTCTCCCATAGATCCCGCCTGAGATTATCCTCCCATCTACGTCTAGGTCTCCCCAGAAGTCTCTTCCCCTCAGGCTTCCCAAATAGTGGACCCAACCAACCAGATGGCTTACCGAACCCGAAGGTTCATCACCGAATTAACCAAAGCCCTCCACCGGACCTTGTCCTGGGCCAACAAAATCCAGTCTCCTTCAACTCCCATCTCCCATAGATCCCGCCTGAGATTATCCTCCCATCTACGTCTAGGTCTCCCCAGAGGTCTCTTCCCCTCAGGCTTCCCAAATAGTGGACCCAACCAACCAGATGGCTTACCGAACCCGAAGGTTCATCACCGAATTAACCAAAGCCCTCCACCGGACCCTGTCCTGGGCCAACAAAATCCAGTCTCCTTCAACTCCCATCTCCCATAGATCCCGCCTGAGATTATCCTCCCATCTACGTCTAGGTCTCCCCAGCGGTCTCTTCCCCTCAGGTTTCCCAAATAGTGGACCCAACCAACCAGATGGCTTACGGAACCCGAAGGTTCATCACCGAATTAACCAAAGCCCTCCACCGGACCCTGTCCTGGGCCAACAAAATCCAGTCTCATTCAACTCCTATCTCCCATAGATCCCGCCTGAGATTATCCTCCCATCTACGTCTAGGTCTCCCCAGAGGTCTCTTCCCCTCAGGCTTCCCAAATAGTGGACCCAACCAACCAGATGGCTTACCGAACCCGAAGGTTCATCACCGAATTAACCAAAGCCCTCCACCGGACCCTGCTTTGGGCCAACAAAATCCAGTCTCCTTCAACTCCTATCTCCCATAGATCCTCCTGAGATTATCCTCCCATCTACGTCTAGGTCTCCCCAGCGGTCTCTTCCCCTCAGGCTTCCCAAATAGTGGACCCAACCAACCAGATGGCTTACCGAACCCGAAGGTTCATCACCGAACTAACCAAAGCCGTCCACCGGATCCTGTCCTGGGCCAACAAAATCCAGTCTCCTTCAACTCCCATCTCCCATAGATCCCGCCTGAGATTATCCTCCCATCTACGTCTAGGTCTCCCCAGAGGTCTCTTCCCCTCAGGCTTCCCAAATAGTGGACCCAACCAACCAGATGGCTTACCGAACCCGAAGGTTCATCACCGAATTAACCAAAGCCCTCCACCGGACCCTGTCCTGGGCCAACAAAATCCAGTCTCCTTCAACTCCTATCTCCCATAGATCCTCCTGAGATTATCCTCCCATCTACGTCTAGGTCTCCCCAGCGGTCTCTTCCCCTCAGGTTTCCCAAATAGTGGACCCAACCAACCAGATGGCTTACGGAACCCGAAGGTTCATCACCGAATTAACCAAAGCCCTCCACCGGACTCTGTCCTGGGCCAACAAAATCCAGTCTCATTCAACTCCTGTCTCCCATAGATCCCGCCTGAGATTATCCTCCCATCTACGTCTAGGTCTCCCCAGAGGTCTCTTCCCCTCAGGCTTCCCAAATAGTGGACCCAACGAACCAGATGGCTTACCGAACCCGAAGGTTCATCACCGAATTAACCAAAGCCCTCCACCGGACCCTGTCCTGGGCCAACAAAATCCAGTCTCCTTCAACTCCTATCTCCCATAGATCCTCCTGAGATTATCCTCCCATCTACGTCTAGGTCTCCCCAGCGGTCTCTTCCCCTCAGGCTTCCCAAATAGTGGACCCAACCAACCAGATGGCTTACCGAACCCGAAGGTTCATCACCGAACTAACCAAAGCCGTCCACCGGATCCTGTCCTGGGCCAACAAAATCCAGTCTCCTTCAACTCCCATCTCCCATAGATCCCGCCTGAGATTATCCTCCCATCTACGTCTAGGTCTCCCCAGAGGTCTCTTCCCCTCAGGCTTCCCAAATAGTGGACCCAACCAACCAGATGGCTTACCGAACCCAAAGGTTCATCACCGAATTAACCAAAGCCGTCCACCGGATCCTGTCCTGGGCCAACAAAATCCAGTCTCATTCAACTCCTATCTCCCATAGATCCCGCCTGAGATTATCCTCCCATCTACGTCTAGGTCTCCCCAGAGGTCTCTTCCCCTCAGGCTTCCCAAATAGTGGACCCAACCAACCAGATGGCTTACCGAACCCAAAGGTTCATCACCGAATTAACCAAAGCCGTCCACCGGATCCTGTCCTCGGCCAACAAAATCCAGTCTCCTTCAACTCCTATCTCCCATAGATCCCGCCTGAGATTATCCTCCCATCTACATCTAGGTCTCCCCAGCGGTCTCTTCCCTTCAGGTTTCCCGACCAATATCCGGTGCACACCTCTTGTCTCATCTATGCGCGCTACATTCCCCATTTTTTAAATAAAATATCAATAAGAACTCGTTTTAATTTTATTTAATTTTTCAATTTGATGGTATGATTTGGTAATAACTGTATGAAAACTCATTTTCTTTAAAATTTCTCTTGTTGTTACCTCTGTAACATCGGGCTCTCGTATGTTTGATTATTTCGACTCAGATCGACACAAGAAACACAACGGCACACTGCTTTAATAACCAGTGTTCCAATTTGACGTAGGGTTTCAATTTTTTAATACACGGGGTTTAATATATTACACTAAAGCCTACTCGTCGAAGTACAAATGACTTTAAAATAATCGTACTTAATTTTAGCATTGGAAATAATGACAATTTATATCTGTTCTTTAGATTTTAATGTTGTCTTGTTCTGCAGAAGCGGGAAACGTTTGGAGGTGATAGAAATGTAGGATCAGGTCAATTGCGCCACTGAAGGATTTAAATATTCCGATAATGAAATCATCTACAGAATTCTGTAAACACTCTATATGTAAATTAAATTTAGAGCTGGTGATGTGCGGGCGGCCTAGGGTCAAGGATGCATGCCCCCAAGTGAACGACCCCAGCTCCGATTATTACAGGCGGATGGATACAAGGCTCATCGATAGTTCGAGCAGTGAACATGATAATGAGGGAGTGAGGATTAGTTCCAAGTAAGCGATGTTATTTTGTTAACCCTTTCGATAAAAATGGGCGTTAATAAATATGACTTTCCAAGCTCGTGCACCGTTGTTTAATGTTCTCGGCGTAGAGATAAATGCTAAGAGGTTTTAGTTGATTAAAGTTATCGTCGCAATTTTAACTGTGAATCCTACGTCGTATTTCTGGAGTTGAAATACACGAGCATGCTTATATAGAGGAATAAATGTAATACAAACAGTGAAATCCACGCGTGAGAGCCTTCGGATTTTTTTTTTACAGACAACAAATAAATAACCGTGCATCAGACAGCTCTAGACTGTGTTTCACAGCCTGGCTTAGGCGAAGAAGAAAAATTGTCTGTCCAGCATAGCTTAGGACCGGTGTTATAGTTTACTGAAACGTTTAATATTGTCTACCTCCAAAGATACATTCTCTCTCTACTTTTTCTCCTTCTCTCACACTCGCCCACGCGCTCGTATTGGTCCACTCCCATGTCTGATCCCATTGGCTCGGGGCAGGCAACAACATTCCGGCACCTATAAACCTAGCCCCACACACCCTGATGAAGGAGGCAGTATGGCCTCTGAAACGTTGGTTAACATCGACCAGACTACACAGCGCAACAACCCAGAAGACAGAAATCTTCATACTCTGATGACGGAGGCAGTATGACCTCTGAAACGTTGGTTAACATCGACCAGACTACACAGCGCAACAACCCAGAAGACAGAAATCTTCATACTCATCGCCCTGATGAAGGAGGCAGTATGGCCTCTGAAACGTTGGTTAACATCGACCAGACTACACAGCGCAACAACCCAGAAGACAGAAATCTTCATACTCTGATGACGGAGGCAGTATGACCTCTGAAACGTTGGTTAACATCGACCAGACTACACAGCGCAACAACCCAGAAGACAGAAATCTTCATACTCTGATGACGGAGGCAGTATGACCTCTGAAACGTTGGTTAACATCGACCAGACTACACAGCGCAACAACCCAGAAGACAGAAATCTTCATACTCTGATGACGGAGGCAGTATGACCTCTGAAACGTTGGTTAACATCGACCAGACTACACAGCGCAACAACCCAGAAGACAGAAATCTTCATACTCATCGCCCTGATGAAGGAGGCAGTATGGCCTCTGAAACGTTGGTTAACATCGACCAGACTACACAGCGCAACAACCCAGAAGACAGAAATCTTCATACTCTGATGACGGAGGCAGTATGACCTCTGAAACGTTGGTTAACATCGACCAGACTACACAGCGCAACAACCCAGAAGACAGAAATCTTCATACTCTGATGACGGAGGCAGTATGACCTCTGAAACGTTGGTTAACATCGACCAGACTACACAGCGCAACAACCCAGAAGACAGAAATCTTCATACTCTGATGACGGAGGCAGTATGACCTCTGAAACGTTGGTTAACATCGACCAGACTACACAGCGCAACAACCCAGAAGACAGAAATCTTCATACTCTGATGACGGAGGCAGTATGACCTCTGAAACGTTGGTTAACATCGACCAGACTACACAGCGCAACAACCCAGAAGACAGAAATCTTCATACTCATCGCCCTGATGAAGGAGGCAGTATGGCCTCTGAAACGTTGGTTAACATCGACCAGACTACACAGCGCAACAACCCAGAAGACAGAAATCTTCATACTCTGATGACGGAGGCAGTATGACCTCTGAAACGTTGGTTAACATCGACCAGACTACACAGCGCAACAACCCAGAAGACAGAAATCTTCATACTCTGATGACGGAGGCAGTATGACCTCTGAAACGTTGGTTAACATCGACCAGACTACACAGCGCAACAACCCAGAAGACATAAATCTTCATACTCATCGCCCTGATGATGGAGGCAGTATGACCTCTGAAACGTTGGTTAACATCGACCAGACTACACAGCGCAACAGCCCAGAAGACAGAAATCTTCATACCCTGATGACGGAGGCAGTATGACCTCTGAAACGTTGGTTAACATCGACCAGACTACACAGCGCAACAACCCAGAAGACAGAAATCTTCATACTCATCGCCCTGATGATGGAGGCAGTATGACCTCGAAACGTTGGTAAACATCGACCAGACTACACAGCGCAACAACCCAGAAGACAGAAATCTTCATACTCATCGCCCTGATGATGGAGGCAGTATGACCTCGAAACGTTGGTAAACATCGACCAGACTACACAGCGCAACAACCCAGAAGACAGAAATCTTCATACTCTGATGACGGAGGCAGTATGACCTCTGAAACGTTGGTAAACATCGACCAGACTACACAGCGCAACAACCCAGAAGACGGAAATCTTCATACTCTGATGACGGAGGCAGTATGACCTCTGAAACGTTGGTTAACATCGACCAGACTACACAGCGCAACAACCCAGAAGACAGAAATCTTCATACTCTGATGACGGAGGCAGTATGACCTCTGAAACGTTGGTTAACATCGACCAGACTACACAGCGCAACAACCCAGAAGACAGAAATCTTCATACTCATCGCCCTGATGATGGAGGCAGTATGACCTCGAAACGTTGGTAAACATCGACCAGACTACACAGCGCAACAACCCAGAAGACAGAAATCTTCATACTCATCGCCCTGATGATGGAGGCAGTATGACCTCGAAACGTTGGTAAACATCGACCAGACTACACAGCGCAACAACCCAGAAGACAGAAATCTTCATACTCTGATGACGGAGGCAGTATGACCTCTGAAACGTTGGTAAACATCGACCAGACTACACAGCGCAACAACCCAGAAGACGGAAATCTTCATACTCTGATGACGGAGGCAGTATGACCTCTGAAACGTTGGTAAACATCGACCAGACTACACAGCGCAACAACCCAGAAGACAGAAATCTTCATACTCTGATGACGGAGGCAGTATGACCTCTGAAACGTTGGTAAACATCGACCAGACTACACAGCGCAACAACCCAGAAGACAGAAATCTTCATACTCTGATGACGGAGGCAGTATGACCTCTGAAACGTTGGTAAACATCGACCAGACTACACAGCGCAACAACCCAGAAGACAGAAATCTTCATACTCTGATGACGGAGGCAGTATGACCTCTGAAACGTTGGTAAACATCGACCAGACTACACAGCGCAACAACCCAGAAGACAGAAATCTTCATACTCTGATGACGGAGGCAGTATGACCTCTGAAACGTTGGTAAACATCGACCAGACTACACAGCGCAACAACCCAGAAGACAGAAATCTTCATACTCTGATGACGGAGGCAGTATGACCTCTGAAACGTTGGTAAACATCGACCAGACTACACAGCGCAACAACCCAGAAGACAGAAATCTTCAAAGATACTTTCGTTTACAAATAAGTAAATGAATCCTAGGAGAAGCCACATTTGCCTCCATGAAACGATATTTCGTACAGAAATTTGTCACTCCAGATTCAATATTTAAATAGACCGGACCTGTAATATTTACCTTTAACTTCAGGTAGGCGTGTTCATAACCTGGCCGAGTGTGCTAAGCATCTCTGAGTCTATCTGCTCCTGTGATCTCAGACGCAACACGCATCACGTATTTGAATCAACCCTCACCAGAAGGTCGTCACTTGATGTGATGATCCCGACATAAAGTGCTCCGTAAAACAAAATTAAGAAAATCCTTTATATAATTGAATATTAATTTGTTTTTATGATCGATTTAACTGGTCCGGTACAGGAACATCTGAATGGAAGAGATCGATTGTCAGATCCTGAAGGATGTTTGAGGATAAATTTGAAATGGATTCTAAGTGAACATTCCGAGTGGATTTTTCCATCGTAGACTGGCTGCATTGTTTATCAGCTCACAGGAGGAGTTCCTTAGCCGTTCTGGCCCCAACAAAAGAACTCCGCAGATATATGGCTTTCGATTTGTCACTGGACCAAAGAGAGAGAGAGCTCAGCTTCATGAATCTTATCAACAAGTAGACTAGCCTAATAATTAATGTAATAATTAAATTATAATCTCCGGACAAATAATGACTGAAGTCCATCGAGACGCAAATACGTTCGTAAATGCGTACAGTTACAATTCTGCAACTTTCTCTCAAGTCAATAGTCTCTGACTGAACGGAAATTAACCAGAATGGAGTTCAATGTTGGTAATTTGATGTATTTATGTTTCTAAATTCTAAAGATTTTTGAAGACGGTAGTTTACACTTAAAGTTATTCATTGTCAGGACTTTTTTCCATCGTATGTTCTTTAAAACCACGACGTTTCGGAGGCTCGTTCTTTCTCCGTCTTCAGGTGAGAGGTACGTACTCTGTTGGGTCCCAAAAACACAACATCACAAGATTGACTGAATTCTAAAGATTTTTGAAGACGGTAGCTTATACTTAAAATTTTTTATTGTCAGGACTTTTTCCATCGTATGTTCTTTAAAACCACGACGTTTCGGAGGCTAGTTCTTTTCCGTCTTCTGGTGAGAGGTACGTACTCTGTTGGGTCCCAAAAACACAACATCACAAGATTGACTGAATTCTAAAGATTTTTGAAGACGGTAGTTTGCACTTAAAATTATTCATTGTCAGGACTTTTTCCATCGTATGTTCTTTAAAACCACGACGTTTCGGAGGCTGGTTCTTTCTCCGTCTTCAGGTGAGAGGTACGTACTCTGTTGGGTCCCAAAAACACAGCGTCACAAGATTGACTGAATTCTAAAGATTTTTGAAGACTGTAGTTTGCACTTAAAATTATTCATTGTCAGGACTTTTTCCATCGTATGTTCTTTAAAACCACGACGTTTCGGAGCCTGGTTCTTCCTCCGTCTTCAGGTGAGAGGTACGTACTCTGTTGGGTCCCAAAAACACAGCATCACAAGATTGACTGAATTCTAAAGATTTTTGAAGACTGTAGTTTGCACTTAAAATTATTCATTGTCAGGACTTTTTTCATCGTATGTTCTTTAAAACCACGACGTTTCGGAGCCTGGTTCTTCCTCCGTCTTCAGGTGAGAGGTACGTACTCTGTTGGGTCCCAAAAACACAGCATCAGAAGATTGACTGAATTCTAAAGATTTTTGAAGACGGTAGTTTGCACTTAAAATTATTCATTGTCAGGACTTTTTCCATCGTATGTTCTTTAAAACCACGACGTTTCGGAGGCTGGTTCTTTCTCCGTCTTCAGGTGAGAGGTACGTATTCTGTTGGGTCCCAAAAACACAGCATCACAAGATTGACTGAATTCTAAAGATTTTTGAAGACTGTAGTTTACACTTAAAATTATTCATTGTCAGGACTTTTTCCATCGTATGTTCTTTAAAACCACGACGTTTCGGAGGCTGGTTCTGTATCCGAAACGTCGTGGACAGTGAATAATTTTAAGTTTTATATTTTTTCGTTTATGTTTTTAGACCTGGAAAGATGACATAATATATTACATCAAGTATTCGTGGAGTAAAGTATAAAATTCAGACAAGATTTTCGTTTTAATACAAAGAAGGAAAAAGGAAATTTTGTTTGAAGCTGATGTGTAAATCTTTTGTGTATCCGCAGCCAGATTTCATAGCAGAGAAGTTCCTTGATTCTACTCGTATAATATTACACTCCACAGTCACCCCCCCACCCCCCAAGCCCTTTTTACAACGCGTGAATTTGAGTTTCGTCTCATCCTTTTCCGCAATATTTTCTTATCATCCTAGCAGCCACAGGTTTTATATTCCTTCCTCAGTACGAATTACGCGTTGCAAAGGAACGTAACTGAAGCAGTCAACGGCGACTCAGTTCCGGATTTCTCTGTTTCCAAAACTACGAACGTCGAAACGAGAAAGTGTTAATTTCTTGTTGTTTTAATATATAATTAAGCGGTATGAACAAGCTAAATACTGAGACTTCGTAAAAGTCAAACATAAAACACGTCAAGGCTAGACAATGCGCGATCTTTTATCGAATTTGAGAAGTAAATATTTATAGAATATTGCAGGATGACACAAAAGAAATATTTTCCGTCTTCTACAGCTGGGAATTACTACGGTCTCTAACTCAGTGGTATTCAACCTGGGGTACGCGTACCCCCGGGGGTACGCGAAGACATCTTAGGGGGTACGTGAAATTTAAAAAAAATATTTTATGATAAACACTGAATAATCAGTAATGTAATTTATTTAATTTATTTTAGATGTAGATTATATACTATGTATAACTTGAATTATACGCCAACAACTTTGGGGGTACAAAGTTTAAGAGAAATTATATCTGGGGGTACGTGAAATTTAAAAAAATATTATTTTATGATAAACACTGAATAATCAGTAATGTAATTTATTTAATTTATTTTAAGTGTAGATTATATAGTATGTATAACTTGAATTATACGCCAAAAACTTTGGGGGGTACAAATTTGAAGAGAAATTATATTTGGGGGTACGTGAAATTTAAAAAAAATATTATTTTATGATAAACACTGAATAATCAGTAATGTAATTTATTTAATTTATTTTATATGTAGATTATATACTACGTATAACTTAAATTATACACCAAAATCTTTGGGGGTACAAAGTTGAAGAGAAATTATATCTGGGGGTACGCGAAGACATCTTAGGGGTTACGTGAAATTTTAAAAAAATATATATTATTTTATGATAAACACTGAATAATAATTAATGTAATTTATGTAATTTATTTTAGATGTAGATTATATACTATGTATAACTTGAATTATACACCAACAACTTTGGGGGTACAAAGTTTAAGAGAAATTATATCTGGGGGTACGCGAACAAAAAAGGTTGAATACCACTGCAACTTCAAGTCTGTCTCCTTCCCGATATTTCCTCTTCAAATGTTGCATTGACGCACTATTTGTTCTTTCTCATAACCCAGAACAGCGATATTTTATGGATTGAAGTCCGGTGAACGAGGTGGCCAAGAGATCCGTCCTGTGATAATCGGTTTGCGTGTTAGAAAAAAAAATTCCCGAAATGTAAGGATGTTGTCTTTTTGGAGCCACGTACCCCAAGCTGTGGAAATCGTAATTTTCTAGCCCTTTAAGATTTTTTTTCCGAAAATGTAAGCCTTTAATCAGGATGAGAGTATAAATATACGGCCATCGAGACCCGGCGTATAAATGCGGGTAATCTTCTTACCGCGTGATATTATTAAAGACATACTCGATTTTGTCTCTCGCGGATTGGCCGCGGTTGGCGTTACTTTTCCGCCCTACAACTGAGACCTGATGGCGTAAAACTGACAATTTCTGTTCTATCGGACTTTTGTTCGCTGAACCAAACAATCAGAGGCGTTTCTGCTCGCGACATTGCAAAACTTTCTGGTAATATCAAAACAAACGACAGAGAATTTATTTAAAGTTTATTTAAATGCGCTTTTTCAGTGGCTCAGAATATATATCGTCAAATGAGAGGGTGATATTGAATAATAAATTGGAAAGTGTGCAGAAAGAAAGTGGTCGTGGCCTGTCACGATATTTTCCATGAGGGACTGAGGAAAACCCCAGTCAGGATATCCTGTGTCCGGTTCCGGGATTTGAACCCGGGACTTTCCGAATACACCCCTATTCTAAAAATTTATTAAGAATCTGTAATATTTTGACAATGACAGGCTACGATGATGTGGCGCCCATGTTCTTTTCAGACTTTCGTTAATGTTTTTATGTTTTATGTAAAATTACATGTGAGTAGTTATTAATGTAGCGATGCAAAACATTTTAAATGTAAAGAATGGAGAGAAAACTCGCTCTGATATTGTGGATGTGCGAAGGGTTGGAAAATTCTAAAACAAAGAGAGAGGAATATGTAATCCAGTAACTTCTCAGTTATCGTCCCAAGAGGAATTTAGCCAACAGAATAATACTACAAAACTCACGCCGTGTATTCAGAATGAAGAATCTCATCTAATACAGTGAGTGTTCTTTAGACAGCGCAACCGTGAGGCGAGCTTATTATGCGCTGTGGGTCAGCGTGAGTTGACGGGAGGAACGTCATAGAGTCTTCTACGAGGCGCGTCCACAAAGTAAGTTTCCCACTCGTCCCACAGCTAGCAAACCTTATATTGCGCGAAGCGACTGTGCGTACGTGATAGAGCAATGACGTAGCATGGCGCATGCACTAACGGTACTTCCCGCGTTCTCACAGTAGCATCGTTGCAGCTGTTGAAGATGGAGGTTCTTATTCCAGCTCCCGCCGACTGCGAAGTGCGGTCAGTGATAACGTTAGGCCGCACACGGCTCGACGGACAGCAAGTCTCCTGCAGGAGTTCAGCTGGGAGGTGTTTAATCATTCACTCTACAGCCCGGACCTCGCTCCCAGTGATTTCCATCTTTTCCTACACCTCAAGAAATTCCTGTCCGGTCAGCATCAGCGTTTTGAGAATGACAGAGAGGCGGAGATGGTTGTCACACAGTGGTTCCAATCCCAGGCGGCAGACTTCTACGACACAGGTATTCAAAAGTTGGTCCCACGGTATGACAAATGTCTCAATTCCGGAGGCGAATATGTTGAAAAATAGCTGGACACTTGCTGTATCTGTTGCAATAAATACTTCCATGAAATTGTGTTTTGTTTCTGTAAACGGCCCCAGGGAAACTTACTTTGTGGACGAGCCTCGTATTAAGACCGCGTTCACAAAATATCACTGCACAGCGCCACAGTGATGATAAAGTCCATCGGAAATGTATCGAAACTTCCCTCATTTAAGGCATTCACAGATAAACAATCAAGATTGTACGCCCAGTGTATTTGTGTTAAGGGTCATCATGTATTGCAAGACAATTAAAGAATTTTAGAATACGCATGAAATTGAATCCCAAAACATTTCATTGATATTGTAGTATATTTCGCAAATTATAAACATTAGCACGAGAAACCCCTTTTTATATCTTTTTCGGGGCAGTGTAACGAAATTGGTCAGTTTACAATATCATATACACGGTGAACAAGAACTCTGATATTGAATTTTCGTTTGAAATATTCTCTAAATAATGTAAGATACAAGACAATTTTTATCTTTGATTTTTATGTTCAATAAAACGCGATAAAATTGTTGCAATTTTAATTTATATTAAAAAGTTTGAGATGCAAAAAATAAACTAAGGTCCTATAACTTATTAGGCTACTATTTTCAAAATGCATTACGTAAACTTTTAGAAATTTTAAGTATGATTCCCAAATATTTTGCTTGAATTTATATGGTTCAATAAACATTTGATATTACCATCAACTGAAGCCACGAAGTATGTTGGTTATTTTTATAAATAATTTACAACCAACACATTTTGGAACCGAAGAGTCCTTAAACACGACCTGAAATAAATAGTCCCTTCTGTTAATTCTTGTGCTGGCCTACTTAAAATATGTATCAAAATTCTATCTTGAGTTGGTTACAAAATGTAATTTGGCGTGCTAAGTTTTTGAATAGAAATCACTTGTTGCAGTTGATGGTTTTTACAAAGTACGATCTTAATTTGTTTCAGGCTTTTATAGTCTTGTAAAGAACGCCGTGTTGCTTAACGCTGTGAGTCTTCGTTACTGAAATAATAATTTCTTTGTTACATTTGCAGTTTCATGTGAACTGCCTTTACCAAAGAGACGTGTAAGAACAGTTTAATGACTAAGTCTGCTTCGTTAAACGAGGTTTGCTAAATAAATAACCTTGCTTTTAAATGTATTATCACTAGCCTTTGGTGGGCGTATTCACAAAAGAATATTGGGTTCCGAATTTGTTATGGGCGCATTCTAAAGTCTTCTTGATCATTTGAAGCCTTACTTGATAAATTTAGATTGCTCTGGACGGCTTAAAGTTTTAAAAAAAATGATCTCATATATCAGGATTATCAGTTTCTGGGTCATAAAGGAGTCACAAGGGGCAAATTCGGGTCTTAAGTTTCGATGAACCGATGACAGTAGCCAGTTTGTCCTTTAGACGAGTGGTGTTCAACCTGGGGTACACGTACCCCCGGGGGTACGCGAAGGAATCTTAGGGGGTACGTGAAATTTAAAAAAATATATATTATTTTATGATAAACACTGAATAATCAGTAATGTAATTTATTTAATTGATTTTAGATGTAGATTATATACTATGTATAACTTGAATTATACACCAACGACTTTGGGGGGTACAAAGTTGAAGAGAAATTATATCTGGGGGTACGCAAAGACATCTTAGGGGGTACGTGAAATTTAAAAAAATATTATTTTATGATAAACACTGAATAATCAGTAATGTAATTTATTTAATTTATTTTATATGTAGATTATATACTACGTATAACTTGAATTATACACCAACAACTTTGGGGGTACAAAGTTGAAGAGAAATTATATCTGGGGGTACGCGAACAAAGAAGGTTGAATACCACTGCTTTACACAAAATAAAAAAACTTTATCGAAAGTGGTGTGATGTCTAGACGAAGATTTCACTTTACGAAATCTGATGGAGTATTGTTAAAACAACGAATATTCTGAACATTATCCATCGTCTTGATTATTTGTTTAAAAACGACGTTTCCGAATCCGGGATCTGTCTGCGTCCTATCTCCGGAGATGGGAGAATACCTCAATCGATTGGGATAAGTAGAGTAGCTTTTTACCTGAGAATGGAGGCAGACTCCAGTCTCCGAAACGTCGTGATTTATAATAAGAAATCAAGACTATGTTTGGTGTTCAGAAGATTCGTTGTTTGTTTTTTTAATTCATTTATGCAGAAAATTACAAATGAAGGCTTGGCTTGTACGCATGTGGATTTATTCCATTTTCTGTCAAAAAAGAAAAGAAGACAGATGCTCCATGTTGCAATTTTAAATTTTATTGTACTGACAATTGTGTGGGAATTGTTTATTTATTTATATATTTAACTCTAAAACGGGTATCAAGCTCCGATCATTAGCTCAGATTTATACGAAATTACCGAATTGTGAGCAATTTTTAAAAATTGCAGAAAACGGAACATCAAAATAGATTCTTCAGTGCGTTTACTGATAAAGTTCAACGCAGCTATCACTTCCCGGCTCGCTCGGTGGCAAGAGCTACAAGGTTTCCAGATACGAGTCATGTGTCGGTCCATAGAAACAATGAAATGAACTTATCTGTGTTATAGCCAGTTCCTGTAGTGATCCAGGAAGTGGAATTATCAGTAGGATACAATTCGAGGGGGCAAAAATAGTTTAGGAAGACCAGTGAAGATGTTGAGATGGTACAAAACCATAACAGACCACACACCCTCGTCCTGGTTGATTTAAAAAGCTGACTAAATATTAATAAGCAAAATAATGTCTTTGCTTTGAACCTGAAGACTTCCATTGTGCAACACAAACTTATCTAGCTGAGTGACTGATTTTTAAATTACAATTCACACAAAATTTGAGTCGTCTTAAAATACTTATTAACGTTTAAACCATTGGATAAGTTAAAAATTACAAGTTTCTTAAAAATGTAACCCTTGACAGAAGACGATGAAGTAAATATGATATATTTTATATATTTATTTTGTACAGTCTATACACAAACGTTTAAAGTTTATTGGTGTTGTAAAAATTATATAATATTAAAACATTTTATTGTGTAAAATATTATATTAGCGCTCTTAATCGTAAATACGATTTTACATTATATTTTTTTAGCGCTTTTATTAAAACGACATGTTTCCACGGGTAATACCGTCGTCTTCAGGTTTTTATCAATTTAAAATATTTTAAAAACTATTAGATATTTGATGCAATATATGTCGTTTTAATAAAAGCGCTAAAAAAATATAATGTAAAATCGTATTTACGATTAAGAGCGCTAATATAATATTTTACACAATAAAATGTTTTAATATTATATAATTTTTACAACACCAATAAACTTTAAACGTTTGTGTATAGACTGTACAAAATAAATATATTTAATCAAACACAAACATGACGCATATAAGATACAAAATGATATATTTTATTGAGCGGACAGACACCAGACGTCCGTGATTTTTCGACGAAACCTCGTACATAAAACAACGAACCTTTAAGAATAATCTTTGAACCCAAAGCAAACTTACCGAGCCGCCCCACACAAAGTGAGTTAGTTAAATCCGTAGGTTTTTCGCGTGTGGATTTGATAAAATTCAGAAGATTTATTCCGATGGTAGTAACTCTAAATTTAAAAAATATTATTATAAAATTTTTACATGTCTATACCTGGATGCATGTAGTTTATTCAGTATACCACTACAAATATTTCACCCACGCAAGATCACGCTATACGCGACATACATTTACGAAACAACATTAAATATGATAACAAAGTACAATTGATCTAGAAGAGGATAACTTTCGGATATTTAATAGACATCTGACGAAGAATTGCATTTAGAATATTACATTTAAATTTATATCGATTAAAAATACACCTGAAGATGGTTCCTTGAAAACCGAAACATGTCGTGAAAAAGATGATGCTCTATTGTAAATCGAACATTTGGATAGGAAGAGCATCATTTTAATATATTTTAATATATTTTAAATATGAAATGTTAATTATAGTAATAATATTTTAAATATTAAATGTTAATTATAGTAATAATATTTTAATATTTAATTAAATATTTCATTGTGATTAGACGGTTAAAATAAACAATTATAACCATCACAATATGACGCAACAATATCATCTTATGTTTTGTTTTTAAAATGCAATGTTGGTCGGGCGATATTGCTACATTCACAGTTATTGATAATTTTCATTCATAAGGTCTTAAGATGTAAATATAATTCGACACTTTCTTTTCTAACGTTACAGATAAAAAAGGGTCTTCAACATTATCAGTTTGGACTAAATTAAACAGTATCTTGATGGACCAGTGGGGAGTACAAACCAGGGATCGCGACAAACCTATGTGAAATAATTATAGAAATATAATTATGTATCTCTCAATGAGGGCAGAACTCTTGGTCACTTTGTTACTTCGGGAACTTCGTGGTTTGTAATAAAACTACTTTTGTTAGATCGTCACATAATATAATTTAATAACAGGCTACTTCTTTCTGAATTATTAAAATCACCTGTAAGGAATTTATGAATAATTATGAATTAATAATCTTAAGTATTTGTATAATTAAACATTAATTCCACAGATAAATATAACGTCTGACTACAATAAACAACTTACCATGAAAATGGAAAGCTACAAACAGAACTACGGATCATTATAATATATTGCATCAAATATCTAATAGTTTTTAAAATATTTTAAATTGATAAAAAACCTGAAGACGACGGTATTACCCGTCGAAACATGTCGTTTTAATAAAAGCGCAAAAAAAATATAATGTAAAATCGTATTTACGATTAAGAGCGCTAATATAATATTTTACACAATAAAATGTTTTAATATTATATAATTTTTACAACACCAATAAACTTTAAACGTTTGTGTATAGACTGTACAAAATAAATATATTTAATCTTAAGTATGTTTATCATGAATTTAATTACTACGTTAAATTCCATGACATGCATTTCGGTCTTTACTAAATCCTAATTCAGTTTAATAATCTTCACCTAAGACTCTCAAATTAAAAATAGGTTATACAAAGTAACTAACTAGGGGTACCTCGCGAAATGTCAAAAATACCTACGTAAACGCTGGACAATTTCCAGTGAAAAAAAGTACCAATTTTCAACTAAATTTTCTCCAGAACGATTGATCGTAATTTGAAGAAACTTTGCTGACACGCAGTAGCGCTCAAGGTATTTGCTTATCTTAATTTGTTTTTAAAGTTTTGCAGTAACAAAGCAGCGGATATTCATAACCGAAAAGTACTTTCTATTATCTGAAAGCCCGGAAAAGTTTTAGTTGGCGTCAACGCTGGACCAGACAGATACACAATTTCAAACCTCGTAAATAAATTTCCCAAGAAAGAATCAGTTTCGTATGTTTACCGTCAGTTCCTCAACAGCAAAGACTGAAGATATATTCAGAAATTTCGGTGACAAAGACACTGAACACATCGCAATACAAATGGCTTCAGATGGTAATTTGAATGTGGATTTAATATCTCGTCGTTTAGGTGAAATATAGCGTAGAAATTGGCTTTACATTCTGGATCATCTTGTGTATGAAAAACTGAAAAATAATATCCTTTAGAGCCGCGTGGTTCAAATGGCGGCCCGCGGGCCTGATCCTGACCACGAAAGTATTTTTTAATTTGTTACTAGTCAGTACAAACCCATTTTATTTCGAATTTGATATTCCGTCACTGGTAAAAGAAAATTTTGCTCAATGCTCTCACTAAAGCCATTGACTTTAAAAGCGTAACACGTACGTTTTACTGGTATAAATTTTTATTGCTTTTAAAGCTTTTAAAGTAACGGAGTTCAAATAATTTGTATAAGTTTTCCAATTAAAAATTTCGAGAGATAAAATCTGTCGCAGGAGATATTTTAAAATAATATACAACTCTGTAGGAGTTTGTACACATTTAAACAAAATTTATATTTCAGCGTATGCGATGTTAATTTGTCATTTCTGAATAAGTATTATTAAAAACCGAAACATGTCGTGAAAATGATGATGCTCTAATTGTAAATCGAACATTTCGATAGGAGGAGTATCATTTTAATATATTTTAAATATTAAATGTTAATTATAGTAATAATATTTTAATATTTAATAAAATATTTTATTGTGATTAGACGGTTAAAATAAACAATTATAATCATCACAATATGACCTCAAGTATTATTAAAGACAACAACAATGCAGAAATAGTGACAGTAGAGGTTTCTGGGCGCTTGGGTCTAACAGGAAAACTATTTTGTCTAGGTCTCTGTGGGTAATATCATTTGGCAGACATTTTATACTTCCAGAAGGGCTAGCGGCCCAGAGCATTGTAAATACTGACATCCGACTCTCTTAGATCGCGTCATTTCATCTGGTCACACAGCCTCTGTTCGATGCGACATTGAATTAGAACTGAACACAATGTGGTGACGTTCCAGTCACCGAATTGTCGTTCAAGTGGAAATTACTGATAGGTTCTGTATCGAGATAACGAAAACAATTGCTTTCAAACCTGATGATCTATTTGCATCTGCAAACAACAGGACTTGTGTGTGACGTTAAGGTCGGACACGAGATTAAATCCTGTGTTGAACGCAGGTAACAGCTTCAGGTCGATAAATTGAGTGTTTCTCCTTCTTCTAACGCGACGGTCATTATTTGCAGAATTTAAGCTTCCCACTTGTTGCAACTACAGACAGGTTCTAGAATCGTAATTACAGAAGCCTTTTCTGGATTGTATTTATTCTTATACTTCTCAGTGCGTATCGTAAGTAGGTCTTCATTTACAAGGTGTAAGTCAGGTACGGACCGCCACGGTGGTCTAGCGGTTAGAACGCTGGCTTTGTAATCCTGGGGGTCTCGGGTTCTATTCCCGGCGGTGCCCGAATTTATAACTTGTGTTGGGCAAGGCCGTGGTCTAGGCAACACGGAGTTTTCCTCCGGGGGCTTCCCCGGCTTCTCCGTGGCATCCCAACAATTACTCCATTCACACACAGAAGAAGGCAATGGCAAACCACTTCTGGATCATCTGCCAAGAACGTATATGAACAGGTCCCAGTCCGAGAAAAGGATGGAAGGATCCTGTTCATATGGACCTGTCGTCACACAGAACACTAAATAATAATAAGATGAGGTGGTCTAGCGGTTAGAACGCTGGCCTTGTAATCCTGGGGTCTCGGGTTCGATTGCCGGCGGTGCCCGAATTTATAACTTGTGTAGGGCAAGGCCGTGGTCTAGGCAACACGGAGTTTTGCTCCGTGGCATCCCAACAATTACTCCATTCACACACAGAAGAAGGCAATGGCAAACCACTTCTGGATCATCTGCCAAGAACGTATATGAACAGGTCCCAGTCCGAAAAAAGGATGGAAGGATCCTGTTCATATGGACCTGTCGTCAGACAGAACACTAAATAATAAATAATATCATGAGTCTGAAAAATGGAATTAGTTTGTTTGTTAGTTTTGTTCATAAACAGCGGGAAACGCGCAGTGTTATTTAGGGAAATTCCACAAATTATTACATTTCTTATTAGTCCTTCTTGCTCGAAATGTTATCATAGGACTGTCACTCGATATTATGGGAAATATCGAAGGAATTTCATGTAAAAGTTTATTTTCCCCAAACCCAAGGATATTTATCCTTATAGTATCATCTACGTTTTTCATTTTTAAAAAAAAATTCAGGTGCAATGCTGCAGGAAAATGATTAATATTTAAACGGTGGTTGTATTTATAATATTATGTTTGAATGTTAATTCAAATATTTAAAAAAAACTTTTAAGAACGATTCATAATACAACAATTACTAAAATTAATGATTTTTGAAAATGCAAGCTTCGTTCTTTCTCGTGATGAAAATTCAAACGTAACTTCTTTGTAATAATACTAATGGTTCCCGATGGTAGTTGTTCCTTTATTTAAAAATTACATAAACTGCAAACCAGTCTAATGCCTCTGGGTTTACATTTTATCCCATAAGGACTTTTTGTTCATTTGTATTACGGAAGTGGTGGTGGACATCGCCCATTATATTACATTTACATTAATTTGGCTTGCGTGTATATGACCGTTCTGTTATCGAAACTACGAACCGGTCCGATGCTTGTATATTTCCATTTTAGGCTCCAAAGGAACTAATGAAGTTTCATTAATGAGAATTATATGGCATAGAATCAATTAACATGATTACCATGGCAACGGTGTTACAGAAACATATAGCACTCGTCCCATAATTCTTATCCCATAAAGTCGAAAGCCGCTTAGTAGCGTTGTCATGGTAACTGGTGTACAAGGCGTATTGACATCTTTAATTATACGCTTAGATTTCTGTGTGTTCCTCAATCATACAGTAGCAGTGTTCGATAAGTACATCATTTCTGTTCATTGCTGTATCAATAAGTGTATGTTTACTTTTCTCTGCGTCCGGTTTAATTCGATTTTTTCCCTCTCGGTTATCTGTTTTGTCCTTTTAACTCTTAATATTATTCCGTTTGCTTTCACGTACTTCAATCTCATTACGTGCTTACATTTATGAATTCCTCTTAATAAGAAATCTATTATTTATTCTCTGCAGTAAAATGCTTTTAAGACTACGAGGTGCGATCGGAAAGTTTCAAGACTGTGTCAATAGAGGGCGAACCGCTGCCGCTAGGGGGTGCGGCCTACATTCATAGTGAATCAGTGTGCCAGCCGGCATCATCGAATTAGCATTTGTTTCTTAGTTACGGGCGTTTTGGTAGTGCATTACACCGACCCTCCTGCGATTTCGGAATGGCGTGTGCATCAAATTTTGCCAAAGACTCGCCAAAACGGCTACGGAAACCTATGAAATGCTAAAGTAAGCATTTGGGGAGTCCGCAATGGGTCGTGCACAAACTTTTGTGTGGAATTCACGTTTTAAAAATGTCCGAACCTCTGTCGATGATGACGAGCGTTCTGGACGACCATCTTCGAGCACAACGCCCGAAAATGTTACGAAGATTCGGCAGGCCATTCACGAAGATCGACGTCGTACCATCAACGACTTGTGCGACATTGTTGGGATAGGCTATGGGACCTGTCAGCTGATTCTAAAGGAAGAACTCCACATGCGACGCATCCTGTCTGAGGACCAGAAGCAGAATCGACTTCTCGTTTGTCAGGAGCTCAAAGATCTTGCAAGAACCGACCCCAACTTCCTTTCTAAGCTCCGTGTGACTTCTTCCTCTTCCCAAAGATGAAAATTCAGCTAAAGGGAAGGAGATTTGAGCCGATAGAAGAGATTCAGGCAGAATCGCAGATGGTGCTTGACAGGCTGACAAAGAAAGATTTCCAGGGATGCTTCCAGGCTTGGCAGCGGCGCTGGGATCGTTGTGTTCACTCCCAGGGGAACTACTTCGAGGGTGATGGATGAATTTAATACCTGAGATAAGTGTACGGGTTTTTATAGGCGCAGTCTAGAAACTTTCCGATCGCACCTCGTATAACCTCGATTAAAACTCTTCATTAGCCACCAGTATAGGTAAAATTGTCCCTAGTTCATATGATACTATGACATGAGGAACGTGAAGCAACGAGAAGTGACAATCGATAAGTCGTGTGTCGGACGAGGATCGATCTAAGTCGACTATCGACTAAGTCAGACTGCAGGCACGTTCAGACGTACCTTCAGAAGCCAGTTGTCATGGTAACGGTACTCGGTTCATCGACTGCTTACCCATGCAGAGAAAACTTGGCCGACAAACGCATCAAAGACTGGAGAAATGTTTTAAAACAGCTCTCGTTTGCTGTTTCTATCTCTTGTCTGCAGCGCCTGAGAAAATCTTTTCGGTCTTCAATCCCGAAAATTTGTTTCTACACCGAATTTCGGAATATGATGTCCAGAGTGCTAACCATTTCACTGACAGATTGTGTATCTAAATGATTATAATAAAGATTAATAGCTAAGAAATTATATTTTCGCAGTGAAATGTACGAGGTGCGATCGGAAAGTTTCAAGACTGCGCGTATAAAAACCCGTACACTTATCTCAGGTATTAAATTCATCCATCACCCTCGAAGTAGTTCCCCTGGGAGTGAACACAACGATCCCAGCACCGCTGCCAACCTGGAAGCATCCCTGGAAATCTTTCTTTGTCAGCCTGTCAAGCACCATCTGCGATTCTGCCTGAATCTCTTCTATCGTCTCAAATCTCCTTCCCTTTAGCTGAATTTTTATCTTTGGGAAGAGGAAGAAGTCACACGGAGCTTAGAAAGGAAGTTGGGGTCGGTTCTTGCAAGATCTTTGAGCTCCTGACAAACGAGAAGTCGATTCTGCTTCTGGTCCTCAGACAGGATGCGTCGCATGTGGAGTTCTTCCTTTAGAATCAGCTGACAGGTCCCATAGCCTATCCCAACAATGTCGCACGAGTCGTTGATGGTACGACGTCGATCTTCGTAACATTTTCGGGCGTTGTGCTCGAAGATGGTCGTCCTGAACGCTCGTCATCATCGACAGAGGTTCGGCCATTTTTAAAACGTGAATGCCACACAAAAGTTTGTGCACGACCCATTGCGGACTCCCCAAATGCTTGCTTTAGCATTTTATAGGTTTCCGTAGCCGTTTTGGCGAGTCTTTGGCAAGAGATTCAGGCAGAATCGCAGATGGTGCTTGACAGGCTGACAAAGAAAGATTTCCAGGGATGCTTCCAGGCTTGGCAGCGGCGCTGGGATCGTTGTGTTCACTCCCAGGGGAACTACTTCGAGGGTGATGGATGAATTTAATACCTGAGATAAGTGTACGGGTTTTTATACGCGCAATCTGGAAACCTTCCGATCGCACCTCGTATTAGAGTTCAAACACCGTTTGGTTTACTAAACAATGTAAAGAACGTCTCGTGCGCTTGGAACCTGGGACCGTGGGTTCGAATCCCACTCAAGCCATGGATGTTTTTCTGTGTTGTGCTGTACAGGTAGAGGCCTTGCGACGGGCCGATCCCTCGTCCAAGGAGTCCTACCGAATGTCTAAATATTCGATACTGGGAACTACCCGTTCTTCAAGTTCCTGGGCACTGCGGGTCCCAAATTTTCGTTTGGCTTTGATCTATTAGACAGTGAGGAATTAATTAACATTTTAACAGATAGGGGTTTGAAATGTAACTACATAAAGTTTCATTTGATCAGCTTTTGTTCTGGTGTAAAGGAAAAGTTTAAATATAGCTGACGAGATGCTACTCGCTTTATAAATATTACGTCTGTGTAAATCAGAATTTTGAAGCATTAAAGGTGAAAAACTGGAAATGGTTTTCCAAAAAAAATTTAACACAGTTCAACTTTCTTGCGATAAATGAAACTAGTCCACACGTCATTACAGATAAAACCAACATAAAATCGTCTTGAGAAGTCGATTTAATTCAGTTGCAAGTTAAGATACGTTCATGAAAATCTTGTTTGTTGTTAGGAGGAAATATTTTGTTTTTAAAGGAGTTCTTCAGAGTCTAAGTTACTTATTTCCTGAAACGAGGGAAATAATGTATACATTTATGGATTTTTGGTTTCGCCCTACGATAACTGACAAAGCTTTAATGTTGCGGACATGTTTTGTGGCAGGCGAGAGTCTGTGACAGATTTCTAAACAAACCCGCCACGGCAATGGCTTCATGCTACAACTTATACAAAATGGAAGTTTATAGCAAAACAAGTCGCCAGGAGAAACTAATCAACAAGTTATAGCCTTATGAGTTCAGTGTTTAAGTTCGACTTTGCTCTCAGCGTACGTCGAAGCTTTCCATGAAAAGCGCAATTTCTGTTATTGAAAAGCGGAGCTGGTTAGGAGAACCTTTTCGGGCAGAACTACCCTGAGCCATAAGATGGTAAAATTGCGTCATATTGTAATATAATAAGTATATATTAAGTCTTGTCCGTGTAATCACAATAATTCTTATTAAATATTAAAATATTACAATAATTTAACATTTTAACATTTTAACATTTAAAATATTTAAAATATTAAATGATGTTCTTTGTCGAAATATTCGATTTACATTAGACCATTATTTTTCATGTTTTTTAAATATTTAAAATATTAAATGATGTTCTTTATCGAAATATTCATTGATGGTCTAATGTAAATCGAATATTTCGATAAAGAACATCATTTAATATTTTAAATATTTTAAATGTTAAAATGTTAATTATTGTAATGTTTTAATATTTAATAAGAATTATTGTGATTAGACGGACAAGATTTAATATATACTTACCCTGAGCCAATGAAATGAAAGCTTCAGTTTTAAGCCTCATTGCCTGCATCTACCCTAATTTTCCCCACATTTAGTCAATTTTTTTTTCATAAAAAAAGTTTTAGGCTTAAGTATTAATGTTCGTCTGGTGACTTCTGAACTACGCGGATTTGGATGTCTTCTGGGGTATTGTGCCATGTAGTCTGGTAGACATTTACCGATGTTTTAGAGGTCCCTGCTACCTCCATCATCAGGGCGACATCTCATAATCTCTGCCATGAGAATCTAAACCTTACGAGCTGAATAATTTTCATTAAACTGACACAAACATTCTGATCTTAAAAGTCCAACTACATTTAATAAATATTAACACAATAATTGTGCGAACTTGTGAGGTGGGAATAACAATAGCCTCAAAGCCGTCCGCCTCACAAAATAAAACTCGAGATATGGGCTTGTGTATTTCAAATTCGTCTCATTGCTATGCTACCATCTCCTTCTTGGTCTTCAAGGTGATCACTTTCCAAAGATGTCTTTGCCCCAGTTAAAGGACTCGTCCCGTCTTCAGATTGGGCTTATCAGTTGTTGGTATCAGTGGAATTTACGTGAAAGAATTACCCATGACCTAAAGGCAATAAGATTGTTTGATCTCCCCCCTTCAGGGACCGCCATTCTTATGACATGTCTTTATTCAAAATGGTTGTTTAATCGATAGTTTAAAACCTAATAATCCTTCCCAGTTCAAGTCGTAATGAATTTATGAGCACGTTTGGTTTATCTAGAGAATCAAGAGTCTTATTAGAGAAACCGGAAGTTCATATTTTAATGATACATCAAACAATAAACTCACACATATGATACATTTTCCAAAAAAAAATTAAGGAATTTAAGAAGGAAATGTAATAGGTCGGCGTATATTAGGATGCACAAACACGTAGCAATGGCCTATGACTGCCACTGAAGTACATATTAGACATATTTCGAATTCTAAGCTCATCAAATTGCTCCTGACTTGTAACACAAAGTACATTACGACATCATTTTGTGTTTATTGTTATAATAAGTAGGTTAATAGACTATTAAATTATATCGTTATTAATAATTGTCATTATATTACGAGCAGAAAAATTGTTGTAACAAATACAATATTATTCTAATAACATCACTCGATTTGCTAGAATAATATTGAAATGTAGTTTGTGTCACAAGTCAGGAGCTATTTGACGAGCTAAAGAATTCGAAATAAAATAAACTCGGTATATAAACCCACAGAGTTTTCATAACTTCTTCTGGTAAGACGAAATATATGTCGTCCTTATTATAAAGTTTAACTTGACAAATAGATCCTGTAATATGGAATAAATTTCATGCAAAGTTCCAGGAATTTGCTTCAGGCCTTTTCGTAACTTAAACTATAGAAATACAGTTTGTCTGTCTGTCTGTCCGAAAGAGTTTAACGCTGACATCTGAATGGGTACTCGAGAAGACTGCAGATGGCGCCTACTCGATTAAAGCCATTACGTGAGACGTTGTCTTCCAGACACTCTGATGTGTCAGTACGTAAATAACACGGAATATATAAGACAATGGGCATGGAACGCTGTGTTCAGATGCGATAAAATGACGTCTGGATATATTAGAACAGAATTCTGAGCAAAATGTTTGTATGTGAAAGAGAGAGTAGCGGAATAATTCTGAACATTACAAAGAAAATTTTTATAAATTTTATTATTCACCCGAAATTATAAATCGTAAAAGTCTTGAATTTTTTTTTTGACGTAAATACGTCTATAAGGAAGGATCATTCGGCGAAAAAGTGGAACGAAAAAGTGTAATAATGGTCACCTAGGAAACGTCGTGTTTACTCGGCATTGTTGTTACCTATAAAACATTACATTACCTTACGTTACCTTACATTACATTTCATTACATTACATTACTTTACATTACTTTACTTTATATTACATTATCTTACATTGCATTACCTTACCTTACATTACTTTACTTTACTTTATATTACATTACATTACATTACTTTACATTACATTCAGCTACCACAGACCCATCTTTAAGCGTAACTAATTCAAGTTAAATAAGCAAAGTCTTAATCAAACGTATCTCAATTGTAAAGCATGTATAAAGGAAATGTTTAGAATAAAGCCAATATATAAACTTCCTTTCCGTATAGACGTATTTACGTCAAATTCTCCGGAACCGTGGTTCCACTGACAACTCTTTCTTCTATTGGCGACAGATAAATTATAGTCTGAAAAACATGGAATAGATAACTTAAGAAACCTTGGAGTAGATCTGAAGATAACGGAACTCAGAAAAACACTCGCTTGATGTTAACTGTTTCAAAATACGTGTAATCGAGTACTAGATCTTGTCCAAACTGGGCACGGTCATTCACTCCGAGATTCCATAAAAGGCAAGGAGTGTCTTTACCACATCAACGACTATAAATTTCACATGGGATCTCCTCTATGTGTTAGTTAATTGGCATATAAGTAATGCTTGACAGTAGAGGTCGCGCGAGTAGTCGTGGCTCCTAAATGCGCGATGTGTAAGCCGGGAGAGGGGAGTTCAGTAGTAGTGGGGGGTCGCACAGCTGCGGTGACGCACCGAACTAAACACAGCTAGAGATACAAACCGACTGAAGCTGACACCCCTCCAGCGCGTGTTTTGGACTGGTCCATCTCACACGACCGAAATCAGTCCTTTGCGCATGTGCCAGCTCTATAGACGCTTTAATTTCAGAAATAGTAAGTCCAATCTGTTATAGGGAAGCAACTTTCATGTGCCACTTACGAGGAAACATGATCGGGTATTAAGTTTATTAAAAATGTGTGGCATAATAAATAGTCATCGCCCTGATGATGGAGTCAGCAAGGATCTCTGAAACGTCGGTAAACATCTACCAGACTGCACGGGGCAACAACCCAGAAGACATAAATCTTAATAAATAGTATCTTCGTGGATTAAGTCCAGTTTTTTTTAAGGGTAAATTTGGGCAGACAACAGATCCTTTATCTTTGAAAGCTGTGTTACTGAAGAACTTGGGTACTTCGCCCGGTTTACCTACCGAGCAAAGAAATAAACTTATATTTTAAATCTTGTCCGTCTAATCACAATAATTCTTATTAAAATATTAAAATATTACAATAATTAACATTTTAAAATATTTAAAATATTAAATGATGTTCTTTATCGAAATATTCGATTTTACATTAGACCATCATTTTTCATGTTTCACGACATGTTTCAGTTCCTAAAAGAACCATCCTCAGGTGTATATAATTATATAAAGCTTCAAAACGATAAATAATTCAAATACAATTTTCATATATTATGCTAGCGTGCATTTTTATCACATTTTTACCAGATATCAAACGATGTTCTTTTTCAGATTTTTATTCCATTTTTAATAACACACTCGATGTTGTCGTGAAACATGAAAAATGATGGTCTAATGTAAATCGAATATTTGGATAAAGAACATCATTTAATATTTTAAATATTTTAATATGTTAATTATTGTAATGTTTTAATATTTAATAAGAATTTATTGTGATTAGACGGACAAGATTTAATATATACTTATTATATCACAATATGACGCAAATTTACCATCTTAGAAATAAACTTAATTTATTTACAGTTTAAATTATTTTATCGTTAGAATATGACCCTTCAGATTGTGAATTTTTTTTTATAGACCTAAATACTTGATTTAGGCAGCTATTGTACTTTTTAGACACGGTCCTAAAGTTTCAAATTTGGAGAAATAAACATGGGGCCCTATCTCACAGTAAATTCATGAGCTTTCGTTGAAACATGTAACACGGACGGACAGAGGTTCTTGTACGGGGCAGCTGTGAAGGCCGTTACGAGCATTAGTTACAGTGCGTCCGAGAGCCAGATTAATCCTTCTGAGAAGGATATCACGTAGGTTTATCTGCTATTACCACTTTCTGATTTCTATCTACATGCTTCTCCAGGTATGAACATTCTTTTACCACGACAAATCAAAATATATCAGTGCCCAATACAATTATGTCGCCGTTTTATTTTATAATGACTGTACACATTATATCGATGCACTAGTCGACCTACTGACTGTTCCGCAACCACCCCCAAACCCCGCAGAGGGGACAGCTCGATCAATGTACCTCACCCCCCCTTCTACCCCTAACTCACATCCTCCCCTCGAGCTCCATTTAAACATGAAAATTAAATGAAGCAATCTGTTTGTACAAATCTAGTGGCAGCGATGATACTCAGAGAGGGCTCTAATAACATGACAGACAATAATTATCTCAAGAGTTAATACGACTGAGAGGAATGCTCAGACAGGAGGGTTTTCTCTTTGAACATAATCGACCACGAACGAGAATCTTATGTCGATTGTCAGTGTATTGAAGTTCGACACTTCGATATGTCATATTTCTGAATTTTATATCTCGCCACTGGTCCCACAGATAATTTGACGTCATAGCACGAATTGGTTTCCTCTCGCCTTATTGGTCAATATGTAGTACGAGTTTTGTGTGCGTGAAATTGATATCACTGTAACGTTTGCACCGTTAAATAGACTGAAACAGTCACTACACCGCAAAATTTTGCTTATACAATTCCAATATCATCACAGATTTTGACGAAAAATCTCGTTTATAATTTTCATATTTAAAATTTATATTCCGCTAACCGTTTGTTTGATGTATTCTAATAATAACTTCGTTTTGAAGACCTATTCCTTGAACTAAATCGACTATTATATTATTAGTGTTCTGTCTGACGACAGGTCCATATGAACAGGATCCTTCCATCCTTTTCTCGGACTGGGACCTGTTCATATACGTTCTTGGCAGATGATCCAGAAGTGGTTTGCCATTGCCTTCTTCTGTGTGTGAGTGGAGTAATTGTTGGGATGCCACGGAGGAAAACTCCGTGTTGCCTAGACCACGGCCTTGCCCAACACGAGTTATAAATTCGGGCACCGCCGGGAATCGAACCTGAGATCCCAGGATTACAAGGCCAGCGTTCTAACCGCTAGACCACCTCATCTTATTATTATTTAGTGTTCTGTCTGACGACAGGTCCATATGAACAGGATCCTTCCATCCTTTTCTCGGACTGGGACCTGTTCATATACGTTCTTGGCAGATGATCCAGAAGTGGTTTGCCATTGCCTTCTTCTGTGTGTGAGTGGAGTAATTGTTGGGATGCCACGGAGGAAAACTCCGTGTTGCCTAGACCACGGCCTTGCCCAACACGAGTTATAAATTCGGGCACCGCCGGGAATCGAACCCGAGACCTCAGGATTACAAGGCCAGCGTTCTAACCGCTAGACCACCGTGACGGTTAAATCGACTATATGGATCAGTTTCTCACAAAAGGTGTCAGTAGTGTCCGTGATTTTATCCTCAATTCCCCACAAAAAATCTTTATCTGTCTGTATATTACGTCCTGTCAGTAAAATACTCTGTTATATTAACCGCTGATAATTTTCTTATACACCAAAAACGTTGTCCATTAGTGATTATAACATTACAATTTATGTAAATCAGACATAATTTTCTCTCCGATTCGCTTAAACTTCGCCAATTACAATTCCACAACCCGGAAGACCAAGACAGACGGAAGGTATGTTTGTTGGCTGGTTCCAAAGGTCTCTGGGTGTGATATATCACGGATAACATTCCTCCTACAACCAAAACATTTGTGAAACGTAAGCAAACTTTGTTAAACCAACGACTTATCACGGCAGGGCCTGTATCAGTGACAATCTTTACTTGTCGTGGTCTTGTGTTAGCCAGCATCAATGCTGCTAACGGTGTTTCTGTACTGTTATGATTTCGGCGAAATATATCACCATCAGGGATTATAAATTTACCGATCGCTGTGATTGATAATCTGACATCCATCGACATTAACACAGCCCCCCAAAGCACGAGACTTATTGCTAGTAACATAAGAAATATTACATCTGACAATTTCTATCGATTGCTAAATCGATATATGTAATCGTGCAAGATCGATAGATATCGATTTAACGTACAGGTATATCGTGTAATTTGGATGGCTTAAATAATATATGTAAGCGTGATATGACCAAGGCTGAGTTAAAATGGGTTCTTGGTAAGTTACGAAACTCCAAATATTTAAATACTGATTTACGTCTAAAGCATTATTGTGTAGGATTTGAAGTTTCCAAGGCGATGAGTCTGAAGATGGCTGTCTTCTGGGTTGTTGCGCTGTGTAGTCTGGTTGATGTTAACCAACGTTTCAGAGGTCATACTGCCTCCATCATCAGGGCGATGAGTCTGAAGATTTCTGTCTTCTGGGTTGTTGCGCTGTGTAGTCTGGTCGATGTTAACCAACGTTTCGGAGGTCATACTGCCTCCGTCATCAGAGTATGAAGATTTCTGTCTTCTGGGTTGTTGCGCTGTGTAGTCTGGTCGATGTTTACCAACGTTTCAGAGGTCATACTGCCTCCATAATCAGGGTGATGAGTATAAAGATTTCTGTCTTCTGGGTTGTTGCGCTGTGTAGTCTGGTCGATGTTAACCAACGTTTCGGAGGTCATACTGCCTCCGTCATCAGAGTATGAAGATTTCTGTCTTCTGGGTTGTTGCGCTGTGTAGTCTGGTCGATGTTAACCAACGTTTCGGAGGTCATACTGCCTCCGTCATCAGAGTATGAAGATTTCTGTCTTCTGGGTTGTTGCGCTGTGTAGTCTGGTCGATGTTAACCAACGTTTCGGAGGTCATACTGCCTCCATCATCAGGGCGATGAGTCTGAAGATGGCTGTCTTCTGGGTTGTTGCGCTGTGTAGTCTGGTCGATGTTTACCAACGTTTCAGAGGTCATACTGCCTCCATCATCAGGGCGATGAGTATGAAGATTTCTGTCTTCTGGGTTGTTGCGCTGTGTAGTCTGGTCGATGTTAACCAACGTTTCGGAGGTCATACTGCCTCCGTCATCAGGGCGATGAGTATGAAGATTTCTGTCTTCTGGGTTGTTGCGCTGTGTAGTCTGGTCGATGTTTACCAACGTTTCAGAGGTCATACTGCCTCCATCATCAGGGCGATGAGTCTGAAGATGGCTGTCTTCTGGGTTGTTGCGCTGTGTAGTCTGGTCGATGTTTACCAACGTTTCAGAGGTCATACTGCCTCCATCATCAGGGCGATGAGTATGAAGATTTCTGTCTTCTGGGTTGTTGCGCTGTGTAGTCTGGTCGATGTTAACCAACGTTTCGGAGGTCATACTGCCTCCGTCATCAGGGCGATGAGTATGAAGATTTCTGTCTTCTGGGTTGTTGCGCTGTGTAGTCTGGTCGATGTTTACCAACGTTTCAGAGGTCATACTGCCTCCATCATCAGGGCGATGAGTATGAAGATTTCTGTCTTCTGGGTTGTTGCGCTGTGTAGTCTGGTCGATGTTTACCAACGTTTCAGAGGTCATACTGCCTCCATCATCAGGGCGATGAGTCTGAAGATGGCTGTCTTCTGGGTTGTTGCGCTGTGTAGTCTGGTCGATGTTTACCAACGTTTCAGAGGTCATACTGCCTCCATCATCAGGGCGATGAGTATGAAGATTTCTGTCTTCTGGGTTGTTGCGCTGTGTAGTCTGGTCGATGTTAACCAACGTTTCGGAGGTCATACTGCCTCCGTCATCAGAGTATGAAGATTTCTGTCTTCTGGGTTGTTGCGCTGTGTAGTCTGGTCGATGTTTACCAACGTTTCAGAGGTCATACTGCCTCCATCATCAGGGCGATGAGTATAAAGATTTCTGTCTTCTGGGTTGTTGCGCTGTGTAGTCTGGTCGATGTTTACCAACGTTTCAGAGGTCATACTGCCTCCATCATCAGGGCGATGAGTCTGAAGATGGCTGTCTTCTGGGTTGTTGCGCTGTGTAGTCTGGTCGATGTTTACCAACGTTTCAGAGGTCATACTGCCTCCATCATCAGGGCGATGAGTCTGAAGATGGCTGTCTTCTGGGTTGTTGCGCTGTGTAGTCTGGTCGATGTTTACCAACGTTTCAGAGGTCATACTGCCTCCATCATCAGGGCGATGAGTATAAAGATTTCTGTCTTCTGGGTTGTTGCGCTGTGTAGTCTGGTCGATGTTAACCAACGTTTCGGAGGTCATACTGCCTCCGTCATCAGAGTATGAAGATTTCTGTCTTCTGGGTTGTTGCGCTGTGTAGTCTGGTCGATGTTTACCAACGTTTCAGAGGTCATACTGCCTCCATCATCAGGGCGATGAGTCTGAAGATGGCTGTCTTCTGGGTTGTTGCGCTGTGTAGTCTGGTCGATGTTTACCAACGTTTCAGAGGTCATACTGCCTCCATCATCAGGGCGATGAGTATGAAGATTTCTGTCTTCTGGGTTGTTGCGCTGTGTAGTCTGGTCGATGTTAACCAACGTTTCGGAGGTCATACTGCCTCCGTCATCAGAGTATGAAGATTTCTGTCTTCTGGGTTGTTGCGCTGTGTAGTCTGGTCGATGTTTACCAACGTTTCAGAGGTCATACTGCCTCCATAATCAGGGTGATGAGTATAAAGATTTCTGTCTTCTGGGTTGTTGCGCTGTGTAGTCTGGTCGATGTTAACCAACGTTTCGGAGGTCATACTGCCTCCGTCATCAGAGTATGAAGATTTCTGTCTTCTGGGTTGTTGCGCTGTGTAGTCTGGTCGATGTTTACCAACGTTTCAGAGGTCATACTGCCTCCATCATCAGGGCGATGAGTCTGAAGGTGGCTGTGTTCTGGGTTGTTGCGCTGTGTAGTCTGGTCGATGTTTACCAACGTTTCAGAGGTCATACTGCCTCCATAATCAGGGTGATGAGTATAAAGATTTCTGTCTTCTGGGTTGTTGCGCTGTGTAGTCTGGTCGATGTTTACCAACGTTTCAGAGGTCATACTGCCTCCATCATCAGGGCGATGAGTCTGAAGGTGGCTGTGTTCTGGGTTGTTGCGCTGTGTAGTCTGGTCGATGTTTACCAACGTTTCAGAGGTCATACTGCCTCCATAATCAGGGTGATGAGTATAAAGATTTCTGTCTTCTGGGTTGTTGCGCTGTGTAGTCTGGTCGATGTTAACCAACGTTTCGGAGGTCATACTGCCTCCGTCATCAGAGTATGAAGATTTCTGTCTTCTGGGTTGTTGCGCTGTGTAGTCTGGTCGATGTTTACCAACGTTTCAGAGGTCATACTGCCTCCATCATCAGGGCGATGAGTCTGAAGGTGGCTGTGTTCTGGGTTGTTGCGCTGTGTAGTCTGGTCGATGTTAACCAACGTTTCAGAGGTCGCACTGCCTCCGTCATCAGGGCGATGAGTCTGAAGATTTCTGTCTGCTGGGTTGTTGCGCTGTGTAGTCTGGTAGAAGTTTACCGACGTTTCGGTGGTACTTTCTGCCTCCATCATCACGGCGATTATGATGATGAAGACAGCCATTTTAAGAGCTTTAACAGGGACGGCGAAGTCAAAATCCGTTTCTTTGTAACCTCGTCAGCAAAGGCTCGTTGTCGTGTGGTAGTGACATCGAGTCTCACGACATTTTCCACTGAGCATTGCGATGTCAGCTCAAGGACAGTCAAACGAATGGATGATTCACTTCATCTGTTTGTTTCGTGCGTGGGAATAATGGAAGATTCTAAAAATATCGCATGTGGAAACCGTGCAGACAGTGGTCCCGCGGGCTGTACGTTAACGTTGTTCTGTAAAAGGCCCGTATAAAAGCCAGACTGCTTTGTTTTTATGCGTTCAACACTCACCAGCCCACCAGCTAACCATAAAATAACGATGGTAGGATCACAAGACGTCGCCATTTGTTAGATTAAATCGTTCATGGTCCAAAACGCAAAGCTTGAAATAAAGAAAAGTGTATTAATACTAAAACTGTGGTATTCTTAAGCAAACGGGGTTGTTACCTTGGGTAAAGGCCTTGATACGAGGTGCGATCGGAAAGTTACCAGACTGCGCCTATAAAAACCCGTACACTTATCTCAGGTATTAAATTCAGCCATCACCCTCGAAGTAGTTCCCCTGGGAGTGAACACAACGATCCCAGCGCCGCTGCCAAGCCTGGAAGCATCCCTGGAAATCTTTCTTTGTCAGCCTGTCAAGCACCATCTGCGATTATGCCTGAATCTCTTGCCAAAGACTCGCCAAAACGGCTACGGAAACCTATGAAATGCTAAAGCAAGCATTTGGGGAGTCCGCAATGGGTCGTGCACAAACTTTTGTGTGGCATTCACGTTTTAAAAATGGCCGAACCTCTGTCGATGATGACGAGCGTTCTGGACGACCATCTTCGAGCACAACGCCCGAAAATGTCACGAAGATCGACGTCGTACCATCAACGACTTGTGCGACATTGTTGGGATAGGCTATGGGACCTGTCAGCTGATTCTAAAGGAAGAACTCCACATGCGACGCCAAGGCTCCTGTCTGAGGACCAGAAGCAGAATCGACTTCTCGTTTGTCACGAGCTCAAAGATCTTGCAAGAACCGACCCCAACTTCCTTTCTAAGCTCCTTGTGACTTCTTCCTCTTCCCAAAGATGAAAATTCAGCTAAAGGGAAGGAGATTTGAGACGATAGAAGAGATTCAGGCAGAATCGCAGATGGTGCTTGACAGGCTGACAAAGAAAGATTTCCAGGGATGCTTCCAGGCTTGGCAGCGGCGCTGGGATCGTTGTGTTCACTCCCAGGGGAACTACTTCGAGGGTGATGGATGAATTTAATACCTGAGATAAGTGTACGGGGTTTTTTTATACGCGCAGTCTTGAAACTTTCCGATCGCACCTCGTAAGTGCCTTCAGAACTAAGGGGTTCCTTCCGTCGCTAAACGAAGGGTCGAAACTCATTTAATGCTCTGATGTGGGAGCGAGGAATCAACACGTGTACTTACAGAGGGGGTACTTAACCTGGCAGAACACTGCCTGATACAAGAAGTTCATGTCAAAGTGAACTACAAGGGCCCTGAGGGTAATTAGGCATGAGTTTCAATTGATTCATGAGATTCTGGTAGAGATGAAATGAAACATTTTCAATCGAATAAGTTTCTTTGAGAAGGATATTACGAAATGTTGTCTGGTAATTTATTGGTCCAGTGGAATAGTTTGTGCGTGAAGTGGGCAGTGTCCAAATGTTCTCAACTTGCCCCCACGTGACGGGGTCAATGCGAGGAATTTGGAGGTCAATGTTTGAAGCTTCCTACAAAACCAGATATTCGTGGCACAGCACGTGGTCACGGGCCACCGGATTGCTAGACCGTCCCAGCAGAGTCAGCATCGTTATTCATACTCTGCCAGTGTTTTGTAAGATTTTTTTTCCACGGTCTGTGAACGTAGAATGTCTTAACATGTTAAAATCACGTGGTTACTTAGTTTACAACCAACTTTAACAATAATTAACTCTCCAGTTTGTATTTACTGGTTTGTATAATCGTCACTGTAAACGGGGATTATTTTCTTAAACAGCGTTAAACATTTGGTGAAATATGGTGTTTTCTTCGCGGTACGGACTGAATTATTTAATACCATTTACGTGAACGTCGACTTCAAAGGATATCTGTGTTATGAAACTTACGTTTTAATATATTTTATTTATTTATTTATTATTTCAGCATGGTAATAAACAAATACTACTGATAGAATTGTTAAATAAACCACAAATAAATCTATCTTCATTTCAAAGATGTAACTTACGTGTGTATTAATGGAAAATATAAATTTCGCTACGAAACGTGTTTTCTCTGTTTTTGTTAACCAGCTCTTATGGCCGTAGATTTACAATCTGTAAATGAGTTAAATTAAAATTAGCATCAATGGAATTCACGTGTTTCTTATACAGTCAAAGAGAGGAAATAATATTGTCAACAGATAACAAGGTTCATATCACGCATGCGTCATTTTATCGTCTGCTGCTGTTTTGTACGTACTGAGACTAGTGGCGACGCGGCTCGGGGGCGGCGGCGAATTAACGGACAAGAAACAAGCGAACGAGCGAGGGAGACAGTACGCGGCTGTCAGCTGTTAAGTGAGGTTGTGACGGTTTGCTTCCGTACTGTAACGCACCAAAACATTGAAATTCGATAAGTACGTCATTTTGTGAACAAAACTTTCCACGGAGATGACTATGTGATCAACTTTACACGAAAATCAAATAAATAAGTTTGTTCTCACGTTAATTTGGAATGCAAGCGGATGTATTGGACTGTGTGAAAATGGATTGTTGTAATCGTACGCCTCGAGTAAAATTAATGTAATTATTTACATGATATAACCAGAAGTGTGGGCAATGTGTGAAATTCCCTTGTGCATAAATATATCATAAAATCGCTTTAAAATGGTATTGGCGTGCGTTATAATATCCAGCATTGGTTTACACTGGATATGTGTGGATTGTTGAACACATAATTAAAAATATCTTTACGTACACAATTTCTGACAGTGATTTTATTTCGTAGTCTGCGACAATGGTTATCTACCAATGTGTTGTTTTTTATTTCGGTGTTGTGAATTAACAATAGGAGTTGAATGTATGTTTACGTGTTATTATTACAGGTAGTGAAAGTTAACCAAGGATGTAAGTGCAGTGAAAAACGTGAAGGATTTTTATCTAATTGATACGTCTGTGCAGCCAGTGACATTGTGTTCACGCGGTGTATCAGAGCTACAATGGAAAGAAAGCGTAATTGTTTCAATAAGAGTGATGCATCTGTGATGGAGTTTTTTGTGTCGTGACTTGCAGCCAGTGGAGAATGTCGGCGGTACAGGAAGACACGAAACAACCTGCTTACCCAACAATGCAGTGTGGCTTTGAAGCAGATTTTGTGGACTTCGAATCGGCGGCACGAGAATATTCCATTTCATCGTGTGCCACGGACGAGTGGGCCATTTCTGAACTGGATGACGAAGCTCTGGGCATCGCTGGCAGGACAGGTTGCATTATCAGTGGTGGGAGTAAATCCTCTACATCAACAACAGGTTGGGACTAATTTTTATTCTTCTTTAGTATTTGTGTGTGTGTGTGCTGCCTGGGCTGTGTCATTTTGTACACCGTAAATTTTTCATAATATGAGACACTTCGTTGGCGGAATCAGCCCGCAAGACCTGTAACAAACAGTTCCTTGACTCGTGGTATGATTGGTCCATCCACTGACGTGGAGGGGGAGAAGCCGTATGGGTGACTCACCATTATCACCGAGATTACAGTAGCAAATAACGACTTTGTCCAAGGGAAGGCTTGTTTTGGGCTGGTATGTGTTGCATTTGTAACCTCGCACTAAGTTTTGGGCGCATTCGATTTCCCGCGGACAGCCGCCCGTCTGTACGCACGAAAGACTCGATAGCGGATGAATACATTTGTATGAAATTTGGATCTTTTACTATATTTTACCGATAAATTTCTGTTCTCGTTGAGTTCAAATACATTAAAACGCGATTTACATGAATAAGTAGATGCGGTGACCAGTTAACTTAACTGTGTGTGATATTTTTTCTGAGATTCTAAAACGTGAGTCGACAATTAGTGGCGAACACACCAGAATTTTTACACAAACCTTACACTTAATTTGTTTATGATCCAGTTCCAATTTTTTTTTTGAGCGATTAGATTTTTTGGTGGTTTTATTTCAAGTACAACGTAGAATAATCGATTACATGAAACTTCGAGAAAATAATTCGAGTGTTATGGCGCCACTAGGATCATCCCTTGAATTTATGTAAATACGCACTGAAATTTATAGTCTACTTTAGGGTGATAATTGTTCTCTGGCATTTTGACAATAATAAGAGATTTGGCAACATGGCGCCAGCGAGCGACAGAAACAGAGAAGATTCGGATTGCGTGCTTCTATTGTTGGCTTTTATTAATGTATTAAGCCATTGTTATTGATTCCATCTGTCGCCTGTAGGACAGTAGCCTTTTTGATTTAAAGTGCCTCCCGGATGCACAACATCGGGTTATTTATTGCAAGTTATTTCGTATAACGATCAAGTACCATTTGGTTTCCGTTGATGGTATTTTGTGTGGTCGTACTTAGAAATGTCAGTTCCATTACACAAGGCGTCGAAACCATTTTAACTGTTTACGTGGAACGTCGCTTAATTGGGCCAAAGTTTTCTAGTCCCCGATGTGTCCCAATTAACCGGGAATCCACTGTACCAACTGTGTGAAAAAAGAAATAATGCGATGTTCACTGATATCGACAGTGGAGAAATGATGTAATTAAGGAAAAGTTGAAGGCTGTAATGCGAGACCCGTGTATTTCGTGAAAAGTGTTTTTGACGTGTATTCCGTTCGATGGAAATAGGATCTGTATTTTTAGCTTAGTTCCGCGTAGGATGTTCATGAACTACATTCCTGAAAGTTGTGATCTTATGAGAGATCCCAAGGATTCTTTTACGATGACGTCTACTCTGAACAATAAATAACTCGCCTTCCATCTGGTTTTTGTGCTACAACTGTGACATATTATCGATTTTGTCTCTGATTCTCTCTGTTCTATTTACCTCCATCATTACACCAAATAACACGTTCAAACCTGTAGAGACGTCGTACATATTCGCCGTTTGCTGCTGTTTGTGGGGTTGTCTAAAATAAGGGGCGGCAGATGGGAGAAGTGAGGCGGGTTGCTTTCAGACGGAGCAGGCGTATGCATTACAGAAATGAGTTTTTAGCATCGTGAAGCTTTGGTTTGCTACGTTAATACAATACCAAGATCAATATTTTTTTAAAAAAAATAACGGTTTTAAATTTTTAAACGTTAAGAAACATTAGCATTACGTAAAAATGTAAATTGAAATATATAATAATTGTGATTTATGTTGGAAATTTGACGTCCCTCGTTATGAGATTTTCTCTGACCCCTCACTGAAAAACCACCCTTAATGTCCAACGTAAGAGACTGAATGAAGCATTGCACTTGTCGTAAATATGCAGTGGCGGATTTAACACTCGTCTTAAAAATAATATGTCTCTTTATTAATATCTTAAAGGAAATGTAAAGGACATGAAAGGAGGCCCTCACGAGTTATTTTAGATTTCTAACTGGTGACGGGGGAGGGATACGACAACCTTCCATTTGGTATTACCGGCCTCAGTGCCTGGATTTGAACGTGGAATTTCCGACTGACCAGACATCGTAAGTGCTAGACAATTCGCCACACCGCTCACTGATGTCGAACTGCAAATGTCAAAGTCAATCCAGGGAAAGAACAATACAACTTCTGTTTCAAAACCTTGTTTATTCTAGTATTAATCGTTCACTTCGTAATCCAATTCCAACTTTCATCTCTGCCGTGGTGGTGTTACATACTAACAATTAGCTGATCGTTTGTCATCTCCCCAAGACATTCCCCTGGGTGTTATACGTCCCGCGCATTTTGTGATTTTTTCCCAAAGAAATTAAAGTTTTCTATCTGTTTCTCATGTGGTAAGACTTCTTTGTGAAATTATTGTGGAGAAATTACTGCACACAACTGGAGATTTTAGCATCGGAGAGGCACTATAAATTAAGACACTAATTAGTTTCATGTGTTGATGTTAGTAAGAATTTCGATTAGAAAATTAATTTCGCGGTCAGTTCAAAATATCGTCTCCTCTCCCACTCTCAGCATTGGCTTAGATTAAAGATTATACGTCATTTTATCATCTAATCACCGATTCACTTAGCGGTCTAGCGGTTAGAACGCTGGCCTTGTAATCCTGGGGACTCGGGTTCGAATTTATAACTTGTGTTGGGCAAGGCCGTGGTCTAGGCAACACGGAGTTTTCCTCCGTGGCATCCCAACAATTACTCCATTCACACACAGAAGAAGGCAATGGCAAACCACTTCTGGATCATCTGCCAAGAACGTATATGAACAGGTCCCAGTCCGAGAAAAGGATGGAAGGATCCTGTTCATATGGACCTGTCGTCAGACAGAACACTTGCCCTATCAGTGTACAGTCCACACGACGTCTAGAACCCTTTTCTCGCTACTCGCAACTTTAAGCCTGGGCGTACGTCAACGTCGTATTGTATTTCATCTTCACAGGAGACCCTGAGGAAGACCTAACTGAAGATGTTACACTGCCCTCTAACTGATGTTCGAACCTCGGACCTCGTAGTTTCAGAGTCAATACCGATCTTTGCAGTTATGTTCTAGAAGATGTTTATCAGTTTTATCGATTGTAATTTGTATAGAATATAAATCAAGAATCTTGTCCTCTTGTAAGTCGCGTTGCTTCGTAGAATCAAAGGCGTTTATCTGCCCGCTCATTTACATTCACGTCCACGTCGACCTAGACGACTCTCGCCTTAATTTATGTCAGGGACTTCTTAGCGAAATTTAATTTGGCTAAAAACGGTTTCATTTCAGCGTTTTTTTAAATTCTTTCTTGGTTTTATTTTATTTTAAACTCAGGCTCCTTCCAAACTGTTTCATAAGTTCTCTTTTTATCTCGAAACAAACTACATTTCTCCCCTGCTCTAAGATACTTAGATGCACAGAAAACAGACATTTGCAATTTTTAAATAGAATATACATTTTTTTATATAATTTTAACTTATTTTTTTATTTTCTGTCTTCAGTTGTTTCATCCAGTACCATTTTTTTTTAAACTTCGGGTACTGTAACATATTTTATTTCAATAACCTAACCTGACACGACGAACAAACTTGTCGATCAACGAGATAGGGGGCCTTTGCGTTGTCAAGGGAGTTCTGTGTTGCGTGTGGACTATCTGTGCGTGACAGGCGAGCTTGAACAAGAAGCTTCATTTTGTTGAACTAATTACTGAAATGAATTTATTGATTTTATGTATACGCAAAGTGGACGAACGTTTGGTCATCTTTGTAAGAAGTACATTCCTAGATTACCTCTTGAACTCTAGAATGTTGGGTTTTGGAATTTGTGACGATTAGGTTCGGCTGTCGACTTTAAACAAGGAAAGTCTGTTTCAAGGTCACGACTCGTATGCTCTACGTAGTGAAGAAATTTTACTCATTTAAAATTCGTCTTTAAAAAGGTGCTATTTGAAACAAGGTTTAGTCAAAATTGGAGCCTAGGTTATCTCAGTAAAGTGTGACTTCGGACTGGTTATTCAGGGTTCGATTCTGTACAGAGGGAAATTATTGTTCTTCTCTCCCCTGCGGCCATACTGACTGGGTTTACGTCTATTCGCATTGTGCCAACAACTGAGAACAAAAAATCCCGGAAGTTTAAGAAATTTATTACAAATAAACAATAAATAATCAGTCTTAATTTGTCTCAAATGTGTGTTGTCTCGACACACTTGAATCCTGGCCTGCCTGTCTTTAGAATTCTGTCTGAGCACCGAATTAACTCCACCTTTAAAAAAAATACCCATTTGCGTAGACACACAGCTGTTCTAATAAACAGAAAATGAACAGTTCTCCATTAATTTTCTGGCTTTGTAGTGTTTGGTCTAATTTTTACATTTTTTAGCACATCACAGTTTAAAAAGGAACTTTGTACGCTGTTTGGGTCACTGATGGTAACACGCTCATAGTATCAAATCTCATGCAGAACTTTTTCAGTAAGGGGCAATGTTTTTAGGACAGCATTTAGCATGATTTGACGGCTTCAAGGCCGAGGCAGTTCTCCGCCCAAGCAGACGTTGAAGGGCAACGATGTTTTTGGTACTACCATGTTTCTCTCACATTCTCGGGAGCGTATTTATTGTTCTCCCGGTGTTGTTGAGTTTTATTTGACGTGTTGTGGTACTATTGATGTCGTCTTGCCTTCTGATTCATCCTCGGAGACGTAGTTTTCCTTCCGATGGATACTTTATTCATGAAGGATGCAACGTTGAAGAAGTAAGTATTGCTAAACAAATACAGCAAGTTTGTTCCTTGACACACGCAGGTAATTAGGTACATTTCTATATGCTTATACGTACATGATCTTTCGCTCTACCACGTATAACCTAACCTAACCTAACATAACCTAACATAACCTGACCTAACATAACCTTACCTAACATAACCTGACATAACCTAACATAACCTGACCTAACATAACCTGACATAACCTAACATAACCTGACCTAACATAACCTGACATAACCTGACCTAACATAACCTGACCTAACATAACCTGATATAACCTGACCTAACATAACATAACCACGTTTCTTCGTCATAACCTGTTGAATGTACTGACTGACTGACTGATAGAAGCAGCTTAATTATTTTCCATGTCAAACGTCTTTATCTCAGAACATGTCACATCTATTTAAGGGATAGAGCCTGTGTATTTTCATTGTAACACGCGTGATTTTGAATTCAATGACAGTAATTTTGTTTCCATCTCAGATTTTCGCATGCCATGGCCACACATGCCAATTAATAAGACGGACAGGGCATGTAGCACGTAAAGTAGGCATGGGAAATGCTTATAAAATTTAAGAAATAAACTTGAAGTTAACTGGCTCTTGGAATACGTAATCGGAGGATGTTATTAAAGTGAATCTTAAGGAAATTATATGTCAGAATGTAGATTGGATTCATCTGGCTCAGGTGAGAATCCAGCTAGTGTTTTTAAGCGTACATTAGTGTTCGTGAGGAGGGCCGTTCGGTGTAAAAGGATAGAGATAATAATAGATAATAATGGATTACATTGTTGTGGTTGATTGTGGGTTGACGAGGCGGCTGGAAGTGAGTCAGGTTAGGTCAGGTTATGTTAGGTCAGGTTAGGTTAGGTTATGTTAGGTCAGGTTATGTTAGGTCAGATTATGTTAGGTTAGGTTATGTTATGTTAGGTTATGTTATGTTAGGTTATGTTAGGTCAGGTTAGGTTAGGTTATGTTAGGTCAGGTTATGTTGGGTCAGGTTATGTTAGGTTATGTCAGGTTATGTTACGTTAGGTCAGGTTAGGTCAGGTTGTTATGTCAGGTTATGTTAGGTTATGTTAGGTCAGGTTATGTTGTTAGGTTAGGTTAGGTTAGGTTGATCATAATGTTCCCCTGCAGCAATGAAATTGCTCGGGTCACGTTAGCTCTGTTATTTCCTTTGAATTGTTTGGAAATAAAGTAATATCATTAACAGACGGATTTCAAACAAGACGTCCATTTCCTGAAATGATCACTTACGCTATAAAAAATGCTATCACTTCTGTTCTTTACGTGAATTACTTCCTGTGGGCGTTAATCCGATTATTTTAAAAGTCGGTTGCGTTGGTAGGCCTGTGGGTTTATTTTTTGTTGAAACGCAAGCTCAAATAGTGTTGCACAGCAAATTACCCCAGTGTTAAATGCAGTCCCTTCGTTGTGTACGCTCCGAGACTCGTTAAATGCGTGTGTAACCAACTGTCTCATGTCGCAAATTACTGGCAACCGTTAAGAGATGTTCATACCAACTGCGCGGAAAATTATTTTCCTCGCGCCGCTGGGCTCGCTTGGTTGTTGTGGGGAAACTTTTCATTAAGTTGTTGTTATGCAGTCGAAAAGAGAAGAAGCTATAAGAAACAATAGACTGATAGCTTCAGACATGTCTGTGACCACATACGCCCTGTTTCATGAATTATTATCATGAGACAGAGAAGCCTGATTGAAAAGCATAACACAGGCCTGGGAACATTTTCTCGTGGCACACCTCTTGCCAGTGAATTTTAATGTTTTAAGTTCTCTAAGTTGCAACTTTATTTATGTGCGAATTGTTGCTTTGTGTATTGCATATAGACTTAATACCGATTTATCTATGCAGAGTCGTAATTTGAATTAATTAAAGTTTTATTTTGAAAGATATCAATGTTTCCACTTTCTTAATGTTCCAAAAATTGTAAGCTATTCGTCGGAGAAACAATTAAAAATCGCAACTTAAAAATAATAATTCATTATAATATACGCTTTATAAGCCTTAATTATAATGTATTTGAAATTTGACAAGAAACGAATGGATTTTTTTATTGAGTCAGCAATATTTCTCTTCGTTTCCGATTTAATTACTTACGTGAATTGGGAGACTTACTAAAATTATTATAATAAATATGTGCATAATGTCAGTTTCTCATGTAAATTAAATTCCAAAATTTCCTGATTTATTTACAGCAAGGAATATTCTCTGCAAAAACAAAATAAAGTATTTTTCGTCCCTAATTTATTCGGTCCTGTTGTCACATACTTTTTTTTATACAAATCTCTTTCAATTCTACGTAACCACTGCTATTGATAAAGTGTCATCAAAAATGAACTCGAAACATTGCAGAAGTAAATTCTGTCCGAGTATCCTGAACTTTGTACAAAATATGTTTTAAATCCTTATCGCTTATTATTACGTTGTTATGTTCCACCTTCATCTTCTGGTTATATTTGTGTCACCGCATTAAACCCGCGACATTTTCGTGGGGTGGGGTCGAGAAAGGCGGCTGGAGCGTGAACCTGACCACTAATCTGCATCTGCTGCCATCTGATGCCGAGATCATGAACAAGGTTCATTTCTGCTGAACAGACTCGTCACTCAAATCTTGTGTTATGTTGAATTTAGGTCATGTAAGTTTACAGCCAAACATTAAAATGAAGTTTAGGTCACGTGTGTTTATGATCCAGTAATAAAATGGACTTTCGTTACATTTAGTTTATGTAAATTTGTAATCCATGAGTAAAATGGAATTTAGATTATGAGTCAGCACGCACATCACGTATATAGATGTTCATAGGACGCAACGATTCTAATGGCTCCAATAAATTTAATATATATTACACTTCTCATCATAATTGTGTTTTTTCGTATAATAATGTTAAGTTAATATACATGTATGCATTGAATTTGAGGGATATTACTTTTTCTTCGCACCGTCGCCATGTTTCTAATTGCTTGCTAAATTTCCCTTACATAATTTATAGTAATGTTTGTAGTTTATCTACATACGAATTTCATAATCTTAGCTCGAATGTAACATTAGTTGTCGCGGGCAAACTGAAAATTAAAAGATTTCAGCGCGGTTGGCCATGTTGTTTTTATTTTTTTACAAAATATGTTACTTAAAAATTGTTGCGTATTTTTCGAAAACGTGTCAGTAAACTCTATCAGCTGGTCATTAAATGGAGAACGCTCGTCATCATCGACAGAGGTTCGGCCATTTTTAAAACGTGAATGCCACACAAAAGTTTGTGCACGACCCATTGCGGACTCCCCAAATGCTTGCTTTAGCATTTCATAGGTTTCCGTAGCCGTTTTGGCGAGTCTTTGGCAAAATTTGATGCACACGCCATTCCGAAATCGCAGGAGGGTCGGTGTAATGCACTACCAAAACGCCCGTAACTAAGAAACAAATGCTAATTCGATGATGCCGGCTGGCACACTGATTCACTATGAATGTAGGCCGCACCCCCTAGCGGCAGAAGCTCGTACTACATCCGGTTCGCCCTCTATTGACACAGTCTTAAAACGTTCCGATCGCACCTCGTAGATGGAAGGATGGATGTTATAGACAAAGACTGTCACATTGTGGATTGGAATCAACCGGCAAAGGGGAAGTTCAAGTACTTAAGAGGTGGGGGAATTGCATGACTAGCTGAGAAAGAGTCAGCTTATCAATAAATACTTTGCTCAGTGAAATTAGATGAATATAAAAAATGGTAACCAGCGTTTGAACATATTTTTATGTTCGTATACCCACCAGCACCATCTGGTGCTAAAGATCGTGAATTACTGAATGTGGTTCAGGCCGACATGTAAGCTTTCTACAGAAAATCTGATTGCGTCATAATTCTTTTTCAAAAGGTCCTACTTATTAGACTAGGCTTTCCGACCAAACACATTTATCAGGCTCTGTACTGGTTGAGCAATGCAGAACCCCGAAGGAAAACGGTGATAATTCATGACAGAAACGGAAAACAAAAGCTTTAAATGTAAGACAATTATGAGAATGTTTCGTCACGAAATGGAGAACAGAGAATGGAACTGAGTTATATAAATGTAAAAAGAAAATTATAGGACTCGCTTAAGCACTGGTTACGAGGAGAATTTGCAACTGCTGACTTATGATGAAGACTAGTGAATCCATTAAGAATGATTTGTCTAGCCGTATGAGGGGGGGAAAGATTCATAACACTGTGAAAAATATTATTACGACGTGCATAAACACAGAGCGACAAAGGATGGGGACGAGATTTGAAAGAAGTCATTTAACTTTTAAAATGAGAAAAGTAAATTGAAAAAGGACAAATAACTACTTTAGTGCACACTTGAAGAAAGATGAATTATCGTCTGGCGGAAATCGGGTCTCCACTTGATGCGAGGCAAATGTGAAGTAGGATCTTCCTTGAGGAGCTGACAGTCTCTTATCTGCTCAAGAAACTGACATATCTTATGTTCCCAAGAGCTAACACTGGACCCTGCAATGGTGGCCTGATGGAGAACATCAGCTTTTCAAACCCTCTGTTACAGACCTCTGCCTACTCAGGGGAACATAATTTTCTAAGTCTTCGGAGTACTTGTTCTCCATTTTGTCTCAGCACTTGGTGTCAAATGACCTCAATCTTTGTTCGTCTCTTAGGGTCGGAGAACATTCCTCACGCCAGTTTTTTGTTTATTATTAGTGTTCTGTCTGACGACAGGTCCATATGAACAGGATCCTTCCATCCTTTTCTCGGCAGATGATCCAGAAGTGGTTTGCCATTGCCTTCTTCTGTGAGTGTGAATGGAGTAATTGTTGGGATGCCACGGAGGAAAACTCCGTGTTGCCTAGACCACGGCCTTGCCCAACACAAGTTATAAATTCGGGCACCGCCGGGAATCGAACCCGAGACCCCAGGATTACAAGGCCAGCGTTCTAACCGCTAGACCACCTCATCTTATTATTATTTAGTGTTCTGTCTGACGACAGGTCCATATGAACAGGATCCTCCCATCCTTTTCTCGGACTGGGACCTGTTCATATACGTTCTTGGCAGATGATCCAGAAGTGGTTTGCCATTGCCTTCTTCTGTGTGTGAATGGAGTAATTGTTGGGATGCCACGGAGAAACCGGGGAAGCCCCCGGAGGAAAACTCCGTGTTGCCTAGAACACGGCCTTGCCCAACACAAGTTATAAATTCGGGCACCGCCGGGAATCGAACCCGAGACCCCAGGATTACAAGGCCAGCGTTCTAACCGCTAGACCACCGTGGCAATACAAACGAATTTTGTAATTGGTTTCGTTAACGTAAGCGCATATTTTTGGTTAGAAAACACATCGTGACATTTGTAATTTGAAATTGAACATGCCTCATTGGATACATGTAATAAATTTTGTGAGAAATATAATTTCTACATCGTGTTGATCCGGTATTTATTCCAAGCTCTTACAGTTACATCCATCGCTTGAAACATTTTCGCTATCTAACACTCAGAACTATGGAATTTAAGGCAGCTAATCGTACTCAGGGTATTTAGAATACGAACCATGAGCGCTGACATTCGTCATTCAGAATCACTGCAAGGAATTAGCTTTTTCAGCGTGTGAAAGAGTAGAATTACGATACAAAATATTGAGTTAACTGAGTTACTCCTCGGTGTGATATTAGTTCACGTGAATTTACTCGTAATTAGAATATTATTCAGTGCTTCGCGCGACCTCCGGCAGATTGTGCTCACAACCTGTTTGACCGAAGTTCGATAACAGCGAGCAGGTTCATGGCTCTCCGATGCGTCGTGATTACATTGTGTCATGTCATCGAGTATCGATTATGTCATCGCATTATATCTCCTCTTAGTTGTGTCTGAAGATCGACGCAACAAATTGACAAATTTATTAACCATGTCCCAGAGGGATTTGCATACCAATTATATTCCCTGGCATGTTTTGGTTTTTGGTCCATACAATAACTGGGACGTACGAGGTGCGATCGGAAAGTTTCAAGACTGTGTCAATAGAGGGCGAACCGGATGTAGTACGAGCTTCTGCCGCTAGGGGGTGCGGCCTACATTCATAGTGAATCAGTGTGCCAGCCGGCATCATCGAATTAGCATTTGTTTCTTAGTTACGGGCGTTTTGGTAGTGCATTACACCGACCCTCCTGCGATTTCGGAATGGCGTGTGCATCAAATTTTGCCAAAGACTCGCCAAAACGGCTACTGAAACCTATGAAATGCTAAAGCAAGCATTTGGGGAGTCCGCAATGGGTCGTGCACAAACTTTTGTGTGGCATTCACGTTTTAAAAATGGCCGAACCTCTGTCGATGATGACGAGCGTTCTGGACGACCATCTTCGAGCACAACGCCCGAAAATGTTACGAAGATCGACGTCGTACCATCAACGACTTGTGCGACATTGTTGGGATAGGCTATGGGACCTGTCAGCTGATTCTAAAGGAAGAACTCCACATGCGACGCATCCTGTCTGAGGACCAGAAGCAGAATCGACTTCTCGTTTGTCAGGAGCTCAAAGATCTTGCAAGAACCGACCCCAACTTCCTTTCTAAGCTCCGTGTGACTTCTTCCTCTTCCCAAAGATGAAAATTCAGCTAAAGGGAAGGAGATTTGAGACGATAGAAGAGATTCAGGCAGAATCGCAGATGGTGCTTGACAGGCTAACAAAGAAAGATTTCCAGGGATGCTTCTAGGCTTGGCAGCGGCGCTGGGATCGTTGTGTTCACTCCCAGGGGAACTACTTCGAGGGTGATGGATAAATTTAATACCTGAGATAAGTGTACGGGTTTTTATAGGCGCAGTCTAGAAACTTTCCGATCGCACCTCGTAAATGAGACGCTGTGACAGCAATATGAAACCAGGTTTCCCCCCAAGATATGGAAATCATTTCTCAGAACAATAATCTCGATTTGGACTGACCTGGAAACATTGAATGTGTACTGGTATTGTTAGCGTTGTTGCCGAAACGTCGAAGAGTGTAAACTTCTGCAGTAGGAGTCCGTGCAATATTTGTGTTTGGTTATTGGTTTTGAATTTAATTATGGTAAACTACGACTATATATTAATATTTTACTCTTAAATCAAGGAATATTTGTTTTAATCACATATTATATAACAATTCTTTGTCTCGTTCCCATTTTGTCAGAGAGATTGGTGTACTATTGATATGCTAGCTTTATTTTCATCTTGGTGAGTAAATATTTTTACAAAGTCTAAATTTGTTGGGTTTCGCTTCGGAATATTGGTCCTTCTCCAGAATTGGTAGTCTATTGAATCTTTTAACTTTGTATAACATCCAGTCTGATCTTGTGTATGCATCTGTGGATTTTGTTACGTCTAAATTTGAAATAATTTGAAGGAAATTTTCCTTATGGAACACCAGCTTTTAAGGGCGTACGTAACTGTGATGATGGATGTATTTAACTTAGATCAGTTTCTTAACTTTCCTATTGAACAGGAGGCATCCTGTGTTTACGTTTTGATTAAAATTGTTGGTCTGTGCGTGCCCAATATATTTATTTATTTATGTGTCAATTAGAGACTATTCAACTTTGAATCGGGGCCTTACGGTTATTTCCTTAGCAAGAAGTCTTTCTACTGCGTCTCCAGTCTGAAGGAACATTGGCGTCTTTAAGAAAGATTATATTTTGCTTACAGATATTAGTTAGCCATTTAAATTTATTTTTCCTTTATCTGTCTCTCTCGTATTCACATATTTATTTATGTTCTTTATTATACTTTATTTTCCTTATATTCTGGTGCTTGGTTGTAATTGGCTACTTAGCCGTTGTCGAGGACACTAATAAATGAACCGAAATGAAATAAATTAGACTGAAATTTTTGTTTTAAAAAAGTAAATAGTGGTAATGTTTGTCTGATCGTCAATCTGTCACATATTATATGGCGTTTGAAGACGACATTAGGGCTGAAACTCGTTCTTGTCCATTGCCGAATGTCGGCGTAGCTTAAGAGTAAACAGTCGTAAGTTTGTGCCAAGAATAACATAAGTCCTCTAAAATTGGCGTGGATTCGAATACCAGAAATGTTCTCCGTGTTACCGGGGGATAAAATGACAAAGGAGCTCTTCTTGGTTATAGTTGAGCGGAAAATGTAAAACAAGGGAAAACTTAATTTTCGTTCGCGTTTTCAATGCCGTAATTTGTTGAATATGTAAGACGTCACACGATGCCTCGAAACACGTTCACCTCGTAAATCACGAGATTCGAGAATAGGCCTTGCACAGCAAAACACCAAATTTACGACAGCCACGTGATGCCTTAAAAATGTATGCAAGGAAAATGGGAGAAAATATTTAACTAAATTCTCCGTTTACGTAAACAAAAGAGTAAATTAATTCACACGGTGTCCCAAAAACAGCTTAACTGAAACATCTTAAAAAAATTAAGAAAACAATTGGAAGACAGCCAAAGTATTTCTTATTTTAAGATGGCTGTCCTCTGGTTTGTTGCCCCGTGTAGTCTGATACAAGTTTACTCAACGTTTCAGAGGTCCTTGGTGCCTCCATCATCAGGGCGATGATATCGCCCATCACCCTGATGATGAAGGCAGCAAGGACCTCTCATCGCCTTGAAGATGGAGGCAGCAAGGATCTCTGAAACGTCGGTAAACGTCTACCAGACTACCCAGATGACAGCCATATTTATACTCATCGCCGTCGAAACCTCAAATCCTATATATATTTATTATTTCGTGAAGGGAAATAGATGTTATCCAACACAGAATATTTTAATTCCAGCATTAAATGTGTTTTTTTTTCGTAGAAACTTCTTCAAATCTAGAAAGTTTATCTGCTGTAGATGACAACAATTTTAATGGTCTTTCTAGAACAAATGAAGACCAGACAGCGTAAGCGTTGCTCTTAAAATCAAACAACATTTCTCATTGACGTTTGTGGAAGTTCATCGCTGTAACATTCTTGAAGCGGTAATTCGAGTGCGTGAATCTCTCTCTCTCAATCACGTGTCGTAAGTAGTAACACCTGACTCGAAGGATAGACTGACGTTCCTCGCTCCAGTAACTGGCACCAGTCGTGTGAGGTTGTAAAACGAATCCATGCAAACTCAGCAAAGTCCATACACACACCATGGTTTTTCTGATTCTTATCACTAATTTTACTCTGTAAGGATTTAGCCAAAATTTGGAATTAACACGTTATTTTCTTACATTTACAGACGCGTCTAAGCTATGAAATCTGTTACCGAAAACAATTCGGACACTGATAAATAAATTTGGACGTTCGTGCGCGAGGCAGGGCTTGATTTCTACTCCTACAACGTTCAGTACGATGTTAGCATGGAGCTACTCTGCGCGCGACTGTCTCCTTGGTAGTTCCAGTTCGCGCCGCGAGAGGGTTACGAGGCGAGGTAACGCGCATGCGCCGACGTATTCCAAATTTAATGGAAAGCCAACCCACAGACTCATGTGGATCAACGTGCCCACAGCAGACGTCGTCCGTCCACAAGGCCTCGGTGGTAATAAAAGTTATTTATTCACGCTGATTACATGCGATTAACGGGTAGTTAAAAGAGAATAATAGAAGTGTGATGGAATTGTTGAGAACGAATTCGGACAGAACGCTCTAAACTGACTTGTTTTTGGTCATAAATCAGAACTCAGTACCTCAGTTAGTACAATTTTGTCTTTCCATCTCCTATCTAAAATGCGATGTTTGAAACGTACAAAAATATAATTTTGACCTGTTTTATAATGTGAGTCTCTTACCAAGAAGGAAATATCAGTGAACTGAAAAGGGTATGGAGGGGGAGATTAGACCCACGAGTTTATAGCTTATTTAACGACACTTCTCCAGTAGCTTAGACCATATGAGAGAGGACGATAGTGTTTAATGAATTATGAATTATGTGGAAGGAAGTGGTCGTAATTTGAGGGAGTGAGGAAAATCGGTGTCCGGGCCGAGATTTTAACCCGGGACTTCCCGAATACGAAGCAGGAGTGCCAACCACTAGAGACCACACGAGGGAGGGTACCGCTGATTTAAAACAATTTCGTATTAAGAGGGTATAATAGTTAGTGTACGAGAGGTTAGTCTGAAAATCTTGAGAGGTTGGACCGCGTGGGAGGTTAGGCGTAAACATGAGGGTAACACTGCATTGCATCATAAATAGAGTTTGAAGGCGTTGATTGGATACATCTGGCTGCGGATGAGTTCTGTTTATGGACTGTCCTGAAACAGTAATGAACATATGGGTTATTTTTGATTTTACACGTAAGTAAAGTCTTAAGTTATCAGTGAAATGGTTCTTCAAGGTCTGTCAGCTGTGTGCCGATATTGGAAGAATTTCCACCTTTCCTTAGACAATATTATCGTCCACGAATTATTAAGCGTCTTGAAACTGTCGTAGGAATTATTCCCTGGTTTAAAATTGTTTTCCGTGCGTCTTGTAGTCTGAGATCGTAAAATCATCGTGGCTCAGTCCTCCATCTTGACTTCTTTTCTTTCTACTGAGCGACGCTCTTAACCGTTATTGGCGAGGTCGTGGACCCGAGGAACCGGTTTCAGCGCCTCAACACGCGATAGATACTCATCGTGTGCTTTAAAAGGCTAAATACGTTGTTTTAAGACCATTATTTAGTGTTCCCTCTAGGCTATTCCTGTCAGAATAAATTATTTTTTTGTCTTCTAATTACAGCGGTAAACGCGATCGTGTGTGTGTCCAGAATTGAAATATAAGTTAAAGAAACATCAGGGTGATGAGTATGAATATTTCTGTCTTCTGGGTTCTTGCGCTGTGTAGTCTGGTCGATGTTAACCAACGTTTCAGAGGTCATACTGCCTCCATCATCAGGGCGATGAGTATGAAGATTTCTGTCTTCTGGGTTGTTGTGCTGTGTAGTCTGGTCGATGTTAACCAACGTTTCAGAGGTCATACTGCCTCCATCATCAGGGCGATGAGTATGAAGATTTCTGTCTTCTGGGTTGTTGTGCTGTGTAGTCTGGTCGATGTTAACCAACGTTTCAGAGGTCATACTGCCTCCATCATCAGGGCGATGAGTATGAAGATTTCTGTCTTCTGGGTTGTTGTGCTGTGTAGTCTGGTCGATGTTAACCAACGTTTCAGAGGTCATACTGCCTCCATCATCAGGGCGATGAGTATGAAGATTTCTGTCTTCTGGGTTGTTGCGCTGTGTAGTCTGGTCGATGTTAACCAACGTTTCGGAGGTCATACTGCCTCCGTCATCAGAGTACAAATATTTCTGTATTCTGGGTTGTTGCGCTGTGTAGTCTGGTCGATGTTAACCAACGTTTCAGAGGTCATACTGCCTCCATCATCAGGGCGATGAGTATGAAGATTTCTGTCTTCTGGGTTGTTGTGCTGTGTAGTCTGGTCGATGTTAACCAACGTTTCAGAGGTCATACTGCCTCCATCATCAGGGCGATGAGTATGAAGATTTCTGTCTTCTGGGTTGTTGTGCTGTGTAGTCTGGTCGATGTTAACCAACGTTTCAGAGGTCATACTGCCTCCATCATCAGGGCGATGAGTATGAAGATTTCTGTCTTCTGGGTTGTTGCGCTGTGTAGTCTGGTCGATGTTAACCAACGTTTCGGAGGTCATACTGCCTCCGTCATCAGAGTACAAATATTTCTGTATTCTGGGTTGTTGCGCTGTGTAGTCTGGTCGATGTTAACCAACGTTTCAGAGGTCATACTGCCTCCATCATCAGGGCGATGAGTATGAAGATTTCTGTCTTCTGGGTTGTTGTGCTGTGTAGTCTGGTCGATGTTAACCAACGTTTCAGAGGTCATACTGCCTCCATCATCAGGGCGATGAGTATGAAGATTTCTGTCTTCTGGGTTGTTGCGCTGTGTAGTCTGGTCGATGTTAACCAACGTTTCGGAGGTCATACTGCCTCCGTCATCAGAGTACAAATATTTCTGTATTCTGGGTTGTTGCGCTGTGTAGTCTGGTCGATGTTAACCAACGTTTCAGAGGTCATACTGCCTCCATCATCAGGGCGATGAGTATGAAGATTTCTGTCTTCTGGGTTGTTGCGCTGTGTAGTCTGGTCCTTGTTAACCAACGTTTCAGAGGTCATACTGCCTCCATCATCAGGGCGATGAGTATGAAGATTTCTGTCTTCTGGGTTCTTGCGCTGTGTAGTCTGGTCGATGTTTACCAACGTTTCAGAGGTCATACTGCCTCCGTCATCAGGGCGATGAGTATGAAGATTTCTGTCTTCTGGGTTGTTGCGCTGTGTAGTCTGGTCGATGTTTACCAAAGTTTCAGAGGTCATACTGCCTCCGTCATCAGAGTATGAAGATATCTGTATTCTGGGTTGTTGTGCTGTGTAGTCTGGTCGATGTTAACCAACGTTTCGGAGGTCATACTGCCTCCGTCATCAGAGTACAAATATTTCTGTATTCTGGGTTGTTGCGCTGTGTAGTCTGGTCGATGTTTACCAAAGTATCAGAGGTCATACTGCCTCCGTCATCAGAGTATGAAGATATCTGTATTCTGGGTTGTTGCGCTGTGTAGTCTGGTCGATGTTAACCAACGTTTCAGAGGTCATACTGCCTCCATCATCAGGGCGATGAGTATGAAGATTTCTGTATTCTGGGTTGTTGCGCTGTGTAGTCTGGTCCTTGTTAACAAACGTTTCACAGGTCATACTGCCTCCATCATCAGGGCGATGAGTATGAAGATTTCTGTCTTCTGGGTTGTTGCGCTGTGTAGTCTGGTCGATGTTTACCAACGTTTCAGAGGTCATACTGCCTCCGTCATCAGGGCGATGAGTATGAAGATTTCTGTATTCTGGGTTGTTGCGCTGTGTAGTCTGGTCGATGTTTACCAAAGTTTCAGAGGTCATACTGCCTCCGTCATCAGAGTATGAAGATATCTGTATTTTGGGTTGTTGCGCTGTGTAGTCTGGTCGATGTTTACCAAAGTTTCAGAGGTCATACTGCCTCCGTCATCAGAGTATGAAGATATCTGTCTTCTGGGTTGTTGTGCTGTGTAGTCTGGTCGATGTTAACCAACGTTTCGGAGGTCATACTGCCTCCGTCATCAGAGTACAAATATTTCTGTCTTCTGGGTTGTTGCGCTGTGTAGTCTGGTCGATGTTTACCAACGTTTCGGAGGTCATACTGCCTCCGTCATCAGAGTATGAAGATATCTGTCTTCTGGGTTGTTGTGCTGTGTAGTCTGGTCGATGTTAACCAACGTTTCGGAGGTCATACTGCCTCCGTCATCAGAGTACAAATATTTCTGTCTTCTGGGTTGTTGCGCTGTGTAGTCTGGTCGATGTTAACCAACGTTTCAGAGGTCATACTGCCTCCATCATCAGGGCGATGAGTATGAAGATTTCTGTCTTCTGGGTTCTTGCGCTGTGTAGTCTGGTCGATGTTTACCAACGTTTCAGAGGTCATACTGCCTCCATCATCAGGGCGATGAGTATGAAGATTTCTGTCTTCTGGGTTCTTGCGCTGTGTAGTCTGGTCGATGTTAACCAACGTTTCGGAGGTCATACTGCCTCCATCATCAGGGCGATGAGTATGAAGATTTCTGTCTTCTGGGTTCTTGCGCTGTGTAGTCTGGTCGATGTTTACCAACGTTTCAGAGGTCATACTGCCTCCATCATCAGGGCGATGAGTATGAAGATTTCTGTCTTCTGGGTTCTTGCGCTGTGTAGTCTGGTCGATGTTTACCAACGTTTCAGAGGTCATACTGCCTCCATCATCAGGGCGATGAGTATGAAGATTTCTGTCTTCTGGGTTCTTGCGCTGTGTAGTCTGGTCGATGTTTACCAACGTTTCAGAGGTCATACTGCCTCCATCATCAGGGCGATGAGTATGAAGATTTCTGTCTTCTGGGTTCTTGCGCTGTGTAGTCTGGTCGATGTTAACCAACGTTTCAGAGGTCATACTGCCTCCGTCATCAGGGCAATGAGTATGAAGATTTCTGTCTTCTGGGTTGTTGCGCTGTGTAGTCTGGTCGATGTTTACCAACGTTTCAGAAGTCATACTGCCTCCGTCATCAGGGCGATGAGTATGAAGATTTCTGTCTTCTGGGTTATTGTGCTGTGTAGTCTGGTCGATGTTTACCAACGTTTCAGAGGTCATACTGCCTCCGTCATCAGGGCGATGAGTATGAAGATTTCTGTCTTCTGGGTTCTTGCGCTGTGTAGTCTGGTCGATGTTAACCAACGTTTCAGAGGTCATACTGCCTCCATCATCAGGGCGATGAGTATGAAGATTTCTGTCTTCTGGGTTGTTGCGCTGTGTAGTCTGGTCGATGTTAACCAACGTTTCAGAGGTCATACTGCCTCCGTCATCAGGGCGATGAGTATGAAGATTTCTGTCTTCTGGGTTGTTGCGCTGTGTAGTCTGGTCGATGTTAACCAACGTTTCAGAGGTCATACTGCCTCCATCATCAGGGCGATGAGTATGAAGATTTCTGTCTTCTGGGTTGTTGCGCTGTGTAGTCTGGTCGATGTTAACCAACGTTTCAGAGGTCATACTGCCTCCGTCATCAGGGCGATGAGTATGAAGATTTCTGTCTTCTGGGTTGTTGCGCTGTGTAGTCTGGTCGATGTTAACCAACGTTTCAGAGGTCATACTGCCTCCGTCATCAGGGCGATGAGTATGAAGATTTCTGTCTTCTGGGTTGTTGCGCTGTGTAGTCTGGTCGATGTTTACCAACGTTTCAGAGGTCATACTGCCTCCGTCATCAGGGCAATGAGTATGAAGATTTCTGTCTTCTGGGTTGTTGCGCTGTGTAGTCTGGTCGATGTTTACCAACGTTTCAGAAGTCATACTGCCTCCGTCATCAGGGCGATGAGTATGAAGATTTCTGTCTTCTGGGTTATTGTGCTGTGTAGTCTGGTCGATGTTTACCAACGTTTCAGAGGTCATACTGCCTCCGTCATCAGGGCGATGAGTATGAAGATTTCTGTCTTCTGGGTTATTGTGCTGTGTAGTCTGGTCGATGTTAACCAACGTTTCAGAGGTCATACTGCCTCCGTCATCAGAGTATGAAGATTTCTGTCTTCTGGGTTGTTGCGCTGTGTAGTCTGGTCGATGTTAACCAACGTTTCGGAGGTCATACTGCCTCCGTCATCAGAGTATGAAGATTTCTGTCTTCTGGGTTATTGTGCTGTGTAGTCTGGTCGATGTTTACCAACGTTTCAGAGGTCATACTGCCTCCGTCATCAGGGCGATGAGTATGAAGATTTCTGTCTTCTGGGTTATTGTGCTGTGTAGTCTGGTCGATGTTAACCAACGTTTCAGAGGTCATACTGCCTCCGTCATCAGAGTATGAAGATTTCTGTCTTCTGGGTTGTTGCGCTGTGTAGTCTGGTCGATGTTAACCAACGTTTCGGAGGTCATACTGCCTCCGTCATCAGAGTATGAAGATTTCTGTCTTCTGGGTTATTGTGCTGTGTAGTCTGGTCGATGTTTACCAACGTTTCAGAGGTCATACTGCCTCCGTCATCAGGGCGATGAGTATGAAGATTTCTGTCTTCTGGGTTATTGTGCTGTGTAGTCTGGTCGATGTTAACCAACGTTTCAGAGGTCATACTGCCTCCGTCATCAGAGTATGAAGATTTCTGTCTTCTGGGTTGTTGCGCTGTGTAGTCTGGTCGATGTTAACCAACGTTTCGGAGGTCATACTGCCTCCGTCATCAGAGTATGAAGATTTCTGTCTTCTGGGTTATTGTGCTGTGTAGTCTGGTCGATGTTTACCAACGTTTCAGAGGTCATACTGCCTCCGTCATCAGGGCGATGAGTATGAAGATTTCTGTCTTCTGGGTTCTTGCGCTGTGTAGTCTGGTCGATGTTAACCAACGTTTCAGAGGTCATACTGCCTCCGTCATCAGGGCGATGAGTATGAAGATTTCTGTCTTCTGGGTTGTTGTGCTGTGTAGTCTGGTCGATGTTAACCAACGTTTCAGAGGTCATACTGCCTCCGTCATCAGGGCGATGAGTATGAAGATTTCTGTCTTCTGGGTTGTTGTGCTGTGTAGTCTGGTCGATGTTAACCAACGTTTCAGAGGTCATACTGCCTCCGTCATCAGGGCGATGAGTATGAAGATTTCTGTCTTCTGGGTTGTTGTGCTGTGTAGTCTGGTCGATGTTAACCAACGTTTCAGAGGTCATACTGCCTCCGTCATCAGGGCGATGAGTATGAAGATTTCTGTCTTCTGGGTTCTTGCGCTATGTAGTCTGGTCGATGTTTACCAACGTTTCAGAGGTCATACTGCCTCCGTCATCAGGGCGATGAGTATGAAGATTTCTGTCTTCTGGGTTGTTGCGCTGTGTAGTCTGGTCGATGTTTACCAAAGTTTCAGAGGTCATACTGCCTCCGTCATCAGAGTATGAAGATATCTGTATTCTGGGTTGTTGTGCTGTGTAGTCTGGTCGATGTTAACCAACGTTTCGGAGGTCATACTGCCTCCGTCATCAGAGTACAAATATTTCTGTATTCTGGGTTGTTGCGCTGTGTAGTCTGGTCGATGTTTACCAAAGTTTCAGAGGTCATACTGCCTCCGTCATCAGAGTATGAAGATATCTGTATTCTGGGTTGTTGCGCTGTGTAGTCTGGTCGATGTTAACCAACGTTTCAGAGGTCATACTGCCTCCATCATCAGGGCGATGAGTATGAAGATTTCTGTCTTCTGGGTTCTTGCGCTGTGTAGTCTGGTCGATGTTTACCAACGTTTCAGAGGTCATACTGCCTCCATCATCAGGGCGATGAGTATGAAGATTTCTGTCTTCTGGGTTCTTGCGCTGTGTAGTCTGGTCGATGTTAACCAACGTTTCAGAGGTCATACTGCCTCCATCATCAGGGCGATGAGTATGAAGATTTCTGTCTTCTGGGTTCTTGCGCTGTGTAGTCTGGTCGATGTTTACCAACGTTTCAGAGGTCATACTGCCTCCATCATCAGGGCGATGAGTATGAAGATTTCTGTCTTCTGGGTTCTTGCGCTGTGTAGTCTGGTCGATGTTTACCAACGTTTCAGAGGTCATACTGCCTCCATCATCAGGGCGATGAGTATGAAGATTTCTGTCTTCTGGGTTCTTGCGCTGTGTAGTCTGGTCGATGTTAACCAACGTTTCGGAGGTCATACTGCCTCCGTCATCAGAGTACAAATATTTCTGTTTTCTGGGTTGTTGCGCTGTGTAGTCTGGTCGATGTTTACCAACGTTTCAGAGGTCATACTGCCTCCGTCATCAGGGCAATGAGTATGAAGATTTCTGTCTTCTGGGTTGTTGCGCTGTGTAGTCTGGTCGATGTTTATCAACGTTTCAGAAGTCATACTGCCTCCGTCATCAGGGCGATGAGTATGAAGATTTCTGTCTTCTGGGTTATTGTGCTGTGTAGTCTGGTCGATGTTTACCAACGTTTCAGAGGTCATACTGCCTCCGTCATCAGGGCGATGAGTATGAAGATTTCTGTCTTCTGGGTTCTTGCGCTGTGTAGTCTGGTCGATGTTAACCAACGTTTCAGAGGTCATACTGCCTCCATCATCAGGGCGATGAGTATGAAGATTTCTGTCTTCTGGGTTGTTGCGCTGTGTAGTCTGGTCGATGTTTACCAACGTTTCAGAGGTCATACTGCCTCCGTCATCAGGGCGATGAGTATGAAGATTTCTGTCTTCTGGGTTCTTGCGCTATGTAGTCTGGTCGATGTTTACCAACGTTTCAGAGGTCATACTGCCTCCGTCATCAGGGCGATGAGTATGAAGATTTCTGTCTTCTGGGTTGTTGCGCTGTGTAGTCTGGTCGATGTTTACCAAAGTTTCAGAGGTCATACTGCCTCCGTCATCAGAGTATGAAGATATCTGTATTCTGGGTTGTTGTGCTGTGTAGTCTGGTCGATGTTAACCAACGTTTCGGAGGTCATACTGCCTCCGTCATCAGAGTACAAATATTTCTGTATTCTGGGTTGTTGCGCTGTGTAGTCTGGTCGATGTTTACCAAAGTTTCAGAGGTCATACTGCCTCCGTCATCAGAGTATGAAGATATCTGTATTCTGGGTTGTTGCGCTGTGTAGTCTGGTCGATGTTAACCAACGTTTCAGAGGTCATACTGCCTCCATCATCAGGGCGATGAGTATGAAGATTTCTGTCTTCTGGGTTGTTGCGCTGTGTAGTCTGGTCGATGTTTACCAACGTTTCAGAGGTCATACTGCCTCCGTCATCAGAGTATGAAGATATCTGTATTCTGGGTTGTTGCGCTGTGTAGTCTGGTCCTTGTTAACCAACGTTTCAGAGGTCATACTGCCTCCATCATCAGGGCGATGAGTATGAAGATTTCTGTCTTCTGGGTTGTTGCGCTGTGTAGTCTGGTCGATGTTTACCAAAGTTTCAGAGGTCATACTGCCTCCGTCATCAGAGTATGAAGATATCTGTATTCTGGGTTGTTGCGCTGTGTAGTCTGGTCCTTGTTAACCAACGTTTCAGAGGTCATACTGCCTCCATCATCAGGGCGATGAGTATGAAGATTTCTGTCTTCTGGGTTCTTGCGCTGTGTAGTCTGGTCGATGTTTACCAACGTTTCAGAGGTCATACTGCCTCCGTCATCAGGGCGATGAGTATGAAGATTTCTGTCTTCCTTGGTTGTTGCGCTGTGTAGTCTGGTCGATGTTTACCAAAGTTTCAGAGGTCATACTGCCTCCGTCATCAGAGTATGAAGATATCTGTATTCTGGGTTGTTGTGCTGTGTAGTCTGGTCGATGTTAACCAACGTTTCGGAGGTCATACTGCCTCCGTCATCAGGGCGATGAGTATGAAGATTTCTGTATTCTGGGTTGTTGCGCTGTGTAGTCTGGTCGATGTTTACCAAAGTTTCAGAGGTCATACTGCCTCCGTCATCAGAGTATGAAGATATCTGTATTCTGGGTTGTTGCGCTGTGTAGTCTGGTCGATGTTAACCAACGTTTCAGAGGTCATACTGCCTCCATCATCAGGGCGATGAGTATGAAGATTTCTGTCTTCTGGGTTGTTGCGCTGTGTAGTCTGGTCCTTGTTAACCAACGTTTCAGAGGTCATACTGCCTCCATCATCAGGGCGATGAGTATGAAGATTTCTGTCTTCTGGGTTCTTGCGCTGTGTAGTCTGGTCGATGTTTACCAACGTTTCAGAGGTCATACTGCCTCCATCATCAGGGCGATGAGTATGAAGATTTCTGTCTTCTGGGTTGTTGCGCTGTGTAGTCTGGTCGATGTTTACCAAAGTTTCAGAGGTCATACTGCCTCCGTCAACAGAGTATGAAGATATCTGTATTCTGGGTAGTTGTGCTGTGTAGTCTGGTCGATGTTAACCAACGTTTCGGAGGTCATACTGCCTCCTTCATCAGAGTACAAATATTTCTGTATTCTGAGTTGTTGCGCTGTGTAGTCTGGTCGATGTTTACCAAAGTTTCAGAGGTCATACTGCCTCCGTCATCAGAGTATGAAGATATCTGTCTTCTGGGTTGTTGTGCTGTGTAGTCTGGTCGATGTTAACCAACGTTTCAGAGGTCATACTGCCTCCATCATCAGGGCGATGAGTATGAAGATTTCTGTCTTCTGGGTTGTTGCGCTGTGTAGTCTAGTCGATGTTTACCAACGTTTCGGAGGTCATACTGCCTCCGTCATCAGAGTACAAATATTTCTGTATTCTGGGTTGTTGCGCTGTGTAGTCTGGTCGATGTTTACCAAAGTTTCAGAGGTCATACTGCCTCCGTCATCAGAGTATGAAGATATCTGTCTTCTGGGTTGTTGTGCTGTGTAGTCTGATCGATGTTAACCAAAGTTTCAGAGGTCATACTGCCTCCTTCATCAGGGCGATTCAACTCATCTGCTGCTTTATGTGCGTCACGTTGTTCTTAAGCTGTGGTCGTCTGCCATGGCTTCGCGCAGTGGTAATATTTTCGCGGGTTAAGTACTGGCTGAGTATAGGGACCAGTGAACACGTTGATAAATCTTCGTGATCTATAAAATGTTGGGAATTTCTTTAGTGGGCTGAGCGACTGTTGGTTTTTTTAAATAAGGACTTGGCTCCGTGGAATAAGTAAATAAGCGAAGAGGCGGCACGTGGCGCTAATCCTGATCAGTGACCGTCGCCAAAGCCACTCGAGCGCGCGTCTCTTCGCTACCCCATACCTGTCATCCTCTCTGTCTAACCTCTGCAAGAGGCAATCCGCGTAGAAAATTCTGAAATGCAATCTTTCCGCGCAAGCGCAAACCAACATTGCTTCCTATTCAGAAGTTATTTGTTCGAATCTCGAGACTTGATTATGTTTTAAGGTATCAGCGCCAATTAAGGCTCATAAACTTTTGTATTGTGTGAACATTTTGAAATTTTAACTGTTTGTTGTTTAGAAATCGAGTGTAGTTTTTATTCCGCGGAGCTGCGGCCTTGCAGAGAAGCTAATAGTCGCTCAGCTCACTCGAATTTCCTACATTTTATAGAACCCGAAGGTTCATCATCGTGTTCACAAGAGCCCGCCACTGGCCCCTATCCTGAGCCAGATTAATCCAGTCCTTACCACCTAATCCTCTTTCGAAATAAGGCGTATTAGAATTATTTGATTTCAAGAATATTCGGTCATGTCTTTACTCAGTTTAGTTCTGTGTACATCAAATTGTGTTCGCCCAACACCAGATTTTAACAGACTTACGTAACTTCAATGGAGCCATTCTCTTCTAATTTTTTCACAGAGTTCGTTCGTATAAACAGAGGTCTAATCTAACCTAACCTTCCCTGTTTTTAGGAACATCCTACAAATTTTATTCTTTTATCTTACCTCCATTAGCTTTTTTACAAATATTTTCATATTCTTTAATTCCATAGCATCGAAGTTCAACTTTTAATATTTGCTATAAATAAACAATTTTATACTAATATTCTTCCCGCTGTGTTCTCGTCTCGAAGAATTCCAGTATATAAAAGCATCCCCTCTACACGGAGGGAAAATCCTTTTCTTAAACCCTCCCCCCCCCCTATCCCTCTCATTTTCAGTTTCCGAGTAACAGCCTTTGGCCGTGCTAACCCAGTCGCATTTCATATCACAATGTAACATAAATGATTTTTTTATCCGTTTTAGCTGCAAACAGATTCCGACTTTCTATATCCACGCACTTTTCTGTGATTATTGAACGTTCTACCTGCTTTATTTCCCTTTTTTGATCGTGCCAGATCCATCCCAGTCTTCATTCATTTCCTCTGCCAACATATTTTATCAGTTGGTCACTCACTATCGATAAACCATTAACCCCAAATGAATCGATAGTCGATTAATGTAAATCGCAATCCTGTAATCGACATCCCTCCTAGCATCGAAGCGTATACAGCGCCTCTGTCGATATAATCCTGTAATTAATTGTTTGTACGTTAAATTAAAAAATAAATTAAATTATTTTAAGTCTAACCGTGTGTTAAAAGTACTTAATACAAAATCAGTAATAAATTAACAGACTTTAACACAGACTCACTCTTAACGAAGGCAGGGAACAGATTGTTAGAATATATTATTTTGTTCTGAAGTTTAAAGGTCACATAATTCATAAAGAAAATTTTGGGTGTACAAAATAAGACCACGATTGTTCCTATGGTTGTGTGTTTAAGAAAGTATACTCAGTTTAAACAGCAACTGTGCTGTCAAGACGGCTGGATCCGGGTTCTGTTGGTAAAATTCGTCTCAGTCTACCTACTAATATCAGATTTCACGTAAGATACTTGGATTCATGTCGGTAAAACAGATTGCCGCCCTTCCACTCTCAAATGCGTGGACTCATTTGGCGTTTATAAGGTTTTTTATGACTCCCATAAGTTTCTTTTTTAAGTACCGAAGCATTTGCATAAAGATGGGTAGAGCAGTGTCGTCTTAGTACCTTCTGAATTCATTATTAATAAATTATCATTCCATCTGACGCTTCGTAATCTAAGCACCTGAAACAGCGTTCGACGAACTTAATATTGCATTGAATTATAGGGAATCGGGAACGCGGCTCGGAAAAGTCAGAATTTATGAACGAAAAATCATATCTGCCCTGTAATGATAAGAATTTGTGAATAAACTACGTGATATGATAAATTGTCGTCTTAAATTTAAAAATTAAAGTGTAATATTAAACGGAAGTTAGACTTTAAAGTAAAATATTAAACGGAAGTTAGACTTTAAAGTAAAATATTAAACGGAAGTTAGACTTTAAAGTAAAATATTAAACGGAAGTTAGACTTTAAAGTAAAATATTAAACGGAAGTTAGACTTTAAAGTAAGGTATTAAACGGAAGTTAGACTTTAAAGTAAAATATTAAACGGAAGTCAGACTTTAAAGTAAAATATCAACGGAAGTTAGACTTTAAAGTAAAATATTAAGCGGAAGTTAGACTTTAAAGTAAAATATCAACGGAATCATAGGTTAGTTAGTTTGTGTTTATACCTAGAAATTTTATTTTCTCGTAAAGTGCCTTAAAACTTTTATTTTCCTCATTATCAATTTTAAATTTACGTTTTGATTCAATAATTCTGTCCAAAGGTAATTTCACAAACAGTAAATTCGTGGAAAACAATTTAACACGGTAACAGCGTTGAGCGAGGCTGAAACCGTGGGTTAAAAGCAGTTTGTGTGACGAAAACAAGTTTAAAGACGCAGAAGACACGTGCTGAGTGGTTTCTTCTAATACACCAGTGGAATTTTTCTTATGCTATCGCAGCGTGTGTGGCAGATCGATTATAATCGAATTTTCCGCGTCCGGCTGTCAATTGTTCGCAGCGAAATCAGACCGCGTGATCTCTTGACGGAGGCACACTACGAGCGTTACGTGTTCGTGTGTTCGTGTGTTTGTTACCCCACTGTCAGGTCACGTGTGTTCGTGTTATTGTCGTTATCAGATGACCTTGACACATTCCGACGTTTCCACACGATGTGTGCTCTCACCTAATGAACACCAGCTGTCAGGGTACGGGTTAATCTTTGGGACGTATCCGTCGCTGCCTCGTGTTCATTCCATGACGTAACTCGGCCCTTCGATTCGTACCCCATGATCGAAGCTGATAAGTTTCGAATTTATATAGCTTATTATTCGTTTTCTACAGGGATTAATAAAAACTTGAAAATTAAATGTAAATTTTCATGCAATAAAAGTATTTGTTGAGGGTTCAAATGTTACCTGAGTTCTAGCGGACTCATCTCAATCAATGTAGTGACTGGTTACGGAATGGACGTCCGAGGTTCGATCCCCGACGGGGGCAGAGGATTTATCCTCCTCTCCTAATATTGTCAGGGTGATTAAATTGAGAAGAATGAGATGGACGGGACAAGAGATGTGCACCGGGTATTGGTTGGGAAACCTGAGGGGAAGAGACCTCTGGGGAGACCTAGACGTAGATGGGAGGATAATCTCAGGCGGGATCTATGGGAGATAGGAGTTGAAGGAGACTGGATTTTGTTGGCCCAGGACAGGGTCCGGTGGAGGGCTTTGGTTAGTTTGGTGATGAACCTTCGGGTTCCATAAGCCATCTGGTTGGTTGGGTCCACTATTTGGGAAGCCTGAGGGGAAGAGACCTCTGGGGAGACCTAGACGTAGATGGGAGGATAATCTCAGGCGGGATCTATGGGAGATAGGAGTTGAAGGAGACTGGATTTTGTTGGCCCAGGACAGGGTTCGGTGGAGGGCTTTGGTTAATTCGGTGATGAACCTTCGGGTTCGGTAAGCCGTCTAGTTGGTTAGTTAGTTAATCTTGGGAAGTGTTTAGTTAACCCTTTTGAAGTACGTAGTTCATGTAAATAATATTTTAAAAAATGGTAAAAAGAAAATAAGATTTGTCTTTATTACAATGGTAAGGGGGAGGTACGCGAGGCTTTCAAAGAGAAGGAACAGCAGTTTAAAGATGATAATGGGAGAAATAATGATGGGAGGAGAGAAGCAACAAGGTAGGAATAATGTAGTTAGGAAGGAGACAAAACGTGGGCTACAGCGTGAAGCAGAAATCTCAGGATCGAGATGTGACGCTGGAAAATGCTAAGAGTGCTAATACTGACAAGATGTCATGGCAAAGGTCGTCGTAGGACACAGCCATTAACACGTTCTTAAAGATTGCTCACAGTTAATGAGGGAAAGTCTAACAAAATGGAGAACAGAACGTATCTGTAGGGAAAAAACAAATACGTAGTTGTCACCTCTGGCAAAGATTCATTAAAATCGGAACTTAAATTTCAACGAGAAAGTCAGAAGTTAAGTGACGATATTGGAAAAATTTCAGAACAGACTTGCGAGGTAAGACGACAAGTGATAGCCAGTCACTGACACGATTCAGAGTTCATACTGCCTCCATCATTAAGGCGATGAGTCGTCCTGATGATAGAGGCAGCAGGGACCTCTGAAACGTCGGTGAACTTCTACCAAACTACACGGCGCAACGACCCGAAAGACAGCCATCTTCAAACTCAAATCCTGAAACATGGAGAGATCCATTCTGATATCAACAGTTCTATAAATTTGTATCTTATATGCGTCATGTTTGTGTTTGATTAAATATATTTATTTTGTACAGTCTATACACAAACGTTTGAAGTTTATTGGTGTTGTAAAAATTATATAATATTAAAACATTAAACATAAATATAACGTCTGACTACAATAAGCAACTTACCATGAAAATGGAAAGCTACAAACAGAACTACGGATCATTATAGTGTATTGCATCAAATATCTAATAGTTTTAAAATATTTTAAATTGATAAAAACCTGAAGACGACGGTATTACCCGTCGAAACATGTCGTTTTAACAAATGCGCTAAAAAATATAATGTAAAATCGTATTTACGATTAAGAGCGCTAATATAATATTTTACACAACAAAATGTTTTAATATTATATAATTTTTACAACACCAATAAACTTCAAACGTTTGTGTATAGACTGTACAAAATAAATATAGTTCTATAAAAATAGTTCTCTCATTTCCGAAACAATTAATCCGGGTTCGTACATCGATACTCTCATGAGGGAGTGTAACCTGTCAGCAGGGCTCCGCCTACCGACATTTGTGTCAGTGAGGGATGTCAAAACGACAACTAAAATCAGCCACCTTCGTCAGAGTCATGACAACTTCATTCCACCAAATCGGAAGCCACAAGAACATTTGAATTCCCTTGTAGGTTTCTTTAGAATTAAGAGTGACCGTCCACGACTACAATTGACGACAGCGCTCACATTACCACGTGGTCTGAAGCCTTCGTATTTACGTGAAGACATTTGATGACATGAGGAAAGCATTCTTAGAAAAATATAGGAGCTTCCAATGTGAGGCAAATGTCAATCAGAAAAAGTGTCTCTCAGCCGAGATGTGTCAGAGATGTGTAAACTTAACTGAACCACTAACTCCATTACGCAGAGACGTTCTTGAGAAGCTAATATTCGCTCATTTAGACAAGGCAATCTTCTGCTTTTATGAAACCTAAAGTTCATTACCTTGCTCACAACAGCCACTATTACACCCTGTCCTAAGGCCAGATGAATCCGGTCTATATTCTATTTCAGATCCATTTAAAAACAGGTAGGCCCCGATTTACGACGCCTATTTCATCATAAAAATAGAGTAAAATTTGAAAAATCAAGCTTAAATGCACCACAGGTAGGCGGCGCTAATGTCAATTGCATTCTCCTCGTTCGCCAGTACAATTCATTATAATTCTACCTCGATTTACGCCGCTTTAGCTAACGACCCTGATAAGCTGGAACGTAAATCCGGCGTAAATCGGGGCCTACGTATATAATCTTCCATGTTACGATTAAAACTTCACCATATGTTTTCTTATGTTTTAAATGGTTTATGAATTTCTCATATTTCCCACGCCATTTAATTTCGTCGTCATAATTGGAATATCGGAAATCGGTTCAAGTGATAATGGAAGTATTCGGTGTAGTTATTTTAGTTAATGGGATAGATTCAAGAAATATACGAGGTGCGATCGGAAGGTTTCAAGACTGTGCGTATAAAAAACCCGTACACTTATCTCAGGTATTAAATTCATCCATCACCCTCGAAGTAGTTCCCCTGGAAGTGAACACAACGATCCCAGCGCCGCTGCCAAGCCTGGAAGCATCCCTGGAAATCTTTCTTTGTCAGCCTGTCAAGCACCATCTGCGATTCTGCCTGAATCTCTTCTATCGTCTCAAATCTCCTTCCCTTTAGCTGAATTTTCATCTTTGGGAAGAGGAAGAAGTCACACGGAGCTTACAAAGGAAGTTGGGGTCGGTTCTTGCAAGATCTTTGAGCTCCTGACAAACGAGAAGTCGATTCTGCTTCTGGTCCTCAGACAGGAGCCTTGGCGTCGCATGTGGAGTTCTTCCTTTAGAATCAGCTGACAGGTCCCATAGCCTATCCCAACAATGTCGCACAAGTCGTTGATGGTACGACGTCGATCTTCGTGACATTTTCGGGCGTTGTGCTCGAAGATGGTCGTCCAGAACGCTCGTCATCATCGAAGAGGTTCGGCCATTTTTAAAACGTGAATGCCACACAAAAGTTTGCGGACTCCCCAAATGCTTGCTTTAGCATTTCATAGGTTTCCGTAGCCGTTTTGGCGAGTCTTTGGCAAAATTTGATGCACACTCTTTGTTCATTAAAATCGCAGGAGGGTCGGTGTAATGCACTACCAAAACGCCCGTAACTAAGAAACAAATGCTAATTCGATGATGCCGGCTGGCACACTGATTCACTATGAATGTAGGCCGCACCCCCTAGCGGCAGAAGCTCGTACTAAATCCGGTTCGCCCTCTATTGACACAGTCTTGAAACTTTCCGATCGCACCTCGTAAGGTGACGTTAATTAAAGTTCGCTGTGCGCTGTATGGAAACCGCCTTCCTGAATATGGAACACAAATTGACTATAGATCCTCCCTCCACACAGCAATCTATGGTTTTAATGGCGGAAGCTTTCGTTTTAAAATTCGCTTTGTTTCCAACAGAGTTTTCAGAGCCTCGACCTCTGTGGTACGAGTGGTAATTTAATACCCTAAATCATGTACACTGCTTATAGTTTCCTGTGGATTATGTATAATTCAGGCGAGGACAAATGATAGACAGGAAAAACAGATCAACAGATGCTTTCGTTCATAGCTGCTTGATTCGAATGATTGATTAGCCTTCATCAAATTAAATGCAAATTAAATATCGATTAGTTTGATGGAAAATAAAATAGGACGCTGTCTAATGCCTCGAAGGGATGTAAATCTGGGTGCGTGGCTGGATTACAAATTAATAGAGTCTCTTATATTAAGGAAGCTTCGAAATGGGTATCTGAATATCACATATTAAAATAAATTGGCTCTTAATGCAATTATATATTTATTCTTTAAACGCCATTTTCATACAAGCCGATTTGTAGTAGATTCTTGATAGAATAGTCAAAGACAAATTCAAGTGACGTCTCTTGCTACACTATTCATTGCCTCGAAATGGTCCTTTATCTTCTTATTCTTCTTCTCACTTTCGTTTTTCTTTGCAAAATAGTAAAATATCGTTCTTTATTTCAAAGTAGGCATACTTTAGCCTTTCCACGCTATGAACGACATATCTCGTTCAGAAATATCGACGTTGTTTGCTTGGGATGTCCTTGGTTTTCAATAGTTTAAGTGAAAATATTTATTTGAGACACTTTCTTGTAGACGTGTTTGTGAACGACCAGTTACTTATTATTATTAAGTGTTCTGTCTTACGATAGGTCCATTGCTCTGCCCAAAAAGAGCTCTCCAGTTGTCCCTATTCTCGGCTTCTCGCTTTAATTCCTGGAACGTCATCTTCTTTCCTTGTTTAAGGTCGTCGGTTAGCTGTATCAATCTTCTTCCCAGTCCTCGCTTTCCTTCAACCTGGCCTTCGATGATATCACTCAGTAACCCATTCCTTCTCATAATATGTCCCAGCCAATTAGCTTTCCTTCGTGTAATCGCCTGCAGAATGTTTCTTTGCTCGTTGACTCTCCTCAATACTTCTTCGTTGGTCACTCGATCCGTCCACCTGATCCTCTCTATTCTTCTCCAACACCGCATTTCAAAACTCTCCAGGTATTTCTGTTCCTTCTTCCTGAGTGTCCAAGTCTCTGCTCCATACGTAACACTTCACTAGTTTCTCCTTCATCTCCAAGCCCAACTTGCTAGTGAGAAGTATCCTCTTCTTGACGAAAGCTGCCTTATCCATGGCTATCCTTGCTTTTACTTCCTTGGTGCATAGGGCGTCCGTCGTGACTATGCTTCCCAAGTACTTGAAATGCTCCACATTCTGCATCTGTTGGTTTCCAATTACAACGTTCAATGGTTCTGCTCTCGGTGCTATCCTCATTACCTTTGATTTTTCAATGTTGATTTCCATTCCATACTCTCTACCTGTCTCCACTAACTTGTCCATCATGTTCTGTAATTCCTCCTCTTCCTTCGCCAATACTACTAAGTCGTCTGCATTCTTTACAGTCTTTATCACTCTTCCTCCAATTTTGAAGTCTCCTGTTCCCTCCAGAGCTTCCTTGGCAAGCCATTCCCCGTACAGGTTAAAAAGAATTGGTGATAAGCAGCATCCCTGTCATACACCTCTACCAATCTCAACGCTGTTGGTGTCTCCTGAGTCCAGTGACCAGTTACTATGGAGATATTTAATGAAAGTCATTAAGTATTTAAATATAAATCGACTTAGAAATCATTAGGTTTCACTGAATTCCTGTCACAGTGGTATAATTTTCAGCGCATCCAAATTTACTATTTATGTAATAACGCTGTCAGTAGTTGAGATTATATCCTGTATCATCGAATGAGATGATGACCAATTATTAATGAATTGCAAAGGATATGGAAGGAAGCAGTCTTGACTTAATTTAAAGTAATATCACGTAGCCTGGATTGACTGGAGAAAACCATGAAAATATGATAGTCTCCGGGCGTAGATTTTAACCGGAGGCTTCCGGCATACGAAGGTGTACTGGCCACTCAACTGTGACAAGAAGGCGCTTTTCGTACACGTTTGTTTGTCACTGGTAAAACAAAATCGAATCAGAATCTATTTTTTCATAAATATAACATTCTATCCGAGTAAGGTTAGTGCACTTCTAAACTTAATATTAGTAAAGCGAGAGCAATTTCCTTCTCAAAAACTAATACGTTGATCTATGATTGTAAAATTTGTCGCCCGTCTCTAACACGTAGACTCCATTGAAGACCTGGGAGTATTTAATGATTCTGAACTCCGATTTCACAACCATGTTGACTACATATTTTCGCAGCGTTTTAAGTTGTTGGGTCTTGTTCGTACTTTAATATTTTCATTCTGTTATCTTGACTGCCTGTGTATGTTATATTTTACCTTAGATCAAAGCTTGAATACGCCTCTGTCGTTTGAAATTCTATAACGACTACTGACGCCAACAAACTGGAACTTATCCAGCAGAATTATCCAGTCCTTTGCTATAATCGTTTCCTCCCCGATGTGCATTACAGCAGTGGTATTCAACCTTTTTTGTTCGCGTACCCCCCAGATATAATTTCTCTTCAACTTTGTACCCCCCAAAGATTTTGGTGTATAATTCAAGTTATACGTAGTATATAATCTACACCTAAAATAAATTAAATAAATTATATTACTGATTATTCAGTGTTTATCATAAAATAATAACTTTTGGGTAGCACCTCGTATACATAAATACGAGGTGCGATCGGAAAGTTTCAAGACTGCGCGTATAAAAACCCGTACACTTATCTCAGGTATTAAATTCATCCATCGCCCTCGAAGTAGTTCCCCTGGGAGTGAACACAACGATCCCAGCGCCGCTGCCAAGCCTGGAAGCATTCCTGGAAATCTTTCTTTGTCAGCCTGTCAAGCACCATCTGCGATTCTGCCCGAATCTCTTCTATCGTCTCAAATCTCCTTCCCTTTAGCTGAATTTTCATCTTTGGGAAGAGGAAGAAGTCACACGGCGAATAAGGAGGGTGCGGGATGACGGCCATGGTGTTTGAGGCCAAAAACTGCCGAACTTTGACGGCGGTGTGCGCTGGCGCGTTGTCATGATGCGTCGAATGTGGAGTTCTTCCTTTAGAATCAGCTGACAGGTCCCATAGCCTATCCCAACAATGTCGCACAAGTCGTTGATGGTACGACGTCGATCTTCGTAACATTTTCGGGCGTTGTGCTCGAAGATGGTCGTCCAGAACGCTCGTCATCATCGACAGAGGTTCGGCCATTTTTAAAACGTGAATGCCACACAAAAGTTTGTGCACGACCCATTGCGGACTCCCCAAATGCTTGCTTTAGCATTTCATAGGTTTCCGTAGCCGTTTTGGCGAGTCTTTGGCAAAATTTGATGCACACGCCATTCCGAAATCGCAGGAGGGTCGGTGTAATGCACTACCAAAACGCCCGTAACTAAGAAACAAATGCTAATTCGATTATGCCGGCTGGCAAACTGATTTACTATGAATGTAGGCCGCACCCCCTAGCGGCAGAAGCTCGTACTACATCCGGTTCGCCCTCTGTTGACACAGTCTTGAAACTTTCCGATCGCACCTCGTAGTCACATACACGAATTGCTTTATACTTAAGCATCCATCCCACTGTCTCCATACTAAGTTTATATAAACTCCATGTTGTGTGTGTGTACCTAATTAAAAAGTAGAAGTAAAGCTGTCCCGCTGCACGCCAGTAGGCTCTTCGGGGGAGAGTTATATAGCTCCTACTCATTCTGGACCTCGGCGATAGATGGGGTCAGTTGTCAGCGTCACGCTCCAGGTATCCATTATATATGTATATAAATTGTGGAGTTAATAATGTCTAGTTATTTTGAAAATGTATAAACGCCGACATTACAATTTCCTATAGCATGCTTGATATCTGCTTCTCTCACGTCTTATAACTAAAATTATCCAGTGGTTCGCGTTCGCTTTGTTTGGTCGTCAATCAACGCTCATTGGTTTTGTCGCTCGACGTTTCCAAAGTGCTTGACGTGTATGGATTCTGGTTTATTGTTTAGTGATGAACCGTGTATTCACACTGTGTAATGTGTGCCCTTTCTATCTGTAGTGGTTTTGCATTTTGTTTCAAGAGCGGCTTAAGTCATTATGGCGGTCTAGACGAATGGTTCTGTTGAGTTCGTTGTTAAACAAACTTAAATTGTGATCGTCTCTAAACTATCAGCAGATTTACGTAGCGTCTGTTTAATTGAGAGACGCTCCGGGCCGAGATTTGAACCTGGGACTTCTCGAATACGAAGAAGGAATTCAAAACCACGCGACGTTCGGTCATTAGGTTTAGAACTTCGTTCCCTTAAGGCTTTGACCGGGATGTTAAATCTTACGTGGTACCGCCTGATTCGACTTCTAATGGTTAAGTGAAGTGTTTTCTTCGCGGTACGGTCTGGATTCGTAAATATTATGAAGACGAGCTTCGGCTTCTAAGGGTTAACCAGCTGATTTTCGTAATGGTGAGGTGAAGTGTTTTCTTCGCGGTACGGACTGAATTCATAAATAATATTCAGACGATCTTCGGCTTCAAAGGGTTAAAGGTCAGGGAATTTTTTACCGACTGAATGACAAAGTTTCTGACGGACGATTTCGCTCGACTTATAAAGGTTAAAAGCTAAGCTTTAAAATAAACGTCCTTTAATTAATTAAAAACAGAACGTTCCTGGTCTGTATGGTACATGTTTAGACCTGAAAGAATGTTAGGCGTTTCCCACAATCCCGATTCTTAAGTTGTCGAAACATGGCTGAAAGAGTTTACACAACCAGAAGACTGTGTGACGTCACGCAGTCTTGACGTGGAACACACGCGCGAGGGTTCTCGTACTTTGCGAGACCCTGCGTTTGTCGAAAGAGTGTAACAAGTCACAGCGAAGCAACTGTGTACATCTCAACGTTAAGACTCTGTTCTTAAACAAGATGGCTTCTTTTACGTAAACGTTTTTGCTACGATGGACATTTTTGCCTTCAGGTATTCCGAAATTGTTAGAATAATATTATGAAACGACGCTTTATCAACTGATTACTTTGAAAATGATTTTAAATGATAAAACGAAAGTAATAACTGAGTGTACTCCAACTGTCTCATTAAAATTCAAAACCCTCCGTCGTTTAGACCGATCTCTGGACACATTCAGTTCACCGTTTTAATATTATCCTGAGATCTATACACTTACGTTCTTGTAACACACTCCTATCACTAAAATGTTTTCAAGTGTTAAAATTCCTCAGGTTAAACGAGATTTTCCCCTGGAAATAGTGAATATTTTGTCTTTCGAGCCACTGATTTTCATTAAGTTTATTCTTAATGTCCCGTATAGCTTTTATTGTCTCTGACAACAAATATGTGGTCGTTTGCGGATTTGTTACAGACTAACGAATCTAAAGCCAAGTCAGTTATTAGCTACTTTGATCCATCCAGGTCCTTAAACACGTCCTGCGATACGAAGGACCGTCCCCTTCGACTTAATTTACCACAGAACAACAAACTTTAAATTTTTCTTAATAGCTACATAGCTCCCCTACGTGCAGTTGCTGGATTTTCTGAGAGTGGTGTATCTGGATCTTTGTTTTTAAAAGATCTCTAATCTATCTGGACATTTAACAACAAAAAAGATTTATTATCCGTCAGCCACAAACTTACCTACGATCGTATAAAGCACGCAGATCGATTCACAGACACTGCTCAGAGCTACGCGCGTCGACGTGAATCAGTTTCGCGTAACTCACCGAGAAAGTCCTTCGGCCGATGTTTCAGTACTTCGCGACATCTGGGACCAGCGACGAGTCGAGTTCCACGCGATCTGGTCTCAGAGTCCGTACGAAGTCACTGAAAACACGTGTTCTTCTGTGTCTTTGTCTTGCGGACATCTCCTTGCGTAACAAAAGTAAATATTTCTCTGATAGACTTTGATCGGTTTTCAAAATCTTCGTTTGTAGACACTCAATTACTTTCAACGATCACTCTGTAATAGAAATAACTCCTAAGTTATAAATTTTCTGCCGAAGTGTAGACGAGTCAACTATATATCTAAATGTTTTTGAATAAATACTGAACATATTTCCAATATTGTACTTATGTTAATACAAGTTTGGGACATTTTGAAGAATAACTTGGTATGAGAAGACTAAAAATTAGAGATTGTCCTTGGACCACCTTGCTACGTAACTTGAAAACGCTGTTGGCCGACAATGAATTCTCCACACGACTGACAAACTATAACTTTGCCATAATTATTATATTTGTTTACCTTCAAATCACAATAAAATAGTAAGTTAAGATAATTAAAATGATTAAAATATCAATTTATGTTCCATATCGAGCATTCGATGTAAATCGAATGCTCGATATGGAACATAAATTGATATTTTAATCATTTTAATTATCTTAACTTACTATTTTATTGTGATTTGACGGTAAACAAATATAATAATTATATTAATTAATATCACAATATGACGCAGCTACACTATCTCATGTATAACTTTGCCATCAGAAGTGAACACATTCTTGAAATAATTAATATAATATCGTGAATGTGAACTAATCTCGTCCAAGATGGCTGTCTTTTGAGTTTTAAAGCGCTCCGCGAGGTCTGGTAGAAGTTGATTGCTCTGACGATGGAGGCAGCAAGGACCTCTGAAATTTCGGTAAACTTCTACCAGATTACAAGGCGCTAAAACATTTTGTGTACGTACTCAGAAGCCATTAGTTGCTCAGCTGGTCAATATGGACATTCTACGGGAACCCAGGTCTTTGTTACCGTGTCCACGAGATCTCCCATCCCCAGCCACTGTTTAGATTTTCGTTTTCTTGAAGCTAAATATCAATCTCTACACCCGCATAAGACGAGATATGAAATGGGTTATTATTTGCATTGTTTTAATAACAAGTAGGCTCTTGAATAGAAGACTGGACCACATTGGGTTTTGCATTGAATGGTACGTATCGGTACCACCTTTTCCTGAAATTAATTCTTCTGTGATCGTAATTTGATTTGTTGCTACGGTACGTATATATTTGAACTTTAACACGTTTTTAAAAGATGTAATATTAACGGAACGTTTGTATTTGATGTTTAGAGCAGTGGTATTCAACCCTTTTTGTTCTCGTACCCCCAGATATAATTTCTCTTCAACTTTGTACCCCCAAAGTTGTTGGTGTATAATTCAAGTTATACGTAGTATATAATCTACATTTAAAATAAATTAAATAAATTACATTACTGATTATTCAGTGTTTATCATAAAATAATATATATTTTTTAAATTTCACGTACCCCCTAAGATGTCTTCGCGTACCCCCAAATATAATTCCTCTTCAACTTTGTACCCCCAAAGTTGTTGGTTTATAATTCAAGTTATACGTAGTATATAATCTACATCTAAAATAATTTAAATAAATTACATTACTGATTATTCAGTGTTTATCATAAAATAATATATTTTTTTTAAAATTTCACGTACCCCCTAAGATGTCTTCGCGTACCCCCAGATATAATTTCTCTTCAAATTTGTACCCCCAAAGTTATTGGTGTATAATTCAAGTTATACGTAGTATATAATCTACATCTAAAATAAATTAAATAAATTACTTTACTGATTATTCAGTGTTCATCATAAAATAATTTTTTTTTTAAATTTCACGTACCCGGTAGATGTTTACCGATGTTTCTGAGGTCATACTGCCTCCGTCATCAGGGCGACGAATCGCACAGCGCAACAACCCAGAAGACAGAAATCTTTAAATGTTATTTGGTTGCTAAAATATATTCTAGTAACACCTTTCATCTTATTATATTTCTATAATTTTATATCTGTACCATTTTTATGGTCTGAAAATGTTATGTAATTGATAAAGCAATTACTTTATGTTACAATTAAGAAGGCCAGAACGGATTTCACTTTTCTTCGACAACACAACCGCGTAATTAATTACTGCTTACGTTATTATGAGAAATGTACCTGTTGCCTTCCGATGAGGTACCTAAGCCGAGCTCCGGCCGATATTTCTCCGTGTTCCGGAGACATTTGCCCGCGCTCAGTTCTTCTGAGTTCAGAATTTTTACGATTTTCCTCGCCGTCTTCGAATGCGTTTATTATACGCCATGACGACTTTGATATCCGAGCCGAGACACAACAAAACGTAACAGACAAGGTCTTCGGATTTAAATCGTATTTCGTCGGGCGACCACAGAAATGTTCCTTCAAAATATGACGTTCGATACTTTCACGGCAGTGGAGACTTCGATTTCCATCTTCTGGTTTATTAGATTATATCACGTGATACTATAGATGGTTACCAGCGTTTCGATTATACCTATCACTTCCTTCTTCAGGTTGAACTCACGACGTACCCGATCTGTTAGAACTATCCTGTGGAATGTTACCGTGTATTTCCTCAGTCACTGCTGTCTTTAAAAGACCGCTCGACACACATTCCACCTTAAAGCGTTTTCTGATGTTATCAACAGATGATATTGTTCATCAGATAACCTTAACGGAGGTTGGTGGTCTACCTTCCGTTGTCCTGTGAAGGAGATTTAGTCAACGTTAAGACGGGGAATTTCACTGCTAAAAAAGGTCTTCAACATACAGGCTTCGCAGATATTGCTTTTTTTTTTTTAAATTGAAGGTTTGTGGCAACCCTGCGTCGAGCAAGTCTATCAGCGCCATTTTTTCCAACAGAATGCGCTCCCTTCGTGTCTCTGTGTTACATTTTGGTAATTTTCGCATTGTTTTTTAAGACATAATGCTATTGCACACTTAATAGACCACAGTCTAGTGTAAAAATAACTTTTATATCCACTCGGAAACCAAAACATTCATGTGACTCGCTTTATTGCGGTGGTCTGGAACAGAACCCGCAATAACTCCGAGGTATGCCTAAAATTACGTAAGTGGGTGAACACAGTTCCCCAAGGTCACGTGGAATTTTAAAATAAGTGCTTAACTTGAGAAACATTGATAAGGGGCTTCCCCTCTTGCTCGTTAAGAGAGTGTCACGTGATGTGAGACTCATCTGGATTGTGACGCCCAGAAGTTTAGCGTTCTGGCGGGAATCGAGTTATCGATTACTGTCAGAGTCGAGCATACTTCACTCGCTCGCCGTCACCGCCTCCTCCCACTGTGCCAGTTAGAACTGAATGGTATTTAGCTGTTAATCACTACGGAGGGGAGGTACATTGCAAACCCCTGCCCATAAAATACACGCCGAAGGCATTTATTTATGAAATCCAATCGTGCAGGCAATGTACTTCAATTACGCGCGTTGCAAATCAGTTCTGGAGCGCGTAAAGACCATCGTCAGTAAGGAAATTGAACTCGCACGTAATTTCTGACGTGACAGTGGCGCATTCTGACGAGAATAAAGAGAAACGCTTGTTTAGTATGAGAATTTACTACATACTTTTTGTTTATGTTGGCACACTTTTATTTTCCACTGGGATGTTACCATTACCAACCACTTGTAAATAAATTAACCGACTCCATGTAGCAGACTCGATCCTGTTTAAAATTTTACAGTCGAATAGCTGTCCAAAGAATTGGTTCATTACCGGAAGCCAATGTATTCTGTCGTGAGTCAGGTATATCCAGTGTCAACGACTCAAACCTTTTTTAATATTATCCTCCCATCTTCCCTTCATCTTTTTCGAATAAGATATTGTGTGCATTTCTCGCATCCAGAGACGTGATAAGAAAATGTCTTAAGTATCTTATCGTGCCTGATTTTATTACTGTAACAGACTCTTACTTGAGATGATACACCTGAAGATGGTTCATTTAAAACCGAAACATGTCGTGGAAAAGATGATGCTCTAATTGTAAATCGAACATTTCGATAGAAAGAGCATCATTTTAACATATTTTAAATATTAAATGTTAATTGTAGTAATAATATTTTAATATTTAATAAAATATTTTATTGTGATTAGACGGTTAAAATTAAACAATTATAGACTCTTACGTAAGTCAGTTTCTATGTTATATCCTCCATCTTAAGTCCAGGTGTTTCCCTTAATATCTTGTTCTCGAATACCCTCAATTTATGTGATAATTCTTTTTCTGCGAGTGACCGAAAGGAATTCTACACGCAGTTGGGGCAGAATCCTTGTGAAAATGGACAGTTTCTTAAAAGGAGAACGACATAGCAAGAGAACTCGTAAAGCGTTCGAAATGGGATGATATAAAAAAGCTCTGATATTCCAGGAGTTACGGTTAGCACAGCGTGCTTCGAGATAATTCCTATGATAAGTGACTCGAAAGACTTTTTTGGGGGGGGAGGGGGTCCTTGTTGGGGCGCCATGGCGTAGCTTTGAATTTCATATCACTGTTCTAATATCGATCACTCGAATCGTGGGGATTTGTGTATTTTTCTTTGTTTAAAACAAAAGAAAAGACAGTTGTATTTCGAGTGTCGATTTGAAAGTCACCGTGAAGTTAATTCACTTTTATATTACGGATTTCCGCGTAATGTTACTTTGAGACTTATATGGACCTCGTGTGCCTGGTAGCTGGAACCGTGGGTTCGAGTCCCACTCAAGGCATGGATGTTTGTCCGCGTCGTTCTGTGTTTGTATAGGTAGAGACCTTGTAGATAGGGCTGATCACTCATGCAAGGAATTCTGCCAATGTCTAAAAAATAGATCAATCATAAACCTTCAAGAGAGGTTAAAAAAACGCAGACCCTGCAAATTCGAAACAAGAAAATGAAAGTTGCTTTGAGACTTTGTAAATTACTGAAAATTCTATTCTGAAACTACGCTGTTGTGTGTTGAATTTTCAGAACGTGCTGCTGACAGCATATTATATCCTATGTTAATAATAATGTGGTAAAAAACAAACAAATCACTATTTCAAATGTGAAAACTCCACTCGGATTATGGTCATCTGAGCTGTGGCCCCGTGTAATTGTCGAAATGCGAACTCTGGCCGCCGGGATTCCCTCCCTCGGTACTTACATTCCTCTTTATTATTTAGTGTTGTGTCTGAGGACAGGTCCATATGAACAGGATCCTTCCATCCTTTTCTCGGACTGGGACCTGTTCATATACGTTCTTGGCAGATGATCCAGAAGTGGTTGGCCATTGCCTTCTTCTGTGTGTGAATGGAGTAATTGTTGGGATGCCACGGAGGAAAACTCCGTCTTGCCTAGACCACGGCCTTGCCCAACACAAGTTATAAATTCGGGCACCGCCGGGAATCGAACCCGAGACCCCAGGATTACAAGGCCAGCGTTCTAACCGCTAGACCACCTCATCTTATTATTATTTAGTGTTCTGTCTGACGACAGGTCCATATGAACAGGATCCTTCCATCCTTTTCTCGGACTGGGACCTGTTCATATACGTTCTTGGCAGATGATCCAGAAGTGGTTTGCCATTGCCTTCTTCTGTGTGTGAATGGAGTAATTGTTGGGATGCCACGGAGAAAAACTCCGTGTTGCCTAGACCACGGCCTTGCCCAACACAAGTTATAAATTCGGGCACCGCCGGGAATCGAACCCGAGACCCCAGGATCACAAGGCCAGCGTTCTAACCGCTGGACCACCTCATCTTATTTTTATTCAGTGTTCTGTCTGACGACAGGTCCATATGAACAGGATCCTTCCATCCTTTTCTCGGACTGGGACCTGTTCATATACGTTCTTGGCAGATGATCCAGAAGTGGTTTGCCATTGCCTTCTTCTGTGTGAATGTGAATGGAGTAATTGTTGGGATGCCACGGAGGAAAACTCCGTGTTGCCTAGACCACGGCCTTGCCCAACACAAGTTATAAATTCGGGCACCGCCGGGAATCTAACCCGAGACCCTAGGATTACAATTTCAGCGTTCTAACCGCTAGACCACCGTGGCAGGTACTTAGTTAGTTAGTTGAGTTACTTAGCTCAATGTCCACTGGCCTAAGTTAAAGTTAAGTAATCCAATTTACGTAATAAACCAACTCATATGCAATTAAAGGTTCAGTGTGGTTTTACATGAAGAAATGTTTTATAGATTTAAAATCGGGAATTTAAGAATCCTGGTAGACGAAAGTATATTGCCCTAAGTTTTTAGAGAATTAAAATTTCAATCCTATCTCTGTTGTCAATCTTTGCGAATTGGTATCCCTCCGCATAGCAAACGTAATTTTTCATATCTTTTTCTCATTACAACCATTTTATGATTTATTTATCACACGATAACATTTTCCATACCATTTACTCTAAAATCTGATAGCTTAAAACCTGGTAGCGTTACATCTGTCTCTCTGAATTGAAATGTTAATAATATCTTCTTACTTACTACCTTCTGGAATTAATTTACGTTGTAACATACTTAAAATAAATTAGCCGTGTGTAATGAATCATCTGTTTGTGTCGAGTTCCTTTTATCAGCTGTTTATTTTCCTACGTTCTTGTCTGTCTAGTGTAGTTACGAATGTTAGAGACAAAGTGATTTACGAACTGCCTTGAAATCTCCCCTCCACGTAGAAGACAGTAGTCTAATGGCTTCCCACTTACACTCGTGTTCATTTTATGATCGTCTCTCCATTCGGATCCTTTCTCGCCGTCACAGAGGTGTGTAATGTTTCTTCTGCGTGGGATGTACTCAGTTCACTTTTTATCCTGAATACTGCCTCGTGGTTTTCCTCATTCGCCCTAAAATTCTAACAACACTACCTAGAGATAAAAGCTTTCTAATTGTTTTACCATCGTGGTCTAGCGGTTAGAACGCTGGCCTTGTAATCCTGGGGTCTCGGGTTCGATTCCCGGCGGTGCCCGAATTTATAACTTGTGTTGGGCAAGGCCGTGGTCTAGGCAACACGGAGTTTTCCTCCGTGGCATCCCAACAATTACTCCATTCACACACAGAAGAAGGCAATGGCAAACCACTTCTGGATCATCTGCCAAGAACGTATATGAACAGGTCCCAGTCCGAGAAAAGGATGGAAGGATCCTGTTCATATGGACCTGTCGTCAGACAGAACACTACAAATAAAAAAATAACGATTCTATATTATCATCTTCTCTGACAGAACCCCGAATAATCTGTAATCGTGACACCGAAGAACCAGGAATCTGTTTGGACACAAAAACATCGCGAATGTACCATTAGTTGGAATGCGTTGTCAAGGCTTCACACACGTGATGTTCCCTCGAAGAGAAGTTCTCTTGAGAGTGGACCCGATGTGATTTTCATAACGAGCCGATGCTTTTAACTAGAAGGACGAGTTTTGTATCGTCACACGTTTTCAACGAAGTAATTATGACGAGAATAGCCCGTATTATGTGAGGCTTTGGTGTTATGTTTAGACTGCAACATGGCGTTCTGCGCATTTGCAACAGAATGGATGGTGTGTACGGAGTTCTGACTTCGTCTGTCCGCGGTGGATAACTTAACACTAGCAGTGTTACTTTGCAAAGCCAAAATTTGGTCAACAAAACCGTTAGCAATTTTAATAGAGACGAAACGAAAACTCAAAAATTTGATAAATATTTAATATCACATTAACCCAAATCTGAGTTTGTGTGCGAGATAAAAGTGTCTATAAACTGACGGATGGACCGTGTAAGTAGCTTAATTAAATTTACAGTTCACTGGCATTCGCCGAGGGACACGTTACTCGGAACTGTCTTGTCTTAGGCGGAAGGATATTTGTTTATGTAGGATTTGAGGATTTCACGGCGGTGGGTCTGAAGATGGTTGCCTTTCGGGTTGTTGCCCCTTGTCTGCTAGAATTTTAACAACGTTTTACAGGTCCTTGCTATCCACATAATCATCGCCCTGATGATAGAGGCAGAAAAGACCTCCGAAACGTCTGTAAAATTCTACCAGACAACAAGGGGTAACAACCCAGAAGAAAATCATCTTCAATATTAGCTTACTCTGGTCGTTTTACAAAAAAAATTTTGGAAGTAACATAGGTTTTGAAAATTTGTCCTTTTTTTTTCAAAGACCTACGGATCTTTGACGTGATTATGAAGTTATCTCTTGGGTGTTTCGGCTAGGAACGAACGTAACTTTGGTCAGCTCCGTACTACAAGTTTTTTTTATCTGCGATTGCATAGTTGATATTTTTATTTAACATTTTAAAAGTGATCATTCCACGTATTTTTAAACGTTCACCTACATTGTACCATTTCCATGTTGTGAGTCCAATATAAGAACGTCTTTCTTTACAATTTATTGTTGATTCATTAAACCTATGCAGAATTTCTTAACGATCTGTAATTTTAAACTGTAATCATAAAGTTCTTAAACCAGGCTTTAATTACGACAATAAGAATTATATCCCCCTTGTCAGTTCACTACGAAAAGTCTTGAAATGTCATAAGATACTGTAGAAAAACATAAATGCATCTCCCGCCATTATACACCGCAGATTATCCGCGCAGTTAGTGTCTGATAATGTGACGAGTTAATAGGCGAACTTGGAAATTGCAGTGCTGTAAATTCTGCGCGCCAAAGGACAATGTAAGTAGCCGTCCACTGTAAGAGTCTTAACTCCACTAGTCTCCTCAGCACCAGAAAAGGAAGGCGACGGTGGAATTATAATTACTTGACTATCGCTCGTAACTAACTTGATATTAACAGAGAGGCTTTGCAGAACAACACATTCGAGGAACTATAAGCCCACTGTAACGACTCTGCAAAGTTATACAAGAATAAAGAAAATACAGGGTGTTCATAATTTAGCGTTGGATTTTAATGGTGTGTAATTGTTTATTTATGGCACATACGAAAAATTTATGTACTTCAAAACAGTCACAGAGCATTTAAGTTTGTTTTTGCACATGTAGAACAAAGGCCAGACTTGTTCGTTTGTGTTATAAATAAATAATTGTACGCCCTTCAGATGGTCTTCTGATTTATGGATACCCGGTATAAGAAGTAATTAGATATTCACCACACAAACAATACAGTAATTAACTTAATTGTAATAATGGATATTAAAGTTTCTACGATACCACATAATGCCCAGAATAAACACAAATATTTGTATGTTGGTTTATGGTTTAGTGATTTACAAGTTAAATTTTACTTTCTTTAAAATTATGTCAGTGAAATGAACTTTTCAATTGTAAATTGTGCAAGCGATGTGAATATTTCTCTCGTCCAGTCAGGAACTTATCAAAACACAAATTTACATCTACAGGGTGATTCAAAAGTCTCCATACATACGTAAAATTGTCACTTTAGTGACAAAACATGCTCTACGTGGTTGCCATTCCTTTGAAAACACATCCAGAGTTATGCGCGTAATTTAATTTTGAATTTGTTCCTTTAGGTGATACGTATCTTTTCCTGGTACACTATGGCCTTAAAGTGATCCCCACAAGTAAAAATCGTGCGGGCTGAGGTCTGTATTCCAAAACACGTGTCTTACACCGTCTGTTTCATCAAACACCAGTGTCTCGTGTTATTGACCTTATGAAACACGTGTCTCACACCGTCTGTTATAGTGAACGGTTAATATGAAACATTCTTTTATTGTGAACTGTCTAAACACGTGTTTTTTCATCGCCCGTGTAATATTCTGCTGTCTGCAGACAGAACTTTTAGCATCTGTTTGAAGTAGAAATGTAAATTGCAAAGCTTATTATGAACGTGATATTACAGTCGCATTGAACTTCGACTCAGAAACAAGGACGGAACCTGAATGCTTTTAAAAGAGGCATTGGGTTTGATTCTGACCATTTAATACTAGAAGAAGATTCTAGTATTAAAAGGAAAATTATTGGACAAATGCTTCACTTTTGGACATCGAATGTTTCCTCCGCCATTCTACGTTCTACGCTGTATGACGTACGCATTTGAGGTTAGGTTGACATCGCGTCTACACAACGATTCTTAATTATAATTTAAATGTTTATTAAGAATCCAATATGATTCGAAATTAATTAATCATCTTCAGGTATGACTGAAAATTTGTATGGAAAGTTGCAGTTGAATACCGAAACTATAACCTAGATTTGTTATTTAGACAGGCTGTCAAACTGTCAGCACACAAGTTTCATCATTTAAAACAGCCGTATTCAACCTTTTTTGTTCGCGTACCCCCAGATATAATTTCTCTTCAACTTTTTACCCCCAACGTTGTTGGTTTATAATTCAAGTTATACGTAGTATATAATCTACATCTAAAATAAATTAAATAAATTACATTACTGATTATTCAGTGTTCATCATAAAATAATATTTTTTTTAAAATTTCATGTACCCCCTAAGATGTCTTCGCGTACCCCCAGATATAATTTCTCTTTAACTTTGTACCCCCAGAGTTGTTGGTGTATAATTCAAGTTATATATAGTATATAATCTACATCTAAAATAAATTAAATAAATTACATTACTGATTATTCAGTGTTCATCATAAAATAATATTTTATTTAAAATTTCATGTACCCCCTAAGATGTCTTCGCGTACCCCCAGATATAATTTCTCTTCAACTTTGTACCCCCAAAGTTGTTGGTGTATAATTCAAGTTATATATAGTATATAATCTACATCTAAAATAAATTAAATAAATTACATTACTGATTATTCAGTGTTCATCATAAAATAATATTTTATTTAAAATTTCATGTACCCCCTAAGATGTCTTCGCGTACCCCCAGATATAATTTCTCTTCAACTTTGTACCCCCAAAGTTGTTGGTGTATAATTCAAGTTATATATAGTATATAATCTACATCTAAAATAAATTAAATAAATTGCATTACTGATTATTCAGTGTTCATCATAAAATAATATATTTTTTAAAATTTCATGTACCCCCTAAGATGTCTTCGCGTACCCCCAGATATAATTTCTCTTTAACTTTGTACCCCCAGAGTTGTTGGTGTATAATTCAAGTTATATATAGTATATAATCTACATCTAAAATAAATTAAATAAATTACATTACTGATTATTCAGTGTTCATCATAAAATAATATTTTATTTAAAATTTCATGTACCCCCTAAGATGTCTTCGCGTACCCCCAGATATAATTTCTCTTCAACTTTGTACCCCCAAAGTTGTTGGTGTATAATTCAAGTTATATATAGTATATAATCTACATCTAAAATAAATTAAATAAATTGCATTACTGATTATTCAGTGTTCATCATAAAATAATATTTTTTTTAAAATTTCATGTACCCCCTAAGATGTCTTCGCGTACCCCCAGATATAATTTCTCTTTAACTTTGTACCCCCAGAGTTGTTGGTGTATAATTCAAGTTATATATAGTATATAATCTACATCTAAAATAAATTAAATAAATTACATTACTGATTATTCAGTGTTCATCATAAAATAATATATTTTTTTAAAATTTCATGTACCCCCTAAGATGTCTTCGCGTACCCCCAGATATAATTTCTCTTCAACTTTTTACCCCCAAAGTTGTTGGTGTATAATTCAAGTTATATATAGTATATAATCTACATCTAAAATAAATTAAATAAATTACATTACTGATTATTCAGTGTTTATCATAACATAATATTATTTTTAAATTTCACGTACCACCTAAGATGTCTTCGTGTACTCCCGGGGGTACGCGTACCCCAGGTTGAAACCACTGCTTTAAAACACGACTCATTTGAGATATTTTCTTTAAATTAATTTGGCGAATACACTAAACTGTTTTATACTGAGAATTATAATGGACGGGTTGCTTTATTATCGGAATTTCCGGGGGTTATAATTTTGATCCGGTTGCCTGATATCCTGAAATGTTTATGGTGGTTCTTATCAGTCAGTCCTGGCTAGAGGTGGGATATTATTTTAAAATAGGCGAAGACCGCGTGTTTTGACGTCATTTCCAATAGATGATGTCGCAGGAGGTCATTGTCTTCCTACGCTACGTCACCTGAAGCTGAGAAACGTCTTTAATTAAACAATGAACAATGGATCAGTGAGCTTCTACACGAAATATTCTTTCGTAAACAAAAGACAATCTTTGTCGCGCACGTAAGACACGCACAGAAATCTACAGTGTGACTCGAAGAGCACGGACGTGTTCAGACCGGACACAACGAGAGAAGAGAAATTTATAAAGTAAATTAAAATAGAATTTTGGAGTTTGAGGTGTGGATTTCCCACGTATAATTCAGATTAATTGTCAGAGTTTATCTTATCGAAAAAATTCTGAGGTCAAATTAAGACCTCTCTTGCGAATTTTTATAATAAAGTCATAGTCATGATTAATTAGAGTAATGTCCTATCAAAAACATATCAGTTAAAAATAAACTATAATCTACAGTTTTGTTTGGTTTCTCGCCCCGGAGAGAACAGCACAGGGTGTTCCAAAACACACGAACGTAAAAGTAGGCTGAGATCGCAAGAAGCTTAATAACTTTTACCGTCTGACATTCGTGAGAAATATTGGAAATCCATACAGAATTCTGGTCCCTAAAACTTGAAGAACAGAGACCGAAATATATAGTGCGACCGGGCATGTAGTGGATTCAACTGGCTCTGCGTACGAACTGTCGGTGTTCTCTTGCGTAAAACAGTAACAAAGATGGCTTCTAAGTTCTTTACCAGCTGCTGTGACGTTTATTGGTTATGTTGCCAACGTCACAGAGGACATTTTAAACTCTGATGATGGAGACGGTACGTTCCTATTGAGACATTGGCGAAACGGCCCAGATCATATTTTTTTTTTGTTACTGACAATATTAATAAAATTCGCTGGTAATTGTGTGACTTTGTGAAACGCTCTTATGTTTGTGTGTTTGTTTGTTTGTTTAAGGGGCTTTGAGTGGTCGACCGTGTGACAGTGGAATTGTACAAACAGCGTTAGAGTGATGTCACTGTTGCACTATAATGCGTGTTGCATTTCTTCTGCTATGTTGTCTGTCCATGTTCTGCCTGTATGCGTGTCCACATCCTTTATCCTCTCTCCGCGCCCCGTCTGAATTACTACCATCTTCCGTTTTCATTTATCTGTAGTGCTATTCGTATTTCACTCTTCAATAGCATGGTTTTTTTATTCCTGTCGTCTTTATCCGCCATGTCTTGTTGGTTTCTCTCTCTCTGTCTCTCCCCCTCTCTCTCCCTCTCACCCTCTCTCACTCTCCCTCTCCCCCTCTCTCACTCTCCCTCTCGCAACACTTTCAGAGTTCAGTGGCGTTGGGTGAGACTCCTTTCCCAGCTGGCATTTCTTTAAGGCTTTGACCGGGATGTTAAATCTTATGTGGTACCGCCTGATTCGACTTCTAATGGTTAAGTGAAGTGTTTTCTTCGCGGTACGGTCTGGATTCGTAAATATTATGAAGACGAGCTTCGGCTTCAAAGGGTTAACCAGCTGATTTTCGTAATGGTGAGGTGAAGTGTTTTCTTCGCGGTACGGACTGAATTCATAAATAATATTCAGACGATCTTCGGCTTCAAAGGGTTAAAGGTCAGGGAATTTTTTACCGACTGAATGACAAAGTTTCTGACGGACGATTTCGCTCGACTTATAAAGGTTAAAAGCTAAGCTTTAAAATAAACGTCCTTTAATTAATTAAAAACAGAACGTTCCTGGTCTGTATGGTACATGTTTAGACCTGAAAGAATGTTAGGCGTTTCCCACAATCCCGATTCTTAAGTTGTCGAAACATGGCTGAAAGAGTTTACACAACCAGAAGACTGTGTGACGTCACGCAGTCTTGACGTGGAACACACGCGCGAGGGTTCTCGTACTTTGCGAGACCCTGCGTTTGTCGAAAGAGTGTAACAAGTCACAGCGAAGCAACTGTGTACATCTCAACGTTAAGACTCTGTTCTTAAACAAGATGGCTTCTTTTACGTAAACGTTTTTGCTACGATGGACATTTTTGCCTTCAGGTATTCCGAAATTGTTAGAATAATATTATGAAACGACGCTTTATCAACTGATTACTTTGAAAATGATTTTAAATGATAAAACGAAAGTAATAACTGAGTGTACTCCAACTGTCTCATTAAAATTCAAAACCCTCCGTCGTTTAGACCGATCTCTGGACACATTCAGTTCACCGTTTTAATATTATCCTGAGATCTATACACTTACGTTCTTGTAACACACTCCTATCACTAAAATGTTTTCAAGTGTTAAAATTCCTCAGGTTAAACGAGATTTTCCCCTGGAAATAGTGAATATTTTGTCTTTCGAGCCACTGATTTTCATTAAGTTTATTCTTAATGTCCCGTATAGCTTTTATTGTCTCTGACAACAAATATGTGGTCGTTTGCGGATTTGTTACAGACTAACGAATCTAAAGCCAAGTCAGTTATTAGCTACTTTGATCCATCCAGGTCCTTAAACACGTCCTGCGATACGAAGGACCGTCCCCTTCGACTTAATTTACCACAGAACAACAAACTTTAAATTTTTCTTAATAGCTACATAGCTCCCCTACGTGCAGTTGCTGGATTTTCTGAGAGTGGTGTATCTGGATCTTTGTTTTTAAAAGATCTCTAATCTATCTGGACATTTAACAACAAAAAAGATTTATTATCCGTCAGCCACAAACTTACCTACGATCGTATAAAGCACGCAGATCGATTCACAGACACTGCTCAGAGCTACGCGCGTCGACGTGAATCAGTTTCGCGTAACTCACCGAGAAAGTCCTTCGGCCGATGTTTCAGTACTTCGCGACATCTGGGACCAGCGACGAGTCGAGTTCCACGCGATCTGGTCTCAGAGTTCGTACGTAGTCACTGTTTTCAGTGACTGCGGACATCTCCTTGCGTAACAAAAGTAAATATTTCTCTGATAGACTTTGATCGGTTTTCAAAATCTTCGTTTGTAGACACTCAAATACTTTCAACGATCACTCTGTAATAGAAATAACTCCTAAGTTATAAATTTTCTGCCGAAATGTAGACGAGTCAACTATATATCTAAATGTTTTTGAATAAATACTGAATATATTTCCAATATTGTACTTATGTTAATACAAGTTTGGGACATTTTGAAGAATAACTTGGTATGAGAAGACTAAAAATTAGAGATTGTCCTTGGACCACCTTGCTACGTAACTTGAAAACGCTGTTGGCCGACAATGAATTCTCCACACGACTGACAAACTATAACTTTGCCATAATTATTATATTAATTAATATCACAATATGACGCAGCTACACTATCTCATGTATAACTTTGCCATCAGAAGTGAACACATTCTTGAAATAATTAATATAATATCGTGAATGTGAACTAATCTCGTCCAAGATGGCTGTCTTTTGAGTTTTAAAGCGCTCCGCGAGGTCTGGTAGAAGTTGATTGCTCTGACGATGGAGGCAGCAAGGACCTCTGAAATTTCGGTAAACTTCTACCAGATTACAAGGCGCTAAAACATTTTGTGTACGTACTCAGAAGCCATTAGTTGCTCAGCTGGTCAATATGGACATTCTACGGGAACCCAGGTCTTTGTTACCGTGTCCACGAGATCTCCCATCCCCAGCCACTGTTTAGATTTTCGTTTTCTTGAAGCTAAATATCAATCTCTACACCCGCATAAGACGAGATATGAAATGGGTTATTATTTGCATTGTTTTAATAACAAGTAGGCTCTTGAATAGAAGACTGGACCACATTGGGTTTTGCATTGAATGGTACGTATCGGTACCACCTTTTCCTGAAATTAATTCTTCTGTGATCGTAATTTGATTTGTTGCTACGGTACGTATATATTTGAACTTTAACACGTTTTTAAAAGATGTAATATTAACGGAACGTTTGTATTTGATGTTTAGAGCAGTGGTATTCAACCCTTTTTGTTCTCGTACCCCCAGATATAATTTCTCTTCAACTTTGTACCCCCAAAGTTGTTGGTGTATAATTCAAGTTATACGTAGTATATAATCTACATTTAAAATAAATTAAATAAATTACATTACTGATTATTCAGTGTTTATCATAAAATAATATATATTTTTTAAATTTCACGTACCCCCTAAGATGTCTTCGCGTACCCCCAAATATAATTCCTCTTCAACTTTGTACCCCCAAAGTTGTTGGTTTATAATTCAAGTTATACGTAGTATATAATCTACATCTAAAATAATTTAAATAAATTACATTACTGATTATTCAGTGTTTATCATAAAATAATATATTTTTTTTAAAATTTCACGTACCCCCTAAGATGTCTTCGCGTACCCCCAGATATAATTCCTCTTCAACTTTGTACCCCCAAAGTTGTTGGTGTATAATTCAAGTTATACGTAGTATATAATCTACATTTAAAATAAATTAAATAAATTACATTACTGATTATTCAGTGTTTATCATAAAATAATATATATTTTTTAAATTTCACGTACCCCCTAAGATGTCTTCGCGTACCCCCAAATATAATTCCTCTTCAACTTTGTACCCCCAAAGTTGTTGGTTTATAATTCAAGTTATACGTAGTATATAATCTACATCTAAAATAAATTAAATAAATTACTTTACTGATTATTCAGTGTTTATCATAAAATAATTTTTTTTTTTAAATTTCACGTACCCGGTAGATGTTTACCGATGTTTCTGAGGTCATACTGCCTCCGTCATCAGGGCGACGAATCGCACAGCGCAACAACCCAGAAGACAGAAATCTTTAAATGTTATTTGGTTGCTAAAATGTATTCTAGTAACACCTTTCATCTTATTATATTTCTATAATTTTATATCTGTACCATTTTTATGGTCTGAAAATGTTATGTAATTGATAAAGCAATTACTTTATGTTACAATTAAGAAGGCCAGAACGGATTTCACTTTTCTTCGACAACACAACCGCGTAATTAATTACTGCTTACGTTATTATGAGAAATGTACCTGTTGCCTTCCGATGAGGTACCTAAGCCGAGCTCCGGCCGATATTTCTCCGTGTTCCGGAGACATTTGCCCGCGCTCAGTTCTTCTGAGTTCAGAATTTTTACGATTTTCCTCGCCGTCTTCGAATGCGTTTATTATACGCCATGACGACTTTGATATCCGAGCCGAGACACAACAAAACGTAACAGACAAGGTCTTCGGATTTAAATCGTATTTCGTCGGGCGACCACAGAAATGTTCCTTCAAAATATGACGTTCGATACTTTCACGGCAGTGGAGATTTCGATTATATAACGTGATACTATAGATGGTTACCAGCGTTTCGATTATACCTATCACTTCCTTCTTCAGGTTGAACTCACGACGTACCCGATCTGTTAGAACTATCCTGTGGAATGTTACCGTGTATTTCCTCAGTCACTGCTGTCTTTAAAAGACCGCTCGACACACATTCCACCTTAAAGCGTTTTCTGATGTTATCAACAGATGATATTGTTCATCAGATAACCTTAACGGAGGTTGGTGGTCTACCTTCCGTTGTCCTGTGAAGGAGATTTAGTCAACGTTAAGACGGGGAATTTCACTGCTAAAAAAGGTCTTCAACATACAGGCTTCGCAGATATTGCTTTTTTTTTTTTAAATTGAAGGTTTGTGGCAACCCTGCGTCGAGCAAGTCTATCAGCGCCATTTTTTCCAACAGAATGCGCTCCCTTCGTGTCTCTGTGTTACATTTTGGTAATTTTCGCATTGTTTTTTTAAGACATAATGCTATTGCACACTTAATAGACCACAGTCTAGTGTAAAAATAACTTTTATATCCACTCGGAAACCAAAACATTCATGTGACTCGCTTTATTGCGGTGGTCTGGAACAGAACCCGCAATAACTCCGAGGTATGCCTAAAATTACGTAAGTGGGTGAACACAGTTCCCCAAGGTCACGTGGAATTTTAAAATAAGTGCTTAACTTGAGAAACATTGATAAGGGGCTTCCCCTCTTGCTCGTTAAGAGAGTGTCACGTGATGTGAGACTCATCTGGATTGTGACGCCCAGAAGTTTAGCGTTCTGGCGGGAATCGAGTTATCGATTACTGTCAGAGTCGAGCATACTTCACTCGCTCGCCGTCACCGCCTCCTCCCACTGTGCCAGTTAGAACTGAATGGTATTTAGCTGTTAATCACTACGGAGGGGAGGTACATTGCAAACCCCTGCCCATAAAATACACGCCGAAGGCATTTATTTATGAAATCCAATCGTGCAGGCAATGTACTTCAATTACGCGCGTTGCAAATCAGTTCTGGAGCGCGTAAAGACCATCGTCAGTAAGGAAATTGAACTCGCACGTAATTTCTGACGTGACAGTGGCGCATTCTGACGAGAATAAAGAGAAACGCTTGTTTAGTATGAGAATTTACTACATACTTTTTGTTTATGTTGGCACACTTTTATTTTCCACTGGGATGTTACCATTACCAACCACTTGTAAATAAATTAACCGACTCCATGTAGCAGACTCGATCCTGTTTAAAATTTTACAGTCGAACAGCTGTCCAAAGAATTGGTTCATTACCGGAAGCCAATGTATTCTGTCGTGAGTCAGGTATATCCAGTGTCAACGACTCAAACCTTTTTTAATATTATCCTCCCATCTTCCCTTCATCTTTTTCGAATAAGATATTGTGTGCATTTCTCGCATCCAGAGACGTGATAAGAAAATGTCTTAAGTATCTTATCGTGCCTGATTTTATTACTGTAACAGACTCTTACTTGAGATGATACACCTGAAGATGGTTCATTTAAAACCGAAACATGTCGTGGAAAAGATGATGCTCTAATTGTAAATCGAACATTTCGATAGAAAGAGCAACATTTTAATATATTTTAATATATTTTAAATATTTTAAATATTAAATGTTAATTGTAGTAATAATATTTTAATATTTAATAAAATATTTTATTGTGATTAGACGGTTAAAATTAAACAATTATAGACTCCTACTTAAGTCAGTTTCTATGTTATATCCTCCCTCTTAAGTCCAGGTGTTTCCCTTGACATCTTGTTCTCGAATACCTTCAATTTATGCGTTAATTCTTTTTCTGCGAGTGACCGAAAGGAATTCTACACGCAGTTGGGGCAGAATCCTTGTGAAAATGGACAGTTTCTTAAAAGGAGAACGACATAGCAGTAGAACTCTTAAGGCGTTCGAAATGTGATGATATAAAAACGCTCTGATATTCCAGGAGTTACGGTTAGCACGGCGTGCTTCGAGATAATTCCTATGATAAGTGACTCGAAAGACTTTTTTGGGGGGGGAGGGGGTCCTTGTTGGGGCGCCATGGCGTAGCTTTAAATTTCATATCACACAGTGCGTCTGCTGTTCTAATATCGATCACTCGAATCGTGGGGATTTGTGTATTTTTCTTTGTTTAAAACAAAAAAACGACAGTGGTATTTCAAGTGTCGATTTGAAAGTCACCGTGAAGTTAATTCACTTTTATATTACGGATTTCCGCGTAATGTTACTTTGAGACTTATATGGACCTCGTGTGCCTGGTAGCTGGAACCGTGGGTTCGAGTCCCACTCAAGGCATGGATGTTTGTCCGCGTCGTTCTGTGTTTGTATAGGTAGAGGCCTTGAAGATAGGGCTGATCACTCATGCAAGGAGTTCTGCCAATGTCTAAAAAATATATCAATCATAAACCTTCAAGAGAAGTTAAAAAAACGCAGACCCTGCAAATTCGAATAAAGAAAATGAAAGTTACTTTGAGACTTTGTAAATTACTGAAAATTCTATTCTGAAACTACGCTGTTGTGTGTTGAATTTTCAGAACGTGCTGCTGACAGCATATTATATCCTATGTTAATAATAATGTGGTAAAAAACAAACAAATCACTATTTCAAATGTGAAAACTCCACTCGGATTATGGTCATCTGAGCTGTGGCCCCGTGTAATTGTCGAAATGCGAACTCTGGCCGCCGGGATTCCCTCCCTCGGTACTTACATTCCTCTTTATTATTTAGTGTTGTGTCTGACGACAGGTCCATATGAACAGGATCCTTCCATCCTTTTCTCGGACTGGGACCTGTTCATATACGTTCTTGGCAGATGATCCAGAAGTGGTTTGCCATTGCCTTCTTCTGTGTGTGAATGGAGTAATTGTTGGGATGCCACGGAGGAAAACTCCGTGTTGCCTAGACCACGGCCTTGCCCAACACAAGTTATAAATTCGAACCCGAGACCCCAGGATTACAAGGCCAGCGTTCTAACCGCTAGACCACCGTGGCAGGTACTTAGTTAGTTAGTTGATTTACTTAGCTCAATGTCCACTGGCTTAAGTTAAAAGTTAAGTAATAAACCAACTCATATGCAATTAAACGTTCAGTGTGGTTTTACATGAAGAAATGTTTTATAGATTTAAAATCGGGAATTTAAGAATCCTGGTAGACGAAAGTAGATTGCCCTAAGTTTTTAGAGAATTAAAATTTCAATCCTATCTCTGTTGTCAATCTTTGCGAATTGGTATCCCTCCGCATAGCAAACGTAATTTTTCATATATTTTTCTTATTACAAACATTTTATGATTTATTTATCACACGATAACATTTTCCGTACCATTTATTCTAAAATCTGATAGCATGAAGCCTGGTAGCGTTACATCTGTCTCTCTGAATTGAAATGTTAATAATATCTTCTTACTTACTACCTTCTGGAATTAATTTACGTTGTAACATACTTAAAATAAATTAGCCGTGTGTAATGAATCATCTGTTTGTGTCGAGTTCCTTTTATCAGCTGTTTATTTTCCTACGTTCTTGTCTGTCTAGTGTAGTTACGAATGTTAGAGACAAAGTGATTTACGAACTGCCTTGAAATCTCCCCTCCACGTAGAAGACAGTAGTCTAATGGCTTCCCACTTACACTCGTGTTCATTTTATGATCGTCTCTCCATTCGGATCCTTTCTCGCTGTCACAGAGGTGTGTAATGTTTCTTCTGCGTGGGATGTACTCAGTTCACTTTTTATCCTGAATACTGCCTCGTGGTTTTCCTCATTCGCCCTAAAATTCTAACAACACTACCTAGAGATAAAAGCTTTCTAATTGTTTTACCATCGTGGTCTAGCGGTTAGAACGCTGGCCTTGTAATCCTGGGGTCTCGGGTTCGATTCCCGGCGGTGCCCGAATTTATAACTTGTGTTGGGCAAGGCCGTGGTCTAGGCAACACGGAGTTTTCCTCCGTGGCATCCCAACAATTACTCCATTCACACACAGAAGAAGGCAATGGCAAACCACTTCTGGATCATCTGCCAAGAACGTATATGAACAGGTCCCAGTCCGAGAAAAGGATGGAAGGATCCTGTTCATATGGACCTGTCGTCAGACAGAACACTACAAATAAAAAAATAACGATTCTATATTATCATCTTCTCTGACAGAACCCCGAATAATCTGTAATCGTGACACCGAAGAACCAGGAATCTGTTTGGACACAAAAACATCGCGAATGTACCATTAGTTGGAATGCGTTGTCAAGGCTTCACACACGTGATGTTCCCTCGAAGAGAAGTTCTCTTGAGAGTGGACCCGATGTGATTTTCATAACGAGCCGATGCTTTTAACTAGAAGGACGAGTTTTGTATCGTCACACGTTTTCAACGAAGTAATTATGACGAGAATAGCCCGTATTATGTGAGGCTTTGGTGTTATGTTTAGACTGCAACATGGCGTTCTGCGCATTTGCAACAGAATGGATGGTGTGTACGGAGTTCTGACTTCGTCTGTCCGCGGTGGATAACTTAACACTAGCAGTGTTACTTTGCAAAGCCAAAATTTGGTCAACAAAACCGTTAGCAATTTTAATAGAGACGAAACGAAAACTCAAAAATTTGATAAATATTTAATATCACATTAACCCAAATCTGAGTTTGTGTGCGAGATAAAAGTGTCTATAAACTGACGGATGGACCGTGTAAGTAGCTTAATTAAATTTACAGTTCACTGGCATTCGCCGAGGGACACGTTACTCGGAACTGTCTTGTCTTAGGCGGAAGGATATTTGTTTATGTAGGATTTGAGGATTTCACGGCGGTGGGTCTGAAGATGGTTGCCTTTCGGGTTGTTGCCCCTTGTCTGCTAGAATTTTAACAACGTTTTACAGGTCCTTGCTATCCACATAATCATCGCCCTGATGATAGAGGCAGAAAAGACCTCCGAAACGTCTGTAAAATTCTACCAGACAACAAGGGGTAACAACCCAGAAGAAAATCATCTTCAATATTAGCTTACTCTGGTCGTTTTACAAAAAAAATTTTGGAAGTAACATAGGTTTTGAAAATTTGTCCTTTTTTTTTCAAAGACCTACGGATCTTTGACGTGATTATGAAGTTATCTCTTGGGTGTTTCGGCTAGGAACGAACGTAACTTTGGTCAGCTCCGTACTACAAGTTTTTTTTATCTGCGATTGCATAGTTGATATTTTTATTTAACATTTTAAAAGTGATCATTCCACGTATTTTTAAACGTTCACCTACATTGTACCATTTCCATGTTGTGAGTCCAATATAAGAACGTCTTTCTTTACAATTTATTGTTGATTCATTAAACCTATGCAGAATTTCTTAACGATCTGTAATTTTAAACTGTAATCATAAAGTTCTTAAACCAGGCTTTAATTACGACAATAAGAATTATATCCCCCTTGTCAGTTCACTACGAAAAGTCTTGAAATGTCATAAGATACTGTAGAAAAACATAAATGCATCTCCCGCCATTATACACCGCAGATTATCCGCGCAGTTAGTGTCTGATAATGTGACGAGTTAATAGGCGAACTTGGAAATTGCAGTGCTGTAAATTCTGCGCGCCAAAGGACAATGTAAGTAGCCGTCCACTGTAAGAGTCTTAACTCCACTAGTCTCCTCAGCACCAGAAAAGGAAGGCGACGGTGGAATTATAATTACTTGACTATCGCTCGTAACTAACTTGATATTAACAGAGAGGCTTTGCAGAACAACACATTCGAGGAACTATAAGCCCACTGTAACGACTCTGCAAAGTTATACAAGAATAAAGAAAATACAGGGTGTTCATAATTTAGCGTTGGATTTTAATGGTGTGTAATTGTTTATTTATGGCACATACGAAAAATTTATGTACTTCAAAACAGTCACAGAGCATTTAAGTTTGTTTTTGCACATGTAGAACAAAGGCCAGACTTGTTCGTTTGTGTTATAAATAAATAATTGTACGCCCTTCAGATGGTCTTCTGATTTATGGATACCCGGTATAAGAAGTAATTAGATATTCACCACACAAACAATACAGTAATTAACTTAATTGTAATAATGGATATTAAAGTTTCTACGATACCACATAATGCCCAGAATAAACACAAATATTTGTATGTTGGTTTATGGTTTAGTGATTTACAAGTTAAATTTTACTTTCTTTAAAATTATGTCAGTGAAATGAACTTTTCAATTGTAAATTGTGCAAGCGATGTGAATATTTCTCTCGTCCAGTCAGGAACTTATCAAAACACAAATTTACATCTACAGGGTGATTCAAAAGTCTCCATACATACGTAAAATTGTCACTTTAGTGACAAAACATGCTCTACGTGGTTGCCATTCCTTTGAAAACACATCCAGAGTTATGCGCGTAATTTAATTTTGAATTTGTTCCTTTAGGTGATACGTATCTTTTCCTGGTACACTATGGCCTTAAAGTGATCCCCACAAGTAAAAATCGTGCGGGCTGAGGTCTGTATTCCAAAACACGTGTCTTACACCGTCTGTTTCATCAAACACCAGTGTCTCGTGTTATTGACCTTATGAAACACGTGTCTCACACCGTCTGTTATAGTGAACGGTTAATATGAAACATTCTTTTATTGTGAACTGTCTAAACACGTGTTTTTTCATCGCCCGTGTAATATTCTGCTGTCTGCAGACAGAACTTTTAGCATCTGTTTGAAGTAGAAATGTAAATTGCAAAGCTTATTATGAACGTGATATTACAGTCGCATTGAACTTCGACTCAGAAACAAGGACGGAACCTGAATGCTTTTAAAAGAGGCATTGGGTTTGATTCTGACCATTTAATACTAGAAGAAGATTCTAGTATTAAAAGGAAAATTATTGGACAAATGCTTCACTTTTGGACATCGAATGTTTCCTCCGCCATTCTACGTTCTACGCTGTATGACGTACGCATTTGAGGTTAGGTTGACATCGCGTCTACACAACGATTCTTAATTATAATTTAAATGTTTATTAAGAATCCAATATGATTCGAAATTAATTAATCATCTTCAGGTATGACTGAAAATTTGTATGGAAAGTTGCAGTTGAATACCGAAACTATAACCTAGATTTGTTATTTAGACAGGCTGTCAAACTGTCAGCACACAAGTTTCATCATTTAAAACAGCCGTATTCAACCTTTTTTGTTCGCGTACCCCCAGATATAATTTCTCTTCAACTTTTTACCCCCAACGTTGTTGGTTTATAATTCAAGTTATACGTAGTATATAATCTACATCTAAAATAAATTAAATAAATTACATTACTGATTATTCAGTGTTCATCATAAAATAATATTTTTTTTAAAATTTCATGTACCCCCTAAGATGTCTTCGCGTACCCCCAGATATAATTTCTCTTTAACTTTGTACCCCCAGAGTTGTTGGTGTATAATTCAAGTTATATATAGTATATAATCTACATCTAAAATAAATTAAATAAATTACATTACTGATTATTCAGTGTTCATCATAAAATAATATTTTATTTAAAATTTCATGTACCCCCTAAGATGTCTTCGCGTACCCCCAGATATAATTTCTCTTCAACTTTGTACCCCCAAAGTTGTTGGTGTATAATTCAAGTTATATATAGTATATAATCTACATCTAAAATAAATTAAATAAATTACATTACTGATTATTCAGTGTTCATCATAAAATAATATTTTATTTAAAATTTCATGTACCCCCTAAGATGTCTTCGCGTACCCCCAGATATAATTTCTCTTCAACTTTGTACCCCCAAAGTTGTTGGTGTATAATTCAAGTTATATATAGTATATAATCTACATCTAAAATAAATTAAATAAATTGCATTACTGATTATTCAGTGTTCATCATAAAATAATATATTTTTTAAAATTTCATGTACCCCCTAAGATGTCTTCGCGTACCCCCAGATATAATTTCTCTTTAACTTTGTACCCCCAGAGTTGTTGGTGTATAATTCAAGTTATATATAGTATATAATCTACATCTAAAATAAATTAAATAAATTACATTACTGATTATTCAGTGTTCATCATAAAATAATATTTTATTTAAAATTTCATGTACCCCCTAAGATGTCTTCGCGTACCCCCAGATATAATTTCTCTTCAACTTTGTACCCCCAAAGTTGTTGGTGTATAATTCAAGTTATATATAGTATATAATCTACATCTAAAATAAATTAAATAAATTGCATTACTGATTATTCAGTGTTCATCATAAAATAATATTTTTTTTAAAATTTCATGTACCCCCTAAGATGTCTTCGCGTACCCCCAGATATAATTTCTCTTTAACTTTGTACCCCCAGAGTTGTTGGTGTATAATTCAAGTTATATATAGTATATAATCTACATCTAAAATAAATTAAATAAATTACATTACTGATTATTCAGTGTTCATCATAAAATAATATATTTTTTTAAAATTTCATGTACCCCCTAAGATGTCTTCGCGTACCCCCAGATATAATTTCTCTTCAACTTTTTACCCCCAAAGTTGTTGGTGTATAATTCAAGTTATATATAGTATATAATCTACATCTAAAATAAATTAAATAAATTACATTACTGATTATTCAGTGTTTATCATAACATAATATTATTTTTAAATTTCACGTACCACCTAAGATGTCTTCGTGTACTCCCGGGGGTACGCGTACCCCAGGTTGAAACCACTGCTTTAAAACACGACTCATTTGAGATATTTTCTTTAAATTAATTTGGCGAATACACTAAACTGTTTTATACTGAGAATTATAATGGACGGGTTGCTTTATTATCGGAATTTCCGGGGGTTATAATTTTGATCCGGTTGCCTGATATCCTGAAATGTTTATGGTGGTTCTTATCAGTCAGTCCTGGCTAGAGGTGGGATATTATTTTAAAATAGGCGAAGACCGCGTGTTTTGACGTCATTTCCAATAGATGATGTCGCAGGAGGTCATTGTCTTCCTACGCTACGTCACCTGAAGCTGAGAAACGTCTTTAATTAAACAATGAACAATGGATCAGTGAGCTTCTACACGAAATATTCTTTCGTAAACAAAAGACAATCTTTGTCGCGCACGTAAGACACGCACAGAAATCTACAGTGTGACTCGAAGAGCACGGACGTGTTCAGACCGGACACAACGAGAGAAGAGAAATTTATAAAGTAAATTAAAATAGAATTTTGGAGTTTGAGGTGTGGATTTCCCACGTATAATTCAGATTAATTGTCAGAGTTTATCTTATCGAAAAAATTCTGAGGTCAAATTAAGACCTCTCTTGCGAATTTTTATAATAAAGTCATAGTCATGATTAATTAGAGTAATGTCCTATCAAAAACATATCAGTTAAAAATAAACTATAATCTACAGTTTTGTTTGGTTTCTCGCCCCGGAGAGAACAGCACAGGGTGTTCCAAAACACACGAACGTAAAAGTAGGCTGAGATCGCAAGAAGCTTAATAACTTTTACCGTCTGACATTCGTGAGAAATATTGGAAATCCATACAGAATTCTGGTCCCTAAAACTTGAAGAACAGAGACCGAAATATATAGTGCGACCGGGCATGTAGTGGATTCAACTGGCTCTGCGTACGAACTGTCGGTGTTCTCTTGCGTAAAACAGTAACAAAGATGGCTTCTAAGTTCTTTACCAGCTGCTGTGACGTTTATTGGTTATGTTGCCAACGTCACAGAGGACATTTTAAACTCTGATGATGGAGACGGTACGTTCCTATTGAGACATTGGCGAAACGGCCCAGATCATATTTTTTTTTTGTTACTGACAATATTAATAAAATTCGCTGGTAATTGTGTGACTTTGTGAAACGCTCTTATGTTTGTGTGTTTGTTTGTTTGTTTAAGGGGCTTTGAGTGGTCGACCGTGTGACAGTGGAATTGTACAAACAGCGTTAGAGTGATGTCACTGTTGCACTATAATGCGTGTTGCATTTCTTCTGCTATGTTGTCTGTCCATGTTCTGCCTGTATGCGTGTCCACATCCTTTATCCTCTCTCCGCGCCCCGTCTGAATTACTACCATCTTCCGTTTTCATTTATCTGTAGTGCTATTCGTATTTCACTCTTCAATAGCATGGTTTTTTTATTCCTGTCGTCTTTATCCGCCATGTCTTGTTGGTTTCTCTCTCTCTGTCTCTCCCCCTCTCTCTCCCTCTCACCCTCTCTCACTCTCCCTCTCCCCCTCTCTCACTCTCCCTCTCGCAACACTTTCAGAGTTCAGTGGCGTTGGGTGAGACTCCTTTCCCAGCTGGCATTTCTTTAAGGCTTTGACCGGGATGTTAAATCTTATGTGGTACCGCCTGATTCGACTTCTAATGGTTAAGTGAAGTGTTTTCTTCGCGGTACGGTCTGGATTCGTAAATATTATGAAGACGAGCTTCGGCTTCAAAGGGTTAACCAGCTGATTTTCGTAATGGTGAGGTGTAGTGTTTTCTTCGCGGTACGGACTGAATTCATAAATAATATTCAGACGATCTTCGGCTTCAAAGGGTTAAACGAGCTCCTAACACATTCGTACCAACAGACAAAAACTTAATTTTCCAACTTTTCCTATGGTAACTTTCTAAATTTTTGCATCCGGAAGACGTGGTACGTGAGCTTGGAATCGAAGACACGTGTCTTTTTTGTTTGTTTTATCTTTTACGTAGCGAGAACGCCGACAGTCTTGACAGACCGAATGTGTTCATTTAGGAAAGAAAGTTGTTTGCGCATGCTCAGAACCGTAGTTTAAAAGACAACTTCTCAAGGTCATCGATCGACTCGGTGTTCTCACATTACAATCTAGGTGATATATAAAGTTCTCACGGCGAGGAATATGAAGATGGCTCTCTTATTGGATGTTGTACCATTAAATCTGGTAGATATCACCAGCGTTTCATAGGACCTTTCTGCCTCCACCATCAGTTTATAGTCTCGTTCTTTTATCGTACACCATGGAACGGATTTTTAAAATGAGTTATGATGGCCTTTATTTAGGAATCCATTTATGATTCCAATTATTTCACACATAAATATTTAGTTGTTTATTTGAACGTTGATCGCCATGATGATGGAGGCAGCAAGGACCTCTGAAACGTTGGTACCAAACGGTGCTACAACCCATAAGACAACCATCTTTTATTTTACTTTGTTTATTTATCGACTCTCGGTAGGGGAGTATGTTCTGCGTGGAGTGGTAAGACTGGGTGATACTGCTATGAGTTTGTAGGGTTATGTAAGGGACAAACCGAAAGATAATTTAAGAAAGTGTTCACTGAGCCATGACGTTTGGCAAAGTACATTATGGAACCTACAGTGGTTTGTCAGTAAAACGATCAGACACCATCACATTCTAACCTGAACAGCATATTCTTTAAGTCAGTAACATTCATAAAAGTATTATATTTCCAGAAATTGGGCATCTCCTTTGATGATTCCGTTCCAATCTGCTGTTTTAATTCCTTATACGGTTTGTTTACAGTACATATACCCAGTCGGCGCTCCGGAAGCAGTTTACACACTTCGCCACTAGAGGCGTTAGCTGTCTGGGTTGCCAGTACTGCGTAGCGTCGAATGTGGAATGAAGTTAGGTGACGTTGGTGGCCATTTAAAGGCTCCGCCCAAGAGTTAAATTATTTCTCTCTCTCATAGATGCTAGTTGCTGATGCATCGGTGATCTTATTTAACTGTCTTAAGCAGAAAATTACCGTTTCTATATTTTATATAATAATTGGAATATGAAGTACTGATTAATTTGATCTGTTCTTAAATTAATCCCAAGCGTTGATGCAGTGTCATCGCATGAACTAGTGACGAAAAGGAATTTCGTAACCTGTCTTTTAAGAAGCTCGTAAGTTCGATTATTCTTTAATATCGCATATGGTCTCCACCCTTAAGGGTTTTAGCCCAAATCCTGCGTACCAGAGGGAACATGAACATGAAGTGAAATTGCCTGAGGGCTGTACACCGTCACTGCTCATCCTGAAACAAAACACATGGCTGGATTTACCCCTTAACATTCCTTTCAATTTCGTTAAAACGCAGATAGGTGGGGGGGGGGGACATGGGGTTATTGTTTTTATAGCAATTAGTGGGACGTATAATTCAATTGACCACTGACTGGGGTGAGGTTCCGATTCTGGTAGTATCGAAGATTGTTCTTTGCCCAGTCCGGCTTCGTGTCTGATGTTGAACAGTCACGCCACTGCACCTCTCTCGTGTCTCTCAGTTGCCATCATTTACCCTAGCTCCCCAGCGCCGCCACGGTATCACACTCAAGCTCTAGCCGACCAGTAAATCACCTCTGTAGCAGGGTCGGGCTAGGAGGAGGAAGGCTGTTAGGTTTTTATGTCTTATTGTAGATTCTCAGTCGCTGCGTCTCGGTACCAGCAGTTACTGAGTTGCTAGATAAAGTGTGTGAATGCGAACATATAAATGGTTGACTTCGCATCGTGAGGTACGCGGTTCGAACTCTCTTTTCTTTTGCGCTCAGTGTGGGCCTGCTTGTATCCTTACCTAAGAATTCTTGTGTTATTTAGTGTTTCTCGTGAGAAGTATAAAGGGGATTATCGACATTAGATGGAAAGTAAATAGTTTGGTAGAAAGTTGTCACATATTTTCAGTTTTAGGGTTTGAATTAAATTATAAAAATATATCTGACCTTTGGTAGGTCCGTCCACGTTCACGCAGAAGGCACTTATGAGAAATCGATTGTGCCTCTACTCATAGTCCTGTATCATTATTCATGATCGATATGTATCGATGTTAAATAAACCGATGAAATGAAATCGATCTTTACACCAAGATCCATCTGCCATGCGCCACAGTACGTATATATGCTTTGTGCTCGGATGATCCTCGTTCGAAGTTCGGTCCTGAGACAGATGAAGATATTTCGTGATTTTCCTTTTGAACAGTGTTCACAGTTCGATTGACGCCAAGAAGATACGATACTCGTAGAAAGATTCTTATGATCGCCGTTGGTTGGCCTTCGGCAAGCATTGAAATGTAATGACCTTTGTGTATGATTTGTTTTTCTCAGAGATATTTGACAGGTTTTAAAATAACATCGTTGTTTCTTATGTCGGTCGGCTCCACCGTTCTCGGCGCCATGTTTATTTGCACGGGGGGGGGGGGGACACTACCGTGGAGAATAATAAATTAATTCGAATTTTGGTCACTCGTCTCTCGGTATAATAGACCAATCGATGTTCTAGGGACTTCTTTCATTGTGTAGTTCACTCGGAAGAAGGTAAATTCTATTAGAGTTTCTCTGGGTGGTCTAAAAACAGAATTTAGATTTTGCAGACAATTTTAACACAAGAATCAAGTATAAAATTTTACATAAATCCATTCGTTTTACGTACGGGTAAACCATGTCCATGTCACAGGACAAAATATAATATAACCATGAGAAGCTAACAAACATATCCTCTAAAGCAGTGGTATTCAACCTGGGGTACGCGAAGACATCTTAGGGGGTACGTGAAATTTAAAAAAATATATTATTTTATGATAAACACTGAATAATCAGAAATGTAATTTATTTAATTTATTTTAGATGTAGATTATATACTACGTATAACTTGAATTATACACCAACAACTTTAGGGGTACAAAGTTGAAGAAAAATTATATCTGGGGGCACGCGAAGACATCTTAGGGGGTACGTGAAATTTAAAAAAATATATTATTTTATGATAAACACTGAATAATCAGTAATGTAATTTATTTAATTTATTTTAGATGTAGATTATATACTATGTATAACTTGAATAATACCCCAACAACTTTAGGGGTACAAAGTTGAAGAGAAATTATATCTGGGGGTACGCGAAGACATCTTAGGGGGTACGTGAAATTTAAAAAAATATATTATTTTATGATAAACACTGAATAATCAGAAATGTAATTTATTTAATTTATTTTAGATGTAGATTATATACTACGTATAACTTGAATTATACACCAACAACTTTGGGGGTACAAAGTTGAAAATAAATTATATCTGGGGGTACACGAAGACATCTTAGGGGGTACGTGAAATTTAAAAAAATATATTATTTTATGATAAACACTGAATAATCAGTAATGTAATTTATTTAATTTATTTTAGATGTAGATTATATACTATGTATAATTTGAATTATACACCAATAACTTTGGGGGTACAAAGTTGAAGAAAAATTATATCTGGGGGCACGCGAAGACATCTTAGGGGGTACGTGAAATTTAAAAAATAAATATTATTTTATGATAAACACTGAATAATCAGTAATGTAATTTATTTAATTTATTTTAGATGTAGATTATATACTATGTATAACTTGAATTATACCCCAACAACTTTAGGGGTACAAAGTTGAAGAGAAATTATATCTGGGGGTACGCGAAGACATCTTAGGGGGTACGTGAAATTTAAAAAAATATTTTATGATAAACACTGAATAATCAATAATGTAATTTATTTAATTTATTTTAGATGTAGATTATATACTACGTATAACTTGAATTATACACCAACAACTTTAGGGGTACAAAGTTGAAGAAAAATTATATCTGGGGGCACGCGAAGACATCTTAGGGGGTACGTGAAATTTAAAAAAATATATTATTTTATGATAAACACTGAATAATCAGTAATGTAATTTATTTAATTTATTTTAGATGTAGATTATATACTATGTATAACTTGAATAATACCCCAACAACTTTAGGGGTACAAAGTTGAAGAGAAATTATATCTGGGGGTACGCGAAGACATCTTAGGGGGTACGTGAAATTTAAAAAAATATATTATTTTATGATAAACACTGAATAATCAGAAATGTAATTTATTTAATTTATTTTAGATGTAGATTATATACTACGTATAACTTGAATTATACACCAACAACTTTGGGGGTACAAAATTGAAAATAAATTATATCTGGGGGTACACGAAGACATCTTAGGGGGTACGTGAAATTTAAAAAAATATATTATTTTATGATAAACACTGAATAATCAGAAATGTAATTTATTTAATTTATTTTAGATGTAGATTATATACTACGTATAACTTGAATTATACACCAACAACTTTGGGGGTACAAAGTTGAAAATAAATTATATCTGGGGGTACACGAAGACATCTTATGGGGTACGTGAAATTTAAAAAAAAACATATTATTTTATGATAAACACTGAATAATCAGTAATGTAATTTATTTAATTTATTTCAGATGTAGATTATATACTATGTATAATTTGAATTATTCACCAATAACTTTGGGGGTACAAAGTTGAAGAAAAATTATATCTGGGGGCACGCGAAGACATCTTAGGGGTACGTGAAATTTAAAAAATAAATATTATTTTATGATAAACACTGAATAATCAGTAATGTAATTTATTTAATTTATTTTAGATGTAGATTATATACTATGTATAACTTGAATTATACCCCAACAACTTTAGGGGTACAAAGTTGAAGAGAAATTATATCTGGGGGTACGCGAAGACATCTTAGGGGGTACGTGAAATTTAAAAAAATATATTATTTTATGATAAACACTGAATAATCAGAAATGTAATTTATTTAATTTATTTTAGATGTAGATTATATACTACGTATAACTTGAATTATACACCAACAACTTTAGGGGTACAAAGTTGAAGAGAAATTATATCTGGGGGGTACGCGAACATAAAAGGTTGAATACCACTGCTCTAAAGCAGGGGTTTTTGGCGTACCTCTAAATCTAATTTAATACAATAAATGTACCACTTACCAAATGTGTTCAGGGAAGACTTGTTTATGTTAATGTTATGTTTTGGTTTTCTTATTTGGTTCGCGTACCGTAAGTTGAGAAACGCCGCCTTTGAGAATATTTCGACTTTCACACATTTTGGAACGATAGTAACAGATCGAAATTATTGTAAGTTCACGAATAAAGCAAAATCAGATGAAATTGAGTTCGAAATGTTTTGTCTTCGCACCTCACATCGAAGAACTAGGATATTAAAATATTCAAAGCCTTAAATTTAAATTGTTTTGTATTTTATGAAATTTGGTCCCGAAATTTTGAACACAGATTGCAAATCTTTGCGATGAGGATGCAGAGGGGAGTATTTGGACCTCTGGGAGAGAAAGACACAGGAGATTTGGAATATCTGCGTGTTAGAGGAGATTCGTAATTTGTACCGCCGGCCGATTTGTGTGGCGGGTAGTATTTATGAGTAACGTAAGAAAATCTCCGTCTCGGAACATGAGAGAAATGCATGTTAAATAAATAGAGTGAAGATATTGATTGTGTTCGGTTGCCTTAAAATAGTATCTGGTTGTGGACTCTTGTAAATACATTAATGAACCTTCGATGAAATGGCAACGAATTTCTTGACAAACTGGGTAACTAATAGTTTTTCAACTGGAACTCTACTAAAAGGAATTTGTTATTTTTTATTATTATTATTATTATTTGATTTTGTAACGTCAAAACGTTGGACAGAAAATAAGTTTTAATGTGAATTTATGATAAATTTGCGTTAGATTTTCGTCAGAGATGAAACAGTTCATACGTAATACAGATGTCTGTATTTGTTCTCAATCAGAAATTTCAAAAATCTAAATTTTTAAAAGTTTCACTGAATGCACGTGTTTAAAAAAATGGTTTTGAAATCTAAAAGAAGTGGTGTTATGATTATTTTAGTAAAGTAATGTGATTAAGGAAATTTGTCAAAATAACTGGCTTCCGCGCTGATAATCGAACCCAGTGCTCCCCGATTACGTAACGAACAACGTTCAGTCTGATTTAATGAACAGTTGCTTTAGGTAAGTATCTTTTTGTGTATGATTTAATTAAAATTATTGGGCCAGATTAAATTTTGGTCCAAACTTCGGATTTACGTTACAGTAAAATGAATTTTTTTTCTAGAATAGTTATTTACGTTTATTTTTATGTTTTTTACTGAACTGATTTGGATGAAACTTGGTATGAAATATGTGTCAAAGAAATGTTTGTTCTAATTTAATTTAGGGACGGATTACTTTAAAAATTTACTTCAGAGTAACATCTAGTGAAACATATAAAAGTGTCACATCATATAAACTGGGGTCCATTCACGGTGATTCAAGACTTTATACCAGTCCTGTAATTTTGAGTTTTTTACCTGTGGTTATCCTGTCATAAATATCCTGTGAATTTGAATTGGATTCTCATCGTTTACGGAAACATTTTTAATTTTTTTTTTTTCCGATCTTAAGGCGGACAGCGTCTCGAGAATTCTTCTGTCACTTGGCGGATGACGGCGCCAGAAACCGGTTTTAATGTAATCTGTAGTTCCTTTAGGCGTCGTGAAGGGAGAAGACGATGAAAGCTGTAAGAATGAAGGTAAAATGGAGATTAGACAGTAAAAAGCCAAGAAATCTGAATATCGTACAGCGTTCTGTCGTCAGTAAGTTTATTTTTATTACGACTGTGGAACTACAATTATTATGGAAATTCTGTCGCCCTGTCGTACACTATTACGACGTACGACATCTGAATGTGAAGTCCTGATGTGTGTTGAAGATTTCTGTCTTCTGGGTTGTTTCGCCGTGTACTCTGGTAGAAGTTTACCGACGTTTCAGAGGTCATGCTGCCTCATTCATCGCCCTGATGATGGAGGGAGTTAGGGCCTCTGAAACGTTGGTAAACTTCTACCAGAGTACACGGCGAAACAACCGAGAAGACAGAAATCCTCAAACTCCCCCGACGTGAAAACCTCAAATCCTACATTGATTCGTGTTTCTTTCTTCATAAATTTACTAATTACATTACACGTGCCATCGAATTCAAGACGCGACTTAGTTTTGTCAAAATTCAAACATAAAAATTCTTTGTGTTAATACTTTCGGAATCTCTTGTGTTCTCTGTCCCTGTGATTAGTTTTTTTTCCCCGTGCGTTTTAGTCATAGAATGTAACTTTTCGACATCGATTTTTAAATGTCGTCAAATGTAAGATGCATCCTGATTTCATAAATTTAAAAAAAATGTTATACAAAATGCGTCTTAATATCTAGAAAACACGGTAAATTCTGATGATGCGAGCGTCTCATCTTACCCCTTGCACGCCCCTTGTAACTTCTGTAAGCTGAAATTGTATTTTATTACATGTAACATTTCATATTTGTTGCCCATTGTATCCGAATTGATGCTTCGTACTTGAAAGCAGAAGTTCAATAGATGAACACGTTCTCAGACTAGACTGTACTTCACATACAAGGATTTTGTATGCTTTTTATTACAACCGAACAATAGACTTGGTCCAGACTCGCCTCGTGTCTTCTTTCAACGATACCAAGTACATACAAATATTCTGTTTAAAGACTACAATTTCAAAATGATTTAAGAGGATTCACTGTAAGAACACGAGGCCAGCGACACGGTAATCCAGGTTCAACACCCGGTCGCCATTGCAGGTCAAATCCTATCAATTGATATGCTTTCAGATGAGGAATTGCAGCCCTCCTGATCAAGCGGACAGTGGCCAGCTGTTATTATACTAACTAACTAGATGGCTCACGGAACCCGAAGGTTCATCACCGAATTAACCAAAGCCCTCCACCGGACCCTGTCCTGGGCCAACAAAATCCAGTCTCCTTCAACTCCTATCTCCCATAGATCCCGCCTGAGATTATCCTCCCATCTACGTCTAGGTCTCCCCAGAGGTCTCTTCCCCTCAGGCTTCCCAAATAGTGGACCCAACCAACCAGATGGCTTACGGAACCCGAAGGTTCATCACCGAATTAACCAAAGCCCTTCACCGGACCCTGTCCTGGGCCAACAAAATTCAGTCTCCTTCAACTCCTATCTCCTGAGATTATCCTCCCATCTACGTCTAGGTCTCCCCAGAGGTCTCTTCCCCTCAGGCTTCCTCTTGCCCCATCCATGCGAGCTACATGTCCAGCCCATCTCATTCTTCTAGACTTAATCACCATGACAATATTGGGGGAGGAGTACAGATTTTTAAGCTCATCATACTTCTTTAGATTATTACCATGGACACAGAATAATGTATGTATGTGCTCTTTTAATGAATTACGTATTTTTTTCTTATGAAATTAAATCGTTATAACCCGTAGCTTTGTGATAAATCTCGTCATAGTTAGCTAAGTAAGTTTGAGGTTAGGTTTTGCATAAGGAAACGGACTATTCAACTAATTCCTCAACTTTCATTTACTCTGATAGTTTCCGGTTTGATTCTTCACATCGAAGTCAAGGTATTTCAAGTGGAGTCTAAATTACAGCCGACTAATTGAACAATCTTGCTTCAGTTGTTTTCTACTCGCGTGATGAAGCCGGTAATCGAATCACGGACGCACTAGTTTCGCCACGGGGTCACAAACCCTGTTTTTGTCCGTGTTGATTGTACGTCGCGTCGCTGTCATGTCGTCCGTTCCCATGAGTCTTTGCGACGTCAGCGTAACCGTCAATTTCCGTTATGTACCAGCTCCATGGTTATTCGTATTGCGTGGTCCTGACCTCACGGACACCTGCTCGTTGAACAGAAATATCTCGTTAATGAAAATGAGTATTATAATTCAGATCAGCCGAAGAATATCTGAGAGCCGGAGCTGGGGAAAATGTTTGTTTCTAATATAAAATTCGTAATAAAAGGTTGTAGAGAATTATGTGATAGGAAGTTCATAATTTGTTTAATTCACCAAAGGATTTTCAAAAATCAGATTAAGTCACTAATTTCACAAGATACGTCTTGAATCTTAGTCACAAATTCTGTTAGCATCTTTGCTACAATTAGAGAGTACATGAATGCAAAACAAATGAGTCAACCGTTGTGGAATCTTCCTCAGTCACTCTACTGGAATATTCTAGTGTGCCCCCAGCCCTGTTTGAGACTGAGACGAAATTTTTTGAAATTAATCTCAGAGGACATTGAACAGGGTTCGTAAGCGGGGATTTTTTTATGACTGTAATGAAATTCTGAGTTTCTTACGAGCGTGACAGACCTTAAAAAGAAGTTTGCTGTCTTCTGTATATCGTCGAATGAGAGGATAATCTTGAATAATAAATTTGAAAGGAAGCGATCGTGGCTTTATGTACGGTATTATTCCGGGATTTTCGTGGTACTGAGGAAAACACCGAGGCTCCGGATCGAAATTTGAACCCGGAACCACTGGACTTTCGCCATGATGATTATGGTGGTGTGTATTATTTTATGACGTCATAACATATGTTTATCGGAGTGGTATTTAACTCCATTTGAAGTGTAGTTTTTTTTTGTGTGTTCGGTCGACAGATAAAAAGTTTGCGATGTGATCTGTGTGTTTTCGATGGCGTGCTCTGGGCATTGACAGCCCGATGTTATGTGTATATAACATGGAATTAATTGATATTGCCCAGAGACAAGATATTTGGGTGTTTCAGAGCTGTCATGCGTATTCATCACACAGAATGTTTGTATCTGAAGTTGTTTTAATATTCAATGAGTTTGTTTTGTGGTTCATTTGAATCCAATCCAATGCTTTATTCATGCGTACAACAGAATATTTAAACCACCGTTTAGCATGTCATATTCACAAATTGTGCTATTATTTTCCCCTAGGATAGTATGTGTAATGTTGGGAGAGAAACAAATCATAATTACCCGCATTTGAAAGAGATATTAAGTAATCTCAAGTACAGAGGGATTAAAACCGGATTCAGTAAACCCCGTATCCGATATGCCTATAACCTGAAGGACGTGTATCCTAAATAATTTTAAGGTAGTATAGTTGCGTCATATTGTGAATTAGGTTAATATTTTAATATTTTCCGTCAAATCACAATTTTAATAAGATAATAAAATATAAAATATTTAAAATATCATTTCACGTTCCGCATCGAATGATCGATTTACAAATTGGAACGTCTCTTACGACATGTTTCGGTTATATTTAAACGTCCTCAGGTATAAAAAACAATACTCTCTATCGAAATGTTCGATTTACATTAGAACATTTCGATAGAGAACATCATTTAATATATTTTAAATATTTAAATGTTAATTATAGTAATATTTTAATATTTAATAGGAATTTTATTATTTAATTATTATATAATTATTTATTATTTATTTAATGTTCGATTTACATTAGAACATTTCGATAGAAAACATCATTTAATATATTTTAAATATTTAAATGTTAATTATAGTAATATTTTAATATTTAATAGGAATTTTATTATTTAATTATTATATAATTATTTATTATTTATTTAATGTTCGATTTACATTAGAACATTTCGATAGATAGAGTGGTTATGTTTATAACGGTTTGAGTTTAAATATATAAACATGGCGCTGTCTTAGTCTAATTGAATCTCGCATCATATCGAAGAAAATCGAGTAGAAATTACGGATTAAGGGAATATGCTCCGACGTTTCGTACGATGTAACATTTGTGGGGAATGTGATAAGTTCGAGTTTATTTTGTCCTTTGTTAAACCAAAAATTAGGACTCTGATGCGTACGCGGAGAGTGGCATGACCTCTATCTCTTGCTTTCACTTCATATGGTTCGTTTCAAGCGCTGGTGAGTTTGATTAGACGCCTGTGGGAAATATATGGAGCCAAAGTTTCGGTGTAATGGCGTCTTTAATATCTGTCATTTGTTCAGCTCGTCCTAACAACAGCCCTATTGAAGGATCCTTCATGAAGACAATAATTTATTTAAGGCAATAATCACCCTATTGTCTAAGCTTATATTACACGAATGTGAACACTAAGCTAATCTATTTTTCTCTCTCTTCCAGGTGAGTTCAATGTTCAAGTTGAATATTTGTCGATTAAGGGCGGAATCTTCCCTTCATTGAGACCAGTAAGGGACAGGTAAGGAGACGTAAATCCAACTCTTCATATGCTACTGAAATTCCGTGCATCATACTTTAACAAATTTTTACAAATCGTATTTTTTTTTATAAATGTTTATAATAATTAAACGCAACTAACACAAGACCAGTTACAAGATTTTATGTCTGCATATTTTGACGTCTATCCAGTGTAAATGTTAAATAATGTCGTGTTTCTATCAGTAATCCATTTTCTATTTTACATAAGCTTAAATGCATTATCAATATCTACGAGTTTAAGGCATAAATTTTAAGTATTTGTTTTCTTAGAGGCCAAGTTTGGGCCTTGGCCAACTCCCATGTGCGATGTTTCTTAGTCTTTGAAGCGTGCATTTGTGAGTAGTGAGTGACCAGCCCGCTGCCTCTGCACAATTTCTACTCAATACTGATTTGACTGCCAGAGCCATCTAGTAGTGAATCAGGAGAGACTTGAGTGAGAAATGGCCGCTGAATTTTACTTACGAAACATCTCGTTCATGCTCGCAAATCTACGAAATGGGACCATAAGGAAGTTGTGCTATGGATTTTTATCGCCCTTAAAAATCCATCGACCTCCGCCGGGTTTGAACCCGCGAACCTTGGGTCCAGTGGCGAACACGATAAACACTTGTCTTTGTTTTAGACAAAGAAATTGAGAGTTTGTCATATATTTTCTTGTGATCAGCTGCTGGTGTTGGTCTTAGCCATAGATTTTTCATGGTGGTTTCAGGAATTAAAACGATGAGATAGTTTTGATTAAAGATATTTAATTTATTTCGATGATGTTTTATCTGTTATGCGTTGTGTCCGTTCTAATATTCTCGCGCCCCTGAAGATGTCGATATTTTTTCTTCTGGGTGGTAATTCTGTGTGGACTTGTAGGTAAATAACGACGTTTCGGAAAAAAATATACTGATGTTGGTATCTACCATTTCCATCTCCACATTTTATGTTCTGGTTATCTTACGAATGGATGTCTGTGTTCCTAAAAATAAATGACTCGTTGTCTCATCTGCCTTAAAAATGTAATTTAACCGAGGAAACTACTGATGAAAATTACGCGTTCAAGTGGACCAGTTAATCGTATAATTCTTGAGAGATGCAGTGGATGAGGGAATTATACCAAAATAATAAAATATATGCAGTCGTATATGACAAATTAGTCACATTTCTTGTATACTTTTACGCACAAACGTTACAGATTTACGTTTAAACCATGTTTAATACAGATGAAAGCTAAATTCTTGTTTGGATTTCATTTGTAATGTTTCTCTTCATTCATAGATGCCGTTAGTTTACAAGTCGCGTAAAATAGGTTTTCTCAGGACGCCTACCCTTCAAAAAATATGTCTTCAGATGAAGTTGTAATATTTTTAGCCACATTATAGAAAAATCCCTGGTAACATCTGTACATTCCCCCCAACCCCTCGCTATTGCCCGTGACAATTATTGAAACATTTTTGTAACCACACGTTTTTATTTAAAAGTTTATCTGTATTTGAAATTCTGTAGGTTTATGATGAAGAAACACACAAGGATATCAGTTGTGAAAAGAGGGACATTGATTTTTTTTTTAAAATTTATCCACCGCCCCCTCCATCAGTGTCCCATTGCTCAGGATGGGAACAAACCTGGGATCGGTTATCACAGGGGGACACCAAGAATCGATATTATACCAAGTTTTAATCTCCGAATAAAATGTGTATTCTGAATAATATATTCAAAAAATAATTCTAATGACAGTTAGCTTTCGTGGATGAAGTTGGCACACAGACGCCTTTGAGAAGAAGCTTCAAAGGAAATTACGTATTTTTCTAAAGGAAAATAGCAATTTCCTAGAAACCGTCTTCCATCGTTGAGAAGTTTAATGTAAGTACGAGAATTTTTTCAGTTTCGAGCAAGTTAACACGAACGATGTGAATGGGAAATACGTCGTAGGATGTGAACGGAAGGGATTGCGTAGGACATGGGGGAACGTCTCAGCACATCAGAGCCCGGAGGACATTCTTCGATACTAATCCGATAGAGACGTCGACTGCCGGTTTCAAAATTAGTTTTAAAATTTGGGAATTTAAAAAAATGATACCACCTGCTAATACTTAGAGATGTGAAGAGAATTTGGACGATAATAGTATGTATTCTCCATACATATTTATCAATTAAATACTTTTGTTGTCCGAAATTTAATGAAAATCAGCTTAGCAGTTAATTAACATCATGAAGTCATTTAATAATCATCAGCAGTGTCAGTTGACCGTCATTTAATTACAAGATTTGAAACGTACTTTGCAAGGGAAGCCAATGTTTAAAAGATTTTTATGCGTCGCGCCCTGTCGACTTGTTTTCCGACTCGTAGATGGCAGCATGTATAATTCATATAGTCACTGATGGATGGTTGAGGGGTATTGACGTCATCACAGGAGATCATCGTCTCACCTCAAAAGTTGCAGTATTTGTCATGTTGGTAATGCCGACTACAGGGAATTAAAATTGTACATTGGCCTTTAATGGAAATAAGTCCATTCCAAATTTCATAAACTTATCATTCTAGCTGATGAAGTCCTATCTCACAAATTTCCAGGGATGCTTCCAGGCTTGGCAGCGGCGCTGGGATCGTTGTGTTCACTCCCAGGGGAACTACTTCGAGGGTGATGGATGAATTTAATACCTGAGATAAGTGTACGGGTTTTTATACGCGCAGTCTTGAAACTTTCCGATCGCACCTCGTACAGCAGCCGTCTACGTCAAGGGATCCACCATTTTGTATAAGTCTCTATCATCCTGAACCACATAAGATCACAGAAAGTGAGCTTAATGACCTCATCAGGGATCTCGAACTGCTGAAGAATAAGGCAGAGCCTTTCTCGAAAAGAAGAGTCAATCTGACAATTTAAGCACTATTTCCGTGTTTAGTACTCCAAAATCTGTAAAGTAAACTTACTTTTATGTCAGTAACAAGAAAGGACCCTAAATTTTTTGAGCAGTGTAATATGCGTGTTCTTTTTCATGGCGTTTACAAAAAAATATCTTCTCCGTTCCAATCCGATGAAACATTTGTCTGTTTTTCATTCGATTATCTGAAGTTTGGTGTACAAAAGTGGGTTGGGCTGTATTAAAGAATAAATTTACTGTTTTTTTAAGTTAATTACAGACACAAATGCTGTTTATTTTGCAGTATTTGCAACGATCTGATGTTTAGAAAGGATTATGCAGGTAGACTGCTGGCGGTCGGTATAGTCGAAATTTAAAGTTAAGCGTGGCATTATCATAATTATCAAATTTTAAATCTACCTGAATCCTAAGTTCTATGACATTGCATTATCTTCAAAAAGAATCACTCATTACGACCTTCAGTCACAGCTATTAATATTAAAATATCAGCGCGACTGTCTTCGACAGAACGAGATTTTTTTGTCTCAGGGTGTGAAGTAGGAGAGCATTCGAGATCTTGGTACTTCGCCCCGTCATTTTCCACTAGATGTTAAATTTGATGAATACTTTCTTGTGAGTAGGATAAATAGTTCTTGGAGACTGTTTGTGAATTGCAACATGACCTTTGACCTTTCACAACAGCGTCAGAGACGTACAGAGTTTTCTGTGGGCGGAGTGTCTCGAATGGCAATCACATTATCCCCGAGGACTCTAATACATGGTCGGGTTTTGAGGACGTGTTTCTCCTATCTCAGTGGCAAAGTACCACTCGATTTCTTGTCAATTTTACGTTCACAAATACATGCATTAGTGGACGAAGTTCAGTCAACTCTCTGATAACAGATATCATGGAAATCCGTTCAGCCATTACCAAGTCGAACGAACAAATTGGCTAAATCTCGTCATAACGCTAGATCGTTTGCTGTATTCAGTACCACAAAAAGGAGACAGGTCTACACTGGTACATGCGTGGAGTTTAATACAAATGAATCAAGTTAAGTTTGTTTTGACGTCACTTGGAATCTGAATCTCTAGAGGTAGCGCGAGTAGTCGTGGCTCCTAAATGCGCGATGTGTAAGCCGTGAGAGGGGAGTTCAGTAGTAGTGGGGGGTCGCACGGCCTCAGCTGCGGTGACGCACCGAACTAAACACAGCTAGAGCTACAAAACAACTGAACCTGACACCCCTCTAGCGCGTGCTTCGGACTAGTCCAACTCATACGACCAAAATCAGTCCTTTGCGCAGGTGACACCACTTCTCGCGCGACCTCTACTGGTGGAACATAGCAAAGTCGCGTTTATTACCCGACACAGCACAAATGTCTCTTGGTGAATGTTAATTCTGCAAACAGAGAAGGGACCGTCGCGTTGAAGTCAATTCGGGGAACAAACCCATGTTAAAAACTTCTCTGAGTTCATGGAAACGTATGGGATCTGACACCAGCGCAGGTTATGACGCGAGTCATTTCTTGGAAATTCAATAACAGGATAAGAGAACGCGAACTGCTTGTTATTAAAGCTAGTCACGAATTTTTCCAGCTAAAGGCCTGACGTCGGATCCTGTCCCCAAAAATTCCGCGTTGCGTCACGTTTTGTCGTAGGCCTGCTGTTTGTGTATGATCTTTCTTAAAGTTATATTTCCGTCTACTTTTTGGTATCCTAAGTGGGAGTTTTGCAACAAAAATTTTGTGATTTTTCGTGTGCTTCACGTCGCATCAAATCTTCAATTTCGAGTTGTGTAATATTGTATATTTCTCTGGTACATTGCATTTTGCAAGTCCAAATAATCTCATAATACGAAAGTGATTTTGTTATTTATATATATTAGCCAAATTTTAAATTTCGAAATACGGGTATGCATTTTAAATTAGTTGAACATGGTGAAAGTCTAATTTCGATTACAAGTAAAGACTTTGAAATGTTTCAGTTATATTATAGAGTTATGTTTTATTTGAAGAAGCCATGTTGGTTTTCCTGTGACTGAAAACTTGGATGCTGTCGGCTTCCTCATTGATGTCTGCCTGTGGATGGTTTAGAAGGTAGAGTTTCGTGCTTGGTATAGAAGTGAGTTTTGTATTATGTACATAATTCTGAAATTAAAAATAATAAATTTGAAACGTACTGTTTCCCCTCAAGGCACGAGGAAATTTGTGAAATTTTTTTTTTCCAGAAAATTATTACGTACTGAGACTGTTACATTTCCTGTCAAAATGATTATCCATTATGGGGGACGCTTAATAAACCCGGGGGTACCTTTGAACTCTAATAAACACTGCCATTATCCTCATACAAATTATGACGAAATGTACAAACGTGGGTATTTACGTCTATCAGAGCACAACTTAGCAGCAGAGAATTAAAGGACGGGAACAAAACAAAACAATTACGAAGAAGACACTGAAGATTAATTAGAACGAGGATGAAAGAAATATGATGATTGGCAAAAGAAAAGAGGGAAAATTTCGAGAAGAATGAGAGAGAAAAGAGAATGTGATGAAAGAGAATTAGGAAGTTGTGAAAGAGAGAACAGAAAGTAAGATTAACTGTTGTTTTATGCAACAGTTATGAGACGAGATGATTAATGAATATCGACAAGAAGACGTATGGGGGGGGAGTGGAGACGTAGCTCAATCTTGTAATTTTATCTGTCCGCGAAAAATCTCTTCTGTTCCTGCAGATGGTCAGTTAATGAGTTAAAGAGTCGGCCGCTGGCTTCATTGTGGGATAGTCATCGGTTCGACCCCTGGAAGCATCAAAAGTAAACTAGTCTCAACGTGAATTAGGAATTACATAAATTATCACTAAAGATTCTTTGCGCCGTGTCGAAATATATGATAAATTATCTTCGAAATTCTCTTCTGTGAGATGATAATGTTGCGTCATATTGTGATGATTATAATTGTTTAATTTTAACCGTCTAATCACAATAAAATATTTTATTAAATATTAAAATATTAAAATATTATTACTACAATTAACATTTAATATTTAAAATATATTAAAATGATGCTCTATCTATCGAAATGTTCGATTTACAATTAGAGCATCATCTTTTCCACGACATGTTTCGGTTTTCAATGAACCATCTTCAGGTGTATAATCGATATAAACTCAAATGTAATATTCTAAATGCAATCCTTCGTCAGATGTCCATTAATATATTTTAAATATTGAATGTTAATTGTAGTAATAATATTTTAATATTTTAATATTTAATAAAATATTTTATTGTGATTAGACGGTTAAAATTAAACAATTATTCTGTTCTGTGTAGATTAGGATAGTCTACAAATTCAGAAGGCCTTTTAGAAGGTAAATCTTAATTTTAATTCTTACAGTCACGAGAAACGTAATAATTTGGACTCCTGACAAAAATTGTTCGGGTGACGAATCCAGGACTGTAAGATCGGTCGAAGATGTAGCACGCGTGGGGGTAAATGAGAAATTTGTGCAATACTTTTTTTTTTGAAGTTCAAAAGGCTCAATACAGGTGTCACTAGTGGTCGTCAGTGAACGTGATACTGAACTTTCGTCTTCTATAAAATGTGTGTAAATTTCTTCATCTGTTTTTCTGAGGGGAGAAATTAAGGGAATGCAATTAAGTAGGGGAGTATCTGGTAATATTGAATACCAGTTTTTTGTCTCTGTTCTACGGTGCAGAGTAAATGTAGTTTGTCGGAACTTTTAGATAAAGGTGTTTATTAATCAAATTAATCAGTCCTAGAACATTATTACGACATATCGTAGTTCGATAATGAAACTCACGAGAACTAGAAATAGTGATTTATCTCTATCTCGAATTATCGATAGAATTCAATATTATAAAAAGAAAACATTTTATGTAATATTATATATAATAACAACATCGTTATTTTGTATGTAACTTAAGATTCGTACACACGATTGCATTAGATTTGCTTAAACCAAACATTTAAATTTTCAAAGTTGGCTTATTTATCTTTCAAGAAATTAAAAAAGAACAAAATTGCGTTCCACATTACCCGAATCTCGTCAGCTAAGTGGGGGACAAATAATCAAAATTATTAAACTTGTTCAATTTTTATCAGTCTAATCACAATAAAATATTATTATTAAATATTAAAATATTATCACCCGAAGGTGAATTCAGTTTTGGTACTGTAAGACTTGTCACTGAACGTCTCAAACCGACACGCGTAATAATTTAGTCCGTACCTCGAAGAAAACACTTCTCCGTTCCGCGGCCATGTTGGGAGATGTCGCGCAGGTTATGTGCGCAGATTTTTACCGACTCACCACATCATACGAGCCATAATACGGACTGAGTACCGCGCCCATGAAACCAGCGAATACGAACGAATGTATGATGAAAAGTTTCTGAATAAAGGCGAGTGTTCCAACACGAGAAACTTCGTGAAAAGTCTCAATATTAATGGTTGAGCGAGTGTCCGTGGAAGCCAGTTTCTGTCACACTTTCACTTATTCACCTTGCCGCATGATCGACTTGCACGCCCTCGCAGATTGCGGAAAGTAATGCAATTATTATTCTGCATGACTTCATTTCTGGCCGTACGATTACACGCATGCGCTGTCTTACTCCCAGCTGTGTGTGCGCGCGCATCGGGCGGCGAATTGTTAAATGTTATGTGGTGAATCGAACTCTTTACAGACCCACGCGCCCTCTAAGTATGAATTCTAGAAATGTGCCCTATCAAGGCCTTCAGTGTGTGATTTTATTCATTTGTTTTGCGTATATGCCTTCCCTGAAGTTATATAATGGCACTATACCAACTGAGGAGTTTTTGTATCATCGAATGGGAGATTTTAGTGAGGTTAGTTATGAATAACGATGGAAAATGTGGCTCGAGGGACCTGTTCTGTGTCTGATGGCTGCATTAGCCCTTCAGAATCATTTGTGTTCCCATTTCCTATCTAAGAAGTACAGTCTATGTACTTGTTTGTCTGTAACATTAAGGGAATAATGTGGATTGTGTATGAATGTGACTTAAGAGAGAATTTTGATCTAAGAGACTTGAGAAAGTTTGAGGATAGAGCAAACTGAATAATTTTATGTACTATTGTATCTGTTATTAGGACGATTGTGCTGTGACGTTGGAAATTAATTTTCTTCACGACACGATAAATGAATGCCAAAATTACAAATCTGATTTGTTGGCGTCATTTTCCTGAGGACCACCGTTAAAAAAAATATTAAATTGGTTTATTTATGTTGCTGTCAAAGGGTTTCGGAAGATTTATCCACCTTACTTCGCCCATCTACCCAGATGCATAAATGTAGTTTCTACATAAGCAAGCCATGAATAGTTGTTTTAAAATAATTCTTGCAAAATACCATCTGCAGTGTTCCTTAACACTGCTGAGGAATTTAGAATAATTCGATCAGTGAAGTTACAGGCTACGGGGTTGAAGTTCGGGGTTCAATTTCAGGCTGGTTTTTTAATTTTAGTCTACTTTGAGGTTAAGAATGCTTTGAAGTTTAAATCCACGCGTGGTGCTTGGTCACAGGGGGGGGGACTTCTTTCTCGTAGAATTTATTCACAATTACAAAGTCTATCATTCTTAAACGATCTTCCTGATATCTGAGGAATTAGTTGTTCTGTCGGAAACTGATATTTAGGCTTTCCTCAAATAGTCTATGCGGATTAACCACAGGCGATGTAACCAGATAATAGTATACTCTTTATAGACCATTGAACGTAATGACTATTGAGTATAATCGTATATGTTATAGGTAGCGCGAGAAGAAGTTCTCGCGCTTGCGCAAAGGACTGATTTTTTGGTCGTGTGAGATGGACTCGTCCGAAGCACGCGCTAGAGGGGTGTCAGGTTCAGTTGTTTTGTAGCTCTAGCTGTGTTTAGTTCGGTGCGTCACCGCAGCTGAGGCCGTGCGACCCCCCACTACTACTGAACTCCCCTCTCCCGGCTTACACATCGCGCATTTAGGAGCCACCATTACTCGCGCGACCTCTATTTTAACAGTTGCATTCCAAAAGAACTGTCTGGTTTAAAGTGACGATTGGGGTGTTAATTGGATACGGACAGGAAAAATTCGGATTCAAGTAGGAAATTGCACTTTGAAAGCCGTACATGCGTAAGGAAATATAAAAACCTCAATGAAAACAATAAGGAAAACGAGAAAGGGACATTTCTGAACCCTCTGGAAAAATACTTTATATTCCTAGCTCCACATTTCACCACGCTGTTTCTATCTAATCCGGAGATCCCGTGTTCGATCCTCACTATCATATTATTACTCCTGATTTCTGATTTCCTTCCAGTTAATAACTAGCACTCCCCGGGGGTACAGCGCGGCCGGGGCGTGACTCTAACCACTCACCCCATCTAGTACCGATGTTGAGAAATACTAGGAGCTACAGGATCTCTCCCCCCAAGCGCTTAAATGGCGCGTAGCGGGATGACTTTACCTTTTTTACTGATTGTGCTCAGATCATCGTTAAACATTCCAAGGAGCTATCCCGACGAGGAGACAACTGATACGGTCCCTGAAGTTAATTGAGCTACGAGGAGAAACCATGCCATCTTGTAGCGAGTTATTTAGATTAATGATGTATTTTGCTGCGTAGTATTAAAATTTCAACAGTACACACAGAGGGTTCTCCCAGCGACCGACCATGAAGCTGCTGCTGAGAGGAGGGGGGGGGGGTCGTTCATATTCATCCATCATCGCTGCATGAGAAGCAAACAGATCAGGCGTCCTGCTATGTGGAAAAGCGACTTAAATCATTATCAGTTGATCGGATGTTTAGAAAACGAACAGTTATGTCATGTTATGCTTTTAACGAACAACGTTCACCATTCCAAAACTTTTGAAAGCACAAATATTATTATTATTAGCGTGTAACAGTAATAATAAGATGAGGTGGTCTAGCGGTTAGAACGCTGGCCTTGTAATCCTGGGGTCTCGGGTTCGATTCCCGGCGGTGCCCGAATTTATAACTTGTGTTGGGCAAGGCCGTGGTCTAGGCAACACGGAGTTTTCCTCCGTGGCATCCCAACAATTACTCCATTCACACACAGAAGAAGGCAATGGCAAACCACTTCTGGATCATCTGCCAAGAACGTATATGAACAGGTCCCAGTCCGAGAAAAGGATGGAAGGATCCTGTTCATATGGACCTGTCGTCAGACAGAACACTAAATAAAATAAATAACAGTAATAATACCAACAACAACGGCAACTTAATAATTTTGGGAAAATATGAAAAATTACGTATAAAGTTAATATTATTTTTATTGTTCATCGGCGCGTTTAAAGCTGGCCGGCCGCCACTAAATGTTAGCCCGAGTTAGGGGTATCCAGACCACGTGTTAGAATCGTGTTCCTTTAACGTGAGTTTTAATATTATCCTCATACACCCACGTCTTTTCCGTACAAGTCTTTTGACTGAAGTTTTATTCAGAATTTTTTATTCCTTATTCTACGAGGCTCAAGGGTTATTTACTTCATTATATTTTAAGAGTAACGCATGGAACACGTTGCCTCTTTGGGATTTGCTGACAGTTCAGTCTAAAATCGGTCATATTACGTAATTAATCCTTTTTTAAAGTACATTGCCATCTTTTACGTTTAATAATATCCTTTTCAGAAGCCGCTAAAACGCAACTTGTACTGTTTCGGATGCAATAATTAATTGTTATTAATATATGAACAGGGCCTATATTAATGTTCCATTTGATAAATAAATTTATAAGATATTAAGAATAATTATTACTTTGTATCCGCGTTATTTTCCATAAAATAGCATTCCAGAATGTTAAATCATACTGGTAAAATATATTGCCATAAATACGCAAAAGAGACTCAAAATTAAAATATATTACGTTTTAAAATAAATGATATTAAGGCGAGGACGAAAATATAGCTTTAAAATGTACACATTTCCTTCAAATTACCTCCGAGACTAAAAATGCAACTCAGTCACAAAGCAAATGTAAAGACTGAAATGTAAGCCGTTAAACACAAACACGGAATCACGTAATCCCATGTCTGAGTCCGTTGTTTGACTTAGGAAGTGTCAGGACGGATAAGATATCCATTTGTTGACTTCTCGAGTACTTAATAGCATTAGTGCTGAATATTTTATTGGATAATCAGGTTGGAAAAAAGCCATTGGCAAGTACTCGATATAGATGGATTTATCCGTCGCTAATACTTCCCTTGTACACTCTGTCTTTCTATTTTTGTTTCTTATGTTGTTAGACCTTCACAGTCAATTTATTTTCATAACTGATTTTTCGTAAATTACCTTCGGATGTTGCAAGTAAGATTTTATAGTGATCGTGTGTCCTTCGGAGCTTAAAAAACCTCTAGGTTTTGTGACGTGCCGTGAGTCTATTTTGTAAATACTGAATGAGTCAACAGTGTGTTTACAAACTTTGTGTGCATATTCGTGGATCAAAAATCAAGGAAAATATTCCTATAAACATGAGGTCTAAATGATTCTTTTTCAAAATAACCAAAAATAATTTTCAATGAATGCTTTTATTGTCAAGTGTAAGGACAAGGATGTTTCTTTATAACAGATGCTCAAAGATTGTTCCTCCATTCTACACAAATGCGCGAGCACGATGTACACAAGACTGACGAATTCGTTCGTACAAACCAGAGTTTCCTCGAATCAACTGCACACGTTCCCATGGGTCGTCTTCATTGTTTATGGGTGTTGCATAAACGACGGCCTTCAAGTGACCCCACAGATAAAAGTCCAATGCAGTCAGGTCCGGAGACCTCGGTGGCCAAAACGCCCAGTCCATCGCTTAGGATATTGTTCACTGAGATGATCTTTGACGCGATGGGAGAAGTGTTCTGGGGCTCTGTCGTGCATAAACCACATTTATCTTCTTGTATTCATTGGGACATCTTCAAGGAGACGTGGCAAGTGTCTTCTTAAGAATCGCCGATATGAAGGTCCTCTTAGACGAGATGGAAGCATGTGTGGACCAATGAGCATGTCGCCAACAATTCCTGCCCAAACGTTAATTTAAAATCTTTGCTTTAAGTTGGATTCACTTTGATATAAAGTCAATTCATTGAAACTTATTTTTGGCTATTAATTTGAAAAAAGAAGCATTTGCGACCCCATGTTCATAGGAACATTCTTTATTATTTTTGATCCTAGAACACCCACACGAAGTTTGTAAACATAATTTTGACTCACTCTGTAGCCTGTATGTTAAAATGTTCTGAATATATTTTTCCTACCACCGGATTCCTTCACATTTTGTCACGAGATTATTCATTCTGTTGTAACTCCAGGACGCTGTCTAAGGAACGGTGTTCTACGGGCATTCAGACAGAATATTTGTTTCTAATTCTTCCGTTCTGTTTCCAAGTGAATCAGATTCCGGTCATTGGACACTTTTATGCTGGTTTTCACTCTGTATTTTTCGGGAAATAAGTTACCGATAAGGGCAAAGTTCGATTAAATTAATTCCAACAGTTGGCAATACCGTTGTTTAAACCTCAAAATGGACTCCAAAAAATACATCCCTGACATTAGTAACCCGTCCTTTTTTGGTGTTTTTGTTTAACGGAGGACGGTAAAATGCGAGAATGAACACTACCAGATTACGCATGAAAAAGAGAGTTATTTTTACGCCGGGATTACGAAGGTTATACCACAAAACAAAATATAAACATATAAATTTGTGGACAAAACAAATAGAAGCTCATTTCGATATTTTGGACCCCCCCCCCCCCCCCAGGGGAACCTATATTATGCAAATACGTAACGTTAAAGGTTATATGTTTGTAGTAATCTGACGGCTTTACGGGATGATGTATATTCAAAATCATGTTTGATAATGGTCACTGTGAGACTTATGACCCATTCGAAACGCGGGTTTTATCCGATATCGGATCAATTCCATGTCCTGTTAACTGTGAGTTAGTTGAATCACGAAGGGTGAGGTGCCTGGATATTCCCTAATTAAAGTCGACCTAGGGGAATTGAATTATATTATTAGGTCCATCACATATACCAGAGTCGTACATCTGGCGGTCCGCGGGCCACATCCGGGCCCCCCCAAAATTGTTTTAAAATTTGTTTATATTTTCTACAAGCTCATTTATTTTCTTTATCTCTGAAATAAAATCCTGATTCCTGCCTCGTCTCGTGCTTTACGTGCTGACTTAAGATTAGCGTAACTGTGAATAATATTTTCTTTACGAGAAAGGGAGTGTCACGAGAAAGCCCAAAATATTCCGTTTGATCATCATTTGAACCAGGTCGGGGTCCCCAGGTCAACATCACGTTGTCGAGTATTTTGACAGTACGAGGTGCGATCGGAAAGTTTCAAGACTGTGTCAATAGAGGGCGAACCGGATGTAGTACGAGCTTCTGCCGCTAGGGGGTGCGGCCTACATTCATAGTGAATCAGTGTGCCAGTCGGGATCATCGAATTAGCATTTGTTTCTTAGTTACGGGCGTTTTGGTAGTGCATTACACCGACCCTCCTGCGATTTCGGAATGGCGTGTGCATCAAAGTTTGCCAAAGACTCGCCAAAACGGCTACGGAAACCTATGAAATGCTAAAGCAAGCATTTGGGGAGTCCGCAATGGGTCGTGCACAAACTTTTGTGTGGCATTCACGTTTTAAAAATGGCCGAACCTCTGTCGATGATGACGAGCGTTCTGGACGACCATCTTCGAGCACAACGCCCGAAAATGTTACGAAGATCGACGTCGTACCATCAACGACTTGTTCGACATTGTTGGGATAGGCTATGGGACCTGTCAGCTGATTCTAAAGGAAGAACTCCACATGCGACGCATCCTGTCTGAGGACCAGAAGCAGAATCGACTTCTCGTTTGTCAGGAGCTCAAAGATCTTGCAAGAACCGACCCCAACTTCCTTTCTAAGCTCCGTGTGACTTCTTCCTCTTCCCAAAGATGAAAATTCAGCTAAAGGGAAGGAGATTTGAGACGATAGAAGAGATTCAGGCAGAATCGCAGATGGTGCTTGACAGGCTGACAAAGAAAGATTTCCAGGGATGCTTCCAGGCTTGGCAGCGGCGCTGGGATCGTTGTGTTCACTCCCAGGGGAACTACTTCGAGGGTGATGGATGAATTTAATACCTGAGATAAGTGTACGGGTTTTATAGGCGCAGTCTTGAAACTTTCCGATCGCACCTCGTAATTGCTATAGATTAAAAATTTGGACAGACGAAATAAGTACTCCGAAGAGATAAGTGATAACAGAACAAGAACTCGCTATTGGCTACGCTGTGTTCACAGTGCGACCATTTCGCGGGGAAGTTCTCGCTATGTCGTGCTCTTAAATCTATCCCCTCGGCCCCAAATGTCATTGATTATCCGTTATCTGGTTCATTTGCAACATCCGCGATGTTTGGTTTCCATTCGTTTGCAGATCGTAACTTTATTGTTTTTTCCGGCACCGTCTCAGAGTCCGTCATGGTCCATCATTAATCTTATTCTATAAGTCCACAGCATCTTCCACTGTGGAGGATTTTTGAATCCCTAAAACAAGGCGGAAGATCATACCTCAGGAAGATTTCTGTCTTCTGGGTTGTAGCGCCGTGTAGTCTGGTAGAAATTTACCAACGTTTCGTAGGTCCTTGCTGCCTCCATCGTCAGGGCTATGAGTGATTATTATTTTCGATTAATAAATATTTTACTGTTGTGTGTGGTGGATATTTACGTAACTTCTGAGTTTATCGCCACCTAACTCTGTTTTGTTTCAGTGTTTGTTAATACAGTTACTTCATCCGTTTGGCCTTTAGTTAGCCACAAAGCAGTCTACCATGACTGCTGAGTCAGCACGGCCGCCAAAGTAATTTAAAGACAAAACCGCTAAATATAATCACAAATATCGTTGTGGTTAGTCGTATTTCGTTAATATAGTTTATACGAGTAAAGGCTGTTATAGACAGACGTATTAATTTTGTTAATTGAATTAAATATATTTTTATATTGTAATTAATATGTTTGTGTATTAAAATCAAATATTTAACTTTAATCCCCTCATAAGAGGCATGTGTGTGTAAATTATAGCAACATATGCAAATGAAAATTCATATGTAAACGTGAGTTCTGAGAATCCACACCACCAGTGCATTATTTTATAATTTGTATTCGTCATTTTATCATCGACAAATTAAGAACTATAACTGGCATCGAAGTATAAACTTACTTGACCTGATGATGACCGTTTTCGGTCGAAACATATTAAGAGACAGTTGAAAAAATAGTGAAAAGTGTCTGAAAAAGGTGGCATTGGTAACAGAACCACGAACACATGAGGAACTCACGGATGTTCGTCCATTACAGGTTTCTAAATGGTTCGTAAAATGCATCCACGTCCGTGTTTACCCCGTCATTACCCGTTATAAGGACGACGAATTTCATTCCGAGAGCCCAAAGCGACTGCAAATTTGCAGCGGCGAAATTACGAAACGGTTTGTTGACTTCGTTAAACATGAATCATCGCTCCATTTTAATATTATCTTTCCATCTAAGTCACGATATTAGAAGTAGTCAATTTTCTCAGTGTTTCCATTTAATCGTATGTATACATGATAATCCAGTGGTAATCATGTTTTATTAAGATACGTATTGTGTAATGTATTAATGTATTCGGCACGTACACTCACCGCCATCTAGAGCCAAAGTTAAGAATTAATAGGAGCTATATCGTCTCCCCACCCAAGCGCCTACATGGCGTGGATCGGGACCATAAAAATAAATTGTTGACTGGAAACGATCGAATGCGCTCGGCTGAAGATGGATCTTACTGGTGGTAACTTTTTCAAGATGATTGCGAATCGTAAGAGATATTAAATTTTATATTTAAAGGTCAGTCCGCGAAATTACCTTAGATGGATCACAGTTCTGCCCCACTCGTATGGTAATTGTCTCGTCATGGTCACTAGCTGGTTTTTATTCCCACACAGAAGTTTTAACACATTTCATCTGGAAAGCGTTTCATGTCAGTTAACGCTGACATCTGATTTTTTTTAAAATGCTATATAAACATTTTAATGTAGAATGTCTGAAGCATGAAGTAGACGAATGATTTAAAACGTGGCATTTTACGTCTGCGTTAAATCTCGTTTCAAAAGACACGGGAAAGCCAATCAATGCACAGAATGTGTTGCCACAAAATTTTTATTTTGAGAGGGTAAGTTATTGAAATTGTTCTTAAAAATTAGGGTGTAAGGAATTCGATTGGATTTGACTGTTTGAACTGAAACCGGAAATTACCGCAGAAAACAGTCCAGCTCACTTCAAAATATAGTCTCTAATTTTGTGTGCAGTAAACTAATGAAATGTATAAGAAGTCTTCCAATGCATGTGGCCTGGGCGAAATGCTGTACCGCTTTGTTAACCTTGAGACATGATCAGTCGCGGGCAAATAACATTTCGTATCTGCAGGAAGTTAAGCCGTCGGAATGATATTCAGATTCTGCGCTAGCGAGTAGGTCAGTTTGTGGTCGAGTGAGTAGGTGAGTGGATGGGCGAGTCAGTAGTGAGTCTATCAGCGAGTGAGTAGGTCAGTGGATGGGCGAGTCAGTAGTGAGTCTATCAGCGAGTGAGTAGGTCAGTGGATGGGCGAGTCAGTAGTGAGTCTATCAGCGAGTGAGTAGGTCAGTGGATGGGCGAGTCAGTAGTGAGTCTATCAGCGAGTGAGTAGGTCAGTGGATGGGCGAGTCAGTAGTGAGTCTATCAGCGAGTGAGTAGGTCAGTGGATGGGCGAGTCAGTAGTGAGTCTATCAGCGAGTGAGTAGTCAGTGGATGGGCGAGTCAGTAGTGAGTCTATCAGCGAGTGAGTAGGTCAGTGGATGGGCGAGTCAGTAGTGAGTCTATCAGCGAGTGAGTAGATTAGTGGGTGAATGAATGAGTGATTTTGGGCCTTCAATTACGGGCGAATTTTTACAAAAAACGAAAATATAATTAAAACAGTAAAAAATATTTGTATTCATTTTAAAAAAATTCAGTTTATTTAATATTTATGGAACTACAAAAAAATATAACAGAATAAAATATACTATATACAAAACCAAATAAAAAAACTAAAATAACTAAAATCCGTACAAAATATAGATTATAAATTTTTATTTCGTTTAGTGTTTTTCTTCAGGAAATATGATTTCAAAAAACATAAAATATCCACTGAACGATCACCTAATCTTGTTCTTATTCTAGATACAAAATTTCCTGGAATAGAAAATACTCTCTCACTGGCTACTGAACTTGGTTTTATCGTTTTCAGGGCATCAAATAATAAATCCAAATTCTTTGTTCTTTTCAAATACTGAAAATTCGGCCTTCATTGTCTTCGGATTTGATATTATGTCTTCAGGTTCCTCAAGAAACATATGAATTGATTTTTCCATGGCTTCTTTTAGAGCATTGCCCTGATTAATAGTTTCTCCTTCTCCGATATATTCATCATCGGAATCTGTTTCCATAAAGAATTTGGATATATTCTAGACAATATTTTTCCAGATAACTTAATAATATCGAGTTTCGATTCTAGTGGAAATACACTAGATTTCTTTGTTGAAGTGTTTTGTGGATTTTGCAAATATAGCGAAAGGCTTACCAATCCAACTTGTCTTCTTTCTTGAATTCTTACTTCTAAAGCATTTAATAATTTGGAACTAATTTCAGCCTGACTCATGAAGATTAGTTTTACTACAATATGTTGGGCCCTAGGCGATTTCAAGTCAAAATGTTAACGTTCTTAATTAATTAATTTTTACATATTAATCCTAGTATCTAAAACTAGTTTTTTAAATTTTAAAAACCGGTTTTAGAATTTTACAAATTTATTCAAAAAAACAGTTTTCGAATTTTTACAAAAGAAAATTAAAACAGTAAAAAAATATTTATACTTATTTTAAAAAAAATCAGTTTACTTAATATTTATGGAACTACAAAAATATAAAAAAATAAAATATACTACATACAAAACCAAATAAACAAACTAAAATAACTAAAATCCGTACAAAATATAAATTATAAATTTTTATTTCGTTTAGTATTTTTCTTCAGGAAATATGATTTCTTTCTTGAATTCGTATTTCTAAAGCATTTAATAATTTGGAACTAATTTCAGCCTGACTCATGAAGATTAGTTTTACTACAATATGCTTGTGCCTGAGGCGATTTCAAGTCAAAATGTTAACGTTTTTAATTAATTAATTAATTTTTACACAATAATTATAGTATATAAAACCGATTTTTTAAATTTTAAAAACCGGTTTTTGGATTTTACAAATTTATCCAAAAAAACCGGTTTTTAAAAACCGACAAACCCTTGTTATTAAGTTGCTCATTTGTTGGCTAAAGAAAGTAAATCCTTATCCGATGGAGAATTGGTAATATAGAATTTACAGGGAATATTTAAAGACATTTGTCCTGTAAAAGAATGTGTTTTTAGAAAACGTTGGACATAAACTTTATTCTTCAGTTATTAATAACCCTGATACAGAATATGGTGATGCTTTGTACCGTACCGAAATCCAATGGCTGAGTCGTGGGACGTTTCATATGGATTTTAGGACAGAAAATAAATTATAAATGCAAAGTCGTGGTTGAAATTTGTGTTGAAAAGTAACTGGGATTTGCCGTTGCTACGTGATGTCAGGTAAAATATCTTAATTTCTGATGTATTTGGGGCTGGAACTGGAATATTTCGGAGACAAATGTTAGCCTTGCTATGATTTATTATGTTATTTGCTTCGAAAGTGTGGGCCTGTGTGTTCCCCTTCTAACTGTAAGATTTCTACAAATGCTAATTAAATTTTTTTGGCTCGGGATTTTGAAATGCACGCAAACTTGTTTTTCATAAATGGAACTAAATGTTAATTTTCTTTCGGAGGGAATCAGTCCGATGTTTCACACTTACGATGTGGGTTTAGACTATTTTATTGTGATGTTCAGTTTCGTGATGTAGAGGTCATTGAACGTCCCAGGGGCCTTATAGCAAACAAAATGTTGAACAGAAGGGTTGTTCACTGAGAAAATTGAGAATCAGAGAGCGAAAGCCCCAGAATTGTTTTGCTGGGCGTAAATTTCATAACTTGTTAATATTGCCTTTGTTTGATCTACAGTTTAATCGACTAACAAATTGCTCTGACCAACAGCTTGTGTTTTTATTACTCTTATTAATACTATAACAGGTTTAGAGTTTCAAATTGGACGTGTAGTTTTAAAACGCGGTATGATGCTTCCACACCTGGAGGCATTCAACTTGTTTTCCTTCGTGAGCTTTCACGTTTGATGGTTTCCCAGTGATACAGACGTGTTCTCGTAAAACAGCGATTAATTTACGACGAAATTAATACCATATGATACGTGTGTCTTCTGTTAAAATTAACCTTTTATTAGAATGTTATAATAAAAGGAAAATAAGTTACATCACATGTGTTTTCTGTATTATTACTCTTTGCGTTGATTTAAAACTGCGTATAACTTTTCAGCACTCGTTCAAAGTAACACTCCGATGCTGGCAGACGGAACTTCCAGGCCCATCCAGTGTTAACTCTAGATTGTAGTTGCTTTGTATCTCAATGTAGGAGGTTTTGATGTGAAAACGTCTTTAAGATCGATGCCGAGTGTGGGGGAGCCAATCGAGCCCAAATGAGCGACAGTTTCTGTCGAAGTAATTTCAAACTTCAATAACTCTGCTAAAAAATAGACAAAGAGCCACCATCTTAGTCTCGTTTTAAAGAGAAAGGATGAAAGTTTGTGCCAGTACCGCTCCGACATTCGTGGTGGCCGGACGTCGCGAACTGCGCACGCGCAAAGTGAACTCACGATTTTCGAGTTTCCGGTTTCGACACGTGTCCATAAACGGGATCATATCTCAGAGACTAATTATCCGATCAGAGTGAACCAAGTGTTGTTTTGAAGAGGAGTGTACATGTCACAACTCATCCTGTCCTCAAAGAGTGTATCTCAAAAATTCAAAAAGATACGAGGCTGTGAATTTGAAAAAGTTTGAAAATTTCCCGATTTTCTTAAAATGTCGCGATATATGAGGGCAAAGTACAACCAGAATTACAAAAATCGGGTACGAATGCGTAGAGCACAAAATTGCAAAGAGAATGACACCGAAAACGCCGGGCCCGCACCCAAAACCAACGCGCAGTACTGCCGCGAATATAGGCAACGTAAGCGCGCTCGGACAACTCAGGCGGCATCTGACGAGCCTGGGTTAAGAATGGATGTGTACCAATTAAGAAATAATCATTCATAAAAATGATTATATTTACAATATCCCTAAGTTAAACTATTAATTATTAACTAATAATTTCGTTTAGAATTTTGTTTTGTTTAATTTCAATATACTATACACGATTGACGTTTTGACGAAAATAACTGCTTATCAATTTTTTTTGGACTCTTAATTCCAATGCCTCGTTTAATCAGGTTTAAATATGTCGCGGAGAAACCTGTAAATTACTTCTCTGTAAGTAACAACTGAATATAGGTTAGGTTAGCAGCGTGGGACTGCGTCATGTTCACGATAGTTCATTATTCAGTCAGTCCACTCTCTGATCGAATTGTCATTTATCGTTTACGTCATCTCAGGTGTGACAATACCAATGGGGAAAAATACGTATTCATTTTGCCTTTCCAGCGTGAGCCCATCTGTCGGAGGCTGTCAATACGTTCGAGGTATCGACTCCACTTTTACCCCTCCGAGTTGTGACGTCATGTAGCCTTGTAGGTGGCTGACAAAGATCTGGATCATATTTATCCTGAAATATTTGCATGTACTTTTGAAATTACTAAACTAATTCTGGTCGAACATGATGACTTGCCCACTTATCTAGACGTATGATTATTTTAAAGTTCGTGTAATTTATATTTTACGCATTGTTTTGGCAGAGGTTTAAAAATTACCTTCCTAATTAAGGCTAGTTCACTTTATCTCAACAACATTATGGTTACTTAAATTTTGATGATTTAATAATCTATCCGTACTATACTCGGAGTCATCGCCTAAGCGCTTACCTGTTGTGTCCTCTTGCCCATGGCTTCAGTGACCTCTTTCTACGAGGCGCGTCCTCAAAGTAAGTTTCCCTGGGGCCGTTTACAGAAACAAAACACAATTTCATGGAAATATTTATTGCAACAGATACAGCAAGTGTCCAGCTATTTTTCAACATATTCGCCACCGGAATTGAGACATTTGTCATACCGTGGGACCAACTTTTGAATACCTGTGTCGTAGAAGTCTGCCGCCTGGGATTGGAACCACTGTGTGACAACCATCTCCGCCTCTCTGTCATTCTCAAAACGCTGACGCTGACCGGACAGGAATTTCTTGAGGTGTAGGAAAAGATGGAAATGACTGGGAGCGAGGTCCGGGCTGTAGGGTGAATGATTAAACGCCTCCCAGCTGAACTCCTGCAGGAGACGCCCAAAACACACTTCGGTTGCGTTACTCTTCATGTAATAGGGTCCTCAAGACCTCGGTTCACCAGAATTTGTGCTGTCTCCAAAACTAACTTGAGTTTCGTCGGTTCCCTCTTCTACTTTGCCCAGATTTTGTAAACGTTCAAATGAATACGTTCCTCGACTTTGACTTTACCTCTCATTTATTTATTTTTTGTTCCTTAATGTTTAGTTTTTCGTTTCAGTACTTCGCGATACGAGTCCTCAGCGGATATAGCACAGTGTACTCTGGTATTTCTCGAGCGATGTTTCGGAGGCACTTTCTACCTCCATCATCAGGGCGATGATTTACTGTCCAACGTGTGTGTCCCCTCAAATCAAATGCGAAATTTTAACCCCCTCGCCTTGTAAAGTACAGTTGTGCCTCGCCTGTTGTACGGAACATATTTCTTGACGTCTTCCAGACCTTAGTTTTGCCAAACGCAACGTTTAATGTTAAGCTAATCCGCGCGGTTTGCCAGGGACCGCTCTGAGCCTTGTTTTAAGACACTCGATTTCGTCATTATCTTCGTATAAAAAACAAAATGTCTTCCGTCGCGAAATTAAATATTCTTGGAAAGTTTTCTTTTGACGCCTGGAGACATATTTGGGTGCTTTGTAACGTTTCACTGTTGCGAGACTTTTCAGTAATTTCTTTCTCTCCCACAAAGAGACTTTCCCTTGTTTAATTCTGTTTGATCCCACACACAGGTTTGTTGTTGTTTTTTTCCCTCGTCCCGTGCATAATCGCCTTCTGACCACTTCTCTTAATCTGGGGGTATTTTTCCCTCTTTCGCTGTGTTTCTCTTTGTATCCTTGTGTCAGCGATGTAATCTACCTCAGTCAGCATATTAACCCGTTTCTGCACGCACAGAGACTCCTGTCCTTGTGACGTGTCGTATTTGCCTTCCGTCAGGATAACATTTTTTTAAAAAAGTTTTCCTCTTCAGCAACTTTGACCTTTGTCGTTTTGAGCCTCGTTCTTTTAGACATTTTTCAAAATAAATACAGCTCGTGAGTTACTAAAAAATCTGGGCATATAGGCCTAATAAAATACTTTCTTGTGTCAGTCCAAGTTCTCGGTTAATGAACGTAGATGGAAAAATGTTCTAATTTAAAACTACTGCTATCATTAGGCAACTTTCAGAATGCTTTTGAAGGAGATGAAGTTAAGAAATGCGTAAATGAAACGAGATACGTGCGAAGGGTAAAGATTTCGACATGGTTCTTACTGTTTTGTTCAAATCCTATGTCTTCCTGTTGCCTGTCTAAAAGCGTAGAGATTAAAATACAAAACGTGTGATTTTATTTGTTGTGTTGGGTTTGAAAATTGCCCTCGTTAAATCGGATGGCGTCTGAGGTTAGTGTCCTATGAGAAGTGGTAACATAAGCATGGAGAATGGTTTTCACATTACAGTGTCTTCAAATGTATATTCGAACCTGATGATGGCCAAATTTAGTCGAAACATGTAGTTCAAAAAGAATAAGCTGTAAACAAAAACTGGGTATTTACTTCCGCTGTCTTTGCCCAAAGCCTTGAAGCGTTCAGACTACACCCACCGTCACCAAAACTGAGGACTTCAACCCCCACCACCTAACCTAAACTATCCTAACCTAAACTATCCTAACGTAACTTAAACTATCCTAACCTAACCTAACCTAAACTATCCTAACATAACATAACCTAAACTATCCTAACATAACATAACCTAACCTAACGTAAACTATCCTAACCAAACCTAACCTATCCTAACCTAAACTATCCTAACCTAACCTAACCTAAACTATTCTAACCTAACCTACCCTAAACTATCCTAACGTAACTTAAACTATCCTAACCTAACCTAACCTAAACTATCCTAACATAACATAACCTAACCTAACCAACCTAACCTAACCTACGCGCAAATTATTTTGAACCACTGTGAAAGAGCATATATCGAACTTTTCACTTTTACAGCAGTGGTTCACGAAGGAAAATTAATCTATATTATCACGAAATGTGACAAGGTCAAATCTCTAACAAGAATAAATGTTATTCTTGAAAATTCCAAAACTTGTAAGCGTGTCACTCCAAATCTGTTTGAGGTGACAGTACACAGAAATGTTTGAACTCAGATGGACTAGAAATCACAGAAGTAAACATCTAAAGTCAGATAAACCCTTTGAACTACTAAAAATAAGGCATAAATAATATTATATTTCAAAATAATAAAAACATTTTAAGACGCTGATGCTTCAGACTTACCTATTATCAAATGGCCAACATTTTCTGCACAAATCTTGCACTTTAAGCTCAGAAATATCAATAAATATTTCCTGCAATTGGCAACTAGGAATGACAGTGAATACATCGCCCCTTGTTATGCAGTTAACGTAATCCAGCCTCTGCAAACTTTAATAGATTAAGGAGGAATTGTTATCCAAAATAACATTACAGCTACATAACATAGGTTTTTAGAATACCTAACATTTGTTGACTCGTCAGAGGTTCTAATTCGGATGTTTTACAAATGAATAAGACAAAACTGGTTATTAAAACGATACTTGTTATAGGAGCTTAATCGATAAGTCTCGAGCTCTATAATGCCTCTCGCCATTAGAGTGTTGCTGGCTTTGATAAGCTGTTTGTCTCAACTGTCTCAACTTTTAAGGAAGCTGTCACATGGAATTGTCGTGTTGTGAATTTTAATGTATTCTATTTTCACAGGTTTGTAATACCTGTTGTTTTATGCGTGATATGGGAGATACATCTAAAAAGTCCTCGGCTGTTAAAACAGGCGTACACAGCACACGGACATACAGGATGTCTACTCGCAAACTGAAAGGTCGATCGAGATGTGGTTTTGGAAATCACTAAGTCTGAACCTTTAACAACATTTCTTAAGCAGAATGTAGGTGGTAGGGTCCATATAATTCGTAGCAGGTCATTTTTTTCCCTACGCTCTGAAGAATAATTAAAAATAAATAGAAATATTATTAATTAAAATAATACAATGCCACGACAAATGACTTGTAAAGTTATTTTTATATTAACACGTTATTGAATATTTGTTTATTTGTTTATATTTGTTTAAATATTGTCAGTCTAATCACAATAAAATTCCTATTAAATATTAAAATATTACTATAATTAACATTTAAATATTTAAAATATATTAAATGATGTTCTCTATCGAAATGTTCGATTTTACATTAGAACATCACTTTTTACACGACATGTTTCAGTTCTAAAAGAACCATCTTCAGGTGTATAAAATTATATAAACTTAAATATAATTTCTTAAATGCAACTTTTAATCAGATGTTTATCAGATTTCAAACGATGTTTTCTTCCAGATTTATTGTATTTTTAATATCGTATTCGAAGTTGTTCTGTATATGTACGTCGTGCTTAACATGATTTTGTGTGGGTGAACGTTTTGTTGTTGTTTTTGTATCATCGAAAAATGAAGTTGTGGAGGAGTTACGTCCATCTGGAAGTATTGAATGTATATATTATTAATTCCATTGCAAATTAATTTTTTTTTCTTCGCATTTTGAAGTCCATAGAAACGTTCAACTTGCCTTTAAATCCAATATGGATGTTGCAATGCTATGTGATTTTATACTGTTCCTACAGATGGCTGTCCGGGGTTGAATCCAAAAAGGTTGGATTGTACTGTACCCTTGTGTTTGCCTTAAAATTTTGAGTCAAAGATCTCAGTGCTTTTTAGTGGTCGGAGGAAATAGAATTTAAAATAATTATTATATTTGTTTACCGTCAAATCACAATAAAATAGTAAGATAAGATAATTAAAATGATTAAAATATCATCTTATGTTCCATATCGAGCATTTCTCTGAACACATCTGAACCGATTCCTATTTCATATATGGTATGTTTATTTGCTATTATTTATTATTTTAATTCATTTTGTTTTCTATATTCAATTATTTTCATTAATGTTTTCGAATCTTTTACTTCACAGACTGATATAAACATCAATAACACCACCTCAACAATAATGTTATATTAATAATATCTAGACACAACTTCCATAAAATATACTGAGAAAGATGATAAAATTATAAAATTGTAAAAAACTATAAATAATTGTAATTTGAGTTTAAATGTTTATAATTTACACCTGATGACGGTTTGATAAACCGAAACATGTTGTGAATGTTCCGATGTAAATCGAATGCTCGATATGGAACGTAAGATGATATTTTAATCATTTTAATTATCTTATCTTACTATTTTATTGTGATTTGACGGTAAACAAATATAATAATTATTTTAATTAATATCACAATATGACGCAACTATACTGTCTCAGAAATAGAATTTCAAAATTGGTTTGAATTTGCGTTCCAAATCGTGTTTGTCGCAACGCGAAGACAACCGGATTACAACCCCTCCACCTTCAAGATGTGGACTATTTTGACGTATAGTTTGGGCCGATATACTTTTTTTTTTTAAGATGAAAATGTTACGAAAATCATTACGTCTCATTGAGACGAGTATCAGGAGGTACACTTGTTGCAGGCCCTGCGTGATGGAGTCAGGAACAAATGAACACAGTATTTGTAGAAACAATTATACCCATTCAATTTGGAATTAAATCAACAGGTGCTCTAAGGTTTAAACACAATGGAGCTGGAATCTCATTTTGTGTCTTGTCTCGGTATATCTGCTACCGAGTTCCTTTATTCTTTTGTAATGGTATGAATGCGATGGACAAGCTGTTACACAGTTCCTTTGTCGTCCGTGTAGGTGTCGCCAGATGTACTATATTGTGTTCACGCCTGCGCACATCGATCCACATCAGTTACTATTGCTACTTAGAAGAGTTCTAAGTAGTAATTTTAATGGATATAATTGTGCCGAGAGAAATATTTGTACATAAAATGAATTAAGAGGTAAAGTCTTCTTGATATTTTAAACTTAGCGTTTCTGAATAGACGGAAACATTAAACAATATGAACTCAGTTGAGAGTTTTATTCCAATCCGAACCATTTTCGGAATTTAACCTGTTTTTATTGTTTAATAAATATAATTTTAATTTATTAATGCTTTTCCCATGTTTACTATTTGAATTTTACCACACTCTATAAGGTTTTGACAGGGTTATTTTCGGATTTATCATGCAGTCTGGTTTACGAGATAATCTCGTTTCAGGTATCGATAATTTTAACACATTATCGATACTCATCAACTCCTGTTCCTGATATGAATAATTGCTGTACATTTGGTGGTTAGCTCTGCTGAATACACAGGTCGCATTACAGTTAAAAATTGGTCATTACATCCGTTAAAACATTTGGTTTTTTAACATCGTAATGACTGTTCGATCGATAATCGATAATCGATAATAGAAAAGCATCGTATTATTTTTGTCCGTGTTTGTGGGAGAGTTAGCCGATCTGGTGATGTGATAGACAGCAGGTGGGCATGATACAGAGAGGGGCTAAGCCCACAAGACGTGAACTTCAAGGGAAGTTCAGTACTCCCTATAGCAGAATTTATAGTAGGTTAACAGAAATCGATTTCAGGTTTCTCTGTCCCGAGGACGGTGGTAAGCTAATGGCTGGATGTCAGCGTTACTCAGCGTAATTAATTCTCTCTTTTCTGTAAAACAAGGAGAAGGAGATAACTTTAAAAAAGATTTGGGGGCGAAGCAGATACACGACTTAAATTGATGGGGCAGGAACTCGACAGTTCCATCTTACATCCTTCATGGCATTGCAAGAATCATTTAATTGGGACTTTTAGGACATTAGGCTAAATGATAGATACGTTTTCCATTATCCAGTGTATAATTTAAAATTTTTATATAGTCTATACATGAGGGTACGATGGAAGAAACAAGCAATGCGTATAAAATTTTGATGCTGAAACCTCTTTATAAATATCCACTGGGAAGGCAGAGGAAGGAAATGTGGGATTATATTCATTGTTTGCTTTGTATTGTTATGTTTATTGTTAGAGCTTGGCTGTTTTTAAGTACTCTAATAAATGAATTATTATTAATATCATTATTATTGCTATTAATATGCCGATATTAATGTTGTTGACACTCTGTACCAGTCATAAGGTTTCTCTCGGCCTGAGTTCTGACGCAGTCATTCTTGTGTCATGGTAATTTAATCACGTCATGAATTAATGAAGAGTTCGTCCCAGTTGTGAGTTCCAAAGCTCAGTATAGATGTCGCTTTCGAAAGCTTCGAAGCCTTCCAATTTCGAGGCACTGAGAGAAAGAGATAAAACCAGGTTTTGAAAAAAGAGGGTGGATCTCGAAACCATTACGAGGACGATGATGATATTACGGACGAGATATAAAGACATTATTCATGTATTGTTATAACGTATTTGCAAGATATTTTGTTACGTTACTCAGTATCGTCTATTTTCGCGTGTTTTAAAGGTGTCTAGTAGGAGAAATGTTCCTTAAAACATTGGACTATTTCGTGGCTCGCATTTGTCGGCTTGTGTTAGGAGTGAATGGTTAGCATCTTGAAACTTCTGCGTAATATTATTCTACGGTGGTCTAGCGGTTAGAACGCTGGCCTTGTAATCCTTGGGTCTCGGGTTTGATTCCCGGCGGTGTCCGAATTTATAACTTGTGTTGGGCAAGGCCGTGGTCTAGGCAACACGGAGTTTTCCTCCGTGGCATCCCAACAATTACTCCATTCACACACAGAAGAAGGCAATGGCAAACCACTTCTGGATCATCTGCCAAGAACGTATATGAACAGGTCCCAGTCCGAGAAAAGGATGGAAGGATCCTGTTCATATGGACCTGTCGTCAGACAGAACACTAAATAATAATAAGATGAGGTGGTCTAGCGGTTAGAACGCTGGCCTTGTAATCCTTGGGTCTCGGGTTTGATTCCCGGCGGTGTCCGAATTTATAACTTGTGTTGGGCAAGGCCGTGGTCTAGGCAACACGGAGTTTTCCTCCGTGGCATCCCAACAATTACTCCATTCACACACAGAAGAAGGCAATGGCAAACCACTTCTGGATCATCTGCCAAGAACGTGTATGAACAGGTCCCAGTCCGAGAAAAGGATGGAAGGATCCTGTTCATATGGACCTGTCGTCACACAGAACACTAAATAAATAATATAATGTAGAATCTGGCGTGTGACAAGATATGAAAACGAGTAACAGAGACTATGTAACCCGAGAAAACATGACTTTGAACAGTTCGCGAGAGGATTTCTACGTCATATTACAAGGTCATGTCCATCTTTGATACTTTGAATCTCCAAATACAGATGATACATTAAATCTTTCGAATGTGTAATTAGTTTATCGAAATTACATTCAAGAATAATTTAAGGGTATATTAAATCACTGAATTTATAGTCACGTCATGCGGATAAGAATCTTATCTTTATGTATCCTATCCAGAAATGTAATAATAAAATTTTTCATAAAATATAATGAGAAATCTCTTTACTATCAGCGTCCTAAGAAATACTCTTTCTACGCGTTTTTCCTACTAAAATTTTGCATACATTTACGAGGTGCGATCGGAAAATTTCCAGACTGCGCGTATTTCATAGGTTTCCGTAGCCGTTTTGGCGAGTCTTTGGCAAGAGATTCAGGCAGAATCGCAGATGGTGCTTGACAGGCTGATAAAGAAAGATTTCCAGGGATGCTTCCAGGCTTGGCAGCGGCGCTGGGATCGTTGTGTTCACTCCCAGGGGAACTACTTCGAGGGTGATGGATGAATTTAATACCTGAGATAAGTGTACGGGTTTTTATAGGCGCAGTCTTGAAACTTTCCGATCGCACCTCGTATAAGCCTTATAATGCGTGTTACATACCTTGCCCATCTCATTCTTCTGGCTTCATTTAATCGTCTCAGCCCTTTGATGTGCTGAAGAAGTTTGTTACCATAGCAACTTTGTTTGCCTTCGTCATGGTTCCATGCTAACCCTCATTACCTCAGTCACGTTGTTTATCTTGGCTTTAGTGGAGGTCATTGTACCATGATTACCATATTTATATCGACAGATAAGATTTATGGACCACAACAAGGTTGAGAGAAAGAGGATTCAAGCCACACAATTTTCCCTTTTAATTTCCATTTTAATATTATCATCCCATCTATGCCTAGATCTTCTATCGGTCTTTACGTTCCAGGTTATAAGACTAAAGTTCTTTACGTGTTTCATCACTTCACCTATGCATGTGTCTGGTCGTATTCATCTTCTTTGATATGATAAGCCAAATTTTTGTTAAAAAGAGCTAATTATGAAGTTCTTTGTTGTGTAACTATCTCCAGTGTCCTGTTAATCCCTCACTGGAATCTCCAAATATTCTTTTCTCAGTAATAAGCATCAAGATTTTCACGCAAATGCGATTACCACTTTATACAGAGTGTGGTAAAATTGTCACACATAATAAAAACAGGACAGTCAGGTTAAATAAAATATGAAGATTCCCATCAGACTTGTAATACTTGATTGCAAAGTTACGTGCTGCTGATTCAGACATGTTACAAGTACAGTCTGATACTCCACGTCGTGTGGGTACACGTCAGAGAATGCGAGGTGTTGTAATCACTGTCCACATTATCGTAATGAATGTTTCATCCTGTGTCCAGACTACATGTGATTCATGCCCCATTTGACAATTAATAACATAATATCATACAATCTGATTATTCTGTTTGCATAAGATTTTTCTCCGTTCCGCTGTCCGCCATGTAGGCGCTTGGGGGGAGAGATGGTACAGCTCCTACTCATTCTTGAGCTCGACACTAGATGGGGTGAGCGGTCAGCATCACGCCCCTGGGGGAAGGGTCCCGTTGAAACTGTATGACGTAATTATATTTTGTTAAGCCAAAATTGTTACAAACTTCAGCGACTTCGAAGCCCGCGGGCCATATTTTGCGGATTCAAACACAGCTCTCTGTCATTTGTTTTGAAATTCGGAGCATGAAGAGAAAATATTGCCGTTTCTTAAGGAACTTTATAAGCCTTAAATATGAATAACTTTGTTAAGTACGAGGTGCGATCGGAAAGTTTCAAGACTGCGCCTATAAAAACCCGTACACTTGTCTCAGGTATTAAATTCATCCATCACCCTCGAAGTAGTTCCCCTGGGAGTGAACACAACGATCCCAGCGCCGCTGCCAAGCCTGGAAGCATCCCTGGAAATCTTTCTTTGTCAGCCTGTCAAGCACCATCTGCGATTCTGCCTGAATCTCTTCTATCGTCTCAAATCTCCTTCCCTTTAGCTGAATTTTCATCTTTGGGAAGAGGAAGAAGTCACACGGAGCTTAGAAAGGAAGTTGGGGTCGGTTCTTGCAAGATCTTTGAGCTCCTGACAAACGAGAAGTCAAGTCGATTCTGCTTCTGGTCCTCAGACAGGATGCGTCGCATGTGGAGTTCTTCCTTTAGAATCAGCTGACAGGTCCCATAGCCTATCCCAACAATGTCGCACAAGTCGTTGATGGTACGACGTCGATCTTCGTGAATGGCCTGCCGAATCTTCGTAACATTTTCGGGCGTTGTGCTCGAAGATGGTCGTCCAGAACGCTCGTCATCATCGACAGAGGTTCGGCCATTTTTAAAACGTGAATGCCACACAAAAGTTTGTGCACGACCCATTGCGGACTCCCCAAATGCTTGCTTTAGCATTTCATAGGTTTCCGTAGCCGTTTTGGCGAGTCTTTGGCAAAAAATTTGATGCACACGCCATTCCGAAATCGCAGGAGGGTCGGTGTAATGCACTACCAAAACGCCCGTAACTAAGAAACAAATGCTAATTCGATGATCCCGGCTGGCACACTGATTCACTATGAATGTAGGCCGCACCCCCTAGCGGCAGAAGCTCGTACTACATCCGGTTCGCCCTCTATTGACACAGTCTGGAAACGTTCCGATCGCACCTCGTATGGCTTGCACGTACCTGTAAATATGGCCCCCATTTCACAAACGTATAGCTTGAAGGACGCTGAATGCTACAAATAATACTTAATACTTATTCGTGGTCAAATTTTGACAGCACAGAGACAAACATGTCTCACGTAAATCAAAAACTCGAACCATCATTCACGTAAAAGGAGTTAGTAAACATGTCTCGAAGTTTGGCACGACATCCAGCGACAATATTTTGTATTTATCTGGCACAAAAACACGAAACGAAATCCTATTTTTACGCTACAACCATTTTGTTACCTTCATGGTACTGCTATATGATTCTCAGTTGTCTGTAATCATTTGTAGTTAGCTCGTTTACGCACTCATTTTGGCTAACTCTCGTTTCTTTGATAATCACGAGATGTGACAGTTATATAACCGGACTGATGTTATGAAGCCTCAGTAAACACTTCGGAGCTGACGAGTGTTGGATCATGTAACCATGTTATTCAATCGTTTTGCTTTTTAAAAAATGTATTTAGTTCAGAATTTGTAGTCTATAATTATAGAATATCAATTGATAATTAATTGGAAAGGATTTGGAAGGAAACGATGGTGGCTTAATTTAAGGCACTGTCCTGGTATTTTTTCTGGATGGACTGTGGATACCCACGAAAACGTTCAGAGACGATGCATGATTGCAAGACCGAGATTTGAACCCGCGTTATCCCAAGTACGAAGCAGGAATTTTATAACAAGAGTTTTGTTACTGCAGTGTGTTTTTTTGTGAAAAGTGAACATAAAAAAAATTACTCAGATATTTCAACAAGATTATATGATATTTTCGAGAGAGAAATTACGATATAATTAAAATAAAAATTGTTTTTTCTACGTATATGCAATTGGAACGTTTAGTGAAGTGGCGGATCTTCTGATGTCAAAAAAATTATAAATAACTTGTAGCCTTGGCGGAAACGTCTTATGGCATGTGATTTGGAGGTGACCGTGCTAACTGATGGTTAGTGATTATATATATTTTTGTATATTCAGTCCGGTTTTTTAACTGTCATACGTCATTGATGTCTCCTCGCCATAGAAAATAGGTTCGTTACTTCGTTTACAAATTAAAAAGAAGATGTTTAATTAGGCGAACGATGTTCAACTTCCTTAGCTTTAGAAATTTCAGTTGTTGACATGAACCAGAGGGAAACCTTTGCTGATAACCGCATCCCCACATCTTCCAGTCGATTTTAATTTAATTCCGTTGAGTGATTTACCGCATTTCGCAGCGTATGGAAACTAAAGTGGTTAGAGGGATTTGTGTTTAAGATAAAATATTATATATATTTTAAATCTTGTCCGTCTTATCACAATAAATTCTTATTAAATATTAAAATATTACAATAGTTAACATTTAAAATATTTAAAATATTAAATGATGTTCTTTATCGAATATTTCGATTTAAATAATATATATTTATTATATTACAATATGACGCAACTTTACCATCTTATAAAATATTATTGTTATTTAAAGTCAGTGATTTTAATTTTATTGTTTATGGTACATAGTAAATATCTCTTAACGCTATTAAAATGTTATTTTGCGGGGAAAATGTCCATAATTAGATAACCCTGACTAATTTAACCATTTTAAAAAATATATTTATTTTAATTTGATCGATGTTTTTAATTTCTCAGTTCGGTCTGCGACTTTCTAGGAGATGTTTCTGTGTTGAATATCGATGTGATATCGATCAAGACGGATTTTGTGTTCAAAGAACAGAGTTTTGATTTCGTCTGGGACTCCATTTACGGTTGTGGTGGTACCATATTCCAAAATCCATCCGGAGCCACGATGAAATGATAAAATTCTAAGCGTCTTTTCTAGTAGATTTCCAGACGGTTGCAAATTAACGCTGAAAGTGGACTCTTGTAGGCAACGTAGGTTTTGCTACTCGCGTGAAAGAGCTTAGCCGTTTGTATTACACTTGGCCTTGATAGTCATCACTTCCTGTTCACCGAATCACAACTTAGAACAGGGTTTTACAAACATTTACAAACCTTGGGACACATTTGGCGCTGTCCCTTATCCAAGTTTACCGTGGTTTTAAATAATGTCCTTCCCTTCTGGAAGCTGTTGGTCTTCGAGTTCCTACTCGGTATCTGAGGTGTTTTTCCGCGTTCAGTTATAAATACGAGGCGCGTCCTCAAAGTAAGTTTCCCTGGGGCCGTTTACAGAAACAAAACACAATTTCATGGAAATATTTATTGCAACAGATACAGCAAGTGTCCAGCTATTTTTCAACATATTCGCCACCGGAATTGAGACATTTGTCATACCGTGGGACCAACTTTTGAATACCTGTGTCGTAGAAGTCTGCCGCCTGGGATTGGAACGACTGTGTGACAACCATCTCCGCCTCTCTGTCATTCTCAAAACGCTGACGCTGACCGGACAGGAATTTCTTGAGGTGTAGGAAAAGATGGAAATCACTGGGAGCGAGGTCCGGGCTGTAGGGTGAATGATTAAACACCTCCCAGCTGAACTCCTGCAGGAGACTTGCTGTCCGTCGAGCCGTGTGCGGCCTAACGTTATCACTGACCGCACTTCGCAGTCGGCGGGAGCTGGAATAAGAACCTCCATCTTCAACAGCTGCAACGATGCTACTGTGAGAACGCGGGAAGTACCGTTAATGCATGCGCCATGCTACGTCATTGCTCTATCACGTACGCACAGTCGCTTCGCGCAATATAAGGTTTGCTAGCTGTGGGACGAGTGGGAAACTTACTTTTGGGACGCGGCTCGTAATAACAGGTCCTATGGCTTTTTCCAATCCAGAATTCACTTTCAAGATATGAATCATTTCAGACACTGACTAAGGACCCGTCCCAAGGTCGAACCCGGGAAAGCGGAATACAGAGAAGGGGGGATATACGTCTATGATTCGACTGGGATTCGAACCTTGAACCCAGAGTCCCAGCTGTCGAATACCGGGACTTCATCGTGGTGTTGACTTCGAGCCGCTGAATTGGGCGGTGTTAGACGGGTTACGTATGGTTTCTGCAGTAAACATGGCAGGCTTTTGGGCGTGGCGAAGGGACCGGGGGGGGGGGGGAGGCACCAGAGTACGTGCCAGGAAAACAGAAAGCTCCAGGGTTACCAACCAACAAGGAAACTGTCAGCTCTTGTTCACGGCGATAAAGTTAGGGGAGATTGTTCTCAGCTGTAAAATTGGTCGCTGATGGAGATGGTCTTTTGAAAGAAGGGTGAGGGGGCAGAGTCCTGGAGGCTGCTCTCAGCATGATGAAGCCAGGGTGAATAGGTAAATGATTTGTGGTAGTTTGTTGTTTGTTTAACGATGCTGTCAGTGGCTCAGACTGAAAGGTATCGATTCATCTAAGTCAGAGATACGAAATGCCACGAAATTTTAACCTCGTATTATAATTATAACCATAATGAGATAAATAATTGTTAATCCTGTTTTCTGCTCTGTCTAAGTTTTAATTTTCTTTATTATGATAAGGCAGACTGAGAACAAAGATCTACTAAATGGATAAGTGTCTTTAAGTTTAATTGTTTACATGTAGTTAATAAATATCGGTTCAAACAGTGGAAAATATATTTTAATTTCATTTTTATTTTTATCTTATTACATTTTGTCTTCTATACTCGTTCTTTCAAGTTCAGTAATATTTAAAAATATTTTAAATTATTTACGTTACAGGCCAATATTGAACCACTATCACTTCAAAATATACCCTCACTCCAATGAATTTGGAAGTAAACATCATCAGAAGTTACACAACAACAGTAATTAAGTTTTAGTTTATAAGATTATAATTTTTAACTTTACACCTGAAGATGGTTCAATGTAACCGAAACATATAGTAAAAAGATTTACCAAATATGTAAATGATATTTTAATATCTTATGTATAAATTTTATTTATATACAATTGTGATTAGACGGAAAAAAAAACACGAATAATTAAATTTTAATTTACAATATGACGCAATTATATCAACTTATTTAAAATAATGAATATATTTAAAATAAATTACGTAATAATAAAGATTGGTTATTATAAACATGAAATAGAACATTTTTCGGTTGGGTTCAATTTATAAGAAGTCTCCCCCCCCAGCTCGCGATATGCAAAATGGGGTTCGTGTGACGCGAGTATAGAAAGTTTGTGTAACAGTGAACTAAGTAAGTAGAATAAATAAGTAGATAACCCACAAGAAAACAAATGCAGGATATAGAAGAAATAATATGTAGTTTATTTTTGAAAACGTGGAAAGAATACTTACACTGTTTACATACGAATTTATAAGGTAGTATATTTGCGTCATATTGTGAATTAGGTTAATATTTTAATATTTTCCGTCAAATCACAATTTTAATAAGATAATAAAATATATAAAATATTTAAAATATCATTTCACGTTCCGCATCGAATGATCGATTTACAAATTGGAACGTCTCTTACGACATGTTTCGGTTATATTTAAACGTCCTCAGGTATAAAAAACAATATCTTCGTTCTAATATATAAGAGTAATCTGATAAGAACATTTTAATAAACTGCATAACATTGTAAATGATTGTAATTCGAGTTTTAAATTTACCAATCTAATTTATACCTGAGGACGGTTAAATATAACCGAAACATGTCGTAAGAGACGTTCCAATTTGTAAATCGATTATTCGATGCGGAACGTGAAATGATATTTTAAATATTTTATATATTTTATTATCTTATTAAAATTGTGATTTGACGGAAAATATTATACGAATTTATTTGTGGAATGCATTGTTTGTTGATTCATGACATTTCAGGAACTTGGCCAATGTCTTCGGCGAGTAGAACCGCTGGGTAGCTTCAAGAACCTACTATGAAACATTGCAATGAATGAGTGGATCGGGAAGGCGAAGGACAAGTACTTATAAAACACTGTCTGTGTGCAGTGTTGAAAATTTTGGTGTTGAATACTTAAGTGATTGTTATTGGTTGGTTAAGAAACATATTGATGAGATGATATTGTTGCGTCATATTGTGATGATTATAATTGTTTAATTTTAACCGTCTAATCACAATAAAATATTTTATTAAATATTAAAATATTGGTATGTTTTTAAAATTAAAATTCCTCAATATATTATTTTGTTTTCTATCTCTAATATTCATTTAATCTTTATAATATTATTATTTAATTTACAAGCCGATTATAAAAAACCACTACAAATATTTCACCCACGCAAGGTCACGCTATACGCGACATACATTTACGAAACAACATTGAATGTGATAACAAAGTACAATTGATCTAGAAGAGGATAAATGATATTTAATGGACATCTGACGAAGGATTGCATTTAGAATATTACATTTAAATTTATATCGATTATACACCTGAAGATGGTTCATTGAAAACCGAAACATGTCGTGGAAAAGATGATGCTCTAATTGTAAATCGAACATTTCGATATAAAGAGCATCATTTTAATATATTTTAATATATTTTAAATATTAAATGTTAATTATAATAATAATATTTTAATATTTAATAAAATATTTTATTGTGATTAGACGGTTAAAATTAAACAAACATATTGATGTTCATTCAATCAGCAGGAATTTTCGTTATGTTGAATTTTTGGTGCCTGGAAGTATCAATCTCCACATCGCAGTAACTAATTTCGAATTTAAATATTTTATTAACAAAGCCGCAGGGTGGTAAATGATTTTCACAAACTTTGTCGAAGATAACATTTTTATACGTATTTCGTGCTCAGTGGAGCGTCTCCTTTTGGGAAAAAAAAAGTTTTGCTTTTTTAACCTGATCGATACTTTAGGAACAAAGTCAGGCCACGCATCAAATGCAACATGGCGTCGCTTTCCTCTCTCTTTATTTCTTAATTTCTTGTTAAAGTGAACCATAACGCTGAAGGAGTTAGGTTAAACATACAAACAGATTCCGATAACCTTTTTCTCAGATTGCCCCCTTGACCTTTCATGTTTCTCTGTCACAGACTAATTAACTCCATGAAGCGGACTCCTCCATGAGAAGCTGATAGTCTCTGAGCTGGTCAATAAATTCCCCGTCGTTTATTAAACCCCGCGGTGTCGTTGTCCTCATTCGATTGACTATAGTCCACACCGTCACGCCCAGATTAATAATTTTTTTTTACTTTTATTCTCCCATCACGAGGTGTTTATGACTACACCGCATTTCTGTAGTTCCTCATGCTCGATTATTTCAATATTTATCACTTAATATAGATGGATCGATGTGCCTATATCGCAGAAGTTCGTAATCGATATCACCGTATCGTATAATTTCTAGGCAGCTTAAAAGTGCTCGTTTTCAGGGAAAGAGTACGTTGGTATTATTAAGGAGTCTGCCGCGTGTCAGAAGCTTTCAATTCAAAAGGTTTTTTTATTACATTGTTATCTATATTAAAATGGTAATGTTTAAAAGTGTATTCAATTTGGTTCTTGAGCAATGGAATCGATAAAATTATCTGATATCGATATTATCGTCTCGGATATCGATAGTCTTTCATATCGATTGTGTTTCATATTCTTTCATATCGATTGTGTTTCATATCGATAGTCTTTCATATCGATTGTGTTTCATATCGATAGTCTTTCATATCGTTGTGTTTCATATCGATAGTCTTTCATATCGATTGTGTTTCATATCGATTCAAATCGTTCCCAGGTGTTTATAAAATCGCGTGCGTGTTATGAAATCAGTGTTTTGTAATAACACTTCCCTCGCGTTGCATCCGAGTGACATTGTGCGATGTCAGAACAGCGCATGCCCTCGAGCCTGCGCAGTTGTACCGGGACACGCTGATAGCGAGAGCAGCGTTTGTAAACGAAGGAGAAGTTTATTCCTGTCTCCCCACTAGCAGGTGATTGAATCTCGAAATGAAGAGCTGGTATGTAACAAATAGCAAGTCAGTGACGTCACTCCTCTAAAGCCCCCCCCCCCCCCGCAAGGACTCTTCCCACCCCTCAGCGTCCATAAAGCGACAATGGTAAAAGATTGAAACAGACAGTTTTCTTCTGTCATGGCATCGCATTACGCAGTTCAATTGTTTGTTGATGTGGCATTGTGGTTTTAGAACACGAAGCTACAATCTCTCTTACGTGTTTATCAAATGTTTAATTACTCTCTATTTCAAGGAAAAGGCTATGATGTATTGTAGGGTTTTTAACTGTGTTTCCACCAAATGTGATACACAAAGTGTGACGATAATCACAATCGTTCTACAACCGAGTCACTGCGAAAATTGCCGAAGCCAAACCCCGTTAGAGCGCCTATAGCGGGCCTTAAAGCGGGGACGTGTATGAATTGAATTCGACCGGATGGGGTTTGTCCCGCAAAAGGAGAAATGTTTTTGCAACGTCGCACAGGGATATTGGAAGCACACACGTGTCTTTCTTAACCATCGGTGAAGACCGCCATCTTCCCCCACGCCAGAAAGACGCAGTGAACATTTCTTCGTGTTAACTGTGACCGGTCTGGACATTGTATTCATATAAAATGTGTTTGCGTGCGGTTTGATAATTAATCCAATTGTGTAGAAAACACTTTCATTCCGGAAAATGTTACTCAACTGTGCAATGAATAAAAAATAAAATTTGTAACAATTATACGAGAATTCTTGGTAAATTAACCAATAAATTTCCTCAATTGTACGCAAGTCACTCCAACATTGGCTATAAGTGTTCTCTTAGAACTGGATATTCCTTACAGTTTTCTGTATATCCGATGGACGTAACATGGCTTGGTGTATCAGACTTTATTATAATGTTTCACGACACATTTGTATTGAGAGACTTACGAAAACATGAAATTAGATTAATCGATGTTCTGTGTGATAAATATTTTTCTCAACTATTGTATTTTCGTAAACATTTCAGGACGAAGACAGTTCTGAAACAAGTCATTTCCTTCATATTAACAAACAATCAGCGTGCATTGTACAGTACCTTTGATATTTTCTTCGATACTCAACGCCCATCAGTGGGTGACAATTTTTTTTAAAAAAAATTGTTTTTATCGTCAGTCTTGTTGAAAATTCCGAGTAAATTTCTTTCCCCTTTGTTTTGGTAAACAAGACGATGTGACGAGAAAGTATAACTCGCAGGAAAAACTGAATCCCAAAGATTCTGAAACGAAACTGATAAATCATGAAGTCACGTGATACACCAGTAAAGCAATTTGCGAGACAAGAGATGAGTCCATTTTAACCCTCTGAAACCAGAAGGCCGACAGATATTTAGAAGTACAGGTAAACTTCGATTTACGCCGGGGATGCGTTCCTGGACGAACCGGCGTAAATGGAACCGCCGTAAATGGAATCGGCGTAAATGGAACTGTCGTAAATGGAATCGGCGTAAAACGAGGTTTACCTGTACAAACAAAGGAAAAGCTAGAGCAAGAAGTGAGAGACACTTGCGTCTGGATGGAGAAAGACCATCATCCCAGTAGAAGTTTCCACCGGGCTTCAAATATTTAATCAATGTCTGACCTCGTTTCTCGTCAAATGAGATTCAGAAATTAACTTGATTTGCGTGAAAGTAAGGATTTGGAAGAAAACTCGCGTGGCTTGTTTTAAAATAGGCTAATTCTCAGTCGGAATAAAACGAGGTTTTGGACAGCGTTTACAGTGCTAGACGATTTGCGAAAGTGTAAACGACGAATATAAAATTTTGTTTAGATGCGCGCACTTTGGGAGTCTCGGTTAGATACATAAAATGTCACCTGTCGAATGTTACGTGATTCTAATTTTTGGGGAATGTCCGGATATTACGAGGCGCGTCCTCAAAGTAAGTTTTCCTGGGGCCATTTACAGAAACAAAACACAATTTCATGGAAGTATTTATTGCAACAGATACAGCAAGTGTCCAGCTATTTTTCAACATATTCGCCACCGGAATTGAGACATTGGTCGTACCGTGGGACCAACTTTTGAATACCTGTGTCGTAGAAGTCTGCCGCCTGGGATTGGAACCACTGTGTGACAACCATCTCCGCCTCTCTGTCATTCTCAAAACGCTGACGCTGACCGGACAGGAATTTCTTGAGGTGTAGGAAAAGATGGAAATCACTGGGAGCGAGGTCCGGGCTGTAGGGTGGATGATTAAACACCTCCCAGCTGAACTCCTGCAGGAGACTTGCTGTCCGTCGAGCCGTGTGCGGCCTAGCGTTATCACTGACCGCACTTCACAGTCGGCGGGAGCTGGAATAAGAACCTCCATCTTCAACAGCTGCAACGATGCTACTGTGAGAACGCGGGAGGTGCCGTTAGTGCATGCGCCATGCTACGTCATTGCTCTATCATGTACGCACAGTCGCTTCGCGCAATATAAGGTTTGCTAGCTGTGGGACGAGTGGGAAACTTACTTTGAAAACGCGCCTCGTATTTTAAAACATCTCACGTTCGCTTTGCTCTGCCGTCTACTCCGTTCATTATCCTTAACCATCACCCGGTAATGTTAGCAAAATATTCGATAGTCTTCTGTCTTCGTGCTCAAAATTAAAATCCAGCACGTAACAAAATACCGTGTTAGCCGTCGCAGTTTGGTTAACACCTTATCTTCTAAGTGCCTCCTTCAAGTCTACACCGTACCATGCGTATTTTGACTGAACTTACGTAAGCCAGAACGTGTTGGCTAACATGTGATGGTTAGGACTGGTTAACGATGTACTATTTTCCATCGCATTATAACCACGAAAGTAACAATTTATCTTAGCGGCTAACATGAATTCCTCGCCCGTGGCCGACTTTCTTACTAGACTCAAACAGAGTGTGTATTTTTATTTGCAGTGTTTATCCTTTCTTTTAAACAAATTAACATCCTCTGCGCAGACCAGAAGCTGATGTATCTCATTGAGTTCTACACCCTCGGTTTCTATGGGCTTTCATAACAGCGTATTCTAACCTGACGTTAAAATGCAAGAGACAGGCGTAGATGAACAAGACCCATTTTGGTTCAGACCAGGAGAAAATCCCTGCTATGAATTCGATATACGCGCATGCGCAAGATTTCGCGGTGAGTGACGACCGATCCTAATAGCATTCGTTCCACAACCACTGAACGAACAACAGACGACAGGCTTTCATGTGTTCTAATGGATACAGCTTTGAGATTACCTCACAGCGGCACAGCGATTTAATCTAGAATATTATCGCAACACCCACAGAACACATTAGAGGTGCGCTCACTACACGCTACTCTTAACGGCTTGATGTTTTCAGTCTGTGTAGTAGCGTAAAACTCTGACGTGTCACACTTCCCACCAATAGCAGCCCTCTAGTCCACCAGGCAGTAAACATTCCCCCCGCACCGAACAGAAACGATTTCCCCTTGCAGGGTTTTTCTCGTCATCTGTGGACAGTTTAACGTGTTCCAGTTTCCGTCGAAATAGTCGCGGACAGGATGAGTAGTTGACGCTTCCGTCAACATCCTTCCGAATTTCAACCAGACTAATAACTATTGATTAACAGCACCGTCCATCACAAGTGATGGTTATTGCGTAAAACCCTCTGGCCACAATGAACACTAAATCAGTTTTCTCGCGAACTGCGAAAACGTGTCAGCACCTGTTCGTGTCTGCTGTAGGGGACTATTTTATTATTAATTTAGTGTTCTGTCTGACGACAGGTCCATATGAACAGGATCCTTCCATCCTTTTCTCGGACTGGGACCTGTTCATATACGTTCTTGGCAGATGATCCAGAAGTGGTTTGCCATTGCCTTCTTCTGTGTGTGAATGGAGTAATTGTTGGGATGCCACGGAGAAACCGGGGAAGCCCACGGAGGAAAACTCCGTGTTGCCTAGACCACGGCCTTGCCCAACACAAGTTATAAATTCTGGCACCGCCGGGAATCGAACCCGAGACCCCAGGATTACAAGGCCAGCGTTCTAACCGCTAGACCACCTCATCTTATTATTATTTAGTGTTCTGTCTGACGACAGGTCCATATGAACAGGATCCTTCCATCCTTTTCTCGGACTGGGACCTGTTCATATACGTTCTTGGCAGATGATCCAGAAGTGGTTTGCCATTGCCTTCTTCTGTGTGTGAATGGAGTAATTGTTGGGATGCCACGGAGGAAAACTCCGTGTTGCCTAGACCACGGCCTTGCCCAACACAAGTTATAAATTCTGGCACCGCCGGGAATCGAACCCGAGACCCCAGGATTACAAGGCCAGCGTTCTAACCGCTAGACCACCTCATCTTATTATTATTTAGTGTTCTGTCTGACGACAGGTCCATATGAACAGGATCCTTCCATCCTTTTCTCTTCTCGGACTGGGACCTGTTCATATACGTTCTTGGCAGATGATCCAGAAGTGGTTTGCCATTGCCTTCTTCTGTGTGTGAATGGAGTAATTGTTGGGATGCCACGGAGGAAAACTCCGTGTTGCCTAGACCACGGCCTCGCCCAACAAGTTATAAATTCGGGCACCGCCGGGAATCGAACCCGAGAACCCAAGATTACCGCTAGACCACCGTGGCTCTTTGTAGGGGACTAACGGACGAAAATGTAGTGCCATGGGAAACCAAAACACACTTTACGTAAGTAGGATTTGGGGATTTCACGGCGGTGAGTCTGAAGGTGTCTGTCTTCTGGGTTGTAACGCCGTGTAGTCTGGTAGAAGTTCACCGACGTTTCAGAGGTCCTTGCTGCTTCCATCCCCCTCATGATGAAAGCAGCAGGGACCTCTGAAACGTCGGTACATCGTCATTGGTCAGCTAAGATATGAAGAAGTGAGACGATTCAACCTTCGAAGACAAACATTGTCTTCCAGATATTGGTTTTTATCCCAAGTTAGTAGTGGTGATACATGAGGTAATTATGCAGTGCGTTCGTTGATCAAGTTGAACGCAATTGTTATTTCCCGGGCTCCACGACACGAGACATCGATTACGAATTACGAAGCTCTGTACGGAGTGTCTCTCTACATCACCCTGTAGCATATTCTAGTTCAAAATTTATTTTTCAAACGCCTTCAAATCGTATTCTTCCTCGTTATCATTTGTATCGGGGATTTTTCTTTTGATCTATGTGCCCTTTTGAAAATTTGCGATTTCTTGCCGACAAGGATCGAGGGCGCACTTTACTCTCGAACCTAGCATTCGACTTTATTAATTAAATCTCCGGATATCCTCTGATGGATGGCGTCACTGCGGTGGGAACCGAGTAACGGAGTGAGACGTCAATGTGCCAGCCTCCATCCATTGCCGTTCACTCGTGCAGAACATGCGGCCTGGACCGTTACCCCCGAACGGTGTTAGGCGTAAGGTAGTATCTGTATCTTCGCCCACGGAAAAACTTTCTATTTCATTTATAGTTCATTCGAAGATCCTGACAGCGAAGGTCGCCCCATCATTTTTCATGCCTTATTTTCTGTATTTTCCACCGGCCTGAGAGCTTATTGGACGGATGAAATGCCGGATTTAAGAATTAAACTAAATTATCCACGACTTAGGGCGTCACAGTATGACAAACACTCCAAAAAATAAATTTTGAATTCTTTACTTGCCATTAAAGTTTAACCCGTTGAAGCCGACGTTCGTCTAAATATTATTTAATAAATCAGCCCGTACCGCGAAGAAAACACTACACTTCACCATTACAAATGACAACTGGTTGACGCTGTTTAAGGAAATAATCCCTTTTTACACTGAGAACAATACGAAATCCATACGTACAAAACGCAGAGTTATTAACTGTGTAAATCATGTGGTACATATAGTTACCACTGGGTCTTAAAGGGTTAAAAACTCCGCAGTTATTTATTACCAGTTACATTTCTTCCAAATTATATTTTTCTTGAGATTTCGATATGGATACGTGTGGGTTTTTGTGGAATTTGAACTGACAACATGGTAGCACCGCGAAATCCGTAGACATCTTAGGGGGTGCGTGAAATTTTAAAAAAAATATATTATTTTATGATAAACACTGAATAATCAGTAATGTAATTTATTTAATTTATTTTAGATATAGATTATATACTTTGTATAACTTAAATTATACACCAACAACTTTGGGGGTACAAAGTTGAAGAGAAATTATATCTGGGGGTACGCGAAGACATCTTAGGGGGTACGTGAAATTTTAAAAAAAATATTATTTTATGATAAACACTGAATAATCAGTAATGTAATTTATTTAATTTATTTTAGATATAGATTATATACTTTGTATAACTTAAATTATACACCAACAACTTTGGGGGTACAAAGTTGAAGAGAAATTATATCTGGGGGTATGCGAAGACATCTTAGGGGGTACGTGAAATTTTAAAAAAAAAATTATTTTATGATAAACACTGAATAATCAGTAATGTAATTTAATTAATTTATTTTAGATGTAGATTATATACTATGTATAACTTGAATTATACACCAACAACTTTGGGGGTACAAAGTTGAAGAGAAATTATATCTGGGGGGTACGCGAACATAAAAGGTTGAATACCACTGAAATAAATCATCAGTGGAATCTTGTATGGTCTCAGTTTGAAAATTAGCTTTATCCCATTTTCCGTAGAATTATCAGAAAATTAATGTCAGTCTATTCGACGAATTTAACTAATGCAGAACCCACACTCAAAAATGTTATTGTTTCGATTTCGGAAGTGTCCACCGTGTGGCGCTGGTTACACAGATGACGCAATTCTCTGCTCAAATACGTAACCTAACCTCAAACAGCGATTTTAAAATCCCACTTCAAAAGTACGTTACATTACAGAAATGTCAGTTGATATAATTTATGTTGACTAGCAAATATGGAAGTCTACTTTATTCGTGTTTTAAAATTCTTAATTTGTCCTTCGTTAGATACTTTTAGTTCATCATTTTCATTCACTGAACGGTTGTCCGTGGAACGCAATGCATTCTGGTATGTTGTCGGTTGCAGTCAGCTCGACACTAGCGCTGGGCGCGCGGTGGTGACGTCTACTTAACCTTGGCTGTCATCGTCACGTACACTTGAAGCTGTTGGTCATGTTCGATTTCTTGTTTTATTCCGTCTTCTTTGACGTGAACGGAAATCTTGTTTGAGTGATGTCCGCGTTTCTATGCGTCACTGTTTCGCAACTTTTCCAGGACGGAAAGCACAAACAAAATGCAAATGAGCTTTTATCCACTCCACCATTCGCCATCTTGTATTAAGATAAGATATTTCCGTTTAGGTTAAACACGGCCGGGGTGTGACGCTTCATATAATGATATTGATATTGTTGATAACTTCCAACTGCTTACTTTGCGGTTAAAATTTCTGACATGAGGATTTAATTCTGTATGGAGTTGTGGTAACTCCCAGGGACAGTTACTTTTATGTAAAGTCCGAGACAGAATGTTATAGCTTTACCAAGTTTTTGGGCTCGTCATGTCAAGTTGCCAATGACAGTGAGATTGGCCATTCAGAAGTTCTTAAAATCCTCCAGTAGAGGGCGTTCTCTGCACCAGATACTTCGTTTGTGCGTGGTGCAGCCATCTGGCCTGTATTCTAAAGCTCTTACATTGTATTTCTCTCCCTCGATGATTCCCTTGAGGCCACAAACCCCCATGGAGTTGCCTCCTGCGTCTCCGGACAACTACCCAACGATTTCACTCACATTACGCTACTCCAGACGTTTTTGTAACAGCCGACGATAAATCACGATATATTCTTTATCGACCATTAAGAGACAATACATTGACGTTTCCAGATGTTGATAAAAATGTTTGAGACAGCAAATCCACTTTTTTTAATTTCTAGAAAATTTTAAGTTTCAATGAGAGGTATAACAGAAGACTGGAAAATGTTTCAAAATTTTGTATATTCACAGGTCAATTGTCAATACTTTTTAATGTCCCCAGAAAAGACCTTAATAAATTATGTATGAAGATGTCGAACACCATTTTAGGTCATTTCATGAAATAATAATATATCAGGTCACGTGGGATTAAATATTGAATATGTAGAACTCATTGGAAGATGATAATTACGTACAAAATTTTATTTTTAAGCCTGAATTAAAGCCTCTACTTCGGAGATCTGGACGTAGATATGAGAGTTTTTAAATTGTTCTTAGATAAATACGTTTCGGATGGGTTACTAATTTGAACACAGTAATGAATCTTTAGGTTTCATAAAGGGTGGTGATTTCTTCGCAAGCTCATTGTTTCTTGGAATTCTAACAAATAATTTTTTAATAGAGTACACCAGTGGTATTCAACCTTTTTTGTTCGCGTACCCCCAGATATAATTTCTCTTAAACTTTGTACCCCCAAAGTTGTTGGTGTATAATTCAAGTTATACATAGTATATAATCTACATCTAAAATAAATTAAATAACTTACATTACTGATTATTCAGTGTTTATCATAAAATAATATTTTTTTTAAATTTCACGTACCCTCTAAGATGTCTTCGCGTACCCCCAGATATAATTTCTCTTCAACTTTGTACCCCCAAAGTTGTTGGTGTATAATTCAAGTTATACATAGTATATAATCTACATTTAAAATAAATTAAATAACTTACATTACTGATTATTCAGTGTTTATCATAAAATAATATTTTTTTTAAATTTCACGTACCCCCTAAGATGTCTTCGCGTACCCCCAGATATAATTTATCTTTAACTTTGTACCCCCAAAGTTGTTGGTGTATAATTCAAGTTATACATAGTATATAATCTACATTTAAAATAAATTAAATAACTTACATTACTGATTATTCAGTGTTTATTATAAAATAATATTTTTTTTAAATTTCACGTACCCCCTAAGATGTCTTCGCGTACCCCCAGATATAATTTATCTTTAACTTTGTACCCCCAAAGTTGTTGGTGTATAATTCAAGTTATACATAGTATATAATCTACATTTAAAATAAATTAAATAACTTACATTACTGATTATTCAGTGTTTATTATAAAATAATATTTTTTTTAAATTTCACGTACCCCCTAAGATGTCTTCGCGTACCCCCAGATATAATTTATCTTTAACTTTGTACCCCCAAAGTTGTTGGTGTATAATTCAAGTTATACATAGTATATAATCTACATCTAAAATAAATTAAATAACTTACATTACTGATTATTCAGTGTTTATTATAAAATAATATTTTTTTTAAATTTCACGTACCCCCTAAGATGTCTTCGCGTACCCCCAGATATAATTTATCTTTAACTTTGTACCCCCAAAGTTGTTGGTGTATAATTCAAGTTATACATAGTATATAATCTACATCTAAAATAAATTAAATAACTTACATTACTGATTATTCAGTGTTTATTATAAAATAATATTTTTTTTAAATTTCACGTACCCCCTAAGATGTCTTCGCGTACCCCCAGATATAATTTATCTTTAACTTTGTACCCCCAAAGTTGTTGGTGTATAATTCAAGTTATACATAGTATATAATCTACATTTAAAATAAATTAAATAACTTACATTACTGATTATTCAGTGTTTATTATAAAATAATATTTTTTTTAAATTTCACGTACCCCCTAAGATGTCTTCGCGTACCCCCAGATATAATTTATCTTTAACTTTGTACCCCCAAAGTTGTTGGTGTATAATTCAAGTTATACATAGTATATAATCTACATCTAAAATAAATTAAATAACTTACATTACTGATTATTCAGTGTTTATCATAAAATAATATTTTTTTTAAATTTCACGTACCCTCTAAGATGTCTTCGCGTACCCCCAGATATAATTTCTCTTCAACTTTGTACCCCCAATGTTGTTGGTGTATAATTCAAGTTATACATAGTATATAATCTACATCTAAAATAAATTACATTACTGATTATTCAGTTTTTATCATAAAATAATATATTTTTTAAATTTCACGTACCCCCTAAGATGTCTTCGCGTACCCCAGGTTGAATACCACTGGAGTACACGATTAAAGGATAAGGTGGTAATATCAGATAGGCCTGGTAATATGGAATTCCGTCCATTCTAAGCCTTCAAGTGCTGTCATCTGTCGGAGAATATAAATTCGATGTTTACCAGCGTTTCAGAGGTCATACTGCCTCCGTCATCAGGGCAGTTCATCGCACAGCTGTTTACAACTGCAATTTTGATAGACACATCCAATCAAATTTGATTTCAGAATTCCGATAGAAAAATTACAGGTCTTGTGAATACAATAGAAAGCTGTGGAGTGTGGTAAAGGCCATTACATCAGAGGCGGACGAATGTGTTCGACTGTTCTCGAAGCTTCGATAATATCGATTTGTTTCCTCAGTGTATCGATTTTAATGAGTTCTTGATAAAAATACTCATAATGTGATCGTGTTTCTTCCACTAAATTACTCTTTGGCACGTCTAACACCGTTTCCTACTGCATTTTGTGAAGTATTCTATATTTCAACATCTTTTCTCATGGCCTGATAAATCTGTCATACTTCCATTTTGTAGTCTTGATTCAGAGTCATATGCCAAAAACAAAATGGTGTCCCATGTTGCGTCGTTAAACATTTACCCATGTGCCTCTCTCATCACAGTCCAAATAAATTGAGGCATGAGGTTAATTAACCTTGCAACTGACATTGGAAAGGATTCTACACCCTCCCAGAACTAGGCAGCCTGTAATATTCAGTAAGCCACAAGGAACTTGCATCCGGCTGGGTGTCTGACAGTTAAGTAACCGGACTGATGTTCTCTACGGAAATTGGGACCTGAGGCGTGTTTGGGTCATGTGATTATACGGTTCAGGAGTTGTATACAAAATTGTAACTCGGATTCAGTTTGTTTTGTTGTAAGATAAAGAGTTTTATTCGAGCAGTGATTTCTTTCTTTGTCAACGAATGAGGACAAAACTTATATCTTATTACATTTCGAGTAAGATTCTTTGGAAAACACGACATTTAAAAAAAAGGAATGTCTGGTGGTGCTTTATGGTGTTTTCAATATGTCGCATGTTTATTTGATTTTTAGAGAATTGTCTATTACGAATTTATTCCACCGAAACGAAGAATAGTGTTTCAAAAGTCTGAAAGTATCAGGGCTTGGCCGGATGACGGTAGGCCTTTTTACACAACACTTCTGTTAAAGCCGTTTTTGTAAACACATGAACACCAACGTTTAAAAATTCCACTGTATTTTTTTTCTCCTGAATTGGCGTTTATTCTAAAATAAATCTCAGTTTATAGTTTGATTTAGAAATACCTGAAGAAATTTTGTCAAAGTAATTTGACTGCAATACTGAAATCGCTTTCCTAAAACTATTCACTGCAATGTTTCAAGACGTGGCAGAGACGTTGAAATACGTAGGCGCCTGAAATTTTACCGGCCTATTGTACGGATTACAGACTCTAACCGAAGACAAGAAAAAAAATATATATTCAAAAATAAATGGTAACATTTATACACTGGAGCATCAAGGTTTGAATACACGTAACAAGTACAAGAAGGTTATATAGTATAGTAAGTTCAGGCATACCTCGGAGATATTGCGGGGTCGGTTCCAGACCACCGCAATAAAGCGAGTCACACATTTTTTGGTTTCCCAGTGGATATAAAAGTTATTTTTACACTAGACTGTGTTCTATTAAGTGTGCAATAGCATTGTGTCTAAAAAAAACAATGCGAGAATCACCAAAATGTGACACAGAGAAACGAAGGGAGTACATGCTGTTGGTAAAATGGAGCTGATAGACTTGCTCGACGCAGGGTTGCCACAAACATTCAGTTTTTAAAAATAAAAACGCAGTATCTGCGAAGCGTAATAAAACTAGGTATGAATATGACTACACTCTTGTGATTAAAGATGTAGGCTCAGTCCGGTTATTTGATTGTCAGACCTCTTAAGCACGAGTCTCCGTATTTGGTTCAAAGTTCAAGTCCTAGACATGTATGGGAGGGGCGCGGGGGGGGGGGTGTTCTGCAGTGTACCAGTCTGTCGGGAGCAGTTTGACCCGGGTAAAGGGGAGAAAGAACCGAGTCTTCCACGCGTTGGCCACAAAACTTCGAGCACATGTTGTAGGACGTAGAAATGAGGGCTGTTTCGAGAATGACACGCGCGTTCAGGATGAATTCTTTAAGGATTTTTTTTCTGAGGTCATTGTCTCTGGGTTTGAAACTGTGTAAAAAAAATTGAAGACACTTCAAATTTGGCAAAAATAAGTTGATTCAAGTATCTCAAGACAGGGTCCACTGACGAGGAGTTGTACTGATTAGTTTTTAAAGTCTCTTTTAAAAGGTATTAGTGTCATGACAAGATATTCGTGAACCCTACCCTGAGACAATTGCCCCTCTCTGACTGCTTACGAGGTGCGATCGGAAAGTTTCAAGACTGTGTCAACAGAGGGCGAACCGGATGTAGTACGAGCTTCTGCCGCTAGGGGGTGCGGCCTACATTCATAGTGAATCAGTGTGCCAGCCGGCATCATCGAATTAGCATTTGTTTCTTAGTTACGGGCGTTTTGGTAGTGCATTACACCGACCCTCCTGCGATTTCGGAATGGCGGATTTTCATGAACAAATCAAATTTTGCCAATGACTCGCCAAAACGGCTACGGAAACCTATGAAATGCTAAAGCAAGCATTTGGGGAGTCCGCAATGGGTCGTGCACAAACTTTTGTGTGGCATTCACGTTTTAAAAATGGCCGAACCTCTGTCGATGATCACGAGCGTTCTGGACGACCATCTTCGAGCACAACGCCCGAAAATGTTACGAAGATCGACGTCGTACCATCAACGACTTGTTCGACATTGTTGGGATAGGCTATGGGACCTGTCAGCTGATTCTAAAGGAAGAACTCCACATGCGACGCATCCTGTCTGAGGACCAGAAGCAGAATCGACTTCTCGTTTGTCAGGAGCTCAAAGATCTTGCAAGAACCGACCCCAACTTCCTTTCTAAGCTCCGTGTGACTTCTTCCTCTTCCCAAAGATGAAAATTCAGCAAAGGGAAGGAGATTTGAGACGATAGAAGAGATTCAGGCAGAATCGCAGATGGTGCTTGACAGGCTGACAAAGAAAGATTTCCAGGGATGCTTCCAGGCTTGGCAGCGGCGCTGGGATCGTTGTGTTCACTCCCAGGGGAACAACATCGAGGGTGATGGATGAATTTAATACCTGAGATAAGTGTACGGGTTTTTATACGCGCAGTCTTAAAACTTTCCGATCGCACCTCGTATTTTATTTAGCGTCAAATTATAGGATGTTGTAAACATCTTCCCACAAATGAAATTACTACCAAATAATGTATTTTTCCTCTAGCCTTGCTTGTATAGTTGAGGGAAATTATTTTTAGGAACAGATTCATTTAGAATTTTGTTATACGCTGCAAATTACGACCTCCATCTGGAGATTTTCGAACGCTGACCGAAAATATGCTTCAGAGGGTTGTGGAAATATTCCAGAAGACGTTTTGTGTTTACTAAAAAGCCTTGGAACGTAGATTTGAACTGTGTTCTCAGAGCGCCATCTTAGCATGGATATTTCCATGCAATGAAATACGTAGAGTTAACTCTATAATTTAAAGTCTGTAGGTGTTCTGTGTTTTGTTCTGACATTAGCTTATTTTTAAAAAAATATTACATACTCCCGGTAAAAATAAAATTCTTTCGTAAGCAGCATCCAACCCGTGGACCGTGATTTACAACCTCTGCTTTAAAGGAATTTGACCTCGTTCACATTCACAATGGAATGTTCTTTGTGATATATATAAATCTTAAAATAAGAATATTCATCTGCATTTTTGTCAATGAGAAGGCAATATTAATATTTTAAATATTTTTAATACGTACCGTAAATTTACGTTTTTCAAACAACTTTAGTGTTAAAAAATACGTGGTATTTTGTAATGATTTTATATAGGCTAATGATAACTCCTGATGATTTCCGCTAGATGGCTTCAACACTTCGTGACGTCACTTTCATTCCTTTGTGTTCACGCAAAGTTCCTGATGTCTCTTCGAGTTAATAACTACTGTTGTGGTCACGCAAATTTACGGATGCCTTTGTCAGTAGGGAATATTCTGTCTGGAACTGAAAATGAAATATATATCCTCGTTCTTGACAGAACACGCCATCAGCCAGGAGATAGGAAAATAAAGTTACGAACTGAAGTGTACTGGAAGAGAATCTTTTGTTCGTAATTCTGTTGTGGAATAAATAAAAAGTGTGGTAAATCTTCAGTGTTTTTTGCAAATATAAACAAATACGGTAACTTCTGTAAATCGTCCAGTTATATTCCATTGAACTGTGTAAATGTAATATTGCATTGTATTATAATTTGAGCATTTTACTTCAAGGAACTAAAGTCCTTCTTTAGCTAGAATTAACAGATAGTCAATAATTGCCCCTTACTTTATATAACCCGAAATTTCATTACCGGCCTCATTCGCCTTATGCTTCTGGGTTCTGTTTTCAGACATTTATTTAAATGTATCAGGTCTACATTCGTGATCCCCAGTTCTGTATCTGTGCTTCATAGTTTGTCTTTGATTATAGTCAAACATCCGGATAAACATGCATATATTATTACGACAAAGAATATTTGTAAGAGTTACTCCTCTCACAATCTTCATCATGAGAGATTTAGGGTTCTATAGAAATTCTGAGATTTTTAAGTTTCGTATTATAATAGTACCTGCCACGGTGGTCTAGCGGTTAGAACGCTGGCCTTGTAATCCTGGGGTCTCGGGTTCGATTCCGGGCGGTGCCCGAATTTATAACTTGTGTTGGGCAAGGCCGTGGTCTAGGCAACACGGAGTTTTCCTCCGTGGCATCCCAACAATTACTCCATTCACACACAGAAGAAGGCAACGGCAAACCACTTCTGGATCATCTGCCAAGAACGTATATGAACAGGTCCCAGTCCGAGAAAAGGATGGAAGGATCCTGTTCATATGGACCTGTCGTCAGACAGAACACTAAATAATAATAAGATGAGGTGGTCTAGCGGTTAGAACGCTGGCCTTGTAATCCTGGGGTCTCGGGTTCGATTCCCGGCGGTGTCCGACTTTATAACTTGTGTTGGGCAAGGCCGTGGTCTAGGCAACACGGAGTTTTCCTCCGTGGCATCCCAACAATTACTCCATTCACACACAGAAGAAGGCAATGGCAAACCACTTCTGGATCATCTGCCAAGAACGTATATGAACAGGTCCCAGTCCGAGAAAAGGATGGAAGGATCCTGTTCATATGGACCTGTCGTCAGACAGAACACTAAATAATAATAAGATGAGGTGGTCTAGCGGTTAGAACGCTGGCCTTGTAATCCTGGGGTCTCGGGTTCGATTCCCGGCGGTGCCCGAATTTATAACTTGTGTTGGGCAAGGCCGTGGTCTAGGCAACACGGAGTTTTCCTCCGTGGCATCCCAACAATTACTCCATTCACACACAGAAGAAGGCAATGGCAAACCACTTCTGGATCATCTGCCAAGAACGTATATGAACAGGTCCCAGTCCGAGAAAAGGATGGAAGGATCCTGTTCATATGGACCTGTCGTCAGACAGAACACTAAATAATAATAAGATGAGGTGGTCTAGCGGTTAGAACGCTGGCCTTGTAATCCTGGGGTCTCGGGTTCGATTCCCGGCGGTGCCCGAATTTATAACTTGTGTTGGGCAAGGCCGTGGTCTAGGCAACACGGAGTTTTCCTCCGTGGCATCCCAACAATTACTCCATTCACACACAGAAGAAGGCAACGGCAAACCACTTCTGGATCATCTGCCAAGAACGTATATGAACAGGTCCCAGTCCGAGAAAAGGATGGAAGGATCCTGTTCATATGGACCTGTCGTCAGACAGAACACTAAATAATAATAAGATGAGGTGGTCTAGCGGTTAGAACGCTGGCCTTGTAATCCTGGGGTCTCGGGTTCGATTCCCGGCGGTGTCCGACTTTATAACTTGTGTTGGGCAAGGCCGTGGTCTAGGCAACACGGAGTTTTCCTCCGTGGCATCCCAACAATTACTCCATTCACACACAGAAGAAGGCAATGGCAAACCACTTCTGGATCATCTGCCAAGAACGTATATGAACAGGTCCCAGTCCGAGAAAAGGATGGAAGGATCCTGTTCATATGGACCTGTCGTCAGACAGAACACTAAATAATAATAAGATGAGGTGGTCTAGCGGTTAGAACGCTGGCCTTGTAATCCTGGGGTCTCGGGTTCGATTCCCGGCGGTGCCCGAATTTATAACTTGTGTTGGGCAAGGCCGTGGTCTAGGCAACACGGAGTTTTCCTCCGTGGCATCCCAACAATTACTCCATTCACACACAGAAGAAGGCAATGGCAAACCACTTCTGGATCATCTGCCAAGAACGTATATGAACAGGTCCCAGTCCGAGAAAAGGATGGAAGGATCCTGTTCATATGGACCTGTCGTCAGACAGAACACTAAATAATAATAAGATGAGGTGGTCTAGCGGTTAGAACGCTGGCCTTGTAATCCTGGGGTCTCGGGTTCGATTCCCGGCGGTGCCCGAATTTATAACTTGTGTTGGGCAAGGCCGTGGTCTAGGCAACACGGAGTTTTCCTCCGTGGCATCCCAACAATTACTCCATTCACACACAGAAGAAGGCAATGGCAAACCACTTCTGGATCATCTGCCAAGAACGTATATGAACAGGTCCCAGTCCGAGAAAAGGATGGAAGGATCCTGTTCATATGGACCTGTCGTCAGACAGAACACTAAATAATATAATAATCAGGACGCTACTTTATGCAATACTCAACGGGATGATTCCGGGTAAAATCAGTACAAAATCTGTCTAGTGACTCCGCGTGACGTCATACTACCAACACAAAAAAAATTCCCCTTCGGGTATTTTTCCATTTTCAATCATTTGAAGTGATTCGGAGTAGTGGATACTGCACAGACTTCTGGGAAATTACTTCCATCAAAGTTTCTATGTATGACAGAGACTTTGGTTATACGTGCAGTAAAACGAATCGGTCTTTGAAGATAAACACACTCTCTAGAGATTTATGACGATATGTAGGCCGAGTTTCAACACGAGGACTGGAATTTGACTGTCGGAGCTCTTAAATCGCGAGTATGAGCTGGTATACGCGCACTTTCGCTTGGTAAAACACCGGACGTGAGGCTGTTTGTCTTATGACTACTTAACACGAATTCTAAGAATTTGATCTTCGTACCGATGATGAATCTCTACGTTTAAGAAATTTAACACAGTGTAAGTTAACCCATAAATATAATACTTCTTTGTAATTATATTTACTTTTTTTCTAAGTATTTCTTGAATAATTTGAAACTGATGTTTTACATTCCTTTCAAACAAGTCCTTCATTGGTGCGTGGTCATTTTAAGGGAATTAACAGTCACTCAGCCAATGAAAACGTTTATCCTTTCATGAAATACGAAGTCTTATGTAGTCACAAGATCCCCTAAAATAGATTAATGTAGTTCGCGTTTTTTTATTGTGTTTGTATAAGTTCCGTTTTAATAATATCTTCATGTGCACGCCAAGGTCTTTCATTCGGATTTTCTTACAGACTTTTGTGTGCATTTCTGATCTTACCTACACTTTCTTCATGCCTTGCCCATCTCAGGCTTTTTGGTTTGGTCGCCCTAATTTAAGGGAGAAGTATAGATGACTTTCGCCTTGAGGTGTCTTAAACCAATTGCTCCTTTGAGGTCCACAGTATGTCGCCATTGTTAGCTTTAAACCATTGACGGGTGCAGAGAGACTGAGGAAAATCACATCTGATGGGGTAGCCGGTCTCCGGGTCGAGATTTGAACGCAGGAACAGAAGTTCTGGTAACTCGATGAACTTATAGAACTTTGTGTTCGTTCATCCATTTGTTCCTTACCCCTTAACCATTTAGAGTATAGAAGAATCTTCTGTGTCCGTGTGCGTGGCTGTGATCTTCCATTTTGTATCTGATTTCTTGATTTTCTGGAGTCAGCAATAAATACAGGAGAATCTGAGTATAAATTTACAACCTGTCAGGCATCGTAACTGGTATTTGAATATCACTACACGTTCCATTCCCCTATGTGTATTTTACGATCAACCATTTTCCAATAAGTTTACAAAGGAAACGTGGATTTATATAAACTTCAAGACGGTCTAGCTGAAAAATTAATTCAAATTTTGATGTTCTTGTATACGAAAGATTGCTTAAAATGTTTTTTGTTTTTTCATAACTGTTTTAAATTCAAAATAGTTTTGAAATAAGCCCTTGGTCCTAGCACCGCGTGATGTGGCTGTATTCATTTGTTTCTCACGTGACCAATAATTCAAATGGTTGTAGCCCCTGTTTAATTTATTCATATTCGGAAACCGTTGCAGAAATATCGGAAACTTCAAAAGTACTCTTAGAGCAGTGGTATCCAAAAGTGGGGTACGCGAAGACATCTCAGGGGGTACGTGAAATTTAAAAAAATATATTATTTTATGATAAACACTGAAGAATCAGTAATGTAATTTATTTAATTTATTTTTAGATGTAGATTATATACTATGTATAACTTGAATTATACACCAACAGCTTTGGGGGTACAAAGTTAAAGAGAAATTATTCATCTGGGGGTACGTGAACAAAAAAGGTTGAATACCACTGTCTTAGAACACTTCAGTGTTACAGAGACGAAAATTTCCCGAAAATTTTGACGTGGGGAAAACAATTTTCAAGAAATTAAAAATGAGTGAAAAAATCAAACATTGAATTTTTGGCACTAAAACTTTCATTCTACCTACTCTAACGCTTTCAAAAATTAATAGTAGCCTATTATATTATTTTTTTAATTTGAGTTTAATTTCACTAAAACATTCTTTTCCCCTTTTAACTTTGACGAAATCTTTAGGAATTTGATACACTGACACTAGATTGCATTCTGTGATCCAAAGTAACTATTTCTACAGGTTAAACGTAATAATTACACATCCGATAATAAACAAGCAAGGTCTGGATTATTTTCCTCCTTATCCCCTCCTTATCCCATCCTTATCTACCCCTCCCTCCTTCCCTGGCGTATGTTTTGTAACGGTCTCTCAAGCTCGGATCTATTTTGCGTGCACTGGGTTAATACAGGGGCTTTGTGTTATCTGCTCATGCGAAAAACTGTTTGGATCAAATAAGAATAATAACGTAATTAATAAGATATTGTAGATGCGTCATATTGTGATTTATATAGTATTAAAAATATATTAAAATTAGCCGTCAATCACAATATAATATTATTAAAAGATTAAAATATCATTTTATGTTCCCTATCGAGTACTCGATTTACAAGTGGAACATACACGACATGTTTCGGCTATATATAGCCATCATCAGGTGTTATTTATTTAAACTTTTCACTGAATTACTGATTTTTTACTATAAATCATTAAATAATTAGTAAAAAATCAGTAATTCAGTGAAAAGTTTAAATAAATAACACCTGATGATGGCTATATATAGCCGAAACATGTCGTGTATGTTCCACTTGTAAATCGAGTACTCGATAGGGAACATAAAATGATATTTTAATCTTTTAATAATATTATATTGTGATTGACGGCTAATTTTAATATATTTTTAATGACGTAATTAATATTGCACAAGTAGGGGCCCCATTAAAATTTATTATTTTCTCGTAATATTCAAATTCAGTGTTTTATATCTTATCCGGAAGTGTTATTAATGTTTGTACAGATATTTACTTGGAATTTTATAAATATTTTACGTAATTGTTTACGCGTCAGTGTTATTGACGAACACTTTAACAAAGACGTGTTTTAATCTGTTTGTTGAATCGATGTAAACAATTGTGTTGGAGCGTGTGTCGTAAACAAGTGACGTACAGAGAGAAGGCTCTTGGTTATACACAAATATACAATAGAAAGAGACCACTTGTAAGTCCTGGCCTTAGATGGGAATATAATATTAAAATGGATGTAAGAAAGATTGAGTTTGGAGGTGTGGATTGACTTAATCTGGCTCAGGTTGAGGCCCTGTGGCTGGCTTATGGGAACGCGTTAATGAGGTTTCGGATTCTATAAAGATCGGGTACAATCTTCAGTATCTGAGGAGGATCCTCTCACCAGTTGGTTCGACACGGCCTGAGTAGCCGTGTGTTTGGATTGTGGCCTCAGTTGTAAAATAACAGATATGATCTCTTTACTTAATGGTCAGCTGTCGGAAAGGAAATTAATGCAGACAGGTTGGCAACCCTCCAAGACCTCGATCGACTGAAAACAAAGTTAAGCACAAACATCGCAAACGTAATGTGATAAACAGTCTCGCGAACTTTCTAAAGCGAAAATCCAAATAACTCTAAATATTCTATTTGTCCTGTCTTCTAACAAAAATTCTCTCAGTATTTTTCACCTCCAGCTGCAAATGCAGTAAACTCTCCCACAAACAGTTTACACACCAAAATAAATGTTAATTAAATGATAAACAGTGAATCAGGTCATTGAATATCCGTAGCATGAAATATCGTAACATTGCATTCTTTAACCTGTGCTAATTTTTAGATTTGGTAGATTTTGATGGCAAGAAGAGAGTGAGTCAGATGTTGGCGTTAATTAAAAACATAGAATAGGCTTATTCTTATTAAATGCTCAGATTACATGACTTCGTCGATCATGCAATATTTATTCATGCAGGTAACAACCTAACCTAACCCCTAATAACCTACTCTAACCTAACCTAATCAAACCTACTCTAACCCAACCTAACCTAACCCAACTAAACCTACTCTAACCTAACCCCTAATAACCTAACCCAACCTAACCTAATCAAACCTACTCTAACCCAACCTAACCTAACCCAACTAAACCTACTCTAACCTAACCCCTAATAACCTAACCCAACCTAACCTAATCAAAGCTACTCTAACCCAACCTAACCTAACCCAACTAAACCTACTCTAACCTAACCCCTAATAACCTAACCCAACCTAACCTAATCAAACCTACTCTAACCCAACCTAACCTAACCCAACTAAACCTACTCTAACCTAATCAAACCTAACCCAACTAAACCTACTCTAACCTAACCTAACCCAACTAAACCTACTCTAACCTAACCTAACCCAACCTAACCATTCTATTAGCAACCGTCTTCACAAACCTGAAATTAAAATAAAATTAACCTAAAATTTTTGCAGTAACATTTCCTCCGGAACAAATCCAATTTGTATTTTGACATATCTCCGTTCTCACAACCACGACTGTGGACATGTGAACATAGCCGATTTTGACGAAACGTGGTATTAACTCTGAGGCTTATTTGAACAAGCTTCATCAAACACCTGGGCACGTGGTTCTTAAGAGGGGTTTTAAGTGTGTGGGAGTACAAATGCCACGTGTTACCTGCAAGGTGTCCTCCATTTGCCGACTGCTCCGTGGAAGTCAATTCACCTCGATCCTTTGACGTAAGCGTTATTTACCGGAAGAGTGGATTCCTTTCAGTAAGATTACACAACTGAACTTGCATTTCAAGGTATCTGGAAAGGGATTACCGGGCAACTGCGTGTTCTACGACGCTTATATTAACCACTGGTTGTATAACAGGGGTCCGGGAGCCATCTGGATGGTTGGGTCCACTGTTTGGGAAGCCTGAGGGGAAGAGACCTCTGGGGAGACCTAGACGTAGATGGGAGGATAATGTCAGGCGGGATCTATGGGAGATAGGAGTTGAAGGAGATTGGATTTTGTTGGCCCAGGACAGGGTCCGGTGGAGGGCTTTGGTTAATTCGGTGATGAACCTTCGGGTTCCGTAAGGCATCTGGTTGGTTGGGTCCACTATTTGGGAAGCCTGAGGGGAAGAGACCTCTAGGGAGACCTAGACGTAGATGGAGGATAATCTCAGGCGGGAACACTGGGTTCGTGGGTTTGAATCCCACTCGGGAAATAAGGGCATCTCCTCGAGTTTCTGTTTCTCTCCCCTGCGAGGGCAGAGGTCACTCCACGAGCTGACTGCCCCCTCCAAGGGCTCTTACTAAATTTCTAAACGGATACGTAATTTCAGGACCATTTCTGGTTTCTAGCACGAGGCACTGATCAAAATTGGGTTTCATGAAATTAAACGATAGAAAATGAACCGAAACGTGGAGTAGAGTAAGCACCAGACTTGTCAAACTGTTTGATTTCGAAGACTGATAACACTTAATTTAAATTCATGATCAGAAATCTACAGTTCTACATTTCATAACTATTTGTTGTCGATATTGGTCAACGATACCTTTTTCTGGACGTAGCCAAATGTATCCAATAGGTTCCTCGAGTAACTCTCAAGGGGTAACCTGAGAGATTTCCAGAAATATGTCAGATCGTGCTCAAAACTAAGTAGCTTAAGTCATCCGATACAGGATTTAGAATTCACAGAAACCTCAAGTCACAGGTTATTGCTTGCAGTTGGGAAGGGAAGGGTTAGGAACCTGTTCTTAGAACTGGATTGGTCACATAACAAAAATAACCAAGTTTCCAAATTATTGTCGTAATTCTTGTTAATTTTGAGTTTGAAAATACGTAAATGTCGTTGAAATTTACGGTTGAGTAAGGATTATATTTCTACTGAAAGATTGCGATGGTTTTTTACCTGGTGATAGGTAAGCGAGGATATTCTTATCCGTGGCAAGTACACTCGCTGTCAAAATGTGGTTATCTTACTATGAACTTTCTATGCATTTATAAGGTACAGCCATATCGTTACGCGCCACGTAGGCGCGCAGGGAGGGGTCTGTATAGCTGCTACTGATTCTCAATCTCGGCACTAGATGGGGGTGAGTGGTCGCTTTACCCTCGGGAGGCCCCGAGAGCCGGTCTGGATACTTTTATAAGGCAATACAAAACTTCTGGGCAACAAATAGATTTGATTTTGTTCTGTACATGAATCTTCGAAGTGCGATCGTCATTTGGTTTTCAGCAAAAATTGACTAGTCCCTCCTGTTTCTGGAATCGGTGACAGAATCTTCTCACTAACGATGATAGATTGTGTTTTGTTTCTTCGTCTAATAGACGATCCCTTGAGAAGTAATTGGCTTCAATTTTTTTTTCCGCGTGTTAAATGGTTCTTTTGTGGCTTCTAACTTTATACTGTCGACGTAGTAGACGGGGGATTATGTTTTGTGCGCAGTGATACAAGGCATTGTTTAACGCTGTTAGAGAATTTGGTGTGAGATCAGGAATTTTGCATTTCAGTAGCTGACTTTGAAAAAAATTCGAAATTCGCTTTGCTGTGATAATCCCCACACTGTTTTCATTGATTTAAAAATCTGGTATGCCTTTTAGAAAAAAAAACACCCTTTCTAAAACAGCTTTTTCGCACGAGTGTCCACTGTGATATTGTTCCCTTGACAACACGTTCCGTCCAAATGAACAGTTTTCATGTTTGAACCAATTTCATCGGTTCTTTTCCGTCTGCTCAAATACTTGACCTCTGGCCTTTAGAAAGGGCGTATCGTCTTTATAAATTTTAAATGTTGACCGGTCTTCAAGATCCTTCCCAAAAACTCCTTGCCTTTAGGAAATGTAATTTCTTTCTCAGAGACGATAATACGTGTTTATATGTTGGGACTTTTCTCATTCCATCGTAAAAATTTTGAATTCCCTTTCCGATTGCACAAAAATCGAAATCATAAAATTCGATTCTTTCGGAATTTGCCTGCCCCATTTTACCAGATGAATAATTTCTCTTCAACTTTTTACCCCCAAAGTTGTTGGTGTATAATTCAAGTTATACATAATATATAATCTACATCTAAAATAAATTAAATAAACTACATTACTGATTATTCAGTGTTTATCATAAAATAATATTTTTTTTAAATTTCACGTACCCCCTAAGATGTATTCGCGTACCCCCAGATATAATTTCTCTTCAACTTTGTACCCCCAAAGCTGTTGGTGTATAATTCAAGTTATACATAGTATTTAATTACATCTAAAATACATTAAATAAATTACATTACTGATTATTCAGTGTTTATCATAAAATAATATATTTTTTTTAAATTTCACGTACCCCCTAAGATGTCTTCGCGTGCCCCCGGGGGTACGCGTATACCAGGTTTAAGACCACTGGTCTACAGGATTGATATAGTTTTAATATGTGATCAGATTCATCTCACACGTAAGTCATTAAACTACCTGCTTATTAGCTGAAAGACCAAATTTCGATTGTTTATGTACCAACTAAGCCGGATGTAAAAATATCCGGACAGCGGACAGCGATCTCTGTCCACGTGCAAGCCAACTTCAGCGGCTGGCGGACGCGGGAAGTTGCCAGAGGGAAGGGGGAGGGTGATTTATCGACGTCCTATAATGTTTTCAGCACCACGAAATATGCAGACAGCGGAGAAGTTCCAGCTACCGCCGACAGAATTACATATTTATACGCGAGAATGTCCAACAATTCAGCAGCCACCCCATCTAATTCGTAGACTAATAGCCGACTCGTGACACCAATAATAAAGTGAGTAACTGCTTCATTCTGCCTCTACATTTTTCATTATTTGTTGGGAGAACTTTGTTTCGTGTTCCGTTCAACACAAATTCATTTGAGGCCCGTATGTAGCGTTCACGATACTTCGCGCATGCGTATGAGACATTTTTTGGAGCTATGCGATGCGGCATGACTGCCATCTGTTGGTAGGAAAATAATACACTTCAAAGCGAATGGAAGAATTAACGATAAACATTATTCATACCGTCCTTATTTTATAAATAAATACGTGCTTAAAAGTGTTTTGAAGGTGTCACAAGAAGATCCTTTGTAACTATTTTGCAGAAAGTAAACATTTCTTTGTGTGAGCTTCTATTTCGGAAATTTTTGCAATATGAACGTCGTATTTTAATTACGATAAAAGTTTATACTTTTGTTTCTGGTAAAACAACTTATGTCCACAGAAAAATAAGTTACGTAATGTGGAATACCAATCGGCGCCACTTTACATTAAGAATCACCCTGTATTAATATTACAGAAGCACTTTAGGATCCAGAAATTATATGTTGTTTAAAAATGCAGTGCTTTTGGAAACGTATTTTTGACAATATGGCGGCCGCGCGTAATGTATATATTTATCTTTTAATGTGAGATTATAAATCGATATTCATAATAAATATACATGAGTGTAGAGGGATATGATGGAAGATATTTCGTGGAGATATCTCATGAGAAAGTACACGTAGAAAATCAAGGAATAAATATAATGATAACATTAAGATGGATTGTGTCCAGTGACGGGTTTCTGTGTTAGTTGAGCTGTACAGCTGGAAAGTTTTCTAAGGAATTGGTAATTAAATTTTAAAAAAAAGTTTTATAGTTGTTGCTACATTTCCCAAATAGAAGTATATATTTGAAGGAAAATAGCTTTTATTAAGTTCTTTCCAGAACTTACAGCTTAAATTTCTTCTCAGTGTTCTCAAGTTGAACAGCTGTCAACTTCTCAATGCTAACCGTAAGTCCCACGGAGATTATTTGCCATAATTTCACGAAACTGAATGAACATGTTTTGGTCTTGTATGTGTGCGGTAATTAGTCGAAACAAAGGAATGGTTTCTCCACTGACTGAATAGCCTTACTACGTTACTATAATGAACACACCTACTTCCGTCCTCGCCTCCGATACACCATTTCATATAATAGGTCCCATAATGACGTCACGATAGCAGCTGGTGTTCTAGGTCGTACGCGCATGCGTACAAGACACCGTTTGTTCGCGTAACATCCACTTCGATGAGCGCGTAAAGGATGTGACGTCACATGACACGGTGACTTTCCGTTCTGTCAGGATGTACGATAATATCTTTTGATCCATTCACGGACAGACGCCAGACGGAAATGCATCCATTCTTGTAATGTGCCTTACGGCAAACATTTTTTAACATGACATAAACTTTTATTTTTGAGAATAAATGGAATAAGAATGGGTCAACAAATATTGGTTCAGTTTTTTATGGTAAAATGTTAAGGAATAAATTCAAGGATTTCTTTTCATACGCCATAGACAAGACAACTGGCTTTGTTGAATCTAATTTAGCACGCATAAATTTTTAAGCTCATCAATATGCAGTTTTCTCCAGACCCCATTGTCTTCTCTCTTAGCCCCAAATATCCTCCTCAACACCCTGTTCTCAATCACCTGCAATCTGTGTTCCTCCCTCTGAGTGAGAGACCATGTTTCGCACCCATACAAAACAACAGGCAAGATTATTGTTTTGTATACTATAATTTTCAGGTTCTTAGAAATCAGACGGGAAGACAAAATATTTTGAACTGAGAAGTAGCGAGCATTTCCAGAATTTAATCTCCTCCTAACTTCCTCATGAGTGTCATTTTGATTTGTTATTGTTGTTCCCAGATATTTGAACTTTGTAACCCTTTCAAAGGATTTATTAGCCACCCTAAGATAATTTTGCTCGCCTGTCTTCTGACGACGAGATACTAACATGTACTTAGTTTTCTCTGAATTTATTTCTAGCCCCACTTGTCTACCAGCCTCTAGTAAAACTTCTGCATTCCTCTTTATTGTATTCATATCGTCCCCCAATAAATTAACATCATCAGCAAATGCCAATAGCTGATGTGTCCCATTCAATTGCAAACTCTCCTGCCTATCCTGGTCTTTCCTGATAACATATTCTAGCGCAAAGTTAAAGAGCAAGGGAGACAAAGCATCTCCTTGTTTTAGACCGTTCTTGATGAACAATGTCTCAGATACATATTTACCTTCTCGAATTTTGCTACACGTTTCATTTAAGCACATTTTTATTAGACCCACTAGCTTCTTTGGTATACCAAATTCAATAAGAATATTATATAAAACTTCTCTCGTAAGAGAGTCTTAGGATTTTTTGAAATGTATAAATAATTTATATACTGAACTCCCATTTTTTCTCTAGTATCTGACGAATTCAAAATATCTGATCAATCGTTGATCTGTTACGTCTCAAATATTTGATTATATTGATTTAATTTAAAATCGTATATTAATTTGCTATTATAAATTATATTTTGTAACCCCTTCCGATGTCTGTGAAAATCTGAAAAGATATTTTTCGTTAATTTATATATTTCTTTCTCCTTGCACTCTTTTGCATTTCCCCTTCGCTGTGATTTCTTATTCGTTATGCCCCTTGGAGGATCCTTATTTCATTCCTTTATTCTTCCAAGAGCGTTCTACGCACGGACGTCTCACGAGCAGATAAGGAACATTTTCAGTTTTACTCCAATGTTTTCCGGAGGTTCGTTACGCCATCCACACCGACTGACCTCGTATAATCCCATGGGTCGAACGAACTCTGTCGTATTGAAACAGCAGTAGCAAGTTAAATAGATTAAACCATCACGGGAATTCGCGTGCGAACTGTAGTTTACATAATTTGATTCGTATAAATGCCAATCACATTCCGTCACAAATAACAGAATGTGGCGGATGGAATTTTAGAAATGAAGTAACTGTGGAGACTTCGCCGTCAGTGTCCAGTGACATCTATACCCTCCGCTGCTTCGCGTTGTATCGCCTTACGTCTTCAGGGCTGTATATCATTCGTATGCATTGTAATCCTGGGGGTCTCGGATTCGATTCCCGGCGGTACCCGATCACTACATGAAATTATGTTATTTTTACGATGGGATAACTCTGTTTCCATGGAAATTGACCTCCGATGGTCCTTTTGTCCATCTCATAAATAACATAGAGTGAATATGGAGCACAGATACAGTGCAAATGACAGGAGGAAATCTAGATGTTCGAAGAAAAACTTTTCCTAATGCCATTTTAAAAGTTTATGCTCTGTTATGTCTTGCGATTTTGACTTAAATAATTTTGAGTTTGTTGAATATCTAAGGATGAATTTCAGAGCCTGTGGAGTCTCTCGGTGGTATTATTAACTCCATCCATGGAGCAGAGTCCATCTTGAGAAGCTGATAGTAGCACACTGCGGTCAAGGAATATCTCACCTTCCCTGAAAACCAAAAATCCATTACCGTGTTCACAACTGCTCGCCACTGGACCTTACTCCAGACAAAATTTGTTCCTTTCAAGAAGTGTCTTCGGGGCGTCTTGTAAGCGAGAGCAGATGCCGACACTGGACTTTCAAATGTCGTAGTCAGTCTTATCATTACAAAGAAATTTATATAACTGTTGTACATAACAGTCGTTGGAACCAAGACTGATTATAAGAGGTTTTCTTGCTTGTAGTCTTCAGCTGTTTGCATTCATGACGTAATACTTGACAACCTCTGACGTAAGGCGAACGTCGCTTCTCGCCCTGTTAAAAAGATAACCTTCCAACTTCTTCAATACAAACAACAACTGAATGAATAAACATCTGGTTATTAAGTTATGTTATTGTGTCTGTAATTCTGAGAACAGGTCAGTAAAAATGTGTGTTGTTGCTTATCAGAAACGTGTCGATTCCCACCGGATGCTGATAACGAGATGACTACAATTCCTATCAAGTCTACAGATGTTTGTTTGTTTCATCTGCATCGTCGTGTCTGATTTCCAGCATCCAGGCCTTTCTGACCGTCGTAAGAAATTATAGAACACACCTTGAGCTCACGACTTTAAAAGCCATTTTTACCTAATTTTCTTAAGAGACACAATCGGAGTTTCTTAACCTCAAAATAAATTATTTTCTCAAATATTTTATTCTTTATTTTTCAGTGGCCAACAGGGGTCTCAGTCTGCATTGACTGAAAGGTTAATTAATTTTTAAACCAGCTTTACTTCAACATTTTAAACCTCATCAGTAACTGATTTTCAATCCCATGTCGCAAAATATCAGCTGTCACACATTAAGGATAGATGTAAAGGGGAAATGGAGAGTAATATAGAGGTCGCGCGAGTAGTTGTGGAACCTCAATGCGCGATGTGTGAGCCGAGAGAGGGGAGTTCAGTAGTAGTGGGGGTCGCACCGATCTAAACACAGCTAGAGCTACAAACCAACTGAAGCTGACACCCCTCTAGCGCGTGCTTTGGGCTGGTCCAACTCATACGACCAAAATCAGTCCTTTGCGCAGGTGACACCACTTCTCGCGTGACCTCTATGCGCTAACGACGACGTGTGTTTTAATGACGTTGGATAAGTTCGGAGATATGTTGCGACAAGGAGATCTTTTACTCTGTATTTTTCCAACGTAGTGTATTTACTGATATATTATTCGTTACAGAATATAAACCAATTAATCTTCGTAATGTAGAAGTATTGTGTTTTCTTTGAGGTAAGAGCTGAATTATTCACATGAGTTTCGGCTTCAAACGCTTACATTTAGTGAGAGACGGGAAATTATATTTTACTGGGCCAGCAGATTGATGTACTTTTACGAGTGAAATATAATTGCCCAAAAAAAAAAAACATAACTGACATCACATCAAACGAAATTCTGCCCAGTATTTTTTCTCCGAAATCCAATTTCATCAACGTCTGTTCCAAAAATATTATATAATCATATATTCTTTAGTTTATTTTCCTTCATTCAGTCATGCAGTTAGTTTTCAATATAAGGGTTTTAGCGTTTGTTCCTGGAATCTGTTCGTCCGCCATCATCGGTTTGCAGATTACAGAGAATATCTTCACCAGGACTCGAACCCGGGAGGGGATTTTTCGAGTTTGTGACCTTCTTAAAATGCCCTATCATAGTTAAACAGTTTTGGTCTTCGCGACGTTTCAGAGATGCAGAAAACACTCAAAGGTAATCGAACTCAGGGCCATTCCTGTAATCTTTCTGTCGAAACAAACAAACAAACAAACAAACAGGGGAACTTATGGAGTACTATGTGATTCTCTGTGGAGGGGAATAACCATCCATTCTTATTTATTGAGGAACTGAGATCAGATTTTTTTCTGGAGCGTTAATAAAAAGGCGAAATTAGAAACATTTAAACGTTCATTTTGTTTGTAAACGTTGAAACAATTCTTATTTTCGAGGAACGTGTCAGTGAATTCGTCAGCTTGCCGTTTGAGTTTCCGCATACAAGATCTTAAACTTAACACCACAAAATATACCGTCATTTGTTAGACCTAGACCAAACATGGCGTGAGTATCTCGACCCTATTAAACTTTTTCAGGGAAGTCCCTTTGGTGGATTGTCAACACGGTTTCATAAGAGGGATGAATCTCTTGATCAGGTATTCGACTATCAGCTTCTGAATAAATACTCTTTTCCGGTTAGCTGGTGATTATCTAAGTTGTTAACTGCCCTTAATTATTTTGTGTTTCCATGAAATCAAATTCATAACAAGTAACTTTGTAAGTCTGTGATAAATCTATATGGGGCTGTTTAGAAACGTAAAACATATTTGGGGAAAGACTTAATATCGGTATGGGGTGGGTGGTGAAGTTAGGGGATGATTACGTTCTTACGACCCTCATTATTACGACCCGTCGAAAATCGAGATACTTAAGAGAAAAGTTCAATTTTCCAGTTCAGATGTGAAAATTTGGCTCTTAATTTTATAAGATATTGTAGGTGCGTCATATTGTGATTTTATTTAAAAATAGTATTAAAATATATTAAAATTGTCCATCAATCACAATAAAGTAATATAAGATAATTAGATGGTTAAAATATTATCCTTTGTTCCGTATCGAGTACTCGATTTACATATGGAACATTCTCGACATGTTTCGGCTTTCATAGAGCCGTCATCAGGTGTATGTTATAAACTCTTAATTCAATTACTAATTTTTAATTTTCGTATCATTTCTTCATTTCACATTGCTTTATTGTGATTGACGGACAATTTTAATATATTTTAATACTATTCTAAATTTTAACCTCGGAAAAATGAACCGAGCGGACAATTTAGGGGAGGTGTGTGACGTGGTTTATTGTGGATTACAGATGTTGTCAGAGCTGTGAACCCCAGGTTTGCTGCGATGTTCTGGGAATTTTAATTTTCTAAGGGTGGTAAAGAATGCTTTTAAAGTAGGTTCTGAGAATGTAAAGTGGGAAATGTAGACTTTAGATACAAAAATCCGCCATTCCGAAATCGCAGGAGGGTCGGTGTAATGCACTACCAAAACGCCCGTAACTAAGAAACAAATGCTAATTCGATGATGCCGGCTGGCACACTGATTCACTATGAATGTAGGCCGCACCCCCTAGCGGCAGAAGCTCGTACTACATCCGGTTCGCCCTCTATTGACACAGTCTTTAAACTTTCCGATCGCACGGTGTCGAACATTAGAGTTCTAATACCACAGTGTTTGTGGGTTTTTTTTAATAAGGAGTAAAAATTCAGATGTTTTAAAATCCTGTGAACAGTTTTATTACACACTTAGCGTTTGTTTATAAAATTTAAATGAATTATTGACAATCCACGAAAAGGAAGTGATATGTTCAGAAATTATATGACACGCTTGTGAATTTGTATGTCTATGAAACTCTCTCATTGGATGGGTAATGTCCAAGTTGAAGTTTACGAGAAAAGTTTCTTCGTTTGTCTCAAGTTGATTTATTTTCACTCTTCATATAATTATCTCCGAATTGGGCAGCGTTCGTACAACTCCAACTCTTCGCCCTAGACATGTTTTATCAATCTAAAAATGTAAAAAAAAAAAAAAAAATATTAAGAGACTTAATCTGTCGCTGGATTATACTAAGTTTCATCAAAGCAGTGAACCTCGAGACTTTTTCTCTGTGGAATACTTTTCAAAATGGCTCTGTATAAAACAATTTCTACCGCCGCTGAAACACAGACATTTGACTGTGCACATTTGTCCCAGTCTTTCCGGTGGTCTCTTTCGCAACCAGGATTTTGAATACAATTCTTATTTCTACCAAATATCCCACATTACTTTCAAATCTCACGATCGTTGATTTAATCACTGAAACAATTCAATACGAAGCTAAATAAATAATAAATAAATAAAGCGTCCCACTAACGCCATTTAGACGCTTGGAGGGAGAGGCAGTATAGCTCCTACTAATTCTTAACCTCGGCACTAGATGGGGTGAGTGGTCAGCGTCTAGCCCTGGGCTCTCTTTACCCCTGGGAAAGGAACCAGGTACCCATTAGATAGGAGGCTAGGTGGGCCCCAGAGCCTAGAAGATAAATCCTCTGCCCCCGTCGGAGATCGAACCCCGGACGTCCAGTCCGTAGTCAGTTAATATACGTCTTCATTTTCTGTACCCCCTCCACTGCAAATACCCTCTTCGGGACTACGGAGCATAGTATATTATTAAAATCGATAGTTAAATAGGTTAACATAATGGGAACTGAAGTGAACTGGATTTCGTGAATACGACCGTAAAAATATGGACCACATCCATTATCAGAATATGCGCTTCGAAGGCGAGTCGACGTTTCACGTCTGTGGGAAAAATTGGTTCTTAAAGCGGGTTTGGCCATATTGCAATTTCGCCCGTTACACAAGAAAAATGTTGCATTCTGTTTCTACCCCTCGCATCCATCGTCCCAGTAATGTTCTTCCCGTGGATCTAAGGCGAAAGGATTCGATTTTCTCTCCGGCGAAAGCCGAGGAGGATGAACGAGGAGAAAGTGGAAAATAGGGGAATGGATGAATATTTACAGCTAAGGAAGTCGGCGACTCCGGCTACAAGAGAACCCTTGAGGTAGTTTACGACACGGGCTCAGATATAAAGGGAGAAAACTGAACGAGAAGAAAGAAGGAGAATTTGAAATGATCGGTGGGGGAGAAAGGAGAAGCTGTCCTCCTTCCCTATTCCTGCCACTGGCGCCATCTGCTTTCTCTTGATTGGGTCATCGTAATATAAATTCCCACCGAAGCAGGGGTTTCGGGAACTGGCAACGTTTCAAGAAAGAAAACTTCAAACTGACGTCAGTAATTGACTGTATTAACTTATTGAATGGCAAGTGTGTTTAATGTTAGGGAAATCATGGAACCTCTATTTTATTTTTTATTTATTTAGTGTTCTGTCTGACGACAGGTCCATATGAACAGGATCCTTCCATCCTTTTCTCGGACTGGGACCTGTTCATATACGTTCTTGGCAGATGATCCAGAAGTGGTTTGCCATTGCCTTCTTCTGTGTGTGAATGGAGTAATTGTTGGGATGCCACGGAGGAAAACTCCGTGTTGCGTAGACCACGGCCTTGCCCAACACAAGTATAAATTCGAACCCGAGACCCCAGGATTACAAGGCCAGCGTTCTAACCGCTAGATCACCTCATCTTATTATTATTTAGTGTTCTGTCTGACGACAGGTCCATATGAACAGGATCCTTCCATCCTTTTCTCGGACTGGGACCTGTTCATATACGTTCTTGGCAGATGATCCAGAAGTGGTTTGCCATTGCCTTCTTCTGTGTGTGAATGGAGTAATTGTTGGGATGCCACGGAGGAAAACTCCGTGTTGCGTAGACCACGGCCTTGCCCAACACAAGTTATAAATTCGGGCACCGCCGGGAATCGAACCCGAGACCCCAGCGTTCTAACCGTAGTAGACTCAAATTACTTCTTCATCCGTCTGATTTCGTATCTTATTCATCGTTTCTATGACACATCCCTCTTTTGTTGTCGTAGTTCGAATCCCCGCTCAAGTCTCTCTTTGCACGGGTGTTCAGATTTGTTTCCCCTAAATACGCCTTTTCCTTAAGTCTGTTTATAGTTAACACGGAGTTAAATTTAAATTACTTACATGGCTCTCATTTCGCATTAAAATTATCTGACGCTCTGTCAAGAAATTTCCCGGCTTTTGTGGAAACTGGAGATTCACAAAATCCCGCCAACGGTCCCAACCCTAAGCCAGATTAATTTATTCCAAACACCACCATGTTTTGTTAGGATACATTTTAATAATACACTCCCATCTACTCGATATATCTTCTCCTTTTCGTAAACTGTGTGTGCATTTCTCCTGTCTCCCAATCGTGGTACATGATCAGGCAACGTATTTAAACATTTAAATTTTTATATTTCCCAAGATATTGGCTCGCAGTCTGTGCACCATTACATTCTAGGGGTCCCCACGGATTTCGCTACAACCTCCACACAGCTGGCACTTTGACAAGTTCGTTTAATTCCCAAAACATCTGAAATTTCATCTGATTGTCCGCCATGATGCAGCTAGATTCAAACCTGATCGCTGCCAACGACACGAAATTATGAAAGAATACTTCAATGACTGTGTTCATATTAGTCGTTTCATGTTCGACTAACAATATATATCGATTATTAATCGCTACGAAACAAACTTCCAACTGCTTTAATCAAATTAACCGAATTCTAAATTAAATAAAACTTAATTTTAATAATGCTTTTATGCAGAAATTAATTTCTACAAAAATATCAATTTACCTAATGGAATATTATTTTAAAATGGTTGTGACACACGTCTCCAAGAGACATGCCTCTGCTTTAGAAAACGTAAGACAATATTCTTTGACCGGCCAATTTATATAATGAAGTTTCATGTAACATTAAATAATCAATACACAAAACCAAAAAAAAAAAAAATATAAGATTCACCTCCACGAAAACCTCAAATCCTACGATTATTTCTTTAAACAGCGTTAACCAGTTGATGTACGTGATCGTGAAGTGTTTTCTTTGCGGTACGGACCTAATTTTTAAACATTACTTACACGGTATTCGATTTCAAAGAGTTAACATTACAACGAGAACGTAAAATAATATTATTACACGATTTATAATTCAAAGTTATTATTGATAATTTTACGAGTAAAGGACATCATAGTTTTAACAGACTTAAGAATCTAAACAATTTTAATATAATTTAAATATTTTAAATATTAAATGTTAATTGTAATAATAATATTTTAATATTTAATACAATATTTTATTGTGATTAGACGGTTAAAATTAAACAATCTAAACACAGTTTCCTTGTCCTCTCCGTGCTAGATACATACATTGCCCATCAGCGTTTCTTGGGTGCAGAATATCACTCATGCATCTTCTGCAGTTATTCCCTTCATTTCTGCAGTATAAACATCGCAACAGAGCAGTTGCAGTTCCAAATATTGATTATCCCTCCCTTTTCTCCGCTCCCCCTCTCACAGAACGCATCCCTCTACACGCTAACCTCCCCTCCCCTCTATCGCCCCTTATTCATGTTGTATAATGACCCCGAGGGAGGCGCTGGTGGTGGGATTCCATCTAGATTTCATGAAGGAGTATGAAACTTGGTACAAAATGCTCAGTGTACTTCCTACGTCTGATCTGTGGCGCTAAATGAAGTTGCAAACGTGTGAATCACATCTAAACTAGATCTCGGGCGGACCTGATAGACTCAGAAGCGTTTCCTCCCTCTTGCTATGACATTTGTTTACAGAAATTCTGACAGCCTTCGTCACTAGCTTGTGGAGCGTGCGATGACAGGAGGTCGGTGCTCTGTGGTTTGTCATAAGTCATCGTATCAACACAGGGTGAGGAGCGGAGTGTTTTTACAACACAGATGAGTGTACCCACGGCTTATTTGAGTGTCGTTGGAGTATCCATTCGATATCAGAGGCCTTAAGGAGTTGAAATCGATAGTTTAAACAAAGATCGATATGTGTGGTTTTTCGTCACGTTTTCTAAATTGTAAGCCTTTGTGTTTGGGGGTCGATACCGTGACGAACTAGTCCGAATAGATTTCTAAAAAAATGTATTGTTTTATAAGTAAGTGGAGTCGTATGATGTACGACCACCTTCAGAGCCGTGCGTCTGTGGGCCCCTGAAACTGGGTACTAGAGTCTTAGATCTTGCCCGGGCGTGTAACTGATGGGCCGACACAGTAGCACGCACATATGTATCACAATGCACACTGGATAAAATCGCGAGCCAGTTGAATCCAGTCCATACCTCATTTCATGAAGATCTATTTTAATATCGCCCTCCTATCAATTTAGTGGTCTTCAAAATAGTTTCCCCCTTCAGGTTTTCCGATTAAACATTTTTATACATTTCTCTCTGATCTTCTCGAGTGAAATTCTTTCAAATTTCACCGTGAATTTTCGTGATTTCAATTTGTTATATACGCCTACCTCTCAGGAGCCTGGATTTGCGAGATGTTTAAATAAAATTCGACGTCATTGCAGAGTGGAGTGTACTGTAGTGGACAAGTCTGGCCTTATTGGTAACCGAATCTCTCCTTTTACGCCCTGTCTAGACCAACAATTCCTTATTAATTTATGAAAATCTCGGCTGTGAACGTGGCTGTGCTCTCGTGTATAATGGCGACCAGCCACGAGATCCCTTTGCCCCGATCTGAGGATGACAAGAAGGCAGTGATTTCTTGGCTAGCTGAGCGACTATCAGGTCCTCAATTATTAAGTTAAAAGTAGGCTTACATGCTAAAGCTCCTTGTAATATTATGTTATTTTTCGTGTATTAATATGATTGCAATTTAAAAAAAAAACATATTTTATACAATGGTTAAGGCTGTGTTAATCTTGCCATACGCTTTTCGGTCGTGTTTAGCCATCTTTGGTGGTAACCTTATGATATCTGGTTCAGAAGCATCCAATAGCTTCCTTTTAGAGTTCAGGAACTCATCTAATTACTTCTAAAGACAGATATCGTAACACCACCACTGAAGATGATCCAATACAACCGAAACGCATCTGGTGACATTGACACATTTAACCACTGTATTAAATTACTTGGTTTTGCGATTATTATCATTGACATGTTGTTGTCTTGATTATCCTGTTTAATTAGAATAAATTATACTCGTCGCCATTATTTTCCAACAGCGTCAGTTCTCGATACTCTGCAAACGAGTACATGCATATCACATTCGTTAGTAAATTTTAGCAGACTAAAAGCATTTTAGGGAGCGAATAACGAATGACAAGCTTTTGACAGGCAAATAAAAATATAAAACTATAATTTAAAGATGGCGGCGTTTAAACAAAATAGGAACAGCAAAAGGGGCCAGTTAGCTGCTCAACGAAATCTAACAAGATCCCATTGCTATTACCACACTTAGTGAACTGTTAGATGTGTAATAACGTATTTCAAATTTGAATTGTGATACAAACCGGTTCAGAAACACTGCCTTAAAATACCATATACGAGGTGCGATCGGAAAGTTTCAAGACTGCGCCTATAAAAACCCGTACACTTATCTCAGGTATTAAATTCATCCATCACCCTCGAAGTAGTTCCCCTGGGAGTGAACACAACGATCCCAGCGCCGCTGCCAAGCCTGGAAGCATCCCTGGAAATCTTTCTTTGTCAGCCTGTCAAGCACCATCTGCGATTCTGCCTGAATCTCTTCTATCGTCTCAAATCTCCTTCCCTTTAGCTGAATTTTCATCTTTGGGAAGAGGAAGAAGTCACACGGAGCTTAGAAAGGAAGTTAGGGTCGGTTCTTGCAAGATCTTTGAGCTCCTGACAAACGAGAAGTCAAGTCGATTCTGCTTCTGGTCCTCAGACAGGAGCCTTGGCGTCGCATGTGGAGTTCTTCCTTTAGAATCAGCTGACAGGTCCCGTAGCCTATCCCAACAATGTCGCACGAGTCGTTGATGGTACGACGTCGATCTTCGTGAATGGCCTGCCGAATCTTCGTAACATTAACGGGCGTTGTGCTCGAAGATGGTCGTCCAGAACGCTCGTCATCATCGACAGAGGTTCGGCCATTTTTAAAACGTGAATGCCACACACAAGTTTGTGCTCGACCCATTGCGGACTCCCCAAATGCTTGCTTTAGCGTTTCATAGGTTTCCGTAGCCGTTTTGGCGAGTCTTTGGCAAAATTTGATGCACACGCCATTCCGAAATCGCAGGAGGGTCGGTGTAATGCACTACCAAAACGCCCGTAACTAAGAAACAAATGCTAATTTGATGATGCCGGCTGGCACACTGATTCACTATGAATGTAGGCCGCACCCCCTAGCGGCAGAAGCTCGTACTACATCCGGTTCGCCCTCTATTGACACAGTCTTGAAACTTTCCGATCGCACCTCGTATTATCACACATCAAGCCGAAAAAGGTTCTCGTTCGTTATAGATCCTGAGATGTAGCGAGCAAGTAGTCAGTCCTCTATCTTCTCCTCCTTCTTTGTCCCACAGATATATCCATCACAGCCCCTCGTTTCGTTGTACGTCAGATTGTGTTATCTGTTTTAAAACTTCTCTCCTTTTCTCTTTCCGTAAAACCTTTGTTCCCCGTGGGAATTGATGAATTTCAATAGAAAACTTCTTTGCTCGCTCGCCTTGCAGGAAATGTTTGTGCCTGATCTTAGAAACTGGAGAACGTCTTGTAAATCCTCAAAGAGAAAACGAAGTTGATTGATTGTTAACGCCCCGGAGCAACTGGACTCGACGCTGCGCATCAGCAGTCCGTATTGTTACTGTCTCGCGCATCGGTAAAACAGCTATTATTCTGACCGACCGTTCTCTCTCCCTTTCCAAAGTTCCGACTTAATTACTATTACCAAATCGATACACTTTTTTTTGTATTTGTTACAAATAGCTTTTTTTTATATATTTCCGTCTGTTATTTTAAAAAGTAAGTTTTCAAAAATAAATAAATCTAATATGTAGATTAATCACAATAAGAATAAAATATAATTTTTACTGGTTTTATTAATTTAAAAGCAGAACGATTATTCGAAAACCCATTACAACCGATCAACCATTCATTTTACCCTCGTTCAATTCTTCTCGTACTCTCGGCAAAGAACGTGAATTGTAAACAGATGCATTTTAAATCAAATGTTTCTCACACGTTGATTATTATTGTGAACAGAAACGTAGTCGTCTAATTTGAATTCTGATTACGTCAAGTATTTACACAGCGAAACAGTTTCTAAAAGAAACGATAACCAGTCAGTTAACTCTTAACCGAGTAGGATATCAGGTTTTCACGATGGTGAGTCGAAAGATGACTGTCTTCTGGGTTGGTACAAGTTAAACCATCTTCAAACTCTTAACCAATTAACTGAGCGGTTCCCGTCAATTATCCCGATAATGGATGTGGATTTATATAATTTTTAGATGGCCCAGTCTGTCCATTGCAGAATAGAGACGATGTTTATGGATTTATTTTGCGTGTTATCAGCGTGTAGAATCGTCCATTTTCCCCAATTTTGATATTTATAAGATGAGATGTGAGATTTGTTCGACGGTCGTTAAACTGCGGGTTCCTCAACAACATTAGCGAACTCCGTGAAGCACAGTCTTTCTTGAGAAGCTGATAGTCGTTCAGCTAGTAAGAAAATCTCCATATTTAATGGAATCCGAAATCTTTTTCGTGTTACCAAAATCTCGTCCCTAGTCCCTATCCACTGCACAACCTCTCACACTGTTTTTCTAAGCTCCTTTTTTAAAACTGTTACAATATTTTATGTACACCCTGTATATCAGTAGAGTAGTCTACATGAAATGTAAATAAGGTGCAAACTGCAACTAGTAAATCGGCCGAGTCATAAAACAAAGAGTTATGCATTTGTTTCGGATGTTTTCCGGACCAAGTGTTTCATTTGTTTGATGCATGTAGCACCAACGGCTTGAAATGCTGTAGTCGTAATGTTCTCTTATGACCCAATTTAACTTTCTCCACTGTTGATTTACACGTTGTTTCATTCTCCTTTCCGCTCAGTTCACCAGCTTTTCTCTCTCCCTCTCTCCCCCCTCTCTCACCCCCCAACACAATCGATGTCAGAGTACACCAGCTGAAAGAAGAAAAGTGTGCCATGTCCGTCCAGGCCGGTTACCCCCATTGACTGGTTAAGGACAGAGAGATACAGAACTGAGTGGTTAAGGACAGAGAATTTCAGAACTGAGTGCTTAAGGACATTTACAGAACTGGCTGGGTAAGGACAGAGCTACAGAACTGAGTGGTTAAGGGCAGAGTTAAAGAACTGAGTGGTTAAGGGCAGAGAGATACAGAACTGAGTGCTTAAGGACAGTTACAGAACTGAGTGGTTAAGGACAGAGAGCTACAGAACAGAGTGGTTAAGGACAGTGAGCTACGGAACTGAGTGTTTACTTGCAGAGAGTTACAGAACTGAGTGCTTAAGGACAGTTACAGAACTGGCTGGCTAAGGACAGAGTTACAGAACTGAGTGGTTAAGGGCAGAGAGATACAGAACTGAGTGTTTACTTGCAGAGAGTTACAGAACTGACTGGTTAAGGACAGAGAGCTACACAATGCAGGAGGCCACTACTTTGATACCAAAAGCTGCTCTTGTTCACGTAACAATAAATACGTATTTTACGTATTTTCTCATATAGCCTACTTACGGTTTATTGTAGTGGTGGAGATAGAGAGCTCCTCTGAAACGTCGGTCAGTATCTACCAGATTACATTGTGCAGCACCCAGTGGACAGCGATCCCCAGGATTTTCATACTCGTTAAATGTGAAGATAATTTATCTTCGATTGGAAGATAAAATTAAAATTATTTCGTAGGAAATAGAATGGAAGAATGTGGAGTGGATTCGCCTGGCTGAGGATAGTGGCCAGTGGATGGATCTTGTGAGTAGTTAGTGAACCTTTGGGTCCTGTATGTGGCAGGATATTTCTCGACTATTTTTCTCAAGGAACACTCTCCCCTGTCAAATTAGTACTCAAGTTTTCACATCATTTGGATACCAGGAATTTTCATCTTGCGGGAACAAGATCTCTTGGTTAATGACTCCGGATTATCTTGTCAAGGACACTTGTATCCTGCCTTTTGACATCGATATAGTGGGGGGAGGTCCCTTCTGTTGAATAGACGTACGATGGAGCATGAATGGACGCTGAGGTCGAGACATAATCTCCCATGTACACACACACAGTGATGACGTGGGAGGTGGGGTTAAGCCAAGGTACTGTCCTTGACTAGACAGTATAATATCCTGTGAACTGTATGAATCACGAGAGCAGGAACAGGTCAGTCAGTACGTTTTCATAGTTTTTCTCGGGAAATGAAAAATTACTTTTGTGGTACCTCCACGGAAAAAGGTTAGGAAACACCTACCTACATCCTCAGTGTAGTTCACGCCGTGTCACTCTCTTGAGGAAAATTGTGTAGGAGCTTGAATTTCTTTTGTAAAGAGACGAGAAACAACGCGATGGTCCCTATCGAAAACCATGACGTAACATACATGAGATTCATCGTGCTCCATGCGGGAGGCCGCCATGGTGTCATTCCAACGCACAGGTTATCTTCATTTGTTATTGAGGACATGTTTTCTTTGCATAGACTGTACTTCCTCGTTGTAGAAGACGAGACATAATTATAATATCGAACAAGTAAACTGCTTCTAGCTTTCTGCTTGAAAATTCCGCCTGCAGAAATGTTTTATGGCTATTGTATTAAGATATACCTTCTGGAACGAAATCCAACAGCTGTCGTGTTCTCTGCTTGCGGATGGAGCGACAGATACGGAGCATAACTGCAGTGTATTGAACAGTCGCGGAGAACAGACAAGGGGTGATCCCCGGGCTCATGTGTCAGGTGGAGGGGGCTTACAGTATCTCACAATAAAGGACATAACGGGCCTTGGACTTGGCAAATTCATTTTCACGACCCAAGGAGCGTGGATATTAACGAAGAGACTTATGTTTAGGTGACGAAAATATTTGAATGAATTTTTGAATAAATAATGTGTGGACTGGACAGTTGTGAACGGGCTTTGGGCTGTATGAAATCCGTCCAATTTCTTGAGCAGAGAAGCTTCTCAAGAAGAACTCTGATTTTTTTAGAGTAATTTAGCCAGCTAGGGTTTGGGAAATTTAATTCTCTTACAGACATCAAAATATCAGTCTTTCTTATACTCGTTTTTAATATTATCTTCGTCCACCTGTCTACATGACCTTCTAACCTCTTGAGCTCAATCTTTGCAAATTAATTATTAAACTAACTTTTAACGTGAAATTTATATTTGATTCTGTCAGATCACGTCGGTTATACCAAGCTATAAGCATTTAAACATTTCAACTTCTTGTGTTATCCTTGTGCACGTATAATAATTCAATTCATTTATTTAATTTCTTGACAACAGCCAGATAAGTCCAATAACAGCCAAGCACTGAACAACAGTATAGGATAAAATATAATATAATAATTAAATTCATTTCAATAATAATAAAAGTAAAACATTACAAATACAAAATCAAATTAAATATATAAATATACCATATTAATAATAATAATAGTAATAATTAACAAGTAAATGGGCTAAATAATATGCGTAAGTAATATAATAATTCAGTTCATTTATTAGTGTGTATGACAAGGCCAATTACAGTCAGGCACAAAACAACAGTCAATAAATATAAAACAATACATAGATAACACACAAAATAAAATATTAATACTAAATAAAGAGTGATAGGGGAACCACGGTTCCGGAGAATTTGACGTAAATACGTCTATACGGAAAGGAAGTTTATATATTGGCTTTATTCTAAATATTTCCTTTATACATGCTTTACAATTGAGATAAGTTTGATTAAGACTTTGCTTATTTAACTTCAATTAGTTACGCTTAAGATGGGTCTGTGGTAGATGAATGTAATGTAAAGTAATGTAATGTAATGTTTTATAGGTAACAACAATGCCGAGTAAACACGACGTTTCCTAGGTAACAACAATGCCGAGTAAACAGATGAGGTTTCCTAAGTAACATAACAATGAAGTTACACTTTTTCGATTCCCTTTTTCGTAACACATTTTTGCCGAATGACACTGGCCCTAAAATATAGACGTATTTACGTCAAAAAATATTACTAATAAATGTTTTTCTATAAACGCCAGATGACGTATTGAAAATAAACCTGAACTCTGGCCCCTACTATTCATCGTAAATTGGCACTTGTTAATTCTCTCGTTCAGACAGATTTCCCAGCGTAACGCTGAGCAGGACTGAAAGCAGTTTATGCCAGTGAATTTCCTTCCTTTTTATATTGAGGATCAGACTTGGTATGGAATCGTTCGCTACGTTCCTTAAAGCCCTGTTATGCGCTCCCTTCTGAAGCAACAAGGGAGTCAGACAGAAAGGTCTCTTTAAGAAGGGTGACCCAGGAACTCGTTCTTGTTATCTGTTGCGTTTTAAAGTACAGTAATTTCTTTTAGGGACGATGTTAAAGCCAAATGAGATGGTACCCATTCTTATAACTTGTTTTATACTCTTGTCTTTGTAACTGACTGTCCTGTCCCCGTATTTGATGAGGTTAGGTGAACGGGGTTCGATTTCATGCAGAGCAAAGGATTTCTCTTGTCACTACAGCGTCTACACACTCTGGTGTCGATCCGGTGTCTTCTCTGATAGATCCTGAGTTCACCTCCGATGATTAACCTACCCAGGTGTACGAGGTGCGATCGGAAAGTTTTCAGACTGCGCGTATAAAAACCCGTACACTTATCTCAGGTATTGAATTCATCCATCACCCTCGAAGTAGTTCCCCTGGGAGTGAACACAACGATCCCAGCGCCGCTGCCAAGCCTGGAAGCATCCTTGGAAATCTTTCTTTGTCAGCCTGTCAAGCACCATCTGCGATTCTGCCTGAATCTCTTCTATCGTCTCAAATCTCATTCCCTTTAGCTGAATTTTCATCTTTGGGAAGAGGAAGAAGTCACACGGAGCTTAGAAAGGAAGTTGGGGTCGGTTCTTGCAAGATCTTTGAGCTCCTGACAAACGAGAAGTCGATTCTGCTTCTGGTCCTCAGACAGGATGCGTCGCATGTGGAGTTCTTCGTTTAGAATCAGCTGACAGGTCCCATAGCCTATCCCAACAATGTCGCACAAGTCGTTGATGGTACGACGTCGATCTTCGTAACATTTTCGGGCGTTGTGCTCGAAGATGGTCGTCCAGAACGCTCGTGATCATCGACAGAGGTTCGGCCATTTTTAAAACGTGAATGCCACACAAAAGTTTGTGCACGACCCATTGCGGACTCCCCAAATGCTTTCTTTAGCATTTCATAGGTTTCCGTAGCCGTTTTGGCGAGTCTTTGGCAAAATTTGATGCACACGCCATTCCGAAATCGCAGGAGGGTCGGTGTAATGCACTACCAAAACCCCCGTAACTAAGAAACAAGTGCTAATTCGATGATGCCGGCTGTCACACTGATTCACTATGAATGTAGGCCGCACCCCCTAGCGGCAGAAGCTCGTACTACATCCGGTTCGCCCTCTATTGACACTGTCTAGAAACTTTCCGATCGCACCTCGTATACCTGACCTCCCACCACCAATAGTGTTCTGAAATGGTGAATACGTGTCTTCTGTGTCTTTAACATTGCCTCTCAGTGATTTCTCGAGAGGTTTAAATCGGGGAAGTAAGTTGGAACGTAACAAAAGTTGCTGTTGTAGATTCTCTGTGTCCCAATGGTCACAAACGTCACGCGAATCGCATTAGATCGAAGCTTTATTCATTTATTGAGTTACGTTTAGTAATGACAAATTCCAAACTCAAGAGAAAAGTATATCTGGAAGAAATATCACTGCAATAAACAAAATGTCCACTTGTGCTTTGTTCGACCATGTTGTTGGCATAAGATTGAGAACGATATGCCCCAAAGATACGCCTAATTAATCGACAGGTACAAAATCTGTGTTTCAAGGGGATTATCAACGACGATCTCAGATACCAAATAATAACTCGTGTGCATATATCGAAGAATTGTAAAGTTAAAATCGTCTCTTGACGTGTCAGTCTCTGAAACATGAGATTTCAAGTTGTCACTGCGAATAATTTGACTGTTGCTGTCTTTAGGGACACACCTAAGAAATCTCAAACAGAGAATTTCTGAAGTAATTAATAACTTATCACAGGCCTCGCGTTATGGAAAGTATTATGAGCCTAGTTCATCAATCTTTGTGGACGAATCTGACGTTTGTAATTTTTAAAGAAATTATTTCGTTATAAATCTCCTCAGTAATGGCAAATACTTGTCTTTCAACTCATAATTACTTTTAATAAATCGATTGCTGTATATAAAAATTATCATTGAACGTTGCCCCACCCTGTACATATCTTCCATTCGTCCCGAACATATTTATCACCTTATTAATTATTTATGAAAAATATAAATTATAACCCTACTTCTCCATTTTAAGTACTAATATTATCCCTGTTCTGAAACACCCTCAGATCATTTTTCTACTTTAGGGTAGGAATTATAGGTCATTAAATAATCGCTTTGCATTGGAAATATAGAGATTATAACCATCTCAATGCCTACTTACTTTCCACCCACCCTGTAGATGCAAGGCCTGCAGCGCTCTGTAACTTCTGTACTAGATGTAACGTCGTTAAATTACCTAAGAAGCTATAAAGTACAGTTCTTAATGAGAAATTAATTTTATCCATTTCCGTTTCCACGTGAACCCAACCGCTGGTCATCTTCGTGAGCCAGTTGAATCCAATGCAAATACCGCCACATCATTTCTGTAATGTCAATTTTAAAGTCACCCACACCTCGTATTTATTTCTTACGTCTATCAGGCGTGCTATATATATATATATTCCTTACGCAAACTGTGAAAAGCTGAGAGCTTCGACTTTTCGTGATCACGTGACCGGTGTTAATCTTAATTACGACTCGTCTGATATCTTCGACCGCGTTCCCTAATCCACATTTTTGGTCTTTTTGCTGACAGGGGTTTGTGCTAATTTAATCGTCTTTATAAAACAACGCCAAGCTTTTCTGTATGAACGTGCGAAGCGAAATGTGTCTCGTGCTTTGTCAGAACCCTCCCTCCCTTCCCCTACCCACTCTTCCCTACCCCTACCCACTCTTCCTTTCCCCTCCCTTCCCCGCTGTAATCGGCTTGAAACCGCTGTGTATGAGCTCAAAACGCGTAGGGAAACAAGAAACAAGTGAACAGAAGAATATTGTGGTAAAATGTAGAAGTGGCGGGTGAGAGGGGGAGGGAGGGAGGGGAGGGGAGCTGCTTCAGTGAGGATAAACCTGTTTGAGCAGAATGCGTGGCATGAAGGACTTTACGCGAGTCTGATGTTACGTCAAGGCGACATCTAGCCTCAGACTGGACAGACAAGACTGGTTCTTGACAGAAACAGTTGAAGAACGGTCTTCACCGAACCTCTCGACAATTAAACAAGTTGTACTTAGGGGCTCTTTATATCACGTTAGTCCTGAAGATGAAGGCATTATATTACTCCGAAACAGTGTTATATACTAGAAGACCAATATCCACATAATCTTTAGTGATTATTATTATTTTATTACTACTATTTATTAAACTATGAAATATTTCAAATAAGAACACAAGAAATAAATTAATATTTTAGACTTATTTGACAGAATTGAAACATCATTTTGTCTCTTGGTATTTCCTCGGGGAAATAAAGTAGGTTATATTTATTTTAATCAATAAATAGGAGCTTAAATAATAGGAAGATAGAAACAATTGACAATCTGTACTATTCATTGTAAATTATATAGATTGTTACATCGACGAAGATAAGATGGATGGGACATGTAGAAAGCTCATGGAAAATGACAAATGGAGATAAAATTTTAATCCAAAAAAGCCTGAAGGAAAGAGGTCACTTGGAAAACCTAGGCGTAGATGGGATTATGTTTAACACAGGGTTGCATTTTATAAACGCTCACGAGTTATTTTCTCTGTGACGTTAAATTGCAAGATCCTGTTCATTTTATCCTGCACTCGTAACTGAATGACCCCGCAGCGATTATAAGAAACTGGGTGATGGGGGGTGGAATCTGCCGCTAAGCGGGGTGCATATACGAGGCGCGTCCTCAAAGTAAGTTTCCCACTCGTCCCACAGCTAGCAAACCTTATATTGCGCGAAGCGACTGTGCGTACGTGATAGAGCAATGACGTAGCATGGCGCTTGCACTAACGACACTTCCCGCGTTCTCACAGTAGCATCGTTGCAGCTGTTGAAGATGCAGGTTCTTATTCCAGCTCCCGCCGACTGTGAAGTGCGGTCAGTGATAACGCTAGGCCGCACACGGCTCGACGGACAGCAAGTCTCCTGCAGGAGTTAAGCTGGGAGGTGTTTAATCATTCACCCTACAGCCCGGACCTCGCTCCCAGTGATTTCCATCTTTTCCTACACCTCAAGAAATTCCTGTCCGGTCAGCGTCAGCGTTTTGAGAATGACAGAGAGGCGGAGATGGTTGTCACATAGTGGTTCCAATCCCAGGCGGCAGACTTCTACGACACAGGTATTCAAAAGTTGGTCCCACGGTATGACAAATGTCTCAATTCCGGTGGCGAATATGTTGAAAAATAGCTGGACACTTGCTGTATCTGTTGCAATAAATATTTCCATGAAATTGTGTTTTGTTTCTGTAAACGGCCCCAGGGAAACTTACTTTGTGGACGCGCCTCGTATTACAGTGACGAAATGTAATAAATAATCTCATCACCACAGAAGCCTAGGGAAATTGACTACAGAGTTTCCCTTAGTGATAGATAATGCAAGGAAAAGAGCACAATTAAGCAGAGACTTTAAAATTAGAGAGTGAATGAAAGATTCGCTTTCAACCCGAGGATTTTATCACACGTGGTATGTCTCATGGTGTCTTGTATTCTTGTCTGCTTGAATCCGACTCCTCCTTAGTTTCCCTTAACACAGAAAAGGGTCTCTTCGCTTGTATAAATTCATTAACTCACTCTATTAGGATCTGGCCCTGTGGCCTGTCTCAGCTCAAAATTAAGTTCTTGTAAAACGCTTTGTAGAATAGTTTAGAAGGTAGGTTGGACTGTCCCATCACAAGTTTCTTACAGATACAGGACAAACAGAGATAAACGTAGACAGACGTCCATGATATCTCATTGTTCACAGCCTGTAATTCTGCTTGAGACAAAGACACGAACGTCGCTTAGGGCGAGTGCCTCAGTCGACAAGCGAACATACCAAGCTACTGTTCCGTCCGGGCCGAATTGTAACGTTTCCTCAACATTTACGATACACTTTGAAAAAAAAAAAAAAGGAACCCTGACAGTCTTCACAGAATTACTAATCTCACATATAGATTCTCATCTCTGAGGGTACCGATCTCTGAGCCAAATTTTTTGGCACGAATAAAACAACAGTTGAGGCAACAAGGACCTCTGAAACGTCGGGAAACTTCTACCACACTACACGACGCAACGACCCAGAAGACAGCCATCTTCAGACTTACCACCGTGAAAACCTCAAATCCTTCATCCTTTAGGGATTTTGAAATTATCAAATCAAATTTTAAAATTAATCTCTCACTTATATATTCAGTGGCATTATTAGAAACTTTATTCCCTAAGGCTAGTCCTTTGTATATATTTTTTTTCATTAAATATTTTTCAAAGGTCAATGAATTATAGAAGGACGTGAATAATGTTATAATTTTTATAATATAGGAATGCAACCCTTCAGACAGTTCTGACCTCAGGCCGATACTCAAGAGGTCCTATATCACTACTTTATTCTTCTGAGACTCGTTTCTCTGATGAGTGTTTAACAGTTGCTAATGGCTCATTAAATCAGGAGTAATACAGCTCTACAAATAACGTTGTAACCTAGGATACCTGGAACTTGTCTTTACAGCAGTGTTCATAAATATCCCATCACACCATTTACAAATCATAACAGTTTAATAGCTAATAAGTCTTTTGAAAATGAGGCAAGGTTTAAGTGTAGGGCCACGGTCAGTAAAAGATCGAAATTTTATTCGTGTTGAGACTAAGAACACGTTAATTTATCGAAGATTTGTCATCATTCCGTGCTGAATATTTATTATTATTAATTTAGTGTTCTGTCTGAGGACAGGTCCATATGAACAGGATCCTTCCATCCTTTTCTCGGACTGGGACCTGTTCATATACGTTCTTGGCAGATGATCCAGAAGTGGTTTGCCATTGCCTTCTTCTGTGTGTGAATGGAGTAATTGTTGGGATGCCACGGAGGAAAACTCCGTGTTGCCTAGACCACGGCCTTGCCCAACACAAGTTATAAATTCGGGCACCGCCGGGAATCGAACCCGAGACCCCAGGATTACAAGGCCAGCGTTCTAACCGCTAGACCACCTCATCTTATTATTATTTAGTGTTCTGTCTGACGACAGGTCCATATGAACAGGATCCTTCCATCCTTTTCTCGGACTGGGACCTGTTCATATACGTTCTTGGCAGATGATCCAGAAGTGGTTTGCCATTGCCTTCTTCTGTGTGTGAATGGAGTAATTGTTGGGATGCCACGGAGGAAAACTCCGTGTTGCCTAGACCACGGCCTTGCCCAACACAAGTTATAAATTCGGGCACCGCCGGGAATCGAACCCGAGACCTCAGGATTACAAGGCCAGCGTTCTAACCGCTAGACCACCGTGGCTTCCTGAATATTTACTGTTCGCAAAAGAAAAATGTTATTCTATTCCTTTTATATCCATAACAAAACACAATAAGGATGATATTATTAAAAATAATCTGAGTAGAATCTCATTGGCGGAAGATAGCTTCGAATACGGTTTTTTGAACAGTGATAAACATTCGAATTTAATAATATTAAGAATTTTTTTTGTCCAGCTAAGGGACTATCAGTTTCTAAAGAACTACACAGCGCCCGGTTCACACATGAACGCATCCGATAACAATTTTTAAGCGGTCTCTGTTGTCGTTCCAGGTATTGGAGTCTCGTTGCGTGACCACAGATGGTTGGGGTTGCAGTCAACTTTTGTATCGGAAGGGAAAATCTGTCTTGGGCGGTGAAGGAGATGGTTTTCGAAGCTTCATGTCTTATATTTTACTTTTAAAGAGTTGTTTAGTTGCTATTAAGAGCAGATGTGGCAAGAAAAATATTTTCTCTTCTTATGATTTATTCACAAGTCACACGCAACAGACTTTATTATTTCTTGGTAACAAAAAAAAGTCTTTGTATTTTCTAGAGAAACTGAATTATCCAGTAAACAATTTTCGTGTTTAGTAATCTACATACAGAAATGAGGAGACGTGGAAATGTCTGCAGGGAATATTATTATTCCATCTATCCACCAATTTATAGGCTACTTACTTCTACTAAGTGCGATCGGAAAGTTTAAAGACTGCGCGTATAAAAACCCCGTACACTTATCTCAGGTATTAAATTCATCCATCACCCTCGAAGTAGTTCCCCTGGGAGTGAACACAACGATCCCAGCGCCGCTGCCAAGCCTGGAAGCATCCCTGGAAATCTTTCTTTGTCAGCCTGTCAAGCACCATCTGCGATTCTGCCTGAATCTCTTGCCAAAGACTCGCCCAAAACGGCTACGGAAACCTATGAAATGCTAAAGCAAGCATTTGGGGAGTCCGCAATGGGGAGTCCGCAAACTTTTGTGTGGCATTCACGTTTTAAAAATGGCCGAACCTCTGTCGATGATGACGAGCGTTCTGGACGACCATCTTCGAGCACAACGCCCGAAAATGTTACGAAGATTCGGCAGGCCATTCACGAAGATCGACGTCGTACCATCAACGACTTGTGCGACATTGTTGGGATAGGCTATGGGACCTGTCAGCTGATTCTAAAGGAAGAACTCCACATGCGACGCATCATGACAACGCGCCAGCGCACACCGCCCTCAAAGTTCGGCAGTTTTTGGCCTCAAACACCATGGCCGTCATCCCGCACCCTCCTTATTCGCCGTGTGACTTCTTCCTCTTTCCAAAGATGAAAATTCAGCTAAAGGGAAGGAGATTTGAGACGATAGAAGAGATTCAGGCAGAATCGCAGATGGTGCTTGACAGGCTGACAAAGAAAGATTTCCAGGGATGCTTCCAGGCTTGGCAGCGGCGCTGGGATCGTTGTGTTCACTCCCAGGGGAACTACTTCGAGGGTGATGGATGAATTTAATACCTGAGATAAGTGTACGGGTTTTTATAGGCGCAGTCTTGAAACTTTCCGATCGCACCTCGTATGTACCTGAGACAAACCTTGCCCCTGAGGTACATAATGGAGCAGCTATTTCCGAAATACATTTTGTTTTTAATACGTGTTACATGTATTATATAGTTTTATTGTGAGAGATGACTATATATTTTACGAAAGCGTCTTTCGAATGATGTATGAAGATCCTAAAATGACAGTTTTCTGAAGTTCCCTGATGTCGTGTTCGCCCGGGATGTTGGCCAAATATATTTTGAGTGACTTGGAGACATTTTCAGTTGCTCCTATAATTTTTATTATTATTATTATTTTGTACAAGAGAATGAACATCTGGATTACACAAATGGCGGGGAATTTCTTGATTATTTGAGTGACTCTCATGTTCTTTGGAGGGAATTTTATGAAAGGGTGAAACAGTTATGGCTTCCCAAATGATAGTGTGCACCCGTGTTATATGCCAGTAGGAACATTCCACCTCTAGTCTGGGTTGTGATGGTTATAATATGATATAGTATATGTAATATATATTTAAGTAGCATTAATTAATAATAAATTATTAACTAGCTTAAAGTCAATAACGTACCTCTAACCAGAATACAGTTAATTAGGCAAAACATTCTGCCTTAAAATGACATGTCCAAATTAAGTCTAACGCTCACCTAAGGCAAAATGTTCTACTGACACGCAACTGCGTTACGATGATAGTTTACACCCCATGTTTTTATCATCAGTTAATATTAAAGTATTATCATTTGTTTAAGATTAGTTTTAATATTATCCTGTTACTCAAGGAGTTTCTCCTCTCCGGGGGTTTCTTATTAAAATACAGAAAACATTTCCCACTTCTCACGCCTTCTACATTTTCGTTCTGACTCATTTCTCTGATGATATTTAGCGGATAGTGTCAATTCCTGAAGTTCCTAATTGTCAATTTCCCACGCCCTATAGAAATAATAAAGTTTCATTTTACAGTTGTAAATTATAGGTATAATACAAAACCCCCACAACGGTTTCTCAGTTTTAAATGTCCTTTCTATGTTGAAGGCATCTAGAGGTCGCGCGAGAAGTGGTGTCACCTGCGCAAAGGACTGATTTTGGTCGTGTGAGATGGACTCGTCCAAAGCACGCGCTAGAGGGGTGTAACCTTCAGTTGTTTTGTAGCTCTAGTTGTGTTTAGTTCGGTGCGTCACCGCAGCTGAGGCCGTGCAATCCCCACTACTACTGAACTCCCCTCTCCCGGCTTACACATCGCGCATTTAGGAGCCACTACAACTCGCATGATTACTTTGGTTGAAGGTCAACCTCTGGCGGAGAAAACTGGAATTATTTTCGCCCTACGTGCATTTCCTTCTTTGTTCCTTTACTTGCGTGTTTCTGTTACAGTAGTGCTTTTAGCAATCAGTCTGCATTATGCATATGGTGTATTCTCTTTTGTTACCGATGAGTTTCTTTCTTGAATTTTAAAAGGTTTTTATTTTGCGTTTGTTTCAGGTAAAAACAATGGACTGTCAGATCTGCTTGCAGTAAGTACAGCAGAGACATCTGTTACCTTTCAGTCAAATTATTATCGATTCCCACAGTGACTCGTGGCAACACAAATGTTTTGTTTATCGCCTTCAGCTGTTCGTCACACTTCGCGCTGTAGTGATTATCAGTGATTGCTGAATACAGTAAGCCTGTTAAGGATAACCTGAAGAAAATGGTCTCATTAAGAGGTTACTACAGTGTCTTCGCACTGAACCCAATGCACATTCTCAATTTAAGTTTTTATGGCTACAAATTACGTGCTAAACACTTCAAATTACGAAGATAGATTATATTTATCATTACTTTGATATCAGAAACCATCTGTCTGAGCAGACAAACATTCTATGATATTTTTAGTCTACTCCCCCCCCCCCCCAGATGTATTCTGTTGTTTCTGATGTAAAAGTTGTCAGATAGGAAAGTGTAATTCATTTATAAACGCACATAAAATATGCCCATGCGACTGTTTTATTAATACGTACCAATATCATGACAAACAACGCAAATTATTACTCCTCGATTTGCTTGCTTTCTTGTTATTACAAAACAATTTCAAGTTTATTAAATACTTCTTAATCAACTCGACTGTCTTTCGTTTAGCAACTACAAAGTCACAAAATGTCTGTGGTGATCGCGTGTTAGTAAGAATAAACAGCGAATAGAATGTCACGTGATTGCAGATATAACTGTCTATTAGAACGCTGTCCACAAGTGAATTTTCCCAACACCTGTATTTATCAATCACAGCTCAATAATTCGCATTGTCGCCATATTTGTGGAGTGTAATTCACGTAAAATATTTTATGCAATATTTACAGAGGTATGTTTAACCACACAAAGCTTCAAATATCTAATTGCAATCAGTTATAGGACTTTTACATTACTAACATAACCTAAAAATAGAATGTACATTTCGCGAATTCTCCATGTTACTATTTTCCATGTGTACCAACACAAGAATAATGTTGACACAGTTTATTTTAATTTTTCGCAATATAATATACAGATGTACAAGTATTACGAATTTATTTTGTTTATTTCAACTCCAGAATTTCACACGAACAATCCAGTTGATACTAAATTATTAGAAGAACGCAGAAGGGCGTGGTCTTTACACAATATTAGCAAGAAACATGCCAGTTGTACGAATGTTTACAATGTAACAACGGACATATAATGATAGGTCTGTGTCTCGTTCCCTATCTTACGAAATTCTCTAAACTGAAAGTATTAAATCACTGTTCTGTACAGCCAGAATATTTTCTTGTCAAAAAAAGTTTACGTCAAGAGTTCCACAATGACCAACCAACCCTCAGTTATACAGTCATCAATGACGTGTGTTCATTTTCTTGAATGTTCTTTGTAATTCTGAGACGTTATGGGTCCTAACGACTCATCACAATCAACACAGATACTAAAGTTTTGACTTAATGACTTGGTAAGATGGCGGTCTTCTGGGATAGACGTTTACGGACGTTTTCGAAACCTCTTCAAGTCTTTTCATGTTTAGTAACAATTCTTTCTTTATTATAGGTAACCAGTGCCCTTTGATTGGTGAGATAATATATTCGATATTGGGTTCGACTAATCGATCTACCATAGTCTCAATCGATATGTGATGAATCGTGGTATTTCTCTCTCACACACAAAACTCCATTACTCGTTTGTGTAAAATTTTAAGTATTTTACCCACAATCTTTCATCCAACTAACAAACCCGGAATATCCACTCGCCTTATTCCTTATTCTGTAAATCGGTTATTGTAGTTTTGTGTGCGCCAAACAGCCATTAGCATTTCTGTCCTGCTTAAATTCCCTCTTCTCCGAAGTACCACTCTTCACTGTATACTTAATCTTCGTTTTCGTCACAGAATTCGCTTCCACAGTTTATATATCCCGTTGCTTAACAGAGATCGTAACACCTTCATACAAATCGTACCCAGAAAGCCACCTTAGGTCTCGTCTCCTTCACATCATTGGCGAATTCCGTTGTTTTCTTTTGGCATAATTCAATTTCATTGGCAGGCAATGACGTACAGCCTGATCCAAAATTCGTACATTACAGTTCAATATACGAAATAATTTTTATACAGATTTACATTTGAATTGCGTTCGCCTGTCGTTTAGGTCTATATATGTGTGTGTAAAAGTCGGATTTTGGCCCTTAAAGAATGTGCTGAGGTCAGTAATTGATTTAAAATGTTAAGACGTACCTCAAGGCTCTGGAATATTTCGTTTTGAGGATAATCATTTATGTAACAAGCTTGATACCTCAGGGAGATTTTTTTTTATAAAATTTATGGGATAATATTAAAATGGACAATGATGTGGAATGAATTCGTCTGGCTCAGGAGACGTTCCACTTATTTTGAAGATTGTTTCTAAACCTTTTGTTTTCATAAAGACATGGGAATCTGTTGACCATCTGAGCGACTTCAAGCTTCTCATGTCTCAGCCTGTCGTATACCCGATTCAAGACCTTCTGGCTTGACTTTAAAATTACAAAATTCTGACTTCAGGATACAAAATGAAATGTCACTGACCGCAGAGACTTTAAATCCCGGGTTCTGACAACACAGACGAAATTAAACGGTTTCAAGATATGCAGGACAACAGTTAATACGTTGAATAAACAGTGGCGGACAGCCGAAAAGGGTCGGACTTCCACCAGGATGATTCGAAATCAACCTAAAAAAATTTATGAGAGGATTGTGAGGTTTTGACAGTGGTTATTTCAAAAAACCAAAAGGACATTGTCCATTGTGTGAGGTGTACGACATCCACGACTTAGCGGGAATCTTCAGGTAATTGACTGTCGTTATACTCACATTTTTTTAGAAGTCTCTTATATTTTCTTACTCAGCCTACGTATTAGAAATTATTGTGGTTTGTCACTGAAGATTTCGATATGTTAAGGTCCAAATTCTTATTTAATCTTCTACATTTGTCAGTTACTGGAATACAGTTGGACAGAGCATCGATTTTTTTGTAGACTTCACGAAAATGTATGATCCCATCATTGAATTGGGCACGCGCATAGAAATAAATACAAAAATATGTTTAGAATCAATATCTATGCTTTGTACGAGGTGCGATCGGAAAGTTTCAGACTGTGTCAATAGAGGGCGAACCGGATGTAGTACGAGCTTCTGCCGCTAGGGGGTGCGGCCTACATTCATAGTGAATCAGTGTGCCAGCCGGCATCATCGAATTAGCATTTGTTTCTTAGTTACGGGCGTTTTGGTAGTACATTACACCGACCCTCCTGCGATTTCGGAATGGCGTGTGCATCAAATTTTGCCAAAGACTCGCCAAAACGGCTACGGAAACCTATGAAATGCTAAAGCAAGCATTTGGGGAGTCCGCAATGGGTCGTGCACAAACTTTTGTGTGGCATTCACGTTTTAAAAATGGCCGAACCTCTGTCGATGATGACGAGCGTTCTGGACGACCATCTTCGAGCACAACGCCCGAAAATGTTACGAAGATTGACGTCGTACCATCAACGACTTGTGCGACATTGTTGGGATAGGCTATGGGACCTGTCAGCTGATTCTAAAGGAAGAACTCCACATGCGACGCATCCTGTCTGAGGACCAGAAGCAGAATCGACTTCTCGTTTGTCAGGAGCTCAAAGATCTTGCAAGAACCGACCCCAACTTCCTTTCTAAGCTCCGTGTGACTTCTTCCTCTTCCCAAAGATGAAAATTCAGCTAAAGGGAATGAGATTTGAGACGATAGAAGAGATTCAGGCAGAATCGCAGATGGTGCTTGACAGGCTGACAAAGAAAGATTTCCAGGGATGCTTCCAGGCTTGGCAGCGGCGCTGGGATCGTTGTGTTTACTCCCAGGGGAACTACTTCGAGGGTGATGGATGAATTTAATACCTGAGATAAGTGTACGGGTTTTTATACGCGCAGTCTTGAAACTTTCCGATCGCACCTCGTATATGCAGGCGTCTGTTTTGATGCAAGACGAGATATTGTCACTATTATGCTTAGCGTCGGTTTTAGAACACGCCATTGGGTACGAACCAAGATAATGAGGAGATACCGATTCTGGATGGGACACATCGGCTTCCTACAGGCGCTGAAGACTTTGCTGAAGAAACAAAATGTCTCATGTGTTAGTAAGGAGATTGATTTAGAAATGAAAAAGCTAGTTACTTGGTCGTGTTTCGCTACATAAATGAGGACGTAGATGATTTAAGGTCCTTTCTTGGGTGACCATCTGATAAAAAAACGTACTCATCACGCTGACAAGTACCGTCATCAAAAGTTCTAACTTGTGAGAAGACAGCTTTTGTAATTAGGTAAATTTCCTTTTCGCTTTGACTGTACGTTAGCCATTCCATCTGTATTAGTTTTACTACGTACAGTTTCTTGCAAGCCCTGTTTTAATGACGGCATTAGCCTTAATGATGCACACAATAAATGTTACCATTAAACATCTCACAACTTTACTATGTGCCTACTATAGACATTCGCTATCAAAAAATGTTAACGAAGTCAGAATGGAAGATGGAGCGGATGTCTTGAGATTCCAGTATGCTTCTCTCTCTGAAGCAATTATCTTCCTACTACCATGAAGAGATTTTAAATGGACATTGTCTTCACTCTCTCCCCGGCCACAGAGCGGTCGCCCCTCGCCGCTGGTGGAAGGTCGTTCATTGCCAGAGAACCTTCCTCCTACCTTCAGCTTGAAAGAGGCGCGGAAACCAGCTCAATTCGATCTGCATGCTTTTGGCTGGCAAGACTGACCTCAGGTAGCGTTCAACGAACTGCGGTCCGTCTGAGCCGATGTATCATTCCACTGGGACAGAGGTTTGTTTACATCGCATCGTTAAACCACGTTATCGTCAGTGGGATCTATCTTGTATCGTTCTTCAAACTCCATTGTGCAGAGAAGCTTCTAAGCAACGCCCTCGTATTCCAGACCCCCAGAAGTTCATTACCCTTCGCTGTAGTCTTACACAAGATGAACCCAGTTCGCATCTCTGCAATTCTTTATACGTATTGCCCATTATAGCGGTTAGAACGCTGGCCTTGTAATCCTGGGGTCTCGGGTTCGATTCCCGGCGGTGCCCGAATTCATAACTTGTGTTGGGCAAGGCCGTGGTCTAGGCAACACGGAGTTTTCCTCCGTGGCATCCCAACAATTACTCCATTCACACACAGAAGAAGGCAATGGCAAACCACTTCTGGATCATCTGCCAAGTACGTATATGAACAGGTCCCAGTCCGAGAAAAGGATGGAAGGATCCTGTTCATATGAACCTGTCGTCAGACAGAACACTAAATAATAATAAGATGAGGTGATCTAGCGGTTAGAACGCTGGCCTTGTAATCCTGGGGTCTCGGGTTCGATTCCCGGCGGTGCCCGAATTTATAACTTGTGTTGGGCAAGACCGTGGTCTAGGCAACACGGAGTTTTCCTCCGTGGCATCCCAACAATTACTCCATTCACACACAGAAGAAGGCAATGGCAAACCACTTCTGGATCATCTGCCAAGAACGTATATGAACAGGTCCCAGTCCGAGAAAAGGATGGAAGGATCCTGTTCATATGGACCTGTCGTCAGACAGAACACTAAATAAATAATAATAAATTGCCCATTAATGTAGAAAACCTAGTGAAAAATAATAGACTGTGTCTGACAAAACGTCCAATCGCTAGACGCGATCTCTTTCCTATGTAATCGGCCTGACTTTCAACGCGTTTGGTCCACAAGGTCCCTGATTTCAATCAGTACATCCTTTCAGTTAGGTTTCAAGACATTTTAAACTGATTATTCTCGATAATGACGCTGTTTCATCGACTTTGATCCTTCGGTTGTCCCGGATACGATGATAGATATAATAATATTTCAGCCGATACAACTCCATCCACAGACTCTGAATTGGTATTCTTCATAAATTGAAGAAGTTTTTTACATCCTGTAATCAGAAATCGTTATTCCACTTTATTGCGTTCTGCGAAAGAAGCAGCCATGTTTAACATTTCACTGTGTTGTTGTGATTCCAAAATCAACACGGAATAAATTAATACAAGTTGGTTTTAGAGTTTAGTATTCTACTCATGTGGGTGGTTTACACTAGTGGTATTCAACCTGGGGTACGTGTACCCCCAGGGGTACGCGAAGCTATCTTAGGGGATACGTAAAATTTAAAAAATATATATATTATTTTATGATAAACACTGAATAATCAGTAATGTAATTTATTTAATTTATTTTAGATGTAGATTATATACTATGTATAACTTGAATTATACACCAACAACTTTGGGGGTACAAAGTTGAAGAGAAATTATATCCGGGGGTACGCGAAGACATCTTAGGGGGTACGTGAAATTTAAAAAAATTATTTTATGATAAACACTGAATAATCAGTAATGTAATTTATTTAACTAATTTTAGATGTAGATTATATACTATGTATAACTTGAATTATACACCAACAACTTTGGGGGGTACAAAGTTGAAGAGAAATTATATCTGGGGGTACGCGAACATAAAAGGTTGAATACCACTGGTTTACACTATTTTTGAAGAACCTGTTGCCTTAATCTCTAGGGAAGACGTTAATTTTGTTTATGTAGTTTCAGTGATGCCAAAACAACCCCTTATAATTGATACTTTGTCTTTTCTGTACCCCGTTTTGAGCGCATTTCTGATTTGACAGAGAGACGCCATATTGATTCTGTGGTTCTCTCGTCTGAACGTTTATGTTTTCATAATGATTCCCTTGTGTTCGAAAGCGGACGTGCTGTTTCTACGTTGTGCATGAAAGTTATTAATTGCCTCTTGAATTCTACAACCGTGTTTACCCGTTAGTGGTTTACGAGTGAGTTTGAGGGGCCCTTACAGATTACCAGTGTTGTCAGTACAAACCGAACAAAAGATCGAAGGCAGACGTGGGCTAAACGCCATTTGATTTGAAGCAGCGACGCTCATGTGATCTGTCAAAGTCTGCCTTCGACATTGTGAATGTGATGGACTGCACATCACATTCAGTTCATTGAATTTAATTGTGTAAGCAATAACCTTCTTGAGTGTTCAACCGTACGAATTACACATTTTGAATATCGTAAAAAAAGTAAAGCTGTCCCACTGCACGCCATATTACCGCTTAGGGGGAGAGATGATTTTGCTCCTAATCATTCTCGATCTCGCCACTAGATGGGGTGAGTAGTCAGATTCACGCCCCGGCCTCGCTTAACCCCCGGGAAAGGACCCTGGAGGCTGGGTGGGCCCTAGAGCCGGTCTGGACTCAGATGCCAGAGGAAAAATCCTCTACCCCCGTCGGGGATCGAACCCCGGTCGTCCAGTCTATAGTTAATCACTATACTGACTGAGCTGTCCTGAAACATTTTGAGTAGTTCGCCTTTTTAGATAAGAGACAACTTGAGAGAGCTAGGCATGGCTGTGAGGATAATATTAAATTAGATTTTAATGAGATAAGAGTGTGACATTGTGAGCGGATTAAAGTGGCTCAGGATATGATCTAGCAGCGGGCTCGTCTAAAGCGTATTTGATGAAACTTCGGCTTCCATAAAGACGAGGAATATATTAATAATCTCGGCGACTAAAACATTTTCTCTGCATGGATTAGTTAATGAGGAAACACAAGGTAATCTAACGTGGAGGACCGTGGCAAACAGGTGACCGTCTCGCTGTGTATGTGGAAGTATATATATATTCAAAAGGTTAGGGCCAAACTGAAGGAGCGTATAGAGCAGTGGTATTCAACCTGGGGTACGCGAAGACATCTTATGGGGTACGTGAAATTTAAAAAAATATATATTATTTTATGATAAACACTGAATAATCAGTAATGTAATTTATTTAATTTATTTTAGATGTAGATTATATACTATGTATAACTTGAATTATACACCAACAATTTTGGGGGTACAAAGTTGAAGAGAAATTATATCTGGGGGTACGCGAAGACATCTTATGGGGTACGTGAAATTTAAAAAAATATATATTATTTTATGATAAACACTGAATAATCAGTAATGTAATTTATTTAATTTATTTTAGATATAGATTATATACTATGTATAACTTGAATTATACACCAACAATTTTGGGGGTACAAAGTTGAAGAGAAATTATATCTGGGGGTACGCGAAGACATCTTAGGGTGTACGTGAAATTTAAAAAAATATATATTATTTTATGATAAACACTGAATAATCAGTAATGTAATTTATTTAATTTATTTTAGATGTAGATTATATACTACGTATAACTTGAATTATACACCAACGACTTTGGGGGTACAAAGTTGAAGAGAAATTATATCTGGGGGTACGCGAAGACATCTTAAGGGGTACGTAAAATTTTAAAAAAATATTATTTTATGATAAACACTGAATAATCAGTAATGTAATTTATTTCTTTAGTTTAGATGTAGATTATATACTATGTATAACTTGAATTATGCACCAACAAATTTGGGGGGTACAAAGTTGAAGAGAAATTATATCTGGGGGTACGCGAAGACATCTTAAGGGGTACGTAAAATTTTAAAAAAATATTATTTTATGATAAACACTGAATAATCAGTAATGTAATTTATTTCTTTAGTTTAGATGTAGATTATATACTATGTATAACTTGAATTATGCACCAACAAATTTGGGGGTTACAAAGTAGAAGAGAAATTATATCTGGGGGTACACGAAGACATCTTTGGGGGTACGTGAAATTTAAAAAATATATTATTTTATGATAAACACTGAATAATCAGTAATGTAATTTATTTAATTTATTTTAGATGTAGATTATATACTATGTATAACTTGAATTATACACCAACAATTTTGGGGGTACAAAGTTGAAGAGAAATTATATCTGGGGGTACGCGAAGACATCTTAAGGGGTACGTAAAATTTTAAAAAAATATTATTTTATGATAAACACTGAATAATCAGTAATGTAATTTATTTCTTTAGTTTAGATGTAGATTATATACTATGTATAACTTGAATTATGCACCAACAAATTTGGGGGGTACAAAGTTGAAGAGAAATTATATCTGGGAGTACGCGAACAAAAAACGTTGAATTCCACTGGCCTAGAGGGACTCAGAGAGAACAACTTTCGAATAGGAATCCATGTCCTCCGAAGTTATCCTGAATCAGTCGAGGTCATTGAAGGTAGGAAAGTCTAATAACATACCGCTGAAATAATCTATTCATATCAGATTCTACAGAGGCCCCTGGGCTGTTTACAATACGTTTGTGAGTTGATAGTGACTGGTGTCTTGCTGTCTTTGTAGTCTCGTCTTGGTTATTTGCGAGCGCAGAGGCTCCTGGTTTGTAAGATTGCTAATGTAATCCTTGTTTACATTAATAAAAAAATAAAATTAACCTAGTAGGAGAATAGGTTATTTCAGCGGTATGTTATCAGACGTCCCTATCTTCAATGACGTCGACTGATTCAGGATAACTTCGGAGGACATGGATTCCTATTAGAAACTTGTTCTCTCTGAGTCCCTCTATACGCTTCTTCAGTTTGGCCCTAACCTTTTGAATCACCCTGTATATATATATATATATAGTCTTCGTGGTCCGTTGTGAGATGTCCCTTTTCGCTGGTTCATGACCTCCCCTACATTCTTCACCCGTTAGACTCGTATGTCACGTGACGTAAGAGGTGAAACGTAAGTTTATTCGACCTTGACCCATTTAACTAATTGTTTCGCTGTTTTTTTCCAGGGTTTTTCAATTCGCCGTTTGTAATTTGTACTCATTGGACAATACTAAATTTCTCCTCTTGATGGTAACGTGACAATTGACATGTTAATTAGTAACATTTGTGGTAGTGTAATATAATATTATAAAATACATGTTAAAGTGTATTAGAAACAGTAATATATAAAATCAAAAATTTTAAAAAAAATTATACCAGCGACATCGTAACATTTTTATCACTTGTGATAAATGTCAGGTTTATAAGTTTTGGGCCAATTGCAGAATTTTCAAAAAAAAAAAAATCTTGTTCAAAAGTCGTGCCTGTGCAGGTCACTTCGTCTCATCGTACTTTCGATTTCCTTCCGTCTGTCAGAGCAACATGGCGGCTGCCTTCTTGCTCACTGAGGATTGTTAACTTTCTCTGACGTAGGTTCAAATATTTTCGCGATTCGTTTTTGTCTTCCATACCAACGTAACAAAACAGCATACAGCTACCGGCAACCTTTGATTTCTGTCGTCTCTGTTTAATCCTTGTGTTTTCAGAGAGATATTTAAGCGATATATTGTGAACTGATTGGCAATTAGCAGCTTCATAACGTTAAACACGAAATATATTTTCACAAACGTTGATTTTTAATCAGTTGACACTGTTGATGTTAGTCGACGTTTTTCTTTAGACGTGGTTAGTGTTTTTTTCGTGTTGTGTTATACTCTAGACCAGTAGAATTCAACCTTTTTTGTTCGCGTACCCCCCAGATATAATTTGTCTTCAACTTTGTACCCCCCAAATTTGTTGGTGTATAATTCAAGTTATACATAGTATATAATCTACATCTAAAATAAATTAAATAAATTACATTACTTATTATTCAATGGTTATCATAAAATATTTTTTTTTAAATTTCACGTACACCCTAAGATGTATTCGCGTACCCCCGGGGGTACGCGTACCCCAGGTTGGATACCACTGCTCTAGACTAAATTAAAATAAATATTTTATTGAAGTTTTGCGTGCTTTATGTGTCCACTACTTCAAAATTATCCATGTTCTGCGCAGTTTGGAACAAACAAAAATATCTCATTGTAAATATCGAGAAGGAGTAACTTTGTTTCCGAAATATAACAAATCCAATAATATCACCTAGATCGAGTACAGACATTTTTTCTTCACATAGAATATATTATCAGATACACGTATTTTCTTTTAATTTTATGAAATATTATTTTTTTTTTTGAAAATCACTCTTCTAGTTCGAAATGACAAAATAGCAAATGAAAAGTTTTTAACAGATGCATTGGATTGATCTGAGTTCGGTTTTACGTTGCGTCCGCCTTACCAATTGGTTAGAAGACAACCGTTAAGGGTGTGATGGAAAAGGAAAAATACCTGCCCCTACAGGGAATCGAACCCCGTTAGTCAATTCCTTACCCAGTACCTTTACTCACACACGAAAAGTGAGAAACTCCACCAAATTGTCTTCTCTGAGATATTAAAAAAGTCTAGCCTTAAAGACTTATCAGTTAATGTCTTCTTAAATCTTGAGTCTTCATGTCTGCTGTTTCACGACGTCTTCACTGTTTAATCTTCTTTATAGTTGCAGCTTATTTTTAGCGTATTTAAAATGTTGCGTGTTGCATGACTTTAGGGTAAGCAAATTCTGGTTGAACAAATAAATTTAAGTCTTTCTGAGGTACCTACGAAATCGGAATTAAAAATAAAAAACCAATAAAAAATAATTACATTAAAACTAATAAAATGGAAGTATAAACGTTTAAAACTTTGTCGTCATTTCCCGTTGTTGTTGCTTGTTTGAAGTTTTAATCAATAGATCAGGTACTTCATAAACGAATTATAAAGTTTTTATGCTTTCACAAATCAGCTTAATCAAGTTTTGAAACAGATATTTAATGAAAACCAAAAAAACTAATACAGTGATATTCCAGGGAATCCTAACCATGTTTATTTTTGACAGAAATCATACTTCGAGAACATTAAAAAAATGCATATTAATCCAGACGTGTGTTCAGAGGACTGGTTCGTGTTTACACATCTTCATATTATTTCATTAAACACAAATTTGTCACATTCAGTTCGATATTCTAGATTTTTACATTCGTTTTCATTTCTGAATGTATTTCGGACAATTTTACTGTAACAGACCACTATTCGAACTAGGCGTAGATGGAAATATAATATTTAAAATTTATCTTAAATACTGTGTGTGAAGGAGTTGGAGTTCGCCCCTCTCAGGATAAAGTAAATACGAGCTTTTGTGAACACGGTGATGAACATTCAAGTTTTATTGTAGGCGAAGAACTTGTTGACAGATAACTAATTGCTTGTTTCCAAGACTTCGCCGTGCCGAGATGAATCTAGATCAACGTCCCTGTCAATGAATACCCTACGTCTTTTGGTACCCCAATGTCAGGTATCATCTTGAGGCCCTCAACTGGAGCCTGTCATGAGGAAGATAAATCCAGCCCACACTAACACCTTCCAGCATCATTTATACACCATTGTCTAGCAATTGGTTCATTACCGACTAAAATATTATATGCATTTCCTGTTATCCTATAAACGCTAATTTACATTTCATTATTCTTGATTTGTCCCCCATAAAAATATTTCGTGAGTCTCCTTAATGTATTTTCTTATAAAAAAATATATAACGTTATATTTTACTCTGTCAGTAATGGCAGTATTGACACTTTCCTTCGATAGTATTGTTTATACACACGTCGGAAAGTTGGTTCAGAAGTTCGTGGCTGATCGATCAAATCGTAGAATAATTCTTTTAAATTAACCCTCTATATTATCTTCATCACGATATGAAGTTAGTTATTTATTATTTTACTTTAAACTTTAAAATGTATAATTTTGGTTTAATTAATTTCCGTATCGTTAAAATTCTAAACTTACGACTTCAAGAATTTTTGAGTTGGTTGCCTCGTAATTGTCTTGCGTCTATAAACAGCCTGATTCAGAAGATACTTAAAAATTTAAAATCGGCCCATAAAGGTGTGCACCGGGTGTTGGTTGGGAAGTCTGAGGGGAAGAGACCGCTGGGGAGACCTAGATGTAGATGGGAGGATAATCTCAGGCGGGATCTATGGGAGATAGGAGTTGAAGGAGACTGGATTTTGTTGGCCCAGGACAGGGTCCGGTGGAGGGCTTTGGTTAATTCGGTGATGAACCTTTGGGTTCCGTAAGCCATCTGGTTGGTTGGGTCCACTATTTGGGAAGCCTGAGGGGAAGAGACCACTGGGGAGACCTAGACGTAGATGGGAGGATAATCTCAGGCGGGATCTATGGGAGATAGGAGTTGAAGGAGACTGGATTTTGTTAGCCCAGGACAGGGTCCGGTGGAGGGCTTTGGTTAATTCGGTGATGAACCTTCGGGTTCCGTAAGCCATCTGGGAAAGCGAGGGGAGTATTCTAGGCGTTTTTCGCGATCTCTAGACTGGAATTCGTTTACCAGCTGAGTCTTGTACGGAAAAGAAAAATGCAAGTCCAGATTCCGTGTAGACGTTCGCGTGTTAAAATTTCCGCGAAATTCTTTCTGCTTCAATGAAATTGAGAAATTGTTTGTGAAGTAACTGTTCAACATTTGTTGCACGCTTCTGCTCTGTATAGCGGTTAAAAATAATTTTCCAGACCTCTACCATATTTCTGAAAAGTAAAAATATAAAGATCTAATGAATAAATGAATGCAGGTACTTAAAACTCGTTTGAAAATTCCTAACCTTTAAACCGAACAATTAAAAAATCAATATCAGGACAATTATGTTTTGACATAATAAAATATCACAGACTTACAGACATACATAGGAAATAGATTATTTTTATTTATAGTTTATTTAACGACACTTTTTCAGAGCCCAGACTAGTGAATAAAGAATGGGAAAGGATGTGGAAGGAAGCGATCGTGGACTAATTTATTTTGCCTGCAGGAAGGCAAAAAATATGTTGATGAGATGATAAAGTTGCGTCATATTGTGATAAATATATATTTGTTTAAATCTTGTCAGTCTAATCACAATAAAATTCCTATTAAATGTTAAAATATTACTATAATTAACATTTAAATATTTAAAATATTTAAATGTTAATTATGGTAATATTTTAATATTTAATAGGAATTTTATTGTGATTAGACTGACAAGATTTAAACAAATAAATATGTTGATGTTCAAGATTCTTAGATGGTACAGACTTTATTAGTTAAAATAAGAGTATCTGAAATAACATTATAATATTTAATATTTTTACAAAATTCACATCAGAAAATGAGGAAAATAAAAAATATATTATTTAATAAAAGGTATACTTAAAAGCGAAGGTATAATTTATAACAAATATAGTAATAAATAATTATTCATGGAATCCAAGGGAGTAAAAACAGGCTTTGTTTTGATGTTTGACATTAGATAACATATCTCTCGCGTTATAAAAATAAAATAAATGATCATTTTAAAAAAATGGAATAAAACAATATCAGTATCAAAATAACAGACTAGTGTAACATAAATTTTAAAAAAAACAAATAATTACTGAAGTGGAGACCAGAAAATTAATGAATTTAGTAAAATTTTACATTGGCCTATTTCGATAATTAAGTAAGATCAGAACAAAAATATTTATAAACAGTTTCAGTCAGTGACGAAAAATATTCGGGGGGAAAATTAGACCTCGTAAACTGGCCTGTAATATAATCAGTTTTGACAGGGTATTTTTTTTTGGGGGGGGGGGGTCAGTAGTCACAGTTAAAGATAGAACATGGTTATGATTTGAAACACAAAAATAAAAAATCAAACATTTGCAGAATAAATTACATAATTTTAATACTCACCATAAATACGGAAAAACAAGATGGCGCTATTTAAATGCGAAAGATCACGAATTCATAAGAAACGTTTTTGCACAGGCTTATAACGTACGATTTTAACATAAAAGTGAAAGTTTTTATAAAGTAGAACGTACCTTCACGGTCTAGTGGTTAGAACTTTTTCTACGTGTTTCAGAGGTCCCTGATTGAAACCTCGGCCACGAAACAGACCATTGTGAATGAGTCTTTCGTGGTTTCCCTCAGTATCTACAATAAAATTCCCCACAAGTAAAAATAAACAACAGATACATAAAATCTTGCAGTTTCTGATTTGAAAAAAAACATTTGTTACAAACCGAAGTTCCTATTCTAAAAGCAGATAAATTAGTACACAACTGCTGAGATTAATAATTATTGTAATAAATTATGAGAGGATTCGAATCAGATGCTTTGTATGTTTGTGGACACCACATTAGAAAAGGAAATTTATGTCAAAGTTTATTCCAAGTGATGTTTTTTTTCAAGTTACGTAGTGGCTAGCTCTCAAACGTCACGTTACGTCATTGCTATAAGCTGACGTCACAATGCTCGCGAAATTGGAGTACAGAATGCGCGCGCATATCAGCTATATTTCCCCCTTTTTTTAACTTTTTGTTGGGATGGGAAAAAGTCTTTTGTGTGAACTTATGCGGTGAGATCGGTAAAGCTACGGTTGAGGGGAAAGGGGGGAGTTGTAGTCCGGTTTAGTTCACCGCTAGAGAGCTAGGGGCGCTAGTAGCAGCTTCCTGGCGCGGCGCGGAGCGTTGAGCTGATGGTGTGTGCAGTTTGGCTGACGGCTGGCTCTTTGATGGAGGACGTTGTCACAACAGATTGCGTCAGAGAAAGTTCTGTGATGTGCCTTAATACAATCGTAATTCGTTTAATTTTATCATCTGACATTGTTAGTGTTACAGAGACTGGTATCAAACGGGAAACGCTGCTCAGGTGATGAGGAGCATATTAAGAATAACAAAATATTTCCAGCAATAATAGACGATAATTTCCTTTGTACGGTATGTGTAACAATGCATGATAACATAAATATTTTTCAGGCTGCGTGTATAAAGACTATTAGAAGAAGTTTGACTGGTAATTAATGGTTCGGTGACGTAATTAAAAAACGAAGTCAAGATAATATGCATGTATGCGTGTGGTTGTGTTGTGGAAAATAGTTTCAAAAGTTTGGTTTCGCGGTTTTTGCTTTGTATATGTTGTTTTATTCTTTAATCTAACCTTACATTATCATATTATAAATCTGTCATATGTTGCTGGCTTTAAAACTTCCACGTAGTCAGTGCTACACCATAACCTTACATTGAAGAAGCTCCTTATGGGAATATACGTGCTGGTAATAGGTCCATAATAGGAAGTCTATGATAAAAGGAGTGTACAGTGTGAGAAGTCGTTCGGAATTGTTTAAAAAGTGACTTGTACAAAACAGGAACAATAAATAAGTGAAAATAGAGAGGGCAGGGAGGCCGAGTGTTGGATTATTGGATTATTCGTGTGGCAGAGGATACGTGCTTTCGTTGGAATGAAGTTCAGTTCATTGCAGTAGGAGATTACAAGAATCAGGTAAGCTTACATGGATTTATCTTTGTAACCTTTCGAATTCCTGAGAAGTTAAGTGAAATTAGAAAGTTGTATTCTGTTTATATATTTTTTTTATTCCATATTTTGTTTTAAATTTGCTTGGCGACCGTTGAAATGAAACTCTCAAGTTACATAACCTTAAAATTGAAGGAATTTATTTGACCAGTTGAGCGACTGTCAGCTTCTCAAGGAGGGGACTGCTCTTACAGTTAGTTAAATAAGGTTTTTATTCTAACAGAGCAGTCTTTCAACCCTGATTAACCTAACAAGTGACGCTGTTGGACTGATTTTCTGTAGCTGCAGAGGTCGTTAATAGAATTCATATTTATTTCCAGACTAAAGCGTCTTATTTGTACTCGAAATTCAATCTGTCTGCCCTACGTGAGGAAGTCAGAGAAGTTCATAGTTTGAGGAACAGAAGGCAACTTTCTGAGAATAGAACTTATTTAATATCTGATGCTTGTAATTCGAGAAGCCTAGGCTTTGTTTTCAATATAGAGTTTTCTTAGCAGCTTTGCTCAAGCGTGTGACCTTTATACGGGACGATCCTTGTTCGAATCTCGCCCGTACACCGACCAGATCTTACATGATTTTCCTCATTCCCCTCCAGGCGTATAACAGTACCAAGAGAAGACTAAGTAGGCCTCGGCCACTTCCTTGCCAATAATTTCAAGCTCGACTTTAAATAACCTGTTTTATAAGTATCACGTGATAGCCTGTGTTCTGTGTGTGTGTGTCCAGGTGCATGCTTCCTAATAATGAAAACTGTTTTTTTACGTATTCACCTCTCTCGCCCGCCACAGAGTAGGAACACCTTTGAGGGTGTTTTATAACAAGAAACACTCGTTGGCCACCCCTGTGGTTATTGTAATAATCTAGCAAACAAAAGGTCTCGAGTTTAAACCATCCGTCGTCAGGATTATTAAAAATAAAATGTGTACGGTGTTGATAAATCGTGTCGTTATGGCAACCGATATGGTGAATCAGTAGAACTGTCAACAATCAAAATGTCTTTTAAATCAGAAATTACATTGTTACCTTATAAACAGAAGAATGACCAACACAGTGATATCATGTGATCTTACCGGTAACGTAGAACGACGAATCGGAACGTTTTCGAGGCTTCTGTTGTGGTTTTGTTTGTAAAAAAACAGCGCGTAGTTATTTTCTCATTCCAGACGTGTTTTTGAAACCATGCGACTTCTAGTGAATTCCTACGGACCGGTTGATGGCTCCCTCAACAGCTGTGTCCGAGCGTTAGCTCGCGTTAATTTCTTTTGAAGAAAATGTTAAGCCAGTTTCTGTTACGTCGTGCGCGCTGCATTCCCTGCCCATCTCATCCAACCATTTTTTGGTTACCGTAATATTTACGGAAACGTACAGATTCCTCGTGCGTCCAAACATTCTTCCAAAAACCGTCATTTCGTGTAATATTGAGACGCCATGTTTCACATTCACGTAACAAAAACAAAACAAACACGAATAGTCGTAATTTTTAATTCACTTCTTTGTTATTATTGTTCAGAAATATTTTGATTTTTGCCATATTTTCGAGGGATTTATTAGACTACGGCGTCGTTATATTATGATATGTGTTATTTCTTTTGCATTACTATTATTTTTAACGATCTCAAGTGACCCATTGTTAGATATAAATGTTAGGTTATAGTCAACACTGACAAAATAGGACAGTGATATCTTGTGTATAACTTTGGTACCATTGTTGAATTACATCGTTGGTAGTTTTCTGTGATGAATTACAGATATTCATAGCATCCTTCATTGAAGCATACGCCATTTAACAGGCCAGTATTTCCTTTCAATGTTACGATACGCGAAATATGTTTGTGAATTATTGCCCCACGCCACCGTAAGATGTCAGGGCGGGCGGACTGCTTTACCCAACGTTACATGTTAGCAGTGAGCTTGGATTTAGCATTTTATACAGACTGGGGTTTTGTTTTAAAATCAGTAAAAGTTCGTTTTGGGAAAAGTGGCTATATAAATAAACATTTACACAACGAAAACGGGTGGGGGGGGGGGGAAATGTGTTTACTTTTATACTTTCTTATTTATTAGGAATAGAGAGTTCGTTCATTTCTGTAGTTTACTGGACACAGTACCGAGTGGTTGTTCTCAGTTTGGTAGTTACGTAAGTAAAATTTAATCGGCGTCAGTCTGTTTACGTAATATTACAGGCTCATTACATGGTCCCGTTACGACACGTCTCCAAACCTTGAACATAATTTCCGTATGGTTTGTATCGAATGGACGTTTAAAAGTTTTTACACTTGACATCTCTCTCTCATTTGAGAAATTTATGCATTATTGCGAGCCTTAATACGAATTGAAAAGTTTGCATAGCGGGGACTAATATATATTTGAGAGGCCTGAAAGTGAATGAAAGGGGAAGGGAAGGGGGGATCTTCAAATAGTTAAAATGGTAGACATTTAGTGTAGTTGATGATGTTTTTATGCGTAGTTACCAACATTTCGACGAAATATATCGTCTGTAGCCCTGAAGAGTAAGGCGGTGTGTTCTTCCGAAACGCTGGCATCTACCGACGAGTTTAGTTTCGATATTCGATACCGAGTTTAATCGAAATTGGTCCGTATTTTTTTTAAGGCAGTTTTACTCGCGGACGGACACGACGAAAATGATTAATGGTGTTAGAAAAATGTTCTGCTTTGCGTGTCTGATACTTCGAGACCCATTTCTCCCAATATCGTTTTAATGAAGTTTCCTCAGCTGTTAATTATATTGAATTTCAGTGTTGTATAAATTTCTGCCGGTGTTGCCACATCGTCGAGCGAACTGCACAATTAGAAAGAACGCAGGACGTAGACAGTGTTGCCACTTGTAACAATTATCGTGGCAGTCGACATTTTACTGAGCCTTGGGATAAAGACGGACGAAGATTCAAGCTCATACATCAGCATTTTCACCTTTTATACGCTTTGAAACTTGAAAGAGAGATACGTGACTACATTTTTTTATTTATTCTTGTGAAGACAAAGCGAGTGTTGGGGATTTTCACTGTGCATCAACGTAACTAATCGCCCTAGAATGGTTCATCACGATGCTAGCTCACACCTGCATGACATATTGCCAAGTTACACGGGCAACTTCCCCCCCCCCTCCCTCCACGTGTTCCTTTACCTCATCATAACTCAGCAGTAATGGAACAAGCCGGAACGTGTTACAGGAAAAAATAAACTAGTTTAAAGGAAGCCCCTATCAGACAATATCACGCTCTGTATTTATATTTATACGTAAAATACATTAACAATCCTGAAATACATGAAAATAGACTCAAACGAACTTCTAACCTCTAAAATTTTTAATATTTTCCTATGTATATCGTCACTGTAACTTTATAAAAGAATATTCGTAATAAACTTCATAAACCAATAGATTCTGGGCGGGAAAAATCGCGGGAATTTTCTTTAGGAAAACACAAACTAATTTCTGGGAGTAACTCGTGAAAACACCGACGTCTTTAACTTCAGTCTGTAGACCTAGAGGGCCTGCAAAGAACTTTACATTAACAACTGCGTAATTAAGAGTTAATTTTTAAAATACTTAACTTGTTACGCTACTTTATAATAAAGAATTACCATATACAAACAAGTACAGGAATTATTTACTGGAGTGGGGTATTACGTGATATAAATAAATCTGCGACGAAGCAGGGAAGTCCTCACAACTCTATCTTACCTATTTTTTTAATCAGCGTGTTTGATACATAGTCACTGTCTTCTTAACCACATATACTGGCAGTCCTGATGCCTGGAAAAACCCCATATCTTGTACTGTACCGACGTGACATCACTGCTTCGAAAGAGTCGCTTTCCTATTCATTACCCATAATGCACCGTTGCCAACTCCGTAGCGATTTTACTACGTAAAAGTTGTATCCCATGATTTGGCATTGAATAAATGTACATGATTTAAGGGTTTTTTGAGTCTACACGACGCCCAAAACTCAGAATAACATAATCACTACTCTCACCGCCATGAAAACATCAAACTTATAAAGACTCGCCAAGCCCGACTTTAGTACACTAGTTGTGGCGCTGCTGTCGTCCTCACTTTATAAGTACGAAAGCTGCCATATTGGTTTTTTGCATGGACGCACTCGTAAACGTTATAACAAATTTAGTAATAATTATATATTAAATCTTGTCCGTCTAATAATAAATTATTTTTATTATTAGATTTTAATAAAAATGCACGCTAGCATAATGTATGAAAATTGTATTTGAATTATTTATCATTTTGAAGCTTTATATAATTATATACACGTGAGGATGGTTCTTTTAGGAACTGAAACATGTCGTGAAACATGAAAAATGATGGTCTAATGTAAATCGAATATTTCGATAAAGAACATCATTTAATATTTTAAATATTTTAAATGTTAATTATTGTAATATTTTAATGTTTAATAAGAATTTATTGTGATTAGACGGACAAGAATTTAATATATACTTATTATATCACAATATGACGCAAATTTACCATTTTAGTAATAATTGTTGAAAACGAAAATTACAAGGAGGCACACTATCGGGGGTTTATTAGAGTTTTCCGCAATAATTGAGTTGATAACTATCTGCTTGCAATATGGACGGCAGGGGTTCGATTCTCAGTTTGTTCTAATCGACATTTTTGTAATTGGTATGGAGGCTGAAGGAATCTAATTTAATTCAGAACTATGAATTTTCGTTATTCCTTTATTAATAGTGGAGATAGTGAGGACAGATTTGGAGAAATTCTAACTGCGTGTTTTCTGAAACTGTCAAGTTGTTTCGACGTTTTACTGCTAATACATTTTGTTATGTTATGTTTCAGCCGACAGGGATTATCTCTTTCTCGAATGTGAATAAAGGAAAAAAAAAATGAAAAGAATTAAAAATATATTTTTCTAGCGTCCAATATCATTATTGACGTGGCGATAAAAAAAATTAATGACAATCGGAATGCATCCCCGGTCGCCAACAACGTAGGCGACAACATTACCGGCTGAGCTATTGCTGACGACGTAATTACCGAACAGCGACGAAAGTTTGAAATATAATTTTTTTTTTCAATGAAAGGGTGGACTATCCACACATAATATTTATTGACGAAGAAGTCACTGGACGATCGAAAACCGGGGCCCGAATCGGTTATTTTCAATTGACTGGGTTCCCTTGTCTCAGAACACGCGCAAAATCTGTCTACTGTACCTTTCCAGTCTTGTCGAAGAGCGGTTATATCAAAACTAGAATTTAAAAGGAAGAATTCTCTCAAAGGAATTTTTATATAACCGTCAAATGGGACAAGTTATTTAATCACGTTGTGGGAAGTTCAGGTGTTATATAACGTGACGTATTTATTATCATTTAGTGTTCTGTCTGACGACAGGTCCATATGAACAGGATCCTTCCATCCTTTTCTCGGACTGGGACCTGTTCATATACGTTCTTGGCAGATGATCCAGAAGTGGTTTGCCATTGCCTTCTTCTGTGTGTGAATGGAGTAATTGTTGGGATGCCACGGAGGAAAACTCCGTGTTGCCTAGACCACGGCCTTGCCCAACACAAGTTATAAATTCGGGCACCGCCGGGAATCGAACCCGAGACCCCAGGATTACAAGGCCAGCGTTCTAACCGCTAGGCCACCGTGGCTTAACATGACGTACAGCACATAAAATACGAAGATGGCTCTGAGATACCAAGTGATAAGCCCTCAGCTCAGTTTGACTTTTTAACTGTGCAATTGTCCCTTGGCATCAAGAGAGGACAATTAAAATGAACTTCACATTACACGAATACTGTGATATGTATTTGAACCTCGGTGCTTTTGGTAATCGGCGTTCGTTGCAGCCAGAGCTTGTGGAGAAATGTATCTAGCACGCAGACATCCAGACAGTAATTTAGTTCGCCGGCTCGACAAGAGAGGGTGAAGGATTCTCGAACGTCACGCTGTCTTTAGATTCGACAGCGCATGCGCCCCCATCGCGATGGTGCGCATGCGCGTGGTATCATGACCTGCGAGATCGCCTGAACTTAAACCCCCTAGAGCGTGAAGCTCATTTTTTGTGTCCAGGTCGAATGTGTAGGACGCGTTAACACGTCAGTAAACACCGTCGTATTGCGGTACTCAGGTACACTGACTAATTTATAAACTTTAATAATAATTAAACGCTGTTAAATAATATAACAAGTCGTTAATCATACGTCCAGTGCGTTATATATTGCGAGCTAGTGGTGTCCTGTTGCTTTATTTTCGTTTCTGCGCGATGGAAAGTGTGTTTAGTGCCGCGTGGAACAACAACACCACCTTCTCAGGCGCTGAAGCCGTGTTGAGACACTCGTTACTTCTCGGGTCCCTTCGCTGTCATCTGTTCTCTCTTTGCCCCAACGACGACTTGAAAGGCAAGGCAAGACAGCTGTGCGAAAGAGAATCCGAGCACAGAGTAAAATAGACGTCAGATGCAGTCCTGTCGGAGTGATTTATATAAATTCGGTGTAATGTCGTCATCCATTACAACGTTATTAACCTTTAAAGGTTTTACATTATTCACTCATTTATGCCTGTCTGTTGCAATGTCAGGCCGGGGATAGTTTAATCAGCGTTAGCCGAGTTTGATTCCCGCCATCAGCGAAGGACACATCATGAACGTGTTCTGTTTGCCCTTCCTATCACACGTCAACAGAGGGTAATCCTCAACCTTCACATCGTTGCCATGATTATCAGCGAACACAGATGTCATCGCCCGTGTTTCCATCTGTCAGTGATCGTATGAACTGTTTTGGATCACGTCCGTCCGAAGACTGATGACGTCATCGCCCGTGGCACCATCTATGAATGATCATGCGAACGTATTCGTGCTAATGTTTAATCTCAATATATTTCATTGAGTTATGTCGTCATTGTAATGTCAGAAATATGTAATTATGAGGGAATGGTGTGCGTTAGTCTGTTACTGTATCACGTCTTTAAATTAGAACGATTATTGTGTGAGTATATTTGAGGAGTAATGATGGCAAATAGAATGTTGCTGGCGTTATTGATTGATAATCTTTTTTTTGAGGAGGTAACGTTAAAAAGAAATTTGTGGCGTAAATTTCGTCTAAGGGTCGTCTCGTTCGATCGTTTGTTCAGCTTCAGACTCCGCCCATATCCAGTGGGAGCAGTGGTTGAAAAACCTTAGCACGAAATCTAGTTCCGAAATGAATGCCTGGAGCTTTTCCTCCTTTAGGTTAAACACAGACACGACTTTTGTGTCTACCTTCATCCTTTCTTTGAAAGCAGTAATGAATTTGTAACATCTGAACTAAGTAACAGGCTCAGTTGTGTTGATCCGCATTGTCCGGAAGGAACCTATTTGACGCGTGCGTAGAACAAGACATGTAGGGCAGAGACAACTTGGGGGGAACTCACGCGTAGATTGCAGCACGATATTAAAATGAACCTTGGAGAAACAGTTTATGAAGTCTTTGAAATGGATTTAACTGGCTCAGGTAGAACATTTTTGACCAGCTCCGGGAAATTTGGGCTGCTTAACAATTCAAGCAAAGGTGTGTCAGATATCTCAACAAGTTGTTGGGTAACGTATGATCTGATTGCAATAACAAACCAAGATTAGTAGTAGTATTTTTATACAAATTGCAGTGGTGTGAGAAATAATTTTCCTTGGCGAACCGACGCGAAGTGGTGAATGTGGCCTCAGGTCTGGGAATGGTTGATTGTTCCTGTTCTAAAGTTATAGAGCTTGCAATCTTATTTTTTCCCCACTACACTTATCTGCCTTCCCCTCTTGCGCAAGCGTGAGACCAACATGAAATAGTAAGACTGTATTAGGTGGTCAGGGAAGAAGAATTCAGGTTATGGAAAGTGCTTCAGTTTACACATACTTCTGCGACTGTGCGTACTTGGCGATCGTCCAGCTGCTGCCAGTTTCGTGCTGTGTGTTCATTTCTTATTGTCGTGCTTACTGAAATTTTGTATGTTAACTTTAGCTTACATTACTCCAGGAGTCACAAGGTCACAAACACGGCGTTGGTATCATTACAAAACAGTCCTGTTTTCATGGACAGTTTATGAACCGGAAACTTTTAAGGACACAATATGCAAACCTCTGACTTTAGTTGTTGTTTTTTTTTAACAGTTTGCTGTTTTTAACTTCGTTGAAAATATAAGGTTCCTAGCGTCGTAGACTTTTAACTTTCGATGACATTTTGAGGGAATATTAATACGGTACTTTGAAGTCCCTTGTAACTGTGTAAAATTGGTCTTTAATTGTGAAATCATAAAAAATGTTTTTGCGTGTATTAAATGAACCCGAAGAACTTGTGTTTAGCGTGCTCGCCGCTGGACCCAAGGTTCGCGGGTTCGATCCCGGCCGAGGTCAATGGATTTTTAAGGGTGGTAAAAATCCATAGGACGATTTCCTTCGTAGATTTACGGCATGTAAAAGAACCTTACGAGATGTTTCGTAAGCAAAATTCAGCGGCCATTTCTCACACAAGTCTCTCCTGATTCACTACTAGATGGCTCTGGCAGTCAAATGAGGATTGAGTAGAAATTGTGCAGTCATTGAGCATCTGTGGACATTATAAATCCATGAATACATAGTGTTTGCATCGTGTGGAATTATACAGGGATACAGAAAGTTTCCACTGGACAGTAAAGGTCAGTTTGTGAAAGCCTTAATCGAAAGGTCTTCGGTCATTATAGGCTGACTGTTAGTCTACCGTAGACTACGCAATCTTGGCCTTGCTACCAGGCTTCGTACATCCACCAGCTACTCGTTGGAATTGCAGATGGCAACCGCCGATAACAGAGCCATCTTGCATGTGCCATCGGAACTATATGACTGATAATACGTGCTTTTGATTTATGGAGTCCTATCTCGTACTTACATCACTGATTCTTAATTTCAGTAGTTGGTTCTTGTAAATTACATGTTCGAACCATTTCACAAATAAACATGTTGATGTATCAGGCCTTAGTGACGTCATGATTAAATTAAAGACTGTGATGAAATACTAAAGCCTATTCTCAGGATTACTGATTGCTGCTATGAAACTAATTATATATTTTACTAGTTTTAATTATAATATAATTTAAAATAATGTTTAAATGCAGACACAATCTACACCAAATTATTTACTTTTTTAAATGTTAAATTGTCTATTAGACCGGTCTAAGGTGTATGATAGAGTGTGCAGAAATTCGGTTGTCGCGATGTTATTTTCTGATATCGTACGTAGTACGACACGAATATCAAGTCATTACTCGAGAAGGCTGTGGAAATAGGCAGCCATGACGCATCTATAAAAAGTTATCCTTTGAAAATTTTTGCAGAGTTCAGATTTTTTGGGAGCGATGTTAAAAAATCATAATGTATTCACGAGTAAACTAAGATGAGACGAAATTCTGGGAAATCTTAATATTTTATGTTGCCGTGTTCCTTCTAAAAAAACATAGATTGAAAAAAACAAATCAATAGGTAATATTATCTGGTGTTTTGTACGGGCACAAGACCTGGTCTCTTACGTTGATATGTATTCTTTACCAATATAGTGTAATTGCGTCATATTGTGAATATTCTAACAATTATTTATTTTAATCCGTCTTATCACAATATTTAAAATTTCTTATAATTAAGATAATAAAATATCATTGATGTTCCATATCGATTGATCGATTTACAACAAGACAACACCTCGCCCAAAATTGAAAAACAAATGGCATGAAACATCACCAAATGGAATCATATTTGAGTTTTAAGTTCGTAAATATTTTACACCTGATGATAGTTTTATAAAAACTGAAACATGTTGTGTAAAAGATGTTCCAAAATGTAAATCGATCAATCGATATGGAACATCAATGATATTTTATTATCTTAATTATAAGAAATTTTAAATATTGTGATAAGACGGATTGAAATAAATAATTCTTTACCAAGTTTTGAGCAAATCAAAATTGATGGCATGGCCAGAGCGTGTAGTACGTATGTTTGAGATTAATTCATACGTTGGGTGGATCTTGACAGGAATCAGTGATCCTGGTTTCAAATTTCGAAGCTTTATTGCAAAATTTGTTCAGTGGCCATACAAAAACGCGTAATTCTGTGACAATTCGCTCGCCACGGGTCATGACAGAGAAGTGCGGACTTAATCAGCTTTATAGCGTGTCCCGTGAGAGGTGTTGGCAGACGCCAGAAAGCTGTGGAGACGAGCTGACCTAATTCCCAGCCAGCTAGACACCCCCCTCCATTCCTCCTGCCACACACCTCCCCTCCCCCCCCCCCTCAGCCGTCTACGTCACTCTCTGCCGTGGAGTTTAACTTCAGCTCGAGAGGTACTGTGTATGAATGAATAATTAATTAGATATTCTCTCGGCATCTAGCCTTACACAAGAATTATGAGATACCACTGTCAAGATTAACAACTAAGCTGATGTCTTGTAACCTTTTTTTTTAACACCTCGTGGTAATTATATGTACCACCTCGATTAAACAGTCAATAAATCTTAATTCTGGATACGAAAAAGTTGAAATTACTCTAGCGAATTGAAATGTGTTTAATATTTGCTATTCAGAACTGCGTGAAATAGGGAGATGCTTTATCACCGTTGCTTTTTGACGTAAATACGTGTATATTGAAGGGTCATTCGGCAAGAAAGTGTAACGAAAAAGGGAAAGGAAAAAGTGTAACCTGGTTACCTAGGAAACGTTACATTACATTTCGTTACATTTATTTATTTAGTGTTCTGTCTGACGACAGGTCCATATGAACAGGATCCTTCCATCCTTTTCTCGGACTGGGACCTGTTCATATACGTTCTTGGCAGATGATCCAGAAGTGGTTTGCCATTGCCTTCTTCTGTGTGTGAATGGAGTAATTGTTGGGATGCCACGGAGGAAAACTCCGTGTTGCCTAGACCACGGCCTTGCCCAACACAAGTTATAAATTCGAACCCGAGACCCCAGGATTACAAGGCCAGCGTTCTAACCGCTAGACCACCGTGGCTTCTTACACTCTCACGAAATGGCGTCTGTGACGAAACAGTGGGTAGAGGAATCCACCGCGCATGCGCTAACGGATCGTTTCGATGATGCGCGGGAGGTATGCTCAAACGGCACTTACTCTCCTAATACGTCTCGTAATTGCTAGAGTACGTTTTCAGACCCAGTTATCTTACTCATGTGTGATGTAATTCTGTATCCACTGATACAGTAACCGTCATCAAGGTCATAGGAAAATCATAAAGCCACTGTAGACAGGTCAGAACTCCCAGAGTGCCAAAAGGTAGCAACGCTGTTCTGGCGTGACGATTACTTTAACAACTCAGAATGTATAGAACGCAAATATTGACACAACTGCCCTTTTGTTGGATTTATAAAAAACACCGAACTAACTCACCAAATCCATGAGAACAGACTTTAGAAACTAACAGTTGCTCAGCTAGTCAAACAAATCCCTGGCTTTTATTTTGGAACCAGAAGGTTTATTGTCGTAGTTTACGAGATCGCTCCTCCAATCCAAATGAATCCAGTTCACAGCCTTTAATCCCCCCCCCCCTCCATGTTTAAGACAGAAGCATCAGATGATTTGCCCTCTTTTCTGCTCTATTTATCTCGATAATATCTGGCGAAGAGGACACATTTAAACTTGTGTCTAGCGGTTAGAACGCTGGCCCTGTAATCCTGGGGTCTCGGGTTCGATTCCCGGCGGTGCCCGAATTTATAACTTGTGTTGGGCAAGGCCGTGGTCTAGGCAACACGGAGTTTTCCTCCGTGGCATGCCAACAATTACTCCATTCACACACAGAAGAAGGCAATGGCAAACCACTTCTGGATCATCTGCCAAGAACGTATATGAACAGGTCCCAGTCCGAGAAAAGGATGGAAGGATCCTGTTCATATGGACCTGTCGTCAGACAGAACACTAAATAAATATAAATAATAAGTGTTTCAGACGTAATCATTAAAGACGTCATTACCTCGATATGCCTCACCACAGCTGCTAATGAATTAGGTTCGCTCGGTGGCCATGTTGTTCTTTCGCATTCACGAGTAAAATTATCGTATGAATAACTATAAATATCAATTAAAGGACACATATAAATTGGCTTTGGTCGTGCTCTGATCCGCGAAAATTTCGATTGGATACCCTCCAGTAAAGATTGAAATTTCTTTTAATCATTTCTGTAATGCTCCTGGAACATTCTTCGGATATCGACTGTCTTGTCGGCCATTTCCACATGTAGTGTCGAGAGGCAAAGAATCCACTGAGCGTGTTGCTAAGGCAAAACGGGATTTAAAAGTACGCCCCTGGAATATTAACATTATAATGGTGTGCTACATTCTTTACGATATGCTGTGTCGTAGTAAATTCTGTAGAACTGCCTACTAGTACCTTCCACTGCCACTAGATCTCTCTCGCTCTCTGTGTTTGTCCCTCCCCTCCCACCCACCGCGGACAATCACATCAAGTCACGTACAAACATTTATCAACTCCATCAGACGTAAAAATCTTACAGAAATTGGCGGAGTTCAGTGAGAAGTATTTTTTATTTACGTCAGAAGACAATTAGTAGGAAAATAAATATGGATGGATTAAGAAAGGAACCATATGGAAAACCAGCAAAGGCAGCCATATTTACTACAGACAGGAATTAGAATTGAAAATAAACCCAGAATCCTACTTAAAAATATTTCGGAAGAAAATCTTTTTGGATTTTTAAACTCACGGTTGGAAAAATTAACAGTTTTTGATAAGAACGTGTCTCAAGAATATAATAAAATGTACGTTAACAAGAGAAATCATATAAAATATTTGAAGATTTTTAACAAAGATAAACACAATTTCAAAATGTTGAATAGGAGAATTTTGATTAAAAGTAGTTTTTAGATAACGTAAATGATTACTATGCAGATAAAATTGCATTAGAATAGTTACTGATATCACAGAAGCAGGAATAGGAGGAGGGGGAAATGCGATAGATATCGGCGTGACCAATCAAATAGCTCCTTTAAGTTATCAACATAATCAACATTGATAAAACCAAAATTATATCGTTCACACGTAAAACCAACAGCATCCATTTTAATTACATTGTTAGTGGATTTTTAATCTTGCGTACTAATTGTATAAATGATCTTGGTGTTTTGTTAGACAGTAAACTGTATTTTCACTGTCATGTAAATTGTGTTCATTCCCAGGCACTAAGGACCTTTGGGCTTATTCGTTTTATTACTTATAATTTTTCCTCTCTAGACAGCCTTGTTGTTTTATATAATGCTTTAATTAGGTCAAAGCTTGAGTATGCTTCGGTTTTATGGAACAATCTTACATAGACAGACTCTAATAAATTAGAAAATATTCAAAGGAAATTTGCCAGTTTATGCAATTACCGAATTTTTCCAGTTTAATATCCCCCGCAAATATGAACTGATCCTATCTACTTTAAATTTTAGAACACTTTATTCCAGACGACGATATCTCGATGCGTTATTTCTTATTAATGTATTTAAGGGCAAAATAAATTGCCATTCCATTATGGACGCTGTTGGTTTACGTGTGCCGGCGAGGCAAATAAGAGAATTTTCTACTTTTAGTGTGAACAGTGCGCTAAGATATAGTCCTTCAGCGAGGTGCGTCATCACTGTTAATGACGTATGTAAATATTTGGACGTATTTAGCATAAACATTGTCTCCCTTGAGCGAACGTTCTCAACAAGGGAAATGATCTAGCTAGGTTATCTGTCTTTTTATATTTTTTAAAGTTTTACAATTATATTAGTGTTCCCTAGGTGGATTATTTGTTTTTATTTATATTTCTTCATTTTTTGCTCTGTGTTAATATTGTTTCTATTTTGGGTTTGCCTGTACTTGGCAGTTATATTTAATACTGTACATGTATAAGTTTAGTTAATCTGTTTGTGTAATATTTTTCATTATTATTTCACTATTATTTGTATGTACGAGGGTCGCTCATTAAATAATGCCCCACATTTTTTTTCTCAGCCAATAATGAAGATAGAAAAGTGTACTTTTACATGCTTGAGATTTGATGTTTCTCGCGTTCGTGTACGGAGTTTCAAATGATTCCAACCAATGGCGGAGCTGTAGTGAACTGTTAAAATGGCGTCTGTGAACGACTCTCGTTACAAGCAACGAGCTGTAATTGAATTCTTTTTTGCTGAAAAAGAAACTGTGGTGAACATTCATAAATGTTTGTGTGCTGTGTATGGAAGCTGTGCAGTCGATAGGAGCACCGTTGGTCGCTGGGCTAAGAGAGTTAAAGCTTCAGGAAGTGAAGAAACCGAGCTCCATGATCTGCCGCGCTCTGGGCGTCCTGCCACAGCCACCACTCCAGACATGTTGAACCGCGCGGATGCCATTATTCGTGAGGATCGGCGCGTCACAACTCGACAATTGGCCCAACAGCTTTCAGTCAGCAATGGAAGTGTAATTGCAATTATCCGGGCTCTTGCATATTCGAAGGTGTGCGCAAGATGGGTTCCACGAAGTCTCACAGCAGACCACAGGATTCAAAGGAAAACAATTTCTTCTGAATTGTTGGAAGCGTTTTGATGCTGAGGGATCATTACAGGTGACGAAACCTGGATACACCACTTTGAGCCGGAGACAAAAAGGCAGTCAATGGAGTGGCATCACCCTCAATCACCGAGAAAGAAGAAATTCAAGACAACTCCCTCCGCCGGAAAAGTCATGATGACTGTCTTTTGGGACAGTGATGGGTTCATTCTTGTGGATGTAATGCCAAGAGGTGCGAGACGCGTACATCGGGACCCTGAAACCCTCAAGAAGCGTTTCCGACGAGCTCGGCCTCACAAGCATCCAGCAGAAATTTTGCTCCTGCACGACAATGCACGCCCTCACACAAGTCCGAGAACCCGGGAAGAAATCACCAAATTGGGTTGGACGGTGCTACCCCATCCACCCTACAGTCCAGATCTGGCACCCTCCGACTTCCATCTCTTTGGGCCACTTAAAGATGCTATCCGCGGAACAAGATTTGAAGATGACGAGAGCGTGATTCAAGCAGTGAGGACATGGCTACGTTCACAGGACAAGAGCTGGTACCGGCAAGGCATGCACGCACTTGTTCCACGATGGCGTAAAGCCGTACAAGTTGATGGGGACTATGTGGAAAAATAGTATGTGTAAGGGAAACATTGATTTATATTGTCACTAAATTTCAGCCATCTTGAATAAATATATTCTGAGGAAAAAAATGTGGGGCATTACTTAATGAGCGACCCTCGTATTATCAGTGTTTGCCTGTTACTGGCTTCTTGCTGTTGGCAAACACGTAAATAAATTAATTGAATTGAATTGAATTGAATTGAATTGAAAATCGTTAATACTGCTAGAATTCTCAGAAAGGGGATTTTCATTATCGATTACGTGCGTTTTCACAATTGGTACATTTAATGAAGAAATCCAGGTCACGTGTTGCATTTACAAGGCCTTTGATATTTTTTCAACAATAAACGTAGTAAGAATTATATATTATTTATATTATATATTTATTATTATATATTATTTATTACCATCTCATGTAGTAAGAATTATAAATACAGGCACTGGAACAGTGGATCGAAGTTATGTAAGTGGAGATCACTAGTTTTGTTGAGTCAGGTTCGGTTTGATCAGGTTAAGACACGTTGGATTAGATTAAGTAAAGTTAGTTTTGGATTTAACTAAGGCAGTGTAGGTTCCTAGTGGCAAGCCCGTGTTAATATGACAATGCAACCTTCTGGAAATTGGGAGGTTGACCTCTTACGAACTTCTCAAGAAGAGCTTTGCTCTATGGACGTCGTTTCTTTAAACTGCTCAATATTTTCCTGTATGAAGTATCTGTGTAACAAGCTCGGAAAGTGTATTTCAGACCGAAATATACAAGAATAACTTCACACTTTATTTTACAACGCACATTGAAGTCTTAAATTCGACTTATCCTAAAAAATTAAATATACGAGGTGCGATTGGAAAGTTTCCAGACTGCGCGTATAAAAACCCGTACACTTATCTCAGGTATTAAATTCATCCATCACCCTAGAAGTAGTTCCCCTGGGAGTGAACACAACGATCCCAGCGCCGCTGCCAAGCCTGGAAATCTTTCTTTGTCAGCCTGTCAAGCACCATAATTAACCAACCAGATGGCTTACGGAACCCGAAGGTTCATCACCGAATTAACCAAAGCCCTCCACCGGACCCTGTCCTGGGCCAACAAAATCCAGTCTCCTTTAACTCCTATCTCCCATAGATCCCGCCTGAGATTATCCTCCATCTACGTCTAGGTCTCCCCAGAGGTCTCTTCCCCTCAGGCTCCCCAAATAGTGGACCCAACCAACCAGATGGCTTAAGGAACCCGAAGGTTCATCACCGAATTAACCAAAGCCCTCCACCTGACCCTGTCCTGGGCCAACAAAATCCAGTCTCCTTCAACTCCTATCTCCCATAGATCCCGCCTGAGATTATCCTCCCATCTACGTCTAGGTCTCCCCAGAGGTCTCTTCCCCTCAGGCTTCCCAACCGATACGTTCTTCCCATAATAGTAAGAATGTATAATGGCAGTTTGTCATTATTTGATATTGTTAAGGAATTATGGGCCTTATGGGACAATATGTTTGTTCTTATAACTGTTGCCACGGTAATACTATAACAGTGATGGAACTCGAGGATGCTGGTATGTGATTTTGGGCCTTTCGGAATTATATTTTAATTTTTAATGACACAACATGATTTAATTTTAATTTGTGTGTGCTGCTTTGTGGAAAAAATGCGCGAAGGAGAATTCATCTCGTCAATCCGTGGATTTCTATGTGCATTTCTATACAACGCAGTAAACGAAATATTCTCGTATTAAAGCATCTCATATTTTGAAATTAAGGAGGTGTAAGTTATGATTTTAAATTTTTACATATCGCGTTGTTACATTTTTTCAATACAAATGTATTTTTAAGTACGTGTGGACAATTTTCTAGTAATTAATAAATTCTGTGAATCTCATAAAGTATGAAGTTTAATCTATAATGCTTTGAAGTGGAAACGGTTTTATGGAATATGAATATGTGTGCGTGCGTGAATTGTGTGGCCCAGCTCTTTTGACTGTGAGAGTGTCTGACGTCAATAACCACCGTTGCTAAGCAACAAGCAGCTCCATAATGAAACTGTGGAAGCCAAAAATGTGTTATTTGTTTTGGCTTGTGATGAAGATGGACCATTTTGTTTGTCACGTTTTTGAATCGAGCGATCGATTATTTAGTATCGTGACATTACAGACGTGTAAATTTAAAAATGAAAGTGTGGGAAAGGACTTAATCTATTAAACTCATTTTAAAAGAGCTGTTCGTCATTAGAATCTCGCAGTAATTACGCGTCACTCCTTGAGTACGTATGGACGAGTGGCTTTTGTTTGTGGTCTCTAGGATTCTCAACCTCGCCGCTAGATGGCAAGAGGTAATTCGTTATTACCAACATCACAACTTCCGTTTGATGTTGGTAACACGCCGACCGTGTCTGAATTTTTGCTGTTAGTGGATAATTTAAAGGAGAAGGACCCCATATAAGAAGCCATTTCACTCGGAAATTTCCGTCAGACCAGTTTAGAACAGGAATCTTCCTTATGAGAAATGAACACCACAGGTAGCCACAAACATGTTCCAAACCACACGTATTATCTAATCATGGCGTGTGTGTAAGAAGTATACTGGTTAGTGTAATTTAATACTGATAAAGATGCTAATTGGACTTTCTTGACGGAAAAGTGCGAACGAACAGGATCTGTGTTTGGTTTATAATTCCCTTTATTTTCTATGTAACTGCACAGATTATTATTCACGCTGAATTCATTGAGACGAGTTAAATATCTTCCTGTTTTCAGATGCGTCGTTATAATTTGTTTTTGTTACGCTCCAATGCTTTATATTTCAACCACGTGTCGTATAAAATTTGTACGTGACAAATGTGCAAACACATCGGATTCAGTAACATCGTTCTGTAAGTATACTCGTCTGTACGAAATTGTATGCTTCAAGGCCACGGGGGGACACCCCCCCCCTCCGTGTCAAAGCTGCTCCAAGTCGAGAGTAAACAGGCTGCGATGTCCTGCGATTTCTGAACTCGCTCCACGAGCTGTTTGCGTTCGACTTTGCTGTGACCTTGAAGAATACAATATGGTGACTGGCAGCGGGAATCTCGATAAATTGTGGAATGATTAAGTTTATGATTTATTTTTAAATGTTATATAAAGTGTGAAATATGAAATGTGAAAAATCTATAATGGCAATGTGCATCACACTGTCGCTGGTATTAAACAGAGTTGCATTTCGATACGGAAGAGTACGCTTTGAGACAAGAGAATTGGAAAAAAAAAAAGACGCTGATTCTCAACCAATACAGAACGACCCAACGTTGGCCTATAGTGATCGACAGAACACCCAATTTCTTCTACTCCGTTGGCTACAGACATAAATGTTAACAAATTTTTGTTTAAAAATCATTTGGATAAAAATTTTGGTTTTTAGTATACAAGCTCATCCGAACAACAAATTCACACGTTTCCTTGGCTATATTCTACATTATTTTAGACGGAAAACGTTAACGAATAGACCACGCGATAGATGCAAATATACTTTAAAGTAATGGTAATAAATCATATATTAAATAATATATGAGGATAGGGATTGGATTAATCTGCCTTAGGATACGGACTGGTGGCAAGGCTGTTGTGAACACAGTGAAAATAAATATTTTGCAACAACAAAAAATAGTTTTCTTATACGAGGCACTGCTATCTTATCTTTCTCTCAGAGACATGGGTTTTTACGTAAGACAGGCACCAGAAATCATATTAACTGCAAGTCTGATGTAGGCTGCTGAAGTTTTACATTTATTTGAGTGCCCTAATTTAATCTGCTTTACTTTTCATCTATGCGTTCAATGTCGTTCGGATTAACGTAACGAGATTCAGGGAATATGTGTCAGGCGTTTAAACTCGGAGGCCTGACGCATGCGCGTTAAATGTGTCAAGGATTTATGACAATGGCGTGTGATGTCAGTTCAAAGTACAGCAGCTTGGAGCGCTGGCTCTGCTGTTCACTTGTTTTGCAAACGAATGAATGTCACAGCTGTTCAACTCGAGGGCGACATTGCACATTCCCAGCAAGTTTAACTGTGAATCCCACAAGGTGGAAACAACTTTATGAACTTAGCAGGACGTATACAGGTTATGTTATTCAAAAAATGGCCCTAGATTTCGTGTATCTGATGTTCATTGCTGAATTATTCGATTCGTAAATACACCATAGTTGCACCCGCATAGATTTTGCGCAACTGGCTTGCGCGGTGGCCTAGCTGTAAGGGTGACCTTGAGACTAGGGACAAAGAGGAGTTTGGGAAATCGATTCTGACAGCGAGTTTTGAGGATGTTGTGTGCGAATTAATTGTTAATGAGTAGCGTACTGAGGTATACCTATGAGTAGGCCATGTTTGGTTCTTGTGAATAATGTACTAGTTAGTTATGCGCTAGAATACGCCATCAGCTATTGGCATTTGCTGATGATGTTAATTTATTGGGGGACGATATAAATACAATAAAGAGGAACGCAGAAGTTTTACTAGAGGCTGGTAGACAAGTGGGGCTGGAAGTAAATTCAGAGAAAAACTAAGTACATGTTAGTATCTCGTCATCAGAAGACAGGCGGGCAAAATTATCTTAGGGTAGCTAATAAGTCCTTTGAAAGGGTTACAAAGTTCAAATATCTGGGAACAACAACAACAAATCAAAATGACACTCATGAGGAAGTTAGGAGGAGATTAAATTCTGGAAATGCTTGCTACTTCTCAGTTCAAAATGTTTTGTCTTCCCGTCTGATTTCTAGGAACCTGAAAATTAAAGTATACAAAACAATAATCTTGCCTGTTGTTTTGTATGGGTGCGAAACATGGTCTCTCACTCAGAGGGAGGAACATAGATTGCAGGTGTTTGAGAATCGGGTGTTGAGGAGGATATTTGGGCCTAAGAGAGAAGACGATGGGGCGTGGAGAAAACTGCACAATGACGAGCTTAAAAATCTGTACTGTCAGAGTGATTAAGTCGAGAAGAATGAGATGGGCTGGGCATGTAGCGCGCATGGATGAGGCAAGAGGTGTGCACCGGGTATTGGTTGGGAAGCCTGAGGGGAAGAGACCTCTGGAGAGACCTAGACGTAGATGGGAGGATAATCTCAGGCGGGATCTATGGGAGATAGGAGTTGAAGGAGACTGGATTTTGTTGGCCCAGGACAGGGTCCGGTGGAGAGCTTTGGTTAATTCGGTGATGAACCTTCGGGTTCCGTAAGCCATCTGGTTGGTTGGGTCCACTATTTGGGAAGCCTGAGGGGAAGAGACCTCTGGAGAGACCTAGACGTAGATGGGAGGATAATCTCAGGCGGGATCTATGGGAGATAGGAGTTGAAGGAGACTGGATTTTGTTGGCCCAGGACAGGGTCCGGTGGAGGGCTTTGGTTAATTCGGTGATGAACCTTCGGGTTCCGTAAGCCATTTAGTTAGTTACAGCTCGGACAAAGGACCTAAACACCCGGAAAATTCATGAACTGAGAGTCCAGATTCCACTTCTGCTGGGAGTTATATTTTAGTGAGACTTTTACCAGACTTCACGCGACTGAAGACCTTTTATGGTTGTGTGGAACAGTGTCATTAACAATGAAAATGAAACAGCAATGATCAAAAAGTTTTTATTTTGTGTAGTATAGCCAGTCTACTGTCAGTATAATCTGGTATATATCAATTTTGTCCAGTATTACTGACACTTCGTCACTGTCTGGGTGGGGGCTTACCACGTAACACGACAAAACCAACTCATTCCAGGAATATGGTTCATTCCGACTGGAGGTTTTTTCTATTAGTACAGTCATGTGAGTACCACAAACCTTAACGTTGAGTCTGTGTGCAGAAAAGATTTATATTCGTCAGTTACCAGTACAATTTCTGCAAAATAGCTTAGAGCTTGAGCTACGTCACTAAAAGTGTGTTAGGGAAGGGTAATGTTGAAGCAAGAATGCAAAGAGTCTATCTGCGCATGCGTAGTGTAACTGAAAACTTTTTTTTACAATTTAATTTTAACACAGTCTGTGTATTATCATGTACCACAATGTATCTTGTGAACCAAATAACTTTTAAACATGCGATATTTTTACGTAATAATTTGGGATTGAACAAGATTTTATCCTCATACACTCTTAAGACACCTGATCCGATGCGAGTAACCAGTTGGCGTCACCCCTTCATAAGATGTTAAGTTTCAGAAGGCCACCTTAAAATTTACCACGTCACGTGATATATATGTGTATTTGTGTAAATTTTACGAAAGGTGCAAGTTAATAATCGATATGGCACTGTGAAAAAATATTCGATATATGTAGAGGTATTGAATATTTTTCCTCATTCGATATATCGAATATTTTTCCTCAGTGTTGTATCGATTATCAACTTGTACTCTTCGTAAAAGCGATACACCAGTATACTGTAAGAACATTAACCTCATTCGATATATCGAATATTTTTCCTCAGTGTTGTATCGATTATCAACTTGTACTCTTCGTAAAAGCGAAACACCAGTATACTCTAAGAACATTAACCTCATTCGATATATCGAATATTTTTCCTCAGTGTTGTATCGATTATCAACTTGTAGTCTTCGTAAAAGCGAAACACCAGTATACTGTAAGAACATTAACCTCATTCGATATATCGAATATTTTTCCTCAGTTTTGTATCGATTATCAACTTGTACTCTTCGTATAAGCGAAACACCAGTATACTGTAAGAACATTAACCTCATTCGATATATCGAATATTTTTCCTCAGTGTTGTATCGATTATCAACTTGTACTCTTCGTAAAAGCGAAACACCAGTATACTGTAAGAACATTAACCTCATTCGATATATCGAATATTTTTCCTGTGTTGTATCGATTATCAACTTGTACTCTTCGTAAAAGCGAAACACCAGTATACTGTAAGAACATTAACCATTTGAAACCTAAGCGCGTGTGATATTATTTAAGAATCCGGTCCGTACCGCGAAGAAAACACCACACTTAACCATTGCGTAGGACAGTTGGTAAGTGTTTTAGGAAGCCGTCTCTGTTTGCAGCGAAAATCTTACGAAAGCTACGGACGGTGTTGTCGAATGTTGAAGCATTTCTCTGGAAGCGGATCTGGGGAAAAGTTGTGGACGACGAAAAACTAGGAGTGTCACGAACCAAACAGCCACCGGCTGAACGCACAGTTTCATTAATCTGCGAGGAGACGCTGTACACGAAATGGGGTTATGGCTGACGAGGGGGAAATGACGTAATACACGGAAACAGCTGTAACATTTGTTACGGTTGATGAATTTTCACACCGTGCAGTTCTATGGCACAGTAAAGGATTTTATACGGTCGGAAAGTGTGGTTGGTGGTGAGTGATGATTGTGAATAAGAATTTATCGTTCAACAGGTGGCTCTGTAGTCATAGGTGAGATACTATTAACGAGCGTGGTAAATGCCCCCAACACAAAGCAATTTCGTAAATGATTTTACATTCGGTTACATTTAATCACCTGCGATGTCTAATTATGTATTTGTACAGTCGATTTCGGCCGTGCCGTAGCTCAGGCGGTTAGCAGCCGTCTTCTCACTATAGAGGCCTAGGTTTTTTTTTCTCAGGTCATTCATTTGAGGTGGGGTGTGTGGACAAACTGGCCTTCGACAGGTTTTATATAAAAATAAAATTAACCTGTTCTTGTTAAGGTGGTAGCAAGTTTTTGTCTGTCCGGGAAATGGACAGAGTGAACACAAATTATTTCAGAGGTTTCAAGTATTCATTTGATAAAATCTAAACGATGCACAGGATATTTTGAAGAGAATAAATAGTGGGTTTTTATTTTTAGCGTGGGATAAAAGTTACGTAAGTTCAACTACGGCTGGTAGAAGCGCGAACGTTTGTTGACTTGACAGTAAAATGGCCGCTCAAGTGGAGAAAGCGTGTTGTGTGACAACTTTTTCAACGACTTTTGGGGGCAGTTCCATAAAATCCTTCATGCTCGAATTGCTGTAATTTTCTTTTCTGGTATTTTATATTCGCGAATGGGAGTAACGAGTAATGAGACGATCATGGAGACAGGGCGGAGGTAGTGACACCGACGTGAGAAGCGGGAACTACGAAACGTGTTTTAAGTTAGGGCAGGTGTTCACATAACCAACACTTTTATTCTATCTCTCGTAGGAGCAGAGCTGTTTTATATATGTGAAATTTGCCATTTAACCGGAAGAAGATACGAGGTGCGATCGGAAAGTTTCCAGACTGTGTCAATAGAGGGCGAACCGGATGTAGTACGAGCTTCTGCCGCTAGGGGGTGCGGCCTACATTCATAGTGAATCAGTGTGCCAGCCGGCATCATCGAATTAGCATTTGTTTCTTAGTTACGGGCGTTTTGGTAGTGCATTACACCGACCCTCCTGCGATTTCGGAATGGCGTGTGCATCAAATTTTGCCAAAGACTCGCCAAAACGGCTACGGAAACCTATGAAATGCTAAAGCAAGCATTTGGGGAGTCCGCAAACTTTTGTGTGGCATTCACGTTTTAAAAATGGCCGAACCTCTGTCGATGATGACGAGCGTTCTGGACGACCATCTTCGAGCACAACGGCCGAAAATGTTACGAAGATTCGGCAGGCCATTCACGAAGATCGACGTCGTACCATCAACGACTTGTGCGACATTGTTGGGATAGGCTATGGGACCTGTCAGCTGATTCTAAAGGAAGAACTCCACATGCGACGCATCCTGTCTGAGGACCAGAAGCAGAATCGACTTCTCGTTTGTCAGGAGCTCAAAGATCTTGCAAGAACCGACCCCAACTTCCTTTCTAAGCTCCGTGTGACTTCTTCCTCTTCCCAAAGATGAAAATTCAGCTAAAGGGAAGGAGATTTGAGACGATAGAAGAGATTCAGGCAGAATCGCAGATGGTGCTTGACAGGCTGACAAAGAAAGATTTTGAGGGATGCTTCCAGGCTTGGCAGCGGCGCTGGGATCGTTGTGTTCACTCCCAGGGGAACTACTTCGAGGGTGATGGATGAATTTAATACCTGAGATAAGTGTACGGGTTTTTATAGGCGCAGTCTTGAAACTTTTCGATCGCACCTCGTATGTGAAATTTGCCATTTCACCGGAAGAATATATTTATGGTAAGATTAAGGGTGTTTGATAACAAAGTTCTGATAATATATGGACCGTAAATATATCGCAGACTTTAAGCAAAGATACCACTTGGGGAGACATAGACAAGGATGGACTATAATATTAAAATGTGTCTTAAGGTAAGGGTTTAAACTGAATGAAGGGCAAATAGGCGGAAGTTTCTCGACAAGCTGGGCGACTATTAGCTTCTTAAGTAATATTTTTATCTGTGTATGGAGAACTAAATAGGCTCAATAGACTTATTGTAGCCGATTTAATTAGTTTACGTAATGTAATAAAGTAGCTTTTCGATTGTCTGATCTCAGCGGACTGAAGGGATAATACGAAATACTGATGAGAAAAGGTAAATGTCAACTCAGTTTATGGTATTACGAGGCGCGTCCCAAAAGTAAGTTTTCCTGGGGCCGTTTACAGAAACAAAACACAATTTCATGGAAATATTTATTGCAACAGATACAGCAAGTGTCCAGCTATTTTTCAACATATTCGCCACCGGAATTGAGACATTTGTCATACCGTGGGACCAACTTTTGAATACCTGTGTCGTAGAAGTCTGCCGCCTGGGATTGGAACCACTGTGTGACAACCATCTCCGCCTCTCTGTCATTCTCAAAACGCTGACGCTGACCGGACAGGAATTTCTTGAGGTGTAGGAAAAGATGGAAATCACTGGGAGCGAGGTCCGGGCTGTAGGGTGAATGATTAAACGCCTCCCAGCTGAACTCCTGCAGGAGACTTGCTGTCCGTCGAGCCGTGTGCGGCCTAGCGTTATCACTGACCGCACCTCACAGTCGGCGGGAGCTGGAATAAGAACCTCCATCTTCAACAGCTGCAACGATGCTACTGTGAGAACGCGGGAGGTGCCGTTAGTGCATGCGCCATGCTACGTCATTGCTCTATCACGTACGCACAGTCGCTTCGCTCAATGTAAGGTTTGCTAGCTGTGGGACGAGTGGGAAACTTACTTTTGGGACGCGCCTCGTATTATATTTACGAAGAAAGTGTAAATTCGTAAATGAGAAAGTTTATTTACTTTAAAGAAATTAGTGACGGGTATTTGCTAGGTCGGCCCAGCGCCTGAACAGAAGACTGTCGGTACGAACTTTGTAGAGGTCGCGCGAGAAGACGTTCTCGCGCTTGCGCAAAGGACAGATTTTGGTCGTGTGAGATGGACTCGTCCGAAGCACGCGCTAGAGGGGTGTCAGCTTCAGTTGGTTTGTAGCTCTTGCTGTGTTTAGATCGGTGCGACCCCCACTACTACTGAACTCCCCTCTCTCGGCTGAAACATCGCGTATTTAGAAACCACACCGGTTTCCATAAGAGCACATGACTGGACCCTGTTGTCTATCTGATTGCTATAGTCCATATCCCAGGTCATCCAAGTAATCTCTTTATTTAAGATTTTCTCGTGTTTATCTTTCGTTCCCTTGAGCTCTTTATTCTAATAATGTGTAGTGAAAGAGTATATAAATTGTGACTCTTTTAATTATGAATATTATTCCACTTTTCCTTTTTGTAAGCATAGACTCGCCTTTCGTTTATAAAACAAAGTAATTTACGATAAAAATAATACATCACTTTAACTACTAAGCCTGCTTACTTTAACCAGGAATTTATCTCTCAGTATGATAAAACAGTCGTATACAATTGACAAATTATCAAAAGACATTCTCACCACTAATTGTATGCCAGCTGTTGGCCTAGTGGCTTAGTTAAGCGATAAAATATTTTAGAGATATATAAATCACAATTATGTTTTTCAACGACAGACAACAAACAGCTTAGTTCGTTGATTTATGATGTCAATAAATCGAAGAGTTTGTTGTGTGTGCCTTGTTATGTATATATTTCCGAACGGATTAAAATAATCGGATACTCGAAAAGTATTGATTTGCAAGCTTACATCTTCTGCACTTTACCAGAAGGCAACTTCGTCTGTTCAAGGCTTTGCTGTTCAATCCCAGTCTTTTTTCTTTTTTTTTGTTCTAAACTTAATACTCCCTTAGGTTTGTGACTGGTTTATCTATTTGCTGTTCATTTGTGGCCGTAAACCTGTGTTATTTTTATTTAACTAGAATATTCGTAATTAAGTCTCATTTTTATAGCTAATAAATACATAAGATGGACAGAAAAGATGGGTGATATTAAGGGACATGTCGTCTTTTGCCTTGGGTTCTGTCCCTGCGTTGATAGTTAATAAACTCTCGTATAAAGCACTCAGTGGATTATGTCATCTCATGCCGGTGTCCGCATGTTTTAAGTGCCACGCTCTCCACTGCGAAAGCCGAGCGCTAGTGTCAATCAGGATATTTGTGTATTAGAGTCACGTGTTAACGCGTGCTGACTGCGATCCAATGGGAATGAATACGTAGACAAAATGCAAATCTTGGCACGAACAATGTACAAGCCACATCCACGCTTGTCGTGACAGAAGAGAGACTTTTTAAGCAGCACTGCTTAGAAGCTTTCAAGGTTTTATTACATTAAATATCAATGCGCTGATCCGGTAAATTGGTAAATTAATTACATTTTTAATTGTTTTAAGCCCATTTTATTTATTTAGTGTTCTGTCTGACGACAGGTCCATATGAACAGGATCCTTCCATCCTTTTCTCGGACTGGGACCTGTTCATATACGTTCTTGGCAGATGATCCAGAAGTGGTTTGCCATTGCCTTCTTCTGTGTGTGAATGGAGTAATTGTTGGGATGCCACGGAGGAAAACTCCGTGTTGCCTAGACCACGGTCTTGCCCAACACAAGTTATAAATTCGGGCACCGCCGGGAATCGAACCCGAGACCCATTATGAATCATTTGAACGGTTTTCACAAAACCTTGTATGAGACAACCAATTCTAGCAGTTCATAGACGTGTTCACACCCTAACGCTATCCTGGTCAGTACGTCCCCCAATCGAAGCAAGTACACCGTTTACAAAGGCCCGTAACTGAGTCTTGATTTGAGATAGTCGAATAGAGTTCACATATACACTACGGTACGTTTTAATATTATCCTCCCATCTACGTCTACGTCTCCGAAGTGGTTTTATCCCTGCAACATCTTTGGAACAAAATTTTGTTTAATGAACCTAATAATCGACGTATTTAGCGAGTAATACGAATTTAAGAAAATCTCCTCAGTGTGTAATTTTCTCTTCAAGTTTCAAGTGTTGGTATTTACATTTCTGACAGAATGACGAAATATTCGTGGTTTTAATTTTTATTCGTTAGTGTAGTAACCATGTATTCTACTTTTGCCATATTTTCGATGTTTTTCTTTTTGTGTGTTTTTGTTTCCAGTCGTTAAAAATGATTTTGTCCTATATTTTAGCGACGATACGTGCAAGAACGCCATAAAGTATCAACGTGTATTTTTAATTGCATTAAGCCATCTGCTTCAAATACTAATTTCTGTACTCGTAACGTATAAATACGGATGGACAGACGGATTTATACCCTCCAACGTCAATAATTTCCCTCGAAAAAATAAATTAGCGTGTTTTTGCGCTATGTTTAAGCAAACCGTGTCATGATTTTAGCATGGAACACGTGAATTGATGCCTTCAACGTGGGAATACAATGTTATCCGTCGTCAGTGCAATTAACCTTATTAAAACGTTACAGTCGTGGGTCAGATTTTAGAACGTGAAGGTTTTGAAATTGCACTGAACTCGCTGTTGTGGATATGAACCCTTCGTTATACGAACTGTGGGCGTAAATTGAGTTTTGTTACAGTGGAAACAGGAAATGAGAATTGCCAAGTTTCATATTCGCCACTTATCTCAAGTTCCTGCTTCTCGTACAGGGCTAATCGCGGATTGACCAATCAGAATCCACGATTTACTTAAATCAAAAGCTGTAAATCTTGTCATGTTTGAAGATGGCTGTCTTCTAGGTTGTTTCGAAATGCAGTCTTGTAGTAGTTTACCGGCGCCTCATCGCCCTGATGAAGGAGGCAGTAAGGACCTCCGAAACGTTGGATATTGAAAAGTTCAACACTGGAAGAAACTCTTTTGAATATATGTAAGATTCTAAATATTATGTAAGTAGAGTAAAAATCGAAATTACTTTTCACTAATAAATTAAGAGTAGACTAAATTTTGTCAAAATCTGGTAAGATTTCTATTCAGAATTTATGTCATCCTGTGTGTCTGATAACCTGGGGATTAAAATACTAAGAATTATAGTTCGCGTTCTGTTTTTATGGGTGCGAAACTCGATCACTCAACCTGATAGAAGGAGAAAGTTGGAGGCGTTTCAGAAAAGGGACCTTGGTGGCAGGAAGTAACATACACCAGATAAAATGAGCGTCTTAATTTGAATTCCTCACGAAATGTTGACACCGGACATTCATTCAAAAAACTGGAGGTTATGACGCAGGTGGTAGATAATATTAAAATGGATCGTGGATGAGTAGGATAAGATGATAGGCCTTTGGACTGGGTTTATTAAACTCAAAGAAGAATTTCATTTAGAATATTACATTTAAATTTATATCGATTAAACACCTGAAGATGGTTCATTGAAAACCGAAACATGTCGTGAAAAAGATGATGCTCTAATTGTAAATCGAACATTTCGATAGAAAGAGCATCATTTTAATATATTTTAAATATTAAATGTTAATTATAGTAATAATATTTTAATATTTTAAATATTAGATGTTAATTATAGTAATAATATTTTAATATTTTAAATATTAAATGTTAATTATAGTAATAATATTTTAATATTTTAAATATTAATTATAGTAATAATATTTTAATATTTTAAATATTAAATGTTAATTATGGTAATAATATTTTAATATTTTAAATATTAGATGTTAATTATAGTAATAATATTTTAAATATTTAATGTTAATTATAGTAATAATATTTTAATATTTTAAATATTAGATGTTAATTATAGTAATAATATTTTAATATTTTAAATATTAGGTGTTAATTATAGTAATAATATTTTGATATTTTAATATTTAATAAAATATTTTATTGTGATTAGACGGTTAAAATAAACAATTATAATCATCACAATATGACGCAACAATATCATCTCATAAACTCAAAATATGGACCTGTTCGCTGGTTTTGCGTTCACGATACTGAAAACCCAGGTTCTATAAAAGACGAAGAGATTTTAAACTACCTTCGCGACTGTCTGATTCTCGAGTAACTTTGTGGAGATTAAGTTACCGTTGGAATCTTACAAGGAATTTCTGAAGTTACAGACAGACGGAGGTTAACGTTAAACATGGCTCAGTTGCGTGACATGGAAGCTGTTTATTATTTAAGCGATAAAACAATGAATAAATAAAATTATTCCTTCTTTATACATTGTATAGATCATTTGCAATCAGAAAGTTTACAACAGTAAACCATATCGTGCAGCTTTGAATATTTATCTAAAGTATATGAAATCATGCGTACAAATAAAACTGTTTAAATTTTGAAAAAAACACTGAGTGCTAAAAGCGTTTCGACCTCAAGAGGTCATCATCAGTGGCAAAAGCATTAGTCTGTCTGTTATAATCGTTTAAACCATTAAACTATGGTTTGTTATAAAACTCTGAGCATAAAAAGTTCGCTCTTTATAAAACATTTATTCATGTAATACCACACTGAACGTTTAATTACGTAAAATTGAGTTACTTAACTTTAACTTAGGCCAGTGAACATTGAGCATTTGTATGCATGATTTCATATATTTTAGATAAACAATAAACCAAATTTCTGTAACGTGATACATTTTTATGAAAAGCTTTATTTTCTAAATTTCTCGCAGCTCTACATAGGCCCTTATTCCAGTCAATCCTTGCACTTACAATACATTATGGTAAGAGAACAAGTTTATGTTAGCCAACGCGAAAAGGCGAGGTGTATACCAGATGCCGATAAACACATAGAATTGTTCTATTCCTGATTCCACTATATTTGGGAGTCGAAGTACACGATATAATGATAGGGAGGGTCTGTCATTGGTATAAAGGAAGGCTGTTACTAGAACAGAACTTGAAAACAAACGTCTCATTGTTTTAAGGGATCTTCCTTTGCTTTCGTTCTTGCATTGTGTTACTAGACTAAATAAAGCTACTGTTCACCGACCACGCGCATGCGCAAGATTTCGCGGTGCGTTGCTACTAACAATCCTAAAAGCATTCGTTCCACAACCACTGAACGAACAACAAACGACAGGCTTTCATGTGTTCTAATGGGTACAGCTTTAAGATTACCTCACAGCGGCACAGCGATTTAATCTAGAATATTATCGCAACACCCACAGAACACATTAGAGATGTACAGTCCACAGACCAGGAGAAAATCCCTGCTAGGAATTCGATATACGCGCATGCGCAAGATTTCGCGGTGAGTGACGACCCATCCTAAAAGCATTCGTTCCACAACCACTGAACGAACAACAAACGATAGGCTTTCATGTGTTCTAATGGGTACAGCTTTAAGATTACCTCACAGCGGCACAGCGATTTAATCTAGAATATTATCGCAACACCCACAGAACACATTAGAGGTGCGCTCACTACACGCTACTCTTAACTGCTTGATGTTTTCAGTCTTTCTGGCTGATGGACAGTAAAAAGTAAAGTAAAGTTTGTCCCACTACACGCCATGTAGGCGTTTGGGGTGAGAGGAGGTATAGCTCCTCTCTTCCTTGACCCCGGCACTAGATGGGGGTGAGTGGTCAGCATCACGCCCCGGCCGGCTTTACCCCCGGGAAAGGACCCCGGTACCCATTGTAGAGGAGGCTGGGTGGGCCCCAGAGCCGGTCTGGACGCAGAGGCTAGAGGAAAAATCCTCTGCCCCCCGTCGGGGATCGAACCCCGGTCGTCCAGCCCGTAGCTAGTCACTATACTGACTATAAGCCATGGGTTTAACTGTCTTGGACTGTATCTTATTATGGCGAAGGCTCCAGCTGACCAAGGTCTTGCGGTCTTGAGTATTAGTCGTATATAGATCTGAATAATTCCAAACAACACTTGTGTTCTGTGATGTTAATACGTTTTTATACTGTTTTCTTTCTTTCTGTGGAAAGAGTCGTGTCTATATAGTGCTGGCGAGTGGAAATTACAGTAAAATAAGAACCAATATCATTTAAATGCTTTTAGAACACGTTGGCCACATTGTTTACCTCGCCTCTCAAATATCTTGGAAGAAGATATAGTTTCTTCCGTCATTTGTTTTTAATTCTCTTCATTTTCCCCCTCTCTCTTTAATCCTTCCGTCCTCTTTTGTCTTCCCCTCTTAATATTTGCCTCCCTTCAGAATATGTTCGTCCCTTGCAACGTGGTAATCGGTCTCTCAATCTCACTGCAGCCTGATTTTTCAACAGTGAACTGCTTCCGACCTATCGATTTATTCAGTCGACATTCTAATCGCGTCAGACCTCTCGAATCGTCACAGGGACGCGAGCATCTATCGTTCATGTGACTGCCGGATAAATTCTGTCTTTGTCTTCATGACTTGGATGTTGTGAAAACAGGGTCTGTGGGTACTTAATTGGGTGGACAGGGAGGTCACTGACCCCTTCTCCCCTCCAAGCCTAAACTATAATAATGTCGCTATCAGCTGACTGACTGTGTATTAGCTACTATACTGTTTTGAAGGCAGTAATTTTGTGGGCGATGCTTTTAAGTTGAAGAATCTTGTATGGATAAGTTCTGTGTCCAGAAGCAGTGGTGATAACATCGCAGAAACAAGCTAAGATGAACGTGTTTGGTGTTGTCACGTGATGAAGTCAGTGGCGGCTGGTTGAAAGGTCTTTCTGTGGCAACAGATGGCTCTGCGTTTACGGACGGCTGGTGTTATAACCCATCGCTCGCTCGCGTTTGGTTACGATGTAGATTCAAAGGTTTTGGCGTACGGAAACCGGAGACACAATTATGTCCGTCCCACTGATTTTACACCAAGAAAGAAATTGTGAAGACAGAAAATTTCCCGCTTGAAATAAGACGCCGATGAAGATAAACACTTGTTTTTATTTCCATAAATAAATACAGGGGTGTGAATATAACTAATTTAAGACGCTTTTCTAAAAAAGAAGGCAGGTAAGATAGGTACAAAAATTGTTTTGTGTTGGAGAGAGAACTGAAAAATGTACACTTTCCCCTCATTTAATATATTGGGCACAGGGTTGTCCAGAAAAAATAACTTTGCGTTTCGTAGAAAAAAGTTACATAAGAAGGAAGATGTCTGTCTTCTGCGCTGTGTAGTATGGTAGATGTTAACCAACGTTTCGGAGGTCATACTGCCTCCGTCATCAGGGCGATGAATGATGGAACAAGGACCTCTGAAACGTCGGTAATCTTCTAAGAGACTTTACGGCGCAGGAACCTATAAGACAGAGCCATCTTCCTTCTAATGTAACTTTTTTCTACGAAACACAAAGTTATTTTTAGGACAACCCTGTGTTGACCGCCGTGGAAACCTCAAATCCTACTTAAAAATTTACATGGTTTCCCTCGTTATAAAGTTTATTATTTTGAACAACTGAATGTAACTAGTAACTCGAGTGTGTATCGTATAAAGACGTTCATATGTTGTACACCTTTCCCTCTGCTGCAGCGGGCAGAAAGGAGTATAATATTAAAATTGTTTGTTCGCTGAGAGAAAACTGACAGACACCGTTACTTGTGAGGTAGCAACTTTTCCAACTGTGGCGAAATGAACGCAGAATACAAAGCAGACTGGATTTTACGTGCGTGTCGTTGAGAACCCGTGGACAAATGTTAAACGTTCGTTTGTTCAAACACGGGAAATAAGACACACAGCGCAGAGCTGCACATTTGCCCTGTCAAGGTCATTAGCCATCTCCCTCCTCCAGGTCTGTCCCTCCACATAAATGTCATGTTACGAGGTGCGATCGGAAAGTTTCCAGACTGTGTCAATAGAGGGCGAACCGGATGTAGCACGAGCTTCTGCCGCTAGGGGGTCCGGCCTACATTCATAGTGAATCAGTGTGCCAGCCGGCATCATCGAATTAGCATTTGTTTCTTAGTTACGGGCGTTTTGGTAGTGCATTACACCGACCCTCCTGCGATTTCGGAATGGCGTGTGCATCAAATTTTGCCAAAGCCTCGCCAAAACGGCTACGGAAACCTATGAAATGCTAAAGCAAGCATTTGGGGAGTCCGCAATGGGTCGTGCACAAACTTTTGTGTGGCATTCACGTTTTAAAAATGGCCGAACCTCTGTCGATGATGACGAGCGTTCTGGACGACCATCTTCGAGCACAACGCCCGAAAATGTTACGAAGATCGACGTCGTACCATCAACGACTTGTGCGACATTGTTGGGATAGGCTATGGGACCTGTCAGCTGATTCTAAAGGAAGAACTCCACATGCGACGCATCCTGTCTAAGGACCAGAAGCAGAATCGACTTCTCGTTTGTCAGGAGCTCAAAGATCTTGCAAGAACCGACCCCAACTTCCTTTCTAAGCTCCTTGTGACTTCTTCCTCTTCCCAAAGATGAAAATTCAGCTAAAGGGAAGGAGATTTGAGACGATAGAAGAGATTCAGGCAGAATCGCAGATGGTGCTTGACAGGCTGACAAAGAAAGATTTCCAGGGATGCTTCCAGGCTTGGCAGCGGCGCTGGGATCGTTGTGTTCACTCCCAGGGGAACTACTTCGAGGGTGATGGATGAATTTAACACCTGAGATAAGTGTACGGGTTTTTATACGCGCAGTCTCGAAACTTTCCGATCGCACCTCGTCTGGGCTGTTTCTTGCGACATGGCTGCTAGGATTAAGCCGAATTTGAGCTTCGCGATTGAGCAAGGCAGTGACCTTGAGCGGACAGCGCAGGTGCTCAGTTCGTGGTTCCCTTTTCGTCGCGTGGTTCGCAGAGACAATGTTGCACATTAATCGAAATTACAGGCAGAAAATGGTCTTGTCACTTTCATCGTAGGTGGAATGTATAGTTCCTTTTTATAAAGACATAGCAATGACATTCAAACTAGTGGCGCTTCGTTGTGGCAATGTCAGGAGAATTTATTATTTGAGTGTTAGAAATGACCTGGATTTTCTACAGGTGAAAATTCACACATGATTGTAGTCAGAAAACCCGAAGGAAAGATACAACTTTCCTGACGTAAGTTTATATAGAAATATAATATTAAAATGGATCTTCAAGAAAGATTTATTAGTGAGAACTGGGTACATTTAGGGCAGGTATCAGTAGCGGGCTGTTGTGAACATGGTAATGAACCTTTTAGTTCTACAAAGACGGGGAACTTCTTGGAAAGATGAGCGACTAGTAACTCTTCAATAAAGGCTCTGCTCTACACAAACACGTGTCTCATCGTCATTATAATCCTTTCCTTTGTTGCTGAATCCATTTTTATCGGTCATTAAAACACACGTGGTGTCATGCATTACGCCGAATTAGGATCTGTGATCCACCGATGCCGAGCGGTGGTGTTTTTATCGTGGCACTGGCCGACCAGCATTTCGTGATTGTACTCAGTATCTTCAGGCTAGTGTCGCGATCAACACCTTCCACCTTGTTAATTACCCATCACGTTATATAACCTGTCGATTTGAAACAGCGTCGTTAAACAATATTATGAGAGTCAACCATCTAACTATTTATTCTGTTTGTTTATTTATTTGTTGATTACTTAATGACTTTGTCGAATAATGAGATGGTTAATTAATAATGATATGAAAGGAATGTGAAATGAAGCGATCGTCGAATATTTATGAAAGACTGACAAAAACCACGGAAGATAACGAGTTAGGACAGCCTGTCGTTGGACCGGTTCTGGAACCCAACACGTCGACCTCCGGGACAGAAAAGCTTGTCCACAATGTCCTCTGTTTGTAAAGTTTTAACCATATAATGCTCTGATTTACAGTCCGAATGTTCGTCCGATAAATTTGAATCAAATTTATTGTTATTGCGGGTCATAGGTCACACAAACAAATGCTGTACTGCAGGGCACGTCGGACACCAACGTTCGACTTTGTACCTGAATAGAAGAAAAGTTTATGAATGTTCGTTGAGGTACTTGAACACCAGAATGACAAATCCAATCTAACTTAACATTTAATCGAATTTCCATTTCTACGGCTAGGATTTTGAAAAACGTGTTCACGAAACTGAAGTTTAAACAAAACGCTATAGACGACTTATTAACCCGAAGGTTCATCATCGAATTAACCAAAGCCCTCCACTAGACCCTGTCCTGGGCCAACAAAATCCAGTCTCCTTCAACTCCTGTCTCCCATAGATCCCGCCTGAGATTATCCTCCCATCTACGTCTAGGTCTCCCCAGGGGTCTCTTCCCTTCAGGCTTCCCAAATAGTGGACCTAACCAACCAGATGGCTTAGGGAACCCGAAGGTTCATCACCGAATTAACTAAAGCGCTCCACCGGACCCTGTCCTGGGCCAACAAAATCCAGTCTCCTTCAACTCCTATCTCCCATAGATCCCGCCTGAGATTATCCTCCCATCTAAGTCTAGGTCTCCCCAGGGGTCTCTTCCCTTCAGGCTTCCCAAATAGTGGACCTAACCAACCAGATGGCTTAGGGAACCCGAAGGTTCATCACCGAATTAACTAAAGCGCTCCACCGGACCCTGTCCTGGGCCAACAAAATCCAGTCTCCTTCAACTCCTATCTCCCATAGATCCCGCCTGAGATTATCCTCCCATCTACGTCTAGGTCTCCCCAGGGGTCTCTTCCCTTCAGGTTTCCCAAATAGTGGACCTAACCAACCAGATGGCTTAGGGAATCCGAGGGTTCATCACCGAATTAACCAAAGCCCTCCACCGGACCCTGTCCTGGGCCAACAAAATCCAGTCTCCTTCAACTCCTGTCTCCCATAGATCCCGCCTGAGATTATCCTCCCATCTACGTCTAGGTCTCCCCAGGGGTCTCTTCCCTTCAGGCTTCCCAAATAGTGGACCTAACCAACCAGATGGCTTAGGGAACCCGAAGGTTCATCACCGAATTAACTAAAGCGCTCCACCGGACCCTGTCCTGGGCCAACAAAATCCAGTCTCCTTCAACTCCTATCTCCCATAGATCCCGCCTGAGATTATCCTCCCATCTACGTCTAGGTCTCCCCAGGGGTCTCTTCCCTTCAGGTTTCCCAAATAGTGGACCTAACCAACCAGATGGCTTAGGGAATCCGAGGGTTCATCACCGAATTAACCAAAGCCCTCCACCGGACCCTGTCCTGGGCCAACAAAATCCAGTCTCCTTCAACTCCTGTCTCCCATAGATCCCGCCTGAGATTATCCTCCCATCTACGTCTAGGTCTCCCCAGGGGTCTCTTCCCTTCAGGCTTCCCAAATAGTGGACCTAACCAACCAGATGGCTTAGGGAACCCGAAGGTTCATCACCGAATTAACTAAAGCGCTCCACCGGACCCTGTCCTGGGCCAACAAAATCCAGTCTCCTTCAACTCCTATCTCCCATAGATCCCGCCTGAGATTATCCTCCCATCTACGTCTAGGTCTCCCCAGGGGTCTCTTCCCTTCAGGTTTCCCAAATAGTGGACCTAACCAACCAGATGGCTTAGGGAATCCGAGGGTTCATCACCGAATTAACCAAAGCCCTCCACCGGACCCTGTCCTGGGCCAACAAAATCCAGTCTCCTTCAACTCCTATCTCCCATAGATCCCGCCTGAGATTATCCCCCCATCTACGTCTAGGTCTCCCCAGAGGTCTCTTCCCCTCAGGCTTCCCAAATAGTGGACCCAACCAACCAGATGGCTTAGGGAATCCGAGGGTTCATCACCGAATTAACCAAAGCCCTCCACCGGACCCTGTCCTGGGCCAACAAAATCCAGTCTCCTTCAACTCCTATCTCCCATAGATCCCGCCTGAGATTATCCTCCCATCTACGTCTAGGTCTCCCCAGAGGTCTCTTCACTTCAGGTTTCCCAACCAATATCCGGTGCACACCTCTTGTCTCATCCATGCGCGCTATATGCCCAGCCCATCTCATTCTTCTCGACTTAATCACCCTGACAATACTGGGGGAGGAGTCCAAATTTCTATGAACGAAATCATAGCCAATTCTAGTCTTTCCATTATCTGTTGCAGTTTTCAGTTCCACTTGTCTGTCCTTATTTCAAAGTAGCCCGTGTCGTCGTAAATGCCCTGAAATGTTTTGATTTACCGAGTGATTTTTAATGTGTGTTTTTATATTGGATGTCGCAATTAATAACATTCATCATTTTTGAAGCCATTTGAATCTCTTCTAGGGGTACTCCCCCCGCTTCCGTAACTTCCTGTCTCCGAGTGGCGGTGACTTGGGAAATGAAAGGAAAATGAAATCGACTCTCGTTACACGGTCTCTCGCTGTTTGAGGTTTTATCAAACGGTATCAAACGGTGGCATCAAATTAACGTTTTACAGGAACGCAACCCCCGTGTATAAAGAGAACCGCGTGTAATTAATATGTCGTGGCCTTTGTCATCAAGGCGAATAGATCAGAGTTTGCTAAGTCTTCAGAACCGGTCGCGCGGTTAACTTATTCCATTATCTGCGCAGTTATTGATAACAGGCGGCATACAGCTCTGTGTCGTACGAAAAGGTGAAGCAGTTTTGTTATCATAAGTATTGTGTCTTTTCTATGCTTTATCAGCAGTCCGTATTGATTAACTGATTACTCGTCTGTCTGAAACACCAGCGATCACAGAATAGACGATACGATTGCACTACGCATGCGTAAACATTGTTCTAGCAACTGATCCTTCTTTAAGAAATAAACCGCTTATGTGTGCTTTGGATTTTATCTTTGTCGAGAGTTATCTATCAGTAGAATTTTATTTAGTGTTCTGTGACGACAGGTCCATATGAACAGGATCCTTCCATCCTTTTCTCGGACTGGGACCTGTTCATACACGTTCTTGACAGAGTATCCAGAAGTGGTTTGCCATTGCCTTCTTCTGTGTGTGAATGGAGTAATTGTTGGGATGCCACGGAGAAACCGGGGAAGCCCCCGGAGGAAAACTCCGTGTTGCCTAGACCACGGCCTTGCCCAACACAAGTTATAAATTCGGGCACCGCCGGGAATCGAACCCGAGACCCCAGGATTACAAGGCCAGCGTTCTAACCGCTAGACCACCTCATCTTATTATTATGTAGTGTTCTGTCTGACGACAGGTCCATATGAACAGGATCCTTCCATCCTTTTCTCTTCTCGGACTGGGACCTGTTCATATACGTTCTTGGCAGATGATCCAGAAGTGGTTTGCCATTGCCTTCTTCTGTGTGTGAATGGAGTAATTGTTGGGATGCCACGGAGGAAAACTCCGTGTTGCCTAGACCACGGCCTTGCCCAACACAAGTTATAAATTCTGTGTGGGAGAGTAAAACCCCTCAAGTTGGACACCCCTATATCTTGGACACCCCTTTTGTTGTAAGTTGGACATCCCTTTTGTTGTAAGTTGGACAGGTTCATGCACTTAACGTCGATGCTTTTCAGGAAAACTATTTCAGTCACATATTTTGTTATTTTGGAATTCTGACTGATGAATGCCTCCTCTCTGGAGGATTATCTTATGGACACTGAACCCATCTTTGGAATGAATTGCAAGTGTTTAACTATTCTTTTGCTGAGCCCTTAACTGGACTACAGGATTGCAGAAGACACAGTTTTAACTCTGTCAGTTCTTTGCTTGCATTTGAGTTCAGACTGTGTTAACGGGAGTGGAAATTTTCTTTTTGCGATAGGGAAGCCAAAATTGGTGGAACAAACTTTAGAAAATGTTATTGAGGCTGGGGTGTAATGTGGAATGCATGGGAGTGGACTTCAAAAGATTATTATTAATACTATTGTCATTAATTCTTAATTAAATTAAGCCTAGAGTAGTTGTAAATACATTATATTGTCATTAGACCACAATCTGATTTTTCTTTTCCTTCTATCTTGGACACCTTTGTAAGTTGGACACATTTTCGTGGATCCCCAAGTGTCCAACTTAGAGAGGTTTTACTGTACATTGTATTGTATGATTGGAAAGACAGGGAAGGAAATGGAACATCGAGGTAAAATTTACAAAGGCCACTGGTATGACGAGAATCGTCATGAAGAAATGCCAATACAGCTCGACGAAGCATTCTGGTGATTTGTTTATTATACAGTAATTGGACCTATTAGTAGGGGAGGTTCAAATGTTAGGCCCTCATTATATCAGTGCATTGAGCGTAAAGAAATTTCGAACAGTCATTTGTTTTATTTTAAGACCTCTTACCCAGGTGATGAGACGGCGTCAGTATAGCGACTTACTGCGGACTGGACGACCGGGGTTCGATCCCCGACGGGGGCAAAGGATTCTTTTTCCCCTAGCCTCTGTGTCCGGACCGGTTCTAGAGCTCACCCAGCCTCCTATCCAATGAGTACCGAGTCCTTTCCCGGGGCTGACACTTACCCCATCTAGTGCCGAAGTTAAGAATGAGTAGGAGCTATACAACTCTCCCCCCAAGCGCCTACGTGGCGTGCAGTGGGACAGGTTTACTTTTTACATACCCAGGTACTTGTGTTCTTAATCGAGAGCCTCCGTTGTCAGAAGGATGTATCCTTAACGGGTCCAACCTGACGCAATTGAATTCGTTATTCAAGTGTCATTCGAGGACCGTTCGTTGAAATTGACAATTTATATAAATGAAACCTACTATTGCAAAAAAGGTTGGCGTCTTACACAGTAATTTCCTTTTGACAAAATCAGTTCTTAGATGTTTGACAGAGGCCACGGTGGTCTAGCGGTTAGAAGGCTGGAATTGTAATCCTGGGGTCTTGGGTTCGATTCCCGGCGGTGCCCGAATTTATAACTTGTGTTGGGCAAGGCCGTGGTCTAGGCAACACGGCGTTTTCCTCCGTGGCATCCCAACAATTACTCCATTCACACACAGAAGAAGGCAATGGCAAACCACTTCTGGATCATCTGCCAAGAACGTATATGAACAGGTCCCAGTCCGAGAAAAGGATGGAAGGATCCTGTTCATATGGACCTGTCGTCACACAGAACACTAAATAATAATAAGATGAGGTGGTCTAGCGGTCAGAACGCTGGCCTTGTAATCCTGGGGTCTCGGGTTCGATTCCCGGCGGTGCCCGAATTTATAACTTGTGTTGGGCAAGGCCGTGGTCTAGGCAACACGGAGTTTTCCTCCGTGGCATCCCAACAATTACTCCATTCACACACAGAAGAAGGCAATGGCAAACCACTTCTGGATCATCTGCCAAGAACGTATATGAACAGGTCCCAGTCCGAGAAAAGGATGGAAGGATCCTGTTTATATGGACCTGTCTCTCTGAGGAAACAGCGTTTGTGGACGTTTCAGGACGATGGCACCCCTATACTTCCGACGTTGCGTTTCAAAATGGAGAATATCCGAAACGTCGACACGCTGTCCGCCCAGAAGGAGAATCTAAATTATCATTGAACTGTCGTGAAATTCTGAAATAAACAATGATAAACAGAGGAAGGAAATCATAACGACGTGTAGAATCAGTTGACTCCATTGGGTGTAATCTTAACACGGTTAGGATGCAGACTACTGAGGTGGGAACAACGTAATTCAAAATGTGTGTGATGTTCTTAAACTCTGAGCCTCGTGAAAGTTATTTTTGTTATAAATTAAAAGGAACAACATGGCTAGGACGGTTTCAAATTGTAAGTGTTTGAATAATGATAATTGGAGACATAGCGAAACTTTCTGCTTATATTTGAACATTAAAGGGGCATCTGTCTTAATTAATTCCAGTCTCGCTTAATTAATCCTATCTGAATGAAATTACTTTAAAAATATTTATCTAAAATATATCAAATCATTCATACAAACAAAACTGTTTACAATTTCAGAAAACACATAGTGCCAAAGGCGTTTCGACCTCGAGAGGTCATCATCAGTGGCAAAAACATTAATTCATTAGACTGTCTATTAATCATAATTAATTATTGTATTTTCCTACCGATGATGTCCTCTTGAGGTCGAAACGCCTTTGACACTAAGAGGTTTTTTTTTCAAAGTGAAAACAGTTTTGTTTGTATGGATTTTATATAATTTTATATAAATGTTTATTTAATCTATGTAATTAATTCTGCTTTTCCACGTTTTATATTTTTATTTAAGTTGTCTAATTTCATGATCTGCTGGAACTGCGTACTATTTCATTCTTATTTGTCACGTGTTTGCTGCTGTATCTTCAGAAAAGGTTAGGTTAGGTTAACTAGTGGTGTAACACATCGAGTTTCTTAATACGCATGCAGTAATTGGAATGGTGTGACGATGTTCCTAGTACAGAATCCGTCCAACCAGGACTAGAGCGCCGATAGTGGGGTTCAGGGACTCTGCCCGTCATCAGAGATCATATGGAATCCTCCGAAGACCTAGTACCGCCATCAAATCTTCCCTCAATGATCACAAAGGATGTCATCGTGTTTCACGACGCACTTGAAGTCGCCCCAAACAACCGACAACTTTTTTTCCAGTGGCGTATGAAAGTATGAGATATGTGGAAAATATAATGTAGCGATTTTGTGGTAAGTTACGCAAGGATCAAAGTCTTAAAAGAAGTAACAGACGTGGTTTGATAGGAAAATATTTCTCAATCCTTGACCTCCAACATTCTTGAGATTGAAACCGAAATGGCAGTCGACACAAGTTTGTCCAAACTGGTCTTTGTCCTTTCACAACATTTTCTCTTAACACATCCCAGACCCTAAAATGTCATTAAAGAGAACTGTTTGCAACCTTATCTTTGCTACTATCAGCTTCTGTTTGTACCTGCTGGTCGAGACAATTAGAACTGGTATTTCCTAGAGACAAATTGTTTTTGTGGGATAGAAACCTTCATTAGTCATACACTTTAAATGTCCACATTTCTTAAACTGCATTTCAACTGCTGACTAGATCAGTGGTATTTAACCTGGGGTATGGGAAGGCATTTTAAGGGGTACGTGAGATTTAAAAAAAATGATAGGCATTGAATAATCAGGGCCAGATTTAATACATTATTTTGAATGTAATTTATTTAATTTATTTTAGATGTAGATTATATACTAAATATAACTTGAATTATACACCAAAAACTTTGGGGGTACAAAGTTGAAGAGAAATTATATCTGGGGGTACGCGAAGACATCTTAGGGGGTACGTGAAATTTAAAAAAAATATATATTATTTTATGATTAACACTGAATAATCAGTAATGTAATTTATTTAAATTATTTTAGATGTAGATTATATACTACGTATAACTTGAATTATAAACCAACGACTTTGGGGGTACAAATTTGAATAGAAATTATATCTGGGGGTACGCGAACAAATAAGCTTGAATACCACTGGACTAAATCTTATACCTTGTCTTTAAGAAATCAATGCACAGTTTTTCTCATTCAATGGGACCATTTAAAGCTGCAAGGTTCTATAAAACATTTATGGTTTTTATGGCAGTGAAAATGTGTACACTGCTGTCTTCCGAGTTTCACAACTGAGAACACCAACATTTAAATTTGTAGAAATGGCGTGGAATGTTTGGGAGAAATGAGAAACGCGTACAAATTTTTATTCTAAAAATTTTCAATTTGAGAGACCACGTGCGTATGTTGAAGAACAATGTTAAAATGTATATCAAAGATATTATTTAAAAGATTTAAAGATTACCGTCCTCTTGTGTAGTCTGGTAGATGAATATTCGCCCTGATGAAGGAGGCAGCATGGGCCTCTGAAACGTTGGTGGACATTTACCAGACTAAACGACGCAATAACCCAGAAGACAGGCATCTTCAGACTCACCGCTGTGTAAAATGTGAAATCTTACATTATTTTATAGATTTGCATCGAAGATGTTCAGTAGTTTGGGTACGATGTGAGTGGACCTGATGATGACCATTTATCTTTCGAAACGTTGTTCAACATTAGCGAACACTCGTGAAATGTGGAATGTGTGTGGAAAAGTGATAATAATGATGAAATCAAAATTACCTCATTTTTTTTTTTTTTTTTTTTTTTTTACTGAAATGTTGAAATTGTGAAGTTTCTCATTGTGTAATTTTCTATTTCCTTGTATTGTTTCCTGTTTGGCCCGAATATTATCTCTGACTGTTTTCGCTTTGTTCTGTCGTGGGATGACATCGTTTCACAACCAGCATCTCTCTTACACGTGCGTGAGACTTGTTTTACGTCGTATGGACAGTGATTCATTGAAGCCAGTGATGACGAAACGTTTTTCCTCAGGTCTTACCCATCCGTTTGTCTCTTTGACGTAGGACCCAATACGACTAAAGTATTCAGTGTCTCTCGTCTTGTTTTGGACTTCACGCGCTGAAAATTTTCGTCACGAATTGCGAATCAGTAAGGAAATGGTCGTGTTGCCTAGACCACGGCCTTGCCCAACACAAGTTATAAATTCGGGCACCGCCGGGAATCGAACCCGAGACCCCAGGATTACAAGGCCAGCGTTCTAACCGCTAGACCACCTCATCTTATTATTATTTAGTGTTCTGTCTGACGACAGGTCCATATGAACAGGATCCTTCCATCCTTTTCTCGGACTGGGACCTGTTCATATACGTTCTTGGCAGATGATCCAGAAGTGGTTTGCCATTGCCTTCTTCTGTGTGTGAATGGAGTAATTGTTGGGATGCCACGGAGGAAAACTCCGTGTTGCCTAGACCACGGCCTTGCCCAACACAAGTTATAAATTCGGGCACCGCCGGGAATCTAACCCGAGACCCCAGGATTACAAGGCCAGCGTTCTAACCGCTAGATCACCGTGGATATAATGCCCACTTACTGAGAAAAAATGAGAATGCGAAATTTTGCGTTATTTTCCTCAGAGGTCGCGTCTGGAATGCGGGTAGCCGAGAGGTTTTTGCCTCAGAGGTTGGCTGTATGTACCGATCTAGGGATGCTGAAGGCATCAATAGATCCAAGATGAAATACGTACAGTGTCTCAAAAGTAAAATAAATCTACTAGGCCCCGTAAAGTGACCTTCTCTCCGTGTCCTGCCCTCAAGCATCCCTCACAGGGTTAAGGACCCTCGTCTAAATGGGGTCCCTGTAAGTGACAACATGGCTGTCGGTGAAGTTCTTACTGAATGCACTTTGTACTGTAGTTCAGCTGTCAGCTACAATCAACTGCTACTTTCGTATTTAAATAACCTTAGGTCTGTGGTGACCCTTCCACAGTCTTAAGATTTGAGCATTACGATTCCTGTACCTTGTACCTGACAGGAATGTCTTTATGGCGAAAACGCTCCATTAGCATTGTGGGTGACTTGTTTGTAGATTTCAAGCTTACACAATTCTACTCAGTGTTTGTTAGAAATATTTTAAATGAATTCAGAAAATTCCGGGGATTTACTGTTCAATCCATCTCTGTCCTGGTCAGCTGTGATCTGGGTTTTAGCCCCGTGTAGTCTGGTAGAATTTTATTAACGATAACTCATCTCCCTGAAGATGGAATCAGAAAGTACCTCTGAAACGTCGGTAATTATGATCATAGCCGTCTTTGAAAATCTGCTTAAATCCTTCTTGCTTCAATATCCTCGTATCTTCAATTTCGAGATATTTCAACCAAATTCCTTCAATGAAACGTCTATTGAATATATTTATATTTCCGTCCGTGTGCCTGGTTCAACGTTTATATAGCCCTCAACCGATCTTCGAGATGTCATTTGTACAAACTGTCCGTCTTTCATTCTCGTTTACTATCCACATTAACGTATTTTAATAGCGGAATGTTAGAATTTTGGTTGTGTTTTCCAGTTTTACCTCTTAAATATCTCTTTCTACAGCTCGACATATTTTTGAACTCGTAAATATTTTAATATGCATCGTTTTTCTTAGTCGCGAGTTATACAGATGATACATAGGCGAATATACATAATAAATGGTATATTGAATATTCCATTACAATACATGTTATGTTCAATGTGTTGTCCTTGATTAGTAATGCGTAGTTCAATGCTCTTTGAAAAATTACAATGTACGCGATTCATAATGCATCATTTCAATCAATCAACATAATATTATCTGTTTATATCAACTCGATATTAAAATAAAGCAGGGAAAATGTTGTCTGACGAAATGGATTTGAATCTTGGGTTAATGAATGGAAACGATTAAGTAATTGTACCAAGAGAATTAGAAATATATTCAAGAGAAGGTTAGATGTCGGCGTGTAATGGCGGTGTTTATAACATCTGAAGAATGGATTGCACGAGGGATTTCCTGCTCGGTTTAGGACAGGAGAGTAGCCGAAAAAACCCTCCTTGTGGATTGCAGATGGTACCTAACCTTTCTCGACAACAGATACCAGGCGGTGCACAGGCGACACGACTCATTACAGGTTAGGTTAAGTTGGGTTCAGTTCAAAACAAGACGCAACTCGTATGGAGAAAACTGCATAATGACGAGTTTAAAAATCTGTACTCCTCCCCCAGTATTATCAGGGTGATTAAGTTGAGAAGAATGAGATTGGCGGGGCATGTAGCGTGCATGGATGGGACAAGAGGTGTGCACCGGGTACTGTTGGGAAGCCTGAGAGGAAGAGACCTCTGGGGAGACCTAGATGTAGATGGGAGGATAATCTCAGGCGGGATCTATGGGAGACAGGAGTTGAAGGAGACTGGATTTTGTTGGCCGAGGACAGGGTCCGGTGGAGGGCTTTGGTTAATTCGGTGATGAACCTTCGGGTTCCGTAAGCCATCTGGTTGGTTGGGTCCACTATTTGGGAAGCCTGAGGGGAAGAGACCTCTGGGGAGACCTAGACGTAGATGGGAGGATAATCTCAGGCGGGATCTATGGGAGATAGGAGTTGAAGGAGACTGGATTTAGTTGGCCCAGGACAGGGTCCGGTGGAGGGCTTTGGTTGGTTCGGTGATGAACCTTCGGGTTCCGTAAGCCATCTGGTTGGTTGGGTCCACTATTTGGGAAGCCTGAGAGGAAGAGACCTCTGGGGAGACCTAGATGTAGATGGGAGGATAATCTCAGGCGAGATCTATGGGAGACAGGAGTTGAAGGAGACTGGATTTTGTTGGCCGAGGACAGGGTCCGGTGGAGGGCTTTGGTTAATTCGGTGATGAACCTTCGGGTTCCGTAAGCCATCTGGTTGGTTGGGTCCACTATTTGGGAAGCCTGAGGGGAAGAGACCTCTGGGGAGACCTAGACGTAGATGGGAGGATAATCTCAGGCGGGATCTATGGGAGATAGGAGTTGAAGGAGACTGGATTTAGTTGGCCCAGGACAGGGTCCGGTGGAGGGCTTTGGTTGGTTCGGTGATGAACCTTCGGGTTCCGTAAGCCATCTGGTTGGTTGGGTCCACTATTTGGGAAGCCTGAGAGGAAGAGACCTCTGGGGAGACCTAGATGTAGATGGGAGGATAATCTCAGGCGAGATCTATGGGAGACAGGAGTTGAAGGAGACTGGATTTTGTTGGCCGAGGACAGGGTCCGGTGGAGGGCTTTGGTTAATTCGGTGATGAACCTTCGGGTTCCGTAAGCCATCTGGTTGGTTGGGTCCACTATTTGGGAAGCCTGAGGGGAAGAGACCTCTGGGGAGACCTAGACGTAGATGGGAGGATAATCTCAGGCGAGATCTATGGGAGAAAACAATTCTAACATGAAAATTCTTGTATATTTTCTTTCGCACGTTACCATGTTCTGGCCCAGATACGTCTAATATTTGCTATCACCAGCTATTTAAGTGCAGTTTCAAGTTAAATGTCACTGGTCTTTATCATAGCATGGTATGATCATGGCTAACCCTTTAATAAAGATCTTATGCCGCCGGGGTCAGACGGCCGGAGCTTGAAATTGACTACTCGCCTCCGTATATTGCTAAAGCTGAGAATTCATGGAACATTATCTCCACTCGAACGTTCTTGAATACACTGGAACTTAACAGAAAGGTCCACTGAGGCTCTTCGCGCCGAAGTAACTGGACGGGGGGATCCCCAGTGCGCGAGATATCAAGTGGGGAATCCCCGGCTCTGTCGTTGTCGGCTAACGATGAATGTTCTAAACTCAGATTGTGGCGATTGCTAGAGAATTGTCTTATCATGTGCAAATTGTCTAAGTTGTTCTTATATACGTAGAGAGCAGAGTGAGGACTGTCTTCAGCGAGATGTATGATTCGAACGAATCTGTTAAATTTCCTTGGTACCTTACCCATTTTCGCTAGGATCATGGACAGAAATCAATATCCCTCGATTAACAGTGCTTTACCTTATCTTATCTTGACTGAGATAAATGGGCGAAGAACATATTTATTTAAGCGTCTACCGAACAAAGCTGATGGTACACGGCGATACAATTCTTTGGCCATTCAATTCGAAATCCTTTTGCCTTATTTTTTACTTATCAGTTTCAACATCTTTCCCCTTCGTTATCTAATTCCATGGATCAAAGTCCTTCGTGGTTAACTGACAAGAAATTCCTCGCCATTTATTACGAAATCGAAAGTAGTAGAATTGTGTACTCGCTGTCTCAGTATTGTTGATATCCCTTTTAATATTATCCTCGAAGCCACTGTACTAGATGCAGGTGACTGGGGGCCTTGTGTCGTGTGAAATAACCCCGACGATACGATCTCTGCCCGGAATCGAACCCAGTTCGTCCAAATTCCAGCCTAGGCCTTCTTCTCCTTATTTCCTAAAATCCTTTGTTCGTACGTTGTGGTAAAAAGCCAAGTTTCTCGCAGTCCTGAGGTTTGTCTCCTCAGTGGGGTCGAGGGACTAACGCTTTGAACAGCCACAACCAAAGTCCCTTCGTAGAACAGACCAGACGTCGCTTGCCTTGACGCCTGTACATTGCAGATTACAGGAGCAGAGTTTACCCTCGAATGCCTGATTCCGACAACCTAAGAATAATTTGGTAAAGGATAATAATGGTAATTTGATTGCAGATTCAATCAAAATTTTGAATAGGTGGAAACATTTCTTTAGCCAGTTCTTAAATGTTGACGAGACAGATTAAAATACATACAGCTGAACTGTTAGTGCCAAAACCTAGTTTAGATGAAGTTGAACTAGCCATTGGGAAGTTGAAAAGTTATAAATCTCCAGGAATTGATCGGATTCCAGCGAAATTAAGGGTTGCATATGAGGATCCATAAGCTTATTCAGTTAATTTGGGATAAACAAGAGATGCCACAACAGTGGAAGGAATCCATAATTATTCCTATTCATAAGAAGGGGGAGAAATTTCTCTGCTATCAACCTCATACAAAATTCTATCAAACATTAATTTGGCAAGATTAACTCCCATATGTGAATGAAATTATTGGGGATCATTAGTGTGGGTTCAGACGTAACAGATCATCGATTGATCAGATATTTTGAATTCGTCAGATACTAGAGAAAAAATGGGAGTTCAGTATATAAATTATTTATACATTTCAAAAAATCCTAAGACTCTCTTACGAGAGAAGTTTTATATAATATTCTTATTGAATTTGGTATACCAAAGAAGCTAGTGGGTCTAATAAAAATGTGCTTAAATGAAACCTGTAGCAAAATTCGAGAAGGTAAATATGTATCTGAGACATTGTTCATCAAGAACGGTCTAAAACAAGGAGATGCTTTGTCTCCCTTGCTCTTTAACTTTGCGCTAGAATATGCCACCAAGAAAGTCCAAGATAGGCAGGAGGGTTTGCGATGATGTTAATTTATTGGGGGACGATATGAATACAATAAAGAGGAACGCAGAAGTTTTACTAGAGGCTGGTAGACAAGTGGGGCTGGAAGTAAATTCAGAAAAAACTGAGTACATGTTAGTATCTCGTCGTCAGAAGACAGGCGGGCAAAATTATCTTAGGGTGGCTAATAAATCCTTTGAAAGGGTTACAAAGTTCAAATATTTGGGAACAACAACAAATCAAAATGACGCTCATGAGGAAGTTAGGAGGAGATTAAATTCTGGAAATGCTCGCTACTTCTCAGTTCAAAATATTTTGTCTTCCCGTCTGATTTCTAAGAACCTGAAGATTAAAGTATACAAAACAATAATCTTGCCTGTTGTTTTGTATGGGTGCGAAACATGGTCTCTCACTCAGAGGGAGGAACATAGATTGCAGGTGTTTGAGAATCGGGTGTTGAGGAGGATATTTGGGCCTAGGAGTTCCGTAAGTCGTCTAGTTACTTAGTTAACCTCATTCTGAAGGTTGGCACCTCTCCCCACGCCTTCCAAATTGTATTTTGTATAAAATTCCTGGCTTGTGTCACGAATATGGACTTTAAGGAATGGGGTGGATAATATTAAATTTATGTACAGGATGAAACATAAGTGAAATTTAATTAAGAATCAACTTTATGGGTTTTGTAAGAAACGGGAGTTTGTTGACCGGCTAAGCGACCATCAGTTTTAGGTCAGTATTTTGTGATTAATTTATTATGTGTTAATAACTGACAAAATACACGGGAACAACACTCCAAAATTAATCTTAATATTTTTAGATTTGACTGAAATAAAAATATTCTGATCTGTGTGATAATTATGATAATATGCATTTAACAGTGTTTTGATCAAATTCCTTATTTTAATTAATACTTTGATGATTTTTACGTGTAATTATTTCATTTCCATCTTGATATTTGCTTTAAAAGGCCGGATTATTTTAATATTACATAGATATTGTGTAATAATACGTTTCTTAGAATATATCGTTATATTTTGAGGACATGACTGTATTTCCGATAAATAAATATTCCTTACGGAAATCTTCCAACATGGCTGGTTGCGTGAGGTTTAACAGTTGTTTACCACAACAGACTTCGGTCTGGTTAGTTTGGGGCCACCACATTCAGACATGAATTTTCTTTTGTGCTTCGTCTTGTGGTTTAGAGGGTCTGCTGTAAAAATAATTCAATAACAGGATTTAGGGTCCTTCGCCATATTTCGTACACGTACGCCAAATTAAATACAAATTCTTATTTCCGATATCTGTAAGTACGTTCGGGGCCACTTTGAGTCACACTTAAGTGTTGTGTTGTGCGGGAGAGAAAACTGAAGACTGTCTTGAGAATCGAGGTCGAAGCAACGGATGCCCGCTGCCTATATATTCATTAGTTTAAATTTAGTTTATATTAAATTTTGTCCGTCTAATCACAATAATTCTTATTAAATATTAAAATATTTTAAATGTTAATTATTGTAATATTTTAATATTTAATATAACATTTAAAATATTTAAAATATTAAATGATGTTTTATAAAGAACATCATTTAATATTTTAAATATGTTAAATGTTAATTATTGTAATATTTTAAATGTTAATTATTGTAATATTTTAAATGTTAATTATTGTAATATTTTAATATTTAATATAACATTTGAAATATTTAAAATATTAAATGATGTTTTATAAAGAACATCATTTAATATTTTAAATGTTTTAAATGCTAATTATTGTAATATTTTAATATTTAATATAACATTTAAAATATTTAAAATATTAAATGATGTTCTTTATAAAACATCATTTAATATTTTAAATATTAAAATATTACAATAATTAACATTTAAAATATTTAAAATATTAAATGATGTTTTATAAAGAACATCATTTAATATTTTAAATATTTTAAATGTTAATTATTGTAATATTTTAATATTTAATATAACATTTAAAATATTTAAAATATTAAATGATGTTTTATAAAGAACATCATTTAATATTTTAAATGTTTTAAATGTTAATTATTGTAATATTTTAATATTTAATATAACATTTAAAATATTAAATGATGTTCTTTATAAAACATCATTTAATATTTTAAATATTAAAATATTACAATAATTAACATTTAAAATATTTAAAATATTAAATGATGTTTTATAAAGAACATCATTTAATATTTTAAATATTTTAAATGTTAATTATTGTAATATTTTAATATTTAATATAACATTTTAAATGTTAATTATTGTAATATTTTAATATTTAATAAAAATTATTGTGATTAGACGGAGAAAATTTAATATATACTTATTATATCACAATATGACGCAACTTTACCATCTTAAATTTAGTTGTTAATTTATCTATCCTGATTCATCATCTGGTGTTAATTCTTGTCTTATCGTAAAATAAAATGTTTTTGTTTATTGAATCTTAAAACGTTAAGCAGAATCTGAGAGTTTAGATCAAATTATGACTTAGAAATTAAATATAATTACTCAAGACCTCTATCATCAGAATTTTGTGGTGGGGAAAGTAACTTAAATCAGGTCATGACCGCATAATTCCTTTAACCCAATGTGTTTTTCCGACATGCGTATGTTTTCATAACATTGCGTCAGAATTTATGTTTAAAAAAAATATATATGCTATCAGAAACCACGTTTTTGCTGACGTTAATATTTGGAAGCGTGCCTAATATTGGAGAAAGACTTCAAATCAAGGATTGGGACGCGTCAGATCGAGAAAGGACTCCTTACCATGGCAACACAACACGTAAGGACCTAGACAAACATGCATGCCCTTAGCGGGATTCGAACCGAATATCCCAGTAGCCAAATGACCGAAGCCCACGTGGTCCTTCCGACATCTTCTGCTCATTAATTAGTGGTTATGTTTTGGAGAAAAGTTTTGAATAATACATTAATACGCCCATACTTGTATATCAGTAGCTTTTTAAAGAAATTCCCTTGAAATTTCTATAAATGGCCCTCATTTCGGTTTTATAACTCAGGACCCCCGGATCAACAAGATATTAAATAGATTAAAACGACTTTGTATGGTAGAAATTACGCCACGGTGGTCTAGCGGCTAGAACGCTGGCCTTGTAATCCTGGGGTCTCGGGTTCGATTCCCGGCGGTGCCCGAATTTATAACTTGTGTTGGGCAAGGCCGTGGTCTAGGCAACACGGAGTTTTCCTCCGTGGCATCCCAACAATTACTCCATTCACACACAGAAGAAGGCAATGGCAAACCACTTCTGGATCATCTGCCAAGAACGTATATGAACAGGTCCCAGTCCGAGAAAAGGATGGAAGGATCCTGTTCATATGGACCTGTCGTCAGACAGAACACTAAATAAAAATAATGGTAGAAATTACCGACGTTTCATAAAGTATATACTGCCTCCATGATCAGGGCGGTTGCTGATAGAAATGATACTTCCGAAACGTCGGTCAGTTTCCCCCAGACGTGTCGTTCAACATCCTAGAAGACAGTTTATCTTTAAATTCGTCATCGTGAGATCCTGTTATGTCATCAGGTCGTAAGAGATTGATAAAAATCCTGTTCTGCGTGGTTGATGTATGAGGAAGTTTCTTGTTATATTGATAGTCTTTTAACGTTGTTAATCCTTACGCGAGGTGGACAGAAATGGAGACTGTCCCACACTCATTTCAGTACGAAGAACCTTTGATCGTCTCATTGTTGTCTCTTTCGAGTTTTAGCTTAGGAAAACGCGAAACCAACAATATACGGTGGATATTCCAACAACACTGGTAACCCATAATTCATTTGACAATTCTCGAAAGTACTGTGTGGTGTGGTTCATTGTTGTTATTAAAAGATTCAAATATTTCGTTTTTGTCGACTTCGATATGGATGAAAAGATTCGTAAATGTTTTGTTTGTTTCCGTACTGAAAAAGCAGGTTAACTCGCTGGTCGTATTTAAGTCATGCCTCGAGTCTGTGATGGCTGTCAGACATGTTGATAATAAACGGATAAATAGCATGGTAATTCCTAACATAATTTTTTACGTGTAATATAACGCAGGCAAGGTTTTTACAATATCATACGTTTATCTAACCAAAGGATCTAATATTCTTTTCCAGACGACTTGTTCAAAAAAAAAAAAGAATTACGTATTCCACAGGTTTTAGGCACAACGCAGATTTCCGGTAGAACAGGAAGTGGATAAGTATTTAAACTTAAAATCTCTTTACACAGTATCTTTGCTGACTACTCGTATTCTGTGACGTAGTTACTACGAAATCAGTCGCCCTTCTTTCGCCAGTTTGTGCACAAAGCAATTTATCGCTTTATCGCTGCAATGAATATGATTGAATGAAGAGGGGAATAGGATATCATTCTGTATGTCTTCAAATGGAGGGGAAGGAACTACGTCACGGGTACATAACGGTGTACTCCCCACCCCTCCCCTCCCCTCCTCCTTCAACGTAACGTGAAGCGCTCCGAGCAGCTAGCTAGTTAGTTCGTCAGTTGCTTCTGAGGCGTGTACTGTAGCTGTTGTAGTGAGAGGAAGTGGATTGTTCTGTTAGCGTAAGTGTTTTTTTGTGTGTGACGAAGTTACTGGATACGTACAATTATCACAGCGGCAAAGTACCTAGGATATACAGACATAAGGTAAAGATCAACATTTAAAGTGTAAGAATATTTATTAGAATGTCTTTTGTTTCGTCGTTGAACAACTGTAGTGTTTTGTTTATAACGAAGTTTTAGTATCTTTTTAAGAAGTGATTCTGTGTCATTACGTAGTTTGTTTTTTGAGGGAATACTACGTTGTTTCTGTGTTGGAAGTTAAGTGCGATTGTTACGCTCAAGGTTTGAAAACGAACGTAAACTTCGTGTGGATTGCTACGACCTCTTTACGTATTTGAACTGTGACTTGATTGAATTCCTACGCCAATGTATGCGCCTTGCTTTCGATCTCTTACAAAGTTATTCTGTAGAACGCACGTAGGTCTGTGGATAATGGAATTATGCAGGCTGGTTGGCAGTTGATGATGATGTATGCTTGGAAATACCAGAGAAGACAAGTGATAAACGAAAGATAAGTTTGAAAAAACCTTAATCCAGGATCGTTGTTTTATGTCGTGGATATTTTTACATATTCTTAGCAATCCAAGAGCGATAAATGAAGCTTATCCTCTGAGCTTTGTTTTAGTTATGGTTTTATGAAAGTGGTTAGTTAACTCTTGCTATGACACACGAATTTATATGTTCTTGTAAGCCGTTAGGACACACTCTCGCCCGAGGTTTGTCGTATTGTAAAGCTGTCTACTTAACATGTTCTTTAGACCCAGTTTCGTACAGTTGACTGTAAGAATGGCCTCACAGTTTTTCCTTAATAACATTTTATGTAATAAGAGTGCAGCTTTAAGGGAAATTAATACGTGAATGTCTGTATTGGTCTTCCGAGCTGTAAATCCGTGTTGAGTGGTAGGTAGAGGAACATACTTAAGCTCTGAAGGTCAGTTTAAGAATCTTCAACAGTGTGAGAAAATCTGATCTAGTCTTGAAGAGGCCAGTCTCGGTAATTGCGAGATTTAGTTTGTGTTTTCTTTTTATTACGAAAATCAGTGTATACGCGATAATTGAAATCGAAATCACGTCGACCTTCGTGTAAAGGAGTGTTCGTCTACTGTTTTGAGATGTTCGATCTCGTCGATTTTATTATAACAGTGGATGTCTGTGGCAACAGAGCGTTGAGGGCAAGGCTTGTATCAGTACCAGCAAACTATGGCTGGCTGCAGATCGCATTACAGTCAGTGGCGGGGGGGGGGGGGGGGGGGGGGGGTAAGTTGTGTTCGACTAATGAAGGCTTGAGGAGAGCCTGATGTGGACCGCGTGGTTTGGATTTTTGAAACAGTGTGTGTACAGTCTAGTCTGGTGACCCGTTTTTACGTCTCTAACTGTTCTAAAGCGAGACGGGTGATGACCGTGTTAAGATGTCCGCCTGTTACTTGTATTTTGTAAAAGATTTTTTTTATCCGACTCACAAGATCTCGTGACGTAAAAAAAGTTGTCAGTGGAACCACGGTTCCGGAGTATTTGACGTAAATACGTCTATACGGAAAGGAAGTTTATATATTGGCTTTATTCTAAATATTTCCTTTATACATGCTTTACAATTGAGTAAAGTTTGATTAAGACTTTGCTTATTTAACTTGAATTAGTTACGCTTAAGATGGGTCTGTGGTAGATGAATGTAATGTAAAGTAATGAAATGTTTTATAGGTAACAACAATGCTGAGTAAACAGATGTTTCTTAGGTAACCATTATTGTCGATTTGTTGATAAACAGATGACGTTTCCTAGGTAACATAACAATGAAGTTACACTTTTTCGTAACACTATTTTGTAACACATTTTCGCCGAATGACACTGACCCTAAAATATAGACGTATTTACGTCAAAAAAAGTTTGATACTCGATATGACGTTACGAGTTCTGGGCTAGAAGCAACTCACTTCGGTAGATCGGGAAGGAAGGATTTTTTTGTTTGCAAATTCGAGTCTCTGTGTCCTTCGGTGAAAGTAATTAGCAGAAATTGAAAAGGACATTAGCTGAAGACACAAGTCTGTTTTAAGGCCTTGTATAATAAGGGACTGAGAAAAACCATGGCAACCCTCGCTCATTACAGCTCACCTGCCGTAATAGGCAAGGCTTTGTCCGGATTAAGGCTTTGACCGGATGTTCTTTTGTTAAATCTTATGTGGTACCGCCTGATTCGACTTCTAATGCTTAAGTGAAGTGTTTCCTTCGCGGTACGGGCTGAATTCGTAAATATTATGAAGACGAGCTTCGGCTTCAAAGGGTTAACCAGCTGATTTTCGTAATGGTGAGGTGTAGTGTTTTCTTCGCGGTACGGACTGAATTCATAAATAATATTTAGACGATCTTCGGCTTCAAAGGGTTAATAATCGTTTAGGAATCTGGAAGGAAACTGTCGTGACTATTTTAAGGTTCCCACGGCTTCAGCGAGATGACAATCTTCGGAGAGTATGTAACATTAGTGACTACGCGGTTCATAATTATAATAGCAAGGTTTTTAAACTGTGGAATTTATAAAATCATCCGAATCTCTGTGAAATTCACTGGCGTCTTTATTAGTGTCGTTTAATACTGTGTTTATTTCTTGTATCCGTCGCTGTTGGGCGAGATCAGATCTATAGATCTAAAATAAGTCGCAACACATGTTACGTTGCAAGGATTTGACAGGAAACCATTCGACTTGTAATTTATCCTCTACGAATTCATTTCTCGACGCACTCAATGCCTGAATTAGGTCTGTTTTACTAAGATACAGTAATCTTTTTCTCCCCACACACCAAAGTGTAAGTGCGCACGGCGGGAGGCAGTGGAGTTCTGACGTCACAACTACGTGACGTACGTGGTGAAGCCCCTCGGAGTGCAAGATACGAGGGGAAACTTTTGCCGTCATCAAAGACACGGGAATAACACGGAATCTTTGCTTTTATCAGCTCTGTGGGCGGGTTTAGCGCAATCTGTCCCCCCCGCCCCTTGACCTTCAGAAAGTGACCTTATCGATGAGAGTTGTCACAGCTCAAGTATCTTGCGTAACTGAATAGTAATATTTTAACTCGTATCTTCTCTCTCCGCGGACTTGGTTAGTTTTTTTGTTATGTGTTTAAGGGGTACAAACGTATTTTGTATTATTGGTTAGTCCAGTGGTATTCAACCTGGGGTACGCGAAGACATCTTAGGGGGTACGTGAAATATTAAAAGAAAATTATTTTATGATAAACACTGAATAATCAGTAATGTAATTTATTTAATTTATTTTAGATGTAGATTATATACTACGTATAACTTGAATTATACACCAACAACTTTGGGGGTACAAAGTTGAAGATAAATTATATCTGGGGGTACGCGAACAAAAAAGGTTGAATACCACTGGGTTAGTGAACACGTATTTTCCTGACCTCCTCAGTATCGTATGACCTTGTTCAAGACATGTTAAGATCAGTTTTAGGCTTAAATTAATCTTATCTAAGGACATAATCTATCTGTTAATCTGTTAATTGAATTATCGGTTCTGTTATCAGTTGATTTTTCGTGTTGTTATCCACAGGATTAAAAAAAATCGCTCGACCCAAGAATATAAATATATAACGAGGATATTCGAGAACAAGGAGGTCTGGGGAATAATCAGATATGTGAGGGGGGGAGATCTGAAAGGAGGCTGGGGTAATCCGAGTATCTTGAGAGCATAATTTGTACTGCTGAACAGGTATTATTGGGGCGATAATGCTCGGATACTTTCGCCATGTTGCGTTTGAATCGGATCCGTTCGCTTTGGGGCCATGTTGGTCTCGTAAAGGCGAATAGTTGTTCTATTTGACGAATTAAGTGATAAGAAATATCTCTGTAAATGCCAAGTGACTGAGGAAGATGTGTTATCTCATACGATACGATGTTTTCGAGAGTGTGAAAGTTCTCCAGAGAGCGCTGTTTGGGGGACACATGACTTCCTTGTAAATCGTTATCTTTGCTGAGGACTGATAACTCAGTCCTACGTCTGAAAGATTAGTCAGAATTTGAGAGGGGGGCTGGGATTGTTTAATGGGGAGATTCAGTTAATATATTGTTTGCATCAACTGTTTATCGTTTATTACAGGAACCTTAATTTTTTAAAAACAATTTTTTCCCAATGTCTGTATTTAGAAAAAGTGAAGACGAGTTTATGGTAAAATCGGGTCCCCTCTTTGCCTGCTTCCCCCCCCCCCGCCCCCCGGACTCCATTTTTGAACTAATGGACGTATTTTTTTTATGAAATGTTGGCATCCCATCTCTGGTACTTTGAGTGATTTTCTTTTGTGTTCAATCCACACGAAGTTTTGAGTTGGGGCAAGATTTTGGTTACTGCCCCTGGAATACACAACACCTAGATTTTTGCGTGGTAACCCGAGTTTCGAAAAAATGTTCCCAATTCTTCGTGAGTTGTAAGATAACACGAGGAACTTGAGAAATCAATTCCTGCGTGTTCCTTTCGAATTCGCGGCGACAGCCGATGAAACCATCGGAACAAAATATCATACGAGCCGATTTTCTCTGTGGAAAAATTCTCGAACACGTCATCAGTTACATGTGGACAAACTTAATGAAGTTCGAAGATCGCTGTCTTGTAGGTTGTTGTTCCGTGTTGTCTAAGTTTACCGACGTTTCAGAGATGTTAGGGGCTATGAAGCGTTGGTTGACATCTACCAGACTACAAGTTCAATTAGCATAGAAGATACTTATTAAGTCGTGTAGGCTAATTTATAATAGCCTCTCCGAATAAAGTGAAATGGCCCTTCCCAGACGTTTGCAAGCTTCGATCTGTTCCCTTGGTTTGGACCCTCAGACACGGCTTCGAACAGCTGGCAGGTCTTTAACGGGAAAGGCAAACTAGTCTTCTCAAGGCAGGTTTTGCTTCAAGGTGCAGGACCAGTCAGTCGAGAGAGAAAGAGAGAGACTTGTTTTGTTGTGAAACTCTCCCCCACAGTCGCTCACCAGCTGGAGAGGTTTGTACCAACCGCACTGCTTGGAAAACAGATTGGCCTTTTAACATTTTTATCTGCTCTCTTTGGTAAAGAGTTTTGTCTGTCCGTGTGCACGAGAGAAATGGACACTTTGCGGTAACGGAAGTAAGTGTACTTATTTAATAAAGAGAATATCGTGGCTGTAACAGCGCTTAAGCGTTTGGTACGTTTTTAAAAATGCTGTCTGTAGATTGTAATGGAATGTGGTATGTAGCCGACTCCGTGGAGTACAGGCCTTCGTTAGAAGCTGATAAGGGTGGTTAAATTCCTCGCTTTGTGTGGGACTAGAAGGTTTATGATCCTTGTTCAGAAGAACCCCTCAACACGTTGCCAGTCAGTCGAATCCAGGTGAATGGCCTTTCAATCTGCGTCTTGTAAGATCCGACTTAAATGTACAGAGAAGTAATTTGTGGTTGTGATAATTATTTGTGGATTTATGTGAAAACCTGTGGATGGAACCGGAAAATTGTCCTTTGTGGGGGGTTTCGGTCATAAGAATGCAGATTGTAGAAGGCCCCTTCCCCGGTTATGTAGAGGACGGAACGGGGAGCTATTAAAAATCGTCTCCATTATTTTATTTATTTAGTGTTCTGTCTGACGACAGGTCCATATGAACAGGATCCTTCCATCCTTTTCTCGGACTGGGACCTGTTCATATACGTTCTTGGTAGATGATCCAGAAGTGGTTTGCCATTGCCTTCTTCTGTGTGTGAATGGAGTAATTGTTGGGATGCCACGGAGGAAAACTCCGTGTTGCCTAGACCACGGCCTTGCCCAACACAAGTTATAAATCCGGGCACCGCCGGGAATCGAACCCGAGACCCCCAGGATTACAAGGCCACCGTTCTAACCGCTAGACCACCTCATCTTATTATGATTTAGTGTTCTGTCTGACGACAGGTCCATATGAACAGGATCCCTCCATCCTTTTCTCGGACTGGGACCTGTTCATATACGTTCTTGGCAGATGATCCAGAAGTGGTTTGCCATTGCCTTCTTCTGTGTGTGAATGGAGTAATTGTTGGGATGCCACGGAGGAAAACTCCGTGTTGCCTAGACCACGGCCTTGCCCAACACAAGTTATAAATTCGGGCACCGCCGGGAATCGAACCCGAGACCCCCAGGATTACAAGGCCAGCGTTCTAACCGCCATGAATTTATGGTGTTTAAGGCTACTTATCTTTAACGTAGAGGAAATAGAAATGAAAATCTCTCTCTGCTCCAGCATGTGTGATAAATAACACTTGGAAAAAAAAATCAGTCCCTACCGCAAAGTAAACAACGCGTCTCTGGTACGAACAGACGGCAGAGTAGCTAGCTTGTTGATTGGCCGACGTGTGTGGAACAAGGGAACGGAATTTGCCAGGACCGATGAGTCATAGACACTCTAGCTTCGTTCTTCGTCGTGTTCCTCAGTCACTCCAAGCATGTTCCGGAACGTCGCTTCTAATTCCACGCCGAGCGATCTGAGTTAGTGACGGCCGTCGAGTATATGAAGCCGGATGTCCCTGCGTCAGGCCGTCAATTGCTATAGCAGAATTAATTTTAAAAACATTAGGACTACTATATAAGCCCTGTTATTTTTTTTTTAGTATCAGTAAAACCTGTTCGGATTGCATAATTTATGCCTGACGTCAAGATTATCCATAATATAAGCAATTAGAACCGATAGCCAATCCACAATTTTTATTAGTGACGTTAGTGTAATTAGGTGGACATACAATCGAAATGTCTGTAACATTAGCTGACAAATTTAATTAAATATTATTTTGAATCCGTGTTTTGTTTCGATTATAAGTTAAGCGATGGAATTATAAACGTGATGTTGTTGTTGTTGGCTTCTGAGCGCAAAAGCGCTTATGAAGCCGCTCTGCTACTGTTAGCATATCATTGGTTTGTGGCCTTCAGATGTTTTTACAAGTCTTAACAGCTTTACAGTTGGCATTCGTGTTAAGTGTGAGACGAACGCGTAGAAACTTAACGTGGTAGAGAGAGAGTTGAGAATGCATACAAAATTTTATGTGGAGAACTTTTTTTTTATGGAAAGTTTTCGACTGTATAGTTATATATACAAGAAATTGTAAGATTAACCTTAAACCAGTAGAGTGAGAGAATGTTTGTGGACTCGATTTAAACTTGTCAAGGATGACGCCAGTGGCGGATTTTTTTTTCTTCTTCAGAGAACGGGAATTAAACTAGACGTTACGTAAAACGCTGAGCGATTATTAGCTAGAATTATGGTTCATGTCATTGACTACGTAATTTGTTAATAAATGGTCAACTTTTTAACGTCACTGGGCATGCGAACTAGTTTAAGAAGGGAATACGAACTATTAGCGTAATTAGACTGTAATTGTTTCGTAAGTCTCTGGCTCTTAGCTGGAAACACTTCTAACAGCTTCAGTGAAAATATGATTTGCTGACGGCGATGGTTGATTTCGAGGGTCGTGGTATATTTTAAATTGTTCCGGGAGTAAAACCACAAAGATGTCGGGAGTAACGTCCTCCTGGCAGGAATTTCAAGTCGTGGTCTAGCGGTTAGAACGCTGGCCTTGTAATCCTGGGGTCTCGGGTTCGATTCCCGGCGGTGCCCAAATTTATAACTTGTGTTGGGCAAGGCCGTGGTCTAGGCAACACGGAGTTTTCCTCCGTGGCATCCCAACAATTACTCCATTCGCACACAGAAGAAGGCAATGGCAAACCACTTCTGGATCATCTGCCAAGAACGTATATGAACAGGTCCCAGTCCGAGAAAAGGATGGAAGGATCCTGTTCATATGGACCTGTCGTCAGACAGAACACTAAATAATAATAAGATGAGGTGGTCTAGCGGTTAGAACGCTGGCCTTGTAATCCTGGGGTCTCGGGTTCGATTCCCGGCGGTGCCCGAATTTATAACTTGTGTTGGGCAAGGCCGTGGTCTAGGCAACACGGAGTTTTCCTCCGTGGCATCCCAACAATTACTCCATTCACACACAGAAGAAGGCAATGGCAAACCACTTCTGGATCATTGCCAAAAACGTATATGAACAGGTCCCAGTCCGAGAAAAGGATGGAAGGATCCTGTTCATATGGACCTGTCGTCAGACAGAACACTAAATAATAATAAGATGAGGTGGTCTAGCGGTTAGAACGCTGGCCTTGTAATCCTGGGGTCTCGGGTTCGATTCCCGGCGGTGCCCGAATTTATAACTTGTGTTGGGCAAGGCCGTGGTCTAGGCAACACGGAGTTTTCCTCCGTGGCATCCCAACAATTACTCCACTCACACACAGAAGAAGGCAATGGCAAACCACTTCTGGATCATCTTCCAAGAACGTATATGAGCAGGTCCCAGTCCGAGAAAAGGATGGAAGGTTCCTGTTCATATGGACCTGTCGTCAGACAGAACACTACAAATAAAAATAATAATATCTTCTGAGGTCTGAAGCTGGAACGATGTTAACTGTCATGTTGGTACCCGTTCTTGGTGACAAATGCGTAGGTCAGCGTGACCTCTGCCTGACCCCTTGAATATATTAAGTTGGAACGTTCGCTGCACGTTGACCTGTATCGGACTGACTGTTGAGAGAATGTTTTACCCTGCTCATGTTATGTAGAATATTGGACATTGTCCATATGATACACACGACGTTTCGGGATGTGGGTCCACCGTCATATTTTGATGATGTCTGTCGGCTGTGTTACGAATTGTAGGGTAGAATTTACGTTCTAATCTGTGGTTCTGATGATGAAGTGTCATGTCTGAGGCCTGTTTGACGTATCTAGAGGCGAAGCTTTCCCTAGTTTCCTAGGTCCGCCTTTCCAACGGGTGACGTAATAATACCTTGCTCAGGTAATTTAAGAAATCCTCCTTTTATGGAACCTATTGGTTCATTGTCGTAGAGACAGAATTCTGCCATTGGTCACTGCCCTGAGTCAGGTTAATGAATGCCCTAATATCCATTTTAATATTATCCTAACATCTATGACCCCGGTCTTCTGAGTGATCTCTTCCCTGTCAGGTTTTCAAATTGAAATTTTGTATGCGTTTAGCATGTATTCCATGCATTCTACATTCCCAGCTCATCTCATCGTCGTTGATTTGGTGAAGAGCGCAAATTATGAAATGGTTTTCTCGAGGCACCTGTTAGTTTATTAATTTTCGGTAAATTTATTATCGTAGTTACTCTTTTCTCGGATGTCATGAATCTTGTGTTCTTCCTTCCGTGAGAAAGGTAAAAAAATTATGATTTTTAAATGTTTGAATTTCTATGTTTTTCGATAGCAGACGAAAAGCGAAAGGTTGTGGACTGGATGACAATTTCTAGAATTTAGTCTGTTCCTAATTTCCTTATGAATGCAGTTAGATTTTCACCGCCGTTCTGAAATATATTTAACATTGCTATATTTTCGAAGGAGTTATTAGGTAACGTTTATGTAATGATTTTTTCCTTTGGTCTCGTAATGAGACGTGGACATGTATGGAGATAGTTAATTTGTTTGTTTTTGTTGTTCGCTTTTAAACCAACTTCCTTATCAATATATAATCTATTTTCCGTGTTTTTCACCGTGATATTTATGTTTTCACCAAATAGATTAAATCCACACAGAATACATCAAAAGCTGATGTATCCTATTCAATTCCAGATACTCTTTATTTTCTTGAATCTTCAAGATATCATTTTCTAAAGCAAAGTTGAATATAAATGTTGATAAAATATTCTCTCTCCCCCCAAACCATTCAGCGTTGGACAAATATTTTATTGCAGGTTTCATTTGAGCACGTTTTAATTTTAAATTCTTTCATTGGTGCTCTGAATTCAATGAGAACGATTTTTCCGGACTGAAACGATACCTTCAAGGCTTAAAATAGCTTAATCTAAAACTTCTTGACGATGGTGAAGAGTCAATTGAATAAAAATTTACTTGGATATTATCCATCGTCTAGTAATAAAACATAAAATGACGTTTCGGAGATGGGACTCTATCTCCGTCTTCAGGTTCCTACACAGTTGGGCCCACTAGATAGAGCTAATCCCTATATCCGGACGTTTTCCTTGGATATTATCCATCGTCTAGTAAATATAAAACGTAAAACGACGTTTCGGAGATGGGACTCTATCTCCGTCTTCAGGTTCCTACACAGTTGGGCCCACTAGATAGAGCTAATCCCTATATCCGGACGTTTTCCTTGGATATTATCCATCGTCTAGTAAATATAAAACGTAAAACGACGTTTCGGAGATGGGACTCTATCTCCGTCTTCAGGTTCCTACACAGTTGGGCCCACTAGATAGAGCTAATCCCTATATCCGGACGTTTTCCTTGGATATTATCCATCGTCTAGTAAATATAAAACGTAAAACGACGTTTCGGAGATGGGACTCTATCTCCGTCTTCAGGTTCCTACACAGTTGGGCCCACTAGATAGAGCTAATCCCTATATCCGGACGTTTTCCTTGGATATTATCCATCGTCTAGTAAATATAAAACGTAAAACGACGTTTCGGAGATGGGACTCTATCTCCGTCTTCAGGTTCCTACACAGTTGGGCCCACTAGATAGAGCTAATCCCTATATCCGGAGATAGGGATTAGCTCTATCTAGTGGGCCCAACTGTGTAGGAACCTGAAGACGGAGATAGAGTAACATCTCCGAAACGTCGTTTTACGATTTATATTTACTAGGTCCGGAGATAGGGATTAGCTCTATCTAGTGGGCCCAACTGTGTAGGAACCTGAAGACGGAGATAGAGTTTCATCTCCGAAACGTCGTTTTACGTTTTATATTTATCCCTGTCTCCGGAGATAGGGATTAGCTCTATCTAGTGGGCCCAACTGTGTAGGAACCTGAAGACGGAGATAGAGTCCCATCTCCGAAACGTCGTTTTACGTTTTATATTTACTAGACGATGGATAATATCCAAGAAAATTTTTATTCACTTAAAATAGCTGATGTACTGTCACATTCTTCCAATTTCTTATCCAGTATCCGGAAAACGAAGATTATATACGATCAGGTCATGATTCCCTGCGTCACAATCCTTACTGATTGTGGAAAATAATTTATTTAACATTGAAACAAAATGTTGGATGAAGTTTTGGAAATAGGTCAGATATTACGTATTGTTTTCACGTGTCCAGCTCAAGATTTAGGGGTCTAAGGTCTGACGCGTGGTTACAGAATCTGTTCACCTAACCCCGAATTTCCCATAAGGCCATCTCGTTCAGACCCACAATTCTAACTATACTTAGTTTAGTTGTTAGAGCTTAAATTCGTTGTCGCATTTGTTCAAGATCCAACTGATGAATTAATTATACATAAAATTGTGTCGTTTAAGGCAGTGTTATAAATTAGTCAGCATAATTGAGGGTTACTATGTGCCGAGGTTCAAAATAGATGGCACAGATTTCCTCAAGGTCTTCCAAAATGTAATATTTAAATATTTGTCTGCTATTGGAAAAAACAGAAGCGATTTCTGTACGGGTTTACAATTATTTCTTTACAAAAACCTTGAAGAGTTTCCTTCGAAACGAAAAATAAGTTTGACTTTGATAGTGGAGACATGCTTGCCTTGATGCCACAAAACTGGATGATTGATAGTGGGACAGGAAGTGTGCAAACGAGGGTAGCTTATTTGATCAGGCCTTGGAATAAACTATAGAGGTTCAGTTCAATAGCTGGTATTTGAGGGGGGGGGGGTGAGACTGAAATTTGTGTATTTATATTTTAAAAGACTTCTGTTAATATTTTTCACGATAAATTACTTTCAGAAGACAAATGCGTAGAGGTCGCGCGAGAAAAAGTTCTCGCGCTTGCGCAAAGGACTGATTTTTTTGGTCGTGTGAGATGGACTCGTCCAAAGCACGCGCTAGAGGGGTGTCAGCTTCAGTTGGTTTGTAGCTCTAGCTGTGTTTAGGTCGGCGCGACCCCCACTACTACTGAACTCCCCTCTCTCGGCTGAAACATCGCGCGACCTCTACAGAAGTTTACGTGTTCCGATGACCTAAGGGAAGAGATCACTTGGGAGACCTAAACCTAGATGCGAAAATAGTAAGGAAATACGATATGAAGGCGTGGATTGGATTAATTTTTACCAAGTATAAGTTTTAGTAAAGGATATTGTGAATTCATTTATGAAAATTCTGATTTAATAAAAGATGGCCGGATGTCTTGACGTGTTGAGAGCGTCTGTCAGCTTGTCAGGAGCTACTCTGGTCCGTGGAGCTAATGAACGCGAGACTGTATATAATTTACATCGTTAAAATTTATAAGAGCTTAAAAATCATTCAGTTGTGGTTCGTGCTATTTTCAGTGAGCTTCTGAAACATAATGTTACTTCGCCCCCAAATGTTCTTGATATGAGAATGAAAAAGGTGTCATAGCGACAGCCAATCACAGAGAGACGAGCCTCAGAGCTGTGTAGCTCAGGATGTCAACATGAAAACCCCACACGCAGATGTCGAAGGTCTTGACTCTGAAAGCCAAGTTAGTCTTGTAGACGTAGCCCTCTGGCTATTGCACCCTGAACTACTCTAGATTCTACTTTCGACTGTTTATTTTTTTGTTATTACGTTTGTGTGACGTGTTAGCGTGGAGGGGACTTACGATATTACTCAACATACACACGCCTTTAACCTCAAACCTACAGCCCGAGTTCCAGATCTACAGAATATGAAGTTTTAAGATCCATCCTTTTCTCACACAGTGACCCTGAAGATGGAAATCGAAGATTTTGACGAAACAGAACACTTAGAACATTCGAAGCGGATTGATCTGGGAACGTTGAAGTTTTCCTTAGATTTAGGTTATGTGAGAAATTACGCTGAGACCATAGCGGGAGCCATTAAGATATGTGAATAATTTTCGTTACGAACCACGCCGTTAGGCCGCTCCACTTGTTGCGTGATTCGAATGTTTTCAGGGCGGTTTGCTCCCATTTAAAATGTAGTGCGAGATAGGACAGAAGTATTAATCCGCGGTGATGGATTTTAATTCTAGTCTCACACGGTTGGTTGTCTAGGCGATACAATTATTTTCAGTTGCAATTGAAAGAAGAAACTGTTTTGTATAGAGATTTTGGCTTTATTATGTAGTGTTTTTATAAAAAAAAAAAAAAGCTTTTATAGCTAATGGACGTTTTGAAAATGTGGGAAATTCAGATAATTTGGGATCTGCAGTAACAAATGAAAATTTGATTCATGATTAAATTAAGAGTAGACTGAATTGGGGTAATGATTGCTACTGTTCAGTTCAGATCCTTTTGTGTTTTCGTCTGATTTCTAAAAACGTGAAGATTAATATAAACAATAAATTATAATTTTGCCTGTAGTTTTGTATGGGTGTGAAACTTGGTCTCTGACAAAATGACAGGAACGTAGATTGAGGGTGTTTGAGGAGAATATTTGGACCTAAGAGAGATGAAGTACTGAGAGGCTGGAGAAATTTAAATAATTAGTAGATTCATAAGTTATAATCATCCCAAAATATAATTTAGACTGATCAAATCAAGGAGGATGAGATGGGCAGGGCATTTAGCATGCATGGGTGGTGAGGAATGCATATTAGGGATTTGGTGAGCACACCAGAAGGGAAGATGGAAGACGTAAGCGCGAGGATGATATTAAAATGGATCTAGGAGAGGTGGGATGGATTGCTATGGACTGGATTCAACTGGCTGAGGATAGGGACCAGTGGCGGGCTCATGTGATCACGGTGAAGAACCTTAGGGTTCTACAAGATTTTGGGAATTTCTTTTTGAGTGGGCTGAGCGACTGTTAGGGTTCTCAGGAAAGACGTGACGTAGGTAATAATTTGGTTTACGTGACCTTGGCAGATGTGTTTGTAGTGAATTTCGCGGTGGAAACACCTGGTCATATTCTTATCTTCACAGATTATTCAAGAAGCAGCTGGATTCATTGCATTTGAACGTCGATTTAGGTTTCAAGTATTGGTGCGACAGGCCCCTCGCCCCTTTGTGAATGAAGTGTTTCCTTCCCGTTATCTAATCTAAACCAGACTGAATATTTTTTTTTTCGGTGTTTATCGGGGAGAAAAAAAATATTTACACATCGCTGGATCATGCAGAGAGAACAAACCAGAGATGGTGGCAGGCCTGTGTTTAAATTGGAGACACTCACGGGTCCAGTTTTCGTTTTTGAAAGTGGACAGTTTGGTTCATGTTGAGTAGCCCGCGCGTTGTTTTGTACCGGCAACATAGACCGAGTAAATGGATAGGATTTTATATTTTAATGGCGGTGAGTCCTAATATGGCTGTCTTCTGGGTTGTACCGCCGTGTAGTATCATAGAAGTTTACAAACGTTTCTGAGGTCCTTCGTCCTATTATCTTTTTCAGCTCGAGTTCTGCTCTTTGTGAGTGACCAATCAGCGCAAAGGAGGTCTGCTGATAAGCAGCTAGACCTCAGTCTGTTAAGAAACCCCGTGGTATAAGGATCGGTAGCTTCACTGCGTTGTTGCCAATTCTTACATGTTCTTTGCGTAGTGTTGTGGAATCCAGCAATGCTACATCTGGCACCACTGTATGTTGTTTCCCCACTATCTCGCCCTTCCACCTACCATGGCAATAGTTTATGTGATTGGTGCATGAAAACCTCAAATCCTAATTAATGAATGATTCGTCGTCTCTCGACACGTTACCATTAGCCTTCGTCGAAATAATACGCGCAGGGATTTGATGCCAGTTACGTGGCGAGAAACGGAACTATGCATTGAACGGAACGCGCTCGTCGTTTAGTTATGAGCTAGGAACTTTCAGCGCAGTCACCGGCTGAATAAGTAACCACTGGCCATTGTTGAAACATACCAATCGATTCAGGACATTCGAAAGGAATTTATGTTTGCTTTAAAAACAAATGTTTTAAAGATCTTATTCCAGTAGAATATGCAAAGTAGATGGAATAATGTCTCGTCATATTTTAAGTGTTGTATGAAAACTGAATAGCCGGTTGTCTTGTGTGTGTTGAACGGATTATGTGTCACTCTTGCACAACCGGTTCCATAGACTCGCGCAAAAGAGACATGTTTTTGATGTAGAGAAGGGAAATTATTCTATTTTTAGAAAAGATGGGGTCTGTTACGAAGTGACAGTGGGTCTTGGGGCCTTTACCAGTTTAAGAATCGTTGTCTATCTGTCGGTAACAGTGGCTTAAACAGGTTTCATAAACAAAAGAAACACGTTAATGATTCTCACGCATCAAAATGAATCTGGAGTTCATTCCAACAAACACCCTTATCTTAACGTGATCTACTGGAGTACAGCTACGGGATTTCTGCCAAAATCTAGAAATTTGTCTTTCTTATTTATATGTTACGACATATAGAATATGATGGGAAATTAAAAAAATTAGGGACGATGTCTCTGGACGTCCAGGGTTCGATCCCTGACGGCGGCAGAGGAATTTTTTTTTTCCTCTAGCCACTGTCACAGGCTGTGAAATCAGAACGAGATTCGGGAAGGGAATCAGACAGGGCACGTCGCTCTGTGTTTCCGCGCGATGTGTCAAGACGACCGTATAATGACATGAGACTCGACAGAGTGATTACCGTGGTGTGGGCAGAATTCGACTTCCTGGATGTTGCACGCAAGGGTTCTAACTGACTCAGTCGCTTTCCGTACATAGAACAAGGTCATATACTGCGTTTGGTGTTTGTATTTATAGAACGAAGCATCAACAAGTTGGCTGACGTCTGCGCCCAGGGCCGCTGTGGCGCTAGTTGTCACATTTACACACCTGCGTGTTTTAAAAACATGGAACGTGTCCTGACGTCCTCTTATGTACCATGAATTGCAACGCGAAACTGTTTTAGTGGGCGTATGGAACGTTTTATGTGTTTGGAGGCATTATTATTATCATCATCACATCATCGTAGATCCCCAATTGGACACATGTGAGCCAGATTAATCCACTGATTATTTATTCCTTCGTACGTTTTCGTGGTACTGAAAATTTTTGAGCCTTTGGTGGGCCCCCAATGTTTCAGGGTTCAAGTTTATGATCGTAGCGCTTTGATAACTGTGTTTTGTTTCGAATATGTTTTTTTTTATGTAGAGAATCTATTGAATTATTTCATGATTGTTTCGTGACAAATCGTTTCATGTTATTTTTCGTTTAATTTCTAAATTTAAATTTTTATATTTTAATTTATTTTCGTACTGCATTTCTGTCCGATGGAATTTGTTCATCAATCAGTAAGGAAATGTTATCTTGTGTTTTAAAGTCGTGATGTCTGACTTTATTTGCCTGAACGTATCTGTTTGTACGTGTTGATTTCACTGTTCTGCCTACGTGCCAACTTTTGTACGTGCAAGTTCCAGATCTTTTGTTGTCTGAGTTCCTAATGATCTGTGTATTGAGTACTCCACACACATCATGTCTTGTTATTATTTATTTATGTCTGTCAGCTACGTTACTCTATCACTGGGCCGCTAAAACATTGAGTCCGTCAAAAGAATGACCAGGAATCGAATTTATTAATGTTTTTTTATAACCTGTATTGGTGAAAGGTTTCCACATGTTTTCCATATCAAATCTAAAACTTCTTGACGATGGTGAAGAGTCAATTGAATAAAAATTTACTTGGAAATTATCCATCGTCTAGTAAATATAAAACGTAAAACGACGTTTCGGAGATGGGACTCTTATCTCCGTCTTCAGGTTTCTACACAGTTGGGCCCACTAGATAGAGCTAATCCCTATCTCCGGACTTTTTCCTTGGATATTATCCATCGTCTAGTAAATATAAAACGTAAAAACGACGTTTCGGAGATGGGACTCTATCTCCGTCTTGAGGTTCCTACACAGTTGGGCCCACTAGATAGAGCTAATCCCTATCTCCGGACTTTTTCCTTGGATATTATCCATCGTCTAGTAAATATAAAACGTAAAACGACGTTTCGGAGATGGGACTCTTATCTCCGTCTTCAGGTTCCTACACAGTTGGGCCCACTAGATAAGAGCTAATCCCTATCTTCCGGACGATACCTGAAGACGGAGATAAGAGTCCCATCTCCGAAACGTCGTTTTACGTTTTTACGTTTTATATTTACTAGACGATGGATAATATCCAAGTAAATTTTTATTCAATTCACATGTTTTTTACGTGTTACTTCGGAGGAATTTGCTGAAATCTTTGTGTGTGTATATATATATATATATATATATATATATATATATATATATATATATATATGCACTATGACCTTCCTCTAGGTTTTCCTTGGGAACTTCCCGAAATAAGTTCGAAAACGAAATCGTCGAAATAGACGATTTTCCTATAAGTACAATTAACTTAGTAACAAAATATATCAGTCGTGTTTTGTTTCCTAATTATGGGGAGCCAAAACTGTGTGGACTGGACGACCGGGGTTCGATCCCCGACGTGTTCAAAGGATTTGTCCGATGGCCCCTCTGCGCTCAAACAGCCTCCTCCTGTCGAATAAGTACCTAACTATTCGTCAGTGATATTAAGAACTGTCTCTTGGAGGCTTTTATAATTCTATCTAATGTCTGGGCCATTTCCGAGCTGGTCACTGTACTACGCCTTCATGTTGTGGCTCCGTTTGAAACTTGAACACACAGCCGTGTTATTGGGGACGAGTGTTTTTTTTTCAGGTTACACGAACGCAATGTAGAAAATTGTACGCCGTGTAACTACAGTCAGGAGAAAGCTAGCGAGGCAGAACCAAGTTACAACAGGCAAGCGAGCAGCTGTACGTGAGTCAAGACATGTGCGTCTGTGCCATATATATATATATATACGCGATAGTTTGTACGCCTAATTCCTTGTCAGCTGTGAAATATTCCACATTTCTTTCTACAGCGAGGAAACACGTTCTTTTACTAAGGACAAAACGCTTATTACTTTTATGGTTTATGATTATTCCAAAGTTCTGAGACTTAGACAATCTTAGGGGCCCCTTTGAGGGGAGGTCGGTGAACAATCATACCCGAATATCGATATAATCGATATGATTATCGATATAATCGATATGATTATCGATATAATCGATATGATTATCGATATAATTATCGATACAGAATGTGCGTCTGTGAACGTAAGCCATGACAGTTTGTTACCGAATTACGTCATCAACCCCGCAGATGTCATGGCAGTGCCCAGACGTTAAATCATCTCGTCGGCCGGTTGGCCTTCTGCTGTTTTTTTTTCTAATCGGTATTAAAATCTATGTGAACAGCTGTTTATATAATTGTTTTTTCTGTTCAAATTTTTAAGAGTTCACATTTGAACAAATATTCGTTTAAATTCTAAAATTTCGTGACGATGGTGAGTTATTTAAATAAATGGTTCTTTGGATATTTTCCATCGTCTAATAAAATTGAACGACGTTTCGGAGATGGGGCTCTGTCTCCGTCTTAAGGTACCTACTCTGTTGAATTAATCGTGGTTGAATGTGAAAGCGGTTTCCGACTAGTTTTATTGAAGTTGTCACATAACTGTTTATATAGTCTTCGTGTTTTGTTGGTCACGTGTGACAATATCACTCGTTTCCCACCGAGAATAAAATGTCTCGGATTTTGTTCCGGGGGTGTCCGGTTTGAATCTCGGGCAGTAAGAAATTACGAACCTGGTGTAAGTTTTAAAGGCGCATGACAGCTTGTCCGTGCTCGCAGGTCGTATGCAGTTAGGATAATTATTAACTGCAGATTGGAAAGGGTTTAGAAATATCGCTCTGTCCGCTCGAAGCATATCTTGGCTACTGTTGAACGCTGACTGACTCGTGGGCTACATTAGACCGCCAGTGCAATTCGTGATTGCATTAAAGCTGGCAACATTTCGTAGGGAGCTGTGTGCTGTGCTCAGGTTGGACTTGGAAATGAAAGGAGATCGGGCAGGTGTACGTCCTTGTCCCCCCCTCCCCTCCCTTCCCCTCTCGAACACCCGCTCGCAAAAACATGGCAAAGGAAATCTGTAAGGACATTGCTTTAGTGAGACATCACTTGAGTATCGAACTAGTCCTATACCGAATGTCATGACGGAGTGTTTTGCAGTCCTGAGGTCCCAGGTTCGAATCTTGGCCCGAAAAATGTTTTGACATTGGGTTTCCCCATGTTATTCCAGGAAGATTCTGGGATGGGCCATGAACCACTTCCTTCTGTGTCCCTTCCAGTTAATTGTTTATCCTGTAATTCGAGGTTTTGTAGTCTAAACCAGTGGTATTCAACCTGGGGTACGCGAAGACATCTTAGGTGGTACGTGAAATTTAAAAAAAAAAATTATTTTATGATAAACACTGAATAATCAGTAATGTAATTTATTTAATTTATTTTATATGTAGATTATATACTATGTATAACTTGAATTATACACCAACAACTTTGGGGGTACAAAGTTGAAGAGAAATTATATCTGGGGGTACGCGAACAAAAAAGGTTGAATTCCACTGCTCTAAACTATTGTCAGCGTCGTTAAATAAATCACAACTGTCAAATTCGTCGAAAAGAGTCTTGGGAACTCGAGAACCAATAGATAGATTTTGATAAAATTTGGTATGGGCTTTTAGCTATTGGAGAGGTTTCCCTTGTCGTGAAGTTGGATAATACCAACATCGCAGACGAATTAACGCCTGAGATGGTAGCGACACTTAATATGAATGTAGGTAATAAGTTTTCGAAATAACAAACAGAAACATTTTCGGTACAGTAATTATTTTCACAATATAGGAACATGTACAGGTTTTAATACAATCGCCACTCGCGCTGAACAGCTGTGAGCTACCACAGAGCCATCTGTCATTAATTATGTATATTTTTTTAGTTTTTTTTACCATGTAAACTGTCCGCGCATGCGCGGACAGATTTAATAAGGAATGCTGGATGATTTAGCCTATCCAGCAAGCCACGGCGTCTTAGGAATCCAGATGGCAGTGAATTTTGAAATATATTTCCTTGTTTCTCGGAAATCAGCTATTGAAAATAAATATTTGCAATAACTGAAAGTTTGTCATGAATTCTAACCGAGTTCGTGTATGTTTCATGCGTATATACAAACATACATTTGATAAATTAACTTCTATAATAACTAACATTAAAATAAATCTCAAAGAAATACGTGTTTAGGCCTTGCTGGAAATGTTAAGAAATGGTTGTGCGGGTTATTTCCTATTCTTTTCGTTGCCTTTTTAAAGTCTAGTTCAGACTTCAGTGCTAGTTTTAATGATAAGCGTAATTTTTTTTAAAAAATATTTGCTATACACGAAACTCTCAGTTTACGAACGTTCGATTTACGAACGTCACAATTCATTCAAAATTTCTTAAAGTCGCCAATAGATAGAGTTCCTTATCAAATGAAATGCCAAACATATAGCGAACATAAATGTAAGATTTAAATAAATAAACTTTTAAAAAATGTATTTATTACGATAATTATCGGGAAATTATTGTATGATAATTATACTGAACTGTTCTTGGTTAATAAAACTAATTTAGCCAGTGAAAAAATCATTGGTTTAGATGCCACGCCGTGTAGAATGTTTTCTCGTGGGGAAATAAATCGAGGATTACCCCTATTATAATATATAATAGTATAATATATATATAATAATATCGTAAAAGCTCGGGAATGCGAGATACACGTAAGGAACAACGTCTTGGAACGGAACTAGTTCTTAAAGCGAGAGTTGACTGTATTTCAAATGCACTTATTCGTGATGCTTTCTAGATAGATCTACGATCTGAAAGTCATTGTATCGAAATGTGAAAGGCGATTACTTAGTGCCTAGAACGACGTAAACCGAAGGAGCGTCCTTGAAAAGCGACGCGGTTATGAATTGTGGAACACTTAACCTCGTATTTCGTACAAATAAAATATATTTTTCAATTTTTAGTTTTTAGGCGGTGTATTTAAAATATGGGGTACAGATAATTTTTCTTGGAAGTCATGAATCAGAGACTGAAATGGATCGGAAAAAATATGTTTAATTTTTAATATACGACCAATAAAATATAAGGAAATTATTTTAATTTTTAAAAGACAAAATGTCTATAAACATTGTTTCACAATAATTTTAGCTTATAAATCTCGAGAGGTAAAAATGAACCTTAAGACATATAGTCTGCTGAAAAGTGTGGATTATATTCATATGGTCCAGGCTAAGGACCATTTTCTGGCTCTAGTAAACACGGTAATGAACCTTAAGACTTATATTCTGCTGAAAAGTGTGGATTATATTCACATGGTCCAGGCTAAGGACCATTTTCTGGCTCTAGTAAACACGGTAATGAACCTTATGACTTATTCTGCTGAAACGTGTGGATTATATTCATATGGTCCAGGCTAAGGACCATTTTCTGGCTCTAGTAAACACGGTAATGAACCTTAAGACATATTCTGCTGAAACGTGTGTATTATATTCATATGGTCCAGGCTAAGGACCATTTTCTGGCTCTAGTAAACACGGTAATGAACCTTAAGTCTTATATTCTGCTGAAACGTGTGTATTATATTCATATGTTCCAGGCTAAGGACCATTTTCTGGCTCTAGTAAACACGGTAATGAACCTTAAGACTTATATTCTGCTGAAACGTGTGGATTATATTCACATGGTCCAGGCTAAGGACCATTTTCTGGCTCTAGTAAACACGGTAATGAACCTTATGACTTATTTAAAGGCGTGAAATTTCTCGAATAGCCAGCCGACCGAGTGTTGGCTTGGTCCAAGGAGTTGGTTATTTATAGAGTACGTCAGGTTATCATTGTTGTGTTTCTTACATTGTATCTGCTTATTAATCTGCGACTATCGCAAAAAAAAGTTCTCTCTAGTTTGCACAGTTGTAATCTGCAGTATTTCCGATCTGTGAGCTCCCAGCTCACTAGCACTGCGCATGCGCCAGTGGGTCGGTGTGACGTGCCGTAGTTGACAGTTCGAGACAGGAACGATTTGGCATTCCTGCAGCTACGAAAGCTTCCGTGTTTCAGGTCTGCCATTGTCGTGACACACATAGCGGCCAACTAATGCCAGAAACTTAATCTCATAGGGGGGTCTGTCATTGCTGTTTCGCTGTTCACGTGGCGTAATAAACTTTGCCCGAGTTCTTTCGTACTGAATTGAAATTTGTTCGGGCGTGCATGAACCCTGTATCCGCGCATGGGACGGAATAAAAAATGTTATTTTTTTCAAAAACTTTGTGTCTTTTATATTTTTTTTTTTATATTTTACATCGATATATGACCACTTTGAAAGTATGTCTCTCCATAAACTTCCTGGACCAGTTATATTTTCTTGTTGTACAGAGGATGTTTGTAAATTCATCCCTGGTACATATTCCGTTTGTCAAATCATGAATTGCATTGAAACCAGAAAGCAGTCAAAAATTGTTTTATTAAGTGTTGGGAATGTCCACGGCGTTCAACAATGTTGTGTGTTGATTAATCCAGTCGAATTTGCAACGACCAAACAAACTTATGTGTTGTATGACTTTTGAACACCCTGTACAAGAGACTGACTGAATTTTATACTTGTCGATAAATCAGGACTTTTGATTTAGATGAAGACGTATTATAACCCTGTTCCGTCACCATCTTAAAATATGCGTCATGCCAGACAAAGTTAAATAAATTAAGAAAGTACGAATTAACGAACTGATTTATATCGTACGTATAGCCCACATTTTTTTAAATCGAATTTTACCCGGACGAAATAACATTTGATTGTTTAATTTTAACCGTCTAATCACAATAAAATATTTTATTAAATATTAAAATATTATTACTACAATTAACACTTAATATTTAAAATATTTAAAATATATTAAAATGATGCTCTTTCTATCGAAATGTTCGATTTACAATTAGAGCATCATCTTGTAAATCGAACATTTCGATAGAAAGAGCATCATTTTAATATATTTTAAATATTAAATGTTAATTGTAGTAATAATATTTTAATATTTAATAAAATATTTTATTGTGATTAGACGGTTAAAATTAAACAATTATAATCATCACAATATGACGCAACATTATCATCTCATAACATTTGATGTCTGAGTACAAAATCTGTGAACACACATAAGCGTTGTTGTGCTTAACACCTTTCGAATTATTCGTACTCGTAATTTTTAATTTAATTATTTTTTTAATTGTGTAATTAACGTGGCATATACCTACTTTAATTTATAATCTCTTTCAATATCACTGAAGCTTGTATATATCTACTTCTCCTTTATTGTTAAAATTGTGTTAATATCTCGTTTGATTAGTGTTCCCAGGAAAGTTCAAACACACGTTTCTGAATTTAAATACGCTGTGAAAATAATAGTTTGCCGCGGTCCGTTCGTATCTTTTGTCGAGCACGAAGAAAGTTAATAATAACGTCGTGGACAGTACGCGAAATTGTTTTGTTTTTTTTATTTAAATTCAAGAGTGTAACTGATATTCTCCCTAGAAATGCAAAGAGCTTTCAAACTTTTGTTTCAGGTCATTATTAATTTTATACTTTAATTATTATCACAGTAATTTTAATATTGTTTTGTTAAATATCATACGGTTTGAATTTCGGAACAATTTTTGGGGCAAAGTTTTGAGATTGTTTACTCAAGAACGAAATCTTACATGAATTTATATATAAAATAAAGAATATAAATAAATAATTAACACTTTATATAGGATGAATATTATTAATGCGTGTAACGTAATAGGAAAACTGCTGTATCCCACATCGTAGGGAAATTTCAAGAGGAGTCTGTATCGTGTGCCTCGTCACAAAAAGTCCGTAGTTCGAAACCCGGAAGTCATCAATCATTCGCGTTTACGTAACGTAACAAACTGTGAATACCTATTGCATTGTTATTTATTCAGGCAGGATATTCTAAGGTCTGATTGGTGTTCCGAAGGCACGTAAAGAATCTAATCTTGAGTATAGAAATTTTATAAGCGTCAAAGTATTTGATGACAACGATTAATGAAGGTAAATTATTAATAATATCTGGATATCTCGTGGGCAGAAATTCTGCAGAAGATTTTAAGCTGTGTACAGAGCACAGCGAAAGATTATATTCTTATCTTATCACTGACCATGACCTCTGAGACATCTGTAAGTAATAAAAACAACTCCTGGAAATTTCCCCTCACACACATAGCAACGTCTAAGGTTGATCTATTCGGGGCTGATGGATCACTTTTGATTCTTTCGCACACAACAAACGAGGAACAACTTCAGAGGAAGAAGGAAGGTTTACGAGACCACCATGCTGTGTGCCCCACGGGTCCCTGAATATGTTAACCAGTTTTGACGAAATCTAGTATGAAAGATTATTCCAACCTAAAATTTAACTTAATGTTATCAGTAAGATGGCGGCGACAGAACAGCTACGTAAATTTAGTGTTCTGATATGATTTAGAATGGTAATATCTTTGAAAAATACGTATTTTTTTTTTGTTCAGGTGAATTCAAAACAATGAGATCTTACCAAAATCTGTCCTGAGGTTTATAAACAAGAAATATGTTTTCTAAATTATACATTGCGTCACTCTGTCTTCATTTGTTGAGATCAGCAGCATCCGGTGTCTACAGGCGCCCAAATGTAATATGACAAGGATATATTTCGCGAAGGATGCGCTAAGAACTAGTTTGTTTTAAAGGACTCCTCGACTTACGGACAATGCAGACGTGCTCATAGAAAACTGACGATTTAATAATCTCATTTGACAATAGAACTCACTCCTGTCTACAAAATAAGAGTCATAACATCTCAGATGTGAATATGAAATGGATGAAAGTTGGATTTTGCGATAAACTTTTTGTTTTTATAATGGACAGGCGTTGTGTTTTGTTTGCGGTCGGAACTGAATCTGTAATTATTCAGGCAGTTTTGGCTATCTCCGTCACCAGGGCAATGATGATAGAGGCAGCAATGACCTCTGAAACGTCGATAAACTTCTACCAGACTATTCGGCGTAACAACTGAGAAGACATCTTCTGACTCACCGGCGTGAAAAAGTCGAATCCTACTTAACTCAGTTCAGTAAGTCCAGAAACCAACGTTTCGGAGGCTAGATCTGTTTCCATCATCAGTGAACAGTGTCCGTGACAGTAGCTCCGAAACGTCGGTTTCTGAACTTAGTATTAGACGCGTCTAAAGTTTTAAATCTTGCACGGTTCTGTTTAGTCACAAGGATAAATCCTGCATTAAGGGATTTTAAAAAGTAAAGCGATTAAAGCAACACTTAAGAACTTGTCGTCCGTGGTTAGTGTTTATATGAGAAATATTGAAAATATTTGCTAGGTTTGAACACCATCTTGAAGGAAAGATATTTTAAGATTTTGTTTACGATAAAATTTAAAATTCCTTAATTGGTTTAGTGGGAATAATAATTTATATTTGTAATTATCGAGTGTGCCTTATCAACCCACAGTATAAACACGTAAACAGATAAAAGTTATAAAGCTATGAAACCAGCAAAGCTATAAAAAAAATAATAATCAGACGTATTTTATCCACAGAAGGGAAATAAAATTTGTTCATAAACCAGTCCTTACAGAACATCCTAATTTATATTATATCAAGGTTACAGTGATCAGGAAAATCATGCATTTGTACGCGACAGAATATTGAATATTTTACACGCTTACGTCCAAGGATTTATACATTGAATTTTAAGATCAGGGAAATAGCACGGAATTTTTAGAAAGTTTATGATAGGATAAAAGTTCATCGGACAAATGTCGTAATATCACCAAGCGTCTGAAATTCTTTAGCCTTCTTTTCTGACGTCTTAATAGATTATTACAGAGACAATGACGTAGCAGAAACGTTACTTAATCAGACTGCTATGACGTAAAATTAGAGCACTTTGTTACAGATCCATTCCACAAGCTACGAGATATATCTTGAAAAAGGCGTCGTAACAGAGATGATGATGGAGGATATATGACACTGCCAATTCGTGTCTGAACACAATGAAATGCAGATCTTGTGAAAAGTGTGCAAGGTTAAGGCTCTTATATTTCTTCGAAGAAGTTGACTGAGACCTAACACGTGATAAGTAACCCAAGCCTCGCAGAGGAATTTTTTTTTTCTTCCAGAAATTCAAGATTGAAGTAATGCATTCGTGGGATTCAAAATTTCCCTCAGACAAAAACGGTGGTACAATTCTTTACAATTCAATTTATTTCTTAATCTGTGAAGATTTCGTATTTCATTATTCGGACATTTAAAACTTACGTTTTTTTTTCTCTCGCGTGTTTATACCCGGAGCATATTCGAATATAAAATGGCGGTAATATTTTAACTAGGCAACGTTTGAGTTTTCGTAAACCCGAAATTGTGTTTCAAACGCGCAACTCAGTCGGTAAATTGACTTGCTGTAAGGACGGATGATGTGGTTTCGATTTCAATCACCAGGTGGCTACTCTACCTCAGCGATGCTCTTTTCGTCAGCTGGTTATGACGTCATACTAGTATGGTGCATACGCGCAAGGAAACTTTATCTGTAGACTACAAATTGTTTTTCTTGTAAGTCTTGTGCATTTTCTAATCTTGTAGAGCAAGATATTTGGTTGCTTCCTGTGGACGCCTGAACAAAAGCTGAATGTCTGTGGAAGAATGCATTCTTTGTTGCTCGGTGGTGTACGTTCTGACTGACACACTTTCAGGACGGAAAGGCTGGCTGCTTGTGACACTACTTCGCTTGGCAGGCGATAGAGAGAGACAGATGACGGTGTCCCACACCGACAACAGCGCCATTGTACTTTTACTGATACAAGATTATCGCTTGTAACATCCTTGTCGTAGAATATCCAGTGTCTGAAACTTGTAATCCGTGATATTTTCGGACGAAACATTATAATATCATCCTTAGAACAAGTGTAGTTAAAACCAATGTAATTTCCGGGGACTCAGGGCAGTATGATGACGTCCCACACCTGGAATAGAGGCTTTACAACTGAGAGCGTCCGCTTCAAGAATTTCTTACTGATTTAGAATCGGCGTTTAGAATTTGGACACAAAACGAAGGCCATCACGTGCCGAATCAGACTTAAGTAACATGAACGTTAAGTCTCTTACTGAATCCGCGCTACGGTTATAACACAGCCAGGGATTTTTTAAATGGCTGTGTCGCGGGTGTTTGGCCACCCCTGCTGTTTCCGTGAAAGGTTTGAAGTGCGGGCCGAGGTCTGTGGGTTCTCGCGTAAGGTTTCGGAGGAATATACAACTTACATCTTCAGGACTGAACTGAGGAAAGTTAGATAATGAGGATCAGGCAACTGTGGGCTGGGATGTCTGTTTTGAATTATGCATTTTATTCGGAAAACATGGAAGGAAAGAGTCACTTGACAGACCAAGACGTAGATGGGAAGATATTTAAATGGACGTTAAATAAGTGTGTTGTAAACGCGGTAACGAACGTTAGGTTTTTAAAAATAAAAATCTGATAATTTGTTAGACGAGTCTGATTGTAGCTGAGGTGTTTTTTTTTTTTTTTTTTTTTTTTTTTTTTTTTTTTTTTTTTTTTTTTTTTTTTTTGGTAGACTCTGAAAGTGATAATCCAAACCAGTCGTGTCTTCAGCTCAGCCGATAAAAGTTTCATCCTGCGTCGAAGATAATTTTATCTCGTGATCCTGTCGCATATTAGCCCTTCACTTACGTAATAAACTATCATTTCACCACACACTTTTCCGTTTAGCATTGCTCATAATAATTAAAATGATACTTCACCAAGAAGATGTAAATGTCAGGCAGTTGCCTAATGAAAGACGCCAAAACCATCAAAGTGAAATTGTTTTCGTTACGTAATCTCGCCTTGCCTCATGTGCCACCTAGTTTCATGTTCTGAAGCTGAAAAAGGCTGTTGGATCATGGAACTGCTCGCTCGCCTGCTGCTCGTGGTTCCAAAGTATTTGGTAGGGCGCAGCACCTTACATGTTACGCCACGTCTACATTATTCCCTGTTTACACGTAAATAATGCTCATGACAACTCAAAATGAGGAATTTAGAAAGGAAAAGAACGGAGGATATAATGAAACCAAAAACCTTAACTGATATCGGTAGCAGGGGATTGATCATACAGCACGTAGCATTGTAATATGCAACTACACGTGTACAGTTATGGTCACGAGCTTCGGGGTATAAAGAATAAACATGGCGTTTAGGTTTGTTACATTATCACAAGTTCGTAGTGTCCTGACAGGCGTTCTTTGCTAGGAAATTGAACTGGAGTGTATCTTAGCAAAGATTATATTTTGTTCGTGTCTTATTTTGTGAGCCCTGATTCTGTTAGTAGATCATGTAGCCTGCTGCCATCTAGCGAACAAACACCACGTATAGCTCACGGGATTATATCAGTCTTTATCTGAAAGAAATTTTTATTTTAATGTATCTTTTTCGAGTTAAACGGAAGACTTTGACGAGAATCTTAATGTTTAATCACATTTCTTTAATCAGAGAAAGACAGATGGTTGGGTCACGTCGGACACACGGACTGAAAGTAAAGCAGGAAGTGGGTTTTAGCGTGTCTCTACCACGCAGGTCCCATACACGCGCCTGCGCCAATAGCCTTTCGGCATTTTAGTCTCTCCATGCGGTAGACCCAGTGCATTGATTTTACGCCGTGAGACGTTCGAGTTAAATAAATGTTGTTTGAAGATGAGCAGACTGTGCAGTAGGATGTGGTGCCATCTGTTGGCGGCAGCACAAACTTTTTGTGTCTAACAAAACTCGAATTAACAACGTGGAAGAACCACTATATAATGGAGAGTGGTTCTTCCACGTTGCTAATTCGAGTTTTACAGACACAGCTTTCTGCAACGGATTCTCACGTTGTAAGATGCCCTAGTTTGGAGGTCATTTTTCGATCCTGTACAGTTTCTTAAGTTCTTTTAAAAACTTCGATTGAAGACAAGTCGGTAAGTGGGCCTGTATAAAAATCGATCCACCTTTTCAGCGCCAAACATCGATCGATAACTATCGAACAATGGAAAAATATTTATTAATGCTACAGTTCTTTGTCTTAAGAGCGCGCACAGTTCTTATTCTCTTCGCTGTAAGTAATTGGGAACTTCATTTACTTTATACGTACACATGCGAGAAATTTTGCACCAAAACACGAGTAAACCCGTTGTTAGGATCGAAGAGCGGACTTTATTCCAACAGTAAAGAAAAATCACGTGTTATATAAACGAAACTGTAGCTAAGGAGAGAGTAAGTGTTGCAATTTGTGGCCTGTAGAGGTTGACACAGTCCGTACCGTGGTGTCTATTCACGAAGAAATTAAGAGGAGTGGTCCACTCTCTCACAATCTCTTTCATAAAGATCCATTTTAATACCTTTCCATCTACGTCTATATCTACCAGTCCGTCTCATATCTCGTTGCTTTCCTGTAAAACGCACCCGGAATACATTTTCCTTGTGAAAAAGGTTTCGAATTGTACTCGTTACGAATAAGATGTATTTGATTTGGCGTCGTCGAATGTCAATGTCGTCCCATGTCTGCCTTGAGATTCCTAACGCCTTGTAATGACTGTCGTTTACATATGGACCAAACGTGAATTGTGATATTCTGACACTCCTTGTATTGTGTGTTGCAGGTATGCATACGTGTCGTCGTAGCGACTAGTTAACCTACGACGTGCTGCGAGCGTTTCAAAAGGTAGCGTTATATATATATTTTTATTTATTCTGCGTGTTGGATGTCAATAAAAATTGGGTTTTAAACTTGTTATTTACAAGAAAATCTCATAAACTATACAGTTAATATTTTAATATTTTCCATCAAATCACAATTTTTAATAATAAGATAATAAAATATAAAATATTTAAAATATCATTTCACGTTCCGCATCGAATGATCGATTTATTCCATATTTATTAATGTCTTATTTAAATCATTACTTTACAGACTAATATTGAACATCAGATGAACCACGCCATATATAAAAAACAATACCTTCGTTCTAATATATAAGAGTAATCTGATAAGAACATTTTCAATAAACTGCATAACATTGTAAAGATTGTAATTCGAGTTTTTTAATTAACAATCTAATTTATACCTGAGGACGGTTTAATATAACCGAAACATGTCGTAAGAGACGTTCCAATTTGTAAATCGATCATTCGATGTGGAACGTGAAATGATATTTTAAATATTTTATATTTTATTATCTTATTAAAATTGTGATTTGACGGAAAATATTAAAATATTAACCTAATTCACAATATGACGCAAATATACTACCTTATAAACTATACAGTATTAGAATTAATTTTACAGTCAATAGTGGTACTTGTTCAAAGTGATTTATGGTATCGTCACTATGTCTCGGTTACAAAGCTATTTGTTTACGAAACGACGTGGTTTAGCACGGAAAGGTGAGACCAGTACCGAAGCTCTAATTCCCTGATGTTTCTGCTCTATTTAATGCATTAATAATAACTGTATTCGGCTGACTGTGTGTTCAGTTCCGCAGCCAAACAAGGCCGAGTACAGCAAAGTTTTAAAAATAAAAATAGAATAACACGTAACACGATTTAAAAACGTAAGAAAATAACCTAACCTAACTTTCAGTTAAAAAACAAAAAAGAAACATGGCCGCATGTACTATACATAAAACTCACAGAATAACAATTGCTTCCAGCTCGCAGTTGGTATCACAGAACAGTCTAGCTTTCTGTCATCTGTGACGGTAGCGAGTGTCGTATTCTGTGGAACATCACACGATATATTTCTTGGAAAATAATAATAATAATAATGGGTTGGTCTTCTGTGTCCAATGTCATGGCAACTACGGAACTTTGCAGTCTTGTTGCGATGTAGAGGGGAGCTTCCAATGTGTGTTAGTAGGTCTTTTATCTCGGTCCGCCCTCCGCCATCTGGAGGCCGTGCTGTAAGGACTAATAAATTACATTACGCCATCACACCAGTAGCTTTCTGTACGTAATTCAGCAGTTGCAAGTGTTCGGTTTGACAGCGGATACACGTAAACGTCCCTCAGAAGAACATTTTACGAATAAAGCACAGGAAACACAGATTTTCTTGAATTCTTTGTACCTTTTTGATATGGGGAACCCCCCCCCCCCCCCCCCCAGGCACCACGCAACTTTTCTAGTGCGCGCGCGGTTACCAGGAAAACCTAAACCAAGTAGAATTGGAGTACACCCGTAGCCGATTTCGGCCAAATTACGTATCTTGGTCGTATATATTAAATGTTGTCGAGCAGGTATAATGTTGGTCTAATTTAGTTAATTTTAAGGGTTACATTACTCAGTAAACTTTACATTTATGTAATAAATTCGAGTCTGTGTGTTCTCATGTGTAGGATTTGTTCAACGTGATTCATTTTAAAGACCGATGCTCTTTTGTTCAAGGGACCGATTAAAGTTTTTATGTTTTATATATAATCTCGTGGATCTTATCACAATTTTATACACGGTTTTTTTATTTTAAATTTAAAGTTCTGTTCACTTTACATAATTTCAATGTTTGAAGTTTGTTACCATCGTTTTGAACCTTTTACAGACGTTTAGCAGTGGATTTTAATGAAACTCGATCTACAGGCTAACATTTTTTTACGAGTGCTGAAGTTAACTGGATTTAAATTAACTTTAAGGTCCATATTTACTTACCGACTGGAATTAACTTTAGTGGCCATCTTGTTTTGCTTTAATTCCAGAGAGAATTAAGTCACGTTTTACTGTTTTCGGAAAATATTACACAGAACACATTTTAGAACGTAACAAGACGATTGCTCTGAACGTTGATATGACTAGTAAAATGTTCGGGGATTTTGAATATCGCACTTTTATCTAATTTGCGCTGGAATTAAATGCTGATATATTTTTTTTACGAATTGTTTTTGATTACCTGAATGTCGTTAAAATTAAACACAAACTCAAATTAAAGCTAATGACGTAGATGATCGTGTTCGTACGTTCATTGATACGTGCCGGCTTTATAGAAGTTGGCAAGACATACGTTTGTAGCCTGATTGAAGTCATTTGATTTTTTTAGAGTATCGTACGCAACAGAAGACTTTTAAAATGTCGTCAGATTTTTTTTTAAGGATTTTCATGGACCAGAATCATCTCTAAGCTGGACATCAAATTCTGCTCACTGCCATTTATTTTTATTTATTTAGTGTTCTGTCTGAGGACAGGTCCATATGAACAGGATCCTTCCATCCTTTTCTCGGACTGGGACCTGTTCATATACGTTCTTGGCAGATGATCCAGAAGTGGTTTGCCATTGCCTTCTTCTGTGTGTGAATGGAGTAATTGTTGGGATGCCACGGAGAAACCGGGGAAGAAGCCCCCGGAGGAAAACTCCGTGTTGCCTAGACCACGGCCTTGCCCAACACAAGTTATAAATTCGGGCACCGCCGGCAATCGAACCCGAGACCCCCAGGATTACAAGGCCAGCGTTCTAACCGCTAGACCACCTCATCTTATTATTATTTAGTGTTCTGTCTGACGACAGGTCCATATGAACAGGATCCTTCCATCCTTTTCTCGGACTGGGACCTGTTCATATACGTTCTTGGCAGATGATCCAGAAGTGGTTTGCCATTGCCTTCTTTTGTGTGTGAATGGAGTAATTGTTGGGATGCCACGGAGGAAAACTCCGTGTTGCCTAGACCACGGCCTTGCCCAACACAAGTTATAAATTCGAACCCGAGACCCCAGGATTACAAGGCCAGCGTTCTAACCGCTAGACCACCGTGGCCATCTCACTGCCTTATTAATAATAAGTTCTTTGTAGCATTTCGTCATAAGACGTTATTAGGAAGTTGGAGTGTTAAAGCCTTTTACCGTTCACATGGTTTGTCGTACAATTCTCCACTTATAGTGGGCTTCATATTCAACAGACAAACAGCACGCCAAAGTAATTAATTACGAAAACGTGGTCGGTAAATGATTTAGCAGCTCTGGATGCCAGTTCAAGGGGAAGAAAGATGGTGGATCGGGGTCATGACGAAGGCACACGTCGTGACGTCACACGTACGAGGTATCTATCGCTTGTATTCCTAGTGAAAGCTCACGGAGTTTTGTTTTTTTGGAAGGACGAATCAACATTGAATGTGTCGTGTGGGTTAATTATGAGGGCGTACTGAAAATTCCTCTTATTTTTCCCCAAGAAACATCGTCACTTAAAACTTTCGTGTGTGATATTACATAGTTCTGCCACTAGATGTCTCTGAATTACAGTCGTGAAAATGGCCGACCGTAACGAGACGTCAGTACAGAATAAACAACGGACAGAGACTGACTTTAGATGTTGAGAGTTATTTAAGGGGGCGATTCTGATGGGAAAGTAATATTCGCCGTTTTCTGATACGTTAATGATGATGTGCTTTCGAAATTCAATCTGTTGGCGCCACCGTCTACACTGAGCTCCTGACATGTAGCACGTTTTCCTTCAACCTGACACTGCGCATGCGTACGAATGACTACAGAGTTTTATCGCCATTGTTCGACTGTCTTGTTCCAACCACCATACGATCTAGACCGCAGCTAACCAGAAAGCTAAACTGCTTTGAACGTGAGTTCTGTCGCAACGGCATTATGAAACTAGGAGGGATTATTGTGTTGAGTGAGTGAGAGAGTTAAATACAAGTATCTGTTTTGATTCCAGTGAAATATCTATTGGTGTCATGAGGAACACAGACACATTAAGCTTAAAAAGATTGGCTTAGCCCCCTTTTAAAACCTAGAGGTCACTATATGGTCAAGTATTTCGTACTTTTTTATTTTATTTTATAGAAATATAACCATGCTCTTTATTTGATAGCCCCCAGTATCGATCTCACCTCAGAAGATTGTTCGTCCGCTGTGTTGGTATTACCGATTGTAGTGAATTGGAAAGTGCGGTTTGAGGTCTGTGACATAACGTCCACACCAAATTTAATACAAATTCGTCTAGTTGTTCTCGAGTTCAATCATCAGCCCTGACCAGTCCGATTTGCGTTTATTTTATTTACGTCATCTAAAGAACGTGTTAACAATAAAATAAGCCACGATAATCAGTTTGTTAAGAAAGTTGTCTGTAAAGTCTGTTTTTATATGGAGTGAGCTTACGTAGTTCGGCATTTCCACTCTTTGGAAGACACTTTTTATAGTTTCTTTAACTTTTAAACTGTAGTTATGGTACTCGGAGGAGAATGGTGGAGGGAACGTTTAGCAGAATGACGTCAGAGAAGCTCAGGAACAAGGTGGACGTCTTACGTGCCACTTGAGTAGCCGTGCCCATTCGTTGTCTTACTAACGGACCGGAAAAATAAGAGCGGGTTACCGAATGGCTTTCTCCGTTGCGATGCACATTACGTAGTAGAAAACAAGGTTTCATTATCAGCACGTACAAATCCGTCTGAGGTCTGCAACACGAACCCTTCTCCCAAAACATGAGGGGTACTTTGACGTCGTCATACGCGCAGGGGCACGTCTCGATTAACCAAGTGTCCCCTCCTCCTCCTCCCCCCCCTCGTTTGGTTTTATAAGTGGTACAAATGTTCATTCCAAACATAACCTATAACTCAGTCGAGGGAACGCAGTCGACAATCGGAACATGGCAGCGTAGCGCAACGAACACATTGGCGCATGCGTGTAGTGTCTGCCGTGACGTCACTGGGGTTGTAGTGACATTTGTTCGCAGTGGCTCGAAACCAGGTTCTAATTGATGAGGTGACAGGCAGAAAGGAGGGGGGAGGGGAGAAGACTGGTTTCTGTCATGTTTTTTTTTTAAAAGTGTGTATACAAGTTATTATAAACAAACGAATAGCTGGTGGTTTCAAATGTACAGTTTGCGACTGTAATCTTGAGACTTGAAAGGAATGCAGGAAGTCCCGTAGCGTTAAAGGCAGACGCTACCCCCGCAAGTCTCAAGATTACAGTCGCGAACTGTAGTTAGTAAAGTAAAATATACGATGGACGGGAGATACTGCCGTGTTATTCTATGACAAGACGAATTACGTAAACTTTGATGTATTTTATAACTTTAATAACATAATATCGGTTTGAATTTCTGCGTACGTGATAGCCATAATCTACCCTGAAAAGCTGATAGTGGCTTAGACTGTAAGGAAATCCTCCGACTTTAATATAATCCTAGGGTTTTCTGGTCAGTAATTTATATTTTAGAGCGTCGGATGACCGGAAGATTGGAAATCATATAGAAGGAACCTGTCGAAATCTAGATTGTAAGGTACTATCCCGGAATTTGTCTAGAAGGACTGAGTAAAACCACGAACATTTTGTGGGCCGAGATTGAAGTCCCTAATACAAAGCATGAATTGTAACAACGAGACCGCTACATTTGGTCAGAAAAGAACGGGTAGATGGATAATATTAAAGTGGATGTCATTGTATAAAGATCAACTTTAATGTCGTTCTCCTAGTTTACACCTAGTTTCGAGAGACCTAGGCTTACTTGGATGGATAATATTAAAATGGTTTGCAATTTAGTAGGGTATGAGGGCGTGGACTACATTCGTCTCTCTCACGATACGAACCAGTGGCGGGCTTTTGTGAACATGGTAATGAACCTTCACGTTATATAATGTACGGGAGATTTCTGGACTCACTGAGCTACTACAATCTTCTCAAGGACCGCTCCGTGGGGTTAGTCATGGAGCTGTATTCCAGACTGGTTCCCTGAGGGGACGAGGTTTCTGAATAAGATTGGACTTACAAATATTGTGTAATATTTTTATGTGTAATGAATAATTAGTCTTGGAGCGGTTCGTTGTTGTGAGTTCAGATACAGCCCGAACATAACCTAACTAAGTATGATTCGAGGTTTTTCACGGCGGTGAATCCGAATATGGCTGTCTTCTGGATTGAAGCGTCCTGAAGACAGCCATATTCAAACATAACCTCATTCCTTACCTTCACATTTCTCTTAAATCGTACATTGCGAGTCTCTAAATTCCAAACTGAGCTCGTCGAACGTTCAGTAGACTTCGACATACACCTTCATTTTTTCCTTTATTTGTTTATATTATTTATCCGTTCCTTGCTTTGATTTTCTCATCCTTATTTCATTAGGTAATTGGGCTGAGAGACTAAGAAGAACTTTCGTCAGAGAATCTTTGACAGATTATGATTTCAAGAGTCACAGATGATAGTAATTAACATTGTCGGACTTGTAGTGGATAGCTCCCGCTTGATGGCATTGTGAAGGCGAAGGGGACAGGCAGACCTTGCTTGGAATGCGATTAAGTAGCCAAGTACCTGAACTGGCCGAGTGGAGCGCGACTTGTCGGCTGGCTTTCATTCCAGGGACGGAAACGTTACGTAAACAAAGATTTGCTTTCTAATAGCACCAGGGCATTATCGATTGGAGTTGAGTAAAAACACACACTGCTCAGGGGAGAAACTTGAAAAGGGGGCCATGTGTTGTAAAAAGGTGTTTGTTGGTGAAACTTGCGATGGTATAGAGTTACAGCGTCAGACATTTTATCTGGTTTCTCTTCTACTGTGCCAGGGATGTGGTTTGAACTAAACACTTGGTGTCTGTCCGTATGTATCCCCCCCACGGGCCCCCTCCGCCTAATTTAAAGTTGACATATTTGCTTCAGGAAGACTGCCAAGAACTATAAATTAATAATGAAAATTTATCGTGATCCACGTAACCAATGCTGATATAATTTACAACGTGCCTTTGTAGAACCCTAAGGTTCAATACCGAGTTAAGAGCCCTTCACAAACCTAACATAACCTAACTTAACCCACACTTATATAAAACAACGAGTAAAATAATATTATCGTACGTTTTAGCCTATGGTCTGTACTCTCGTCTTACGAAATACCAGCGTGAAACCCTAAACGCTAAGTACTTTCTCAATTCTACGAAAACTTTCTTAAAGCTGGACATTTTTTCGGAGATATTACTGCTTAAAATTGTTCCAGCTCACAGTTTCGCACAGCAGCCATGTTCTCCTCGTCTCAGACTTCGAGTTTGTAACATTTATACCTCGAGTCCCATGAAAATCTTTCATTTGTTTCAGACTAAAAATAAGTCCCTTCGTAAAACAAAAGAAGTTCGGTAAGCGCTGATCTTGTAAATGTGTGTGTTAACCCTTTTGAGTCCGTACCGCGAAGAAAACACCGCACTTCACCATTACGAAGATCAGCTGATTTAATTTGGGTATTTGAAGAGTTCGCGGAGTTTTTTTTTTTAATTTTGTAAAAAAAAAACCTCATTAGTAAACTTTCAACATTTTAGCGAGCTTATACCTTCCGCATTTAGCAGAAATTGCGAACTTTAGCCATAGATAGAAGGCAAAGAGGGCAGATATTTTTCCCCACTTGGACGTAATTCATACAATCGCTGGATTTCTGCGCTCTCACTTTCTAAATTCCGAGGCGAGGAGAAAAGTTAACATAAAAGTTGCTCATTCTAACCGGCAACCGTGGCCTACTTCATGGGTCTCACTCGATATTGTTCTTCGCGTGATAGGAACTGCGATATCCCAAAAGGTCACACGGTGAACGTGAAGGCCACGGAACACAGGCTGTGGCCTTGGTAGAGACGAAACTGTCAACGATTGACTTCTGTTTTCATGGCCGTCAAGGAGTTAATTCGTTGATGTAAAAATCTAACAAGTTCTTGGAAAAACTACAGGACTTTTTTACGTCTACAATAGCTTCAGCCATCTTGGTGATGCCAGCAAGAAATCTGCATTTAACTTTAAATCATTTATACGAGGTGCGATCGGAAAGTTTCAAGACTGTGTCAATAGAGGGCGAACCGGATGTAGTACGAGCTTCTGCCGATAGGGGGTGCGGCCTACATTCATAGTGAATCAGTGTGCCAGCCGGCATCATCGAATTAGCATTTGTTTCATAGTTACGGGCGTTTAGGTAGTGCATTACACCGACCCTCCTGCGATTTCGGAATGGCGTGTGCATCAAATTGAGCCAAAGACTCGCCAAAACGGCTACGGAAACCTATGAAATGCTAAAGCAAGCATTTGGGGAGTCCGCAATGGGTCGTGCACAAACTTTTGTGTGGCATTCACGTTTTAAAAATGGCCGAACCTCTGTCGATGATCACGAGCGTTCTGGACGACCATCTTCGAGCACAACGCCCGAAAATGTTACGAAGATCGACGTCGTACCATCAACGACTTGTGCGACATTGTTGGGATAGGCTATGAGACCTGTCAGCTGATTCTAAAGGAAGAACTCCACATGCGACGCATCCTGTCTGAGGACCAGAAGCAGAATCGACTTCTCGTTTGTCAGGAGCTCAAAGATCTTGCAAGAATCGACCCCAACTTCCTTTCTAAGCTCCGTTTGACTTCTTCCTCTTCCCAAAGATGAAAATTCAGCTAAAGGGAAGGAGATTTGAGATGATAGAAGAGATTCAGGCAGAATCGCAGATGGTGCTTGACAGGCTGACAAAGAAAGATTTCCAGGGATGCTTCCAGGCTTGGCAGCGGCGCTGGGATCGTTGTGTTCACTCCCAGGGGAACTACTTCGAGGGTGATGGATGAATTTAATACCTGAGATAAGTGTACGGGTTTTTATAGGCGCAGTCTAGAAACTTTCCGATCGCACCTCGTATCATCATCGTCGGTGATTGGATTTTGTTGGCCCAGGACAGAGTCCGGTGGAGGGCTTTGGTTAGTTCGGTGATGAACCTTCGGGTTCCGTAAGCCATCTGGTTGGTTGGGTCCACTATTTGGGAAGCCTGAGGGGAAGAGACCTCTGGGGAGACCTAGACGTAGATGGGAGGAAAATCTCAGGCGGGATCTATGGGAGATAGGAGTTGAAGGAGACTGGATTTTGTTTGACCATAAAGAATTTAAAAAAAGCGAATTGTATCTATTTTGAGGTTCGCTGACTCCAATTTTATATGTAGCGATTACTGATATTAATGGTTGGGAATTTCCTGTTCAGTGTTGTACTTATCTGTGTTGGTACTGCTCTAATCAGCTGTGGTTTGTTACGATTTCGGAAGCCGGGAGGTTATTCAACTACGGGGAAGGAAGGAAATGCGTGTGATACGAAGTGAACCTCACTTTGGATGTAATATAGCCTGAAAAATGAATTTCAGATCTGCATTGTCATTGGTTCCTAGAAATTTATTGTCCTTTGGGATATTATTAAAGTAGCTTATATAAGAATCTGGGCTTGTGACATTGAAATGGAGGTTTGCCTAAAATTTGTCGCGGTGTTTGCGCTTATAATTACGTGTCGAGACATTCCATTGCTCAGATTATGCGTGTTTAAGAATTAGTTCGGTTCCTGTGTTTGAACGTACTACAAAATGGTTGCAGTCGTTCAATCCTTTTTGTTGAGTTTGTGAATACGATTTACGGCTGTTCATTTAGTTTTGTGTTAGGCCAACAGATGGTGCTGATAGTCACGTTCGAGTTTGTTCTGGACGAGTGCTTCCTACCTTAGGTCTCTGCAGGGGAGGGCGGAACTCGGTTGCTTGCTTTAGAAATGTCAAAATAGGGCCCTATTGGGTCGTTTATACTGTTCGAGACTGTAATCTTGAGACTTGTGCTTTGTTGGGGGAATGTTCCCTGCAGCCAGCAGTAACTTCGAGCGATTCTCCTCGAGCTGACTGCAGCGTAACAGAGAAAGTGTACGAGGTTCGTAAGGGGGACGAGGGGAAGTGTGCTACCCTCCCCTCCAACACGGTGTCTGTAAGGGGGCTGAGGGGAAGCGTGAAACCAACCTCCCAAACCCACCGCTGTTCATTTGTCGTCCGGCGCTGCTAGCGTGTAGAATATCTAAAGTAGGTTAAAGACTTGTTAAAACGTTCGGTAATTATTGTCGAAGAAAAATATAGAATCGCGTTAATTTGCGAGTGTCACGTAGTCATAGCTACACGGATACATAATTGATAGTTCAAATTCGACACAAAGATGTGATTTTAAGTTTTAATGTGGTGTTGCCCGACTTATTATCCGCGCAGATAAATCGAGTCACCCAATTTTGAGACGTAATGGCATCATCGTCTATTTCGGGGAGCTTACAAATAAATAACAAAAAAATTATTTATAAGCTACTAATAGCATAGCTGGTCAAGGAATTCCTCGCCTTTTATGGAACCTGAAGGTTTACAAAGGCCTTGTTAACTTAATTTAAGGGTGTAATGCAGTGTTGCCTCCGTCTGAAAGAATAAATTCGTTGCAATAAATATATAGTTTTTTAAAAAAAATAAGAATTCAGAGGCTTACACACAAAAAAAAAATTGGATGGAAAGAGACAGCTTAGAAGAACAAAACATAGATGTGAGGGTGATATTAGAAACTGATCTCAAAGAAACAGAGTGAGATGATTTGGACCGGATTCATTTGGCTCATAGGGGACGTGGTAATTTTCTTACGCAAAAGATGGGAGTTGAGACGAGGGGATTTCAGCCAAGCGGTCAGCGGCCAAAGTCCGAGATCAAATATTTTGATATTTTCGCGCAGGTCGCTGCGCTGGCCAGTAAGGCGCATGCGCAAGGAAGCTCTGACCGTGATTGTGAGTCCTTGATCAGATGAGAAGATAATATTAAAATGGAACAACATTGTCCTCCCACCCTGTTCCTCAGCAGGTCAAATAAGATCGGAGATTGAATGGGAATAGTGAGCCTTCTGATACCAAGTTTTTCTTCAGGATCGCCCTTACTTAACCGCTACCTGAGACATCAGGGTAAAGCATTTTTGCCCGCAGTCTTAATATTTTTTTGGTATGAATAATGGCGAAGTTGGGAGCTTTATTCTGTAAGGAAAGACAAACTGCTAATTAGATTATTGTCCTCCTGGAAGGAAGGTTTTTTTTTAAATCTTGTTATTGAGATTTTGAAAACCGATCAAAGTCTATCAGAGAAATATTTACTTTTGTTACGCAAGGAGATGTCCGCAGTCACTGAAAACAGTGACTACGTACGAACTCTGAGACCAGATCGCGTGGAACTCGACTCGTCGCTGGTCCCAGATGTCGCGAAGTACTGAAACATCGGCCGAAGGACTTTCTCGGTGAGTTACGCGAAACTGATTCACGTCGACGCGCGTAGCTCTGAGCAGTGTCTGTGAATCGATCTGCGTGCTTTATACGATCGTAGGTAAGTTTGTGGCTGACGGATAATAAATCTTTTTTTTTTTTGTTAAATGTCCAGATAGATTAGAGATCTTTTAAAAACAAAGATCCAGATACACCACTCTCAGAAAATCCAGCAACTGCACGTAGGGGAGCGTTGGAGCGAATAAAGTTAGTTCAGGTGACGTAGTTTTGGCTGTGAGTGACTTTTTATTTCGATGGAAATGTTTCTCCTTAGCAGATACAGCAAAGTGAACAGCCATCATGGTACGTCACAAGACGTGGGTTTTCCCGATAAACAAATTAAGGCACTCGGACTGTCTAGACTTCGTTATAGCATGGAAAGTATATTTCAAGGTCACGCGTCAATTCTCGCTACCACGTAAAGAAAGATATTTTCCCGTCTTCCTAATTTATTTGGAAAATTTCCTCACCGACTGAAATGACGGAATGCTAATGTCAATACGTATTAACAAGTTGTCGATAATTACCTCGAAATGCGATGTGACAAGTCACGGATGATTCCATGTTATTCTCATTTAAAATAATAAAAAAAATCGAGTAGGATTCGTGTGTGAGGGTTTCACAGATCGATTCTCAATGGTTAAAGATCCAGTTTGCTGAATTAATCGTGATGATTGCCTGTGAACAGGGAACCTTCAGTTTGCCCTGTACGAAATTTCGTCAGAATCCTTAAGAGATTAGACATCTGTAGGAAAAATAGATATTATCTATCCGTTCACTGTGCGTTCATCCAGTCGCGTGGTTGATTGAACCGTGTCTTTGATGTCATGAGTTCGATACCGGACGAAGAGACAGGAAAAGTTCTCGAAATTGGTTTTAAGTAAAACTGGAGATAGATACCCAACAAAATAAATATGTAATTCAGAACGATCTGAGCGTTGCTAAAGCTTTCGAAAACCACGAACTTCCCTTTAAGAGAAATTGGCCTACGCCCTCGATATATTTGTCTTAACATTTATGTGGGTTTTTTTTTAAAATCCTGACTACGGGAAGTGTGACAAGGCTGTGTAATGTTACGTCTCTCTGAAGAAAACGCAGATAAGGTCGAAGCAGTGGTACGATTGAGCGCGTGCCTCTCGCCTCTGACTGATTCACACATTTGCCGGTTAATTAATCCGTCTGTTTCTTCTTAGTCACGAAATACGTTCCTTGTAATGTTTACACTAAATTAGCTCTTGAGCAGAAAACTTTTTGAGTAAATAATAGCACCTCAGGACCTAAGTTAGTGAAGAAATTGCCTGTTTTATGGAAAGGGAGGATAATATTAAAATGGATCTAAGAGAAGTAGGATGAGGTGGTATGGACTGGATTTATCTGTCTGAGGATAGGGACCATTAGCGGGGTCTCATAAAATGTTGGGAATTTCTTGAGTGAGGTGAGCAACTGTTAGCTTCTCTGGAAGGACTCGGCTGCGTAAGTAAGGTATCTTGATTGTTTTAAGTTGTGTTTGCTACGAGTAGCGGACCACCGCTGGTTTAAACGTCACTGCGTTCTGCATAATCTTGTAATAAAATTCGCTTTTGGGTGAGAGAAATCTCAGGTAAACCCGTTTTTTTTGAGATCTGTAAGTGAAAACATTCAAAATGGTTCACAAATCGCTGGGCGCGTGAACAGCAGTTCAAGCGATGGCCACCAGAGGTGGTTGTCGGGACTTTCACAACGCAGACACCGCCAGGCTCTTCCGTGGCGCTGTTGTGCTCGCTGACTCTCTCTCTGTCCCCTCCGTCACCCCCCCCCACTCTTTATTTAACACGTCCTGTCTTATTTCCCCTCTCTTATCTGTTGGCCGGCCAGCGTGACTGCTGTTGATTTATGAAACAATGGGAGACGCTGACTGTCGCGTAGCTTGAGTAATTGTAATACAATAGAGGTTTTACGTGACACTGGTCATATATTGACACACGTTGGGTTCATAGTCCGTGTTAACATTATGTTTTGATTCGTCTGTAAGCTTGTTTCTACGAGGAAGACGTGTACCCCGATCGATTAGTTGTGATTAGGAACGCGGGCGACGTGAATGTGTTGAATTACCGCACCGAAATTATATAGTCACAGGAACGTTTTCTCGACTTTTGAAAAACTACGCGTCTTGAGGAACGTGGGGTTATACGTCGCGTGTGTGGTGAGGGCAATGTTTGAGAGACACGTGGGGGCAGCAGCTGAGTAGAACGCACGTGGCTTGGGATCTCACGCTTCTGAGCTACGTAATCCCGAATATCGATCGACTCCTGCCAGCGACTCCGAACACTTTTAATCGGTGGCTCGCAGTTGAAGAGTCGAGTCCGTGATGACGTCACGCGAGACTACGTCAGAGTGTGTCTACTGCGCCTGCGCTGATGCCGATACAGTAGCGATCTGCATGGGTCGAAATTGTAGAATTCTACCCAACACGGCTTAATTTTATTCTGTCCCGAATGAGGCCCAGTATGTTTGATAGTTTCATAAATACTTTTTTTTTCTTTTAAGATATAATATAAACGGCACTAATCTTTGAATTAAATATTTAATGACGCTGTAAGAACGCGTGAGGTTATTTTGTCGCTAGAGGAGTGGTGTAAAAATGCCTGATGCCAAGTTTGTAGGACATAATATCGGGAACTATTTTCTGGAGGGGGCAGCCACGAAAATCCCGATGTGATTTTTTTTTTCAGGAGCCACGAGCATAAGACGGCCGAAACCACAAATAACATTTTATTTCCGAAAAATGCAAGCTCAGACATTATAAATTTGCAATTGTCTGTAGTGTATTTATTAATCGTGTAAAGTGTCTTAACTGTGGTCTTAAGATTGTCACGGAGCATACAGCGTTGTTCAGATGGCAATTTGATTTTGGATTGATAAAATTACGGGTGTTGGGGGCCCGATTACAGCGCGCTGGGTGTGGAATCTGTGTACCGATGTTGTTTATCTGGCAACTTCTCACGTTACTGTTGGCCGTGACGAATCAGGACCACTACTTCTTTGATTAGAGGTCTCATTGACTGTCCCTGGCTCCTTCCAGTTGTTTCCTCCGGTTGAAAATTATGATATTACGACGAAAACGTTGTATAATGAACGGTGGATTTCTCACTAGTCCGGTCAGATATTTTCATTCCGCCCGCAGCGCTATCTGTGATTATAACCGCGTACTTACACCGTTTACGTGTTCGTGGATTCGCAAGATGGCGCATGAAAGTATAATAACACTCGAGTTTTTAACACGTTTATAACGCTAACATAAGTAAGTTATAAACCTTATGGGAATAAATAACTATAAAATGGCACACATGAAATTATTAAGTTATTATACGTTTGTTCCTTCTGCAACCAAGGAATGTGTTGGAATTAATATATTAATTAATTTTTCTGATAATTCTAGTATCCTCTTTTCATCATGGCTGACCCACCGCTTCCGGAGACCTGTATGTGGTCTAGAATCGTGTTCTGTTGTAGTCAAATTTGAGATGTTTATTTATCTCGAATTTCCCCGATAAAATTGTTGGGAAAAAATACATTTTTATTTTCTCTAGGGTAGACGAAATTGGTTGTAGAACTCAGTTCTAAAGTAACTAAAAATATTCGACAGGAGACTGCCAATGCGTTTATTTTTCCGGATGAACTGCCTTCAGAACTGTGTTGACATTTTTTTTTTCAGTGGTGTAACGCGGTGTCAGGTACCTAGACTAATTCTCACGTCACAAGCCAGTTTTTCTTCCGTTCGTTTTCACCAGCGGATCGGCCTTGTTTCTACGGTTACGTCCTTGGCTTGCATTCTGTATCTGCCCCCTCCCCCGCCTTGCAGTCCTCGCGTTGTCTCTCTCACTCTTCCTGTCATTGACTCCTTCGCCGAACACGAACGAATGAACCTCGTGATTCAGTTAGTGGTAACCGAAGTTGAGACTTTGTTTTTTAAAAAAGAAAAGTGGTTGGTGAATTTTCGTTGCCGTAACATCTTATCACGAGCGATTTTAACCCAGTCTGAACACTTATGATTTCTCTGCAAGCTGTTTATCGAAATTCGTATTTGTTTCGTAACAGGATTGGCCTCAAACCTCAGTTGACTTTAAATGGCTGCCGGGCTACTTGGCGTTTTTCAAGTTGCCGTGAAACATTTACTTATCGCTAATAAAAAATTTATTATGGCGGATTGTATGAATCGAGTTTGTTATTTCGTGAGTTGAAATGTGAAATTTTTGACCCAACAGAGAGGACGTAAACCGAGGAAGGAGAGAATGATGTCACGAGGTTCATAATCGGCGAGGCATGTAGCAGAAGTTAGATGCGGGCATTTTGTTTGGAAAAACTAAATTTAAGAGAAACTAACCAACTAGAAGGCTTACGGAACCCGAAGGTTCATCACCGAATTAACCAAAGCCCTCCACCGGTCCCTGTCCTGGGCCAACAAAATCCAGTCTCCTTCAACTCCTATCTCCCATAGATCCCACCTGAGATTATCCTCCCATCTACGTCTAGGTCTCCCCAGAGGTCTCTTCTCCTCAGGCTTCCTAACCAGTACCCGGGGCACACCTCTTGTCTCATCCATGCGCGCTATATGCCCAGCCCATCTCATTCTTCTCGACTTAATCACCCTGACAATACTGGGAGAGGAGTACAGATTTTTAAGCTCGTCATTATGCAGTTTCCTCCAGACCCCATCGTCTTCTCTCCTAGGCCCAAATATCCTCCTCAACACCCGATTCTCAAACACCTGTAATCTGTGTTCCTCCCTCAGAGTGAGAGACCATGTTTCGCACCCATACAAAACAACAGGCAAGATTATTGTTTTGTAAACTTTAATTTTCAGGCTCTTAGAAATCAGACGGGAAGACAAAATATTTTGACCTGAGAAGTAGCGAGCATTTCCGGAATTTAAACTCCTCCTAACTTCCTCCTTGGGATAATTCGATCTTAAAGAACGGGATGTAAGGTTTTGACTGAATTCAAGTTGCCTGTGATATGATCTAGTGGCTGGCTGTCGGGTGTTATCATTTGTTTACAACCTCTGACCCACAGAAGATAAAACGTCGAGTCCAGAGTAGAGCCAAATTATGTTGTGGTCTCTGAAGTCGGGGCTGTTCTTAAAATTAATCTACAAATGATTTTGCTCCGACATCAAATGTTGGTATTTCACTGTGCTCAGATTTTTGGAAACTTAAATGTGTCTCTCTTCTTAGAACGCAACCTCGGGAAAGTTCCTGTCCCGCCATCTTGTGCTCTGACTGCGTCCCTCATTTATCACTAGACTGTCAACAAATTAGATTCTGGCCTTGCACTTTGATATTTTCCACTGTTTGGTTCAGGTTAAGGCAATGAAACTCTTTTCTCATGTACCTATCAGAAGTCCAGGTAATATTATCCTAAATATAAACAGGCGTTCATGATGAAACACTTCCGGTTGCATACCATCTTACTTTGTTAGACCAAAGGTTTTTAACTCGCGGTCATCCGAGGTACTTTGTTGGGCCTCCGCCGTCTTCTGTATTGCAAATTGACAAGAAGGTAGTTACTACTTAGTTTAAAATACGATATGTATATATTAAATCTTGCCCGTCTAATCACAATAAATTCTTATTACATATTAAAATATTACAATAATTAACATTTTAAAATATATCAAATGATGTTCTTTATCGAAATATTCGATTTACATTAGACCATCATTTTTCATGTTTCCCGACATGTTTCAGTTCCTAAAAGAACCATCCTCAGGTGTATATAATTATATAAAGATTAAAAACGATAAATAATTCAAATACAATTTTCATACATTATACCAGCGTACATTAAAATGTAATAATGTATGAAAATTGTATTTGAATTATTTATCGTTTTTAATCTTTATATAATTATATACACCTGAGGATGGTTCTTTTAGGAACTGAAACATGTCGGGAAACATGAAAAATGATGGTCTAATGTAAATCGAATATTTCGATAAAGAACATCATTTGATATTTTAAATATTTTAAAATGTTAATTATTGTAATATTTTAATATTTAATAAGAATTTATTGTGATTAGACGGACAAGATTTAATATATACTTATTATATCACAATATGACGCAACTTTACCATCTTACGATATGTATGTCTAATTATCAATCAGAAGTTAATAAAACTTTCGAATTTGTTGAAGACAGTTTATGAGTAATTTTCGAACGTCATTGAAACAGCAACCAATCGCTGTTTAGCTTCAATAAACTTCCCTCATTAAAGTCCCCGCAGCTCTAGTGTAGACAAGAAGGGTTGAATGTGGTACCCGGTGTTATAAAGTTGACAACCCTGACTAGCCTAGACACGGAATGTAACCATCGGGTTCCATAAAATTTCGTAGGGAATTTATTGACTAACTGAGCTTTTAACGAAGAATTCTGCGTGATCGAGTTTTTATACGTCGATGATAAAATAAGTTCTCAACTGCCCCGACACTGGAATCTCCAGTCTTTATCCGGCTAGACACGTGGATAAATGTCTCAGGATTGTTTATTGTTTAATTTTAACCGTCTAATCACAATAAAATATTTTATTAAATATTAAAATATTATTATTACAATTAACATTTAATATTTAAAATATATTAAAATGATGCTCTTTCTATCGAAATGTTCGATTTACAATTAGAGCATCATCTTTTTGACGACATGTTTCGGTTTTCAATGAACCATCTTCAGGTGTATAATCGATATAAATTTAAATGTAATATTCTAAATGCAATCCTTCGTCAGATGTCCATTAAATATCGGAAAGTTATCCTCTTCTAGATCAATTGTACTTTGTTATCACGTTCAATGTTGTTTCGTAAATGTATGTCGCGTATAGCGTGATCTTGCGTGGGTGAAATGTTTGTAGTGTTTTTTTTATAATCCGCCTGTAAATTAAATAATAATATTATAAAGACTAAATGAATATTAGAGATAGAAAACAAAATAATATATTGAGGAATTTTAATTTTAAAAACATACCAATATTTTAATATTTAATAAAATATTTTATTGTGATTGTTGTTGTTGTTGTTTAGTGTTCTGTCTGACGACAGGTCCATATGAACAGGATCCTTCCATCCTTTTCTCGGACTGGGACCTGTTCATATACGTTCTTGGCAGATGATCCAGAAGTGGTTTGCCATTGCCTTCTTCTGTGTGTGAATGGAGTAATTGTTGGGATGCCACGGAGAAACCGGGGAAGCCCCCGGAGGAAAACTCCGTGTTGCCTAGACCACGGCCTTGCCCAACACAAGTTATAAATTCGGGCACCGCCGGGAATCGAACCCGAGACCCCAGGATTACAATTCCAGGGTTCTAACCGCTAGACCACCGTGGCTGTTTATTGTGATTAGACGGTTAAAATTAAACAATTATAATCATCACAATATGACGCAACATTATCGTCTCAGGATTGTTCTGTGATTGGCCGGTCCTCTTCGGAGTCGCTGAACACTCCAGAAGGGCCGATACTAACATATGAACACATTCTAAAATTTGAAACAGTTCTGATGTACGTTGTATAAATGCAGTTTAACGTTTTTCGTCATAAGTCCGAAGACTTTTCGAAACTTTAAACCATTTCACTTAGAAAACACGCTAGAAAATTTTCCAAGCGTAATGTAATGGTTTCGTTAGGTCGTGTTACCATAGGGTAGATTGAACCAGTTCTGATTCCCAGCCAGAAAGTTCGTACAGATGTGAGTTCGTCGAATTAACCCTTTATTAACGTAGTAGGCTACAATTTAACAGTTACGTGGAAAACAATCTTTCTTCGAAACAAAAGAAGAATCTTGCGCGATACCTTTTGTATCTGCTGTTGTCATGGATCCACGGCGTCTCTCCTTCCCTCTGGCAGGCACCCTATCTAATTTGAGTTCCTCACAGCGGTGAAGTCGATCTCCTGAGACTTCAACCCCGAAGTTGGGGACAGTATTTTTCTCGATAATGTTGGTCCACACGACGTTACAACGTGACATCGACTACCCTTTATTATTTGTAGTGTTCTGTCTGACGACAGGTCCATATGAACAGGATCCTTCCATCCTTTTCTCGGACTGGGACCTGTTCATATACGTTCTTGGCAGATGATCCAGAAGTGGTTTGCCATTGCCTTCTTCTGTGTGTGAATGGAGTAATTGTTGGGATGCCACGGAGGAAAACTCCGTGTTGCCTAGACCACGGCCTTGCCCAACACAAGTTATAAATTCGGGCACCGCCGGGAATCGAACCCGAGACCCCAGGATTACAAGGCCAGCGTTCTAACCGCTAGACCACCTCATCTTATTATTATTTAGTGTTCTGTCTGACGACAGGTCCATATGAACAGGATCCTTCCATCCTTTTCTCGGACTGGGACCTGTTCATATACGTTCTTGGCAGATGATCCAGAAGTGGTTTGCCATTGCCTTCTTCTGTGTGTGAATGGAGTAATTGTTGGGATGCCACAGAGGAAAACTCCGTGTTGCCTAGACCACGGCCTTGCCCAACACAAGTTATAAATTCGGGCACCGCCGGGAATCGAACCCGGGACCCCAGGATTACAAGGCCAGCGTTCTAACCGCTAGACCACCGTGGCAGGATCGACTACCCTGTTTGTTTACAACGCGGTTATGAAGTACAGAAGTTATTTAGCGTCTTAGAATACTTTGAAACGCTTCTAAGCTGCTTAGGCTATGAAGTGTTGAGTGGTAAGTTGATGGTGTGACTGATGATTTAGAAATAACGTTGAAAGAAGCGATCATGACGTATCTTAAAGCGTTTCCTAATAAAACCACGCAAATCCCAATCGTGACAGTCACGACTGAAATTCGAACGTGGTACTTCTATAACAACCCGCACGCGTTCATCGTCAGGGTAGACGGAAAGGTCGCATTTCTTTTATTGGTTACTCTGACCAGTTGAAAGTCCATCGTGCGTTTGCAGACACGAGTAGGCCCTCGTATTCAATTCCTCCATGGTAATGTAGTAGCGATATTCGAGATTTTGTCAGGCAGGGACGGGGAAGGAGTTTAAGATAGCAGAGAGAACATTGGGCTTTGAGGATCGGACAGATTACTATATCGCGAAGGACTGGAAGTTTCTTGTACTGATGGGCTTTGGAACCAGAGATGCTGGAAACAGCTGAAGATCATTCCGTCTTTACTGCGCTGGTTAATGAAGCCTTGACCTGTCCCGAATTTTCTAGGTTTTCCTCAGTGTCGGGGTCAAACACAGGACAGTATCTTGAACGAGGCAACGACTAACCCCTTCCAAATCCTTACTCATTCGTCTTTGAGGCTACGTTTTTAACGTACGTATTCGAAGCAACCAGACAGAATTTTTTCTGCAATTATATGTTGTGTATCCGAGTTAATCGGTTCTCCCGTCTCCTTACAGATCCCTTCCGGGCCCCTCTCTCCCTTCTCGAATTGCCCATTCGAAATTTCGTTATAACTAAAAGTCGTCTGCGTTGTTCACTGTAGCCTCCGTGACCCTTAACTCGTTCCTCATTTCACTGCAATGAACTCGCGGACCCTTGGCGAATAGACCGTGTTCATGTATGAATAATACATGAAGGTCTAAATTCCGGTTTGTGTGTGCGTCACAAGGAGGAGAGGATATTGACCGTGCGCCTTTGGATGATGGTATGTGACCACGACCGCCACGGTGGTAAAGCGGTTAGAACGCTGGCCTTGTAATCCTGGGGGTCTCGGGTTCGATTCCCGGCGGTGCCCGAATTTATAACTTGTGTTGGGCAAGGCCGTGGTCTAGGCAACACGGAGTTTTCCTCCGTGGCATCCCAACAATTCAAACATTCACACACAGAAGAAGGCAATGGCAAACCACTTCTGGATCATCTGCCAAGAACGTATATGAACAGGTCCCAGTCCGAGAAAAGGATGGAAGGATCCTGTTCATATGGACCTGTCCTCAGACAGAACACTAAATAATAATAAGATGAGGTGGTCTAGCGGTTAGAACGCTGGCCTTGTAATCCTGGGGGTCTCGGGTTCGATTCCCGGTGGTGCCCGAATTTATAACTTGTGTTGGGCAAGGCCGTGGTCTAGGCAACACGGAGTTTTCCTCCGTGGCATCCCAACAATTCAAACATTCACACACAGAAGAAGGCAATGGCAAACCACTTCTGGATCATCTGCCAAGAACGTATATGAACAGGTCCCAGTCCGAGAAAAGGATGGAAGGATCCTGTTCATATGGACCTGTCGTCAGACAGAACACTAAATAATAATAAGATGAGGTGGTCTAGCGGTTAGAACGCTGGCCTTGTAATCCTGGGATCTCGGGTTCGATTCCCGGAGGCTCCCGAATTTATAACTTGTGTTGAGCAAGGCCGTGGTCTAGGCAACACGGAGTTTTCCTCCGTGGCATCCCAACAATTACTCCATTCACACACAGAAGAAGGCAATGGCAAACCACTTCTGGATCATCTGCCAAGAACGTATATGAACAGGTCCCAGTCCGAGGAAAGGATGGAAGGATCCTGTTCATATGGACCTGTCGTCAGACAGAACACTAAATAATAATAAGATGAGGTGGTCTAGCGGTTAGAACGCTGGCCTTGTAATCCTGGGATCTCGGGTTCGATTCCCGGAGGCTCCCGAATTTATAACTTGTGTTGAGCAAGGCCGTGGTCTAGGCAACACGGAGTTTTCCTCCGTGGCATCCCAACAATTACTCCATTCACACACAGAAGAAGGCAATGGCAAACCACTTCTGGATCATCTGCCAAGAACGTATATGAACAGGTCCCAGTCCGAGAAAAGGATGGAAGGATCCTGTTCATATGGACCTGTCCTCAGACAGAACACTAAATAAATATAAATAATAGTCGTCCAATAGTGGGTTTTGTTGTTTGTAGTGTTGAACCGTCAAACTCTGTTATCTTAGTGCCAGAGTTCAGAAGATTACGTATACATTCTTCTGCAGCGTACAGAAGGGAGCAACGTTACAAATGGTATTACTCTATGCGGGTGGAAAGTTTCTAGTACACGTCTCCTAGGTTAGTGATTTATTGAACGCGAAATATACGAATTCGCTCATCGTAATACCTGTTTTCGTTATTATATTTGATGTTAGATGCATCTCTTTACCGGGAGGCAATCTGACGATGTTTGTATGTTTGTGTTCTTTTTTTGCAGACATTAGCAAGTGCGAGGACTCTACGAAGAAAACCACGACGTCTTCCTTGCGAAGTCCCGCGGTTGGCGTTGGAGACGGAGGGATGAAGCCTGTTGCGGGCTCAGTCGTCGGTAACAGCTGCAATGGAGGATCTCACAACAACTCCACTGACGATGACCTGTTGTTTGGTACGTCAAGTCCTAGAAATTATGGTTCTAGCTTTTGCAGTAGTGGGAAGTCAAGGCCTACCATGATCAGTGCAAAGTACAGACTGAAAGAGGAACGTCGTAAAGTTCTTAAGATTTCCATCGGCAAGCTGAAGAAGATTGAAGATCCTGAGAGTTCGCTTTGGAGATCCGTTCTCATAAACAATACGATGAAGAGACTTCAGAAAGAAGCCAGAGATGAGAAATTGCAGAAACAGCAACTTCAGTCGTATCCAACTCGTTGTTATGCTTCGTCGACATTGGCGACCTCAGCTTTCACCATGAAGGATGACTCACTAGAAGATGCGAGTAGTGCTTCTTCTATCTGTTCCACAAGAACGTCACTCGATGAAATGCCTTCCATCACATCACCAGCGATCCACGACCTACCATCACCCCTCACTAACGATGTAGACAAAGAGAACACTTCTCCGTTCTCACCCTCGTTGTTATCATCTTCCCCAATGTCCCCAGTCTCAACACCGACTTTTGAGAACGCAAGTTCCAAGCCGGACAGTGGCCATGAGGACTTCGTCAAATCTCCGGATGCTGGTCAGAGACTAGCTGCATCTGACTGTCTTTGCGATGAGACCATGAGTGATCTTGTCGATGATGTCGCTGGTACCACAGAACTTCCTGCCATAACTGGAATGGAAACCTGTGATCCCTCCAGCAGTAACCGATGTTCTGGTACCTTCACTTCGAGGAAACGTCCCTTCGATGAAGTTGAGGATTGTGATGTTCAAGATGTTCTCAGCCAATTCTACATGCCACCTACTCCGAGGATGCTAACTTCTATTGACGATACTGACGATGAAGATGAAGATGTCAATGTGGTTGATATCGATATAGCAACTTCTTCAGCGCCGATGTCGCCTCTGTCTCTCTCTCTTGTCCATCAGGAAGAATCAACGTCCAGTAGTTGCAAACGTCCAAGGTTTAGTGATGGCGCCGATGATCTTGTCATCGATGTAGATCCCATTAAGGAATTAGAACTCGGCAGGACCATAGATGAGGAAACGTCTTGTCCAGTACCATCATCACCCATATCAGAGGCTCCAGTCACTTCTGATAGGTTAATAAGGATATCAGCTGATGTCAGTTCTAGAGACCTCGATGACCAGGAGGACATCGAAGTTGTCCTTGAGGACAGTGAAGATATTCAAAGGAGATTATTACTGTGTAGTGCAACGTCGTCTACGGCTGTACCAAGTACATCGCCGTCTTCATGCTGGGGTTCGTCGTCTAACAATATTAGAGTCAGAACTAGTGAACAGACATATGTTTCGCCTATGGTGACGTCATTACAGACAACAGACGCTTTGGGAGGGATTGAAGATGAGAGTTCTCATCCTCATTTGAGGTTTAGTAGGAACTTACCAGTCGATTCTAAGACGGCGTTGTCAGCATGTAACACGAATGGTACATATTGTGGGATTACAAATGGAAGTAACAGTTCCACAGCAGTCAGTGGTAGTAATAACAACGGTTCTATGATGATTGATAGTACAGAACAGCACCAGTATTCCTGTGGTCATTCGTCTATTTTTAGTGAACTTCAATCCATCGTGTTTCATAGCCTAATAGCGTCTCTGGAGTCATAGCAATATCTGAATGGTAATAGGTGCTGTTACTTAAGATACTAGAAAGGAAGGAATATAAGAAGAAATGCCTCGTGATTTAGAACCGCTGGGTGTTTTGATTAAGCTCAGTTCTGATCGACGTGTGACGTAGCGTAGAAAACACCGGGCGGCCATTTTGTTAGCGCAACAACACAAATCAAAATGGCGACTGAAAAAGATTGTGAGGAAAGGGACTTAAATGTCAGTGTTCTTTTATTTTTTCTCGTAAGACAGCGTAGAAACTTGCATCGTGTCCTACTTTTGTGACACCAAGGGTACTATTTTAGACTAGTATGATCTAATTTGTCATTTGTCAAAGAATTTGAGAGTCAGATTTAATGGAAAAACAACATAGTTACGGATATATTGAAATGTATGTAATGTGTACGTATTAGTAGTATAATTAGTGGTAGTACGAGTTCGATTACAGCAGATGATTTCACAGTCTGTGGCCAGCACCGACTCAGAGAGTGTCATTTTCGTAACAAAGTTTTTAATAAGTCCATATTGTAATTAAATAAAAAAAATAATATATAAAATATATTAACAGCCTTTATGAAAAGGGCCACATATATAAATAAATATATATATATATATGCACATGCAAATACTGTTAAATATATTGTCAAGTGCCAGAAAGAAAATTTACTGATGAAAGAAAGTTTATTCTAAATGTGTTTGAGAATATTTTACAGAAATATCAGCTGGGAATAATAAATAAAATAATACAAAAGAAATTCGTATGCAGAAACATTTAAAAGTTATTTTTCTCCCATCTTTTGTTTTTTTGGAAATGTATATTAAATGTTTTCTGTGTGTCTTTAAATACTAAAGCGAATTGGTGACGTTAGTACGTAGTTGGGACGAGCCATTTTGAGTACAGAAGAATGTATGTTTGCTTTTTAATAAAAGATTTCTGCTTTATCGAGTGTTCTCAGCATTTGCGGATACTTATCAAAGGTGCTTGGTAGATATTTTTATAGAGCATATCTTGTATGTAATTTTAAATCTTTTGAGAAAAAATTCTGTGACTCCCGAAAATCACGAATCGACCAAATAGCATACAATGAAGAGATATTTTATAATGGATCGTTCTCACCCCACTTTCATGACGCATAAAATTTATTTTCTTCAATTTTTACATCGTTTCACAATTGTATTTTTTTTTGTGTGTGCGCGTATGAAATTTGGAACAGGCTTTCGTACATTGCCAATTTTTATAGTAGGATGTATGACGTAATTAGTATTGACTATTTTTACAAGATCTCATTGGGATTAAATGAAGATGAAAGGAAAACTTTATTTCTGAAATTGCGTGAAGGTTAGAATATTTGCAGTTGGTACCTTACTACGATAGGCTACTTAAGGAATGGCCTACCATTCAGTTGTTAAATTTTTGTAACTACTATTATGTGTTGTCCCCCCCCCCCCCACACACACTTTTGAATTAATTAATCGCGCAACTAATTTCCTTTGTTTATAATCTCATAATTGGAAAATTGTTTTGATAATAAATATACTTTCGCATTTACGAAAAGAACACTTAAAACTAAGGCAAAGTAACTGTGATTTTTTTGTTTGTATCCCTTAGACGTTTTATCTGAAACTTGTGAAAATGCTTTGAAAATTTAAAATGAAACACGTAATTCTATTGCATTTTTGAATAATGATATGGCATCCGTTCAATATCTCTGACAGGCATTATACAGCAGTTTGAATTAAATAATATATGAAGACTGGTTTTCAATATTGTGCAACTCTAAATAAATTTGTATCTACGTACGTAATACAATGAAGTAATTCTTTAATTACATTCATCGTGAATCGAGTACCTTGAAGCTGAAAGTTTTGAAGGCAGATACTGAAAAAATGTAAATGAAACTTTCCAAGTAGATTTGTAGACACCTGAAGTGTAACATATGTAAAAATCCACACCATAAATTAAAATAAGTCTATTTCGATTGATTTTGAGAAATGTGAACAGTGAAAATTTGTTATTGTATTTTACAAATGTGCATATAAATTCTATCGGTACCTTTTCTGAACATTATTCTTGGAATTCAGTTACTAAAATTTATTACAGTTTTTTTTGCAAATGCAGTTTCAATGACTGTAAAACACGTAAATCCTTTCATGCTTGAAAATAAACAATGAAAGCAAATTATTGTGCGTTTGAAGTCGCCAGAAATATTTTGGCCCATTGTGATTATTTGTGAAAGTGATTAAATGAGCTATTTAAAATGCATATGAAAGCCTAATTAGCATGAAGTTTGTCATAAGTACACATTACACACGAATGATACAGATTTTTCTCGTACATCCGTATTTAATTATATTTTATTTCAGTTATTAATGTTATTTGGTATGACGTATGTGAATTCTGATTAGACTCATTTTTCATAACTTAAATGTTTTGAAATTAGCGTTGTTAATACTCTTTGTCACATATGATTTCCAGATTATTTACTTCATGAAACGAATCATAACATCACTGGAATACTTTTCATATCAACGTTTGGTAAGAATGAATTTAATGTGTTTTCCCTACGTGCAGTATGAGATATAAACTGCAGTCCAGAATGAACATAAAGTGTATTCTAGTTTTGAGGAACGGTAATGGCGCGTGAAAAGTTAGGTTAGGTTTGTATTCTGGTTTTGAGGAACTGTAATGGCGCGTGAAAAGTTAGGTTAGGTTTTTGTTCATTCTGTTTCCTCGTGTTTTCAATTTGTAAAACTAGGTTGGGGGGGGACACATTGAACCTAGAAATGTTTCCGGATATGATACAAACAATGAGAATAAATAATTTTAGAAATTCATATTCGGCAACCGTTTGTACTTGACACTTGATAAATGAAAATACCAATTATATGACATTACGAATAATATTTAATACTACAAACCTTTAAGATATTTAAGCTCTTCAAATCTTGATGCATTATTTGTTCCCATTAGCACTTTTATCAACAAATGGTACATCAAAAATTAGCAGAAGTCTGTGATATACTTCTTTTGTTTAAATAGTTGAAGATAAAATCTGTTTGATCTGGTTTCGTCATATATTTGTTTCAAATATTTAATCTGTTAATTTTAAACTGTAATAAAAGAAACGTCAGGTATGAGTTATAAAAAAATTACAACCCCGTTTGTTTCAGTTTAAAAAAAGTAGTGTATTTAATTTATAATCTCATTATGCAGACCAGTTTAATTCTTACGCGAGTGTGCTAATACGATTTGAATTTGAATTCTAAATTACCTTGAATATTTCTATTACTTTCTAATGGTGTTATTTGCTGGAATTAGTAGTGGTAATACAGTTTGTCGTCAGATAAGACTTGCTGGATTAATTTATTTTTTCCTTAACCAATTAAAACAGATCGGTCATTTATGCATATAGGAAATTTTGTCTATATTCTTCAAAAAAGGTTGTAAGCACGGCTGATTTTAGGTCAGTTACGATTGGATATCTGGTAAAAAATAATGTTTTTTTAAAAAACAAATATTATTACTCGGAGCTTCAGTGTAGATAAGCTTTCAGTAGTCTATCTCAACCATTTGCAGCTTTGTGACTATTTCCAGTCGTATGAACGTAACCAAGAGACAAAGAGGGTATATTCATTGTTATGGTGAACATCGCAATGCTTTGATGTGATCCACACGTCTTGACGTAAGGGGTGGTTTCTTTGAAATTTGTTTATTCCTATGTTAATTTTTCCCTAATCGATTTAGTTGGCACATTACGGCTTTTTTTTTAGAAAATTGTTCATATATTTATTTGGGATCCACGTGGCAGTTGCTAGAAAGTTCTCAAATAAATATAAAGTGAGGTTAGGTCATTTTAAAATGTTCTCTATCACCAACGCGTGCCATCCTGCCTCGTTAGTTGGTATTCCAATGCAATGACTATATGTAGCAATTAAAAAATATAACTTAGAATTAATTTTGGTGAAAAGAGAAAAATTCTTGCTATTATGGAGCCTGGAGTTTTATTACTACATTCATAAGAACCTTCTGAGCAACTCGTGTCCAAAGCCCTGTATAATATTTCACGTTATAAGCTTAAAAACTACCCCTTATATATATTCACAACTGTTCTGTGTATCTAGAAGCTTTCTCCAACTACAATCTGCAGATGCCATGGTTCAAGAGACCTACTTTATTTTTTGTAAATGAACTGTAAATTATAAGGGAAAATACACCAGCTCTATTTGTCAATCCCCTAGAATTGTTCTACTGATTATATATTAATTTCGTGATATAAAGACGTAAAACGAATTTTCTTTTGTCAAAGAACTCGCGTACTTGCCTTGGAGGTAAACTACTGTCGTTCCACCCAAATACTGTTTCCTTTGGATTTGAGAGTTTCATAGTTTTTGCTGCATTTAAATTAAACTAGACAGTTTGGATCAGATGACGTCGTAGATTTAAATTTCTGTTTATCTAACTTTTTATGGCAGCAAAGTTTGTACTGCAATTGTAGTGTGGACACTTTTTGCGTGATTTTCTTCATTATCCACGAGTTCATTTACTAGAATTTTTATTTAATATCTTCTGTTAGAGGTGTTGAAATAATTGTGATTTAAGTGAAAAAGTTGGTTACCTGTTCTTTGCCCCCCCCCCCCCCCCCCAAATGAAGTGGTGGATTTCAAGACGCACAAAGTCAAGTTTCTTTATAGGTTTTAAGGTAATGGATGTTGTTAAGTAATTTATTCAGCCTCCGTTAAGTGACAAATGAAATAATTTCGAAAATGTCGTATGAGTTGAAATTTTAAAGGAGGCTCCAAAAGTTTGGTTTGGAATGAACAAAGACGTTCTGGCCAAATATTAAAGACTATAAGTGCCTTTGTAGATTATGTAAATTTTATATTATCATAAATAAATTTTGGGATCAAATTGCACATTCAGATTATATATATATAAAAGTGATATTCAAGAATTAAAATGATGTGATTAATTTGCCCTCTTTGTCTTTCGAAAAAGCTTTCATCGTGTAGAAAAGTAAATTTCGTGTTGTTATTATTTTTTAAGCTAAGAAGGAATAAGGAAATTGTAGATTTAATTCCAGTACTAGTATTTTAAATATGTTTGTCTGTTACGATAGGCTAATTGTCTTTACAATTAAATTTTCGTGATAAATGGATTACAAAAGGAAAACAGAGGGAAACATTTCTAAATAAATTTGTGGTGTGGATCAACACTTTGGGTTATAATATTATTATTATTATTACATTAAATTAAATATTTATTACAGTTTCTGTAAATTTTCGTGATAAATGGATTACAAAAGGAAAACAGAGGGAAACATTTCTAAATAAATTTGTGGTGTGGATCAACACTTTGGGTTATAATATTATTATTATTATTATTACATTAAATTAAATATTTATTACAGTTTCTGTACTATTGAGTAGTTTACACATTTTTGTATTTCTTTTTCACGAAACTGTAAATGCGTTATAAAAATTTCTGGAATGATGGCTCCCTACGCGTGTATAAGGGACGCAGATGAAATCTCCCCTTTGTATAACCGTGAAATTTTAAAAAAAAAAAAAAATATCAAACACATTTTAATGAAAAGTTTAAGATTTTTTTTTTTTTTGTTAGCCAAAGTAGAATGATTTTAAATTTAATAGATTGTGTAGAGCTTAATGTATATCTTCTTTGATAATCTTTCGCTTCTCAGCTTATACCTGAAGTGATTCAACAACAGAAAAGTTCTTTCGCTGCAAAAAATATTTCTGGAGTAGAGGAATTAACAATAATGAAAAAGGAGTCTTCATAATAATATTTAAAATAAGCATTTTGTGTACGCTACGTTACAAGCCTGGTCATTATTCCGGATGCAGTAGAAATTAAATTATTCAGAGTATATTGTATCTCTTTTCAGAAGCATTTTTTTCTAACTTAAGACAATTCTACGTTTTTTAACGTGGTAAATTGTAAATTCTGGCAATGAATTAGACATTAATTTGACTGTGCATTCTATTTTATAGTATGAAAAAGATACATACATTGTTTTGTATTACTTTTGTATATAGTTTTGCTTATTATTTGTAATGTACAGTCGTTGAACATGAGTTGTACACACTGGGGTATTGTAAAGTAGCTAATGTATGATTTGTGTAGAATATGGTATATTGTTTTTAATTTCTTTTCGTTACGTACGATATTTATCTTCCTTTGACGTAGTCCTTTTTATTTGGGTTGTGGACATTTACAATATTTATTTTTATTAGGATTCATCATTAATTATTTACTCGAAGAACAGGGATGTGGGAAGTGTGTTGGATTAAAGTAATTTTGAAATATAATTTATACGATCAGTATTTTGTATGTCTAATTCATGTTTAGACTTAATATCTAACACAGCCGATAAGACCTTTATAGATAATGTGCAGTAATGTTAGAAATGAAATGAATTGTTTGCCTCATAAAGAATGGAATAAGGTATGTGTAATAAGGAAAAATCTAAAAACAACCAATGTATTGTATCACCTTTTTTTTAAAAAAAAATAAACTTTTTTTTGTCAACTTGTCCACTCCATTTATTCTGATGATTTACTTTGTTTTGTTGAACTTACGTAGTATATGTAACAACCGAAACATGCTTATTAACTCCTAGTATAAAACTATGAAATAATATTAAGAATGAAAGTTTGAAGGAAGAAAAATTTGCAATTTCTTAATATTAAATAAAAGGTATGCTTGGCTTGTCATTTTCTCATAATTGATTTGTATAATAATATAAAAAACTATTAGAAGATGTATTATTGAGCAATGTTTATGTACCAAATTGTGTGGTTACCGACGTGCTGTGGACGTCATTAATAAAAGTACCTGAAAATAATTAAAAGTGTTATTATGCATTCTGACCAATTTTTGCCTCACCCATAATCGCCTTGATCTTGGAGACGTCGGTAAACTTTCAGGCTACACCCAGCAGCAACAGCCATTTCCAAGGCAAGTTTTTTTTTAAGGATAGAAAAAGTGTGTAGATGCGCGCGCAGTGCTGTCACCTTGCCCTTCACCTCCGCGCTCCTATGGTCGTACCAGTTCACTCGCGCTCCTTGACGTGGCGGGACCTACACACTACGCTTGAAGACCATTATCGCTCACTCTGTATTGCTCATTCTGCACTGCTAGTTACTCAACAGATCAACGCACGAAGGTTCTGGATATTTCTAGCTGTTTCTCGAAAAATTATCCCATCCTGAAAAGACGTGAGACGGTCACGAAGTTTCGAAACCTCTTAGTTACTCTCATCGCAAACAGATGGTGCTAGCGTTGCTTCCACGAATCAAGCTAAGGCTAGCCCCCAGTTCGAATTCCTTCACTTTTACAGAGCGTTTTAAATTCTTTTGTTTCTGATGTTGCTCTTTTACGTAATCTGATGGGAAAAATAATTTTGTTTCCTAAACACTCGCGGAAAAATTATATTCGTGATGGAGAATCCGAACGTTCTACCCCAGTGTGGAAGAAGACTGACGTGTGCAATGTGTTCGTAAGGCGCAAAGTTAAAGGATCCCACTACAACTATGAGGTAGGTGTCTTCCCCTCGCAGTGATTAACTGCTGTGCTTAATTTGCAAGGGAGATTAGTTCTGTCTCTCACCCTCACTGTACAGCCGGTACAGTCACTGACAGTGTAACTGTCCCCCTCACACTGTCTGCTACACCAGTTTTAGGATTGTCAGTCGACATTTTTCCTATGTAATCAGAGATGAATACACTATCAGTGATTTTAGAAAGAAATGAAACACGGAATGCGTTCTAATGGAATGCTCCCCACACTAAAAAGTGCAAACAGATTCCGATTAAGAACGTGTATTCGATTTTAACATTGAAGAAGCCTGTTTCGCAAACTGTGAACGTTGTTAATTCATATTTCAAAGCCAGATATTAATTAAACTTGTTATTTCAGTGAACTTTTGCTATCGCAGTCCTAAATCTTTACGTTGTTCTGGCCGGCCATATTGTCTTCGGTGTACTGCACATTGGGACGAATGTCTCTGATAATATGACGTCTCAGATTCCACCAATCTGCACAAATGTCTGGTGGAAAAGGACGCTTTTTCGCCGAGACAGGTTGGTTTTCATCAAGATTGAAACAACTTGTTATCAAAGTTTGTTTTCAACGCCATCTGTAGGCATTTCCCCTCCCACCTTCCCCCCCCCCCACCCCTTAGGCTTGTTCCATTATGTAGTTACGATCGTCCGCGCGTGTGGCTCTGCTCACCACAAGGTAAGATTTCACGTCATTTCCGCTTTAAATTCTGTGTTTGTATTTGCGTGTGTGGGGACGTTGTTGTTGTGGGTTATCCGCGGGCAGTTAAGGTTGCCCATTTGGGCCAGTATTTTAGGGTCAACTCTTCTGAGCCCCTTTTCTGTATAGACTGCATTCGGCAGTTTTACTTAGTTCACATTTTGTACATTTCCTGGTCGTATCGTATTTTTATTTTGATATTGTTATTTTTGGATTGATGTTCTGATTAAGTATTCTGATTTTATATTCACATATTTAAGTGAGGTTAGGAGATACTGGAGCAGATCACGGTTCAACTTCAAAGGTTCGTCGAATGAGGTGGGGATATAACTGTGAGTGATGTATAAATAAGAATACGTAAGTAGATTGGTGTTTTATTAATGTCTTCAACGGACACAATGATTATTTAGGATTCCCGTTAGACTGTAGTATCACGTAATAATACGTTTTCATATTTGTCAATGTCAAATGTGATACAGGTCCCCATATAACTGAGTACTGGAAATAAATAATATTATCAGAAATACGTATTTAATGGGTTAACTGATAGAATTATTGATATTTTGATAACAATGTTGTGAATTTGGCGTTCGGTGGTAGATATTTGTGAACGAGGTTACACATTATTTTAGTTTAACAATGAACAGTCGCTTCACCTGTTATATTAATCTTTTGTTTCAAATTATCTATGAAATGCGATATTAAAGTTTGATTGTTACATGATGGGACGCTGTGTATATAAACTTTTGTCTGGGTTGCATACGCCCATATATTGACAGGGGGTCCGCGTAACAGAACCTGTTACTGAGACCGATTTTAGAAGGCTGCATTACCGACTGATTTATGGTAGTTCAAAGTTCTGTTGACATTTTCGTGTAGAATTGCATCGGTACTGAGTCATGTTATTCTCAAGGTTAAACGCTATCTATATGTGTGTAAAATAATCATCCTTTTGTAGTAAAGGACAGTATATTTAGCTGGTATATCACCGGTTAAGGCACGTCATGTCTGATACCAGCCAAGGTGGGTGATTACGAAACATTGTACAACTATTTGATATTTAATTTAGATAGGAGAATTTTAACGACCGCTTTACGTAAGACCGTCAAAGTCTTCTGAGCTTGTTACTTATCAGGTACTTCTGAGGCGCAATGAATCATGAAAATGAAAAAAAAGAATTCGCCAAGTGACCGCTTTGCTTCATATCGGAAATACCCGGATAGCAATTTTAAAATCTAGCGGTTTGAACGCTGGCCTTGTAATCCTGGGGTCTCGGGTTCGATTCCCGGCGGTGCCCGAATTTATAACTTGTGTTGGGCAAGGCCGTGGTCTAGGCAACACGGAGTTTTCCTCCGTGGCATCCCAACAATTACTCCATTCACACACAGAAGAAGGCAATGGCAAACCACTTCTGGATCATGTGCCAAGAACGTATATGAACAGGTCCCAGTCCGAGAAAAGGATGGAAGGATCCCGTTCATATGGACCTGTCGTCAGACAGAACACTAAATAAATATAAATAAATAAATAAACTGATAAACTAAGATGGATGTCTTCTGGTCTGGTAGAAGTTTACCAATGTTTCACAGGTCCTTAAATCCTAATTGCATCACTGATATCCCTTGGAAACATCATCCCACGGCACATCGAACAAAAATCACAACCCAGAAGCCAGATTCACGCCTCTCATCTACGTCAGACCCACCCAGAGAAGTAATTAAACTCGAATCCCTTGGAAATCATGAACAACACCCAATCAACGCTTTGAAGTACTTCAAGACTCTGTAACACAGAAATGGCTCTTTCAGCCGTAAATACAAATTAATTTGTTAAAATCGTGTCGTAACATTTGTTTCATTACATTTGTTTTGTCTGTTACTTTTCAATGGAAAATCCCATGTAAGCGTGTAACAATAAATATCGATGTTGTTTTTGTAACATAATTTGTCTTTTGTGTATGTTAAAAGTTTTAAATTTTCTATTTAGGCAATTCATTCAAATTGTTCAGATTTAATTTCACAACTACCGTTATAATTTTACAGATGTATGTTTAGTGGGACGTAACATGATTTCTCATGGTCACTCATTACCCCTGATTCAAAATGGTATGCAGTTAGTTCTAAAAGTACCTTTAATCCATATAACTAAAATTCTTTTTGAGTCGTCAAAAGTCACGAGTCTTTTGTTCCCAATGTAGGCCAGATAATATAATTCCACGCGTAACCAAATCTATCACGTAATAAAAATACAATCTTTACATTTATTTTGTCACAGAATCTAGTTTCACGTGTCAGAAATGTAATTTATAATGGTAATTTTTATTTTTTTCAAATTAGGTACCTTTAATTAATATGTATCTCACACAAGTAACTGTAATTAATTAACAGATAAAAGCCACATATGGACGAATGAAAGTAGATCTTGAATGACTTGAATTATGATACTAGATGTACGCTTACATAACCTCCAATTTGAGACTTCAAATTTACGTGTATTGGTGGTTTCATTACAACTGATACTCGTTGTATATTATGTTACGAAACTTTAGGAAGAAGTTACGTGGTTTCAGAAAAATTACAACAGCATTTGGCTATAAATCGTGCTGATTACGAAGACAAAACACGTTGTCTGTTTCAAATATAAATGTGAAGAACTGAAATATTCTGAAACCAATCTGACATCATTCAATAGACTAATGGTAAAAATGGAAATTTCGAGAAGTAGTATCATACAAATTGAGATATCATATTGCTCAAAGTCTCAACGTACTTGCATTCGAGAAATAGTTTTGTGTGTTTGGTGATAATCACTGATAGGTTATCAAAACAGATTAACATTCAATTTCTGTAGTTTCTAAAACAATTGATGATATGAGTTATAATATCAGATATTGTTTAATTAATTTGAATGCATTCATTTGCTGTGCTATTTTCTGGTTTGCATGCATTTGTGAAATACGTAGACCTGTGTAAAAATTAAGTCAAAGAGGAAATTCTTATATGCAAAACTTTTCCTTTTCATATCACAGGAGAATAACAGCTAAATATCGTGTTTTGATATTTGCACAGATGAGTTATAGTGAAAGAGTATATTCTACCTGTGGTAGAAGATGTTCATTGGTTATGAAACTGCATTCCTTTGTGTCACAGAGCGAGGATTTTGTTAACAAAGTAAGGTAAAGGAATTAATTGACATTTTAACGGAGACAGACGCAAATATTCATCTGATTGACTTCTGGGCTGGTCTGAAAGAAGAGTTACCACACGTTTATAAAGTAGTTTTGAAAAAGCTACTTTAATTTCTAAATAAATGTCTGTGGGAAACTGTTCTCAAGATTTTTTTATTTATTTGTAGTGTTCTGTCTGCCGACAGGTCCATATGAACAGGATCCTTCCATCCTTTTCTCTTCTCGGACTGGGACCTGTTCATATACGTTCTTGGCAGATGATCCAGAAGTGGTTTGCCATTGCCTTCTTCTGTGTGTGAATGGAGTAATTGTTGGGATGCCACGGAGGAAAACTCCGTGTTGCCTAGACCACGGCCTTGCCCAACACAAGTTATAAATTCGGGCACCGCCGGGAATCGAACCCGAGACCCCAGGATTACAAGGCCAGCGTTCTAACTGCTAGACCACCGTGTAACCAGTTCTCAAGATATGCAATTAAAATGAAATACCGAAAATGGCTTAATACAGAACACAGCAGATTTCTTCCAGTCTCAATCAGTTGAAACAGCATTATTAAAGAACCTAACCTATATATCAGTATGAAGGAAAAGAATATGTATTTGCGTAAGAAATGCTACATTATTCATTGTCATTTCCTGTGGCTGCCAAAACGTGTAATTGAAGAGCCTTGTTCTGTTATCACTTATCTATGTCTAATTGCGCCATATTTGTAGGAGTGGCTACGTGATTCTTAGCAGACATTGAGAATGAAAGTCTACTTTTATCTGTGTCAGTGTACGGATTTCAGTTTAAACCTCAAGATGTTTCATCTTACGCTTTATCATTTGTTTGTCTGCTACAGATTTCACCAGAGAACGATTAAGTAAAACTTTGATGTCAAAGTTACAGAACCGTTGAAGAGAGACTCCATCCTTCTGTGAGATAATTACTCTGCGAATTATTCTTTAAATTTATTGTGTTGTGTGTCTAACTATTTATTTCAGGGATTAAAATGAGTCGTGGATCATTGCACATAAATACGGTGAGTTCTCTGTGTTCACTATTACCTTCTGAGGACCTGAGATACATTTAGTTTAGGAGGCCCAAAAATTTGGAAGTCAAAATATACATTTATTATTGTGACTGAAGGGTCCAATGAAAAATAAACATGAAAATGATGTGAATGAAAGAATTATACTGTCAAACTATACATTAAGATTTAGTTACGTGTGGGTTATCGAGACACATCGCTTTAAAAATAGGTTAGGTTATGTTAGTTTAGTTGTCATTTATTGAAATAAAATATAATAACTTTCAAGTATATGTCATTTATCCACACACATTAACCTAACCTACGCTAACATAACCTAACCTAAGCTAACATAACCTAACCTAAGCTAACCTAATCTACGCTAACATAACCTAACCTAACCTACGCTAACATAACCTGACCTAAGCTAACATAACCTAACCTAAGCTAACATAACCTAACCTAAGCTAACATAACCTAACCTAAGCTAACATAACCTAACCTACGCTAACATAACCTAACCTAACCTACGCTAACATAACCTGACCTAAGCTAACATAACCTAACCTAATCTACGCTAACATAACCTAAGCTAACATAACCTAACCTAACCTACGCTAACATAACCTAACCTAACCTAAGCTAACATAACCTAACCTAAGCTAACATAACCTAACCTAACCTACGCTAACATAACCTAACCTAAGCTAACATAACCTAACCTAATCTACGCTAACATAACCTAAGCTAACATAACCTAACCTAACCTACGCTAACATAACCTAACCTAACCTACGCTAACATAACCTAACCTAAGCTAACATAACCTAACCTAACCTACGCTAACATAACCTAACCTAAGCTAACATAACCTAACCTAACCTACGCTAACATAACCTAACCTAAGCTAACATAACCTAACCTAACCTACGCTAACATAACCTAACCTAAGCTAACCTAACTTAACCTATTTTTAAAGCGATGTGTCCCGATAACCCACAAGAACCAAGATTTATAATACATTTTTTAAGCTCGTCGTATCACGAGGCCCTAAATTAGGTTAACATATGCATAAGTTCGGCTGGCACCGAGGTAGAGGTCTGTGAACTCTCGTGGCCTAGCAGTGGAATGGTTCTACACTTTCACTTGAAACAAGGAGAAGAAAAATAATTCTGCCTCATTTTCCAAATGCTCTGTTAATGGTTTTGTATGCCTCATTGGTCTTCTGTTCACATATTGCACATATAGCTATATAGCTTGAAAACCAAAAACAGCTGTAGGGAGACATATATTATTTTTCTGTGTATTTAATTAATTATACGTTATGTTCAAAAATGTTACAAGGAGAAATTTTTATCTTAAAATCTATAATTCACTGGTGGCAGGGTAAAGGGGTTTTTTAAATCCTGAGAGTTTAGGAACCATCAATTTAAAGGTCATTGGATTGGCTGGAAGGGTCAAAGGTCACAGAGATCGCTGGATATGCCTCTTTTGCATAATTATGTGTGGGGGCACAAAATCTGTCTATGAAACAAAATCTTCAAAGTTTTTATAGCTAACTGAGAGTAAGAATTTACTTAAGGGAATACGATCTCCATTTTGAGAATAAGGAATTGTTTTGATAAACACTGTGAAACAGTTAATTTGACTAAGACTATTTTGGATAATTATTATAATAAGTTATTGCTTCAATATAAATGGTAAAACATTATAAAATAAACCTTCTTTTCTGATTATTTCTACCAGCTTCAACTTCTTATAGATCACGCAAAATGATTAAGCTGTTATATATATTTGACTTATAAGTACTCTTCTGAATGTATACGTGAAATATTCACTGTAAGTGATGGAAATTGTGCATAATATAAATTATTTACATCATCATTAAATATACCGCACATAAATTAGAATAATTAATTATATAAATTAATTCTGTATAAATTTATTCCTTGTGCAGTAAATACTATCTGATCAGGGAACTTTTCCAGACACCTGTACAGAGTTTTATCTTTAATAATGTTTCACAGGGCATATCAAATGAAGCTGAGGACACTGTAGAGTACAAATTTCGAAGCCTATGGGAAGAGATTATGCAAATGAGATTGCAATCACAGACGCAAATACGAGGTCTGACGGATGGAATCAAACGTCTTGAGAAACAGATTCATGAACAACAGAATGAACTCCAAAACCTCTTAGAAGAAAACATCCAGTTTAGACAAGAGTAAGTGAAGTGAATTTCAGTAACGCTGATTTGCCAATATAGATAACATTTTGAATGTCACTGCAGACGTAATTATGGCTGGTAGCATAAAACAGCACATAGGAAACACAACTGAAAATGAAATTTAAAAAAAAAAAATGAGAAGATTTCTGTCTTCTGGGTTGTTGCGCTGTGTAGTCTGGTCGATGTTAACCAACGTTTCGGAGGTCATACTGCCTCCATCATCAGGGCGATGCATTAGTTTGAAGATTTCTGTCTTCTGGGTTGTTGCGCTGTGTAGTCTGGTCGATGTTAACCAACGTTTCGGAGGTCATACTGCCTCCATCATCAGGGCGATGCATTAGTTTGAAGATTTCTGTCTTCTGGGTTGTTGCGCTGTGTAGTCTGGTCGATGTTTACCAACGTTTCAGAGGTCATACTGCCTCCGTCATCAGAGTATGAAGATTTCTGTCTTCTGGGTTGTTGCGCTGTGTAGTCTGGTCGATGTTAACCAACATTTCAGAGGTCATACTGCCTCCGTCATCAGAGTATGAAGATTTCTGTCTTCTGGGTTGTTGCGCTGTGTAGTCTGGTCGATGTTAACCAACGTTTCGGAGGTCATACTGCCTCCGTCATCAGAGTATGAAGATTTCTGTCTTCTGGGTTGTTGCGCTGTGTAGTCTGGTCGATGTTAACCAACGTTTCGGAGGTCATACTGCCTCCATCATCAGGGCGATGCATTAGTTTGAAGATTTCTGTCTTCTGGGTTGTTGCGCTGTGTAGTCTGGTCGATGTTAACCAACGTTTCGGAGGTCATACTGCCTCCGTCATCAGAGTATGAAGATTTCTGTCTTCTGGGTTGTTGCGCTGTGTAGTCTGGTCGATGTTTACCAACGTTTCAGAGGTCATACTGCCTCCGTCATCAGCGTATGAAGATTTCTGTCTTCTGGGTTGTTGCGCTGTGTAGTCTGGTCGATGTTAACCAACGTTTCAGAGGTCATACTGCCTCCGTCATCAGAGTATGAAGATTTCTGTCTTCTGGGTTGTTGTGCTGTGTAGTCTGGTCGATGTTTACCAACGTTTCAGAGGTCATACTGCCTCCGTCATCAGACTATAAAGATTTCTGTCTTCTGGGTTGTTGCGCTGTGTAGTCTGGTCGATGTTAACCAACGTTTCAGAGGTCATACTGCCTCCGTCATCAGGGCGATGAGTATGAAGGTTTCTGTCTTCTGGGTTGTTGCGCTGTGTAGTCTGGTCGATGTTAACCAACGTTTCGGAGGTCATACTGCCTCCGTCATCAGAGTATAAAGATTTCTGTCTTCTGGGTTGTTGCGCTGTGTAGTCTGGTCGATGTTAACCAACGTTTCAGAGGTCATACTGCCTCCGTCATCAGCGTATGAAGATTTCTGTCTTCTGGGTTGTTGCGCTGTGTAGTCTGGTCGATGTTAACCAACGTTTCAGAGGTCATACTGCCTCCGTCATCAGAGTATGAAGATTTCTGTCTTCTGGGTTGTTGTGCTGTGTAGTCTGGTCGATGTTTACCAACGTTTCAGAGGTCATACTGCCTCCGTCATCAGGGCGATGAGTCTGAAGATTTCTGTCTTCTGGGTTGTTGCGCTGTGTAGTCTGGTAGATGTTTACCAACGTTTCAGAGGTCATACTGCCTCCGTCATCAGACTATAAAGATTTCTGTCTTCTGGGTTGTTGCGCTGTGTAGTCTGGTCGATGTTAACCAACGTTTCAGAGGTCATACTGCCTCCGTCATCAGGGCGATGAGTATGAAGGTTTCTGTCTTCTGGGTTGTTGCGCTGTGTAGTCTGGTAGATGTTTACCAACGTTTCAGAGGTCATACTGCCTCCGTCATCAGACTATAAAGATTTCTGTCTTCTGGGTTGTTGCGCTGTGTAGTCTGGTCGATGTTAACCAACGTTTCAGAGGTCATACTGCCTCCATCATCAGGGCGATTAGTATGAAGGTTTCTGTCTTCTGGGTTGTTGCGCTGTGTAGTCTGGTAGATTTCCACCAACGTTTCAACCCAGAAGACGGCAATCTTCAGACTAGCCACTGTGAAAAATTTCAAATCCAGCGTAAAAGAAAATTAAATTGATGAAAGCACAAAGTACTTAGGTGTAGAATATGAATGTTTGGGCGACAGACAATCCGTATGTTACAATAGAAACACAGTTACAAAAAAGTCTGCAGAATTTCACTGTTTGAGCTCGTGGTTTTTCTAGATTAGCTTTCGTCAAATGTAATACGAAAGCTGATCATTATCTCTATTCCCCAAAATATATTTTTTTATACATTCCTGTTAGGTGTGGGTGTCATTTTCAAGAAAATATTTCTAACAGAATTGGATTCAACTACACCAAAAGGAGTGCTGAATGTTTTCAGATCTCAACTGATGTTATTTCTTCTAATGGATGACGTCTGTCTTCTGGGTTGTTGCGCTGTGTAGTCTGGTCGATGTTAACCAACGTTTCAGAGGTCATACTGCCTCCGTCATCAGAGTATGAAGATTTCTGTCTTCTGGGTTGTTGCGCTGTGTAGTCTGGTCGATGTTAACCAACGTTTCAGCGGTCATACTGCCTCCGTCATCAGAGTATGAAGATTTCTGTCTTCTGGGTTGTTGCGCTGTGTAGTCTGGTCGATGTTAACCAACGTTTCGGAGGTCATACTGCCTCCATCATCAGGGCGATGAGTATGAAGATTTCTGTCTTCTGGGTTGTTGCGCTGTGTAGTCTGGTCGATGTTAACCAACGTTTCGGAGGTCATACTGCCTCCATCATCAGGGCGATGAGTATGAAGATTTCTGTCTTCTGGGTTGTTGCGCTGTGTAGTCTGGTCGATGTTAACCAACGTTTCAGCGGTCATACTGCCTCCGTCATCAGAGTATGAAGATTTCTGTCTTCTGGGTTGTTGCGCTGTGTAGTCTGGTCGATGTTAACCAACGTTTCAGAGGTCATACTGCCTCCGTCATCAGAGTATGAAGATTTCTGTCTTCTGGGTTGTTGCGCTGTGTAGTCTGGTCGATGTTAACCAACGTTTCAGAGGTCATACTGCCTCCGTCATCAGAGTATGAAGATTTCTGTCTTCTGGGTTGTTGCGCTGTGTAGTCTGGTCGATGTTAACCAACGTTTCAGCGGTCATACTGCCTCCGTCATCAGAGTATGAAGATTTCTGTCTTCTGGGTTGTTGCGCTGTGTAGTCTGGTCGATGTTAACCAACGTTTCGGAGGTCATACTGCCTCCATCATCAGGGCGATGAGTATGAAGATTTCTGTCTTCTGGGTTGTTGCGCTGTGTAGTCTGGTCGATGTTAACCAACGTTTCGGAGGTCATACTGCCTCCATCATCAGGGCGATGAGTATGAAGATTTCTGTCTTCTGGGTTGTTGCGCTGTGTAGTCTGGTCGATGTTAACCAACGTTTCAGCGGTCATACTGCCTCCGTCATCAGAGTATGAAGATTTCTGTCTTCTGGGTTGTTGCGCTGTGTAGTCTGGTCGATGTTAACCAACGTTTCAGAGGTCATACTGCCTCCGTCATCAGAGTATGAAGATTTCTGTCTTCTGGGTTGTTGCGCTGTGTAGTCTGGTCGATGTTAACCAACGTTTCAGCGGTCATACTGCCTCCGTCATCAGAGTATGAAGATTTCTGTCTTCTGGGTTGTTGCGCTGTGTAGTCTGGTCGATGTTAACCAACGTTTCAGAGGTCATACTGCCTCCGTCATCAGAGTATGAAGATTTCTGTCTTCTGGGTTGTTGCGCTGTGTAGTCTGGTCGATGTTAACCAACGTTTCAGCGGTCATACTGCCTCCGTCATCAGAGTATGAAGATTTCTGTCTTCTGGGTTGTTGCGCTGTGTAGTCTGGTCGATGTTAACCAACGTTTCAGAGGTCATACTGCCTCCGTCATCAGGGCGATGAGTATGAAGATTTCTGTCTTCTGGGTTGTTGCGCCGTGTAGTCTGGTCGATGTTAACCAACGTTTCAGAGGTCATACTGCCTCCGTCATCAGAGTATGAAGATTTCTGTCTTCTGGGTTGTTGCGCTGTGTAGTCTGGTCGATGTTAACCAACGTTTCAGAGGTCATACTGCCTCCGTCATCAGAGTATGAAGATTTCCGTCTTCTGGGTTGTTGCCCTGTGTAGTCTGGCCGATGTTAACCAACGTTTCAGAGGTCATACTGCCTCCGTCATCAGGGCGATGAGTATGAAGATTTCTGTCTTCTGGGTTGTTGCGCCGTGTAGTCTGGTCGATGTTAACCAACGTTTCAGAGGTCATACTGCCTCCATCATCAGGGCGATGAGAATGAAGATTTCTGTCTTCTGGGTTGTTGCGCTGTGTAGTCTGGTCGATGTTAACCAACGTTTCAGAGGTCATACTGCCTCCATCATCAGGGCGATGAGTATGAAGATTTCTGTCTTCTGGGTTGTTGCGCTGTGTAGTCTGGTAGAAGTTTACCAACCACTAGGACCTCTGAAACTTTGACCAGACTATAAGGTACTCAGAAGACGGCCATCTTTGGACTCACTGCCATGAAAATTCTCTTCAGACAGATGTTAAGGGATGGTGTTAATGGATAGAATTCCTACAAACCTGAAGAAGGAAATTTCAACAGCTGTTACTGGCATTAATAATCTCACCTTTGCTAGGGTAGAGAGCTGTGTTCAGTAACTTCAAATAATATATATCTCAAGTATTTTAATAAATAAATTCCATTTAAAGCGAAGCATGATTTGGAAAGACTGTGTGATCCTATACGTATACTATGTCTGAGATTTTTTTTTGAAAACTGAATGACATGGGCGTTCTTTTTCTTTTAGGTTGAGATCATCAATGACAGCTGAAAGTCTAATTTCCCTAAATTATGTTGTGAGTATCGTCGCTTTTACGAAATAAAATAAACTCACGTACTATGTTGGAAACATAATTGTGACGTTCCATTCTAAACGGTCCTGAAGATGGTGGATTACGCTTAAAATTATTTACGATATGGACTTTGAGACATATGTAACATTTAGATTTAGATTTAAGTGTTCAAAAGATTTTGAATGCTCTCATAGTGTATAGAAGAAATTGTGATAAATCTATGGAACACTTGTCCTTTAAGCGGCTCGGCTCGGGTTCCATCGAGCCAAACTTGTTTGTGGGTGGGGTGTCACGAGCCGAGTCTGCTATATCCGAGCCCGGCTCACGACTCAAGCTCGCCGAGCCAGACTCGAAAGTCAGACTCGTACGTGGATGGGCCGATTTAGAGTCGTGTTAGTTGAGGGTCTGTTTTCAAAATATAGGGCTACAGGTGAAGGAAAATTAGGCCAATCTGGGAGGCATACATCAGGCAAAAATGATACCAAGAAAGAAAGAAATTAAGATATCGCATTTTGACAAATACAAAATCAAAGGTCAGATCTGAAGACCTTGAAATAGAGCTATGATGAATATATTGGTGCAATAGGTAAATGAAAGGGACATCTAATTATCTTTCAAATTAGCGTAAATGAGCTCTGTATCTCAATTAAAACTGATGTTATGTCACTTTTTGTAAAACAGGTTGTGCTCAAGAAATGATTTTTTTTTGACAAATTCAGATGTCTGCTCACAAAATTTGACAGGAATACTTATCTCTGTCGGTACGAAAATCTCACAAAAAATTATTCAGTTTTGAGGGGTCACGTTGAAATCTTTCGTCTGTGTTGATTTGATATGGAAAGGTACATACATAGGACCTTATTTTATTTTAAAATTGTCTTTGCCTGTAACTGTAAGGGACTTCTGCTCATATATGATTAAACTCGCAAGGAAAAAAAATGCCTTGACCATTTTATGACATACGAAATAAAAGATTTTAGTGTGTTAATACTTTTCCGTTACTTACCATCTAAGATAGAGTGTGGAGTTTCCTAACCTTACATTTATGGAAACAGACACGTAATGATCCTTGTACGTATTTTGTGTCTTCAATAAAAATGTTAATTTGCAAAATACTTTGTTTTTAAGCTGTACAGTTTTCAGTGTTGAGTTTAGTGAACGTCCACGTCTCTTATGTGCAGGATGATGGCAAAAACTACACCAGCGAGAGTACAGTTGATGTTGCAAATACTGCGTACCGTAGGGTGTAAGTGTTCATTATGTTCTTATGGTGTTATAAGGGGGTATCGGACTTATCCATTAGTTATAAGCTACAAAGACGTAACTTCCAAAAAGTAATATCTTTTATTTATGGACAGGTTACATTATGGGCTGTAATAAATCCAGAGCTATTTCATATACCACAGTTTAAGATGGTCACGATAATTAATAATGATGACAACTTATAAATAATTTTGTTACTCGTTCAGACATTAATTTAATTAAGCAATTTTTTTCCAGATAAATAATAATTTTTATTTTTACCTATTAAAATAAATTTGTGACATTATTTTACGTTATCAAAAAAAATCAATCTATAAATTTAAGAATTTATATTACATTTCTTCTGCTAGGAGTTTTTCATTGCATATATGAAGATTTAAAATCGAGAAATCAAAACTTCTGTTGCAAATACCAACACTTTTTACTTCGTATTTCAAATGCGCTGTATATTTTTACGTGAAATTATGAAATTATTGAAGACTACTGAGATGTGTTTTAAAATTAATGAGAATTAAGAGAATATACTGTCTAAAATAGTGAAAATTAGTGGCATATTTATGGCAGACTTAAAATATATGTTTTGTACTACATTTATTAAGAAGATTTCTACAGCCAGTGATGATTTTATAAATAAAAATAAATTAATGCATAAACAAGGGGAACACAACTCATGGTAATTATTACATCCATTGTGGATGGAAGGCCACTATTATTAAGTATTCACGATTAGTTTTATTTGTAGTTTTTAAGTAAGGACATGAATGCTTGTTTGTTACGTGCTGAAGTTAAATGCAGTAACTAATGTATTTAAGACGTCATGTAACTTGAACTGAATTCAAAAAGAGTTTCCAAATAACGAATAGGTCTTGCAGATGTTTTAAGTGTTTTAAATGCAATGAGAGAGTAAAATTGTCAATAAAATTGAGTTGAAGGGATTTGTGCTCTGAAATATGGAACAATATTTTTGATACTGGGTCTATAAATTTACTGTGACACGAATTACAAATAGAAATGTTCTTATTAAGTTCCAATACTTTCATGTACACCCATCTTTCTGATTCTAACCATCGTACTCTGTGCAGGTCAGAGCTGATTTTGATTTTCGAGAACAAACAGAAGGCTGAATCTACTTGGGAGAACTCGGATATAGCAGACGTAGAGCAACATAAACACATGGCTTCCCAGTGTCACCGCAGAAAGCAGCTTATTTCAGATGTAAGTTATTTATATATTAATGGCTGAATGTACACAACAGTGCGAAACTCGGGACATACTTGGAATGAAAACATGTGAATATGTTTCTTTCTTGTGATTCTGCATTTAATTTGTTTACTTTTCATGTCTGCCCCTCTCTTTACAACTATACACATAAATATGCTCCTCTTCTTCCTCTCCTCCTCCTCCTTCTTCTCCTCCTCCTTCTTCTTCTCCTCCTCCTCCTTCTCCTCCTCCTCCTTCTCCTCCTCCTCCTTCTCCTCCTCCTCATTATTCTCCTCCTCCTCCTCCTCCTCATTCCCCTCCTCCTCCTTCTCCTCCTCCTTCTCCTCCTCCTTCTTCTCCTCCTCATTATTCTCCTCCTCATTCTCCTCCTCCTTCTCCTCCTCCTCCTCCTTCTTCTTCTTCTCCTCCTCCTCCTCCACCTTCTCCTCCTCCTCATTCTCCTCCTCCTTCTCCTCCTCCTCCTCCTCCTTCTTCTTCTCCTCCTCCACATTATTCTCCTCCTCCTCCTCCTCCTCCTCCTCCTTCTCCTCCTCCTCATTATTCTCCTCCTCCTCCTCCTCCTCATTCCCCTCCTCCTCCTTCTCCTCCTCCTTCTCCTCCTCCTTCTTCTCCTCCTCATTATTCTCCTCCTCATTCTCCTCCTCCTTCTCCTCCTCCTCCTCCTTCTTCTTCTTCTCCTCCTCCTCCTCCACCTTCTCCTCCTCCTCATTCTCCTCCTCCTTCTCCTCCTCCTCCTCCTCCTTCTTCTTCTCCTCCTCCACATTATTCTCCTCCTCCTCCTCCTCCTCCTCCTCCTTCTCCTCCTCCTCATTATTCTCCTCCTCCTCCTCCTCCTCATTCCCCTCCTCCTCCTTCTCCTCCTCCTTCTCCTCCTCCTTCTTCTCCTCCTCATTATTCTCCTCCTCATTCTCCTCCTCCTCCTCCTCCTCCTCTCCTTCTTCTTCTTCTTCTTTTGTCCACGGCCTCCTCAATCCTCCTCTTCCATTCGGTCCTCTGTTAGGTCCATCTGTTGAAAGCTTTGATCGAGGTTTCGAAACATCTTCCTTTTTACAGTGCAAGGTTGTTACCCTTGTGACCAACCCCCAACCTGGAGGACCAGGGTACCTGTCTTAGTCTGACCTCTCTACCTCGACCAATCTGGCTAGGGAGGCCCTACCAGTAGCTCTTGGGGTCACTGAGGTACTCAAGCCCCACCACCACGACAAGGTGCAGGTACCATTAAGTGGGGAAATATGCTTTTACTCTTATGTATTCAAAGTGACCGCCTTCGACACTGATACAACTTCGCAGACTGGGATGGACTCTGTATATCTGCATAGGAGATGTGCATTTTTTTTCCCCCAAGTCTCCAGTTGCTAACAAAAAAGTGTTTCTTTCTGTTTTCCTCAGTGTATACAGATTCTTTATCAACATTGTTCTTTTGCGTACAGAATGAAAGCAGTTACACAAATAGTATCAACAGCAGCAGGGATACCAACACCGACGAACTAAATGAAGCTGTGAACCAACAAAGTTACCACAGACTGTAAGTATATTTATTGTGTAATTTATCTGAAGATTAGTAGATCCTTTAACGAGTTAGGATATACATTTAATAACACCAAATAAAGTTTTCTTGGAAATTAACAAATTGCTGATTTACATTTATTCGTGTTTTAAAGTATTTTTTGTGCTGTTATCTCTAATGGAAAAGGGACTATCTCTAAGATGGACTTATTAACCTTGAAACAAAAGAGAACTGTTCTGAGATGTACCTGAATTTACAAAGTTACCGTTCCAGAACTAACTTAGTAAAAGTTAAGAATGGTGAAATCTTTGCAGATTCTTATATTTTGAATATGCAAGTTGCAAGATGAAGGTGCAAGTCACAGTGGCTGTGTGGTCTGAGGCCCTGGGCCTCGTGCACTTTGACACTGGGACCGTGGGTTCGAATCCCATTCAAGGCAATAATAAATTCTTTTTAACTTTATCCTGTTGAGATTAACTCCATATGTAAATGAAATTATTGGGGACCATCAGTGTTTATTTTGATGTAATCAATAAAATATTGATCAGATATTCTGTACTCGTCAGATACTGAAGAAAAAATTGGAACAGAATTGGACAGTACATCAGATATTTCTAGACATAAACATAACAAAGAAAAGGACAAACACTGTTATATGCTGATAAGGAAGCTTGTCTTGTCATCAGACTAGGACGAAATCATGAAGCTACATAATATGTATTTTTCACCAACTATGAGAAATACATACAAAATTTTTGTTGGAAAATTTGAAAGTAAGAGACCCCTGAGAAGAATTTGTCATAGGTAAAAATAACATATTTAAATGGATCTTAGGAACACTGGATTTGGGGGTGTGGATTTGACTCATGTGGCTCTGGATAGGGACTAATGTCAAGGCTTTTGTGAACATTGTAATGGACCTTCAGGTACCATTTTGGTAAAATTTCTTGACTAACTGAACAACTGTAAGATTCTCAAAAAGGATTGAGTTCCATGGAGTTGTTAATTAGTTATCTATTATAAATAATTGTATTCCTACGAGCCTGCCATACTGATCAGTCCTGATTATTTTACCAAATGATTGGTAACTGTGGGAATTATGTCTTAACTAATATTTCATTATTTCCACTACATTCTTAAACCTAGGAGCACTCATGATCACAGGACAAGAATTGGAGCAGGTTTGACATAAACTCTCAATTTATTTCCAGTCTTGATAACGTGTGTCCATTGTTGGGTATTTTATTGTGGAAGAAAAGAGCATACACAATTTTTAGGTTATGGAACACCTGTAGAATTGGTCAACAGATTTCCATTAAATTGAATACAGGGGAGTTTTAGTAAAATCTGTCAACACATTTCAATTTTTGTTAAAATCAGACAATGATGGAAACTTTATATTCAGACCCATATGTTTTTCAGCACATGGTTGAAGGTCAAAGTCGAAATTGAAACATTTGTGGTTATGTGTGTTTATGACTTTAGTATGACAGTGATATTACATTAATTTGAAAATAATAGTTAATTACTACTACCAAATATAAAATTCACGTTACAAAACTGTATGAGATTAACTGTCTTTCGATTTTTTATGCCAATAAAATTGTCATAAAGGACTAAACTGTAAGTATACAGACACATGTAAGACAACTAGCAACATGAAACAGGTGATATATATTATTTATAAAAATAGCATGCTTTATAATGTGAAATGTTTGCACCAGAATAGCAATATTGATTTTAAAATTCTCACTCGCTGACAGATGATACATGTTGAAAGTATCTTTTCTGACATATTACTTATTGTAATGGAGGGGAGTTTTTTTATAGCGTCTTATTGTAGTATCCCATGAATAATCCTGTGTGCAACACGTCACAATAGGTAGTATTGAGAAAATTAAAGGAAAAATTATAGAATATGATCATCTCATTTTCTAAGATTTTCACTAATTAGCAACTTGGTTAATGACTGTCTTCTGGGTAGTAGCGCTGTACAATCTTGTAGAATTTTACCAATGTTTCAGAGATCCTTGTTGCCTCTATCATCAGGGTGAGGTTAATAGAAAGAATGAACATCTCAGTGTGTATACTTTGCTTCCTTTAGTTCTGAGCTGAGAGCAGCGTTTGAGACCGATGCTCTGAATGAACAGAGGGGCAAATCTGGTTTGGACATACCAGATCTTGCATACCATCAGCAGCAAGGAGAGCTTCATGATGAATGTGATGGTGCAGCGCAAGCTATAACTGTGAGTTCTGTTTGTTCGTTAAATATTTGGCATTTTTTTTATGGCAGACTTGTTATAAGGTGAAAATACACAGGAAATCCTTCATGGAGCGAAATGCAGGCGTCACAGTTTAGTTTATTTTCATGAGAGTTGTTGTATCGTACCGTGATCTAGAATCTTCTTTATGTGTTCATAAAGGTGACTTCTTTATGACATGACTCAAGAGGAAATTCCTAGGAAACTTATTAGAATCTATCTACAATAATAACAAAGAACAATCTTAGGTTTTGAAGATACAGTAAGTTCTGTGTGCATAATTACGAAGTAAAAATCAGCGTGTAAACTTCCTGTTCCTGCTTTCTTTTATTTGAAAACAATAACATTCACAACTGACTTACTTGGGGTAGTGGATGTCATTCACACTGGTCTTACAAGACATCAAATCTAAAAAGATTTTCCTTCATTACTTAATAAATAATAACCTTTTTTTTTGTAAATAGTAGATGACTTTTTATTATAATTTTTGTATTGCATGTGTGACATCCGTCCCGCGCCGTAGCCACTCGGTCTGAGGCATCATGCTTCGGACCGGCGATACGGAATGCGCGCTGGTTCGAGTCTCGGGGAAAGAAATTTTCTCATGAGATTTTCGACCAGTGTATGGGACCGGTGCCAACCCAGCATCGTGAGGAAATTGGGGAGCTACAATGAGTAGCGTAATCCGGTCAGGAAAACTAGCAATGGCTGGGGGTTCGTCATGCTGACCACACGTCATCCTATATCTGGTTGGATGATCGTTCACCTCTGCTTAGGCATGTGAACGTGAGGCCAGCAGCCAGCTAGTCGACTTTGGCTCTCAGAGGGAGGAATGAAGAAGTGCTATGTAGGATTTGAGGTTTTCACAGCGTTGAATCTGAAGTCAGCCATCTTCAAATAAATTCTACTTGGTGGTAAACTTATCTGACTCCAGTAGGATTTGAGATTTTCATGGTAGTGAGTCCGAAGGTGGCTGTCTTCTGGGTTGTAGCACCGTGTAGTCATCAGCCTGATGACGGAGGCAGCAAGGACCTCTGAAACTTCGATAAACCTCTACCAGACTACACATTGCTACAACCCAGAAGACAACACAATCCTTTTGCTTTATGTTTGTAATGTCTCAGTTCAAATCTTGAAACAGATGCTAATACCCTGACTGAAGTCTTCCTCGTTGCTTCCAGGATTGAATAGTATCTTAAATTAGGCCACATACTCTCTTTCATATCAATTTGTCATCACTATTCATTAACCATCATATCACTTGAGCTACTGTTGTTAAATAAACCATAAATAAAGAAATGCCATCAATATTCAGTTTGTTAACATCCCTCGCCATATCTGTGAGCTGTTGAAAAATATAATTCCCATGAAAAGTGCTGCCAACCTGAAGTACTGAACCTTCAGTTGCCTGGGATAAGGATGCCTATTGGGGTGACTGGGAACAGTAATACTTTGTACTTCGTTTAATTTCAGAGAATCTACATGTTCAGTAACTGACAATGGCATGAGAAGAGTTTCACAGACTCAGAAATGTTCACAGTATTAATTTTGATACGGCTGAAATTAAGTGATTTGAAATGTCACTGGTTTAATTTATTTACAGGATGATGGCATCTCAGCTGGAACTGTAGAATCCACACCTCCCATAAATGTGTAAGTGTTGGAAATTTGTCCCCATTATTTTCCTCATCGTGGGCCTTGTGCCGCTTGGTCGCTGGGACCGTGGGTTCGAATCCCACTCAAGCCATGGATGTTTGTCCGCGTTATTCTGTATCGTGCTGTCCTGTGTACAGGTAGAGGCCTTGCGACGGGCCGATCCCCCGTCCAAAGGAGTCCTACCGAATGTCTAACGATCAAAGCCTACGAAAAAGTTTGGACCCGCAGTGCTCAGGCACTTGAAGATGGGTCGTCAAAGTATCAAAGTAAGTATTTTCCTCATAGTAATATTTTGGCCTCATGGCTTAGTAGTTATTAATCATTGGTTTCGGGTTAATTTTCACCAGGACTGTATGAGATCTGGGACGCATTTCCGGATGATTAACATTTTGTCTAATAAACTATTTCTTACTGTTGTAATTATACTCTCTTGTTGGATTTGTTGCATTGACTGAATCATATTTGACCAGAGTGAAATATCTGCAGACTGGGCCAAATGGTGAGCTTTTGTGATGGCATTGGTGAACTTTTAGGTTCCATAATGAAATTTTACGAAAGAAGGAATAAATAAATTATGTAGGATTTGAGGACTTTTCGACAGCGAGCCCAAAGGTGGCTGTCTTCTGGGTTGTAGCACCGTGTAGTCCGCTAGAAGTTTACCAACATTTCAGACTATATGGAGTTACAACCCAGAAGACAGCCTTCAATAAACAAATTGTTCGTAATAAAACTATACTGGAGACTTGAATGGTTGGTCAGGCAGACGTGTTTGTCACATTTTTGTTTCCTTATTACAATAATTACAGGTCTCACCTTAGAACAGTGTTTGAGACTGATGGAGTGAGCAGGCAGAGAGTTGAATACAGATGGAGCGACCCAAAAATTGTCAATTTTAAGGAACACCAAAATCTTGCTGCAGAGTTGGATTGCGATAAATCAGAGAAGTCAAGAGTAAGTTAATATATCATTTGACAGTGAACTGAACACTGTTGAAGTAGTAGCAGAAACAAATGGATTTTTCATATACAATCACTTATACTGTACAGATGTTTTTAAATATGAAAAAAAAAAAACTAACTAACATTGTGAAAGCACAACCTGAAGGTTCGGTATTCCTAATGTCGAAGTCTGTTTTTGGATGTGACTGAGTTACTTCCAGCCACCTCTCATTCTCGCCAACTGATCCGTAATATCCGAATGAATGCTTCCCCTTACATCTCCTTCACAGTCTTACAAGTGAACATTTTCCAATTTATATTATATTATATTTATAATCAGTTTTTAAAAACTTGGTTTTTCCTACACGAGGGCAGCAAATTGATAACTTTATACTTTTTCCTTGGTAAGCCTAATATCATATTGACAAAGCATACTTTGTTTTCTCAAAATCAATATGAAATAATCAACCTATATTATTTTAATAAGGGTATTCAGAATTATATCTAATATATATCCGTCGCCCTCGGTGGGTCCAGTGGTGAGCATGCTAACCACTAGACCCAACATTCACTGGTTCAAACCCGGCCAGGTCGATGGATTTTTAAGGGTGGTAAAAATCCGTAGCACGACCTCCTTTGGAGGGGAAGTAAAGCCGGCAGCCTGATGTTGTAGATTTACGGCGTGTAAAAGAACCTTACGAGCATGATCGAGATGTTTCGTAAGCAAAATTCAGTGGCCATTTCTTACCCGTGTCTCTCCTGATTCTCTACTAGATGGCTCTAGCAGACAAAAATGAGAATTGAGTAGAAATTTTACAGAGGCAGTGGGCTGGTCACTCACTACTCATAAATGCATACTTCAAAGACCAAGAAACCTCTGAGTGGAGGCGGCAAAAACCCACACTGGGTTGTAGAGCCAAGAAACAACAACAGCTAACTAGATGGCTTACGGAACCCAAAGGTTCATCACCAATTTAGCCAAAGCCATCCACTGGTCCTTTCCTTCACATAAATATGAAAATTCAGAGGATAGTTGACAAATTTTATTAATGATGTGTATATGCATAAAGATGACTGCTTCTGTAGGTCACATTCTGAGATGAATACTAACATGAGATAGATTGGTGATTCAGTTATAGTAAACTATGAAAAAATCTTAGTTTTGTGTATTCCTTTGATATGAAGTAAATTTCTATCCCACTCTCATTTTAATAACTCCATTATCATCTGAATTCAGATCTCGTGTTCCTGCTGACAGCCCAGTAGATGGAAACAGGTTAGAGAGGACCCTTTATGTGGTCAATAACAACCCAAGAGATGAAATTTATTTTCACTCTTACTTTACAATTCCTGCACCTTGTTGTGGTGGTGGGGCTTGAGTACCTCAGTGACCCCAAGAGCTACTGGTAGGGCCTCCCTAGCCAGATTGGTCGAGGTAGAGAGGTCAGACTAAGACAGGTACCCTGGTCCTCCAGGTTGGGGGTTGGTCGCAAGGCTAACAACCTTGCACCGTAAAAAAGAAGATGTTTCGAAACCCCGATCAAAGCCTCGGACAGATGGTAGGACCTAATGGAAGAGGAGAACTGAGGAGGCCGTGGACCGAATACGGACTGGAGAGACATAGAAGAAGTTTACAATGTATGCTTCTGTTAGCTCATTCCAAAGAATCCATTTGAGTCTGAGGCCTTGTGTAACATTTTGTAATATTCTCTCTTTCACTGCAAGGAGTTATTTGGAGGTCATCTCCTGTATCCACAGCCTGCTGTGTTGACACCGAGCCAACTCAATATGGCTTGCATTAAAAATTTAAAAATTATACTGGCATTAAGGGACTTTCGGAGTCAGTCATGTCAGTTTGGATTATGTAATTTTGTCATGGTTCACTTTTTTCATGTTATTCTACATTTCCACGAGCTGTGGAGTAAATTCAGTGTCATGAACAATAATTGTTTTGTTTTCTTGATCAGGTTTTCATCAATTTGGACCCTCTCCAACAAGAAACTTTTCTGTCCGAAGCTACGCTTACAGTAGAAGGCAAATAACGGGCTTCATTATTTGGTGTGGAAGTGCGTAATCTTTGCAAGTACAGCTTTTTGTACGCTTGTCAAAATATGCTTTGTAATTGCGGAACATAAAAAGAATTAAGCTTGTGTTTCGTTCCAAAGAAACCGAAATCATTCACTGACTGCAGCTCCAACTTTTCTGTGATCGGAGTCTGAAATTACAAATCATAAAATGGACATATTTATTTATGATCATATTAATTTTAATTTGTTACTAAAATTGCTATGCGTTCTCTCATTATCACAGTATAAACTTTGTCATTACTGCTGCGGGGACTGTGGAGCACGTAAATGGAGTTTCTGAATCAATGGATAAGATCCGCAGCGACATGAAATGATGATAACAAATTAAGCTGATGACATAATTAGAATTCTGTGGGTCATAAAGTATTCATGCTTACAACCCCATTAGGTGAGATCAACAAAGTATTCTAAAGAATAAAGATAATGATCTTAGCGTACAGTAAATTTTCTTAGACGCATCAATTGCTTGCAGTAAACGACAAGAATGAAAAATTTGCGCTGCTACAGAATTACATGCTTCTGGTTGTAATTTATATACTACATAAATATTAATTAATATTTATTTTGAAGCTTTTGTGATGGCTTTCTAATGATCATAAATAGATTTCTGGGGAATAACCGTGTGCATTTATCACCACTTAGGATATGTTACTTCTGTGTAAAAGTAAGGTTAGAATCGCTTGTTTTTGGTTGATCACCTCCAGAATAGTCCATGCACTTACCACTCCAGTTTGTTGCAAGAGGGAAGTTATCACAGGTGAAATAAATAAATAAATACAATTTCTGTATCATTAAAGAAGGGAAATCCATGTACTTGTTACATCTAATGAGGAGCAATGAGGATGAACCCAACTAACCCTAAAGTAGACGCCAACACCGGGCTTTATCGAGGGTCAAGAATGTCTCCATATTCAAAGCAAGGTGGCATAAATCTATTCTTTTTGATTGGCTGGAACCTGATCAAGTTGATGAAATCAGTTGGACCACACACTCACATAGTTTTGCCACCCAAATATATAATGGATTTTGCATTTAGATATTTTCCGTGCTTCATCACTGTGCAAAACAGCTTCTGCACATGTTCCAAAGGTTGGGACTACATCAGAAAGAAATCAACTTCTGCACTAACACAGCTGCGAGACGTGTTAATAGAACAAGAATCACTTTCATGTTGTACCCAGCACACCAGTGCAAATGGTAATTTGTTTATTCTGCAGGAATCCATTTCAAATATTGGCTGGAGAAATGTGGCGTACTCCTGTAATCCAGCTACTTGGAGGCTAGGTGTTGTCCTTCCAGGAAAATGGTGATGCACGTTTTAAGTAGGTCATGATGACCTCCTTTAAGGTGTACATCTATTTTATTCAGATAAAAAATATTTGAATTTATAACAGTCAATACAACTTTAATACTTCATATTGTTATAGTGAAAATAATGTTAATGAATTTAAAAATATTCATAAATCTACGTGGTTTATCATAGTGAAACTTCATATTTTGTAAGTTTGTAACAAATGGGGTAGGTGTGGTTTTGGGAATGACTGACAATTATTTATTGAATATGTAAGGAAGTTACGAACATAAAGTGAAGCTTTCACGGCGACTGAAGTTGATTAAAGACTCTCGGGTTACAAGCCACGTCAGGTGGCTGAATGTTGAATAAACCATATCTTCTGCCAAAGTTTCGAGAGAAATCTCTTCTCTCATCCTCAGGGCTGCTGCGTAATAAATATGGTCCTCTGTAACTCGCTTGCCCATGGGTCTTCCAAGAGATGTCACGACTTGAAAAACGCGTGTCTAGCTAGTCACAGCCAATCTGGAGGTAATTTACTTGTTCTGCTTATACTTTTTGATTTCATGCATTAATTTTTTATATTGATTTGAACTGGTCTTTCTGCCTATCGTTTTATATAATACGTAGATTAAATATGGTTAGTTTTCGGACGCTGTATATAGTCTGAGCTACTGTCATTAAAAAAATGAGATTCTGTAATCCTTTTGCCAATGTTGGCAGCCATTTGCAGACTACGTGAACTTATCAGCAGTTAACTGTTTTACCGACACAACACCGTGGTGGCGATACCGCCTGTGTTTTGTGTTTCTCGCTTCTTGATAGATGGCAGGAGATACGTCCCAACCAAGAACATTGAAATGGTGACCTCTGGTATTTTGCTGTAGTTTGTGTGTGGTATTTTGAAAAATTCTTGGTGGTACAGCCTGTGTAAGTTCCTAGTTTGCCCGGTATAGATACTGTGTTTAAGATCTAGGAACACAATGAAACTTCTGACTTTTCTCGATCCAAATAAAACCTTGTGTATTTCGAAATTGTATTGTGAATTCTGTAGTTCGAGGTTATGTTAGAATGAATTAGGTTATGAAAGCCAACATCAGTACCAGTCAAACTCGGCCGGAGTGGTATGGAATGGACTTGTTTTGTTCAGATTTATAGCGTTTAAGTTATATTTTATTTGTTTAATTTGAGGCCTAATAAGCAATGACAGAAGGGTGAATGCATAGATATATTACCAGTAAAGTCGAATTTCCCCAAGAATGTGGCTCAGCAAAAATCTGTACGAACAGATATTTCAAAAGAATTGGACTTTATCTATAGTGTTATTACCACATTTTGTCCATGTATCTTTGTGTAATGTCTTTTTTGACATCTTTTCCTTATCGTAACTCGCCAATTACAGAACCAGGTAACTCATATGCTAAGGCTTCATGTCATAGTTTAGCTTTCTTCTTGCTATCCTTGTGGCATTTCTATTACATCTTTACACAAAGTATAATGTTACAAACCTTGACAGTAGGGAAATACATGCAAGTATCAGCTTTTTGGAATATTACAGTTCTTGTTTGAAATAACTTTGTAGGAAAATTGGGTTTGACAGTAATTCAAGAGAATCTTTGGGTGTCACAGAACTTTGTTTCTTGAATGCCATTTCTCAGGATGAGGTGGATGTGGGTGATTTCATTCATTCACTCTCCAGGGGTGGAGATGGTTGTGCTGGAGGCTTGTATGACCTTATTGTTGGCTCTGGCTCATAATTCACTGGCTGCAGTGGATGTAGGCTAATTATGCTACAGTGCAGGTACAGGTCGTTCCATGACAGTCAACACAGGTCACAATAAACCCCTCTCAAAATTGAATATTTTTTGTCTGAACTTGTAAAAAGACTTAGTCGGATTTGAGGTTTTCGTGGTGGTGAATCCAAAGATGGCAGCAGCAAGGACCTCTGAAATGTTGGTAGACATCTACCTGACTACACAGCGTTACAACCCAGAAGACAGCCATCTTTGGATACACTGCCGTGAAAACTTCAAATCCTCCATAAACACAACGGATTCAGTGGAACAATGCACAAGCACTATTCATCCATTTGTGACTTATTTAAAGAAATAAGATGCTTTAAATAGAGCGTTAGAATCTGGTAATGATATCAGATTATTTGAAGTATGATTTAATTTTAATAAATACAGTTTATTGAAAACACAGTAGAATCACCACTGCAAAATACTGTTTACTGCTCTGGGTCTGCAGCCCAATACAAAAACAGAAACATGTCACAATGAAGACTTTGGAATGCCGGCACAGTGGCACATATTTGCGACATTCCGTAGGAAGAGTGCTTGCGATGGGCTTAGTGGCACTCTAAAAAATGTCTTGCACAGACCATATGATCACCATATAATGACACCTCGTCAGCTGTGTGAATGAGCTCAATCCAGTTTACATAAAGCCTCACTTTTGATTTTGTGACAGAAAATTAATGCAAGCTGATTTGCAAAATCTGAAACTGGACTTGGAACTCAGTAGCTCCATGCGTTTATGACAATTAAGAAACGCATATTTGACACAAAAATTTATTGTGTTTATCCTAACTGTATGGAGAACCATGTGTTATTTATGGGTGCAAAACATGGTCTCTCACTCAGAGGGAGGAACACAGATTGCAGGTGTTTGAGAATTGGCTGTTGAGGAGGATATTTGGGCCTAGGAGAGAAGACGGTGGGACGTGGAGAAAACTGCATAATGACGAGCTTAAAAATCTGTACTCCTCCCCCAGTATTGTCAGGGTGATTAAGTCAAGAAGAATGAGATGGGCAGGGCATGTAGCATGCATGGATGGGACAGAAGGTGTGCACTGGGTACTGTTGGGAAACCTGAAGGGAAGAGACCCCTGGGGAGACCTAGACGTAGATGGGAGGATAATCTCAGGCGGGATCTCTGGGAGATAGGAGTTGAAGGAGACTGGATTTTGTTGGCCCAGGACAGGGTCCGGTGGAGGGCTTTGGTTAGTTCGGTGATGAACCTTCGGGTTCCGTAAGCCATCTGGTTGGTTGGGTCCACTATTTGGGAAGCCTGAGGGGAAGAGACCTCTGGGGAGACCTAGACGTAGATGGGAGGATAATCTCAGGCGGGATCTATGGGAGATAGGAGTTGAAGGAGACTGGATTTTGTTGGCCCAGGACAGGGTCCGGTGGAGGGCTTTGGTTAATTCGGTGATGAAACCTTCGGGTTCCGTAAGCCATCTGGTTGGTTGGGTCCACTATTTGGGAAGCCTGAGGGGAAGAGACCTCTGGGGAGACCTAGACGTAGATGGGAGGATAATCTCAGGCGGGATCTATCGGAGATAGGAGTTGAAGGAGACTGGATTTTGTTGGCCCAGGACAGGGTCCGATGGAGGGCTTTGGTTAATTCGGTGATGAACGTTCGTGTTCGGTAAGCCATCTAGTTAGTTAGTTATGTGGAGAACCATGTGATTGGTGTGGTAGAATACATGGTTCAATTGAAAGACATCACACGATTTGTGACATGTATGTACGATAATTTTTGGTGGTTAGGATGTGTACTAATTGTCATTGAAAAATCAAATTATGTGAAAATAAGTTTTCTTCATCATGGACCCTTTGCATCATATGTATTTGCAGCTATGCCACATATTCTGCAGCTAAAGTTGATCCTAACACTGCAAGAGGATATAGGTACATTTTCCAACAAAGAGTCCAGATTAATGGCACAGAGAAGTAAAGCATATGCATGCGACTTCCACTAACCAGGATGAAAGAACCTTACATCTCTCATGTAAGTTAGTTAGTTAAGTTAAAGAAAATGTGTTTTGGCCTAATGTCTCATCACCTTCTAGTGCTTACAAGATTTTACTGACAATTTTGTATTAGTGTTTTTATACAAATAGCTTTCTTACAAGAATTTAACTTACTAAAAATTTCAATATTCCTCAGTATATACACATAGTTAATTTACATTAATGTAGATACATAAATATAAAAAATTTGAAAGAAACTGCTTCACAAAACCCAGTCCTTTTATAGTACCAGGGGTCTACAGTGGCCGCACGGTCTGAGGCATGGGCCTTGTGCCGCTTGGTCGCTGGGACCATGGGTTCGAATCCCACTCAAGCCATGGATGTTTGTCCGCGTTATTCTGTGTTGTGCTGTCCTGTGTACAGGTAGGGGCCTTGCGATGGGCCGATCCCTCGTCCAAGGAGTCCTACCGAATGTCTATAGATCAAGCCAACGAAAAGTTGGGACCCGCAGTGCTCAGGCACTTGAAGAACGGGTCGTCAAAGTATCCCCCAGTATTGCAGTACCAACTTTGTATTTGCACATGTCTTAAATAATAGTTACAAAGTTGTACCTCTTTTTCTAAGACTGGGAGAAGGGGCAACAGATGGCGGATGGAAAAGTAAGATGAATGGAATAGGGACGCAGGGGAAACATTGATTTTTGGGTTGGAGGAGAGTCAAGACAAGGAATACTTTGACATGGCGAGCGTAATGATGAAACTGAAATGGGATAGGGAAGATAACACAGTTTGTCGTACTAAACGATAAGAGAAGTGGGCTGGCATGGTTTTAGACTGATATCTGGAAGATGAGACAGATGAAATTTTTTCAGGAGGGAAGAAACCCTTTTGTAGTGAGATGAAAATGCTGTACATATAATATTAAAATGTCTGGAAATGAGGGAGTGGAGGGAACAGCGGCTAAGGAAAGAAATGGCTCAGTGTTAATAAAGAAAATAAAAAATTACACTAATGTTGTAGAATTCTAAAATGTAGGAAATCACCCGTATAAAATTAGATGTAAATAGGGGAACAAAATCAGGAATTTATAATTAATATTTGGGGGGGGGGGGGGGGGGGAGTGAGCAGAACTTTAATGATGTGAATGAATATTTGTAGTGAGAGAGTGGTCCCATTAGAGATAGTTATATTAGAGCTGTGTCCTGCAAAAAACAGCGTTAGGAAGACACAACCTCTGTTTAGAGGTCACAACTAAATAAATGACTGAATGAATTTCTTTTATAATGAGCCAACTTAAAAATGTTAACTGTACCGTTATCTTTCATGTGTTTAGTCATGAAATATTTTATGCTGATTCAGTCACTGTCACAATAGGTGGAGACAATTGGTTTTCACATACATTTATTTCTTTGAGATGTATTTTATATTATTATCCCATCTTTTACATTGTGCGATATGCTTAATTTTTTCGTTTCAGTGTGGTATGTTGTAGTGGAGAGCTGAAGTCAAAATTGAGTCAAAGTCTTTGGTAATGGATAACATCAAGAAGAGACGTGTCTATGACGCAGCTGTGAAGAGGAAAATAATATTATATGCAGAAGAACATGGAAATCGGGCCGCAGGAAGAGCATTTGAAATCCCTGAAAGCTGTATTAGACTGTGGAGAAAACATCAAGAAGAAATTTTCAATTCCACTGGGAAATCAAAAATAGTTATTACTGGGTCATTTCGTACTTGGTCTGATCAGATTGAAGATGCATTGCGCGAGTACATTAATGAATTGAAAAAAAATGGAAGTCCTGTACCTCTAGAAATTGTTCAGCTGAGAGCACACGATTTAGCCATGTCTCTCAATATTCCACTAGCGCAATTTGAGGCTACCCGTACCTGGATTAAGAGATTCATAAAACGAAAGCCGTTCTTCGTCCATTACAAATTATCTACAGTTAATAAAATGTCAGAGGAATATGAGAAAAAACTTTTGAAATATCAGCAGTTTATCGTGCATCTACGGAAACAAAATATGTACCCCCTTTGTCAGATTGGAAATGCAAATGAAATTCCCGTGTTTCTTGACTTGCCATCAGCTAGTAATAAGGGTTTCACGGTGATGCTATGTGTAACGGCAGACGGTGGAAAGTTACCACCGTACATCATTTTTAAATGTGAAAACGTGTTAAAAAAGAACTTTCCGGGAGATGTAATTGTTCAGACTCAAGAAAATGGATGCATGACCACTGAATTGATGCTGGATTGGTACAAAACTGTTTGGTGTAGCCGTCCAGGAGCCGAGTTGAATCCTCGGGCCATGTTAACTCTCGATTCCTCGATGAGCCACCTTCTGACTGAAGATTGGTTGACTGGAGGGAACACAGATCTTGTCGTGGTCCCAAATAACACTGCATCTCTTCCACAGCCGGTGAACATCTATATCAATAAGGCTTTCAAGGAGAGGTTTCGATGTCAGTGTGAGAAATGGTTGCTCTCTAAAGGTAGACTGAAAAGCGCTTCGCCGTCATTATTGTCTTACTGGATATCTGCGGCGTGGAATGAAATCTCTGTGGAGGCCATTGTTAAGTCGTTCAAGAAATGTCACTTGAGCAGTGCATTGGACGGAACTGAGGATGGTTTCTTGCCCATTTCTGAAGATGAGTACATTGTTTCCAGCAATGAATTTAAAGCTACTTCAGCACCTGAATTGAAGAGTTTGTCTGAGGTGAGTCAGTCAAAATTATAAGGAATTTTGATACTTTCACATACTCGTATGCAGTTACGAGTTTATATGATATCCCTATCTAGCTATAAGGATCCCTAGCAGGTAGAAAGCATGATGAAAAATGTGGTGCTTGATTTGAAATGATGTCAAAAGCAGATCCTGTTGATACAGTTACGTGCTTGGACAATAGTGTTTTAAAATAAAGAGTTTTCATTTATTACCACTCATAAAATATGCTAGATGTTTTTCCTTCCTAACTAACCAACGAAAATGAGCCGGGATAGCTCAGTCAGTATAGTGACTGGCTACGGGCTGGATGACCGGGGTTTGATCCCTGACAGGGGCAGAGGATTTTTCCTCTAGACTCTGCGTCCAGACCGGCTCTGGGGCCCACCCAGCCTCCTCTACAATGGGTACCGGGGTCCTTTCCCGGGGATAAAGCCGGCCGGGGCGTGATGCTGACCACTCACCCCCATCTAGTGCCGAGGTCAAGGAAGAGAGGAGCTATACCTCCACTCACCCCAAGCGCCTACATGGCGTATAGTGGGACAAACTTTAACTTAACTAACCAACGAAATCCACCAACCACATCCACAGAGGAGAGTGCTTCATGACGTATTAATAGTCACAAGGATAGCCAAGAAATCTTGAGCATTTTTTGAAACCTGAAGGGTCAGTAATGTGGTCACAAGTCTGTTGTTATCCCAAACCAAATTAATCAAGTCCACAGCTTTTCGCCCTACTTCTTGATGATCATTTTAATATTATCCTCCAATCTATGCTTAGGTTTTCCAAGTGGTGTATTGTCTGTAGAATTTCTGACCAGAACCTTTTGTGCATTTCTCATGTCCAACGTGCCTGCGCGTTGAATTCTCCTTGATTTGTTCATGAAGTTCCTCATTTTGCAGTTTTCTGTAGCCTCGTATTTTTCGAATGCAAGGCAAAATAATTGTACAACAAAACTCAGATAACATAGGATGGGAATGACAGTAACATATGAAAATTACATTCACAAATTTGTTAAGAACAGATTAAATTCAGGACGTGCTCGCTGCCTTTCAGTTACAATCTTTTGTTATACAGTCTACTGTCTAAAATGTTAACTTTATTAAAGGAAATAGGGGATTTAAACCCCTAAACTTTGGGACTGATGGCTTCTTCTGTGGGCATAAAACTTGTTCTCATCCTAAAGGGAGAATATGTGTAGGTTAAGAGCATATAAAATGCTGAGGATAATGAATTCCTCTCGGGTTACCAGCCATGTAAGGCAGTTCTCGAAATGTTGGTGTTTCCTCCATTAAACCACCTTGAGCCCCTGCTGTAATCATATTACACTTTATATTTAATTCAGAAATTTACAAATAAAAATTAATTGACTTGACTTCAAGCTCCTCCACGCAGTTTGGTTCATCAATCATCCTAATGCAAATACAATTATAATTATGAAATAAATCAAGGTTTACTTGCGTTCCAAATTTTCATACATAATAAATAAAAATACCAAAACTTGCGAGCTGTTTACAGAAAGACCAGAAATGAATTTAAGGCCATAGAAGACTAAATTTAATTTAGAAGAAGCAGCTTACTTTACAGATGTAAACTGAAGGTCAACCGTGGCCGTGCAGAGGAAGGATCGTAACCACACTATGGTCGTAATTGCACGAGCCTACAAACTAGAATGACAAACCATACCACACTAAAATCATGTCAGGTTATTGTTTTAAATCATTACATGCTGTGAGAAATGATGGAAAAGGGGTAACAACTATGTAGAAGGGGAAACAGCGATGAATACAGGGCTAGAGAAAAGAGACAAGGAGTTTTCCTGAGCCTGTTCCTTGCTGAGGGCAAACTACTTAGCCAGCGTGCTCAGTTCACAGTTAAGACATCTTACACATTCTTAACACAGTCCTTCAACTCTCATAAATGTAATTAAGTTCATTACATACTAACAACTTAGCCTGCCCTACTTTCAGTATCAATTGTAATATAAAAAATCTACTTTATTCTTTATCAATGAGCAATCATTTTTTGCAAATTATTGATTATGAAGTTGGTAACAGATTTATTTTACAATCCTGTAGTTTGTGATGATCGGTATTAAAAGCATCCAAAAGCTCGTACAGTTATTTTGTTATGTAAATCATAACCTAATATTCTTACTTAAATATTGAGTATGCTATTGACTTGTTCGGTCATTCATATCTCTTACAATTTTTTTAAAAATTTATATTAATGTTAGTAACAGATCGAAGTATTGGATGTGTTCATTCTCATAGATGGAGGCAGAATTAGCCATTTTTCTGCCCAGAACAACTTCTGAGACCTGCACACTACTCCAACGTGGAGGACCAAGCAACTAAACTGTGATAGCAATTTTATGACATTTACATTTTTGAGTAGTGATTTAGCATAAAACAAAAACATTAAAAATGCTCTCAAAAATTAAGGATCAATCAACCCTCTTGTTTTCTCATCACTGAATATTGCGGATGGGTGGTTAGCACTCCCGCTTCTTATTTGGGAGGTCTAGGTTCACATATCTGCCTGGAGACTGGCTCTATTAACAGATTTTTCGTGGTATTTCTCAGTTCCTCCAGGAATCTACTGGGATAGTGCCTTAAATTAGGCCATGACCGCTTCATTCCATAACCTGTCTAATCCATTATTCATCCCGTCATTCACTTTGTCATAAAATAGACCACAAATAAACAAAACAGTGGTTTGGTTATAATGTACTGGGTGCATATGCCATTCTTTCACATATCTCTCCCCCTCCCAGTTTTTGTTGGTGTTATTTGCTTACAGCTGTTACTACAGCTTCGTTGCATATTTAAACTTCAGTTGGAAGACAGTAGTCTGATACGAATATCGTTCTTTTACAGGATGACGTCACCGTACTAGATGACTCTGATTCAGAAACACCTACGTCTTCATGTAGAGGGGTTCAGTCCAGTGTTTCAGAACAGAACGAGCAGCTGATTCCATTGGCATTTTCTGTTATAGATAGCGGAGTGGAGGTGAATTACATTACTTTCATGTATGAAATGAGGAAGGAATGTTGTGTAGATATGTCCACAGAGAATTCCTTTTATTGGGAAAAGTGCGAAGTCATATATAATTTATCATGGTTCCTCAGCGCACAACAGAATGCATAATTATTTTTCTCCATGACAGGAATTTCTCATGTGATGGATGTAATATGGTACAGACTTCATAGACCTGTTTTTATACACATGAAAGCTCTCTGATGTTAATGTATGTAACGTCTCTGCAAGGTGCGATTGAAAAATCTCTGAATTGAAGTCTTTTAATACTTAACTCTTTCTACACAGGCAGCTAAGATTTTAATTGCAATTGTAAGACTTTAACCAGGACAAGAGGATAAATTTGCAGCTGCAGAAACTTTTAATTAACATACATGAGAAGATAATATTTTATCTGTGTGATATTTCTAAAGAAAGTCATGATTTTTGCACACACAAATTGAATATGTGTCAGTCCTTTGGCTGTGAATTTATGTCACAAAATTTATATTTTGGACCTTGTGGAGTTAGTTTGATGAATTTCAGAAACAATCATTTTGATATGAATGCGATCAAAGTGTTGGTTTTGATTGTCATTTTGAAAGAGTTTTACATCAGATGACTCTAGTATTGAAATGTCTCAGGTTCAAGAACTTAGCCCAGAGACTGGTTATCCTTACCGAGATACTTTCGTGGTTTTGATTAGTCTTTCAAATCACAGGTATGAAGCATATTTCTTTAGTACAAGTAGTGCTCCACCATTGTAATAAAAAGAAGTCTATCGGCGTCATGTGACAGACATCACATATGGATTTTACTTCATTAGGAACTGGCTTGAATTCAGACACCAAGATCGCCAGTTTGGTTTTAGCGCTGTTTGTGATGACACTGTGTGTGTCTTGGAAGAAGTTTGCTTGCGCATGGAACATTAAAACAGTCTGTGACAGAGACAGTTTTCAGCAGTGTATTCAACATCCAGCTTCATGACACTACTGTAATTACAAGTTTGAGTACCTAAATTGTTTGCCATTACGTATAGAATTCATGTATCATAAATTTTTTGTCATCATTTTAACTCAAGATTCAGCATAAATTATGAAACATTCATAAAAATATTGATTTTATATTTTATATAATATGTTCTCAAATCTTCATAATGCTTTTGTTTACATTGCCGTATCTTAGTTATTGGAATATGACTGTTTTAACTAAAGGAGGAATTAATTTAAATCCATCTAGGCAACTGCAGGCATAATCACCGAATTAAATATTTCAGTGCTTGGTGCGTCTTTAAATGATTGGCTCGTATAGCCACTAGTCTGTTGTATCCATTTTGAGAGTAGTTCCTTTAAACTGTGTTACAGTAGGTGCAGAGATTCTGCCATTGGAAGTATCAAAGGAAGTCATTAATTGTGCAAGTGCAGCATTGATTTTCTTTGATTATCTTCTTCTACGGCTCTCCGGTCCGTATTCGGTCCACGGCCTCCTCAATTCTCCTCTTCCATTCAGAATCCGTCTGTCCGAGGCTTTGATCGAGGTTTCGAAACATCTTCCTTTTTACGGTTCAAGGTTGTTTGCCTTGCGACCAACCCCCCAACCTGGAGGACCAGGGTACCTGTCTTAGTCTGACCTCTCCCCCTCGACCAATCTGGCTAGGGAGGCCCTACCAGTAGCTATGCTACCGCCAGCATAGCTCTTGGGGTCACTGAGATACTCAAGCCCCACGACCCCGACAAGGTGCAGGTTACACATGTGAAAACATCTGTGAGCAAGCATGTCTGTGTGTCTGTAATGTACACCTCAAGTGAAAGTTGATGTTACACAGAAATGGTAGTAGAATTTTTAAGGCTGCCTCGCTAACTCTCGATGTCTGGGCGGTAGGTGTTAATGTACTGGACGTTTTGTTGAGTTTCTGCTTCTGTCACAGATGGAACGGATAACGCAGATTCATAAAAATATACTATATTTGCTTTCTTTTATTTTTAATTAGGATCCACTGGATATTGGCAGTGAAAATGAAAATATAATTGTGAGCGACATATTAGACGCTGATACGGTCAGAGACGAAGTGAAGAATGAAATTAAAATGGAAAAACAAGGGGAGGCTCACACGGCAGCAGATGAAGTCAGGTAGAGTGCAGAGTATGTGCCAGTTGAGTGTCCTGTTCTTTATAGTCTTTGTATTTGAGTGAATACATTACTGGGCAATGTATTTTTTTGTCCAACTGCATATTTCAGGAATTTTTCTCTTTGTTACTGTATTTGGACTCTCTGTAGATCCATCAACCTTATATTCAGCACATTCCAGGGGCTCTTTTGCTGGGGCTGAGATGTACAATGTGAAGCTTTCATGGCGGCAGTCATTAATAAAATCCTCTTGGGCTATCAGCCATGTCAAATGGCTAAAAGTAATGACTAGCCTTGATAATGAGGACAGAGATGGTCTTCGAAGTGTCGGCGATATTTAACCATTTGATATGGCTAATAGCTGAAGAGGATTTGAGTAATGGGGCTGAGATGGTTCCATGTGTACTTTATCATTGATGGCATAGTAGTAAGGTGGCATGTTTATGAAGCGTACACATTTAGTTTTTGTTAATATGTCGTGTAGATTTAACTGACGGAATATGATTCTCTGTTGCCTCATGAAGCAGGGTGGAAGAGACTATTGGCTGTGAAGATATTTCTGCTGACGACAGAGAGGCTGCGTCATCTACGCAGGATGATGAAGTCATGGTAGTGTTGCACGGAGCAGGTCTCATGTTCCTCCGTAGCGCATTACAAGCTCCAGTCACACGTCCACAGTAAGAAGAAATCTCCGAGAAAGAATTATATGGGCAAGGCTCAGCGTATCTAGTGACCTGCAGCGGAGAAGTCTTTGTAACATTGTGGAAAACGGACTATAATATCTCCATAATCTCAAAGACTCATGGTACTTGAAAGAGTAAACGCAGTTCTGTTGAGCACTCGTGATAGAAAATCCCTGCATTGCTGCTGTTCAGTAAGGTCTCTGGTATCTCTTCGTGTTTGACCAAGAAGCGGTGGCTACTCTGACAAGGCCCCAACCTGCCGCATCTCCGCAGGCATAGCATTTCGTGAACGTAGCCGTAGCTCAAGAGTAAACTATCGCAGGGAGAATAACCTGTAGAAAGTTTAATAAAAACTTCCCAGTGCTAAAGCAGATGTTGAAAATGCTCTCTTCCTGACTGAATGCACAAGGTGTACCCGCAGAACGCTGGTGTTAGTCCCCAGAAACTGCTGAAATCCCACAGTGGATATTGTTCGTTAGTTCTTCCAGACTGTGAGGATTTATTTCATATGCTTCGTCTTTTAAACTTGCCCCCAAGAAAAAGTCACAAAATATTGAAATGAGGTCAATGAAAACCTCCTGCAGAACTTCCAAACTTTTACGTGCCGTATGAGCTATTGCAGAATCCTACTGCAAGACGCTGTGTAGCCTTTCTTGTTATGTTAGCCGAGCATAAAATGGGCATAGGATGTTCACATACCTGGCAGCATAAACTGTGTCATTGTAAACGAGTCCAATTATCCTGCACGTATTGCTGACCAAAAACCAACTTTTTCGTCACGAAGAGGAAGTTCAGGAATAAGTCTTGGATTTCCGCACTCCAGTACTGATTGTTCTGAGAATTTAACTCTGAGGGCCACGACTCATCAAGGGGGAGAAAGAAAACAAAAAACTAATGACTCAACTTCTCTAACATTCACAGAGTGAAGAAACCAATTACAAAAATTTATATAAGAAGGATGTTGAAAATTAAGTGGACTGATAAAGTACGAAATGAGCTGGTCTTAGACAGGATAGGCGAAGGAAAAATCTTACGAGAAGAAGAGATAGGATGGTGGGACACATTCTGAGGCACCCAGGATTGGTTAATTTGGTAACGGAAGGAACAGTTGAAGGAAGGAATCGTAGGGGGAGACAAAGATTGGAATGTGACGCAGATTTTTGAGGATGCAAAAAATATGTGGAAATGAAGAGATTGGTGTAAGACAGACGAAAATGGAGGACCGCATCAAACCAGTCGGAAGACTGATGACAAACAAACAAACAAAAAATTGAATTCTTGTTCCTTCAAAGCATGAACTACCTTTGTCTTAATATGGTCATAGTTTTGACAATTTTACGGCCCTTCTTAAAACACCTGCCTCCGGTGCTAGTCATTTAAGAGATTTTCTGGGTGAAGTTTCAAGTCTAGTTGAGAAATTCGATAAAAGACACAAACATGATGATTCAGAGGTTCGTATCTGCATCTTCAGTGAAATGATGATGCTGGGAAAGAGGTATTTAAATAGGGTTTGAGGATGGGAAGGCTGGGGTAACCTCCCATTCGTGACCTGAAAAAACACAGACAGGCTCTCCCCAAGAACATGACACCATCCAGTGGACCCTGAAAAGGGCAGATTCCTCTACCTACTCTCCACCTAGCCCCTACCCATCTGCGGCCTGCTTGGAAACCCCTACTGATCCTGTTCCATCTCCCTCTCATTCCTTGTCCTTGATTGGCCCATTCCTTCAGTTTTCTCTTCCTCCAGCCCTGTATAAACCCCCCTACTTCCCGGTATTGTCACTTCAGCTCTGAAGATGGAGACAGTATGTTTCTACAAAACGGTGGCATTTACGAACCAGTCTTCTTTTTGGTACCATCGGGTCAGAGCTGACCCCTGGTGACATTATGAACAAGTTCCCTCTGATAGGGACCTGTTCGGCAAATGATCCAGAAGTGGTTTGCCGCTGCCTTCTTCTGTGTGTGAATGATGATGGAAATGGAGTACTTGTTGGGATGCCACGGAGAAACTGGGGAAGCCCCGGAGGAAGACTCCGTGATACCTAGACCACGGCCTAGCCCAACAGAAGTTATAAATCCGGGCACCAGCGGGAATTGAACCCGGGATCCCAGGATTACAAGCCCAGCGTTCTGACCGCTAGACCACCGTGGCGGCACGAACCAGTCTATATGGTGCCAAAACCAAGATCACCATCATTATGATGAAAGCATATCACCGACTACCACCTGTGCACAGATGTGGAAGGTCGGGGCCTGGTCGCCCCCCCATGCTGTCACGGCTTCTCAGTCAAATACGAATAGGTGCATTCTGTATATAAGATGAAACTTTGTACATCAGAATCATTGGTTCTTGATGGCGTTCTCTTTTCTTAAAATTGGGTGCTATTGTAGGTTAATAATGCTGTTTCAAAATTCCTTACTTGGACTTAAAATTTTGAATATCAGTTACTGGACTAGTTTATTTTTCTTTTGATTGGGAAAATAATAAGTTGTGGCCAGGCATATTTTAATTTATTTAAATATATTTGACATTTTGTAGTCCTAAGTGTCTTACATGCTTCTCAGTTTGTTTGTAGGCATTATATTACATATCTGTAGAATGTAACTATAATTTTTTAAAAGATGTTCATCGGAACCCATATTTAAAGTTCGCATGGGAAAGCGAGAAAATTGTTATTTAGAATTATGTGAGAGGTGTTAAAGGAGTAACACATTCCCAGCATAGAATCATATGCCCTTACGAGTAAACAGATTACAAGGATTGGATTCATGCTGGTTTTTCTGTGAACAGACAGTCGTAATAAAGTTAAACTATTTTTACTAGGCACAGGTTATATGATGAGATGTTCTGAAGAGAAGAAATGGAGATTTATTTTCGTGTTTTTTAACAGTACTTTCAGATCTCATATGTTAATTTGTATTTGATCAGTGTACATATATATATATCTGTATCATTTCGATACACAAAAGTATACTCATATATCTGTATCAGGTAATGTACTGTATGTGAAAATAGATATTGCATCAGACATTAAAATTCCTTGCTTGCGATTCGTATCTGTAATAGTAGTTGACTTAATAAAGCAGAGGTACGTTATAATGAGAGTTTACGTTTGGAAAAAATATGATGGTGAATATTTGTTGTAGGCAGTTCAACATCTGGAAATATAAAAATTGGCCCCAGAATGAAACAGCAGATCATTAAAATTATTTAATAGTACCATTTACATTGCAATAATTTTAATTCCATTTGTGTATGTTCTATGAAGCAACATATTTGTGTTACTGAGAGTTAACACTGAATTTATGAAAGAAATTCGTGCAAGTTTAAAAATGGCAGGAAGTCATATTTGAATATGTTAATGTAAAATTTTGAACAAATAGTGAGTGTGTAGTAGGTAGCCCTCGATTTGCGCTGGTTCAATTTGCGCCGATTTTGAAACCAGAAAGTCAAAAAGTGAAGAAGAAAAATACTGTTATTTCTAACTTTTTACAATGTATCTCGTACTGATTCTTATACTAAATCGTAATTCTTACATCGCTGAGTTTGAATAAAAATTATAAATACAGGCATCTCTGCAATTAAGTATATTTTGTAAACGCGAATTTTCTCCAATCAGATCGATGAATTGGTTAAAGCTGTTTGTGAAATGCAAACTTTTGCATATGCGAGTTTGCTCTCATGCAGTTTCATTCCTGGCGCTTTAAACTTTCAAAGGACTAATTTAATCTCTGCGGAGGTACCGGGGTTATTTTTACTATGCGATTCTCTATAGGTCGGCGTCTTACGTTATTTCAGAGCTTTATATGTAATACCATTATATTACTCGTCCATGTTTGGGTGCTGGGAACGTATGTCATTGACTTCCCATTGATTTACATCATAAAAGAGTTTCAATTTACGCTGGTTCGTCCAGGAACGTATCCCCAGCGTAAATTGAGGGCTACCTGTATGTGACAGTTGATGAGAGCTACTATTGACCATTAATTTTTAGTATAGGTTCAACAAATGCAGAGAGTAGAAATTAATTAAGTCAAAAATGAACATAATTTATTGAATTTGGTTAGTTGTGGGTATAATTACAGGGCAGTTCTAAAAAAAGAAAAGTCATAAGTTTTGTCTGTGTTGCATTTCACGCCAAACAACTCATTTGACAGACAAATTGCTGTTACTTAACTTTATGGTTACACTGTATTGAGAAAATCAGGGAAGGAAGATAAGAATATTGAGGGAAAGTAAAAGAAGTTGTGATATTGACAACAAAAGGAAAGATATTGGCAGAGAAGCTGATGGAAAACTACTGTCGTCACCATGAGACATGGCACTGATAAATATTGTACAAGATTTTTATCACTTCACTAGGCTTTGGAATATACTTGAATTATTATTCCTGTAACCTGTATAGCTCTTCCGATGGTATCTTCACCTTGAAGAAGCCCTCTTTGGGCGGGTGGAAGAGCTTGTGTGCACCAATGAACCTGAGGGCTATGCTGATGGTAGCGTAGCTACTGGTAGGGTGTCCGAAAGCCAGGTGCCAGACTAAGAAAGATACCCTGCTCCTCCAGGTTGGGGGTTGAGGCGTCAGGCAACTCCTTGGCACTCGTAAAAAATAAACAATTGCTAAACGCCCCAAGAAGAATAAGCCAGATAGAAATAGACAATGGATTGAGAAAGAAGAATAGAAATTGGAGGACATCGACAGACGTTTTAAACCGATATGTATATAAAACCTGTGTAGGTAGTATACTAAGAACTGATGTTTTCATGCTCACTAGTATGTTTCTAAAATTTTGAAACCTTAGCTGCACTGCATACAGCTGTCAGCAATCTCACCCGTATACTCCGTGAATGGTACTTGACTGTGGGTGGACTCACCGTGTTCAAAGCACAGCCAAAACCCAAGGGTTGCCATAACTGCAGACATTCTAATTTTCTGTAGATAAATAGCTGCTTTGCCCCCACCACACCTACATGACTGGTCACTGCATAAGCGTGTTAAACATTTATAGTTACTTTCCTGTGCGTTATTCAGTCATATCAGAAACTAATGAAAGGTTATTTGGCAGCTATTACATAATTGGATATTTTCCATATTGTAGCGATCACTGATGATAATGCCATGTTGGCAGGTATATATTTATGCTAGTGCAGAATGGAATTAAAAGTACTTGTGCCACTGAAAATAATTAAATATTGCTTTTATTTATCATTATTGCACTTAACAGCACTCAAAAAGACTTCTGAAAACAGACTTCTTGTCATAGGCTTTATTTCTTACTTCAGACTACTACCATAATGTATTGAACACATTTTTAATGTACAAGAGCATATGAAATATGCTTCCACAGTTCAAGATATGTTCCTGCCTAAAAATAATAAATTAATATTTACAAGTTAACTACTGCATGGTCGGCTTTGTACATGTTTGTCAAATTTAGGTTAGACGGATGATCAGGTACTGATTGATCTTCAACTGGGCCAGGAACTTGCAGAATGGTGAAGAAATTACAGAGTATAACCATTGGACCATCCATCACCCTGATGATGGAGGCAGCAAGGACTTCTGAAATGCTGGTTACACAGCACCGCAACCCATGAGATGGCCATATTCATTGTAATTATACAAATACACACTTCTTAGCACCCATTCCTTTTATTATGTAAAGTGTGAGTAATGCAAATGCGTTCAATGTTCAGTCACATCAATAGATTAATTCAATTCTAAAGGGTTTTGACGACGGTAGTTTACACTTAAAATTATATGTTGTCAGGACCTTTTCCATCATGTTTTTAAAATTCACGACGTTTCGGAGGCTGGTTCTGTCTCCGTATTCAGGTGAGAGGTGCCTACTCTGTTGGGTCCCTTAGAAAGAGCTAGTCTCTGTCACAGGACCAATAGATTAGTTAAGAATGTACGTTAATGGTGGTGACTGGATTTTGCCAGCGCAGGAGATGGACTGGTGGTGGGCTTTGGTTAATTTGGCGACGAACCTTCGGGTTCCCTAAGCCAGTTAGTTTGTTAGTTGTATGTTAATGGTGATCTCAGGGCAAGATACCAGACTCATGTCCAAATGTCCTGGGTTTGAATACCAGGTTCCCTACTATGAAGTCCACATTAAGTTGTAGGTCACCTCCAATGACTGCCACCTTATCACTGGACGGAAATAATGGGCATTCCCATGAAGGGCTCCAGAAATACACTCATCCACTTGCGAAGGGTAAGTTAAGGGAGACCAATGATGAGTTTGTATTTAACTTGGTATACTGGGAAAGTGGCTTTTGTTAAGTACGGATTTCTTCACCTCAGGATGTGTAATATTAACCATGAACACAACAACCTCATCTGCGACAATTTATTTTCTCAGAAATTCATAAATTACGCAACTCTTTCTTCATTCTAAAATATAAAAGTCAAGAAATACACGTATTTTCAAATCTCTCCTTGTTATAGCTCAGAAACATTTGTGTGAAATGGGAGATAAGTACGTGTCTTCCACAAGATGATTCCAATAACACTCACTGCTACACCAATCACGATGAACGGACGATATAACTTATTTTCGCTTTTGTCGGGTCCAATCCATTCAGGAGGATACTTGTGATCACTGAACTTAGAGGAAATGTAATGCATGTAAGATTGTAATTCCTTATGAAGAGCCTTAGTTTTGATGAGTGTAGATTCGATCTTTAAATTCAGGTCCTCAACTTTGAAATCTGACTCACTTTCATAGCTGGGTGTCATATGTATTCTGATATATGCAATGGACGCACGTACCATAGTAATCTGTCGTGCTATATTGGCAAATAACTTTATTTCATCTACCATGTTGCATGAATTCTGCATGTTTTTAATCGTTCTCATATCAAGGGACTTTTCTCTCCATCGCTTTAGATGTAGTTTACGTGTCATGTCAAGAAAACGTTTCCTGTGGACAGGAATAACAGAAAGAGCCTCTAATTCATCTTCAGTGAGCGTCAAGAATTTTACAATGTCCATTTCACTTTCCTTGAAACTATGGCCATACCTATGAAACATCCCCAGGTGATTCAAACTGCGGGCTGCATCTTGCCATAAAATCCATTTCTTCCCGTTAATACCGCACAGATTATCTCTCAGGTATTCCCATGAATCAAGTTCTGTAAGAGCTTGCTTCGTCTTGAAGGATGCTGGAACATCAGTTTCACCAGTAGGGATCTGAGCCGCAATATGATCGTGTCCCAAATCCAAGGCATGAACGTGTGCCGTCAGACCTCTAAAACATTTAATGGTCGCATCTGCTCCGGCATTCAAGAGTAGTAGTATTATTTTCATCTCTACACACTCACTGTGACGAACACTCCATATCAGTGGTGTATAACCCAAGACATCTTGAGCATTGATGTCTGCATTTCTCTTTATCAGTTCTTCCACAATTTTCTCGCTTCCTTGTTTGCATGCTATCATTAATGGTGTCATGCCATTGTGTTGCCTCATATTTACGTTGGCCCCAGAATCCAATAGAAGTTTAATGCACTTCAGTTGTACGTCCTGAGTCTGTCTCATACAGGCGCATGCGCTCATCAATACGCTGTAGCCTTGCTGGTGGGAATTTGGGTTTGCCCCTTTTTTCATCAAGAATTCTATTGCGTCATACTGACAATTTGAAGCAGCAAACATTAGAGGTGTCCATCCATGTATATAAACATCAACAGGCAAATGTTTCTCTTCAATTAACGACATCAGAACTTGTATATTACCGTCCAGTGCTGCTATACGAAGCAAGTCTTTGTCATTGACAGGTGTTTGTAACCTAACTGGGGTTTGAATCTCTTCCCTGGTTCCAGGATGTTTGACTGGATCAGGAAACGAAAGTCCTTCTTCATCTTCATCGCTGGAGAAACCGGCTGGCCTGAAGACGACCATCTTAGCCATTATACTCGCAGCTTAGCAATCTGAAATTGAAACAATTTCTAAATTGCACTGGGCAATGGTTAAGCAGCAGAGAACAACCTTTATTACCCAAGCATTACCAACATCTTGTGATGAAAAACTCTGGCTTAAGTAGTCAGGCACTTAAGTTGTTCTACATTTAATTAAAATAAATTTACACAACATAGCCATCAGCCACAATTTTCCCCTCATTTCAGAAAATATATTTCTTGGGCTCTGTCCATTACAGCTTTCTTAAATGGTAGTAACTCTAGTTCAGAATGAGTAACATGACGTGTACCAGAGGCAACTACGTTCTCATGATGCATTAACACGGCACAGCCGCAAGGAAGTGGTAAGGCCAACAATTTAGGAATATAGCACATAATGAGAAAAAAGGACCAAAATTCAGTGACTGCTAAGGTCCCACTGAGTTCACCAAAATTATTTGTGTTCGTGAATGCAACTCAAATATGGAATATTGACAAATGACAAAAAGCAGAATTAGGTGGTAGCCTAGGTTAGGTTATAAAAATTTGTGAAACATAAAATACTGGTTATCAGAAACGTTATTCATTAACAGCAGGATGTCATTATGCAATATATCAATAAAGTCTTTGGCCACAAATTTTCACTTTTATCCAAAAATAGTGACATCTAAGTTAAATTGTCAGAGTTATGTTGCAGTGAAGACAAAGGATTCTAGAGTGGTAGACAGAAACCTCTGATACTATATCCCCCACCCCATTGGTTACCAACTTCACAAAAACAGGCTTTTATATCCACAAATGCTACTAGTCAGATACTGAATGTCATAGCTGAGTGGTAGCACTGCTGCTTCACATTTGGAAGATGCAGAGACTGGCTGTCTTGTCTCAGGTTTTTTGTGGTTACCTCAGACCCTCCAAGCAAATTCTGAGATTGTACTTTTTTAGCCCATGACTACTTCCTTCCAGATCCTAATTCATTTCTCATTAATCATTCAACACTATATACTTTGAGCTACCACCAGTGTTATTAAATGGACCCTATACGGTGGGTACAAGATAACTCTGACTTCGGATGACCGTTACAAATACACACATTGAAGGGAGGCAGACAGAACACCCAGCCTTTCATTGAAAACCATTTGATGTAAAATTATTGAAGGCATGTGCCTGTATTGTTTTGTTTTATAGTTCCTTTCTTTACAAAATGCTGTGTAGTGTGTAAGTCAGTGTATCAAAATGCCACTGATTGTATCAAATTAAAAGGGGGCAAAATTTGTTTACAGTTTACATGCTCAGGCAAATTCCTGTCTTGCTCCCTTTTTGCCCTTATATCTTCCTTTCCCCTCTTACTGATAGCCCAAGCATGGAGTTATTTTGAATTTTCTATATTACTTAGATGATTACTAACCTCATATTATAAATGGCATGACAGTGTGCAAAACTCACGCCATATTCTATACTTTAAAAAAATATATAAATTTGTTTTTACTGAATGTACATCTTTTGAGCTTCACTAATGGCACTGACTTGTATCTAAAGTCTTACTGCCTACAGCTCAATACTATTGCGGCAGTGCACAAACTCTGATTACTGTTAAAGAAATTCAACTAACCTTTGTATCAAAAACAAGGCCTCGTGTACGCATGTCATGTGGCACAACCTAACCTTAAACTACACTAAAAGTTCAACCTATGAAATATCAGCTGTTTATGAAGAATGATGATCACGCTTAGATAATAAATGTTGATGTTGATTTAAAGCCATTCATATCTAAATAAATTCAACAGTCAAAACAAACCGAATTAACAAATGCAAGTTTAAATGACTGTTCACCTTATTTAACTTTGCCAAAGCAATATTCTGCATTACAACTTATAAGCTGCAGGAAAACAGCAAACTATTCAAGTTGTCTTTTTAAAGACATGATGGTAAATTATTTAGATTTTAAATATGAACATTTTGATAAATACAAAAGTGTAACGATCAGCAATGTTTACAAGCAGTTTAAGCGCCAAAATAAACGAAATCGATACACAGACGGAAGGGTTGCAAACTGGCTGAATAATGCACCGGGATATTAAACTCAATTAATCAATGAAAAGCGCAAGTTGTCTCATCCACAATATGCACGTGGGTTGGAACTCCAGAACGCACAGTTATTATTTCACGTTAAGTAGGGCGGCCAGTTTGGTTTTGAAAGGGTGTTTGACAGATAATATCGATCATGGCTGGTAAGTGATCGTTGCAGTGTAGAGCATACTGTAAGATGATGGACTCATGTTAACTTAAAAATATCTCTGACTTTAAAACGCTACCAACTCCGTAAATATGGCTCTGATTTGCTGCCCGATACTTTTAATTTCGTGTAGGATTTGAGGTTTTCACGGCGGTGAGTCATCAGGGCGATGATGGAATCAGCAAGGACCTGTGAAACGTCGGTAAACTTGTACCAGACTTCATGGTGCAACAACCCAGAAGACAGCCATCTTTACTTTTCATTTCACTCTTAGTAGTAGCTTATTCTTATAAGAAACGATTCCTAGCAGTAATTTTACTATCATAAGTTGATTTAGCCAAATTCAGAGTTAACACAGTTTTTTTATTCCGGTACTGAGATTTTCGTCTGTGATTGTGCAGTTTTTGTATGGGTAACAGGGTGTATGGGCATAGCCAACAAATAGCTGTAAATTACCCATAGTGTGGGAAAATCGTCTCACATAACATAAACGTATACTGCCTCGTCTGTCACCACAGAAAATACGACTATGTTTAAAACACGTTTGTATTTCGTTGCCGTTGGTTATGTAGAAAAGCAAGTTTGAAGTGTGGGAATTCGTATGTTGGTATCAGCTGTTTTATGGAATGGTATTTGTAATTGTTTTTACTTCTTTAGATCCTACTAGCAGATGATAATTCCATGTGGTGTAGTGTTTTGTTGATTTGTGTATAGTTTTAAAACCGAAAGTGTGTTTATTGCCTTTGATTCCGAACATTTGTGTCCGACTTAACCAATCATTCCATAATTCATATTTTTCTTGGCTATTAAAGAGTGCTTTATTATTTGCGGCGGATTTATAGTTTAGAATTATGAGAACGAATGACCATTGGTGTTACGTTATTAAGGACATGGTAAGAAAGGGAAGCGGCTTCTTTCGGCACTCTCCTGCAAGGACTGAGGCAAATCTCGAATGTCCTAGGCCACGTACCTGATGCTCCGGCTATATCTAATTTGTCTTTAAAGTAAATACTTCCTTCATCAGCTTCATTTCCGCATTTTAAATGAATTTTACTACTTTCTGTTGAATGCAAGTTGATTGCACTGATCACAAAATGTAATTTACTGCTCCAGCAGACAAATTGTGTGGTCCCTACAGCAGTAGTCACAGCGGCCTCAGTAGTAGAATCGTGCATAGAACATTCGTTGCCTCAGACACTGCTTCTGTCATGGGCAGCAGTCACATAGTTTCAGTTTATCAGCAGAACTTTTTTCTGGTTATAACTTTTTTAACCATATGTAACATGACAATATAAAGTGAACTAGAAATATTTATCTTCAAAGAAATTGTAGGAACAAAAGATATCTTTGTGAACGGACCCAAGCAGGGTAATGATGTAGGAGATCTTAACACAAGAGGCAGGATTTCTTCTGAGTTGGAGTAAGCCAGTGGCCTACCTTGTAGTCGATGTGGTAAGGAACACGACGTTATAAATGTAACATATTTTACTTTTATTTTAGGCTTGTGATGAAATGACATGGCTTTAAGTATGTGGAGAAAATTACCAAAGCTGATGTGTGTGGGGCATGGTTTTCACACGTCTCCTGCTTACAGTCATATCATCAAACTAACTCGGTTACGAGTTGTAGATAACAGTGAGATAGGAAAACGTGCAATGGCTGAGGGAAAGCCACCTAAATGCATTCATGTCTACAACAAAAAGGGCGTTGGAACAATTGGTATGTACTTTCAGAATATCTATCAAATATAGCTTGAAGTAAACAATTACAAATGTGACGACAGTATGAATATTTTGAGGTTATAATCTCAAAATGTTCACACTGATAAATCTGATATAGTTAAAAACTGTAATTAATCCACCTGCATTTTTCCCAGCAACGATAGATACCAGTGTTTCTCCAAAATGTTGGCATTTACCTACGAGTGTTTATGGTGCCAAAACCCAGAAGAGCCTCATTGCTGTTATCCTCACTGCTATGAAAACTTCATATCTCACATTGCGATACTTTGAAATTTTCAGATATATTCATTGTTTTAAATTCTAGACGATGAACCAAATAAGTTAATTTGAATAAAAATTAAGCAATTTTGATTTTAATTTGAAGAAATATATAAACAAATTTGTCCTTATAGTAAGAAAATTTGTAAAATTGAATTAGACCTTGCGTGCTTATGAAGAGAAAGGTGATTTGGAACAAAATAGTTTAAAAGAAAGAGTGAAATAGGAAAGGTGGTTCAGAAATAATTTAGATAAAATTATAAAGTAAAAGAGTGAGGTGGCTGTGGTGGATTTAAGATGAACGAATGTGGGACGACAGTCAGCGGGCATTCAGTGGGGAGTTGAGTAGAAGGCTCAGAGGAAAACAGATGAAGCCAAGCTTTTCTTAGTCTGCGTAAACCACAATTGAATTTCTGATGCTGCTCTGTTATTTTGATTGCTTCCCTGATGACTTCAGACTGGTATGTCCAGGTGTTAGCTAGGACTTCGGCATTTTCTGTCGATAGTTGATACGCTGTTTGGTCTGTGTGGAATGTTTGGATACCCCTAATCATTGGTTCTCCGGTCAGCTGTCTGTAGTACGTTCCAAAATTCTAGTGGAGATGAGGCAACTTATTTGGCCATTGTACATGTTACCACATGATTCCACCCCCCACCAATCACAGAACTCTAATGCAAAAAACAATCCCAACCATTCTGTGTTCCTAAACATCAATCCAACCAAAGTTATTTTCACAGAGGACAAAGGGCAAATTGGTGGGAGCCCTTTCCACCAGTAGCTCGGCCCTTTGTCTGAATGTCAGCACTTCAGCAAAACAACAAACTGGCAGTGTAAGTGGTTATAGTTTATAAGGCACTTTTTTCCAATTCCAGCTGCGTGTTTTGTATGCAGGAAAGGTTTAACAGAGCACGGGATGTTGTCTTATGCATTGCGCAGTACTCTGTCCTTAGTTAGCTTTCGGTTGGTTGGTTGGTTGTCACGGATTTCACCCTGAAGATGGCAACTGCAGTGCCTGCTGAAGTATTGAAACATGTTTAACACACTGTGTGACTAAGCGTTAAAGCTGAAGTTGCACATTAAATTGTAGTCATGAAATTTGAGGACAAGCGTAGAATAAATTGGTTTTCGTTACACTGTATTGTAACTAACATGCTTCTTTCAAGTAAAATGACCTATAAGTTGAAAGAGAATGAATCATATTATAATCTTTTGGATTATGATGCCATTGTACTAGTAGTCTTGTTCGCAACGTCACAGCCACAAAACCATAACTCACTCATTAGCGATTTGAGGCAATCAGGCATGAGCGACACCATAAATATTCCAGAAGACCGCAACGCACATCCTAATTCGTGATTCACTATCCTCAGTAGTTTCTCTTCCTCTTGCTACGAGACAAGCGTAACAGCTGTCTGCAGCGTGGATTAGGCGGCTGATGTGCACAAATTATTGCTTCACCTGTTTCATTACATCGTCATCTGGGGAACAGTCTGGAAAAATCGTCTTAATCTCTGGTTGCTCTGGCATTGGTATTTCCAGTACGGTGCCAATGCGGTGTGGGAGATTCCATACCAAACCTTTAACACATTAATAATGCATATGGAACAGTGTTCAGTGCTGCTGACACAACAAGGATAAGAAATTTATGAAGATTTCCGTCTTCTGGGTTGTTGCGCTGTGTAGTCTGGTCGATGTTAACCAACTTTTCAGAGGTCATACTGCCTCCGTCATCAGGGCATCATCGCCCTGATGACGGAGGCAGTATGACCTCCGAAACGTTGGTTAACATCGACCAGACTACACAGCGCAACAACCCAGAAGACGGAAATCTTCATACTCACCGCTGTGAGAACCTCAAGTCTTACATCAGAAATTTATGTTACGGTTTCAACAACTAATCCATGTTGTGCCTGATTTTGCAGTTACGTTATTAAATAAACCAACATTCAGTGAAGCAATAAGAGTAACTCCCATAATTAGGAAATAAGAAGCTTTGATTTGAATAACAAAGACTGTCTCTCAGTAAATCTTCTTGGAATGTATTATTTTTGTTTACAAGGTTTTGTTAACGCAGTGCAGAGGTTGTGTTAAAAATATCTAAGTGGTGTGCGTCGAGAGATGAAATATGAGCCAGGTGCTTGAAGAACAAGTATTTTTACCCCCACATGATTTTAAGATGATGTTAGGTGTCATTCTTAAGATATGTGTAAATTTATAAGTTACCATCATGTGATGCTGCCACACTTTTCAGCAATTTGAGAAATTTATGTGATCAAGTATAGGATGCCATTTCATCACATTTTTGTCTTTAATCATTTTTACACTTTTATTCTATAGGCTGTCTGTATTACAGCAATCGTACATACGAGGCGCGTCCTCAAAGTAAGTTTCCCACTCGTCCCACAGCTAGCAAACCTTATATTGCGCGAAGCGACTGTGCGTACGTGATAGAGCAATGACGTAGCATGGCGCATGCACTAACGGCACCTCCCGCGTTCTCACAGTAGCATCGTTGCAGCTGTTGAAGATGGAGGTTCTTATTCCAGCTCCCGCCGACTGTGAAGTGCGGTCAGTGATAACGCTAGGCCGCACACGGCTCGACGGACAGCAAGTCTCCTGCAGGAGTTCAGCTGGGAGGTGTTTAATCATCCACCCTACAGCCTGGACCTCGCTCCCAGTGATTTCCATCTTTTCCTACACCTCAAGAAATTCCTGTCCGGTCAGCGTCAGCGTTTTGAGAATGACAGAGAGGCGGAGATGGTTGTCACACAGTGGTTCCAATCCCAGGCGGCAGACTTCTACGACACAGGTATTCAAAAGTTGGTCCCACGGTATGACCAATGTCTCAATTCCGGTGGCGAATATGTTGAAAAATAGCTGGACACTTGCTGTATCTGTTGCAATAAATATTTCCATGAAATTGTGTTTTGTTTCTGTAAACGGCCCCAGGGAAACTTACTTTGAGGACGCGCCTCGTATTTTATGATCTTTTTAGACTTGTTATTGTTCATTTCTACTTTTCAGTCAGTTGTTATCATCCTCATAACATTCTCTATTATGACCTAATAAAGAATAAATAATGACCAGCATTGTAATCAAGACTTGATTTAATAGTAATTGACTTCAGTATATTTCTTTCACAGGCGACAAGGTCTTGCTTGCCATAAAGGGTGAGAAAAAGAAAGCAATCATTGTTGGTGTTAAGCAGAATCAGCCGGCATTAAGTCCTAAATTTGACAGCAATAATGTGGTGCTCGTTGATGATAATGGAACTCCGCTTGGGACTAGGATTCACGTTCCAATTCCTCAGGTTCTCCGAACCATACTGAAAGAGAAGAATGTGGTTAAAGGTGCTGATTATACTAAACTTATAGCCTTAGCTTCACGGTTTGTGTAAGAGTGAAGATTGTATATTCTTTTGCTAAGTACAGTCTTTGTAATGAAGAATAATTTACTTGTTTTACACGGCTTGTAAAATGAATCACATAAGTGACTTAATTCATGTGTTTCATTTAAATTGCAGTTGGTGTTTTGAAACTTTGTTTTTTAGTTAATTACAGGATGACTAGTGAAAGGACATTAAAAATGTGTAGTCGTATGTAATTTCATCTTATATCTGAAAGTTATACATTAAACTTCAGCCTTCAGAGCAAAAGGACTTCATTACTGTTGCCCTTCCATAGTTGAATTCTCCGTTCAGGGTTTTGTTCATTTGTGGTTGAGCTCCCAACATTAACGTTACGTCCATCAGTAACAAAACCCAGAGTGACCGATTTTAGTCTAACCAGTTCAGTAGACCTACGCAGATTTTGTTTGGCCATGCTGATTTTAATTTCGTTTGGATCATTTAATGGCTTCTGTGTCATCTGAACTGCTGACATCATCATTAAATAAATTAAAAAAAAATATATTCTTAAGATCAGAAATGATTTGTGTCCTGAGTCCTTTTAAAAGTTTCTGACAAAACTGCAGTAAGAATATGGCAGTTGTCTGGGTATTACCATGTTTAAGTTTAATTCAGTTTAAAGGACCACTTTACTTAAAGACCTAATTGATGTCTACATTTATTTCTTGAGTCATTTCACTTATTTCGTGTAGGTGGTGGTGATATTTGCCGTCGAAATGTAGGTTACTGCCTTCTGGACTACACAGTCTCATGACCAAGAAGCCATACTTTTTGTAAGTTTAATTTACTATTTATTAACTTTATGGCCACTTCATTTATGAACCTAATTCCTGTTGAGGTAGGTCAGTCCACCTCCAAATATGGGATGTAAAGGAGGTGTAATGCTTGCTGTTAGGTTTCTGACTGTCGATGATGTCTGGAAGAGTATCTCTTCTGAAAGATTTTCTTTGGTTGGGTCATGTTGGAAGTCTGTGTGCCAACGCAGAGCAGAAGATTCTGGTGTATGTTCTCGTTTGGCTACACAGTGGCTGGCTGTTGCCAACAGATCCAGAGAGGGGGATTTTTTCATCGTGTCTAATTCACACTTTATTCCTTCACACTAAGAGAAAATTATTCCAAAATCTGTAGATGGCCTATGGTACGAGCAGTAAAAATTACTTGAGTCTTGAACTCATTGGAATGGGGAAAACCTTCTGTAATCCAAACCCCTTTTTATGTACAGTAGAATCTGGATGCTTTTGCTGGTAAAGTTAAAAATGTAACCTGTCTCAGCAAAGGAATGTTATTGGTGAAAGTATTGATGAAGACGTGCTGTTGAAGACCTGGAATCCTGTTCTATAAAAGTGGAAAGACATGCGTCTCTGAATTCTTGTTCCAGATGGTTAGGACTCACTTCCTTGATGGCATTTCTGAGAAAGCAACATCAGGGTTACTCAGGTCATTTTGTGTGTAACGCCTGCTGACTCCTTACGAGAGAGGACAAGAAACCAATCTCGCTTTCCGCTGTTGCTCACGCTGGAAGTCCCTACCTCGCAAACTCATATTTGCATCTGATACAAGGTACGAGACAACATCACCTCCAAAACTGCTACCCAAAATTACAAAAGTTTGCTCTCCACCTGAGAGTTTGGACTCACCACATGAAGGAGTAAGCCACCAGACATCTCCATCATGGGAGGCAGAACAACAAAGTAACGGCCACCATTAGAATTGCCATAGCCCATCTTTTCTCACGGATCTCTCTAGACTAGCAGCAGTGGAATGTTAACAGTCTCTCTGTGGAGTTTCCTGGTATATATGTTGTCATTCACCATCAAAACCCAGCGGTTTAATGTCTGGAAGAAAAACACTGCATCACGCCTATACATTTAACATTAATGGTTTTCAGGTTTACCACTATGACCGTGTCGATGTTGGTGGCCAATGGCGAGGTCTTTATTTTCACATGAAATTAAATGGAGATCCATATTACATTGAAAATCGATGTTCGTATATCATTGCATTCATGTAACTATAGCATCTACAACTCGCGGGTTCAAACCTGGCCGAGGTCTATGGATTTTTAAGGGTGATAAAAATCCGTAGCACGACTTCCCTCGGAGGGGAAGTGGGGCCTATGGTCTCATGTCGTAGATTTACGGCATGTAAAAGAACCTTGCGGTCATGAACGAGATGTTTCGTAAGCAAAATTCAGCGGCCATTTCTCACTCAAGTCTCTCGTGATTCTCTACTAGATGTCTCTGGGAGTCAAATCGGGAATGAGTAGAAATTGTGCAGAGGCCGTGGGCTGGTCACTCACTACTCTTAGATGCACACTTCAAAGACAAAGAAACATCGCACATGGGAGGAAGTCAAGGCTCGGCTTTGCGCCATGGAATAAGTAAATCAGTACCATGTAGAACATCTGTTTACCATTTGGCATTCTAATATTAAAGCTATTTTAACACATTATGTCTCTGTTACTCTTCCCAGTTGTCACAGTCGGGGATTTTAATGCAAAACGCATTTGGTGTCTCATACCACACTGATGATAAGAGATACATTTGTTGCAGACAGCGTTATTAAAAACATTGTACTACACAAACATTTGTATTAACTAAGTGCAACCTCTTATGCTCTGGATGTAGCATTTTACAGCCAAAGATCATGCATGCTGATCGAATTGTCTGACCTCTCCAATCTTCACGGAAGTAACTGTTAAGGTTTACGTTGCAATATTCCGACTCGAAGACGACGCCTACGAACTGGACCATGAAAGAGGCCGAATGGGAAAGGTTCACTGGCTCTGTGGCATAGACGCCAGCGAGTATCCAACTACCGTCATTTCGTTGGTAGAATACTTCACAAGGACCATTCTGAGGTCATCCACCGTACCTCGCCGTGTTTTTACACCGTGATGGACAGACGAAAACCGCAACTGTTTATATTGACTCCTAGCTCGTCCGTTCCACGAACGAGTCTCGCCCAACTTACGTCTCCAACGATATTTTTCCTAAACAGTTCCATTTAAAAACGTTGAATAATATTTTCTGAAAAATCGGCAAGGGCTCGTGTCGTTATCTTTACGTTCCTATATAAATAGACCTTAATTCGACGTATCTTTCATGATGAAGCAATTGATTCTGCCGATTACGTAAACTGAATCCTAAAATCATTTAAATGCAGTAGAAATGAAACTGGTTTTAACTCTGATATTTAGGGCTCTGATTTATGATTGTACTCCACAAGGTTCCTAATTCTATGCGTATCCTGCATTGTTCAGGCAACTTCCGCAGCAAACATGACAAAACCAGCTGTCAGGGTGATGTGCCGGGGTCAGTACGTTCATGATAGGAGGTGTGGCCATTTGTTAACCACAGCGTCTCTCGTGGAACATCGTGATTAGATGGCGGTGCTTTCAAGAAGTCTAATTCTAGTGTCGTTGTTGTCCATTATGGCGTTATGTTCCTCATCAACAGGTAAGGCTTAGAATATTTATACTATGTACTATTACCACACTTTAATATACATAAACGCTGGGTTCGCGATCATGGGAAAATTTCTTATGGAAATAGTATATTGTCTGGATACAATTAATTTCTTTGACTCCGTCAAGGAACTAGACCGGAAGTGGACAAATATTCTTGTGTAGGATTTGAGGTCCTCACAGTTGCAAGTATGAAGACGACTGTCTTCTGGGCTGTAACGCTGTTAAGTCTGGTACACGTTCACATACATTATATAGATACTTGCTACCTCAATCAGCTCACTCGTCGCCCTGACGATGGAAGCAGAAAGTACCTTCGAAACATCCACAAATTTGTACCACACTTTTCGGCACTACAACCCAGAAGACAGCCATCTTCAAGAATTTTTATATTTGGGTCGATTGGGTGTGACGGTGGGTCTGAGCATTTCACGAGGAAAACTTGTTCAAGAATTGTGAACGTAGATAAAAATTGCGGATATTACAAAATGCACACAGAACATAACCTTGGTGTTAGCAACGGGAAACGGTGTTTTTAGATTGTATAATAGGCATACATACCGCGGATAGCATCTTAGGTTAGCTTCATTCCACAGCCTTCCCAATTCGATATTCATTAAAAATTCGACGCGATGTAGTCTCAAGCACTAACAGCTTCTTTAAGTAAATTATAAATAAATAAAAATTAAAACAAATAGATGACAGGAAATGGAGACACGACAATGCAAGGATAACAAAATTATCTCGTGAAATTCTTGCAAAAGGTTTAAAAACTTTACAGCGCAGAGATGAAAAAATGTCGCGATGCACGGCTTCTGCATTGGACTGCTTCCATATTAAACATAACCTAACCTCGGCACGTTTGCTTGTCACTGCTGACGTTCCACTTCTATTCTAACAGACCAGGAGACCTTGGACTCATATTTGTTGCATGAATATAATAACATAATTAAAGTTCCTGTATCCGGAAGCATTTACAAGTTCTTTTACGTCCTACAAGGGAATGCGTTATGTAAAAGAGAGCTCGAAAGTGTGATGCCTCTCCTCGATTGAGAACGTCACTTGAAACTTTTACGTTAACCAACAGAAACTTCTAGGAGCACTATTTTGTTGTTGTTGAGAAGCTGGTAGTCACTCGGCTGGACCCATCTCTGAACCAATTCAGTCCAAAATCACATTTATTTAAATCCAGTGTTCGTATCATCATCCAGCGTGTGTCTAGTTCTCTCAAGGGATATATTCTCATCAGGTTTTGCGTCCAGAATTTTCTACTTCTCATCTTTCCCATGTACTATATATGCCCCTTTCATTTCACCCTCATTGATTCATCATCCTTTTGGCGAAGATTAGAAATTGAAGGTCCTATTTATGTGTTCCATTCATTCTCTTGTTAATTCCTGTTTCTTAGTTTAAGACATTAATTTTTGCATCGTGTTCTCAAACCGTGATAATCGATGTTTTATCTTGGAATTTTAAAAGCAAACATTCTATATTATGAATTAAAAACCAGCAACGTTCCCCGAAAGCATTAAGAGACAAATATGAGCCTATGGGAGATTTTAACATGTGTTTGCACATAAACTGGAAATATTTTAATTATTACACAAAATGTATCGTTCTGTAGCAAGTACATTTTTCGCATTCTTTGTAACAACTGAATCAAATGAACGCATATAATCCACCTCGTCTCATTTGGGGGCTCTACTCCGCCTCGCCCCACACGTTAGGCACCGACCCACAAAATATATACTAAAATCCATGTATGTGAATTGTTCAGGGTTTCTTGTTCGGGTGCATTAATTAACACCTGATGCTGTTACATTCTACCTTTGCATTATTATCGTTCAGTGCCCTCTTAATTCTCACATCCGGTTGGTATTTTAATAGCCTATAGCCTACAGATGCACGGAAAGAGTACAGAAAATTCTTTATCCTTGGAACATTGACGCCAAATTAATATTTAAAAATGGTGGGCGTAAAATCTGTTTATAAAATGTTAATCGGAACAAACGACAGATGGTTACATCATGATGAACTCATAGATTGCATGTAAACGGAGTACAGTTTGTTATTTTTTAATTAGTTACGAAAACAGAGTTGATTATGATCTAACACATGTGGTGCAGTTCCTCTTTTGCCGTGGGTTTTCAGTGTATCTGTCAGTAACGGAAGTTACACAATGGCCTTCACTCAGATGAATCTGGAAACGGATACAACTAACCTGTTGAATGAATTGCTTTATCTAACATAGCTATTCAAATTTCAAATGGCAGATCCGCTACATGTGGCGCTTCACAGAACAAGAAATAAATATAAAGTTAGGTTAGGTTCCAATAACCTTCAGTAAGTAGGCCTACTAATAAGATAATTTTGCATTGTTTCTGACCTATATAAGTAGGCTAAACTTTATTTACAGAGGTCAGAAATGTAACCTTTGGTATGACATACCTTTGGAATCCGAATTTGTTTCATAAAGGAGACATCAGTGCCACATTCATTGAAGATCAGATAATTTGCAGCAGCTTCAGACTAAGAAAGTGTAGTGTAATCATCATAGATGGAGCTAACCGTGCCAGAAGAATATTCCATCAAATTTTGCATGATGTTGACAAAAGAGATACCTCAGAAATCACTGCACTCAGTCATGTCCCCAGTTTTACGGATAGGGACAACAATTAATTCTTTCCACTGTTGTGGTAGTACTTCCTGGTTCCAAATCGAGACTATCAGCTCGTGTATCTCTGAGTGCAGTGTCCTACAACCTGCATGGATCAGTTCCGCCGGAATTGATTCGATGCCTGGAGATTTGTAACCATTTAATTTCGCAATGGAAATTTCAACTTAATTAAGGCTCAGTTCCAGGATGAAGGGCTCTGCTGTATGCATTTCAGGCTCATTAAAGTGATCAGCTACGCAAACGTTTAGAAACTTACTAAAGTAATCTTTCCATCTGCCTACAGTGGCATGTGATTCTGCGAACAGATCTGCATTCTCATCCTTGATAATATGTGTCCTAGTTGTACCCCTTTTTAAATTCACTTATTGCCTCTATGGAACTCTCTGGTGTTTTTATTTTTGCTCCCCTATCTGACCTTTGAGGTACTCCCTCTTCTTATTCCTCAAAGTTCCGCTGGTTTCGCGCCTTACACTGACATATCTTTCCCTGTTTATTTTAGTGCGGGCTTGCGGCCATTGCAATCTAACCTCCGTCTTACCAAGATAAAGCATTCTTCATCAAACCTGTCCTCAGCTGAAATTTTCATGTTTTCCCATGTATTTTTCCAAGCCTTCCCTGTCCTCTGCATTCTCTTCAAAGTTTTCTAGGACTGCAAACCTATTCAACATTTTTACCAGATACTTTTACTCAGTATCTACATCGCCCAGTCTGTTGATGTTGAATTCCTCAATACTGTATATTTGCCCCGCCTGTTTTCTGACCGAGAATCCTGCCCTCAATTTGGCTATCACTGAATACAGTCAGTATCATTATTTTCCTTTATTATGTTTACTAAATCTGAAATTGCTGTATTTACTTGGTTTTAAGATGCTATCAATTGTAAGATGCTCTTTTAACTTTGGGTGGTAAATATCCTTGCACCAGCCCTGACTTTAGACTGTACATATTAATTTAATCCCGTCTACATGATACCTCTCTAGTGCCAACTAATTTCTTTAATTTAATAGCTGCTTTTAACAAAACTACATAGATGAACACGTTCCTTATTGTGATAGTTCTCTACGTTGTGGTCACTTTATGTCTTTAGACATTTTTTAGGTCTACAAATGCCGTGTAGCCGGAATAGCTTAGTCAGTAAAGTGACTAGGCTATAGGCTGGACGGCTGTGTTGTGATTCTTGGTAGGAGAAGGAATTTTTTGTTTGCCACTCATTTAGACTGACTTTGGACCCACATAACCTTTATTCAGTGTGTACCAGGGTTTCCTCGTGCAGAGGAAAATCTTCCAGAGCATGAAGTTGACTGCTGAGGGCAATCTAATTTTGAGGTTAGGAATATATTCAACTATTTATATATTGTAAGACTTGAGGTTCTCACAGCGGTGAGTATGAAGATTTCCGTCTTATGGGTTGTTGTGCTGTGTAGTCTGGTCGATGTTAACCAACGTTTCAGGGGTCATACTGCCTCCATCATCAGGGCGATGAGTATGAAGATTTCTATCTTCTGGGTTGTTGCGCTGTGTAGTCTGGTCGATGTTAACCAACGTTTCAGAGGTCATACTGCCTCCATCATCAGAGTATGAAGATTTCCGTCTTCTGGGTTGTTGCGCCGTGTAGTCTGGTCGATGTTAACCAACGTTTCAGAGGTCATACTGCCTCCGTCATCAGGGCGATGTGCCACATGTCATCAGGAAGTGGCAGTTATTTAAGCTCAAATAATCTATGTTTTTCAGTTGCTTTTGTGGAAGATGAAGAAGATCGTGACTTTGACGGAACCCCTTCATTAACTCATGAAAAATCAGATGACAGTTTGTGTGGAATTGGTTCCGTGTGCACACCCATTGGAAGCTGTGCACTGTTGCAAGATCTCATGGAACAAAGTTGTCTAATATCTGAAAAGTAAGAAACACTCATTTCCATGTGATTCTGTGGCTTATCTCTGGTGTCTGTTTTATGAGATATCTTGGCACCTCTGGCTTGACCTATATTTTCCCCTACTACTCAGATTCCCTGACTGGCCTCTCATAGTCTTCATAGAAGTCTTGTGATTTCCTGCTTTTCCGCACCTCACAGAGCATTAAATAGCTTTTAAGACTTTTTGTCTGTTGGAAGCCTTTGAGAGTAGTCTCCAAAAATTTTCTCATTAAATGTGCACTAATTATGTTGTACTTTATCTCAAAATTAAAGTTTGATGGTGGTAAGGGCACCAGTAGAAAGAGAGAAAGAGCATTATTCTTCTAATTTCAATATGGTTAGTGTTTTTAAATACATATCAGGTTTCTTGTATTCATAGGTTATGTAGCACGGTCATGTCGAGTCTCATTAATGAATATGTTAACTGTGCACAGTTCTGGCAAGAGCTTGTGTTGAGCTTTATTTTTTAGTGAAGTAATGCTGTAAAAAAGGAAGTTGTAAAGCTATAAATTGAGTTCTTCATTGAGTTTATCTCGCTGATTGGCTTATGGAGTGTGATTCTTGTTCAAGGGCAAGTTGTGTTAATACTGCACTAGTTATACATTTTGATATATAAGCTTTGAGCTTGGAGAAGCTAGAGGCAGATGTATTGCTAATCCTGTTAACACGAGCACACCCCCAGTTACAGTTTATTGGGCATCATTTACCAGTTAAGATACACCTTTCCTGAAGCCAAATTGTTCTGGGACCAACATGTTACTAGTATGCTGACTTACCCTATTGTACATAACTTTCTCAAATGCTTTAGAAAATGTAGTTCGTGGTGAAATTGCCCTGTAGTTTGTCACACTAGTTTTATTGTGTTTCTTGTACAGTTGTTTTACTGCTGAGATTTTAAGATGGTCTGGGACAGTGGTCCCCAACCTTTTTGTGCCTACGGGCACATTTGAGAGTTTATGAGATCGTGGCGGGCACCAACCAATTAACAAAGCCAAATTTTCTTTTCTCTGGACAAATAAGATATGGACACCAAATAATACGCAAAACAACACGACGTTTTATGATACAAGAAACCACGCAATCAAAAATACGTAGTTTTATAAGTACAATTATTATTACTCAAGTGGGAAGTTAGCGTGATGTTTGGCGCTGCATTTCATCGGGCAGTTTTTCAAATTTGGGAGTGTAGGATGATGTTTTTCGCAAACAATCGTCAAGATGGGCGTCAGTAAGTCGAGATCTGCGCTTTGATTTTACGATGTTTGTGGTTGAACGGCCTTCATTATTCAGTATAACCTCTTTCCATAACAACGTGGGCACCCAAAAAAATTCTTGGCGGGCGCCATGGCACCCGTGGGCACCGCATTGGGGACCACTGGTCTGGGAAAATGCCTGTGTCTGGTGAGCGATTAAAAATGTGGGCTAATAGGTGACTAATAAAAACTGAACAAAATTTCATCGTGACCTGATGTTTTTGATTTTGGGAAATGTATTATACTTTTTATCTCAGTTTCAGTCTTTGGAATAACTTTAATACCAGAACATTTAATTGGAAAAGCATCTCTTAAAAATTAAATAGGATCTTCTGTCACCACTTGATGTAAATTTAAGCTTTAATTATTTGTTAGAAAAAAATTATTGACATCATTAGCATCTGTTCCTGGATCCTTTACATTTCTATTGCTTGCAGGAAGAGATGGCATGTGTTCAGCTAAATGTATCTTTCCTGCCTCCCATTACATTATGCTTCTTATTGCATTTACTTTGCTTTAAGTCTGCTGTAATGATACTTTTTAGCCTATTTTATTACATTATTATGGATTATACAATACTTAATATAAAACGCTCGTGAGTTTCGGCATTACTTTTCCTACTATAGATTTTCGACTCCTCTTATGTTTGCAAGATATTTTTATTTCCTGGATAATCCCATCATTATTTATTCTGTCATACTTGCATTTGTGATTGTTTTAATATATCTGTTTTGTTAATCCAAATGACTGGACAACTAATGTTGGACTATCCAGGATACTTAGCAACACTGCAATCATTAATCTTTCTGTGTTTTTTGTAGATTGGGAGCACTGACTTGTGGTTACCGGGGAAATGAAGTTTTGGTATGCTGCCCCCAGGGAAGTTCTAACAATCCTTTTACGTACCATCATATAAGTTCTCAAGCATCTTCTTCATCACAGAAGAAGATAGCGTGTGGGCAGCCGTTATTCAACAATATAAAACAAGGTGGAAATGGTGGTCTAGGATCACATCCGTGGGTTGCACGCGTTGGATACATCAGTAAGCAAGTCATATGTTACCAATATATGTAATTGTATGCCATGTGTTTGTATTTTTAACAATAGTAAAATTAAAAGTTTTGAGAATCTGAGTGTGTATGTAGAAATTTTGAAGTTATTGATTCTGTATCTCTGCAAAAACTGCAATCAGATTCATATGTTAAACACAATGATTTTACAGTTTATATTTTATGCCAGTCTAATCATTCACTTGACATATCAACATGTCAAAACTCCTATCATACACCAAAATATACTAGTTTCTTTAAAAAAAATTAGTGTGACTCTTTTCGTCACAGATTATAATTTTGTAACTGCTAAAGTCAGGAACACGCTTTTTGATCATCCTGTAACTGCAAGGGCAGATGGGTTGTCGTTTAAAGGCACTTTCAATGGTTTCAAATCTTTAAATATTGTGTCAAAATTGTTTCTTCCAGTGCTCCTGAAAACAAATAGATTTTCTTGAGGTATCTCATTTGTTTTACAAAGAAATTTAAATCAGACCCGTTGGATAGGAGACTGGGTGGACCCCAGAGCCAGCCTGGACACAGAGGCTAGAGGAAAAATCCTCTGCCCCCGTCAGGGATCGAAGCCCAGTTATCCAGCCTGTAGCCAGTCACTATACTGACTGAGCTATCCCAGTTCACCTTTGACCATGATGAATTTCTTAATTTTGAATAGAAATAAAATATAATTATTATTACAATAACATGATACATTATGGTTATTTATTTTTCGCTGAAATACTGTTTTCGTATGTACCATTTTGATCAACCATCCTCCCCTTTCAAGGAATTAAAGAACAAGAACCAAGAAGTATCTAGTATGGCTTACTGTAGGAATAACTCCGTAAACAAAACTGCAAAATGCTTTACTCTGCGATGAAGTCATTGAAGAATAATTATATACTGTACAAATTACTTGAAATTACTTTCAGTCAGGATGATGCAGGAAGAAGTTTCACAACAATCATACAAACCAGAGTTAAGGTGAACGTCGTAGATGTCATGTAGTATATTGACTGCTGCAGTATGGTGGATGAGTTCTCCATTTACCCTTGAAGACAGAAATTGATGTGTTTGAGGTCACGTGATCATGAGGACCAGCCCACAGGGGCCTTAGCAGCACAAATGATCCAGCATTGTAGGAGATAAAAACATTTACTATCACCTAATAACATTTCATCCCCTTTTGTATTCTTGAAGACATTAGCTCCGTATTAAAGTATATCTGATCTTATGTTAAAAATTCTGCGTCTGGCAAAAATACCATGAAAAATGGTTACGAAAATGTATTGGTAAAAGGTATAGTACTTTAGTCTGAAACACATTCTGTTATACTGCAAGATCAGAATTCTGTATTTTTTCTGTTTTCCAGATGCGAAGACAGGTCGCATGACTTACCCTTGCTGTGGGTCCATTATCTCTGACAGAACTGTTCTGACAGCAGCACACTGTGCCCTTGCCAAAGCAGACAATTACCAGCTGTAAGAATTTGAATATACTATCATGTATATCAGGGTGCTGTACATATTTTATATACACGTAAACGACACAGTTATCATGCTGTGAAGTCAGTGCTTATTATTATTATTATTGAGTGTTCTGTCTGACGACAGGTCCATTGCTCTGCCCAAAAAGAGCTCGCCAGTTTTCCCTATTCTCAGCTTCTTGTTTTAATTCCTGAAACTTCATCTTCTTTCGTTGTTTAAGGTCGTCAGTTAGCTGTATCAGTCTTCTTCCCAGTCCTCGCTTTTATTCAATCGTAATTCGCTGTCACAAATTCTGAGGTTTCAGCAGCTTTAGCACAGTTTTGTATAGTACTACAATTTTAGGTGTATTTAAATCTTTTAAAAATATTAAATATTTGAGAAAATATTGGAGCATACGATGATTATTACAGTGTTGTGGGTTATTTGGAATATAAGATGGATTTATTACGCATGCTGCTGCAATTAATTATTTCCATGTTGTTTCTTGGGTCTACAACCCAGTTGTGGGTTTACGCCACCTCCTTTTCAGAGGTATCTTGGTCATGAAGTATGCGTTTATGAGTAGTGAGTGACCAGCCCACTGACTGCACAATTTCTACTCAATCCTGATTTGACTCCCAGAGCCATGAGTCACATTGCCCTGATGACGGAGGCAGCAAGGATCTCTGAAACGTTGGTAAACTTTCACCAGACTACACAGTGCAAGAACCCAGAAGACAGCCAGTCTAAAGCCAGATTTGTTTTCTTTCTTTGAACCCCACAAAATTGGTCAGGCTGTTGTACCAGGCCTTCTACATGTCATTGGTTGCCTTCAAGTATTGATGGTCATAATTATGGATGTCATGCAGCTGGTCCGTAAGGTCCACCATGTAATCAGTCATAAACTGCTCTTTATTGCGGGAAGCCCTGTGCAATAGGTCACGGGGCAAATGTAGCTCTCTCCCGAACACCTTGCTGGCAGGCGTCATGCCTGTGGTTTTGTAGATTGATGCTGAGGAAGATCAGTAGCCTCTTAGTCCAGACTCTGCGGTGCATCAAAATTACTTTCCTCAGGTGCTCTTCTACCATCTTTACATATCATTCAACCATGACTTCCGACTATGTGAAGAAGGGTGAGCTGTGTCTTCCTTATCCCCAGGAGCTGCAACACCTCTTGCAGGAGTCGAGAATCAAAGTTCTGGCCCTGGTTGCTTTGCCTCTCTCTCAGGACTTTGAAGTGGCCAGAAAAAGTTGGTTGCCTAGTCATCCACCATGGTTGATGTCTCTTGATTATGGATGGTGTATACCTCCAGCCACCTGGTGAACCAGTCCATGGCAATCAGGGTATATCAATTTCCTCTCTTGTATTCCTGGAAGGGTCCCGTGATATCTGTGACAGTGCTGTTGAATGGTGTCCTGACTTTATATTGTTGATTCCAATATGTCTTCTCAAATGTCGTTGATGGAATTCTGCAAGTACTTCCTTCACCTTGCTATAGGATGGACGGAAGGATTGTCTTGGTTTTTCAGTTGGCTGACTCTCTGGCATTCCAGCACTCCATCTCTCACTACTGGGAAGTTCCATTAGGCCCAGTAGCTTTTATAGATGAGACTTCCTAATTTTTCACTTGTCTCCACTATAATAAAACTCATCACACTATCTCTTGAATATGTTCTGTTCTGTTTCATTTGAAACGCTTTTATTTACAATAATATCATACAGGTCAATAACAAATCAAAATGAGACTCATGAGGAAGTTAGGAGGAGACTAAATTCCGGAAATGGTCGCTACTTCTCAGTTCAAAATATTTTGTCTTCCCGTCTGATTTCTAAGAACCTGAAGATTAAAATATACAAAACAATAATTCTGCCTGTTGTTTTGTATGGGTGCGAAACATGGTCTCTCACTCAGAGGGAGGACCATAGATTGCAGGTGTTTGAGAATCGGGTGTTGAGGAGGATATTTGGGCCTAAGAGGGAAGACGATGGCACAATGATGAGCTTAAAAATCTGTACTCCTCCCCCAATATTGTCAGGGTGATTAAGTCGAGGAGAATGAGATGGGCTGGGCATGTAGCGCGCATGGATGGGACAAGAGGTGTGCACCGGGTACTGGTTGGTAAGCCTGAGAGGAAGAGACCGCTGGGGAGACGTAGTCATAGACGGGAGGATAATCTCAGGCGGGATCTATGGGAGATAGGAGTTGAAGGAGACTGGATTTTGTTGGCCCAGGACAGGAGCCGGTGGAGGGCTTTGGTTAGTTCGGTGAGGAACCTTTGGGTTTGGTAAGCCATCTAGTTAGTTAGTTAGTTAGTTAATATCATGCAGGTTTGTGTTTCAAGGTATTGGTAGCCATTTAGATGTAGCAGACTGGTTTCATTAGTGTTACTGTACCAGATTTAGACATGCAGGAGGGTGAGTGATAGTTTGTTGTCCCAAGAAAGGTAGAGCTACAGGAGTGTAATGTTGTGAATTATTGATTTGAATTATACCATCTGAGGTCCAACATAACTTGCATCTGCAGTGTGTACTTGTGGAATTGCAAACACAAAGCACAGACCCACGATTGTAAGTGTGTGTCTTGCAGTAATTAAGCACCTTAAAACCTAAGTCTCTGGCTTGTGTTCTTGGTCTTCCATTCTTGAAACTGTAGCAGAATGTTACTCAAATGGAACAACCACCTGAAACACTTTATTTTCATGGAATATGGTTTCAATATCAAGGACTGGCTGATACTGATTTGTTTAACCCACACCAGTCCTTGCTGTAGTGTAAGTAACAAACTCCAACCATCTTGTTTGAGTTGCATGTAATTTGTAAAATATTTGTTATTTTAATGACGAGCTTAAAAATCTGTACTGCTCCCCCAGTATTGTGAGGGTGATTAAGTCGAGAAGAGTGAGATGGGCGGGACATGTAGCGCGCATGGATGGGACAAGAGGTGTGCACCGGGTACTGGTTGGGAAACCTGAAGGGAAGAGACCGCTGGGGAGACCTAGACGTAGATGGGAGGATAATCTCAGGCGGGATCTATGGGAGATAGGAGTTGAAGGAAACTGGATTTTGTTGGCCCAGGACAGGGTCCGGTGGAGGGCTTTGGTTAATTCGGTGATGAACCTTCGGGTTCGGTAAGCCATCTAGTTAGTTAGTTAGTTAGTTAGTTTGTTATTATATTTTTAATTTGAAATATACAGTAAGACCAGAAATATAATTAAGAGATTGAAATTGGATTGATTACGTGAATCTTCAAAATAGTATGTTGCACTGTACCTATAATTTTAAACAATAATTGCACGTACCATGATACGAAAAAATTTACAGCTCATCTGCAGACTAATGAGGTGGAGGGGGGGGTGTTCTTGTGACAGGGCTTCAGTACGAGTTGGCGAGTATGAAGGAAAGGGAGATCCTGACTGTACTAAAAGTTTTTGTGCCCATCCTGTTCAAGACATTGCTGTCAGTCATGTGATTGTCCACCCAGGATTTGAACGCAAGATCTTCAAACATGATGTGGCTTTGTTGATACTTAACATACCCATGAATTTCTCAGGTAAGCAGAAATTACATGAAAAATTGCCTCCATGGTCAGTTGTGGAATTTCTTTCTTGTTGCTCCTTAATATTTTTTCTTTCAATAACTGGACAAGTATTATGGAAGAAAACATGTTGTTAGCTGTTTCTTTCAGATATATTTTAATATTATCCTCCCATCTCTGCCTAGGTTTTCTGGGTAGTCTCATCCCTCTGGGCTTTCTTTTCAAAATATATGCATTACTCATCTTCCTCATGTGTGCTACATGCTCTGCCATACTCTCCTAGATGAACCAAATAAGCCGTAATTATTTCATATGTAAAGAAATTTAACCCTGAAACGTTCGAAGCACGTTATATTGGTACGAACTTCAAGTATTCATATTGCCCGGTTCAGTTTTCAACATCTCCCGCTTAAAGCGCTGGTAGTTTGAGAGTAAGATGGATGTTATCAGCTGTTGGCTTGCAACGTATGTGTTGTGTGGTGAATGGTGGTTTCAGAGTCCGCTGTGCAACGTGGATTTGAACGAGAATGTGAAAAACAACCTCCCTTGCTTGAATCAGTGTATCATGCCATCCACGTTTCGTTGCGGTCTGATGCGTTATGCCACTTACATTTTTGGCTACACGAAACCAGCAGTTTTGTGTTATTTTGAGGTTAATATTTTCATACCCAACTTATGCCTTGCTGGTCTAACATTTCTGAAATGACATGAAGTTTTAATTTTCAGAAGAACTTGTTTCAGATTCTGCAATATATATGTTGTTATAAAAAAGTTAATCATAAAGATAAATGTAATCTAAAATTCTCATTGATGAAATTAAATTTTGTTTGTAACATTTTTCAATCCTCTTAGTGTGTAACGAGTTAATCATAAAAAGATCATTAATGTTTTCCAGTAATTCCAAATGTTCCAACAGAATGAAATAACGAAAGATCCTTTTTAGAACTTCAACATAGAGATAGAAGTCTCTAAGTCGGAGAATTGACCCTTGAATCAGAGTGTATATGTGTGCACACACTTTCTTAATTTTTTTAGTTGCATCAGTATGTTTGTCTATAAATTGTGTATGGTAATTTCTTTAACAGTGGCTGCTTTGCCTATCTGCCTCCTAGAAAACTCCAATGTTCCTTTGGTTGGCCGTAGGGCTTCACTTGTGGGATGGGGTAAGACCCCAGGGCAAACAGGTATGGATGTTTTTCTTTGCCAGTTAAGACTAGAAGGACAACATCCGTTTCTTAATTACAGTCCTGCATTAATTTGAGTTGTTATAGAAACACCATCTTGATTATGTTTCACATCAACTCTGTAAGCACACTATAGTCTAAATTTTTAATCTGTTTATGTTCTGAGTGATAAAACAGACTGAAGTGAGTTTTCTGTTTCCAGCATAAAATTCATAAATATACAGGGAAATACTATATCTTTACATGTATCAGGAGAAAGAAGAATAGTTGACCCTGCCGGGATTCATTCAGGTTATCTTCAGATACTTGGACATCATCCATTGCTGGAAACTTCTTTATACCAAAGACAAATTGGTACTTTGGGTTATTGGGACACATTACTTTAAAAATAGGTTAGGTTAGGTTAGGTTAATGTCTGGATAAATGACATACTCGAAAGTTATTATATTTTATTTCAATAAATGACAAATTATTATATTTTATTTGGATATGCATGAGATGTTAATTGTTGTTACAACCTGTCTCCAGAGGCCAGAATTCACTTACAGATTTTAGAATCGTTTTAAAAATATCGCCGTAATCATTTTGGCCTCCGGGGTCAGGTTGTAACAACAATTAACATCTCATGCATATCCAAATAAAATGTAATAATTTGTCATTTATTGAAATAAAATATTCAAGTATATGTCATTGATCCACACGCATTAACCTAACCTAACCTATTTTTAAAGCGATGTGTCCTGATAACCCACAAGTACCGACAAATTATATAAGAATTTACTACACGGAAATATGTGTCCCAGTTCACAAATGACTGCAAGATGATCCATGTTACGGATAGTCACTAACCGACATCTTGACATTTAACACGTAGAAACAGAGTTTGGCATTTTGTTAAGTGTTATTTAGGTGCAGCTGTGAAGAGAACTTTGAAGCTAATTTCCCTCAAAACCTTCTGAAATGCAGTTAGTGACTTCTTACATGACGCCAATGAAGCTTCATCCTTTAGAACAGTGGTATTCAAAATGGGGTACGTGTACCCCCAGGGGTATGCGAAGACATCTTAGGGGGTACGTGAAATTTAAAAAAAAATATTATTTTATGATAAACACTTAATAATCAGTAATGTAATTTATTTAATTTATTTTAGATGTAGATTATATATTATGTATAACTTGAATTATACACCAATAACTTTGGGGGTACAAAGTTGAAGAGAAATTATATCTGGGGGTACGCGAAGACATCTTAAGGGGTACGTGAAATTTAAAAAAAAATATTATTTTATGATAAACACTTAATAATCAGTAATGTAATTTATTTAATTTATTTTAGATGTAGATTATATACTATGTATAACTTGAATTATACACCAACAAATTTGGGGGTACAAAGTTGAATAGAAATTATATCTGGGGGTACGCGAAGACATCTTGGGGGGTACGTGAAATTTAAAAAATATATTATTTTATGATAAACACTGAATAATCAGTAATGTAATTTATTTAATTTATTTTAGATGTAGATTATATACTACGTATAACTTGAATTATACACCAACAACTTTGGGGGGTACAAAGTTGAAGAGAAATTATATCTGGGGGGTACGCGAACAAAAAGGGTTGAATACCACTGGTTTAGAAAATGTGCTGTTTGAATGGAATTACAGAGAAACGAAAATTTGCCATCACAAGGTGTCCACTGTAACAGTGCAAAGCGTCTGCTTTTGACAGATTCAAAATTATATTTATACTTCCTGAACATGAATACTTATTGATGTATATTGCAAAACAATGTTATGCTAGGTTCAAGATGGACACAATTGAATAATGTAAACTGATCAATAATTATCACTGTGTTTGCAAATAAACCCCATTACAGATGTTTTTTGTTAGTCTGTCATCAGTCTTTTGACTGGTAGATAACACATCAATAAAGAATGCAGAGGTGAAATGTTTTAACGATTTAGGATCATACCAGCTAGATCATCCCAGAGAGTTGTAGAACTAAACCAATCACTTTGAACCCAGTCAGATGATGAGTGGCTATATGTTGCTTCTCGACCAAACGTACTTACTGGCCTTCGTTCAAAGGTCAAGGAGCAAAAGTCCTCATTAAAACGTAGATGACTACTTTGACCAATATTGTTGTGTCTAGAATACAATTGCTGTGAACCGGATGGAAAGAACCTCAACCTTAACGATATTGATTTGGATTTAATCTTTGAAAAACATACTAAATGATCTCGAAGACTTATGGACAGCCACTAGGTAGATGAAGCCGAGAGGCTCGTATCTGAACAAGAATGGAAGGTAAAATATTCAAACATAGATTATTGTCTGTCCTGAGTCAGATTGACGCTGCTGTTCAGTGGACTCTATACATTTTTAAAGATGTGCTAATAACAGAAAGGATTCTATATAAAATTTAATACAGTATGTACCAACTTTTTTAAAAATTGATTCCAACAGATGGTAATAACATTATAATGTCATTAACTTCATTATTAATTCCTTTCTTTATGAGCGTTTTAACCTTTACAAAGTAAAGTAAAGTAAAGTTTGTCCCGCTATACGCCATGTAGGCGTTTGGGGTGAGTGGAGGTATAGCTCCTCTCTTCCTTGACCTCGGCACTAGATGGGGGTGAGTGGTCAGCATCACGCCCCGGCCGGCTTTACCCCCGGGAAAGGACCCCGGTACCCATTGTAGAGGAGGCTGGGTGGGCCCCAGAGCCGGTCTGGACGCAGAGTCTAGAGGAAAAATCCTCTGCCCCCGTCGGAGATCGAACCCCGGTCGTCCAGCCTGTAGCTAGTCACTATACTGACTGAGCTATCCCGGCTCACTTTAACCTTTACAACAGATTTTCTAAATTAATTTTTAATTTACATTTAAACTGGATAGATCCCGGTTAATCTGCGTCCCGACAATCGGGAGTCTACTGTATGTGTAGCCAGTAGGTAAACAAGGAAGGGGAGACATCGCATACATACGTTTAAAATTAAAATTTTGATGGTGAGCTAACTCCTCAGACCAGAATCCTAGTAAGAAATCTCTTGGTTTTTACAAAACATGGAAGTTCATTACTGTGTTTGCAGTGGCCCACCACTGACCCCAGCCCTGACCTGTGTATTATGCTAATTATTTTTCTTAAATTAATATACTGTTTAAAACTTCTAAATGGATTTTCAAGACTCGCAACTGTAATTTTTGTAGCGACGCCAAGCCGCGAGCAGTTATTGGAATTACCAATTGTACCACTTGATCAGTGCAACAAGATTTACAGTCAAGTGATACCCGTTACTCAGAACCAGATGTGCGTGGGCGGTGAAGCTCGGAAAGACGCGTGCTCTGGTTTCGGAGGAGCACCGCTCATTCTGCTTGATCACTACTCTCGGAGCAGATATTATCAGGTATGAGGAATACTGTGTGTACTTGAAGAAAGCACATTACGAAGCTCTGCCTTTGAATTAATTTGTGACACTTGACTGTGTGCTTTAATGTCAGGTCTTAACGTTTGTAATTTTGAACTTCCATAAATAGTTCTAGAGTCTTAATTTTTTTGTCGTGTGCGTGCGTGCGTGCATGATTGCTTGCAAAAAGAAAGGGGGCATGTGGAAGAGGAGAGAAAGAGAGAGAGTGAGTGTGTGTAGTGAAGACATACTCATGAATCTATATTGGATTAAAGCAAGAATGTAGGTGACTTACAGTTTCTTGTACTGCGAGGGACAGAGCTCAGTGGTTGCAGTGTTGCCATATATTCTGGTTGAGCTTGACTGTATGCACAAAAACGTAACATCAAATCCCTGAAAAAAGTCTCACCCGGCTGATTGGGAAAAAGTTCTGTCATTTTAAAATTTACTGTACTTAAACACAATGCTCGATGCCACAAGAATGTAATAATCTCAGTTTTATCTTATTGATGTTCCTAAAGTACACTTAATAAATTTAAATAATAGAAATGGAGTCTCTGAAAACACTTTTATTACTTCAGTGAAGTCCCTGATACTTATAACATGTGTAATCTTGCAACTGTGCTTAATGACTTTGAGCTCCCTGCAGCGCAAGTGTGAAATCGCGTGTTGCGGTCTGATAGCAGAAAGGCTCACTACTCCTTTGCCAGGGATTCACCTCTTAATACAGAGATTTTTAATTCCGTTACAAGTAGAGGATTCGTAACCTCAGTTGCGGTCTGATATAAAAATTCATGACTGCACAGTAAGGTGTCATGGAAACTCTTACGTTAGATTTAATGCAGTAGCTAATAAACAAATGGAAGTGACTGGTGGCAAAACAGGTAGAATCATTTAAAAGTGTACACACATGCAGAAAACTAGAGATGTTTCGTCCGATATTCTGTTCTGTTTTAGGTGGGCATTGCATCATTTGGTTCAAACAAATGTGGAACTCAAGGAGTACCTAGTGTGTACTCCAGCGTGCATCGCTATGCTGAGTGGATACGCAACAACATGGTATAGGCGTCGTATACAGTAGGGGTTTAATGGTTTCACTGAATCATCTATTTAAGACTTTCAGTAATTAACTAACTCCCTCCCTGGTAGCAATACCTGCAGGTCCAACCCCGACAACTACAAAGCCCGCCACCGGCCACGGTCCTAAGCTGACTCCATCCGTATACCATCCTCGCAGCCTACCTCCTTAAGATCATCTTGATATTATCCTCCCATCTCCTTCTTTGTCTGCCCAGTAGTAGTTTTCCAGAGGATTCCCCATCAAAATTCTGCATGCAACCCCATGTACAACCTGTCGGAGCCTCCTGGATATTTACTATCCTCACTGTGCTAGGTGACCCGTACAATTCACGCAGCTCCTCGTTATGTAATATTCTGAATTCCCCGCTTATTTCATCCTTCGAATGTCCAAATATTAAATAAAAATATTTGTATTTCTGTGTGTGGCTATAAATTGTCACGGAGTGCAACATGAAGAAGATGTGATAAAGCTTCAGTTCTTGTACAGAAACCTAAGATTGAGAACATTTTTACTAAAATTAAGTACTTACAGCATTTTTCCCCCATTAAAACATCCTCATCGTGATTATGTAAGATTGAAGTCAGATATGCGCAAAATATGAAGCTTTATCATGGTGAACATAAAACACGCTTATTCACATGTAAAATTAAATTTACTGTTTAATTCATGTAAATCCTGAGTAATATTTTCCTGCTTGTCTCGTTTAGTAAGGAAAACGCAGCTTATTGGTAGTTTCCAACTTCTGCTTCATTTTACGTATAATTTCTTTTCACTAATTAACAATTAATTTAGTTCCATCTTTAATAGGTATCGCAAGTGTAACTTCTGGAGATAATTGGTTGTCGTAGATGCATATTAAAATTTCTGTGTCGAGATTGCTAGATATGGTCATACTTCCGTAAGTTGTAAATCTTAGCCTGCCCCTCATTCTTACTAAACCTGCGTCACCGCATCATCGTCATCGTTGCTTCCAATAAGCATGATTTGAGGCAGTATCCAAGAGTTCCACATATTGGTTACTCTCGTACCTTATTGAAAGGATCTACAATATTCTGATAGGTTTATTAAATCTAGAATCCATTCATGCTGTCTGCCCCAAGTAATTGCCTACAAATATATATTTTAATACAAAAGAAATAACAGTTATTAAATATAAAAAAAAAGTAAAGCTGTCCTGCTATACGCCACGTAGGCGCTTGGGGGAGAGAATACATAGCTCCTGCTCATTCTTAACTTCGGCACTAGATGGGGGTGAGTGGTCAACATCACACCCCAGTTGTGTTTTACTTCTGGGAAAGGACCCCGGTACCCATTGTAGTGGAGGCTGGGTGGGCCCCAGAGCCGGTCTGGACGCAGAGTCTAGAGGAAAAATCCTCTGTCCCCCCGTTGGTGATCAAACCCTGGTCGTCCAGTCTAGAGTTAGTCACTATACTGACTGAGCTACGCCGGCTCCATAACAATTCCATCAGTGTCAGTTCTGCAAAGCACAAATTCTTACATGGACATAATTATTTGAAATGCTGAAACTGCGTTCCAAAAGGCAAGGATCACTGAATTTACTGGTAACATGTAATAATTGCGTTGAATTCTGAAGGTCTCTGACGATAGTGTGTTATAATCTGTAAAGTGAGATCTGAGGGGCTAACACCTAGGGTTTGTGCCCCTCTTTCTTTTTAACTGAAGAGGGGAGGAGATGAAGATACAGCTTCATAAATTAAATTCTACTGAAAATACCAATGAGTGACTACTGCCATATTTACTTGTGTTTAATACACACCCTTATTATTTAATTGGAAAATTAAAAAGTCAAGTATTCTTATATAACATGCTATGAAATAAATAAAATATAGCTATGAAAAAAAGAAAAGATTATGTAGTATGAGATGTCAAAAGATTAGGCAGGCAGAGTTAGCATTCAGGTGGTATTTTGTAATGGAACCGAGTTCAATAATTTATAGAATCGCGTCTTAATATCGACATCAACAGTTGCAGCTGGAGGACGATAATTTATTCCGCTTTTGTTTTGTTGTTCGGGAGATACATAAATGCTTCAGTAGAGAAATATCCGTGACGTAGGATGCCAACGTACTTTGTTTATGTGCCACAAAGAATCTTTGTATCAACATCACATGCTTTCCCAGTTCGAGGGTTGCTGTAAATATACATGTTTACATGCCCTCTGGTCTTTCAGAGTCTAGTTTTAAAATGAAGTTTACTTGCTTCTATGGCAATAACTGTTTTTTAATGTCCTCCACATACAGGGTTATTCATAATTCCCTGAGACATTACAAAAAATCGCTAGACTTGAATGGTGCAATGGATGGTAACATAGGACGTGCCGATAGAATGAGAAACTATCCAAGTTTATTTTGCATGCCTCATTAATGCAGTGAACACATTCAGGTACTGGAACAACAATATTGGGGAAAATTATGGGCAATTACCCCATGTGATCGGCAATATTATTATTTCTCTTTGGGCTACAGACAGCAACAGTAGTGAATCCTCAATCGACAGTAGCAATAGCCACCATGACTCGGAATTAGATCATTCCGACACATCATAAATGGCACGACCACCTGCAGAAAATAAACTGTTGTTAATTTTTTCAGAATGGATAATATCGTCAAATTGTTTTACTAGGGTGTTTATATCGTTATTTTTGTCGCAAGGTATTTGACTCCACCACGTCGCTTACCGGCCTAGATAACGATCAGTGCCAGAGTTCGCCAACAACAAGTTTTACCAACATACCAATTATTAATACTAATATCGGTTCTGTCATAGGTGTTGGGGGAAATCATTCACTCGCCACATGACAGCGCAGCAGTAGTGTAGTTACTTGAAAGAAGTGCACGCAAATCACGGAAGACGTCACTAGTAGTAGTGGATGGGCGGTACGATCTTCAAAAATTTGAACCAGTGACAACATTGCTTGTGGTATTTACGTTGGTATCTGTGTTGAAACCAATGATCTGCTGATCCTATAAAGAGCTGAGTAATAGGCGCGAACGACGCAAAAGAATCAGCTGTTTACGAGACGAGAGCGTGTACGACGATTGTATTGAAGGTACGATATAACTAAGTTTAAGTTTTTAAAATATTTATATCAATTTGTGTTTGGAAGCAAAGTGAGCCAGTGAAACATTTAAAATACCGTATATTTAAGGGTTTTAATGTAATAACAAGAATTATTCTGTTTTTACGTTTTTTGTAGGTTAAAGCATAACGAGTGAATATGTCCAGGCATGTAATGTTGCAAACAAAGCTACCATGACAGTTTTTTATTATTACAGGTTTGGAAAGGTGTTTTGGTATGAATTTACAGCGGACTGTTTATGCATGTGAGGGTGTTACGAATTTGTGCATTTCATAATATTCTAACGAGATATGTCTTCGAGTGTGGTGCTGGAGAAATGGACAGTCTTTGAAAACTGTTCAAGGAAATGTTCGGATCTAAGAAGGATGAAATTACCAGTGCAGTATATTTACACAATGAGGAAATGAAAGTCACCTTGTGTTGGAATAGTGAAATATAGGCTTGAACAGCTGGGATGGGAATACATATAGAATTGTGGTGGGGGAAGTGACATGAGATTGGAGATAAAATTGACATAGTTATCAGGAAGATTTGAAGATTGGGGGGGGGGGGGGGGTTGGAAGTGGCTCAGGATCGTATCCAATCGCAGTGTTTCGCTCGATCAAATAAATGCCCAGGTACTCGTGGATGAAACAGAATTTTAATTTTATTCGAGCTAGTACAGTAGATACTTGACGTGAGCAAACCTTGTTCAAATCTGTGTGGCGTGAATTAAGATGAGTTGTGAATTGGAATAGATGAAGTGGGAAGCGGTTGCAACTAAATTTAAGGTTATGTTCCATCACGTGGAGGAATTGAGGAGAACGAGGGAACATTTTGAAACCGGAACACCTTGGATCGAGGAGTTGAGGTACCACAATGAGACGGAGCTATACGCCAATCCGCCCAAGCGTCTACATGGCTTTCAGCAGCGGAACAGCTTTACTAATATACTTTTTTTAGAATCGAATCCGGGACCGCACTAACACGAAGCAGACAATGCGTTCTTTACGTGGGTATGTTTAGGGTTATATAGTCGCTGTTGGTCTATGAGGAAGTTTTCATAGGCGATGTCTGTTTACAATGACAATCTCAAAGTTGATAGTGCGCGACTTCTGACCGGTGGCAAGAAAACACAACACATTTTTCACACGCTAAAGGAGACGTTTACATAAGCAGATGGCTGTCTTCTGGATTATTGCGCTGTGTAGTCTGGTTGAAGTTTACAGACGTTTCAGAGGTCATACTGCCTCCGTAATCAAGGAACGTGGTTCAGATCATAACAGGATTACCAACTATCCTGAGTTTTCATGCATTTGTATAGTTTCTTTGTCTAAATGCCGGGACATTATCGTGATTGGTAACGGAGACAATATGGCGTCGCGTTTAATCAGGAGGTGACAAGAATGCAGTGGTGGGTGGAAGATTGCGTTATTATCAGCTGAGATTTATCTTTCGAAAAGAAGTTTCGTAAGTTTGCAGCTTTCATTGAACCTCCAGCAAGTTCATTACAAAGAAGCACACACGCAAGATTTGAGGTTTTCACGGCGGTGAGTACGAAGATGACTGTCTTCTGGGTTGTAGCGCCGTGTAGTCTGGTAGAAGGTTACCAACGTTTCAGAGGTCCCTGCTGCCTCCATCATCAGGGCGACGAGAGACTTTATCGCCTTGATGATGCAAAATCATTCGGGAACCACTGAGGGAGTTTTCATGAAATTTGACATTATTCAGTTTTATTAAAATTCGTCAACACGTTCTATGATTGATTAAAATGGTGTGCAATAACGCACACCTTCTATGAAGATCTACGCGCGAAATTGACGTTGAAAGAGTGGGGAATCTCTTGGATTCCCCATCCAGACACCCTCACACAAACATGTCGCTGAATCCCCCTGATGTCAACACCCCCCCCCACCCCCACCCCCGGAAAAGGGGATTTTTCACAAGGCAACTTTAACGTCAATGTTAATTTATGTCTCGTACAGATGACCTTGAACTTGAGAAAGTTACCTTGGAGTTGTGACTAAAGACTTTTGACTAAATAATCTTTTCATGTGACCTTGTTATAGGCCCAATCAGTGACAGTGTAGATTCCAGCATGCTTACTGCTGAAAATTTGTCTTTTCCATTTTTATTTCCAGGCTGCTTTGTTGTTTTGCTGAAGCTATATGCAGTGCTTAGAGACAGTGGAACACCATTCTCAGGTGTAAACGCCTTTTGTCAATATCTGACGAATGATTCGTAAATTATAAACAAAATTCTCTGCCATGAGAATGAGGGGACATTTGTTTTCTATGGATGTGGGTTCCAAGGTAGGAGCAAATAATGCCTCAGAGCCCCGATGTCTCCTTAGTTTGTTGCTTAGGCAGCAACACTGTAGGACGTGAGCAGGTTGTCCTTGCAGTATGTCGAGCACCTGTGCGGACTTCTTGCAGGTGTCCATTCGTGGCCTCGAACCGGCAGAAGTATATTTGCCCATAACATAGATCTATCGAACGTCTGTTGGCCCCTGCATTTCTCACACTTTGCGTGTCATTCGGCCTTCTACCACCGCAATCCGCGTCTCAAACTCCCGATGTTCAACTTGCAGGCCGTTTTTAGTTGCTTCTGTGTCTCGTCGCGTCTTTTCTAAGTTCTTCTAGCTCTCCTCACGGTCACAGTCAACACTAGATTGCCATGAGCGTACCTTCCACTTGACAGTCAGTTCTTCCCCCACTTCCTTTGGCCCAGTATTTATAGAACCTAACCTAACCTAACCTAACCTAACCTAACCTAACCTGTCCTAACCTAACCTAACCTGTCCTAACCTCTCCTAGCCTGTCCTAACCTAACCTAACCTGTCCTAACCTCTCCTAACCTGTCCTAACCTAACCTAATATTTTATTTTCCGTCTATACACAAACTTAAAATAATGTTGTTTAAAATTACTTAAAATTATAACATTCTCAGTAGATACTGCATCTTGTTACATTTTTTGTATCGACGACATGTTTCAATGTGTATTACATCATCATCAGGTCTATCAATTTTAATATATTTTAAAAATTGTTGTACATTTTGCGTTGCTGGTTATTTTGCTTTGTTTAATTTTTAGTTTTTTGTCTCTTCCTTTAAATTTGGTGGTTGTACTTGGATGTTTTATATCTGTAAAATTAATTTTCAAATCGTGATTATGGATATTGACATAGGAAATACAATAATTTGAAAATTAATTTTACAGATATAAAACATCCAAGTACAACCTCCAAATTTAAAGGAAGAGACAAAAAACTCAAAATTAAACAAAGCAAAATAACCAATATACGCAACGCAAAATGTACAACAATTTTTAAAATATATTAAAATTGATAGACCTGATGATGATGTAATACACATTGAAACATGTCGTCGATACAAAAAATGTAACAAGATGCAGTATCTACTGAGAATGTTATAATTTTAAGTAATTTTAAACAACATTATTTTAAGTTTGTGTATAGACGGAAAATAAAATATTGGATCAATAAAACACAAACATGACGCAATTAAGATATAAACTAACCTAACCTGTCCTAACCTAACCTAACCTAACCTAACCTAACCTTGCTTGGAATTACAAGATTATAGTCTGAGCTTTGAAATTGCGCAATTTAGTTTGGGACTACTGGCAAAAATTGTTATAAGATGTGACACAGACATGTAGTATGGACATTTTGCTGGTTGGCTGCTTCAAACTGTATACACTGTTGGGGAGGGGCGGGGGGGGATGAGGGAACTTAAAGTCTGAATCCCACGAGATCATATGCTAATTGCTGAAATCTGCTTTAATGTTTTTACAGGTATTTGTTCTTTGTTGACGGGATGTATAATTTAGTACTGGTTGTCCTGGTCACTGCACTGTGCGTGGACTCGCTGACAGTGTATGGCTCCCACAACACCTTTTTGTTTAACACGTTCGATCAGGAGGAAGAGGACAATGTCATTGATAGCAAGAAGGAACCTCCTCCGCACTCAGAAGTAGCTAAGATGGCACGCTACATAGTTCATAACTCAGGTAGAAGATAACGAATTGTGAGATTTGTCCTTAGCCATATCAGGCCAATCAAAGGTCGGAGTAATTTAATGTATGTGTTCACAAATTCCCTTTTTCTTTGAGGTTTTCTGAGAAATTTCTGAACTCATTTCTTTCATATATGTGGAAGAAGTCATAAGAAAGTAAACTCTTTGAACAATAAATTTGTTTTCTGGCAGTGATTGAATTTGTCTTTTTCTGAAAGTTTTCAATATTTGTTGGGAGTTTCATGTATGAAACCACAAATCAAATTTATTCTGGCTGCAGTGTGTGGACACTGACAATTATTTGATTTCAGTTCAGCCGTCGTATGCTGTTCTTTTTGGTAGTTTAGTGAAAGTAATTTTAGATTTTGCACTTCGATATGTTTAAAATGAGAATGATGATTACGGTTGACTGCATTTAATGCACCAGACCCGTTACAACAGTAAAATAACTTGGTACGTGTAAGGAAGCATCTAAGTTCTTTTTAATTGTGCTAATATGCGCACCATGATTTACACGAAAAATGTCTCGGCAATACTGAAATTCCTCCCATGTGCACTGTATTATCGCTGCATCAACTTGAGTGAATGCATGTGTGATCTGGTCTCTTAGCACCGATAAGGCTATGACATTTATGGTCTGCGAACGCAGTCTTTGACGAAATCTCATAAAACCAAGTCCAGAGGTGACCAGTCTGGGGGGTCTTTTCAGCCGAGGTTATCAGTCTTCTGCACCCTATTCAACTTTCAGGCAGCTGATTATTGAAAAACACTCTCATAACCTTGTGAAAATGGGGCAGTGCTCTAGGAAGACTAAATGTTCAGCAAAGTCCTCCTTCAACTGGGGCCATAACAGCTGCTTTACCATATCTACGAATGTAGTACTGGTGACAACAGCAGAAAGAAGAAAGGACCATCTTTGCTTTTGATAATTTATTAAACATGTCCACTTTTGAAGATTTCCGTCTTCTGGGTTGTTGTGCTGTGTAGTCTGGTAGATGTTTACCAACGTTTCAGAGGTCATACTGCCTCCTTCATCAGGGCGATTCTTAGAATGAAGATTTCTGTCTTCTGGGTTGTTGCGCTGTGTAGTCTGGTAGATGTTAACCAACGTTTCAGAGGTTATACTGCCTCCTTCATCAGGGCGATTCTTAGAATGAAGATTTCTGTCTTCTGGGTTGTTGCGCTGTGTAGTCTGGTAGATGTTAACCAACGTTTCAGAGGTTATACTGCCTCCTTCATCAGGGCGATTCTTAGAATGAAGATTTCTGTCTTCTGGGTTGTTGCGCTGTGTAGTCTGGTAGATGTTAACCAACGTTTCAGAGGTTATACTGCCTCCTTCATCAGGGCGATTCTTAGAATGAAGATTTCTGTCTTCTGGGTTGTTGTGCTGTGTAGTCTGGTAGATGTTTACCAACGTTTCAGAGGTCATACTGCCTCCTTCATCAGGGCGATTCTTAGAATGAAGATTTCTGTCTTCTGGGTTGTTGCGCTGTGTAGTCTGGTAGATGTTAACCAACGTTTCAGAGGTTATACTGCCTCCTTCATCAGGGCGATTCTTAGAATGAAGATTTCTGTCTTCTGGGTTGTTGCGCTGTGTAGTCTGGTAGATGTTAACCAACGTTTCAGAGGTCATACTGCCTCCTTCATCAGGGCGATTCTTAGAATGAAGATTTCTGTCTTCTGGGTTGTTGCGCTGTGTAGTCTGGTAGATGTTTACCAACGTTTCAGAGGTCATACTGCCTCCTTCATCAGGGCGATTCTTAGAATGAAGATTTCTGTCTTCTGGGTTGTTGCGCTGTGTAGTCTGGTAGATGTTTACCAACGTTTCAGAGGTCATACTGCCTCCTTCATCAGGGCGATTCTTAGAATGAAGATTTCTGTCTTCTGGGTTGTTGCGCTGTGTAGTCTGGTAGATGTTAACCAACGTTTCAGAGGTTATACTGCCTCCGTCATAAGGGCGATGAGTATGAAGATTTCAGTCTTCTGGGTTGTTGCGTTGTATAGTCTGGTCGATGTTAACCAACGTTTCAGAGGTCATACTGCCTCCGTCATCAGGGCGATGAGTATGAAGATTTCTGTCTTCTGGGTTGTTACGCTGTGTAGTCTGGTAGATATTAACCAACGTTTCAGAGGTCATACTGCCTCCATCATCAGAGTATGAAGATTTCTGTCTTCTGGGTTGTTGCGCTGTGTAGTCTGGTCGATGTTCACCAACGTTTCAGAGGTCATACTGCCTCCTTCATCAGGGCGATGAGTATGAAGATTTCTGTCTTCTGGGTTGTTGCGCTGTGTAGTCTGGTCGATGTTAACCAACGTTTCAGAGGTCACACTGCCTCCATCATCAGGGCGATGATGTAGGCAGTATGACCTCTGAAACGTTGGTAAACATCTACCAGACTACACAGCGCAACAACCCAGAAGACGGAAATCTTCATACTCACGCTGTGAGAACCTCAAGTCTTACATGTCCAATTTTGTTTGATTCATTCTCAAGTTCAACACTCGCGTGCGGAGTCTTGCTGTTTATAATTCCGCTCAGGTGGAACGTGTAGTCATTGCAGGAGATCGAGTAGGAATCAAGTGTCTCGTCTTCTTCCAGATGAGTGATAGCGTTTTTGCAGAAGGCTACCCTTCTCGCCTTATCTTGTAATTTTTGAAGTAAAGTGTCTTGTGATGGACTCTCGAACTGGCGTTCCTCGTATTCTGTGTTGTGCTGGTTCTTTATATTTATATCTCAGGACTTTGAATGAATGCCACTCTTATTTGTTCTGCATGTTGTACACTCATTGATGGATCGCCAGAGCTCTTACTCTTGCGGATACAACCATGGTTCAGAACGCTGTTATACCAGCATGTGTTAGACTCCGTTGAAGTCGAATCTATCCCGTATGATGATTGGAGCTTGCATTGAACTGTAGTCGCTCATGTAGTGGCTCTTGAAACCAAAGACAACATTGTGCCGTTTGTTGTCGGGACACCATTTTAGATTAACAACGGTGGTATTGCTGCAGTGACCAATAAATGAACTACTTCATGTGACTGAATCTTGAAGTGTTTCTCTGCATGTACCAAATTGTGTTGTTGTAACTGCTCTGGTGCATTAAATAAATTAAAGAGGGCAATCAGAACTGGGTGCTGATAGTGTGGTCTAATTGAAATTGAGATATCCCACTGTCGATAAGGCCTGTGAAATTATTACCAATTTGGAATTTGATGATGTTTATTAAAATTGTAAGATTATATATATATATATATATATGAAAGAAATTGCTCTCTTGGGTATCTGAGGTCTCTCCAGATAAAGGGTTAGCGTTGCTGAATGTTGCAGAATGGGCTCTGGTGGCATATAAATCTCAGCAGCTTGTGACAAACGAGTTCCCGATGGGAACTGTACTCTCTGTGAGTGATGGACCATTGGGCAGTGGAAATGGAACACCATATGTATACGTGTCCGAATTGGAGGATGCAATTCAGGACACAGATGTGAGTCTGTTCTATATAGTACAACCGTGTTTGAAGTGTACTGGATATTGATAATTATTGAGAATATAATATAAAAAAAGCTGTGTAGACAGACTGTCAACTTGATGATACTGGTATATAGGTTTATTTCTACGTGTAATTATTTTCAAACTTAAATACCATGATTTTTTATGAATTTTATATATTAAAAGTTTTACTGTGAAGCAATATTCTTTTAGTTACGACATTTGCAGGAACGCATTGAGAAAAGAAGTTACATAAATTTAACAGAATTTTAAGTCAATGAGATACTGATTTTCTCACATTTAAAAGTCATTAGTATTCTTAATTTCATTTACATTCAAGGAAGTATCGACTTGATACGTATCCTGACATTTTGTTATATGACAAAAGTATGTAGAAAGTTCCCCTCTTCTCGTATGGGACACATTTTCTTCGACAATGTCTTCTTGGGCTATCAGCCATGTCATTTGGTTAAAAACTACAAACATTTCAGGGACCATCTCGGTCCCAATCATCAGGGCTCTGATGTAACTGGGTGTCCAGACCATCCTAGTGCCTGTGTTTGAATCCGAGTGCAGGCCAGCGGGGTTAATGGGCAGACTTAAGTTCTTGGCTTCTGGATTGTTTTATCTCTATATTGCTCGACTGCGTCTATTACTGGGTACTGGGACCCACTGAGATTGAAGCCACCGTCTGTGTTAAAGTTTTTTGGGCTGTGTGTTTGGTGAATCTTTGTTGGATAAACTTAATAATAATATTGGGTTATTTTGGGATACATGAACATAGCCATGGGAAGTTATAGTAAATAAATATAAGAAAATGCATGGAACAGGTTTATATTTTTGACGAGCTAAGCGTCTGTGTTTCAGAAAGACTCGAGGTGCTCCCTGACTATGACCCTGGCTGAGGGGAGTTATTGCAAGGAGAAGAAGCTCGACCCTCAATACCCCACTTGTCCACAAGTTACGCTCGTTGGGAGAATAGAGAGGGTGAGTTTTTTCCTTCTATTTATTACTTTAAACGCAGAAAATATTCGCTGTTCAGTAGAATGGTGAGAGGATGTAGTGGATATTCAGGGAGATCTTAAGCCCCATTTGTGATAAATGAACACACAAATCCTCTAAAAATATAGGCGTACCGTTGCTCTTTTCTTTTGAAAACTGACCATTTACTTGTTTAATGTAAATTTATATCATATAATTCTGCTGATACCTGTATCTTGCTAATTGCTTGTGGAAGCAACAATATCCACATTAATTAACACAACATAACGAAGGAAAGGGGAGAGAATATCCATGTCATGTGGTTGATAACGTGTAGAGTCTGATGCTTTTGGAACCAGGTGTACGACCTTATTACTAGGAGGAAATACAATTCTGTTGCCTTTACACTTAGGCAGGGGCCATAATAACTGGAGATAATAACTTTTTAGATGTGGCATTTAAATTCCTATCACCTGTGTGCATGTACAGATTTAATTGGAATTTAAAACGTCTCGAAGCACAGCGTGTTACAAAATATACCAAATTTATTACATTTTTTAAAATTAAAAACTCAAAACAAAAATTCTGTTTTTGAGAGTGAACTCATTTACCTGCACGTAAAGTTTTGTAATAATCAGCCTTTATATGCATGCACGCTTTAAGTTCATTTTTAGTTATTTTTTATTATTTTCCATGTTTTTACTGATCATGATTCGCATATATCCTCACGCTACATGTCTTGGGAGTCAACTCTACTTGACTTAGAACTGCTGCAGGAATGTATTTTTAGTCTGCCAAGGATTGTAGTGAAATGAATACAATCTTTCTAAGAGTCTTTTGCCGGTGGTCTGATTACAGAAGAGTTTATTAACAACGAGTAGTCTCAAATTATTATTATATTATTAAGTGTTCTGTCTGACGACAGGTCCATATGAACAGGATCCTTCCATCCTTTTCTCGGACTGGGACCTGTTCATATACGTTCTTGGCAGATGATCCAGAAGTGGTTTGCCATTGCCTTCTTCTGTGTGTGAATGGAGTAATTGTTGGGATGCCACGGAGGAAAACTCCGTGTTGCCTAGACCACGGCCTTGCCCAACACAAAGTTATAAATTCGGGCACCGCCGGGAATCGAACCCGAGACCCCAGGATTACAAGGCCAGCGTTCTAACCGCTAGACCACCTCATCTTATTATTATTATTTAGGGTGGCTTAAGGCATACAGGTTCATATTTGGAATAAACCACTCTAGCATCACATGAATGGAAAACAACGTAGGAAAATCATCTCAGTTGTGACTCGGTCCGCTCCAGCTGGAGTCAGACGACAGAACAGTGTATTTCATTTGAATCAAAGACTTTGACTCTGTCGTATGAAGTAAATTTCATTCCAGTCTTACCAATGTGACAGACTTCATTTGAGGCTTCGTATTCACTTGGAAATGTACAGTGTGTGCAGTGTTTGTTCGCAAGAAAAGATTATTCAAACGGCTAAGCAGTCAGTGTCAAAATAACTTCATGCTACGTGTGTTGATGCAAGAACAGTTTGGATGATACCACCCCAAGTTACATTCATAGCGGTATCTAAGTGCAGAGAACCCACAGACAGTCCATCAGTTTCCTCGTCACACACCTGGCAAAAGACGGAATGTGGGACCCCACGTAAATAAGGAGTCTGCTACATACTGCGTTTTCATTGTTTCTGGAATGACACTTGCACGGAACATCGGACTGTGAATGAAGTCTAGTAATTCCAAAGGAGGGGGGTAAACATTACCCAACCCCACATGAAATCTGTGACTAGGATGATGACAAAATGATACCACCTGCACTTGAATTCAAGGGGTGTCTAAGTTGGTACAACAGTCAGACTATCCCAACAGAGGTGTTGATCAGTTCACTGCTGAAACCATGCAGAAGACAGAATGTGGCACCCCGCATCTACAAAGACTCTAATCCATTCAAAGAATGGCAGTGCTGCTGACTACGACAGACTATGGACCGTCGTCATGTGATGCCAAAAACAGAACATAGATATTTCCAAGTTGCTGTCATGTGAAACTTGATTGAAATTGCTCGTTTTCATTGTCCCATTGCGTTCCAGCTGCCGTAGACTTGACAAGAGCCAATTTCAGTAAACCGTGGCCAATTCATTCCTTCAAAGTGAATTATCATGCCGGTTTCACACGGAAGAGGGTGCAAGTAAAATGCGACGAGAGTTATGGGGTTGTGTATCGGTGTTTCAAGAAGTACCACAAAAATACCAAATGTGACTTACTGAGGAGTGCTATTAGTTTTAGAAGCCCCAAAAAGTATTTTGTCAAACATTCATGTGAACCAGCTAAATAACTAGTTAATTAGTAGCGTGTGTGGTTGCTGGATAAAGATCTTAGCCTATGTATTGCCTTTCCCTTCTGATTATCACAGGTTAAAAATGGTACAACAGAAGAGGCGTTTGCACAAGAAGCGCTGTTTAGCCGTCATCCTTCAATGAAAACATGGCCAAAAGGTACGTAAGGATTTCTTTTCATATTCTTCAGTGGTGGAAATAGTTGCAAAAACTTATTTCAATGTATTGACAGAGAATTTGGCTTCGAAGAACTGAGGCAAGTACAAAAAATCTTCAGTAGAGGATATCAACAGCTAAAATACAGGGTAAGTCAAAAGTAGCTGTACAACTTTGGAGGACTATAACTGTGTTACCTGCGGCCAAAATGTGTTGATATCAGCAGATATCTGTAGAGCGTAGCCTCAGGTTTCGTTTGATTGTTGTAGTTTTTCACATTGCTATTGAGAGCGCTTGTGAATTGCGGAAAACAAAATGGAGATTTATAGTGGCTTGGAAAGAGTCCGGCAGTGACCGGGCCTGGGAGACACTTGGTCAGATAGATCGGGCGAAGAGAATTTTGAAAAAATTAAAAATTATCAAAATATTAAAAAATGTTGGAAATTGTTCAAAAAGCGCACAAAACAAAGAATTTTTGAAAAATTCCACTTTCAAAATTTTTTCAAAAATTTCAAAAAAATTTTGATTTTGAGCGCTTTTCAGACAATTTCCAGCATTTTTCGATTTTTTGAAAAAACTGTAATTTTCCTTCAAAATTCTCCCCACCCGATGCCTGCCAGCCTCTGTGTCCGACGGGGCCTGTCTGTGACGTATCATCTCAGTGACGGACTCAGACCATGGTGCACCCAGTCTCTAGACCGTATGGTCTCTCTATAACCCTGTATCTTACGCGCCCTCGTTGCAAAGAATGCTTCCGGTGGAGACCGTGTGAGGCATAGACGTCCACCAGGAACTGTGAGGCAGAGGTCGAGTCCGCCAGAGACCTTGTGAGGAAGACTGTGTAAGGCAGAGAGCTGGTGAGGCTGTGAACGAGTCATGCAGAGACGTGCTGTGGCAGAGACGAGTTCTAGCAGGAAGCTTTTCTAGTGTGTTCTGGTGAAGCGAATTTTGAAAATTTTCGAAAAAACAAAATCTCGTCAATCCCGGACAATGACAGACACTTTCTGCGTTGTCCGGTGTGTTACGAGCATGGTGTATACCGGACACTGTCTCTGACGCGACCTGACTGTGCCTCTCCCAGTCTCTGCTGGATGTTGTCTGCCGTAGAATGTCTCTGGCCGTCGCGGTCTCTGGCAGTCCGAGTGTGTGGTTAAACGACTATGAAAGTTCGAAAAATTTTCAAAATGTTTTAAAAAATTGAAAAAGGTCGTAAATGTCATAAAAAGCATATTAAACGAAAATTTTTCAAAATTTCTGAATTTTTTTGAAGTTTAAATTTTTCAAAAATTTTCCGTTTTGTGAGCTTTTTGTACATTTTGCAGCAATTTTTGGTTTTTTGAATTTTCTTGTAAAAATTTGTGAGTTTTTTCAAAAATCTCTGATCAAAATTTCCTGGATCTTGTCTCTGTCGGACAGGGTTATGCCGGGCATGATTTCTGTCGGTCCCGGCCTCTGCTGAGTGACTGCTAGGCTAGGCTAAACTTGGCGAGATTTCGCTAGGCTTTCATTAGGTAGGTTTGTCTTGACTTTGTTAGGCTTGGGTTTGTTGTGGTGATTCTTAGTTTGGCTAGGCTAAGATACAGTTTGCTATCCTTAACTAGCGTTGGCTCTGCTTGTCTTGGCTTGCCGATTATGTAGTTTTTCCTGACAAAAATATACATGAATAGGGATGCCTGATTCATATGAGTAACTGCAGGCTGACTCCAACCACTGACCATTTGACCTTGATGAAAATGCAAGCATTGAGTTTTCAATTAATATCCCATTGTATATTCCCTGAAAGGTTTGTATTTCTTATTTTTAAAGGTCTATGGTTACCGTCTTTGGTTTTTTTCACACCTAGACAGTGGTGAGGACTGCATTTATGGAGTGGGAGGGATTATTACATTAGTCAGTGACAGAATAATAAACAAGAAAGTGTTGAAGATGGATGTCTTCTGTGTTGCTGCACCGTGTAGTCTAGTAAAAGTTTACCCTGCCAGACTACATGGCGCAAAAACCCAGAAGACATCCAGCCATCTTCACACTCACCGCTGTGAAAACCTCAAATCCTTCTCAGAAAATGTTGGTCTGTAGAGGGGTCTACAGATGCATGTGGACCCCGAACCATGATGGCAGGCTGGTGTTCTTCACATTATCAAATTTTTATCTTTGGCAGAGATGATAGTTGATTATTCTGTGAACAGAAAAATCCATGAACAGTTTTTACTGCTGATTGAACCGAGAACCCTCCATATGAGTCTTATGCTGAGACCACACAGTACCCATCAGAAATTTTCTGAACCCTTGAAAGAGCATATAAAAATGTTCGAAAAGTACTGTTGTCAGTTTCCTGCCACTTGAATATGTTGAGTTATATTTTCTGAAATAGACGCTCATCCTGTCTGCTCGTTACGGGAATTTAGGTTTAAGTCCTGGGACTAATACACTGCTTCTTATTGCAGACCACAACTTTTTCTTCATGAAGCTCAGCATAGAACGTGTCATGATAGTGGATTACTTTGGCGGACCAATCTATGTTGATGTGGATGACTACTTCAATGTGACACCATAACCTTTTCATAGCCTGCTTGTTATCAGCACTGGAACAGCATGGCGACTCCTCTGTTAACAGCAATAGCGGGAATGTAGGAAAGAAAAATTATATAACGTAAAAGTACAAATGCCAACTTCCTGCTCACACTCCCCCCCCCCCCCCCCCCGTCTCTTCTTTAGATAATTCTGCATATAACGTGTAGATTGTTTTGTGGTACACAGTCAAGTATATTTATTGGAGTGCTCTGCGTACAAAATTTTATCAACTATAAACCTGCCATTCTGCTCGCTCGCTAACATGAAATCCTACATAGAACGAAAAATTATTTTACACAAAAGTTGCAGTTATTAATGAGACATATTTTATTTTTGGTGGGTTACGTGATTACTTTGATATTTTGAATACTGTGGAAACTTTCTACACGTTACATGATTGGGTGTTTTAATTTGGGTCTGTCACAATGCAACAAAGCAAGATGCCTCGATTGATTTATCACCCATCTTGCTTTGCTGTGCTGAAGAGATGAAGACGGTAACTGATTCAGTGAAATGCTTTGGAAAGTTGTGTCTGTATGCTTAAATATTTATTACTGTTTTATTGTTATTTGCATAGTTATAATAAACATGATGCAACGATGAAGACTCTTAACTTTGATACCTCACTTGTAATCATCAAGATACTGAAATTTGAGTTTTCCATGGCTGCTTAGTGTCACTGTCATGAAGAAACTGGTCCATATGTAAAAACGTAGGTGAAACTAAGTAAATGAGCACATCATGACATAAAAGACTGCATGAAAGACTGACTTTCAATGAATGTTAATCAAAGTCCACAGTCGTCTTCGCCTGTCTCGCATTGTCCGCATTACGAAATGTTGTAGGCCAACTGATATGTTGATCACTTCCCAAAGATTCATATCCAACCCTTAACCTGTGATGACACACGGACATTTTGGTCCAGGGATTAAATTGTTCAGTTGAAGTATAGACAGTTTTTCTTTTGCTAGAAAACCTTACCTTCTGAGACAATTGTCTAATGGCAACTGAACAATTGGGGGCATGCATATCTTGATATGCCTGATTACTAAAAGATTACTATATTTGCTTCTGCTGAAGCTACAAATTTCTAGATTTCAAATGCTCTTTACACTTTAGCATAAGTGCACAGAACACCTTATGAGCCCATCCCTCTCTGTCACATTGTTCAGCTAACCTCCATTGACTCTACACCTAGGAACTGGGCAAACCCAGGACTTTATTATTATTATTGTTTATTATTGACTGCAAATGGGTTTTTACCTGGTGGCAGTGGTCCTACAATAAGACAAAACAATGAGACACAAAAGAACAATGAGATACAACAAAACAATAAGACACAACAGAACAATATCTACTGTGTGTCTGACGAACGCAGTCGTTACCTTACACGACCTCTGACGTGCAGTCACTGAAAAGCCCAGGTGCAGCAGAGATCCAGACGGGCAGACACACGGTCGGCCACACACCGAGACCTGCAGAGGCCGATTGATGAAGACAGCGAGACATTCGGCGACCGCGTGAGAGAGAGGCCGAGTCCGGCTGAGACAGGGTGAGGCATTCAACGAAGCTGGCATTCATCTCTTCGGGTGAGTTGTGAAAAATTTGAAAATATTCAACTTTTCAAAAAATCAAAAAATTCTGGAAATTGTCTGAAAAGCGCACAAAACATAAAATTTTTGAAAAATATCACATTCAAATTTTTCTTCGAATTTTTCAAATTCTTTTGGTTTTGTGCGCCTTTCAGACAATTTCCAGCATTTTTTGATTTTTGGAAGATTTTCAAAATTACCATCTCTTTTCAGAAGATACCCGAAGACATGCATGGCAGCCTCGGTGAATGCCACCGCTTGTCTCTTCCGGACCCGGCCTCTATCTCACACGGTTGCCGACTGCCTCCGTCTTCATCAATCGGCCTCTGCACGTCTCGGTGTGTAGCCGACCGTGTGTCTGCCCGTCTCGATCTCTTCCTTCTGAGGTGACTGCTGCGCCTGGGCTTTTCAGAGACTGCACGCCTGAGGCCGTGTGAGGCAACGACCGCCTTCTTCAGAGACAGAGTGGATAAGAGAATCCGACAATGACCGGTCCTGCAAGGCATTAGGTGGGCAGAATTTTGAGAGAAATTTTAAAAAATTCGAAATTTTCGAAAATTCAAAAAATGCTGGAAATTAACCAAAAAGCGCACAAAACATATTTTTTTTTAAAAACATGACAGTCAAATTTTTCTTCGAATTTTTCAAAATTTTTTGATTTTGTGCGCTTTTCAGACAATTTCCAGCATTTTTTGATTTTTCGAAAATTTTGAAAATCTCAAAATTTTTCACAAGTCACCCGAAGAGATGCATGCCAGCCTTCGGTGAATGCCACTGCCTGTCTCTGCCAGACTCGGCCTGTATCTCACGCAGTTGACGACTGCCTCGATGTCTTCATCAATCGGTCTCTGCAGGTCCACGTGTGTGGCCGACCGTGTCTGCCCGTCTCAATCTCTGCCTTAAGAGCTGTCTGCTGCCCCTGGGATTTTCAGAGACTGCACTTCTGAGACCGTATGAGGCAACGACCGCCTTCTTCACAGACAGGAAAGATAAGAGAATCCGACGGAGACCGGTTCTGGAAGGCGGGGAGAATTTTGAGAGAAATTTTGAAAATTCGAAAATTTTCGAAAGATCAAAAAATGCTCGAAATTATGTAAAAACGCACAAAACCAAATTTTTGAAAAATATCACATTTAATATTTTCTTCGAATTGACTTCTCAAGACTTGGGACAAGTGACTTCTCAAGACTTCGGACAAGTGACTTCTCAAGACTTGGGACGAGTGACTTCTCAAGACTTCGGACGAGTGACTTCTGAAGACTTGGGACGGTTGATTTCTGAAGTCTTGGAACAAGTGGCTTCTCAAAACTTGGGACAAGTAAATTCTCAAGACTTGGGACACATGACTTCTCTAGACTTGTGACAAGTGACTTCTCAAGACTTTGGACGAGTGACTTCTCAAGACTTGAAGAGTGAATTCTCAAGACCTGGGACAAGTGACTTTTCAAGACTTGGGACAAGTGACTTCTCAAGAATTGGGACGAGTGACTTCTCAAGACTTGGGACATGTTACTTCACAAGACTTGGGACAAGTGATTTCTCAAGACTTGGACGAGTGATTTCTCAAGACTTGGGACGAGTGACTTCTCAAGACTTGGGACGAGTGACTTCTCAAGACTTGGGACAAGTGACTTCTGAAGACATGGGACCAGTGACTTCCCAAGACTTGGGACAAGTGACATCTCACGACTTGGGACAAGAGACATCTCACGACTTGGGACAAGTGACTCTTCAAGACATAAGACAAATTTTGAGAAGTCACTTATCACAAGCCTTGAGAAGTCACTCGTCCCAAGTCTTGAGAAGTCAATAGTCCCAAGTCGTCAGAAGTCATTTGTCTCAAGTCTTGAGAAGTCACTTGTCCCAAGTCTTGAGAAGTCACTTGTCCCAAGTCGTGAGAAGTCACTCGTCCCAAGTCTTGAATTTTCACTTTTTCCATGTCTTGAGAAGTCACTTTTCCCAAGTCTTGAGAAGTCATTAGTCCCAAATCTTGAGTAGTCACTTGTCCCAAGTCTTGAGAAGTCATTCGTTACAAATCTTGAGAAGTCACTCGTTCCAAGTTTTGAGAATTCACTTGTCCCAAGTCTTGAGAAGTCACTTGTCCCAAGTCTTGAGAAGGCACTTGTCCCCAGTCTTGAGAAGTGATGTGTCCCAAGTCTTGAGAAGTCATTCTTCCCAAGTCTTGAGAAGTCACTTGTCCAAAGTCTTGAGAAGTCACTCGTCCCAAGTCTTGAGAAATCACTTGTAACAATTCTAGGGACGTCACTCGTCCCAAGTCTTGAGAAGTCACTTGTCCCAAGTCGTGAGAAGTCACTTGTCCCAAGTCTTGAGAAGTCACTCGTCCCAAGTCTTGAGAAGTCTCTCACAAGTCTTGAGAAGTCACTCATCCTAAGTCTTGAGAAATCACTTGTCCCAAGTCTTGAGATGTCACCCGTCCCAAGTCTTGAGAAGTCACTTGTCCCAAGTCGTGAGAAGTCACTCGTCCCAAGTCTTGAGAAGTCACAAGTCGTGAGAAGTCACTTGTCCCAAGTCTTGACAAGTCACTTGTCCCAAGTCTTGCGAATAAATTCGTCAAAAATCTTGAGAAGTCACTTGTCCCAAGTCTTGAGAAGTCACTTGTCCCAAGTCTTGAGAAGTCACTCGTCCCAAGTCTTGAGAAGTCAGTGGTCACAAGTCTTGAGAAGTTACTCACAAGTCTTGAGAAGTCACTCGCCCCAAGTTTTGAGAAATCACTTGTCCCAAGACTTGAGAAGTCACCCGTCCCAAGCCTTGAGAAGTCACTTGTCCCAAGTCGTGAGAAGTCACTCGTCCCAAGTCTTGAAAAGTCACTTGTCCCAAGTCTTGAGAAATCATTCGTCCCAAGTCTTGAGAAGTTACCAGTCCAAATCTTGAGAAGACACTTGTCCCAAGTCTTCAGAAGTCACTTGTCCCAAATCTTGAGAAGTCATGTGTCCCAAGGCTTGAGAAGTAAATAGACCCAAAACGTGAGAAGTCACTTGTCCCAAGTCTTGAGAAGTCACTTGTCCCAAGTCTTGAGTAGTCACTCGTCCCAAGTCTTGAGAAGTCACTTGTCCCAAGTCTTGAGAAGACACTTGTGCCAAGTCTTAAGAAGTCACTTGTCTGAAGTCTTGAGAGGTCACTTGTCCCAAGTCTTGAGATGTCGCATGAACCAAGTCTTGACATGTCGCTTGTCCCAAGTCTTGAGAAGTCAATTTTTCCAAGTGTTGAGAAGTCGCATGTCCGAAGTCTTGAGAAGTCATTCGTCCCATGTCTTGAGAAGTCTCTCGTCCCAAGTCTTGAGAAGTCATTCGTCCCATGTCTTGAGAAGTCTCTCGTCCCAAGCCTTGAGAAATCACTTGTCCCAAGTCTTGAGAAATCACTCGTCCCAAGTCTTGAGAAGTCACCAGTCCAAGTCTTGAGAAGTCACTTGTACCAAGCCTTGAGAAGTCACTTGTCCTATGTCTTGAGAAGTCACTCATCACAAGTCTTCAGAAGTTACCTGTCTCAAGACTTGAGAAGTCACTCGTTCCAAGTCTTGAGAAGTCACTTGTCCCATGTCTTGAGAAGTCATTCGTCCCATGTATTGAGAAGTGTCTCGTCCCAAGTCTTGAGAAGTCACTTGTACCAAGTCTTGAGAAGTTATTTGTAACAAGTTTGAGAAGACACTTGTCCCAAGTTTTGAGAAGTCTCTTGTAACAATTCTTGAGAAGTCACTTGTAATAAGTCTTGAGAAGTCACTCGTCCCAAGTCTTGAAAAGTCACCTGTCCCACGTTTTGAGAAGTCACTCGTCCCAAGTCTTGAGAAGTCACTTGTCCCAAGAAATGAGAAGTCACTTGTTCCAAGTCTTGAGATATCATACGTCCCAAGTATTGAGAAGTCACTTGTCACAGGTCTTGAGAAGTCATTCGTCCCAAGTCTTGAGAAGTCACTTGTCCCAAGTCTTGAGAAGTCACTTGTCCCAAGACATGAGAAATCACTTAACTCAATTCTTGAAAACTCACTTGTCCCACGTCTTGAGAAGTCACTTGTCCCAAGACTTGAGAATTGCGTGTCCCGAGTCTTGAGAAGTCTCTTGTCCCAAGTCTTGAGAAGTGCGTGTCCCAAGTCTTGAGAAGGCACTCGTCCCAAGTCTTGAGAAGTCACTTCTCCCAAGAAATGAGAAGTCACATGTTGCAAGTCTTGAGATGTCATACGTCCCAAGTCTCGAGAAGTCACTTGTCACAGGTCTTGAGAAGTCATTCGTCCCAAGTCTTGAGAAGTCACTTGTCCCAAGTCTTGAGAAGTGCGTGTCCCAAGTCTTGAGAAGTCACTTGTCCCAAGTCTTGAGAAGTCACTTGTCCCAAGTCTTGAGAAGTTCGTGTCCCAAGTCTTGAGAAGTACGTGTCCCAAGTCTTGAGAAGTGCGTGTCCCAAGACTTGAGAAGTGCGTGTCCCAAGTCTTGACAAGTCACTTGTCCCAAGTCTTGAGAAGCCACTTGTGACTAGTCTTGAGAAGTGCGTGTCCCAAGTCTTGAGAAGTGCATGTCCCAAGTCTTGAGAAGTCACTTGTTCCAAGTCTTGTGATGTCACTTGTCCCAAGACTTGAGAAGTCACATGTCCCAAGTCTTGAAAAATGCGTGTCCCAAGTCTTGAGAAGTCACTTGTCCCAAGTATTAAGAAGTCGCTTGTCCCAAGTCTTGAGAAGTCACTTGTCCCAAGTCATGAGAAGTCACCTGTCCCATGTCTTGAGAAGTTGCTAGTCCTAAGTCTTGAGAAGTGCGTGTCCCAAGTTTTCAGAAGTCACTTGTCCCAAGTCTTGAAAAGTCACTTTTCCCAAGTCTTGAAAAGTGCGTGTCCCAAGTCTTGAGAAGTGAGTGTCCCAAGTCCTGAGAAGTGTGTGTCCCAAGTCTTGAGATGTGCGTGTCACATCTCTTGAGAAGTGCGTGTTTCAAATCTTGAGAAGTATGTGACCCAAGTCTTGAGAAGTGTGTGTCCCAAGTCTTGAGAAGTCACTTGTCCCAAGTCTTGAGAAGTGCGTGTCCCAAGTCTTGAGAAGTGCCTGTCCGAAGTCTTGAGAAGTCACTTGTCCCAAGTCTTGAGAAGTCACTTGCCCAAGTCTTGAGAAGTCACTTGTCCCAAGTCTTGAGAAGTGCGTGTCCCAAGTATGGAGAAGTCACTTGTCCCATGTCTTGAGAAGTCACTTGTCCCAAGTCTTGAGAAGTGCGTGCCCCAAGTCTTGAGAAGTGCGGTTCCCAAGTCTTGAGAAGTCACTTGTCCCAAGTATTGAGAAGTCACTTGTCCCAAGTCTTGAGAAGTCACTTGTCCCAAGTCTTGAGAAGTCACTTGTCCCAAGTCTTGAGAAGTGCGTGTCCCAAGTATGGAGAAGTCACTTGTCCCATGTCTTGAGAAGTCACTTGTACCAAGTCTTGAGAAGTGCGTGTCCCAAGCCTTGTAAAGTGCGTGTCCCAAGTCTTGAGATGTCACTTGTCCCAAGTTTTGAGAAGTCAATTGTCCCAAGTCTTTTGAAGTTCGTGTCCCAACTCTTGAAAAGTGCGTGTCCCAAGTCTTGAGAAGTGCGTGTCCCAAGTCTTGAGAAGTGCGTGTCTCAAGTCTTGAGAAGTGCGTGTTCCAAGTCTTGAGAATTCACTTGTCCGAAGTCTTGGGAAGTCATTTGCCCCAAGTTTTGAGAAGTGCGTGTCCCAAGTCTTGAGAAGTGCGTGTTCCAAGTCTTGAGAAGTCACTCGTCCCAAGTCTTGAGAAGACACTTGTGCCAAGTCTTAAGAAGTCACTTGTCTGAAGTCTTGAGAGGTCACTTGTCCCAAGTCTTGAGATGTCGCATGAACCAAGTCTTGAGATGTCGCTTGTCCCAAGTCTTGAGAAGTCAATTTTTCCAAGTGTTGAGAAGTCGGATGTCCGAAGTCTTGAGAAGTCATTCGTCCCATGTCTTGAGAAGTCTTTCGTCCCAAGTCTTGAGAAGTTACCAGTGCAAGTCTTGAGAAGTCACTTGCACCAAGCCTTGAGAAGTCACTTGTCCTATGTCTTGAGAAGTCACTCATCACAAGTATTCAGAAGTTACCTGTCCCAAGACTTGAGAAGTCACTCGTTCCAGGTCTCGAGAAGTCACTTGTCCCATGTCTTGAGAAGTCATTTGTCCCATGTATAGAGAAGTGTCTCGTCCCAAGACTTGAGAAGGCACTTTTCCCAAGTCTTGAGAAGTGCGTGTCCCAAGTCTGGAGAAGTGCGTGTCCGAAGTCTTGAAAAGTCACTTGTACCAAGTCTTGAGAAGTCATTTTTCCCAAGTCTTGAGAAGTGCGTGTCCCAAGTCTTGAGAAGTGCGTGTCCCAAGTGTTGAGAAGTCACTTGTCCCATCTCTTGAAAAGTCACTTGTCCCAAGTCATGAAAAAGTGCGTGTCCCAAGTCTTGAGAAGTCACTTGTCTCAAGTTTTGAGTAGTCTCTTGTCCCAAGTCTGGAGAAGTGCGTGTCTCAAGTCTTGAGAAGTCACTTGTCCCAAGTCTTGAGAAGTGCGTGTCACAAGTCTTAAGAAGTCACGTTTCCCAAGTCTTGAGAAGTCATTTGTCCCAAGTCTTGAGAAGTTCGTGTCCCAAGTCTTGAGAGGTGCTTGTCAAAAATCTTGAGAAGTGCGTGTCCAAAGTCTTGAAAAGTGCGTGTCCCAAGTCTCGAGAAGTCACTTGTCCCAAGTCTTGAGAAGTCACTTGTCGCAAGTCTTGAGAAGTGCGTGTCCCATGTCTTGAGAAATGGAGTCCCTAGCCTTGAGATGTCACTTGTCCCATGTCTTGAGAAGTGCGTGTCCCAAGTCTTGAGAAGTCACTTGACCCAAGTCTTGAGAAGTCACTTGTCCCAAGTCTTGAGAAGTTCGTGTCCCACGTCTTGAGAAGTGGTGTCCCTAGTCTTGAGATGTCACTTGTCCCATGTCTTGAGAAGTCACTTTTCCCAAGTCTTGAGAAGACACTTGTCCCAAGACTTGAGAAGTCACTTGTCCCAAGTCTTGAGAAGTCACTTGTCCCAAGTATTGAGAAGTCACTTGTCCCAAGTCTTGAGAAATCACTTGTCCCAAGCCTTGAGAAGTCACTTGTCCAAAGTCTTGAGAAGTCACATGTTCCAAGTCTTGAGAAGTGCGTGTCCCAAGTCTTGAGAAGTTACTTGTCCCAAGACTTGAGAAGGCACTTTTCCCAAGTCTTGAGAAGTGCGTGTCCCAAGTCTGGAGAAGTGCGTGTCCGAAGTCTTGAGAAGTCACTTGTACCAAGTCTTAAGAAGTCATTTTTCCCAAGTCTTGAGAAGTGCGTGTCCCAAGTGTTGAGAAGTCACTTGTCCCATCTCTTGAAAAGTCACTTGTCCCAAGTCATGAAAAAGTGCGTGTCCCAAGTCTTGAGAATTCACTTGTCTCAAGTCTTGAGTAGTCTCTTGTCCCAAGTCTGGAGAAGTGCGTGTCTCAAGTCTTGAGAAGTCACTTGTCCTAAGTCTTGAGAAGTCACTTGTCCCAAGTCTTGAGAAGTCACTTGTCCCAAGTCTTGAGAAGTGCGTGTCCCAAATCTTGAGTAGTCACTTGTCCCTAGTCTTGAGAAGTCGCTTTTCTCAAGTCTTGAGAAGTCACTAGTCCCAAGACTTGAGAAGTGCGTGTCCCATGTCTTGAGAAGTCACTTGTCCCAAGTCTTGAGAACTCACTTGTCCCAAGTCTTGAGAAGTCACTTGTCCCAAGTCTTGATAAGTGCGTGTTCCAAATGTTGAGTTGTGAGTGTCCCAAATCTTGAGAAGTAAGTGTCCCAAGTCTTGAAAAGTGTGTGTCCCAAGTCTTGAGAGGTGCGTGTTTCAAGTGTTGAGAAGTGCGTGTCCCAAGTCTGAGAATTGGGTGTCCACAGTCTTGAGAAGTCACATGTCCCAAGTCTTGAGAAGTGCGTGTCCCAAGTCTTAAGAAGTCACGTTTCCCAAGTCTTGAGAAGTCATTTGTCCCAAGTCTTGAGAAGTTCGTGTCCCAAGTCTTGAGAGGTGCTTGTCCCAAGTCTGGAGAAGTCACTTGTACCAAGGCATGAGAAGTCATTTTTCCCAAGTCTTGAGAAGTGCGTGTCCCAAGTCTGGAGAAGTGCGTGTCCGAAGTCTTGAGAAGTCACTTGTACCAAGGCATGAGAAGTCATTTTTCCCAAGTCTTGAGAAGTGCGTGTCCCAAGTCTTGAGAAGTGCGTGTCCCAAGTGTTGAGAAGTCACTTGTTCGATCTCTTGAAAAGTCACTTGTCCCAAGTCATGAAAAAGGGCGTGTCCAAAGTATTGAGAAGTCACTTGTCTCAAGTCTTGAGTTGTCTGTTGTCCCAAGTCTGGAGAAGTGCGTGTCTCAAGTCTTGAGAAGTCACTTGTCCTAAGTCTTGAGAAGTCACGTGTCCCAAGTCTTGAGAAGTCACTTGTCCCAAGTCTTGAGAAGTGCGTGTCCCAAATCTTAAGAAGTCACGTTTCCCAAGTCTTGAGAAGTCATTTGTCCCAAGTCTTGAGAAGTGCGTGTACCAAGTCTTGAGAAGTCACTTGTCCCAAGTCTTGACAAGTCACTTGTCCCAAGTCTTGAGAAGTCACTTGTCCCAAGTCGAGAAAAGTCACTTGTCCCAAGTCTTTAGAAGTCTCTTGTCGCAAGTCTGGAGAAGTGCGTGTCTCAAGTCTTGAGAAGTCAGTTGTCCGAAGTCTTGAGAAGTGTGTGTCCCAAATCTTGAGTAGTCACTTGTCCCAAGTCTTGAGAAGTCACTTGTCCCAAGTCTTGAGAAGTGCGTGTCCCAAATCTTGAGTAGTCACTTGTCCCTAGTCTTGAGAAGTCGCTTTTCTCAAGTCTTGAGAAGTCACTAGTCCCAAGACTTGAGAAGTGCGTGTCCCATGTCTTGAGAAGTCACTTGTCCCAAGTCTTGAGAACTCACTTGTCCCAAGTCTTGAGAAGTCACTTGTCCCAAGTCTTGATAAGTGCGTGTTCCAAATGTTGAGTTGTGAGTGTCCCAAATCTTGAGAAGTAAGTGTCCCAAGTCTTGAAAAGTGTGTGTCCCAAGTCTTGAGAGGTGCGTGTTTCAAGTGTTGAGAAGTGCGTGTCCCAAGTCTGAGAATTGGGTGTCCACAGTCTTGAGAAGTCACATGTCCCAAGTCTTGAGAAGTGCGTGTCCCAAGTCTTAAGAAGTCACGTTTCCCAAGTCTTGAGAAGTCATTTGTCCCAAGTCTTGAGAAGTTCGTGTCCCAAGTCTTGAGAGGTGCTTGTCCCAAGTCTGGAGAAGTCACTTGTACCAAGGCATGAGAAGTCATTTTTCCCAAGTCTTGAGAAGTGCGTGTCCCAAGTCTGGAGAAGTGCGTGTCCGAAGTCTTGAGAAGTCACTTGTACCAAGGCATGAGAAGTCATTTTTCCCAAGTCTTGAGAAGTGCGTGTCCCAAGTCTTGAGAAGTGCGTGTCCCAAGTGTTGAGAAGTCACTTGTTCCATCTCTTGAAAAGTCACTTGTCCCAAGTCATGAAAAAGGGCGTGTCCAAAGTATTGAGAAGTCACTTGTCTCAAGTCTTGAGTTGTCTGTTGTCCCAAGTCTGGAGAAGTGCGTGTCTCAAGTCTTGAGAAGTCACTTGTCCTAAGTCTTGAGAAGTCACGTGTCCCAAGTCTTGAGAAGTCACTTGTCCCAAGTCTTGAGAAGTGCGTGTCCCAAATCTTAAGAAGTCACGTTTCCCAAGTCTTGAGAAGTCATTTGTCCCAAGTCTTGAGAAGTGCGTGTACCAAGTCTTGAGAAGTCACTTGTCCCAAGTCTTGACAAGTCACTTGTCCCAAGTCTTGAGAAGTCACTTGTCCCAAGTCGAGAAAAGTCACTTGTCCCAAGTCTTTAGAAGTCTCTTGTCGCAAGTCTGGAGAAGTGCGTGTCTCAAGTCTTGAGAAGTCAGTTGTCCGAAGTCTTGAGAAGTGTGTGTCCCAAATCTTGAGTAGTCACTTGTCCCAAGTCTTGAGAAGTCACTTGTCCCAAGTCTTGAGAAGTGCGTGTCCCAAATCTTGAGTAGTCACTTGTCCCTAGTCTTGAGAAGTCGCTTTTCTCAAGTCTTGAGAAGTCACTAGTCCCAAGTCTTGAGAAGTGCGTGTCCCATGTCTTGAGAAGTCACTTGTCCCAAGTCTTGAGAACTCACTTGTCCCAAGTCTTGAGAAGTCACTTGTCCCAAGTCTTGATAAGTGCGTGTTCCAAATGTTGAGTTGTGAGTGTCCCAAATCTTGAGAAGTAAGTGTCCCAAGTCTTGAAAAGTGTGTGTCCCAAGTCTTGAGAGGTGCGTGTTTCAAGTGTTGAGAAGTGCGTGTCCCAAGTCTGAGAATTGGGTGTCCACAGTCTTGAGAAGTCACATGTCCCAAGTCTTGAGAAGTGCGTGTCCCAAGTAACTTCTCAAGACTTGGGACAAGTGACTTCTCAAGATTTGGGATACGAAATTCTCAGGACTTGGAACAAGTGACTTCTCAAGACTTGGGACACGCACTTCTCAGGACTTGGGACACGCACTTCTAAAGACTTGTGATAAGTGACTCCTCAAGACTTGGGACACCCACTCTCAAGACTTCGGACACACTCTTCTCAAGACTTGGGACATGCACTTCTCAAGACTTGGGACACTCACATCTCTGGACTTGGGACAAACACTTCTCAAGACTTGGGACAAGTGACTTTTCAAGACTTGGGACAAGGGACTTCTCAAGACTTGGGGGACGTGACTTCTCAAGACTTGGGCACGCACTTCTCAAGACTTGGGACAAGTGACTTCTCAAGACTTGGGAAACGCACTTCTCAAGACTTGGGACACGCATTTCTCAAAACTTGGGACTCTCACTTCTCAAGACTTGGGACACGCATTTCTCAAGACTTGGGACACGCATTTCTCAAGACTTGGGACTCTCACTTCTCAAGACTTGGGACACGCATTTCTCAAGACTTGGGACAAGTAACTTCTCAAGACTTGCTACACGCAATTCTCAAGTCTTGGGTCACGCACTTCTCAAGACTTGGGACACGCACTTGTCAAGACGTCGGACACTAACTTCTCAAAACTTGGGACAAGTGACTTCTCAAGACTTGGGACAAGTGATTTATCATGATTTGCGACACGCACTTCTCAAGACTTAAGACAAGTGACTTCTCAAGACTTGGGACACGCACTTCTCAAGACTTGGGACAAGTGTCTTCTCAAGACTTGGGTCAAGTGACTTCTCAAGATTTGGGACACTCTTCTCAAGACTTGGGTCACGCACTTCTCAAGACTTGGGACACGCACTTGTCAAGACTTCGGAAACTAACTTCTCAAAACTTGGGACAAGTGACTTCTCAAGACTTGGGACAAGTGATTTATCATGACTTGCGACACGCACTTCTCAAGACTTAAGACAAGTGACTTCTCAAGACTTGGGACACGCACTTCTGAAGACTTCGGACACTAACTTCTCAAAACTTGGGACAAGTGACTTCTCAAGACTTGGGACAAGTGATTTATCATGACTTGCGACAAGAACTTCTCAAGACTTGGGACAAATGACTACTCAAGACTTAAGACAAGTTGTTTCTCAAGTCTTGGGACATGTGAATTCTCACGACTTGGGACTATTTACTTCTCAAGATTTGGGACAAATGTCGTCTGAAGACTTCGACTGGTAAATTCTCAAGACTTGGGACGAGTGATTTCTCAACACTTGTCACAAGTGACTTCTCAAGACTTGGGACGAGAGACTTCTCAAGACATGGGACGAATGACTTCTCAAGACTTGGGACGAGTGACTTCTCAACCTTGGGACAAATGACTTCTAAAGTCTTTGGACGAATGACTTCTCAAGACTTGGGACAGGTAACTTCAGAAGACATGTGATTAGTGACTTCTCAAGATTTGGTACAAGTTACTTCTCAAGACTTGGACTGGTAACTTCTCAAAACTTGGGACGAGTGATTTCTCAAGACTTGGGACGAGTGATTTCTCAAGACTTGGGACAAGTGAATTCTCAAGACTTGGGACAAGTGACTTCTCAAGACTTGGGACAGGTGACTTCTCATGACTTGGGACAAGTGACTTCTCCAGACGTGGGACAAGCGACTTCTCAAGACTTGGGACAAGTGACTTCTCAAGACTTGGGACACGTACTTCTCAAGACATGGGACAAGTGACTTCTCAAAATTTGGGACAAGTGACTTCTCAAAACTTGGGACACGCACTTCTCAAGACTTGGGACAAAAGACTACTGAAGATCTGTGACACGCACTTCTCAAGAGTTGTGACAAGTGACTTCTCAAGACTAGGGACACGCACTTCTCAAGACTTGGGACAAGTGACTTCTCAAGACTTGGGAGACGTGACTTCTCAAGACTTGGGACAAGCACTTCTCAAGACTTGGGACTAATGACTTCTCAAGGCTTTGGACAGATGACTTCTCATGACTTGGGACAAGTGACTTCTCAAGACTTGGGACAAGCGACTTTTCAAGACTTGGGACAAATGACTTCTCAAGACTTAGGACAGGCACTTCTCAAGACTTGGGACAAGTGACTTCTCAAGACTTGGTACACGCACTTCTCAAGACTTGGGACACGCATTTCTTAAGACTTGGGACACGCACTTCTCAAGACTTGGGACAAGTGACTTCTCAAGACTTGGGACAAGTGACTTCTCAAGACTTGGTACAAGTGACTTCTCAAGATTTCGGACACGCACTTCTCATGATTTGGGACACGAACTTCTCAAGACTTGGGATAAGTGACTTCTTAAGACTTAGGACACGTACTTCTCAAGACTTGGGACAAGTGCCTTCTCAAGGCTTGGGACAAATGACTTCTCAAAACTAAGGACACGCACTTCTCAAGACTTGGGACACGTACTTCTCAAGAGTTAAGACAAGTGACTTCTCAAGACTTGGGAAAAGTGACTTCTCAAGACTTGGGACACGCACTTCTCTAGAATTGAGACAAGTGACTTCTCAAGACTTGGGACAAATGACTTCTCAAGACTTGGGACACGCACTTCTCAAGACATGGGACACGCACTTCTCAAGAGTTGGGACTAGTGAATTCTCAAGTCTCGGGACACGCACTTCTCAAGACTTGGGTTACGCATTTCTCAAGACTTTGGACACGCACTACTCAAGACTTGGGACACGCACTTCTCAAGACCTGGGTGAAGTAATTTCTCAAGACTTGGGACAAGTGACTACTCAAGACTTGGGTACACTAAGTTCTCAAGACTTGGGACACGCTCTTCTCAAGACTTGAGACAAGTAACATCTCAAGACTTGGGACCAGTGACTACTCAATACTTGGGACACGCACTTCTCAAGACTTGAGACAAGTGACTTCTCAAGAGTTGGGACAAGTGACTTCTCAAGACTTGGGACACGCACTTCTCAAGATTTGGGACAAGTGATTTGTCAAGACTTGGGACAAGTGACTTCTCAAGACTTGGGACAAGTGACTTCTCAAGACTTGAGACACGCACTTCTCAAGACTTGGGACAAGTGACTTCTCAAGACTTGGGACAAATGACTTCTCAAAATTTGGGACACTAACTTCTCAGGACTTGGAACAAGTGTCTTCTCAAGACTTGGGACACGCACTTCTCAAGACTTGGGACACGCACTTCTCAGGACTTGGGACACTCACTTCTAAAGACTTGGGACAAGTGACTCCTCAAGACTTGGGACACCCACTCTCAAGACTTCGGACACACTCTTCTCAAAACTTGGGACATGCACTTCTCAAGAACTGGGACACGCATTTCTCAAGACTTGGGACTATCACTTCTCAAGACTTGGGACAAGTGACTTTTCAAGACTTGGGACAGGTGACTTCTCATGACTTGGGACAAGTGACTTCTCCAGACGTGGGACAAGCGACTTCTCAAGACTTGGGACAAGTGACTTCTCAAGACTTGGGACACGTACTTCTCAAGACTTGGGACAAGTGACTTCTCAATATTTGGGACAAGTGACTTCTCAAAACTTGGGACACGCACTTCTCGAGACTTGGGACAAAAGACTACTGAAGATTTGGGACACGCACTTCTCAAGACTTGAGACAAGTGACTTCTCAAGACTTGGGACACGCACTTCTCAAGACTTGGGACACGCACTTCTCAAGATTTGGGACAAGTGCCTTTTCAAGACTTGGGAGACGTGACTTCTCAAGACTTGGGACAAGCACTTCTCAAGACTTGGGACTAGTGACTTCTCAAGGCTTTGGACAGGTGACTTCTCATGACTTGGGACAAGTGACTTCTCAAGACTTGGGACAAGCGACTTTTCAAGACTTGGGACAAATGACTTCTCAAGACTTGGGACAGGCACTTCTCAAGACTTGGGACAAGTGACTTCTCAAGACTTGGGACACGCACTTCTCAAGACTTGGGACACGCATTTCTTAAGACTTGGGACACGCACTTCTTAAGACTTGGGTCACACACTTCTCAAGACTTGGGACAAGTGACTTCTCAAGACTTGGGACAAGTGACTTCTCAAGACTTGGTACAAGTGACTTCTCAAGACTTCGGACACGCACTTCTCATGACTTGGGACACGCACTTCTCAGAACTTGGGACAAGTGACTTCTCAAGACTTGGGATAAGTGACTTCTTAAGACTTGGGACATGTGAATTTTCAAGACTTGGGACAAATGACTTCTCAAGACTAAGGACAAGCACTTCTCAAGACTTGGGACACGTACTTCTCAAGAGTTAAGACAAGTGACTTCTCAAGACTTGGGACAAGTGACTTCTCAAGACTTGGGACACGCACTTCTCTAGAATTGAGACAAGTGACTTCTCAAGACTTGGGACAAATGACTTCTCAAGACTTGGGACACGCACTTCTCAAGAGTTGGGACTAGTGAATTCTCAAGTCTCGGGACACGCACTTCTCAAGACTTGGTTTACGCATTTCTCAAGACTTGGGACACGCACTTCTCAAGACTTGGGACACGCACTTCTCAAGACCTGGGTGAAGTAATTTCTCAAGACTTGGGACAAGTGACTACTCAAGACTTGGGTACACGCAGTTCTCAAGACTTGGGACACGCACTTCTCAAGACTTGAGACAAGTAACATCTCAAGACTTTTGACCAGTGACTACTCAATACTTGGGACACGCACTTCTCAAGACTTGAGACAAGTGACTTCTCAAGAGTTGGGACAAGTGACTTCTCAAGACTTGGGACACGCACTTCTCAAGACTTGGGACAAGTGATTTCTCAAGACTTGGGACAAGTGACTTCTCAAGACTTGGGACACGCACTTCTCATGACTTGGGACAAGTGACTTCTAAAAACTTGGGGCAAGTGACTTCTCAAGACTTGAGACACGCACTTCTCAAGACTTGGGACAAGTGACTTCTCAAGACTTGGGACAAATGACTTCTCAAAATTTGGGACACTAACTTCTCAGGACTTGGAACAAGTGACTTCTCAAGACTTGGGACACGCACTTCTCAGGACTTGGGACACTCACTTCTAAAGACTTGGGACAAGTGACTCCTCAAGACTTGGGACACCCACTCTCAAGACTTCGGACACACTCTTCTCAAAACTTGGGACATGCACTTCTCAAGAACTGGTACACGCATTTCTCAAGACTTTGGATTCTCACTTCTCAAGACTTGGGACAAGTGACTTTTCAAGACTTGGGACAGGTGACTTCTCATGACTTGGGACAAGTGACTTCTCCAGACGTGCGACAAGCGACTTCTCAAGACTTTGGACAAGTGACTTCTCAAGACTTGGGACACGTACTTCTCAAGACATGGGACAAGTGACTTCTCAATATTTGGGACAAGTGACTTCTCAAAACTTGGGACACGTACTTGTCAAGACTTGGGACAAAAGACTACTGAAGATTTGGGACACGCGCTTCTCAAGACTTGGGACAAGTGACTTCTCATAACTTGGGACACGCACTTCTCAAGACTTGGGACACGCACTTCTCAAGACTTGGGACAAGTGCCTTCTCAAGACTTGTGAGACGTGACTTCTCAAGACTTGGGACAAGCACTTCTCAAGACTTGGGACTAGTGACTTCTCAAGACTTTGGACACGCACTTCTGAAGACTCGGGACACGCATTTTTTAAGACTTGGGACAAATGACTTCTCAAGACTTGGGACAGGCACTTCTCAAGACTTGGGACAAGTGACTTCTCAAGACTTGAGACACGCACTTCTGAAGACTCGGGACACGCATTTCTTAAGACTTAGGACACGCACTTCTTAAGACTTGGGACACGCACTTTTCAAGACTTGGGACAAGTGACTTCTCAAGACTTGGTACAAGTGACTTCTCAAGACTTCGGACACGCAATTCTCATGACTTGGGACACGCACTTCTCAGAACTTGGGACAAGTGACTTCTGAAGACTTGGGATAAGTGACTTCTTAAGATTTAGGACACGTACTTCTCAAGACTTGGGACAAGTGCCTTCTCAAGCCTTGGGACAAATGACTTCTCAAGACTAAGGACACGCACTTCTCAAGACTTGGGACACGTACTTCTCAAGAGTTAAGACAAGTGACTTCTCAAGACTTGGGACAAGTGACTTCTCAAGACTTGGGACACGCACTTCTCTAGAATTGAGACAAGTGACTTCTCAAGACTTGGGACAAATGACTTCTCAAGACTTGGGACACGCACTTCTCAAGACTTGGGACACGCACTTCTCAAGACTTGGGTTACGCATTTCTCAAGAATTGGGACACGCACTTCTCAAGACTTGGGACACACACTTCTCAAGACCTGGGTGAAGTAATTTCTCAAGACTTGGGACAAGTGACTACTCAAGACTTGGGTACACGCAGTTCTCAAGACTTGGGACACGCACTTCTCAAGACTTGAGACAATTGACATCTCAAGACTTGGGACCAGTGACTACTCAATACTTGGGACACGCACTTCTCAAGACTAGGGACAAGTGACTAATCAATGGTTGACACAAGTGACTTCTCAAGACTTGGGACACGCACTTCTCAAGACTTGGGACAAGTGACTTCTCAAGACTTGGGACAAGTGACATCTCAAGACTTGGGGCACGCACTTCTCAAGACTTGGGACACGCATTTCTCAAGACTTGGGACTCGCACTTCTCAAGACTTGGGATACGCACTTCTCAAGACTTGGGACAAGTGACTTCTCAAGACTTGGCACACGCACTTCTCTAGACATTGAACACGCACTCCTCAAGGCTTGGGACAATAACTTCTCAAGACTTCGGACAAGTGACTTCTCAAGACTTGGGACAAGTGACTTCTCAAGTCTTGGGACAAATGACTTCTCAAGACTTGGTACAAGTGACTTGTCAAGACTTGGGACGAGTGACTTGTCAAAACTTGGGACATGTGACTTTACAAGACTTGGACCAATGACTTCTCAAGACTTGGGACGAGTGGATTCTCAAGACTTGGGACAAGTGACTTCTCAAGACTTGGGACAGAAGACTTCTCAAGACTTGGGACACGCACTTCTCAAGACTTGGGACAAGTGACTTCTCAAGACTTGGGACAAGTGACTTCTCAAGACTTGGGACTCACACTTCTCAATACTTGGGACACCCACTTCTCAAGACTTGGGTCACGCACTTCTCAAGACTTGGAACACGCACTTCTCAAGGCTTGGGACACGCACTTCTCAAGACTTGGAACAAGTGACTTCTCAAGACTTGGGACACGCGCTTCTCAAGACTTGGGACACACACATCTCAATATTTGGGACCCTCACTTCTGAAGAGTTAGGACAAGTGACTTCAAAAGACTTGGGACAAGTGACTTTTCAAGACTTGGGACAAGGGACTTCTCAAGACTTGGGGGACGTGACTTCTCAAGACTTGGGCACGCACTTCTCAAGACTTGGGACAAGTGACTTCTCAAGACTTGGGAAACGCACTTCCAAGACTTGGGACACGCATTTCTCAAAACTTGGGACTCTCACTTCTCAAGACTTGGGACACGCATTTCTCAAGACTTGGGACACGCATTTCTCAAGACTTGGGACTCTCACTTCTCAAGACTTGGGACACGCATTTCTCAAGACTTGGGACAAGTAACTTCTCAAGACTTGGTACACGCAATTCTCAAGACTGGGGTCACGCACTTCTCAAGACTTGGGACACGCACTTGTCAAGACTTCGGACACTAACTTCTCAAAACTTGGGACAAGTGACTTCTCAAGACTTGGGACAAGTGATTTATCATGACTTGCGACACGCACTTCTCAAGACTTAAGACAAGTGACTTCTCAAGACTTGGGACACGCACTTCTCAAGACTTGGGACAAGTGTCTTCTCAAGACTTGGGTCAAGTGACTTCTCAAGATTTGGGACACTCTTCTCAAGACTTGGGTCACGCACTTCTCAAGACTTGGGACACGCACTTGTCAAGACTTCGGAAACTAACTTCTCAAAACTTGGGACAAGTGACTTCTCAAGACTTGGGACAAGTGATTTATCATGACTTGCGACACGCACTTCTCAAGACTTAAGACAAGTGACTTCTCAAGACTTGGGACACGCACTTCTCAAGACTTCGGACACTAACTTCTCAAAACTTGGGACAAGTGACTTCTCAAGACTTGGGACAAGTGATTTATCATGACTTGCGACAAGAACTTCTCAAGACTTGGGACAAATGACTACTCAAGACTTGAGACAAGTTGTTTCTCAAGTCTTGGGACATGTGAATTCTCACGACTTGGGTCTATTTACTTCTCAAGATTTGGGACAAATGTCGTCTGAAGACTTGGACTGGTAAATTCTCAAGACTTGGGACGAGTGATTTCTCAACACTTGTCACAAGTGACTTCTCAAGACTTGGGACGAGAGACTTCTCAAGACATGGGACGAATGACTTCTCAAGACTTGGGACGAGTGACTTCTCAACCTTGGGGCAAATGACTTCTAAAGTCTTTGGACGAATGACTTCTCAAGACTTGGGACAGGTAACTTCAGAAGACATGTGATTAGTGACTTCTCAAGATTTGGTACAAGTTACTTCTCAAGACTTGGACTGGTAACTTCTCAAAACTTTGACGAGTGATTTCTCAAGACTTGGGACGAGTGATTTCTCAAGACTTGGGACAAGTGAATTCTCAAGACTTGGGACAAGTGACTTCTCAAGACTTGGGACAGGTGACTTCTCATGACTTGGTACAAGTGACTTCTCCAGACGTGGGACAAGGGACTTCTCAAGACTTGGGACAAGTGACTTCTCAAGACTTGGGACACGTACTTCTCAAGACTTGGGACAAGTGACTCCTCAAAATTTGGGACAAGTGACTTCTCAAAACTTGGGACACGCACTTCTCAAGACTTGGGACAAAAGACTACTGAAGATCTGTGACACGCACTTCTCAAGACTTGGGACAAGTGACTTCTGAAGACTAGGGACACGCACTTCTCAAGACTTGGGACAAGTGACTTCTCAAGACTTGGGAGACGTGACTTCTCAAGACTTGGGACAAGCACTTTTCAAGACTTGGGACTAATGACTTCTCAAGGCTTTGGACAGATGACTTCTCATGACTTGGGACAAGTGACTTCTCAAGACTTGGGACAAGCGACTTTTCAAGACTTGGGACAAATGACTTCTCAAGACTTGGGACAGGCACTTCTCAAGACTTGGGACAAGTGACTTCTCAAGACTTGGTACACGCACTTCTCAAGACTTGGGACACGCATTTCTTAAGACTTGGGACACGCACTTCTCAAGACTTGGGAAAAGTGACTTCTCAAGACTTGGGACAAGTGACTTCTCAAGACTTGGTACAAGTGACTTCTCAAGATTTCGGACACGCACTTCTCATGATTTGGGACACGAACTTCTTAAGACTTGGGATAAGTGACTTCTTAAGACTTAGGTCACGTACTTCTCAAGACTTGGGACAAGTGCCTTCTCAAGGCTTGGGACAAATGACTTCTCAAAACTAAGGACACGCACTTCTCAAGACTTGGGACACGTACTTCTCAAGAGTTAAGACAAGTACCTTCTCAAGACTTGGGAAAAGTGACTTCTCAAGACTTGGCACACGCACTTCTCTAGAATTGAGACAAGTGACTTCTCAAGACTTGGGACAAATGACTTCTCAAGACTTGGGACACGCACTTCTCAAGACATGGGACACGCACTTCTCAAGAGTTGGGACTAGTGAATTCTCAAGTCTCGGGACACGCACTTCTCAAGACTTGGGTTACGCATTTCTCAAGACTTTGGACACGCACTACTCAAGACTTGGGACACGCACTTCTCAAGACCTGGGTGAAGTAATTTCTCAAGACTTGGGACAAGTGACTACTCAAGACTTGGGTACACTAAGTTCTCAAGACTTGGGACACGCTCTTCTCAAGACTTGAGACATGCAACATCTCAAGACTTGGGACCAGTGACTACTCAATACTTAGGACACGCACTTCTCAAGACTTGAGACAAGTGACTTCTCAAGAGTTGGGACAAGTGACTTCTCAAGACTTGGGACACGCACTTCTCAAGATTTGGGACAAGTGATTTCTCAAGACTTGGGACAAGTGACTTCTCAAGACTTGGGACAAGTGACTTCTCAAGACTTGAGACACGCACTTCTCAAGACTTGGGACAAGTGACTTCTCAAGACTTGGGACAAATGACTTCTCAAAATTTGGGACACTAACTTCTCAGGACTTGGAACAAGTGTCTTCTCAAGACTTGGGACACGCACTTCTCAGGACTTGGGACACTCACTTCTAAAGACTTGGGACAAGTGACTCCTCAAGACTTGGGACACCCACTCTCAAGACTTCGGACACACTCTTCTCAAAACGTGGGACATGCACTTCTCAAGAACTGGGACACGCATTTCTCAAGACTTGGGACTATCACTTCTCAAGACTTGGGACAAGTGACTTTTCAAGACTTGGGACAGGTGACTTCTGATGACTTGGGACAAGTGACTTCTCCAGACGTGGGACAAGTGACTTCTCAAGACTTGGGACACGTACTTCTCAAGACTTGGGACAAGTGACTTCTCAATATTTGGGACAAGTGACTTCTCAAAACTTGGGACACGCACTTCTCGAGACTTGGGACAAAAGACTACTGAAGATTTGGGACACGCACTTCTCAAGACTTTAGACAAGTGACTTCTCAAGACTTGGGACACGCACTTCTCAAGACTTGGGACACGCACTTCTCAAGATTTGGGACAAGTGCCTTCTCAAGACTTGGGAGACGTGACTTCTCAAGACTTGGGACAAGCACTTCTCAAGACTTGGGACTAGTGACTTCTCAAGGCTTTGGACAGGTGACTTCTCATGACTTGGGACAAGTGACTTCTCAAGACTTGGGACAAGCGACTTTTCAAGACTTGGGACAAATGACTTCTCAAGACTTGGGACAGGCACTTCTCAAGACTTGGGACAAGTGACTTCTCAAGACTTGGGACACGCACTTCTCAAGACTTGGGACACGCATTTCTTAAGACTTGGGACACGCACTTCTTAAGACTTGGGTCACACACTTCTCAAGACTTGGGACAAGTGATTTCTCAAGACTTGGGACAAGTGACTTCTCAAGACTTGGTACAAGTGACTTCTCAAGACTTCGGACACGCACTTCTCATGACTTGGGACACGCACTTCTCAGAACTTGGGACAAGTGACTTCTCAAGACTTGGGATAAGTGACTTCTTAAGACTTGGGACATGTGAATTTTCAAGACTTGGGACAAATGACTTCTCAAGACTAAGGACAAGCACTTCTCAAGACTTGGGACACGCACTTGTCAAGACTTCGGACACTAACTTCTCAAAACTTGGGACAAGTGACTTCTCAAGACTTGGGACAAGTGATTTATCATGACTTGCGACACGCACTTCTCAAGACTTAAGACAAGTGACTTCTCAAGACTTGGGACACGCACTTCTCAAGACTTGGGACAAGTGTCTTCTCAAGACTTGGGTCAAGTGACTTCTCAAGATTTGGGACACTCTTCTCAAGACTTGGGTCACGCACTTCTCAAGACTTGGGACACGCACTTGTCAAGACTTCGGAAACTAACTTCTCAAAACTTGGGACAAGTGACTTCTCAAGACTTGGGACAAGTGATTTATCATGACTTGCGACACGCACTTCTCAAGACTTAAGACAAGTGACTTCTCAAGACTTGGGACACGCACTTCTCAAGACTTCGGACACTAACTTCTCAAAACTTGGGACAAGTGACTTCTCAAGACTTGGGACAAGTGATTTATCATGACTTGCGACAAGAACTTCTCAAGACTTGGGACAAATGAAAACTCAAGACTTGAGACAAGTTGTTTCTCAAGTCTTGGGACATGTGAATTCTCACGACTTGGGTCTATTTACTTCTCAAGATTTGGGACAAATGTCGTCTGAAGACTTGGACTGGTAAATTCTCAAGACTTGGGACGAGTGATTTCTCAACACTTGTCACAAGTGACTTCTCAAGACTTGGGACGAGAGACTTCTCAAGACATGGGACGAATGACTTCTCAAGACTTGGGACGAGTGACTTCTCAACCTTGGGACAAATGACTTCTAAAGTCTTTGGACGAATGACTTCTCAAGACTTGGGACAGGTAACTTCAGAAGACATGTGATTAGTGACTTCTCAAGATTTGGTACAAGTTACTTCTCAAGACTTGGACTGGTAACTTCTCAAAACTTGGGACGAGTGATTTCTCAAGACTTGGGACGAGTGATTTCTCAAGACTTGGGACAAGTGAATTCTCAAGACTTGGGACAAGTGACTTCTCAAGACTTGGGACAGGTGACTTCTCATGACTTGGTACAAGTGACTTCTCCAGACGTGGGACAAGGGACTTCTCAAGACTTGGGACAAGTGACTTCTCAAGACTTGGGAAACGTACTTCTCAAGACTTGGGACAAGTGACTTCTCAAAATTTGGGACAAGTGACTTCTCAAAACTTGGGACACGCACTTCTCAAGACTTGGGACAAAAGACTACTGAAGATCTGTGACACGCACTTCTCAAGACTTGGGACAAGTGACTTCTGAAGACTAGGGACACGCACTTCTCAAGACTTGGGACAAGTGACTTCTCAAGACTTGGGAGACGTGACTTCTCAAGACTTGGGACAAGCACTTCTCAAGACTTGGGACTAATGACTTCTCAAGGCTTTGGACAGATGACTTCTCATGACTTGGGACAAGTGACTTCTCAAGACTTGGGACAAGCGACTTTTCAAGACTTGGGACAAATGACTTCTCAAGACTTGGGACAGGCACTTCTCGAGACTTGGGACAAGTGACTTCTCAAGACTTGGTACACGCACTTCTCAAGACTTGGGACACGCATTTCTTAAGACTTGGGACACGCACTTCTTAAGACTTGGGTCACACACTTCTCAAGACTTGGGACAAGTGACTTCTCAAGACTTGGTACAAGTGACTTCTCAAGATTTCGGACACGCACTTCTCATGATTTGGGACACGAACTTCTTAAGACTTGGGATAAGTGACTTCTTAAGACTTAGGACACGTACTTCTCAAGACTTGGGACAAGTGCCTTCTCAAGGCTTGGGACAAATGACTTCTCAAAACTAAGGACACGCACTTCTCAAGACTTGGGACACGTACTTCTCAAGAGTTAAGACAAGTGACTTCTCAAGACTTGGGAAAAGTGACTTCTCAAGACTTGGCACACGCACTTCTCTAGAATTGAGACAAGTGACTTCTCAAGACTTGGGACAAATGACTTCTCAAGACTTGGGACACGCACTTCTCAAGACATGGGACACGCACTTCTCAAGAGTTGGGACTAGTGAATTCTCAAGTCTCGGGACACGCACTTCTCAAGACTTGGGTTACGCATTTCTCAAGACTTTGGACACGCACTACTCAAGACTTGGGACACGCACTTCTCAAGACCTGGGTGAAGTAATTTCTCAAGACTTGGGACAAGTGACTACTCAAGACTTGGGTACACTAAGTTCTCAAGACTTGGGACACGCTCTTCTCAAGACTTGAGACAAGTAACATCTCAAGACTTGGGACCAGTGACTACACAATACTTGGGACACGCACTTCTCAAGACTTGAGACAAGTGACTTCTCAAGAGTTGGGACAAGTGACTTCTCAAGACTTGGGACACGCACTTCTCAAGATTTGGGACAAGTGATTTCTCAAGACTTGGGACAAGTGACTTCTCAAGACTTGGGACAAGTGACTTCTCAAGACTTGAGACACGCACTTCTCAAGACTTGGGACAAGTGACTTCTCAAGACTTGGGACAAATGACTTCTCAAAATTTGGGACACTAACTTCTCAGGACTTGGAACAAGTGTCTTCTCAAGACTTGGGACACGCACTTCTCAGGACTTGGGACACTCACATCTAAAGACTTGGGACAAGTGACTCCTCAAGTCTTGGGACACCCACTCTCAAGACTTCGGACACACTCTTCTCAAAACGTGGGACATGCACTTCTCAAGAACTGGGACACGCATTTCTCAAGACTTGGGACTATCACTTCTCAAGACTTGGGACAAGTGACTTTTCAAGACTTGGGACAGGTGACTTCTCATGACTTGGGACAAGTGACTTCTCCAGACGTGGGACAAGCGACTTCTCAAGACTTGGGACAAGTGACTTCTCAAGACTTGGGACACGTACTTCTCAAGACTTGGGACAAGTGACTTCTCAATATTTGGGACAAGTGACTTCTCAAAACTTGGGACACGCACTTCTCGAGACTTGGGACAAAAGACTACTGAAGATTTGGGACACGCACTTCTCAAGACTTGAGACAAGTGACTTCTCAAGACTTGGGACACGCACTTCTCAAGACTTGGGACACGCACTTCTCAAGATTTGGGACAAGTGCCTTCTCAAGACTTGGGAGACGTGACTTCTCAAGACTTGGGACAAGCACTTCTCAAGACTTGGGACTAGTGACTTCTCAAGGCTTTGAACAGGTGACTTCTCATGACTTGGGACAAGTGACTTCTCAAGACTTGGGACAAGCGACTTTTCAAGACTTGGGACAAATGACTTCTCAAGACTTGGGACAGGCACTTCTCAAGACTTGGGACAAGTGACTTCTCAAGACTTGGGACACGCACTTCTCAAGACTTGGGACACGCATTTCTTAAGACTTGGGACACGCACTTCTTAAGACTTGGGTCACACACTTCTCAAGACTTGGGACAAGTGACTTCTCAAGACTTGGGACAAGTGACTTCTCAAGACTTGGTACAAGTGACTTCTCAAGACTTCGGACACGCACTTCTCATGACTTGGGACACGCACTTCTCAGAACTTGGGACAAGTGACTTCTCAAGACTTGGGATAAGTGACTTCTTAAGACTTGGGACATGTGAATTTTCAAGACTTGGGACAAATGACTTCTCAAGACTAAGGACAAGCACTTCTCAAGACTTGGGACACGCACTTGTCAAGACTTCGGACACTAACTTCTCAAAACTTGGGACAAGTGACTTCTCAAGACTTGGGACAAGTGATTTATCATGACTTGCGACACGCACTTCTCAAGACTTAAGACAAGTGACTTCTCAAGACTTGGGACACGCACTTCTCAAGACTTGGGACAAGTGTCTTCTCAAGACTTGGGTCAAGTGACTTCTCAAGATTTGGGACACTCTTCTCAAGACTTGGGTCACGCACTTCTCAAGACTTGGGACACGCACTTGTCAAGACTTCGGAAACTAACTTCTCAAAACTTGGGACAAGTGACTTCTCAAGACTTGGGACAAGTGATTTATCATGACTTGCGACACGCACTTCTCAAGACTTAAGACAAGTGACTTCTCAAGACTTGGGACACGCACTTCTCAAGACTTCGGACACTAGCTTCTCAAAACTTGGGACAAGTGACTTCTCAAGACTTGGGACAAGTGATTTATCATGACTTGCGACAAGAACTTCTCAAGACTTGGGACAAATGACTACTCAAGACTTGAGACAAGTTGTTTCTCAAGTCTTGGGACATGTGAATTCTCACGACTTGGGTCTATTTACTTCTCAAGATTTGGGACAAATGTCGTCTGAAGACTTGGACTGGTAAATTCTCAAGACTTGGGACGAGTGATTTCTCAACACTTGTCACAAGTGACTTCTCAAGACTTGGGACGAGAGACTTCTCAAGACAAGGGACGAATGACTTCTCAAGACTTGGGACGAGTGACTTCTCAACCTTGGGACAAATGACTTCTAAAGTCTTTGGACGAATGACTTCTCAAGACTTGGGACAGGTAACTTCAGAAGACATGTGATTAGTGACTTCTCAAGATTTGGTACAAGTTACTTCTCAAGACTTGGACTGGTAACTTCTCAAAACTTGGGACGAGTGATTTCTCAAGACTTGGGACGAGTGATTTCTCAAGACTTGGGACAAGTGAATTCTCAAGACTTGGGACAAGTGACTTCTCAAGACTTGGGACAGGTGACTTCTCATGACTTGGTACAAGTGACTTCTCCAGACGTGGGACAAGGGACTTCTCAAGACTTGGGACAAGTGACTTCTCAAGACTTGGGACACGTACTTCTCAAGACTTGGGACAAGTGACTTCTCAAAATTTGGGACAAGTGACTTCTCAAAACTTGGGACACGCACTTCTCAAGACTTGGGACACGCACTTCTCAAGACTTGGGACAAAAGACTACTGAAGATCTGTGACACGCACTTCTCAAGACTTGGGACAAGTGACTTCTGAAGACTAGGGACACGCACTTCTCAAGACTTGGGACAAGTGACTTCTCAAGACTTGGGAGACGTGACTTCTCAAGACTTGGGACAAGCACTTCTCAAGACTTGGGACTAATGACTTCTCAAGTCTTTGGACAGATGACTTCTCATGACTTGGGACAAGTGACTTCTCAAGACTTGGGACAAGCGACTTTTCAAGACTTGGGACAAATGACTTCTCAAGACTTGGGACAGGCACTTCTCAAGACTTGGGACAAGTGACTTCTCAAGACTTGGTACACGCACTTCTCAAGACTTGGGACACGCATTTCTTAAGACTTGGGACACGCACTTCTCAAGACTTGGGAAAAGTGACTTCTCAAGACTTGGGACAAGTGACTTCTCAAGACTTGGTACAAGTGACTTCTCAAGATTTCGGACACGCACTTCTCATGATTTGGGACACGAACTTCTTAAGACTTGGGATAAGTGACTTCTTAAGACTTAGGACACGTACTTCTCAAGACTTGGGACAAGTGCCTTCTCAAGGCTTGGGACAAATGACTTCTCAAAACTAAGGACACGCACTTCTCAAGACTTGGGACACGTACTTCTCAAGAGTTAAGACAAGTGACTTCTCAAGACTTGGGAAAAGTGACTTCTCAAGACTTGGCACACGCACTTCTCTAGAATTGAGACAAGTGACTTCTCAAGACTTGGGACAAATGACTTCTCAAGACTTGGGACACGCACTTCTCAAGACATGGGACACGCACTTCTCAAGAGTTGGGACTAGTGAATTCTCAAGTCTCGGGACACGCACTTCTCAAGACTTGGGTTACGCATTTCTCAAGACTTTGGACACGCACTACTCAAGACTTGGGACACGCACTTCTCAAGACCTGGGTGAAGTAATTTCTCAAGACTTGGGACAAGTGACTACTCAAGACTTGGGTACACTAAGTTCTCAAGACTTGGGACACGCTCTTCTCAAGACTTGAGACAAGTAACATCTCAAGACTTGGGACCAGTGACTACTCAATACTTGGGACACGCACTTCTCAAGACTTGAGACAAGTGACTTCTCAAGAGTTGGGACAAGTGACTTCTCAAGACTTGGGACACGCACTTCTCAAGATTTGGGACAAGTGATTTCTCAAGACTTGGGACAAGTGACTTCTCAAGACTTGGGACAAGTGACTTCTCAAGACTTGAGACACGCACTTCTCAAGACTTGGGACAAGTGACTTCTCAAGACTTGGGACAAATGACTTCTCAAAATTTGGGACACTAACTTCTCAGGACTTGGAACAAGTGTCTTCTCAAGACTTGGGACACGCACTTCTCAGGACTTGGGACACTCACTTCTAAAGACTTGGGACAAGTGACTCCTCAAGACTTGGGACACCCACTCTCAAGACTTCGGACACACTCTTCTCAAAACGTGGGACATGCACTTCTCAAGAACTGGGACACGCATTTCTCAAGACTTGGGACTATCACTTCTCAAGACTTGGGACAAGTGACTTTTCAAGACTTGGGACAGGTGACTTCTCATGACTTGGGACAAGTGACTTCTCCAGACGTGGGACAAGCGACTTCTCAAGACTTGGGACAAGTGACTTCTCAAGACTTGGGACACGTACTTCTCAAGACTTGGGACAAGTGACTTCTCAATATTTGGGACAAGTGACTTCTCAAAACTTGGGACACGCACTTCTCGAGACTTGGGACAAAAGACTACTGAAGATTTGGGACACGCACTTCTCAAGACTTGAGACAAGTGACTTCTCAAGACTTGGGACACGCACTTCTCAAGACTTGGGACACGCACTTCTCAAGATTTGGGACAAGTGCCTTCTCAAGACTTGGGAGACGTGACTTCTCAAGACTTGGGACAAGCACTTCTCAAGACTTGGGACTAGTGACTTCTCAAGGCTTTGGACAGGTGACTTCTCATGACTTGGGACAAGTGACTTCTCAAGACTTGGGACAAGCGACTTTTCAAGACTTGGGACTAATGACTTCTCAAGACTTGGGACAGGCACTTCTCAAGACTTGGGACAAGTGACTTCTCAAGACTTGGGACACGCACTTCTCAAGACTTGGGACACGCATTTCTTAAGACTTGGGACACGCACTTCTTAAGACTTGGGTCACACACTTCTCAAGACTTGGGACAAGTGACTTCTCATGACTTGGGACAAGTGACTTCTCCAGACGTGCGACAAGCGACTTCTCAAGACTTTTGACAAGTGACTTCTCAAGACTTTGGACACGTACTTCTCAAGACTTGGGACAAGTGACTTCTCAATATTTGGGACAAGTGACTTCTCAAAACTTGGGACACGCACTTGTCAAGACTTGGGACAAAAGACTACTGAAGATTTGGGACACGCGCTTCTCAAGTCTTGGGACAAGTGACTTCTCATAACTTGGGACACGCACTTCTCAAGACTTGGGACACGCACTTCTCAAGACTTGGGACAAGTGCCTTCTCAAGACTTGGGAGACGTGACTTCTCAAGACTTGGGACAAGCACTTCTCAAGACTTGGGACTAGTGACTTCTCAAGACTTGGGACACGCACTTCTGAAGACTCGGGTCACGCATTTCTTAAGACTTGGGACAAATGACTTCTCAAGACTTGGGACAGGCACTTCTCAAGACTTGGGACAAGTGACTTCTCAAGACTTGGGACACGCACTTCTGAAGACTCGGGACACGCATTTCTTAAGACTTGGGACACGCACTTTTCAAGACTTGGGACAAGTGACTTCTCAAGACTTGGTACAAGTGACTTCTCAAGACTTCGGACACGCACTTCTCATGACTTGGGACACGCACTTCTCAGAACTTGGGACAAGTGACTTCTGAAGACTTGGGATAAGTGACTTCTTAAGATTTAGGACACGTACTTCTCAAGACTTGGGACAAGTGCCTTCTCAAGGCTTGGGACAAATGACTTCTCAAGACTAAGGACACGCACTTCTCAAGACTTGGGACACGCACTTCTCAAGACTTGGGTTACGCATTTCTCAAGAATTGGGACACGCACTTCTCAAGACTTGGGACACACACTTCTCAAGACCTGGGTGAAGTAAATTCTCAAGACTTGGGACAAGTGACTACTCAAGACTTGGGTACACGCAGTTCTCAAGACTTGGGACACGCACTTCTCAAGACTTGAGACAATTGACATCTCAAGACTTGGGACCAGTGACTACTCAATACTTGGGACACGCACTTCTCAAGACTTGGGACAAGTGACTAATCAAGGGTTGACACAAGTGACTTCTCAAGACTTGGGACACGCACTTCTCAAGACTTGGGACAAGTGACTTCTCAAGACTTGGGACAAGTGACATCTCAAGACTTGGGGCACGCACTTCTCAAGACTTGGGACACGCATTTCTCAAGACTTGGGACTCGCACTTCTCAATACTTGGGATACACACTTCTCAAGACTTGGGACAAGTGACTTCTCAAGACTTGGCACACGCACTTCTCTAGACATTGAACACGCACTCCTCAAGGCTTGGGACAATAACTTCTCAAGACTTCGGACAAGTGAATTCTCAAGACTTGGGACAAGTGACTTCTCAAGTCTTGGGACAAATGACTTCTCAAGACTTGGTACAAGTGACTTGTCAAGACTTGGGACGAGTGACTTGTCAAAACTTGGGACATGTGACTTTACAAGACTTGGACCAATGACTTCTCAAGACTTGGGACGAGTGGATTCTCAAGACTTGTGACAAGTGACTTCTCAAGACTTGGGACAGAAGACTTCTCAAGACTTGGGACACGCACTTCTCAAGACTTGGGACAAGTGACTTCTCAACACTTGGGACAAGTGACTTCTCAAGACTTGGGACTCACACTTCTCAATACTTGGGACACCCACTTCTCAAGACTTGGGTCACGCACTTCTCAAGACTTGGAACACGCACTTCTCAAGGCTTGGGACACGCACTTCTCAAGACTTGGAACAAGTGACTTCTCAAGACTTGGGACACGCGCTTCTCAAGACTTGGGACACACACATCTCAATATTTGGGACCCTCACTTCTGAAGAGTTAGGACAAGTGACTTCAAAAGACTTGGGACAAGTGACTTCTCAAGACTTGGTACATGCACTTCTCAAGACATGGGACACCCACTTCTCAAGACTTGGGACACGAACTCCTCAAGACTTGGGACAAGTGACTTCTCAAGACTTGGGACACGCACTTCTCAAGACTTGGGACAAGTGGCTTCTCAAGACTTGGCACAAGTGATTTCTCAAGACTTGGGACACGCACTTCTCAAGACTTGGGACAAGTGACTTCTCAAGTCTTGGGACAAGTGACATCTGAAGACTTGGGACAAGTGACTTCTCAAGACTTGGGACATGCACTTCTCAAGACTTGGGACACGCACTTCTCAAGACTTGTCACAAGTGGCTTCTCAAGACTTGGGACAAGTGACTTGTCAAGACTTGGGACACGCACTTCTCAAGACTTGGGACTCGAACTTCTCAAGACTTGGGACAAGTGACTTCTCAAGACTTGGGACAAGTGACATCTCAAGACTTGGGACACGCACTTCTTAAGACTTGGGACAAGTGACTTCTCAAGACTTGGGACAAGTGACTTCTCAAGACTGGGGACACGCACTTCTCAAGACTTGGGACAAGTGACTTCTCAAGACTTGGGACGAATGACTTCTCAAGACCTGTGACAAGTGACTTCTCGAGAGTTGGGACGTATGACAACTCAAGACTTGGAACATGTGACTTCTCATTTCTTGGGAGAAGTGACTTCTCAAGACTTGGGACGAGTGACTTCTCAAAACGTGAAACAGGTGACTTTTCAAGACTTGGGACGAGTGACTTCTCAAGACTTGTTACAAGTGACTTCTCAAGAATTGTTACAAGAGACTTCTCAAAACTTGGGACAAATGTCTTCTCAAGACTTGGGACAAATAACTTCTCAAGACTTGGGACAAGTGTCTTCTGAAGACTTGGGACGAATGACTTCTCAAGACTTGGTACAAGTGACTTCTCAAGACTTGGGACGAGTGACTTGTCAAAACTTGGGACATGTGACTTCTCAAGACTTGGGACAAGTGAATTCTCAATACTTGGGACACGCACTTCTCAAGTCTTCGGACAAGTGACATCTCAAGACTTGTGACAAGTGACTTCTCAAAACTTGGGACAAGTGTCTTCTCAAGACTTGGGACGAATGACTTCTCAAGACTTGGGACGAGTGACTTCTCAAGACTTGGGACTGGTGACGTGTCATACAGAGATCGGACCGTCAGAGAGCGAGTCATGCACCGACCGCATTCGTCAGACACAGTACATCAGAAATAGACTGACAGAGACCGATACGGCAAGGCATCAGGTAGGGGAATTTTGAAAAAATCAAAAACTGCTGGAAACTCTCTAGAAAGCGCACAAAACCAAAGAAAAATTAAAAAATTTCACATTCAAATTTTTTTTTGAAAATTTTCAAAAAAAATTGGTTTTGTGCGCTTTTCAGACAATTTCCAGTATTATTTCATTTTTCGAAAATTTTAAAAAATTTGAAATTTTTTTCTAAGATATCCCCAAGAGATACGTTCCAAACTCGGTGAATGCCTCTCCCTGTCTCTGCCGGACTCGGCCTCTTATCTCACCCGTTGGCTGCACCAACCGGCGTTTGCAGGTCGCGATCTTTGTCGGTGAGGGTCTGTCTTACGTGTTGACTGCCGCACCTTGGCTCCTTAGAGACGACACGTCAGAGACGTGTCATACAGAGACTGAGTCATGCACAGACCGCATTCGTCAGACACAGTACATCAGAAAGTCTGACAGAGACTGATACGGCAAGGCATCAAGTGGTGAAATTTTTAAAAATTTCATAATTTTCAAAAAATCAAAAAATGCTGGAAATTGTATAAAAAACGCACAAAACCAAAAAATTAAAAAATTCACATTCAATTTTTTTTGAAAATTTTCAAGTTTTTTTGGTTTTGTGCGCTTTTCAGACAATTTCCAGCATTTTTTGATTTTTCGAAAATTTTGAAAATTTCAAATTTTTTCACAAGTCACCCGAAGTGATGCATGGCAGCCTCGGTGAATGCCACGGCCTGTCTCTGCCGGACTCGGCCTCTATCTCACGCGGTTGACGACTGCCTCGATGTCTTCATCAATCGGTCTCTGCAGGTCCACGTGTGTGGCCGACCGTGTCTGCCCGTCTCAATCTCTGCCTTAAGAGCTGTCTGCTGCCCCTGGGATTTTCAGAGACTGCACTTCTGAGGCCGTATGAGGCAACGACCGCCTTCTTCAGAGACAGGGAAGATAAGAGAATCCGACGGAGACCGGTCCTGCAAAGCATTAGGTGGGGAGAATTGTGAGAGAAATTTTGAAAAATTCTAAAATTTTCGGAAGATCAAAAAATGCTCGAAATTATCTAAAAACGCACAAAACCAAATTTTTGAAAAATATCACATTCAATTTTTTCTTCGAATTTTTCAAAATTATTTGGTTTTGTGCGCTTTTCGGACAATTTCCAGCATTTTTTGATTTTTCGAAAATTTCAAATTTTTTTCACAAGTCACCCAAAGATATGCATGCCAGCCTCGGTGAATTCCACAGCCTGTCTCTGCCGGACTCGGCCTCTATCTCACACGGTTGCCGACTGCCTCCGTCTTCATCAATTGGCCTCTGCAAGTCTAGGTGTGTGGCCGACTGTGTGTCTGCCCGGATCGATCTCTACCTTACGAGCTGTCTGGTGCACCTGGGCTTTTCAGAGACTGCACGTCTGAGGAAACGACCGCCTTCTTCAGAGACAGAGTAGATACGAGACAATCTGACAGAGACCGGACCTGCAAGGCATCAATCGCATCTAACCTTCTTCCGTTATCCAGTGTGTCTGCAATGTCCTGGCAAACTGTGATTACTTGACTTCCACATGAATATCCCGGCCTGAACCCATGTTGACCCTCGATTAACCAATTCTTACCGAAGAGGCAATGCAATCCCAGGTTTCTAAACATCTTCCTGCCAGGTGTTTGCCCCAGCACAACTCCTCGCCCACACTGGAACTTTGCCTACATCTTACTCCCTGTAGCTTGACCCCCTTGTGCTTTGCCCTCCCTTTGGGCTGTATGCGCGTGCGCACATGCACGTACAATATATATGTCATATCGTTGAACTCACCAATATAATTCTCTCTTACGCATGAAGTACAGCTAACATAAGAAAACTGTCAAAAGCAGATGGTACTGCAATTGTCTATAAGTGAAGGTGCACTTTTGGGCATGTAATGGAGGTACAGCATGATAGTGTTTTTTTTCCTAATTGACACTTAATTGTAGTGTTGAGGTTTTTCTGAACAAAGAGGCTAAAAGTCTTGAAAGCCATGGTCTTAAGATTTAGTGAACAAGTTATCATGGTGATCTGATAAAATATGGGTTGTTTATACCAGAAATGTTTCTATACAGGGATTCTTCTTTTCATCACAATGTCCAAAATGGCTCTGGGTTTCCACCCATCTTCCTATCCAATGCATCTTTCCTCGTGAGTAACCCAAACAGAACATAAAGCTGATTAATCATCTCCACACTGAGTACAATTGTATATCCAGTTTAGAGGTTAAGTGTACACAATGCAGTGAGTTGACTTGGCACGATTTATTCATTTTACATCAGAACAGTAAGAATACATGCTCACTGAGACAACTGTAATGTAACCAATACGCTGGTCTCTGAAAAACTTATATTTTGTAAGGAATGCTGCAGGCTGACGTCAGAAATTGTAGATTGTAGTTCCTGAAAAAGAGAAATGGTTACTGTTATCCAACTTGCCCCCTCAACCAGGCACAGTGCGCGAGTCTTCGGGTGCTCCGTGCACTGTCTATGGATGGTGGCGTATTAACTTTTGTGAAAGGGAACTTAACATTTTGACATGAGCTTTCACTACCTGAGATGTTTTATGTTTAAAAGTATAAATTACTTATTTTTTAAAATCTAACAAAGGCGAATAATTAAAAATGTAATTTGTTCATCACACATGAATATTCTGTAAAAAAAAACTTGGAATTATTATGTGGAAATGCTACGAGCACTCGCTGAAGCAGCCAGCTTATGAACTCAGACCATCTTATAGGCATGCGCTTTTGTTTTGGATTGAAAATAAGTTCCAGTCACTTTTACTTTAATATCAATACCCCAACTTTTGAAATCATTTACTGTATTCTACAGCCAACACGAAGTTTGGAAGTGTGTTATAAAGAACCTGCTTATAATGAAACTTATTACCAAATCAGGCACTCCATAGCCAACTTGTATTTATGGAAATGAAATAAACCAAGTGAAAAATGTAGCTACCTCGTTCCTTTGCTGCAAACTTTGCCACCCAGCCAGTTCCTCCATTGTGAATGCTTGTTGTGTAGCGTACTGAGATGGTGCCAGTGCTACCCTCATGTAGCACAGGGTTGTCCTATTGACAGTGATGGGATATATCAGAAGAAATGACAATGCATCACTAACAACGAACAACGAAACTCTTAGCTTTGTTGGTATCGCCTGTCACTTATTTTTCATTTACACTTTAACACAAGCTGTTCTTTCTACAGATACATCTCAACATAAACTTTATGCCACAAAAATGTTCACTGCACATAGGACTGTAAAAAACAAATATATATATATATATATATATATACACATACACACATATATATGTAACTTAACGACACACATTCTGTCCCATACACCACAGGAGGAAATAAGTGGACGTGGTTCATTCATTATTTTATAGCAGGGATATGGAAACTGCTACATATTGTTGTATAATATTTCCTGTTCTACAGGGTTATTCATAATTCCCTGACACAATACAAAAATTCGCTACACTTGAATGGTGCAATGGATGGCAACATAGGACATGCTGATAGAATGAGAAACTATCCAAGTTTATTATACATACTTCATAAATGTTCTATGTGTCCGCCCTTTGTGATGCGGCAGACGTCAAGCAGATCCCGTGGCAGAGGCGGTACAAAGACCTGGTCCTGAACGTACCACCATAAGAAAAAATCACATGGCATCAGGTCAGTGATAGGGGTGGCCAACGAAGCAGCGCATGGTCATTGGCAGCCGTACATCTGATCCAACGTTGTGGCAAATGCCGACTGAGGTAGCCGCGGGCGGACGAGGCGGTGGTAGTATGGCAGAGCCCCATCTTGCTGATAAATGAAGTCATCGCTGTGATCATGAAGCTGCGGCATTAGTCATTCCTGCATCATCTCAAGACAGGACGTGCCAGTGATGGTTGCCTCGGCGAAGAAAAATGGCCCGTACACCTTCTCTTTGGATATGGCACAGAAAACGTTCAGTTTCGGTGAATCCCGAATGTGCTCAATTGTGGCATGTGGGTTTTCACTTCCCCATGCCCACACATTGTGTCTGTTCACCTTCCCATAAATGTGGAACGTAGCTTCGTCGCTGAAAATCAGTTTTCCAGTGAAACAGTCTTCTTCCAAGTGCTGCTGCATGTCGGTACAGGACTGAAAATGTCGGGTCTTGTCTTCATCAGTTGTAGCCTGCAGTAACTGCAGCCTGTACGGCTTAACCCGCAGACACTTATGAAGAATTCACCACAGGGGTCAGGGAATTATGAATAACCGTGTACTTACCGAACTGAGCAAGGTGTCATCTATCCACATGAAAATCCTGAATGTTGTGATCTTCCAAATGACTTCATCCTGTTACAACCTCCTACGTAAATTGTCGTTCATTGCCACAGTGCCAGAAAGTATTGATTCTATTTTCCCTTGTTGACATGTGATGAGAATGTTAGTAAATATAAACAAGTAATGCCCCCACTCACCTCTCCACAATATTTTGCCATGAATGTCTCCGCATTGGTCTCGGTGTCCACGTCATACAGCTCCACAAAGTCTGAGTCACATGTGCTCTGTGGTCCAATGTCAAACACTGAAAGAGAAGCTTTTTAATTTTTGAATTTGTTTCTCACTTGCAACACTGGAGATCTCATAACCATTCAACTTATAACTTTTTATTTAACATCAAATGTGCAATATTTATCAATGAATACTGAGATCCTCATAGTGTTCAAAATGAAGTCGGCTATCTTCTGCGTTGTTGAGCTGTGTAGGTTGGTAGAAGTTTACCACAATTTCAGATGTCCTTGCTGCCTCCATCATTGCCATTATGATGGAGGCAGCAAGTACCCTGGAACACTGGTAAACGTCTACCAGACTACATGATACTACAACCCAGAAGACACCCATTTTATATGAAGTAAAATGTGTCTTATGGAAATGGAGTGGGCTGTCTTACCTGTGAACTTTAGGACAGGCTGGGTTCCAACAGGCACTGACACATCCCAGCGGCAATGTGAACTGTTACGATAGTTGACAGGGTACATTGGGCTGGTGAACACCCCACCATAGTTGAACAACCTGCCACCACAACCACGACCTGCAGAATAAATCATGCAGAGGCTACAATCAGCGGACTACGCAAGAGAACTCAGCAACTGTTCCTGTCTTATGTCTAGGAGAACTGAGGAAAATCATAAAAACTGCAGTCAGGTAGGTAATGAGACTGAATCCAGCTGGGTATGCGGCTACCAAGAGGATCTACCAAGTAGGATTTGAGGTTTTCACGACGGTGAGTCTGAAGATTGCTGTCTTCTGGGTTGTTGCGCTGTGTAGTCTGGTCGATGTTTACCAACGTTTCAGAGGTCATACTGCCTCCATCATCAGGGCGATGAGTATGAAGATTGCTGTCTTCTGGGTTGTTGAGCTGTGTAGTCTGGTCGATGTTAACCAACGTTTCGGAGGTCATACTGCCTCCATCAGCAGGGCGATGAAGATTTCTGTCTTCTGGGTTGTTGCGCTGTGTAGTCTGGTCAATGTTAACCAACGTTTCAGAGGTCATACTGCCTCCATCATCAGGGCGATGAGTATGAAGATTTCTGTCTTCTGGGTTGTTGCGCTGTGTAGTCTGGTCGATGTTAACCAACGTTTCAGAGGTCATACTGCCTCCGTCATCAGAGTATGAAGATTTCTGTCTTCTGAGTTGTTGCGCTGTGTAGTCTGGTCGATGTTAACCAATGTTTCAGAGGTCATACTGCCTCCATCATCAGGGCGATGAGTATGAAGATTTCTGTCTTCTGGGTTGTTGCGCTGTGTAGTCTGGTCGATGTTAACCAATGTTTCAGAGGTCATACTGCCTCCGTCATCAGGGCGATGAGTATGAAGATTTCTGTCTTCTGGGTTGTTTTCATTTTCGTACTGAACACCATAAGAACCTGAAATCCTACTTCATCCTATACTTGTAAAAACCAGTGCTGTCTGATTGTGTGTTAGTTGAGTTTGATTACTGGTGCTGAAAGACATGGACATATAAACTGAGATGTGTGGAACAGAGGAAATAATAAGCATGGAGAAATCTGTGAAATTTGATGTTCTCATGACAGTATGTCAGTGTTCTTCTGGATTGTGATGTCAAGTGGACTTGTACGTAGATACCAACATTTCTGAGAAAAATATTGTCCCCAATTTTAGCCCTGAAAATGATTACAGTATGTTTCTCCAAAAAGTTGGTATTTGTCCACATGGTGTCATAGCCCAAAATAATATCAACACAGAGAACTCTGTCAGAGACAGGTTGGTACAGCCATCTAAAGGAAAGGATGATGGATGATTTGACCATAGAGTTTTTAAAGGTTTGCCCCCTTTTACAGAACAGCACAGATAAAAGTCACCAAACATGGGGGGGGGGGGGGGGAACTTTGTAATTTGTAATTTCCATCTAGCAGTTAATCAGGAAACTTGGGTGAGAAATGGCCACTGAATTTTGCTTACAAAACATCTAGTATCATGCTCGTAAGGTTCTTTTACATGCTGTAAATCTACGACATGGGACCGCCAGCTTTACTTTCCCTCCGAAGGAAGTTGTGGTACAGATTTTTATCACCCTTAAAAATCCATCGACCTCGGCCGTGATCGAACCCGCGAACCTTGGGTCCGGTGGTGAGCACGCTAACCACTAGTCCACAGAGGGCGACAAGTTTGCATTTCTGACTGTAGGAAAATAAAATAAGGTGCATGGATTTGGAACAGCTGACAATAGCATAAATTCCATTCCAAATTTTACAGAAAGCCAATAAGCCATTATCAATTATTATATGGCATAATATGTAGATAGTAAAACAATCTTTGCTGTAAGATGAGACAGACTGTTAGATGGCACAAAATTGAATGTCCAGAGGAAAATTCTAGGTCATGCCCAGCATGTCGGACAAAACCCCTAGAGTAACAAGCCCAGGTGGCAAGGTCCCAGGCTTGGATGGTAAGTGCTAGAGGTAGCTTGGGGGTGACTAGTCCTGTAAGTGACCAATCACTTGGAAGGCAGTCTCAAGGGTATACAGGCCCAGTGGGGCCAAAGCAGTGGATTCTGAAACCTGTGGGCAGGGGAGGAGGGACACATGGGAGAGGGAACCTGGAAAGGAAAGAATTGGGGGGGGGGGGGGGGGCAAAGCCCTGAGGTAGGAAATCCCAACTCTAAGCAGTAAGAAGGGGAAAAGCTAGTGGAGTAAAGCCCGTGTGGGAGGGCATGACCCTGGGGTGCCAAGCTACCATAAATGTGTCTTGTGTGATTTGCTCCGAAGGGGGACAAGACTAAGGTGTTAAAGGCCTGGGTTTAAAGGACCCCACTGAGGCTAAACTTCAGGTGGAAGCCCCAAGGAAAGTACAACCCCTGGGATTACTTTGCTCCTTGGGAAGCCTCGTCTCTGGACTGTGGCATCACTAGGGGCTTGCTCAAAGATGTGACAAAAGACATGGACAGAATCACTGATGTTGAAAGTCGGGGAGGGGGGGGGGGGGGTAGGAAGGATGAAGGCATGAGAGAAGAAGCCCACAGGGCAAAGCCCAGAACTAGGCAGTCCTTTGAGGTTTGCCTATAAGAAGTACACATGAGGAGTGAAGCCCAGACAAGGGGTGTTTGACAAGGCCCAGATAGGGCCATGCTACTGGAAGCAAGTCTTTTGAGCAACACCCCAAAGGGATGGGAAGGCCTAATGGGGCAAAGACCTGGGAGAAGATTCCTGCAAGGAGTAAACTCCAGGGCAGAAACTGTGGCAGGATAAGAATCCTGGGGTGTAATCCGCTGAGATCACTTTGTCCTTTTGTGAAACCCTGGGGGTTGCCTAGTTACCAGGGGACATTCTTGGTGGGGGGGCTAGCTAAAAAAACAACAGACAGGTAGAAAAACAGACAGAAAAGGCTGGAACTATGAGGTGTTCTTGGCTTATGTTAAAGTGGAAAGTACACTTACAACCTTAGTCCATTGAAATTTGTTGGGAGAGTACTAGACATACAACATTAGAAGTTTAATAACAACGGTGATGATTATATTAAAAAAAATATATATACACATACACACATACTGATTACAACAAATATACAACTGTTGTACTAATGAGTATACTATGATCCATTTTCACTATCTTATGGAAAAAATGTAACTACAAAAGTCCTACAGATAAGAATGAGAAAATACAAACAGAAATTTTGATTCCATGAGATAGAACAGCTGGAGGTAAAAATCTCTTCACACAACAGTGTTCTTAAATGTGGAGGCACCACGAGCTTACTTCCATGCCCCCTATATGCTTTCGTGGTGTTTTGCATAATTACAGGAACAACGATAAGTTCTACCTCATTGAGAGTGAACTACTTACGCAAACTTATGGAAATACCTTGATCAGTGGTTGTGTATGTAATATCCAGATGGTCGTAATTTAACGAGTCTGCAGACAGTAGCAGCAACAGAGCATTTCCTGTTGAGAAGATGGGATTTGGCAACTCATAGCCACAAAGACGAGCCAGCGGAGGTGATTGTCGAGTGGCGCCATCTCGTACCTGTAACGGGAAACAACTTTTGTCCTTAGATACTGAAAGCCTTCAGTTTCATGTTAGAAACAAATTATATGGGTTTTGATGTTTCATGCATTAACAAAGAGTTAATTGTTTTGTGCTTAAGTCCAAACACTCACAGCATTGGATGAAATGCGCTCCGTGTTTCGTTCGCATTGTTTTCATCATCATCAAACAGTCAGAAGCCGGGCCACTTACCGACCTGTTCTGGCCTCAAATGATTAACAGTCTCTTCAAAATCTGTCTTTGGTTTCTTATGATGTCTGCAGTCATAGCTAACTTAGGTCTCTAGCCACCTGTTGCTTCGTCAGTCACTGACTACAGTGACTGGCAAAGCAACAGATGGCTCGAGATAAATTTCCAGATGAGGTAAGAATTTTTCTTCACTGTGACAATGTTCAGATCAGCTTGGGGACTAAATTAAGGAGGATGAGTGGTAGAAATGGCGGATAAGAGAAATGCATACAGAAGTTTACTAGTAAAACCAGAAGGTAAGAAATACTTAGGAGACCTAAACACAGATGACAGCACATATATTAGAACATGCCACACAGAAATAGGGTTCAAAGGCATGTATTTTTATTTATTTAGTGTTCCGTCTGATGACAGGTCCATATGAACATGATCCTTCCATCCTTTTCTCGGACTGGGACCTGTTCATATACGTTCTTGGCAGATGATCCAGAAGTGGTTTGCCATTGCCTTCTTCTGTGTGAATGGAGTAATTGTTGGGATGCCACGGAGGAAAACTCCGTGTTGCCTAGACCACGGCCTTGCCCAACACAAGTTATAAATTCGGGCACCGCCAGGAATCGAACCCGAGACCCCAGGATTACAAGGCCAGCGTTCTAACCGCTAGACCACCTCATCTTATTATTATTTAGTGTTCTGTCTGACGACAGGTCCATATGAACAGGATCCTTCCATCTTTTTCTCGGACTGGGACCTGTTCATATTCGTTCTTGGCAGATGATCCAGAAGTGGTTTGCCATTGCCTTCTTCTGTGTGTGAATGGAGTAATTGTTCGGATGCCATGGAGAAAAACTCCGTGTTGCCTAGACCACGGTCTTGCCCAACACAAGTTATAAATCCGGGCACCTCCGGGAATTGAACCCGGGACCCCAGGTTTCATAAGAGGCGGAAATTTTTTTGCCCAGTTGAGTGACTAGCAGATTCTAAAGGACTCTTGTTCCATGCAGTTAGTAATGTGGTCAAAGCACACGAATCTCGTCACTCAGTTACTATAATGCTGAGGTATAAAATAAAAATGCTTTGAGCTTTATCTTCTCACTCGCACGGACCCAAACATCTTGAGAGGTACATTTATGATTCATATTCCCACAGTGGGTTATTAAAAGTCTCTGACTTATAATTGTGAATGTAGCCCCTGCTCAGTGGATGTTTGCCTTACTGTAGCCATTTTGCCTGAGTCTTCTTCGGATGTTTGATTTATCTGTTGAGGTATAAGAACAACAACGCGTCTTTGTGATGACTGATGGTGAGAGCTAGCATGCAGGTACAGATATGTCATAAGATGGCTGTCTTATGGGTTGTTGCGCCACGTAGTCTGGCAGAAGTTTACCTATGTTTCAGAGGTCCTTGCTGCCTCCATCATCAAGGCAATGGAGGCAGAAAGGACCTCTGAAATATCGGTAAACTTCTGCCAGACTACGTGGCGCAACAACCCAGAAGAAGTGGTTTGCCATTGCCTTCTTCTGTGTGTGAATGGAGTAATTGTTGGGATGCCACGGAGGAAAACTCCGTGTTGCCTAGACCACGGCCTTGCCCAACACAAGTTATAAATCTGAGCACCACCGGGAATTAAACCCAGGACCCCAGGTTTCATAAGAGGCAGAATTTTTTTTGCCCAGTTGCCACTGTGAAAACGTCAACTCCTATACAGATATGTCTTATGTGGGTTTTCTGCAGACCATACGCCTCAGAACTCATCTAAGTTTTCTCTTCATCAACGTATCAAGAAACGGTAGTGATCTGTCGTCTTCCACTACGTTTGGGAGGCTGCTGTTGAGGTATTCCTGGAACTTCCTTAGTTTATCATTGACATGGGGTCAGACCATGAAGGTGTCATCAACATATCTGAACCAGTGGTCCAGTACTTTGTGCCAGAACTTCTCCATGTAGAAACTGGTCATTACTGGAGCAAATGATAAACCCATGGCAACCCCACCTGCTTTGTCATAGAACTTACCATTTAGGGAGAGCAGGTTATGTGAGAACTTGTCAGAACAGATTGAAGGTCCTAGTTTTGCTAGAAATGCTAGAAGTGCTACAAATGTTGGCCCAGTAGTTATGAATCTACTGGAATCACGGCGAACAGAGAGACCAGATCAAAACTGAACAGAATATCAGTATTCTGCAAGTTCATGTTGCGGAGTTTCTGGATGAAGGCCTCTGAGTTTCTTATATGGTTTTCAGACACCCGCACTATTGGACTCGGTAGAACACACTCCTTGTGTATTTTAGGAAGTCTGTAGAGTCATGGTGGGGTTGACTCCACCCACTGACGTTACTGGCTCAGTTGTGATGTCTGCACAAAGGAAGCGAGGACTAACGTTTTACAGCAAAGAGAGAAATATCATTGCCAATGTGGTAAAGTGTTGTGATGAGAAAGCTGGCGTGGAATCAACTGTCAATATATTGCTCTGCACCCACCTCAAGAGAAGATTCCAGGCACTGTTCGCTTCTTTGTTGATGGAAACTCATGAAATAGAGTGCAATGGTAGAGTTGTCTGGTGCGCGAATCATCAGAGTACACTCTGCAGACACCTGGTCCATATAGATGCGTCCCTGTACCCCTGTGTAATTCCTGTTGCAGCCTGCAGGACATAAGCAAGACACCGCTCTAACACTATATCTCGTTACCTATTAGGCAGTGACTGCCGTTTATTTGGAATCAAAGTTTGACTTTTGTAAAAATGGATATCAGCTCTATGCACTCATTTAAAGTAAAAGTAAAAGTTTGTCCCACTATACGCCATGTAGGCGTTTGGGGTGAGTGGAGGTATAGCTTCTCTCTTCCTTGACCTCAGCACTAGATGGGGGTGAGTGGTCAGCATCACGCCCCAGCTGCGCTTTACCCCCGGGAAAGGACCCCGGTACCCATTGTAGAGGAGGCTGGGTGGGCCCCAGAGCCGGTCTGGACGCAGAGGCTAGAGGAAAAATCCTCTGCCCCCGGCGGGGATCGAACCCCGGTCGTCCAGCCCGTAGCTAGTCACTATACTGACTGAGCTATCCCGGCCCATCTATGCACTCATTTAATAGACTAAAATACTAACTTATAAGTGGCTACAAACTCTTAGTTCCAAACAGGTAGCATTTCTGACATGATCATCCACTCCATTTGCCAAGTCAGACTGTTACTAATATCATTAACATAGTAAACTGATTTTTTGATATGTATTAACTACTTTTTCTAAAGTACTTGAAAAGGTTATATACGAGTTAAGCCATCAAGCACCCTTGCATCCATTTTATTGGTCTTGTAAAATGCAGCATTTTTTACCCAACTTCCTTTCTTTTTAAGAAAAACAGGCATATCTCTCGTTCCAAATAAGCTTTTGAACCATCTGACAAATCTTAATGAATGAATATATTTAACTGTAACACATGGTTAGGTGGATTGCATGTAAGCAGTGAAGCATGGTTGACACAAGTTATAACCACACAGCTCATTCAATGATCACAGCACAGAACGTTGAGAAGATGTTTACATTGGCAGATAGACCTGTGATTCTAAACAAAGAACAATTCAAAATCTGAATAAGGTCAGGAGACTTACAAAACTCACTCACTCTGATGATGGAGACAGCAAGGACCTCTGAAACATTGGTATAATTCTACCAGATGACACAGCACAACCCAGAAGACAGCAATCTTCAGACTCAATGCCGTGAAAACAATTACTTTAAACATTAATAAACAGAGATTACATGTTGACAGCTAATTAAGGACCGAATAAAAGTACCTTGAAATGCATAGCGTAACTTGAAGCCCTTGCCTTCCACTCCTGAATTGCTTTGGAATGACAACTGAACAGTATTTTGCTCAGAGTAGTAGTCGATAGGCAGCCCATGCCCACAGAATGTTGCCTTGGTCAGTGGATAGTGGGTGCCCTGGACAAATATACAGAGGATATTACAGTAAAAACTGCGGGTGTATGAGGCTTCACACAAAAACATTACAGGTTTTTGTACATGCTCTATACCAGTGGTATTCAACCTTTTTTGTTCACGTACCCCCAGATATAATTTCTCTTCAACTTTGTACCCCCAAAGTTGTTGGTGTATAATTCAAGTTATACATAGTATATAATCTACATATAAAATAAGTTAAATAAATTACATTAATGATTATTCAGTGTTTATCATAAAACAATATTTTTTTTTTAAATTTCACGTACCCCCTAAGATGTCTTCGTGTACCCCCAGGGGAACGCATACCCAAGGTTGAATACCACTGCTCTATACAACCAATGAAAGGAAAATATGCTTGTTAAGTACTGGTCTGTCACAAGTGGTACAAAATAAAATATCGTCATTTTTAAAAGTCTTCTTAAGCACCTTCGTTAGGCAGGTATTAGGATAATTTCAGAATTTTATGAGAGCTTGTTTTTTGTAATTAGTTATACAGCAATCCTCACCAACTACTGACATTAAATTCTGCAAATACAGCAGTTAGAAAGGCCAAGGCATTATCGAAAATTGGGAACTGGCAGACCTGCAGATGCATATGCACAATGCTTGACACAGGATATAAATCGGGATCACAAAACTGTGCATTGCAATGGTTATCTGGAAGGCAGGAGAAAACCAGTTTCAGATTCAATTTTAGCCTTGCCCTGAGCAAATATGGATCTCCTTCTATGGAAGACACAGATTTTCCCATGTATATATGGCAGAACTGGACAGAAAACCACAGATACTTAAAATCTGCAGCTGGAAAAGAACTGGTAGATACAATAACTAGTGGGATTTGTAGATCTGTTATTACATTTTTAATATAATTTAAAAATAAAGACAGGAAAATCTGCCGACAAAATAGATCAGTTGATATTTATATTCTACTGTAATTATTTTATACAGACTGTATATAAATTATCTTTACAACTTTACTCATAAATAGAGCCTTTGTGAAAAGATACAGACCCACTGTCTGAGCGTCATCTATGAGGGAAACTCTCAAAATTTGTTCTGAACATTCAACTTGGGCACCATTTGTCACATGTGCAATGTCCAAACGATATTCAAGCCCCATCCATGCACGCTGCAGCATGTCAATATCAAATGTTGAAACAGCAGCCGCAATTCTGTCCTTCAAATCATTGATGTCGGCCACTGGAATTCGGTACGCGCAGTCTTTTACGTATCCCCAAGTAAATAAATCACAGGGTGTGATATCTTGTGACCTGGCTGGCCAAGTGCTGGGATCAGCATGGCGAATCCATTAGTTCTGATAATTAAGGGCCGTTTCACACTGTCGACTGGTCGCAGGCGACCAGTCGCTGAATGACCACTAGGTAGAAAAGCTAAGTACGAGCTTACACACGACGGCGACCGCGACCAATGGCCGCCGTCGACCAACAAGCAGTGAGCGACGCACAGAAGACCAACGACCACGAGATACATTGATGGCAATCACGTGTTCACATTGCGGGCGACTCAGTCAGCGACCAGAGCTCAGAGAGGTGACATATCCGTTGTTTCTTGTTTTCTCCCGTCTTGTTCATGTCACTCAAGTGATCAGTATATCATGCGTTTTGATACTGAAAGATTTATTTCTGCTGTAGAGTCACAAAGAGCCATTTTGGACCTTGCAAGTCCCGATTATGCAAACAGGGAGTTGAAAAAGAGTCAGTGGGAAGAGGTTGTGGAATTGTTTGACGAATTTTTATCATTATAGTGATCTACTCGACGTCCATACTGCTTGACTGCTTCCAAAGTATTTTTTTTACTGAGGCTCAGGCCTCTGTCTGCGTTGGTCGCCCTGCTGGTCTCCTCGTTTGGTCGCTGATGGTTTTGGTCGTTCAGCGACTGGGTCGACAGTGTGAAATGACCCTAAGGGATGCACACATAGTCTAGTGGTTGTGTGCCATCTTTTCTGGAAAATATATGGCAGGCTGCAGTTCTTGTAACCGTGGATAGACAAAGTTTTTCAGCATAACCAGGTAATTTCTGGATGAGACTGTTGCTTCAAAAAAGGAAAAAGTGTCTGATAAAACAGCTGTGCAATAGGCCACACCACACACTAACTTTGGGGCTGTCTCTAATGTGCTCCCGTGTAGCATGAGGGTGTTCTGATCCCCATATGCACGTGACGTTCCGTGAAACGCGGAAGATTGCCCTGTCAGAGAATATGATTTTACTCAGAAATTCTTTGTCTTCATCCAGTTTCTGAAGCATGGTCTCTGAAAATTCCTCACAGGTTACACTATCATCTGACGTAATTTCCTGCGCCAATTGCAACTTGTAAGAATACAGACACAAACATTTTCTTAAAACCTGATGCACTGTCACACGCAGCTTCTGCAACTCACGTGCTGCAGCTAGAGTAGAATTATGTGGACTGTGGACAAAGATCCTGCTTGCTTAACATTCAACATTTTCGTCAGACAAACATGGACACCTCGTACTCTTCACGTGCAAGACGTTTCTGGTCTCCTTAGAATGTTTGCGCCGGGCATCGATCTGTGGTCTTGATATACCGTTCTGAAACGTCTTTGGACCAGTGTATCCAATTTTGTTTTGATAAACCACTCCATGCAGCGTGCTTTCTCCCGTTGGTTCATGGCAACTGACCTAACTCACAAAACAACAGTCTACCACCTACCAGCAACTCATTAAAACTTCAAAAGTTTCTTTCACAGTGGTTGCTCAGTGTATCTATGTCTTTTCATAATAGTAAAGTGGCAAAGAAAATTTTATACATCCTGAATTACTTTGTTTGAATGGTGCAAAATTTGTCTTTTGCTCTGAGGCAATATACGGAAAACAGGAGTTCAGTACTTTATATATCTGCCATGCATTACACACTTCATTTGTGCAAATACAACATAAGCATTAAAATACGAAACAATATGCAGACATTGAGATTCAAATTCATAAACGTAATCTTCCCATGAACACTATTCATGTTTATGTGAGCATGGCTAAAGCACCCAAGTGTAGCCTTCAGCACCTTTTTTTGTTTTGTCAGACTTCACCACATGACTCAGAAAAGTCATTAACATGAATTCACGTTTTTCTCCAAATTACACATATATATTCGTATCCTTGTTTAACAGACATGTGACATAAATAATTATAGTTAATGGATGGTAGAGAAATGCCAAATACGAGGTGCTATCGGAAAGTTTCCAGACTGCGCCTATAAAAAAAACCCCGTACACTTATCTCAGGTATTAAATTCATCCATCACCCTCGAAGTAGTTCCCCTGGGAGTGAACACAACGATCCCAGCGCCGCTGCCAAGCCTGGAAGCATCCCTGGAAATCTTTCTTTGTCAGCCTGTCAAGCACCATCTGCGATTCTGCCTGAATCTCTTCTATCGTCTCAAATCTCCTTCCCTTTAGCTGAATTTTCATCTTTGGGAAGAGGAAGAAGTCACACGGAGCTAAATCCGGCGAATAAGGAGGGTGCGGGATGACGGCCATGGTGTTTGAGGCCAAAAACTTAGAGGGCGGTGTGCGCTGGGGCGTTGTCATGATGCGTCGCATGTGGAGTTCTTCCTTTAGAATCAGCTGACAGGTCCCATAGCCTATCCCAACAATGTCGCACAAGTCGTTGATGGTACGACGTCGATCTTCATGAATGGCCTGCCAAATCTTCGTAACATTTTCGGGCGTTGTGCTCGAAGATGGTCGTCATCATCGACAGAGGTTCGGCCATTTTTAAAACGTGAATGCCACACAAAAGTTTGTGCACGACCCATTGCGGACTCCCCAAATGCTTGCTTTAGCATTTCATAGGTTTCCGTAGCCGTTTTGGCGAGTCTTTGGCAAAATTTGATGCACACGCCATTCCGAAATCGCAGGAGGGTCGGTGTAATGCACTACCAAAACGCCCGTAACTAAGAAACAAATGCTAATTCGATGATGCCGGCTGGCACACTGATTCACTATGAATGTAGGCCGCACCCCCTAGCGGCAGAAGCTCGTACTACATCCGGTTCGCCCTCTATTGACACAGTCTTGAAACTTTCCGATCGCACCTCGTACAGACAAATACAAGATTATGAATGGCTGAAATTATGATACCAGCTGTACATTTACATCACTTCCGGCTTGGGCGTTAGGAAATTTCAAGCACTTAGTTTTTGTTGCACAGAGTGTACATTAAGGAACAAATAGACACTCTGATACAAAAAAGACATCTGCATTACCAACTCTGTTTTGAAATATCAGAACTGAACACTTCAACTAGATATTTTGATACAGCCAACCTCTTCAATGAAGAGCGCCGTAGAACTATATTTATTGTTAACATCCTTACTTACTCTGTAAAATGTGTGGTAGTTGTTCGGTGATCCACCATTAAAGATGAGATTCTGGCCGAGTCCCTCTGTTATCACATAACGACTCTGCAACAAGGAAGTATTCATGTTAAATAATGGGAATTGACTAAACTTGGCCAGGTAAGCCTATGATGTAAGACAATTTGTTATAATATATTCATCACAAACTTTGTACATACTTTCCTCAAGACGGCCAGATCGAGGAGCGCAACTGTTGAAATTAAATTACAGTTCCTACTAGCCTCAGCAAAAGGACTGAAGCAACTGAATAGAAGGTGTTATACATTTGCTGCTTAATTATTCAAATTATTTGTGTGTTATGGCACTGAGAAGGCTCAAGCTACAGAAATTAAACATTTGGCACCTGATTAAGCGAACAGACTACAGGAACGTAAGAGACAAAAACCATGCTTCGTTATTAACTCATCTTAAAAATTAACAATGTCCTGTGCAGTGCAACATATTATAATTATATATTGTTTTATAATCCCTTTCCAACTGCAGAGATCATGTTCCTGGAAAAACACTGTTGTTGGTAAGATCAAAGTTTATGTCCATTGGTATGCCATTACAGCTCTGTCGCCAGTAAATGTGCATCTCTTGGCATGAAAGCCATGAATTTCAGAACAACTTTCTCCAAAAAATGGTGAAATTGTTTTGCATATGATTTATTAATGCCTACAAGTTTTACCTGAAATAATTTTCAGTGTATGTATTAATTACAGTTTGATACAAAGTGTTACAGCTATCAAATTTAAATTTAAATTAAATTAAGATAATACAATCTATGTTAGTAAGTATCTCCTCATCATCATCATCTCGCTGTCAAGGATTTTGAGCCTTGTGACCCGTTCCGGCCTCAGTCATCCAGGAATCTTTGTAAAGGGCGTCCTTTGTTTCTTTTTCCTATTGGTTTATGTTTCAAAATTTGATGTGGAAATCTGTCCTTGTACATTCTTCGTACATGTTGGATCCAACTCCTTCTGTATCTGTGGATTTTTTTCCAATATTGGCTCTGTTTGTAGTTATTTGTCGATGACATCAATTCTTTTATGATCTCTCCATGTGTATTTGGCTGTTTTTATTAAAAACATCATCTCTGCTGCTGCAATTCTTGATTTGTTGCGTTGTTTCATTATACAGGTTTTGCATCCGTAAAGAAGTGTAGGTATGGCCAAGGTTTTACATATTTTCAATCTAGTTTGTGTTGGGGTCTTAGAGGCTTTAAAGATTTGATTAATGATGTATTTAGATAATTTTGCTGGGAGATCTTTTTCTGTTTCATACGATATTGTATATTCCAGATAGTTAAATGTGTTAATTTGTTGTATGATTGTGTTATTTATTAATATCTTGGATCTGATGGGATCTTGTCATTTAAATGCCATGGTTTTGGCCTTGTCTGTAGACAGCTTTAAGTTATATTTCGAAGCCATCGTTACTAATTTATGTACAGATTACTGTAATGAATTTTATGAGTCATTTATCAGGACCTAGTCATTGGAAAAAAAGAAGAGGTTTTGACATCTGCATTTCTGGAGAGATTTAATCGATTTATGTCCTCATCATTCCACTCAGAGATAATTTCATTCATATATGTGTTAAACAATTTTGGTGGAAGAGGACAGCCTTGTCTTACACCTCTATTTATACTTACTGATTTTGTTGATTTCGAGTTCAATTTAATTTTTATTTTGTTGTGTTCGTATATATTATATATTGCTTGTAATAATGGGTCGGGTTTATTTCTCTTACATAAAATTTCAAATAAAGGATCTATCAACTTGATCAAAAGCCTTTTCATAATACAGGAAAAGTATGTGTGTTTCTAAATTAAATTCCCTCCTCTTTTCAATTAATAATTTTAAGCTGAACACAGCATCTGTGCATGAACGACCTAAGTATCTAAACTACCTAATTCCATCTACGCCCATACATTCACTGCGATATTGCATGTGGATGGACAGACAACATAAAACTAGTATATGAACAGCCAATGGTAAAAAATAAAGGTTTTATCGTTGGGGTACGGGAATCTGGGGACAAACATCTCCTTTGAAGATAAGTTGTCAAAATGAAAAAAAAAATCAACTGAGCTAACATCAATCATTTACAGTATCCATATTCTGAAGAGAAAATCAATTGAAATAATTTTAGTCATTCAAATAACACTTGTATATGAACAGAAAATATAATAAACATCACTTTGACTCAAAATGACGTTTAGTATAAATAACATAGTCAACTGTGTGAAAGGAGACAACTGCATGAGTTTTACTGAGAACATGCAAATAATTCGATGTCCTTTACTTGTAGATCAGCCTGTAGTTAACACAGGAGAGCTATAAAGATCCGTTGTCTTACAAAGCCCAAACACGTGAGTGCTCGGAGCACATTGCGACACTGATTTTATCAAGGTATCAGGTTTGTTATTTGGCTTTAGTATAATCTTTATTTTGTCGCCCTTGGTGGACTAGTGGTTAGCGTGTACCCAAGGTTTGTGGGTTCATACCCGGCCGAGGTCGATGGATTTTTAAGGGTGATAAAAATCCATAGCACAACTTCCTTCGGAAGGGAAGTAATGCCGGCGGTCTCACGTCGTAGATTTATGGCACATAAAAGAACCTTACGAGCATGAACGAGATGTTTCGTAAGCAAAATTCAGCGGCCATTTCTCACCCAAAAAGTCTCCTGATTAACTGCTAGATGGCTCTAGCAGAGAAATCAGGATTGAGTAGAAATTGTGCGGAGGCAGTGGGCTTGTCTCTCAATATTCATAAATGCACACTTCAAAGACAAGGCTCGCCTCGGACTGTTGCACCATAGAAGAAGAAAAAGACAATCTTAATTTTGTGATGGATAATAATGAAACTGTTTTGAAGTATTCGTGTCTCATTTAACTCAATACAAGTCTATGGGGAAACCGGTTTATTCCATTCTTTATGAACAGTTTAATCATTAACATGAGATGTATAAAACATTTGATGAATATCAGTCGAAACACAAAAAAACACGAAGAAATTCTATGGGAAGAGTGCCAGTTCCACTCCTGTTATTTTATACTCACATGCGAAGAGGAGATGTCCTCTATTGTCAAATAATCGGCATTACAATTGTAACTGGCTTCAATGTCTAGATCAGCAAAGTGTAGATCAAATCGCTGATACTGGTCACTGGTGAGGATCCAACGACATCTTACATTGGGAGGGTAATTTGACGGGTAGCCTGGAGATGTCAGATCCTGCAGCACGTTGGTCACGTTCCGTATTGGTGACCCGCACACTGCTGCACATCCATTGTAACACACACTTATATTAGTATCTTGAGACCAGTATCATTGAAATTATCAAGTGTGAAGGACATAGACTGGTAGCCAAGGGACATCAGATCTTGTGTTCCTGAACTGATGAGTGTCATAGCAATTTGGATTTAAACGTAAATCTACATTGAATAAAAATTTTCTTGGATATTATCCATCCGGACCGGAGATAGGGATTAGCTCTATCTAGTGGGCCCAACTGTGTAGGAACCTGAAGACGGAGATAGAGTCCCATCTCCGAAATGTCGTTTTACGTTTAATATTTACTAGACGATGGATAATATCCAAGAAAATTTTTATTCAATTGACTCTTCACCATCGTCAAGAAGTTTTAGATCTGATATGTAAATCTACATGTTTAACAATATTAAAAAATGTGGTAAATAAAGTGAGGTCCTGTGTGATCCTCTTTTGTCATTTAATTAGCATGTTGGGCCTATTAGAGAAAGCATATTACAGCAAGGAAAAAATGTATGCTGAATAATATGAACATAGTGTATGCACACATAACTTGCTATGCTATTAGATAATATATATACTATATATTAGCATGTTACCCTCGGTGGACTAATGGTTAGCACACTTCCCACTGGACCCAAGGTTCGTGATTTAAAACCCAGTGGAGGTCGATGGATTTTTAAGGGTGATAAGAATCTGTAGTATAACTTCCTTCGGAGGGTAAGTAAAGCCAGTGGTCCCATGTCGCAGACTTATGGCATGTAAAAGAACCTTAAAAGCATGATCGAGATGTTTTGTAAGGAAAATTCAGTAGCCATTTGTCGCCCAAGTCTCCCCTGATTCACTTGAGTCATGCCTCATGGCTTGGAGTGGCCTATCTCCCCCCACCTCCATGATCTTTGGAGTCACAGGCTTCGATGCTCTTATGAGGCAGTGCGGCGGCAGTCTTGTGTGTCTGCCACACAGGGACATTGCCTGAGGACAGAATTTACAGCCTGTTCAGGACTAGGACTAATTTGCGTTTGGTTCTGCGTATGTGAAATGTAGCTGGTCGGGATTCCGGCCGAAGCCTGAGCTGTGTGAGTTTGGTTTGCTGTTTTTTATTTATACATTTAATATATTTTGGTAATTTGGATAGTGCCTTTTATTTATTTTGGGTTAACCTCTGTGGTCCTACAGCCGTACCACCTCCCGGACTCTGGGTAAACTTCGTGACTTTGGGTGGGTGTTATTACAATCCTGAGAGTGCCTGTAGGGTGCACACTATTAGATGGCTCTAGCAGACAAATCAGGATTGAACAGAAATTGTGCAGAGGCAGTGGGCTTGTAACTCACTACTCATAAATGCACATTTCAAAGACAAAGAAGCCTCCCAAATGGGAGGAGGCCAAGGCTCGGCTTCGGGCTTGCGCCATAGAGTCAGCCAGTCATATTAACATGGTGCCATGTATAAAAAGTTGTGCACCATTGCCATAGTGTACCAGAACAATGTCCATGCACTCGTGTACAATACCTATCCAGTCAAACCGACATTTATAGTTGCACTGGGGGTGGGGGTGGGTGGGGCTGGAAAAAAAAAAACAGTCAGGATAGCCACTCACCAGCCAATATTCAAACTCACAATCTCCAAAATGCCAATTTACTCAGTAAAAGTGAGTGAATTAACACAGTTAAACAATATGGTCACTTCCAATGGCTACTGTGTAAAACGTGTGTTACTAATCAGTAAAATACTTCAACTCTTTCAGTTTAAATAGATGTCTTCTGGGTTGTAGCACCATGTAGTCTGGTAGAAGACTCATCGCAACAACCCAGAAGACAGCCATCTTCATCATCATCCATGGTCTGAAGAGTACTTAAATGTGCAACACATAGCTGAGCATTTCTGTGGGCTGGAGGCAGGCAAATATTTCATCATAAGCTATGACTATCACAATCGCTGCCATAATTTTCACTAAAGAATGTTTATTTATTCTTCCATTAGGTGTTGGAAACCAGACACTCATAAATTTTCCTTTCAGCCACTGTTTAATCATTTAATGACATGTGACATTTATATGGATTTGCTGAATTATGATTTTTATACTTAAGTTCATTTATCTTAGTGTTACATATTGTAACACCTCTAAGTAGCACTAATTAAATTTCTCTTGCTGTATGGAGTTATTCCAATGGATATTTAAAGGTAAGTGCAAGCTATAGGCAAAACATAAGTGATTAAATAAGGAAAAATGATAAATTCACTCTGATCTTATCACAATGAAAAAAGGGAGTTTAAATCCCTAGCTGGTCAGAGATTACCTCTGGAATTTAAATTTACACGTATGCTAGTGTAATGCATTGCTATACACAAGCCGTGACTCATGTCCAATAAATGTTGAACTTTATGAAAATATTCTAGACGTGTACGTAAGGTGTACTTACAAGGAACACCACTGACGATGGCACTGAATGTGTTTGCTGTGACTCCATTCTCGGACACGAAGGTTATCCACATCTGATTGGAGGACGATGTGATGGTAGGAGGGGGCGAGTTACCACAGAAACTTTTAATCAACTCTGACAGTGGACCAGGACCATCACGGACCTGCACAAAAATAAGGGAAACTGTTAATCTTGTTGCTGTTATAAAGCATACCTTTTCCACAACCATCTCCTAGGTCCAGGTGACATGATAACATGCACTAGTTGTTTTGATTTAGGTTAATTAGTGACATTCCTCATGAGTAGAGGTTATTTGAAGTCGAATGAGATGAGGGGATAATTACAGACGGCAAATTGGAGAGGACTCAGAATTAAGTATTTTAAGTGCTTGATTTTTGTTGCACACAGTGTACAAACTGATGATCAAGATCAAGTCTGACAATACTGAGATGACACAAAAAAAATCCATTCATGGCAGTTATTTTAATATCTGCACTATTTAGTTTCAAATGTTTAAACACACGCCTGAAAACGTAAAACAGATAAAAATTATTGAATATATGGAAACATATTTCTGCCAAAAATAAGTCAATAATAAAAGCAGGGACAGTTCTGTTTATCAGTGGATATCATGCCTATAGTAGCCAGCACCAAGCATGCTTCAGGGCCATGGAAGAACTTCACCTCCCTCTTACCACACAGCTCTAAGTCACCAGTACAGCACCGCTAGCTTTGCTACACTGAGCTATCAGCAGTTTTAACTTGCACAACTTTCGTGTTACCTTGAGACATGCAATTTGGTGATGGCTATCACCATTTTTTTAAAATTCCCTCATAATATTTTGGAGGCAGCAGTATGAAGACTAGGACATTTGAAAAAGTTCTGAAGTCACATCGTGGGATTTTACAGTTCATAATTCCTTAAGGATATATTATATTTTGGTATTACACATAACACAGACCATGTACCAAAAATTGTAGAAAATTCCAGTGATTACATCAACAATATTGAGGCGGTGTGCTTCGATATGGGGAATGTGAGGAATGCCCGAAAAAATTGGGCTGGAGTACATGTTATGGCAACGGCATACGAAATGGTCTTCGTTTGATTCTTCATTCTGTGTTTACCAGCAAACAAAACACAATTTACGTGCTTAAAAATTAATTCCAAGTATAAGAGTAAAACATTCTGTTCACAATAAAATATTCTGCAAGAATTTATCATCATATAAGAAAAATTCAGTAATTCTAACATGTAAAATTTGATGTCTTTTAGCTGGAATTCATTTATTGGTTTATTTAACAATGCTGTCAGGTTAGGTTAGGCTATGTAGTGTAAAATGATACCAAGAACAGTAAATAATAAATTAGAAAACATATGAAAGGAAGCAGTTATGGTCTAATTCAAGGAACTATACTGGCATTCGCCTGGAGAGACAGAAGAGAACCACGATAAACCTCAGTCATAATAAACGTGGTAACTCTAGAACATAATGGAGTGCCAACCAGTTCAGCCATTGTCCCGTACAACTGTACATTAGCCTAATTTAAATACCCTTTGTCTTGAAAAAAGTAAAAGTTCACACTAAAGACTGGGAATTATGCAACAAAACATATTATTTATTATCCGAGAGAGAGAGAGAGGAAAGACACATAGCAGGACCAAACAGTACTGTATACATTTCTAAGTGCATGAATCAAGTCATGTCAAAGAGAAATACACTGAACAAAGGATCACTTTCTTAAAGGATCAAATTCACATGACAAATCACTCACTCTATGGCGCGGGAAATTATTTGAAAAGTCGACTGTATACTCAGCTTGTCAAAAAATAGCCCACTTTCTTTATGGAACTCAAATGTTCATCACCATGTTCACAAAAGCCCATTATACTCTATCCTGAGCCAGCTGCATCCAGGTCCCTCCATCAATTCCCATCTCCCTGAGGCCCATTTTAATGATATCCTCCATCTACGCTTAGGTCTTCCCAGCCGTCTCCTCCCTTCAGGCCCCCAAACCAATACCTTGTATACATTCCTTCCCATTTCCCATGCGTGCCATATGTCCCACCCATCTCATCCTCCTCGATTTAATACCCCAACAATATCAAGTGAGGAGTACAGGCCGCGAAGCTCATCATTATGCAGTTTTATCCATGATTTGTCTTCTTCCCTTTTAGGTCCAAATATCCTCCTCAACACTGTGTTCTCAAAAGCCCTGAAATTATGTTCCTCCCTCAAAGTTTGAGACCATGTTTTGCACCCATATAGCACAACTGATAAAATTACACTTTTGTATATTTTAATCATTAGTTTTTTTGATATGAGATGGGAGGACAAAACATTTTCTACTGAATGTCATTCCGACTTGTTAGTGTCGTCCCCAAGTACTTGAATTTTGTCACATTTTCGAACGATTCATTAGCTATTCTTATATTCTGGTTCTGTCCTGAATTCTGATGCCGAGACATGATCATGTACTTTGTCTTTTCTGCATGTATTTCTTGACCAACATCCCTACTAGCAAGACTTGAGGTTCTCACAGCGGTGAGTATGAAGATTTCCGTCTTCTGGGTTGTTGCGCTGTGTAGTCTGGTCGATGTTAACCAACGTTTCAGAGGTCATACTGCCTCCGTCATCAGGGCCCTGATGATGGAGGCAGTATGACCTCTGAAACGTTGGTTAACATCGACCAGACTACACAGCGCAACAACCCAGAAGACGGAAATCTTCATCCCTACTAGCCTTTAAGAGTGCTTCTGTTTTCGCTTTTATAGTATTTATACTATCGCCCAACAGATTAATATCATAAGCATAGACCATTCAATTCCAAACTGCATTGATTTTCTTAGACTTTCCTGATGACATATTCTAAGGCAAAATTGAAAATCAGTGGCGATTGAGCATCTCCCTCTTTCAGGCCATTCTGAATAGGAAATGTATCAGAAAATTGTTTTGCTACAGGTTTCACTTAAACGCATTTTAATTAGCCTAACTAGCTTCTTAGGTACACCAGATTCAAGCAAAATTCTGTAAAGAGTTTCTTTTTAAACTGAATCATAAGCTTTCTTGAAGTCTATAAACAGTTTATGGACTGTCCCATCGAACTCCGACTTTTTCTCTAGTATCTGGTGAATGTAGAATATGACAAATATATTATTATTATTATTAAGTGTTCTGTCTTACGACAGGTCCATTGCTCTACCCAAAAAGAGCTCTCCAGTTGTCCCTATTCTCGGCTTCTCGCTTTAATTCCTGGAACGTCATCTTCTTTCCTTGTTTAAGGTCGTCGGTTAGCTGTATCAGTCTTCTTCCCAGTCCTCGCTTTCCTTCAACCTGGCCTTCGATGATATCACTCAGTAATCCATTCCTTCTCATAATATGTCCCAGCCAGTTAGCTTTCCTTCGTGTAATCGCCTGCAGAATGTTTCTTTGCTCGTTGACTCTCCTCAATACTTCTTCGTTGGTCACTCGATCCGTCCACCTGATCTTCTCTATTCTTCTCCAACACCGCATTTCAAAACTCTCCAGGTATTTCTGTTCCTTCTTCCTGAGTGTCCAAGTCTCTGCTCCATACAGCGCGACACTCCATACGTAACACTTCACTAGTTTCTCCTTCATCTCCAAGCCCAACTTGCTAGTGAGAAGTATCCTCTTCTTGACGAAAGCTGCCTTATCCATGGCTATCCTTGCTTTTACTTCCTTGGTGCATAGGGCGTCCGTCGTGACTATGCTTCCCAAGTACTTGAAATGCTCCACATTCTCCATCTGTTGGTTTCCAATTACAACGTTCAATGGTTCTGCTCTCGGTGCTATCCTCATTACCTTTGATTTTTCAATGTTGATTTCCATTCCATACTCTCTACCTGTTTCCACTAACTTGTCCATCATGTTCTGTAATTCCTCCTCTTCCTTCGCCAATACTACTAAGTCGTCTGCATACTTTACAGTCTTTATCACTCTTCCTCCAATTTTGAAGTCTCCTGTTCCCTCCAGAGCTTCCTTGGCAAGCCATTCCCCGTACAGGTTAAAAAGAATTGGTGATAAGCAGCATCCCTGTCTTACACCTCTACCAATCTCAACGCTGTTGGTGTCTCCTGAGTCCAGACTTTTTGCTGCATGTACAGGTTTTGACAAATATATTACAAAATTAAATTAACATTTGTGAAGAAATGAGATGAGAACATACCTCAAAGTAAGAACATGAACAGTTTGTAGCAGTGGTGAAATTATTTCCAAGACTGGTGCATGGTGTAAGATTGAGAGATGTCACAGACAGCTGGATCTGTTCGCCACGGTCTCCAAGTACCAACCACCCACAGGATATGAATGATTCTGTCGTGACAACAGGCCTCAGAGTGCTGGCTCTGTTGCTGACTTCGATAGTGCCACCACAAGCTACAACAAAACCAGTATATGAACATTAATAAAACAATTTCCTCAACAGACATTAAACCAAAACATCAAGTATTATCAGACTTTGGTTTGTTTGTACATTCACATTGTAAGCCTCTTTTGTATGTTGCACAAGAACAGGGAATATCGAAAGACGCTGTGGCAGCCACTTCAAAATTATTGAAATTATAACCATACAAAACCACAACCGAGCACCCTTTCCAGCTGTGATCTAATAGCCAGACTTTTGTAACTGGTATCTTAAGCCACGTAAAATTAGTCCCTTGTCACCACCATAGGTACAAATGGAGGCACAAAGTCTTTCAAAGATGAGAGCAAAGAGAACCCAGAATCACCTAATTAATTAAGTTTATGTGTCATCACGTTGTTACGGAAAGAAGTTATACTGAATAATGAAGGCCGTTCAACCACGAACATTATAAAATCAAAGCGCAGATCTCGACTTACTGACGCCCATCTTGACGGTTGTTTGCGAGCAGTAACATCATCCTACACTCCCAAATTTGAAAAACTGGCCGATGAAATGCGGCGCCAAACATCACACTAACTTCCCACTTGAGTAATAATAATTGTACTTATAAAACTATATATTTTGTATTGCACGGTTTCTTGTATCATTAAACGTCATGTTTTTTGTGTATTATTTGTCCAGAGAAAAGAAAATTTGGCTTTGTTAATTGATTGGTGCCCGCCACGATCTCATAAACTCTCAAATGTGCCCGTAGGCACAAAAAGGTTGGGGACCACTGGCTTAAACAATGTTTAAAGTGAATAACAGCATCTCTGAATATATATTATGCAGTCTCTTAATCTTTTACAACAATTTTTGTAAAAGTAACATAAATTTAATCTTTACGGAATTTTAACATTCTTACATGCAAATTGTGCTTTTATAGAAAAAATAAAAGTATTAATGTGCACACAATCTATTTGTTATTAGGAGGTCCTTGTACAATAATTTTACAGCTAAGTCACTGTAATGACTGACTAGCACTTTAGTATTAATACTGAGCACAGTCTGGAAGTGTACCTGTCTGAAAGATAACCGCTGCTGTAAAACCTGGGTAGCTTCGTGAGTGGTCAGACAGGAACTGGACCAGCATCTTATTGCCAGTAGAGTGCAGGATAGGTGGTGACTTGCTATGGTTACCGCACAGCTGTGCCAGCAAAAATGTACTGTTCATGCTGTCCCCATCAAACACTCTCACAAAGTCATAGTGGCACCGGTCACTGAACTCCACAACAAACTTGGAGAATCTGGAACAACCATGAACATTATATGGTGATGAAAGTTTTAACTAAATGGACTACATACCCTTGTGTCATGTATAGGATCCAACTATTAACGTCATCAATAAAATCTTCTCGGGTAATCAGCAGCGTCAACTGGTTACCATAGTAAACCAGCCGACGTGGCCGATTGCCCGAGAAGATTTTATTGATTGTACTCACCGCGAAAGTCTCAAATCCTGTATTAAGGTCATACTCCATGACCGTCTGGGCATTCGAAGACTAGTTTCTGATGGGTTATAAGAGCAATGCCACACCGGAAACAGAGCAGGGTTTTAATTTTTTGAGCAGAATTTGAAACTGTATAAAATGAATTCACAGCTATACAGGATCATTACCGATGAAACCCAGATTCATCACTGAGATGAAACAAAGTAGGAGTTAACGCAGCCTCCAATGAAATTTTTAACTTGTTCATCCTATGAAAATTCAGGCACAACCAGGGGCAGGAAGGGTTATGTCCACTATTCCTAGAATTTAGCACATATAAATTATAATGAAAAATAATAACTGTAGATACTTCTTGAACCACCCTAATAATGTCGTTGATTTAAGAAATAAACCATAAAATAACGCACATAATTATATGTAAATGAGAGAGAACAATTAATAAGCTATAACTATAAACTGAGGACATTAGGGAATAGAATATCATATATATATAAATACATATTGTACAGCAATAGAATAGCACTAATGGAGATACATGTAAGAATGTGTAGTCTACAAAATTTTGGTGTTACATGGACAGAGATATGTGTAATAAAATAAAACTTTATCATCATTATCATCATCATAAACAACAACAACAATCTTAAGAATTAAACTCCAATGAACCCTCATTTTATTGCAGTAATTTCTAGCCAAACAGAATACAATGAGATGAAACTTGCGGCAAAGATTACATGAGAGTTAAGCAGAGGTTTTCAAGATAATATGTGGCACTTGGTCCGAGAAAGTGAAAAAATAAAAAGTGCAATAAGTGTATTCAGTAGAGTTGATTACCGAACAGTCGTTCATCCAGGCTCCTCCCGACTTCACTAAATTTGCACCTTGTATTCTTACATCAAGACCTTCAAGGCATTGTTTTGGCACACTACATCTCAGAAAAATACCTAAAATATAATAAGTAATTTTTGTAAAAACTGTCACCATTATTTATACCCAGACTGGGCAGAAATTTGGTTGACCACAAGCTTTATGACTATAAGTAAATAATTAAGGAAATTCCTGTGGGCACCAAAAAACCCTTCTAAGGAACCAAGGTGTCTACGGGAATGTGGTTAGGAATTCCTGGCCGAGAGTCTTGCCGCTACACAAACATGCTTGGTGGAAGGAAAATACAAATTGAATACAGTGAAACCTCAATGCATCGTTTTTGGAGGGGGTGGGAAATAAAAACGATGAATACGGGAAAACAATAGTTGTGGGAAAGCATTAAAAATGAAAAAAGTGAATTTTTCTTCTTGGTATACACAAAATCTGTTTCAAAATTACTTCTTTTTACCAAAAAAAGTCTTTAATGGATAACTGGTTTGTCAAAACTTTACGTTTTAGGCCAAACAGAGCCCTTTCCACGTTCAAAATGTTTTCCTCGTCACATTCACTAATATTATGCGCATAAGAGAACGACTTCACTTTTACTGCCGATCTCGACGAAAAGTAGCTGTAGAAGACACTGAACCACTGGAAATGAGATGAACCAGAAGAATGAAAAGTGTCACCCGCCTTTCCTTTGTACATATGATGAAAGAATTCCTGAAGAAATTCACACTGTTCACGCCATCTGGCACCGCTGGAAAGAATTATGAGTTGGGGATAATGTAAACTCATAACGTTTCTGATAATGGACCCCCCGCCAGCCCGCACAACGCATTCCTAACGACTCGCTGCTGGACGAGAGACATAATGGGATACTGCTACAATGTATTCCGAAAACATTGTGCGTCTTTCGATATTAATTTATCTCAAAACCCAGCATTCTAATTCTAAAAACAATGCGTAAATTTTGTTATAATTTCTCAGAAACGACCAATGCGGGAAAATTGTGGGCCAGGACTAAGATTTTTGAACGTTCGAAGCGATAAAATGAGAAAATGTAACATTATTTTATATGGGACGTATCAGGGACCGAACAAAACGGACGATGCATCCGGGAAAACGATAGTTCGGGGAACGATGGATAGAGGTTTCACTGTAACAGATTGTGAAGGTGTGAATTGGATCGAACTCTTCGAACTCAACAATAAACAGTCGCGTTCTATGACAGCACCTGACCCACTGAAGACCTACCATATAAGGGTGGTGAAAATGTCAACTGTGGTCTTCTGGGTTGTGATGACATGTGGTCTTGAATGTGCTTAGTAACATTTTGGAGGAACATAAAACCTCTGTATTCAGGGCTGTATGATTAAATAACTACCAACTCCCCAACAAACATTTTGTATTGTGGAACTACTTTTAACTGCACCTACCTGAGTAATATGACATGGTTAGGAGGTGCTGTGATGTTCCATGTACAGTTTGCTTCTTCAGAGTACTGCCCCGCAAAGTTAGGAGTCTCGATGATGCCAGGCCTCGTCACCTGCCCACCACAGGCTGGAAAAACAGCTCTTAGCATTCAAACAAGAAAGTGGTTTGGGACTGAGAGGTAACTAGAATTCAATATGGGTACGGTAAGAGTCACATAATTTCAACAGGAGAAAAATGTAAATTGATGACAGGAAATTCTGAAGAAAGATAAAGACATTCTGCAATAAACAATGCCAATATCTTGAAAAATGTGATGCACAATAAGTTATAAAGGTACAATAAACCAAAGAGAATGATTCGTTAGCTCCAAATACAGTTTTCAGAACCTAGATAAGTAATGTGGTGATACACCTAACTTGCGACCTCAAATAATTACCTCATTTTAAAATATATAAAAAAGGTGCAAATAAAATGTACACAGTGTCTAATGGAATATACATTAAGTGCTAAGATACCAATTATGAAATAACTGTTATGTAGTTATCAAGTTTAATTGATTTGTTTAACCTAGACTTACAGCCAGTAATGGATTATAAAAAATGAATGTTTTCTGTGAACTCATCACAAATCTTGTTACAATTCTAGTTAAAAAAAGGGTTCCATTTCAAAAAAAAAGGTAACCACGATTAAAATTAAATTATTTGGTTATTCCGTCAAATCACAATGTATTTAAAATAAGACAATAAAAATAATTAAAATATCATTCTGTGTTCCATATCGAATAATCGATTTACAATTGGAACAGTTACAACATGTTTCGGTTTTATTAAACCATCATCAGGTGTAAAATTATATTAAATTTAAAACTCAATTACAATTTTTTACAATTTTTCGTAGTGTAGTTTTTTGGAGGTCGTGTCCAGATATTTTCATATAATGGATCAACTTTATTGTTTGAAGTGATCATCAAGTAAACATCAAAAGCATCACTTCAAACAATAAAGTTGATCCATTATATGAAAATATCTGGACACGACCTCCAAAAAACTACACTACGAAAAATTGTAATTGAGTTTTAAATTTAATATAATTTTACACCTGATGATGGTTTAATAAAACCGAAACATGTTGTAACTGTTCCAATTGTAAATCGATTATTCGATATGGAACACAGAATGATATTTTAATTATTTTAATTATCTTATTTTAAATACATTGTGATTTGACAGAATAACCAAATAATTTAATTTTAATTTAATAAATCACAATATGATGCAACTACACTATTTTATACCATGATTAACTTCTTAACAATTTTTCCAAGATTAATATTAAATCACTTAATATATACCCCATTAAATATTGTATACATTATATTTGATTAATGTTTTGTTTATGTTAAAATGAGAGAATTATTTTAGGTCACAGAGTTAGGTGGGACAGTCTGCATATAAGTGGACAATTTTGGATCATAAGTTGATAAATAGGTATGATCTAATGTGGAATAATTTATTTTCTTTTCAAAACATGTTCCTTTAATGTGTGTATGTTATCATCATGTTTCTGCTGTTCATTATATATATTATGTATATGAATAAGTGATTTCTAACTCAAAAGGAAATCAATTTGAGATATTAACAGTTACATAATCTTTGTTGTTCCTTCGATCATGGGACAATAAAACTTTGTCAAATACCCATTACAAAACAAAGAAAGTGGAAAATGTAGTAATAAAATGGAAACATTTAAGACTGTATTCAAACCCTATTACGACTACACTCTCCTGTAAAAAATTACCTATTTTGTAGTAGGTAGGTTTTAGAAAATCACCCGTTCATACACATTGAAATTCATTGCTTCAGAAAGTGGAAATGATGACAGGTTTCAAATTGAATAATAGCAAGAATTCGCAGAATCTATTCTATTATTCTGTTCATTCATGATGCCTACAGCAATGAATATCACGGAACAGCAGAGGTAGAGTAGTAATTTTTGTATAAATCATTATATTTACACAATTTGCAACTACTATGTAACAAAGAAGGTACTTACTGTCAATTTCATATTTGAGCTGGAAACCCTGGGCTTGATACTCAGAATCAGACTTGAAGGAAATCAAAGCCATGTTCTTGATCCGTCTAGGTGGTGGGATGGCGGACCCACAATATTTGCCAATCTCTTCCAGTGAGTCTGACCAGCGGAGCTTCTGGAAAATCTTTACCCAGTCATAGTAGCATCTGTCAGACCCTGTGACACAGTGCAAGGCATTATTAACATCAGAGCATCAACCCCCTTACTGCCTAGCCATTACCTAAAACTACCCTCCAAGACTGCTAGACTGTGTAGTACTCCAGGTAAATAAATAAATTATTAATAACAAAATATTGTTCAAAATATGAATCTCATAATAGAAAATGTAAATATGTGTAATATTCCTTTCAATTAGAAATGATCTTTTGCAGCAACACCTTGAAGAATGGTTCCATGTGACAGAATAAACTTATCTGTATAATGGTGTTTTATTTCACTTGGGGTTTCTCCCCACTTAATGGTACCTGCACCTTGTCATAGTGGTGGAGCTTGAGTACCTCAGTGACCCCAAGAGCTACTGGTAGGGCCTCCCTAGCCAGATTGGTCGAGGGGGAGAGGTCAGACTAAGACAGGTACCCTAGTCCTCCAGGTTGGGGGTTGGTCGCAAGGCTAACAACCTCGCACCGTAAAAAAGAAGATGTTTCGAAACCTCAATCAACGCCTCGGACAGACGGTAGGACCTAATGGAAGAGGAGAATTGAGGAGGCCATGGACCGAATACGGACCGGAGAGCCATAGAAGAAGAAGATTGGGGTTTCTAATAAAGATACATTGTTTTATCAAAACACATGCAGAGTGTAGCATAAATGTGGGATTTAAATCAGGTCAGCAAAAGCCCGGTACTTTAAAGGTTAAATAATTGTGGTTACACATTATGTCCACAAACTTAACTTCCTACAGCAAAGTGACTAATAGTTAAGTAGACGAGAAACATCTAATGATGTTACGAGAGTTTTATAGAATAAGTGGCTGGAGGAACTGAAGATGGAAACATGGAAATGACTTTAGAAGTACACACCTTCCAAACTGAATGAGATGAACTCCAACTTGATGTATCTGCCTGGAGCCAAGATGGTATAGTTGCACTTAAGATTGGCATCATACTGCATGGGAAAACCAGGGGACACGATGTGTCCACTGCTCTTGTTGGCAATTACAGCACCGCAGTTAATATCAAATGTTGCCTGCATTACAATAACAAAGATTCAAAACATATGTAAGATTTGAGGTTTTCACAGCCGTGAGTATGAAGATTTCTGTCTTCTGGGTCGATGCTAACCAACGTTTCAGGGGTCATACTGCCTCCGTCATCAGGGCGATGACGCAGGCAGTATGACCTCTGAAACGTTGGTTAACATCGACCAGACTATACAGCGCAACAACCCAGAAGACAGAAATCTTCATACTAAGAATCGCCCTGATGACAGAGGCAGTATGACCTCTGAAACGTTGGTTAACATCGACCAGACTATACAGCGCAACAACCCAGAAGACAGAAATCTTCATACTAAGAATCGCCCTGATGATGGAGGCAGTATGACCTCTGAAACGTTGGTTAACATCGACCAGACTACACAGCGCAGCAACCCAGAATACACGAAATATTCAAAACATACATCTACAGAATGTATTTACACAAACAGTTACAACAACAACAAAGAGGCAATTCAATTCAACACATTCACTGTCAGCATCAGAAACTGAAGCCTCTGATACGTTCTGGGTAAAAACTGAGACAAATGGGCATATAAAATACTTTAATCTACCAAATTTATAAAAGTAACTTTATTAAAATCACTTAGGAAGGTGTTCAATACATAAATAATGCAGATGGTGATATTTCTGGGAGTGAGTTTCATAACAAAACAGCATATTCTTGCATGTGTGAATGCACTTTTGGAGAGAATTTTTGTATAAGAACAGATCTGTACGAAATAGTTCAGAAATAGGCCATATACATATGTACAATGATTATATTTCTGAATACTATGCTAAAAGTGTTTTTAATTACAAATATAGCTGGTGATATGTATTGTTTCTTATGAAGTTTTACTTTCTTGTTAAGAAATGCTGAAAATTTTCAATCAGAATTCAGAAAGCAACTGTGTATGAAATAAATGAAAAAGATAATTTTATAATCCATTTACTATTGAAATGTCTAACCAATGTGGTCTGAGAAATATACTTTGACGAAATTAAAGCAAAGTATTGTGTGAGTATGACCACAGACAAATCTGAGTAAGTGATACAAAGGCTCTTAAATGGTAAATATAACATTTGAATTGCATGTCTCATGCTGGCAGAAATGTACATGCACTGCAATGCACAACATTCAACAAAATATGCATATACCCAAATGCGTAATAACGCATGCACAACATTATATCTGCATTCTCAATTGAGAGAATTTCAACTGAATTGAAGCATTTGAGCAAAAAATATAAAGAACCCAGACTTTTAAGAACTGTTATTACTACTGACAAAGTTCCTGTAGATTATCAGGATACTTATTAATAAAATATTTGAGACACAAGTTTTGAAAAATAAATAATACGAGGTGCGATCGGAAAGTTTCAAGACTGTGTCAATAGAGGGCGAACCGGATGTAGTACGAGCTTCTGCCGCTAGGGGGTGCGGCCTACATTCATAGTGAATCAGTGTGCCAGCCGGCATCATCGAATTAGCATTTGTTTCTTAGTTACGGGCGTTTTGGTAGTGCATTACACCGACCCTCCTGCGATTTCGGAATGGCGTGTGCATCAAATTTTGCCAAAGACTCGCCAAAACGGCTACGGAAACCTATGAAATGCTAAAGCAAGCATTTGGGGAGTCCGCAATGGGTCGTGCACAAACTTTTGTGTGGCATTCATGTTTTAAAAATGGCCGAACCTCTGTCGATGATGACGAGCGTTCTGGACGACCATCTTCGAGCACAACGCCCGAAAATGTTACTTAGATCGACGTCGTACCATCAACGACTTGTGCGACATTGTTGGGATAGGCTATGGGACCTGTCAGCTGATTCTAAAGGAAGAACTCCACATGCGACGCATCATGACAACGCGCCAGCGCACACTGCCCTCAAAGTTCGGCAGTTTTTGGCCTCAAAACACCATGGCCGTCATCCTGCACCCTCCTTAGCTCCGTGTGACTTCTTCCTCTTCCCAAAGATGAAAATTCAGCTAAAGGGAAGGAGATTTGAGACGATAGAAGAGATTCAGGCAGAATCGCAGATGGTGCTTGACAGGCTGACAAAGAAAGATTTCCAGGGATGCTTCCAGGCTTGGCAGCGGCGCTGAGATCGTTGTGTTCACTCCCAGGGGAACTACTTCGAGGGTGATGGATGAATTTAATACCTGAGATAAGTGTACGGGTTTTTATACGCGCAGTCTTGAAACTTTCCGATCGCACGTCGTATGTAAGTAATATCTGAATCTAAATGTTGTTAATGCTACTTAAAATCTAATATCATCCAAAAATGACTGGCATGAATAAAGTAAATTTTCACAGCAGAATGAGAAGAAGTGGTCATAATAAAACGACCAGATATTCTCTACTGCTTTGGAAGAGCTGAGAGAATTAATGACCAGACAAGTGGATTCCAACTGGGAACTGTTATTACCTTAAAACCACTGTTACTGCCTCCTGGATTGCTACGGAATAGCACCTGCATCTGCGATCCTGTCGATTTCATTCTGGAAGGCAGATTCCGACCACAAAGTTTTTGGAGGGACACCCACTCACTGTCCACGTAATCAAACACCTGGAACACCATTTCCATTCTAAAAACGTCTTGCAACAATATTTTTCCTCATCATATGAAACACAAATTTAAAGCATTGAAAGAAATTCACTGCGACTTAAAACATGAACCGAGTGAAGACTCGAAAAAAAATGTGTATGGGAAAGTCCACAATTTATACTTCTTCAGCCATCATAGATTTGCCATTCGGATTCAGAATTGGCTTCTGAAGGATACAGAATATGTTATTTACTGTGCATCCAAATACAAGTACAAATAAATAATCTAAGCATTTCCAACTTTGTGAAATTATGGTTGAATAAATGCACACTCTGATTATCAGATCTCATGACTTTATATATCCACTGTAATCCAACTGGTCAGAACACTTTTATCATGTCTACTGTCACCACAAAATAATAATATTAAAAAATTGATATTTTAAATATTAGCAATACATATCAATATTAAACAATGAATAACTTATTTTTCTTATTTAGTGAAACATTAACTATAATGGCTATCATAAATTAGAAAATGCAGTCTGATTCCACTGTTGAGCCTAACACAAATAATTCAAATTTCCCAGTTCAGACTTAACACAAATTTGGGTTTTATTAATGATTATAAATTGATTTCAACCTTCCAATGAATTTGACTGTTTCTTTCTATAGGGCTTTATACACAGCATCATTTTCTTGTCACTCGAAACTTGTTCCGCAGAGCATAACACAGAATGAGGATAACACAAGAATGAAACTCTTATGATTTGTTGTAAAAGGAGGATAAGGAGTCAGCCAGCTGGTTCTCTTACACACAAACCAATAATTTTAAGAAACGTTACGGATGTCATATTTCCATATGACACTTCAGTCTGAAGATTTTTATAATAGGGGCAAGATTTCTTTGGATTATAAATCCTGCAGCAGTTTATGCAATACGTAAAGGTGGCGACTGACTTGTAACATTTACTCGTAATGTAACATTCGCGGCGAGCATGTTACATTACACCACAACTGGTGAGGCGTATCGAATGCTCGTTTTGAACGCTCGGCTCGACTGTGCTCATGTGTGCTCCATTCATTTCATTCAATATGTCGGACGTGGAGGTTGTGTTATCTTTGTTTCATTTAATACGCTACTCTTATCTAAAGAACTCATGAATGCTCGTTACGACGCCGCTCCACTGACTGACTGACTTGTAATGTAACACTCAAAGGGATTCGCGAAAAAACCGACAACACGATGGAGCGCCCGCGAGCGGCTCGCATCGAGCGGCTCCGTTCGCTGTCTTCACTTGTGTAATGCTCGATTTGTAACACGTTACATTACAGGCAAATGTTACAAGTCAGTCGCCACCTTAAGGCAAAATACGCAGTACTTTCTTTTTGTATCATATTAACACCTAATATTAAGAGGTGTTACAGAACAAATCACTGACTTCCGCTTTCCTTCAGATGCTCCTTTCTAGGTGAGGCCAACATACAACATATTTAGCATTACACATTCAAAACCATATTTGTTGGAATTCAAGGTTTAGAATAGTCACTACGTCCATAGATGTTAACATATAAAAATTTGTAAATCAGTTCAAATGTTATTCAGGAATGGAGGTACAGAAACATGGACACAACATATTCCTTTAAGACGTTTAGAAAAATATGCCAAATCGGATGCTGAGAAGATCTGAGGAGAGAGAATGTACAAGTAATAAAGAAATGCATACTGAACTTTTACTGGGAAACAAAGACATGAACGATGAAAGGATAATATCAAATGGATCTTCGGGAAATTGGCAATGGGGATGAGAAATGGATTAAACTGTTTCAAGGGTTCAATGACAAGGCTTTATTGATTCCATATTGTGAAAATGTTGCCATCGGTGGACTAGCGGTTAGCGTGCTCACCACTGGACCCAACGTTCGCAGGTTGATGGATTTTTAAGGGTGATAAAAATCCATAGCAGTTTCCTTCGGAGGGGAAGTAAAACTGGTGGTCCCATGTCGTAGATTTACAGCATGTAAAAGAATTTTATGAGCATTATACGAGATGTTTCGTAAGCAAAATTCAGCAGCCATTTTTCACCCAAAAACTCTCCTGATTAACTGCTAGATGGTTCTGGCAGTCATATCAGGATTGAGTAGAAATTGTGCAGAGGCAGTGGGCTAGTCACTCACTACTTCACGCACGACCAAGACCAAGAAACCTCCGAAAAGGAGGCGGCAGAAACCCACAACAGGGTTGTAGTGCCGAGAAACAACAACAACAATATTCTGAAAATATCTTGTGTATCAGAATAAGTACTGAATTCTGGCAATGACTTATGAATTACAAATTGTTTATAATTTCAAGTATTATTCAGAAAACATGTAACAGATTTCGGTTTCTATGCATTTACAGCCCTTACATCAGCATTTTATGAAAGATGATGCAACATCACATAACGCAAATGATTCTTTGGTTGCATTACATGAAGTCTTCAGTAAATGACCAATAAGTTTAAGTACTATGCACTCAATAATCACCCAATTTAATACATTGTAACATTTATTTGTGGGCAAACTGAAAGAAAAAGTAAATGATGCACACACGCTCTTTGGAAGTACTTTTGGCAAATAATATTCATAAAATTTACACTATTCTTTCACAGAAACTTAGACAGGTGTCTACAAATATTTATCATGATGTGAGGCACGTTTAGAAGCACAGAGTTGTCACCTTGGCTCCTTTATAAAATAAGTTAAGTTAAACAACTACGGGAAAAGTGCACCATGAATAACCAGCTGCTGTATTGGGTCTATGTGAGAAACGTGCCATGTCAGCCGAAGGATCTGGTCTAACGATTAACCATATATGCCATAAATGGACGGACACATCTCTTCAAAATGTTTTACTATGTGCAATTATTACCTACCTCCACAAAGTCCTCAGAGCAGTCATTTGACTGTTCTATATCAAAGCGCTCCAAGAAGCTTAGAGTGATAATATATCCCTCCTTCACTCGTATGTCCCAAGTGCACTCTGAATTTGGTGGATACTTCCCTGGATAATTTGGGGTAGAAAACATGTTGCCTTTGGTTTGTAATAGCCCTCCACAACCTGTAACACAGGTATACTCAAATGGTATTACATTGGCATCCACAATGCAATAAAAACAAATAAGCAGGATTTGAGGTTTTCATGGCAGTGAGTCTGAAGATTTCTGTCTTCTGGGTTGTTGCGCTGTGTAGTCTGGTCGATGTTAACCAATGTTTCAGAGGTCATACTGCCACCGTCCCTGATGACGGAGGCAGTATGACCTCTGAAACGTCGGTAAACTTCTACCAGACTACACAGCGCAACAACCCAGAAGACAGCCATCTTCAAATAACTTAATGTCTTCAAGTTTCCATCCATGTGTCAAACATTGGCATTAATGAGCCAGCCCTGGAAAGCCAACCCACGAGATATGTAGACTTAAAACATATGGGTACAGTACTGCCAACTCACCTTCAAAGACAGATTCAAGTTTCAGTTCGAATCCCTCATCCTCTTTGGAATCATCGGAGTGGAACTCAATCCACAAACCACTGGACTCTGAGAGAATGGGCAATGGGAGATTGTTGCCGCAGTATGTGTTTATCAGTGGAGAAGACGGATATGGTCCATTCCGAATAAGCACGTAATCGTGGTTGCAGTTACTCTCTAGTCTCATGGAGATGAATGTTATCTGTACCATTAACATAATTAAAACCTTTATAAAATTCTTTAGAAACGACAGAAGATGATAAAGAAAACTGAGGAGGGGTGCATGGAGGGTTTCTGATTGAAACAAGTTTTTAAAACGGGGATATGGACAGACGTACATATTAAAATTAACATATTCAATATATTAATTAACACGTAATATACTTCTCCACTTTTTATGTTTCAGCCCCCTTCACAGGATTCTCAAAATCATATATTTTTAGAGAGCAAACTGGAATAAGAATATATCCACTAAAATCTAAAGTAACAGCATAGATGGCGGTCTTCTGGGTTGTTGCGCCATGTTATCCTTTGGCTGCGTACCAACATTTACACAGCTACACAGGTTACAATTACAAATGAAATTGTTATAAATAATACTACATTTGAATAATCAATGCATTTATTAAGAGTTACTCACATTTATAACAGAGCCTTCGGGGTGCGTAACAGCCCACACACATGCAGTGTTTGGGGGGTAATTCCCATTGGATGCCACTGGACTTTTCAGCACATCTAGAGGACCAGAAACTGGGCCTCCACAGTTGAATGTGGAATAATGCAATACAAAGTCCACTCTGCCACTAGGACTCTGAGTTGCCTGAAACATGATCACTCAATCTTATGACAAATTACCTAGCGCACTGTGAATACATAGTGCACATTGTCCATCAAATGATATAGCTCTTACAGGGCCAAATGGTTTCAAAATAAATCATCGCTACTAATGACATATACGAGGCGCGTCCACAAAGTAAGTTTCCCACTCGTCCCACAGCTAGCAAACCTTATATTGCGCGAAGCGACTGTGCGTACGTGATAGAGCAATGACGTAGCATGGCGCATGCACTAACGGCACCTCCCGCGTTCTCACAGTAGCATCGTTGCAGCTGTTGAAGATGGAGGTTCTTATTCCAGCTCCCGCCGACTGTGAAGTGCGGTCAGTGATAACGCTAGGCCGCACACGGCTCGACGGACAGCAAGTCTCCTGCAGGAGTTCAGCTGGGAGGTGTTTAATCATTCACCCTACAGCCCGGACCTCGCTCCCAGTAATTTCCATCTTTTCCTACACCTCAAGAAATTCCTGTCCGGTCAGCGTCAGCGTTTTGAGAATGACAGAGAGGCGGAGATGGTTGTCACACAGTGGTTCCAATCCCAGGCGGCAGACTTCTACGACACAGGTATTCAAAAGTTGGTCCCACGGTATGACAAATGTCTCAATTCCGGTGGCGAATATGTTGAAAAATAGCTGGACACTTGCTGTATCTGTTGCAATAAATATTTCCATGAAATTGTGTTTTGTTTCTGTAAACGGCCCCAGGGAAACTTACTTTATGGACGAGCCTTGTATTACAATCACTACGATACACATTTTTTTTTATAAAATCTTGTTTAAGTCATACTAAAATCAGACTCAACAGTTCTGAAGAATGATGGTTTCAGATTTGTTGTTAGAATCATATATAATTTGTTAAGATTTGACTGAAAAATAATCACAAAAAATTATTTCCTTGTTACTGATGATGTTATCTGTACATACGAATAGAGTTCACCTACGCTGTGTTGTCTTAAGAGCACACACACTGGTACTCAAGAATGATTCCAACGGCGACTTTTATATGCACTTCCGCAGATAACAAATAACTATAATTGTAACTATAATAAAAGATGCACCTTTGTTCCTGATTGAAGTCATCTGAATCACGTCATTTAATCAGTGTCCTCATTCTATTACTGAATTAAAACAGCAATTAATCTTTAGTAAAATTCAGACCTTTCAAAACATCACATCCAAAGAAAGTCCTTAAATGTACATAATAAAAATTTATATGGAAGTGAAATTTTGATTGAATATATAAAAATTCTGAAAATTAATTCTGATTATATTTATTGACGGGATTCAATGCATATTAAGATGTACCTAAAGAACACAAAAATTTTAGACAGCAAGCAGAAACTGATGTTCAGAGATTAACGCCAGACTGTTGTCCCTGCATTTATGGATACACAACCTCAAAACTTTGAGACGTCATTACAAACTTTTAATCTCCTATTTCTGACTAGTCTTTAGGGTTATTTGAAAAGAAAGGTGTTATGTAGGACACGCCCAACACTTCAGAGTTGAAAAAAACTTATCTGTGATGAAATTTAAGTTATACCACAAGACTTACTGCACCACTTTGATGCAAAATTTGGCAACATAAATTCAAAACTGTCTTGAAAATGGAGGAAGCCATTTGTTTGAAAAAAATCTTTAAAAGTGCTGCCACAGCAAAATGCATAGTAATGTTACAATAAAATATATTACTTAAAACATAAAAAAAAAGTAAAGCTGTCCCACTATACGCCATGTAGACGCTAGGGGGGAGTGAAGGTATAGCTCCTCTCTTCCTTGACCTCGACACTAGATGGGGGTGAGTGGTCAGCCGGCTTTACCCCTGGGAAAGGACCCCGATACCCATTGTAGAGGAGGCTGGGTGGGCCCCAGAGCCGGTCTGGACGCAGAGGCTAGAGGAAATATCCTGTGCCCCCGTCGCGGATCGAACCCCGGTCGCCCAGTCTGTAGCCAGTCACTATACCGACTGAGCTACGCTAAGTATTTTTTTTTTATTACTTAAACCATACACAGCATTTAATCATCGGCAATTGTCACTGAAGCAGGTCACACACACTCTAAATAGGCCATGTCAAATTGTTGGGACAAAAAATACAAGAAAATAAATATGATTGACTGGACATACAGCTGGAAGTTAGAACAGTAGGGATGCATACAAATTTTGGCTGGAAAGAAAGTTGGAAAACGACCAACTTGAAGATCAAGAAGGAGATGGTATAATAATATTAAGACGAGCTTTAAGAGAACAGGTTGTAGGGAGGGAGTAAATAAAACTGTCTCAAGATCATGGACAATATTGGAAATAGGTATTTTTTTTAGCCTTTTGGTTCTGCTACAAGAGAATTAGTTTGGATTCAGGTAAATGTGGTAATTGCACTGTCATGCTCGTGACAAATGTCAAAATATGCCAAATGTAACTATCCAAGATTTGATCTGAATCTTGTCTTACTCACCTTCATGACCACATTCATGAAGGGGCTGAGTATCCTTGAAGGTTTTGTGTAGTTACCACAGAACTGTCCCAGAAGCATGCCACTTCCTGCAGAAAATCAGAAACCATAACCCTTATTCCAGAAGCTGCAACTTTCTTGTTACAAACTTGAATACACTAATAACAGAGCACAAATTGTGAACAGTGGTCCAGATTCCAACCGTAGTTTAACACTGGCATATAAAATGTTGGTTAAAGTGAGTGAGAAAGTGCTACTGATTATTCTTCTTACGATTCTGATCACACCAACATTTTACAGGAGAACTGGTTTAATCCTCTGAAGCCGAAGCTCATCTAGACAATTTCTAATTAAAAAATAACTAAATGAAATAAAATTAAATCCGTGGCGTAACAGCTCCAGAGAGCCAAAACAGACTAGCTCGACTGCTGGCCTCACGTTCACATGCCTAAGCAGAGGTGAACGATCATCATCCAACCAGATACAGGATGACGTGTGGTCAGCACGACGAACCCCCAGCCATTGCTAGTTTTAATGACCGGATTACGCTACTCATTGTAGCTCCCCAATTTCCTCACGATGCTGGGATGGCACCGGTCCCATACACTGGTCGAAAGCTCATGAGAAAATTTCTCCCCTGAGACTCGAACCAGCGCGCATTCCGTATCACCGGTCTGAAGCACGATGCCTCAGACTTCTCAGAATTTCTAATTCAGTCCACACAAAAAATGCATTTCTTCTTTAGAACACAAATCTACTTGTTAATTCTCTTCGAGGAATTAATCCCTATTTAGAGTGAGAATTGTATGAAACAAATAAATACAAAATGCAGAGTTGTTGACTGTTACACCAGATGGCACGTATAGTTACCACTGGGCTTTAAAGGGTTTGTCTGGTCTGTTTAAACTTTATCAGTCATAAGACAACATTGTAACATAAATTAATAGCCTCCATGGACCAGAGGCCATCTTGAGAAACTGACAGTCACTCAACTAGACAAGACATTTCCCTACCTTTCATAGAACCCAAAGGCTAATTACAGAATTTAAAAGAACCCATGACTGATCCCCGCCCTAAGGCAGATAATTCCAATCCATATCCTTAGCCCTTATTTATCTAAGATTCATTTTAGTCCATAAAAATATAATTCTCGCAAGTGGTCTCTTGTCTTCAGGTTTCGCACCTACAAGTGACCTCAACTGGCACTTAACATATCCAACGATCCTTCCTCCTGCCATAACAAGCCACGACTAAACAGACGACATTCTCAACTCACCTGTGGCAAACCAGACGCTGTTCCAATGATGGTAGCAGGTCTGATGTTCTGTAGAGCTAATTGTACCATTAAGCAGCGTGAAGGCAATGGTCTTACGCACATCCGTTTGAACACTTCTCTCCCATTCACAATGAAAGGAAGTCAGATTCAAGGATCTGGCAGGAGGATAGACATAACCACTGTCTCCACTAAGGTCACCAATACATGCTGGAATAGTAACAATTGATATTAATTGTTTAAAAAATAATCTTAACATGTCCAGATAATAGCAAAGCGTGAGGTGAGAGTTTGGTTGCAGACACATTGTGTCTATACTTTTACACTCATACAAAACTTAAAACAGTTACAACTATGAACAAAGTAAATATATAACATACGAGGTTTCCACAGCGGTAAAGATGTCAGTGTTGGCCATGTAAACTCGTAAGTACGTACCAACATTTCCGAGGAACAAAACTGCCTCTACCTTCAGGGCCTGATCAGGCAATATTGACAGAGTGAATGTAGTTGATGAAAGATTCCCGGGTTACAAGCCTCGTCAGGTGGCTGAATGGTGATTAAACCATATCTTCTACCAACATTTGGAGAACAATCTCTGATCCTCAGGGCTGTTGGGTAACAAATCTGATCCTTTGTTGCGTGCTCGCTGAAGGGCGGCTTGTAATCCGGGAATCTTTCATCGACTTCAGTTGCCGCTTAAGCTTCACTTTATACATCAGAGTGAATGTAATTTCTGTTTAGTGAATATGAAAAGCATTATGAGTTTCACCCGATATCTCTTGCCAAAACCCAAAAAATCTCAAATGTGATTAAGTTAGGCAAGATGAATCTGGTGTACTCATAAGACTTTTTTTAAGTACCATCGGGTCGGAGCCGACCCCTGGTAACATTATGAACAAGTTCCCTCTGATAGGAACCTGTTCATATGTTTCCTCGGCAAATGATCCAGAAGTGGTTTGCCGTTGCATCCTTCTGTGTGTGAATGATGATGGAAATGGGGTACTTGTTGGGATGCCACGGAGAAACCGGGTAAGCCCCGGAGGAAAACTCCGTGATACCGGGACCCCAGGATTACAGGCCCGGCGTTCTGACCGCTAGACCACCGTGGCGGTATACTAATAAGACTACTCACATTAAAATGTGTTTGAATGAAACCTATATAAATGTAAAGGCAACCATCATTTTAAGTTAACGTCAGCCATCAATTAACAATCTGAGTTGCAATTTGTGTAAAAGAAGTCAATCGGTAGATAAGTTGTCATGCTACTGGGCTAAAACACATCAGAAATTGAATTAAATTAATCTTCAGTGTTTCTAGTTATATTCTGGTATTCTTTTAAATCATGTTATATTCATACCCATGGCTAGTGAGTAAACATTCAGATTCACTTCCCTTTGTATTTATCAGTCATATCAGCAAGAACAAAATTAAATGGAATATGCAAATATCGAACAACTGGACACTTCCCATCCAACAGTTACCACTGGCAAAACTACTGTGTTGGGTGTGGGACATTGCTGACTCAGAACAGCAGTAACGACTAAGTTACATGCGAGACATACTTTTACATGATTATGGAAAATGGTCAAACATGTTTCGCAAAACAGTAATAAAATAGAGATGATACAACATTGGCAGATACATGTTTACACGGCTGTGGAAATGCAATCAAAATTATACATTAAGATTTCCGTCTTCTGGGTTGTTGCGCTGTGTAGTTTGGTCGATGTTAACCAACGTTTCGGAGGTCATACTGCCTCCTTCATCAGAGTATGAAGATTTCTGTCTTCTGGGTTGTTGCGCTGTGTAGTTTGGTCGATGTTAACCAACGTTTCGAAGGTCATACTGCCTCCGTCATCAGAGTATGAAGATTTCTGCCTTCTGGGTTGTTGCGCTGTGTAGTCTGATCGATATTAACCAACGTTTCAGAGGTCATACTGCCTCCGTCATCAGGGCGATGAAAAAATGTATGAAGATTTCTGTCTTCTGGGTTGTTGCCCTGATGATGGAGGCAGTATGACCTCTGAAACGTTGGTTAATATCGACCAGACTACACAGCGCAACAACCCAGAAGACGGAAATCTTCATACTCTGATGACGGAGACAGTATGACCTCTGAAATGTTGGTTAACATCGACCAGACTACACAGCGCAACAACCCAGAAGACAGAAATCTTCATACTCTGATGACGGAGGCAGTATGACCTCCGAAACGTTGGTTAACATCAACCAGACTACACGGCACAACAACCCAGAAGACATAAATCTTCATACTAAGAACCGCCCTGATGACGGAGGCAGTATGACCTCTGAAACGTTGGTAAACTTCTACCATACTACACAGCGCAACAACCCAGAAGACAGAAATCTTCATACTCTGATGACGGAGGCAGTATGACCTTCGAAACGTTGGTTAACATCGACCAAACTACACAGCGCAACAACCCAGAAGACAGAAATCTTCATACTCTGATGAAGGAGGCAGTATGACCTCCGAAACGTTGGTTAACATCGACCAAACTACACAGCGCAACAACCCAGAAGACAGAAATCTTCATACTCTGATGACAGAGGCAGTATGACCTCCGAAACGTTGGTTAACATCGACCAGACTACACAGCGCAACAACCCAGAAGACGGAAATCTTCATACTCACCGCTGTGAGAACCTCAAGTCTTACAAAATTGTACATTATAACAGACAATAAAACAGTGCTCTTGTTGAAAATATATTCCTATATTTAGCATTATTACACGGACTGTGCATAACAATAGACTTGTCATAATAAACCATTACTCATTACATTGAGTTTTTACTGTATTTCTAAGTGTCAAAATGAACTACTGCATTACGACAAAGCATAAATAATGTCTAAAGGTGATTGATATGTTTCTTGACTAACAATAAGCCAACAAACAGCACTGTGTTCTGATTTGGGAAATAAAAACTTACGTGAGAGTTCGTCTGACGTGTATCGTGCTCTGAAACCACGGTGTCCCACATTGTAAAATGACACAAAAATGATGAGCATACGGTTGCTTGTGGATCTCACAATCTCTGGTACACTGGATGCATAAAATGTCTTGAGATAGAGGGAATATTTCAGACCATCGAAGAACTGTAACAGGTGCACCAACATTCCATTAACTGCTACTACACACTCACACAAACTACAGAATTGTTAAAAGCTAACTATATAAAATGTTTCTGCAATTAAGCTAAGTTAGAAGCTATCGCGCAGACAGTCATGCCTCCCTCCCCCGACAAAAATTAAAGAAAAATAGAACCATACTATTCTCCTTAACCCACAATGTTCAGATGACTGAAGTAAACACCCATCCCTGTTGTTGGCATACACATTTACAAGTAATTTTACTATTAGCTGCAGAAACATGAGTCTCCTAGTCAAATATCAGGGACATATATAAATACATTTCAAAAGTAACAGACATACAAACAAACGAGAAACTGGAAACAAATAAATGTGTAGCAGTTAACTCACTGTTTACTCATTGCCTTTGTGACATTCTATTTGACGTGGCTATCGCCTGGAATACTACGCTAATAAAACTCACGGTGGCAGCAGCACTGGTCAACGGAAAGAATGCGAGACGTTCTGACAAGTGGCATGTTTTCCCATATTGAGCAGGTATTTTACAATATTTATTGAGAAATGTGTGAAGTATAAGTAATATATATTTTTATAAACATTACTATTATTATTATTTCTATTTTAACAATTTTAATTATGTTTAATAATAAGTGTACGTTTTGGTTTCTATTAATTAATGTCATAATAATTAAAGTTGTTGAGGTTGAAAATGTCACTGAAGACAATGTTCTATTGGACAGAGCCCCACTTTGCTTCTATTCCTAGTTGATTACGGACTGAACACCAAGTATAATATAACATAAAAGGTCAATTGAATAAAAATTTTCTTGGATATTATCCATCGTCTAGTAAATATAAAACGTTTTATGGATAATATCCAAGAAAATTTTTATTCAATTGACTCTTCACCATCGTCAAGAAGTTTTAGATTTGATAAACATAAAAGGTGATGACAAAGTATGTCAGTAAGAAGTATCATGGATGCTGGTAAACAATATGAGATAATCACAAGAATGTGAGTTAGGCAACTTACATTCTTAGAACTAATTATAAAATCTAAATTAACCTCAAAAACACTGGAAAGAGAGGTAAACCAACAGCATTTGGAATTGGTCAGCTTAACTAATTTTTATTATGTCATCAATTTGTAATTACACAGAAAATTAAACATTTAAAAAACTGATGAGTTTCTAAAATTAACTGTTACGATCACGCGGTCAATGGCGGTAGCCGCATTATTAAAATAAATATACCACAATCATAAGTACGCAAAACTATTCATCTCTCAAATCAGACATGGCTACTCATGCTATAAATATTGACGCATGCTATGAGAGGGTTTCAAATCTGATCTGGACTATTATTTTTTCACACATCTGCAGGTTTTGTACACGACTAAAATCATGTTCACATTTTTTATCCTTGCTTTGCAATATATCTGGTCCACCAATCTGGTTACTTGCCGATTCCAACAGAAAAAGAAATCTATTGGCCGACTATGCAAACAAGATCGCACCGCTCCCATGACCTATTCACTGGCGATGAATCATTAGCCGCTTCTTAACCTTTAGAGGCCCACCATGTCTTTTAAGACATGGTAGCAGTATCCCTAGTTGTCCTGCTGTGTACTTTAAGACACAACACACATCACATAACGTGCGAGCGTCATATTGGGGTTCTGATCCATAACCACAATGTCAGTAAATTCTAGGATGATTGTATAACCTCCATACATTTTCTTGCCAAAAGGTTCAATTGCTTTTCTTTTTATAAGTATTTTTACACAGGATTATTTAACAACCAACGGCTGACATCTGTAAGTGGGAGAGGCCTCTTAATTTCAGGTCATACTTTAAAATCTGAAAATCTGAGAGCAAATCTGCACTGTTACGAGGATGAGGGAGCAACTCTGACACCCCACTTAATTAAGAACATTGATTACTGCTGTGTAGAATGTGGATGGCATTATCTTTAAAGATAACAACTCCTTTGGACAGTCGTCAATGCCTTCTGGTTTTCATCGTGGGCGTAATATATAGTTACCTTTCAAACACAACTGAGAAATAACAAAGGAAACTATCAACCGAACTTTATAAAAAAAAATTCATCCACATTCGAAGACAATGACAAAAGAATAGAATTCTCCAAATAAAGACAAAATAATTGCAACTCACAATAATTCGATGTTTGTGTGCCTCCACTGAGGAATCCAGATCAAAGTCCAGCAGCTCCACGCTGACTCTGCGCCCGATGGGTACGACTATTTCCCACCTACAGATGCGCCGGTAACCCCGAGTTGAGGGGTACCCTGGACTCTCAAATACCCCACTGGGACCCTCCAATAAACCTCCACACACTGCAAAAGCATAAACACTGTATTCATGACGTAATATGTACGATACTAATTTAATATCTGTGTTTACTCTATGCAAAATTTGTGAGCAACATGTAACATAGGTTAAGTTCTAATTAAAATATATAATAAAATTCAGGTCAATACACAAAACAATACTTTATTTAGATGTTAAAATTTAAAATTTAAATGTTAAAATTTTAACATTTAAATTTTAAATAATTTTAACATTTAAATTTTAAATTTTAACATCTAAATAAAGTATTGTTTTGTGTATTGACCTGAATTTTATTATATATTTTAATCAAAAACACAAACATGACGCATGTAAACCTTAAACTTAAGTTCTAATGTCCGTGTCTTATTTTAAAAATGAACAATTTGCTATATAAAGCACAAAAGTAAATTCCAAATTAAATCTGATGATTATTAATGTAAAACATATTAAGAATTGATGAGGAATTACTTGTAATTTATCTGAAACCAATATTGTGGCATTTTCCTATAAAAGACTTGAGGAAAATACGAAAGGCTATTACGATTGTCAGTTCCCCAGATGGGATTTGAACGATTTAACTCATAGATACAAGTCACATACACGACTGTCAAGTTAACCTGCTGGATAAAATGTATAGAACATACAAATTTACTTTGTGTCAAACTAAGAAAAATTAAAACTACACTACAGAAAAAGATACAAAATGTAACTTGCAGACTGGCTAAAGTGTTTGAACATGTTTCAATGCTACATAACCCACGCAGATGGAAAACTAATAAACAGAAAAAATGTTGGACCAACCATTCTGACTGGTGTTGAACCTCAGGGAAAATCCTCGATTCACTTCATAGCTGTTAGAACGATCATCTGAGTGGAACAGCACTGCTACCTCATTGTCCGTACTGTTGAAAATTTGGCTACTATGTTCATAGGAGCTACAGAATCTGACAAGCTCATTCACTGCAACAAAACACAGCGAGGTGATACACAATGAATGACATTAAAGGCTCCACCAGCGAGCTTGTTATTTTAATGTACAATGTTCATTAAATGGAAGACTTGTAGTGTTTTAAGGTTATGTTAATGTGAAATACGAAGGGTCCTTGTGTTGTGTGCGCGTCAGTTTCCTCGTATAAGCAGTGCTCACAATGACATTTTAGTAACACATCATAACACAAGCACTCATTAGAATAGAATCAAATGGTGACACTTTGTACGTCAGCAAATAGGAGATACCGTTCTACCGAAATGCCTAAAAAATAATTGATCTTGATAAGCATTGGAAAAGAAAATTCTTGAGACAGAAACCACAGAAGTTCATGACAAATATATTTTAAAGATTGCTGTCTTCTGGGTTGTTGCGCCGTGTAGTCTGGTTGATATTAACCAACGTTTCAGAGGTCATACTGCCTCCATCATCAGAGTATGAAGATTTCCGTCTTCTGGGTTGTTGCGCTGTGTAGTCTGGTCGATGTTAACCAACGTTTCAGAGGTCATACTGCCTCCATCATCAGGGCGATGAAGATTTCTGTCTTCTGGGTTGTTGCGCCGTGTAGTCTGGTCGATATTAACCAACGTTTCAGAGGTCATACTGCCTCCGTCATCAGGGCGATGAGTATGAAGATTTCTGTCTTCTGGGTTGTTGCGCTGTGTAGTCTGGTCGATGTTAACCAACGTTTCAGAGGTCATACTGCCTCTGTCATCAGAGTATGAAGATTTCTGTCTTCTGGGTTGTTGCGCTGTGTAGTCTGGTCGATGTTTCAGAGGTCACACTGCCTCATTCATCGCCCTGATGATGGAGGCAGTATGACCTCTGAAACGATGGTGGACATATACTAGACTACAGGGCGCAACAACCCAGAAGACAGAAATCTTCATACTCTGATGACGGAGGCAGTATGACCTCTGAAACGATGGTGGACATATACCAGACTACAGGGCGCAACAACCCAGATGACAGAAATCTTCATACTCTGATGACGGAGGCAGTATGACCTCTGAAACGATGGTGGACATATACCAGACTACAGGGCGCAACAACCCAGAAGACAGAAATCTTCATACTCTGATGACGGAGGCAGTATGACCTCTGAAACGATGGTGGACATATACCAGACTACAGGGTGCAACAACCCAGAAGACAGAAATCTTCAGACTCAACGCCGTGAAAACCTCAAATCCTACATATATTTAACTTTATGAACTCGATGTTTTGAGATAGTGAGCTATTTGCAAGAAATGTCAACCCACACGAGGTGTTCTGAATACAAAGTGCAAACACACACAAAATTTTGAAATCAGTTTTCCAGGCCTGTTCACAACTGAATGTTGCAAAAATGTGACTGTTACATTTGTCGCATCTGTTTTAAAATTCAGATATAATATTATATAGCACTAAGTTGCACACATTTTACAGGTTGTGTCATGTACCTGTGAACATTATCCTGCTGATGATGTATGACACTCTGCCCTCCTGTTAAAACTAAACTCCCCCTTGATAGGTGTAAATTACAAATTTCATTTTGGGAAAATGTATTTAGCATTCCACATATTTACTTGCTCGATTTTATCAGTCTAATCACAATAAAATATTATTATTAAATATTAAAATGATGCTCTCTATCGAAATGTTCGATTTATATCAGAGCATCACCTTTTACTCTACATGTTTCGGTTCTAAATGAACCATCTTCAGGTGTATAACCCATATAAACTCAAATGTAATATCCTAATTATATTATTATTATTAAGTGTTCTGTCTTACGACAGGTCCATTGCTCTGCCCAAAAAGAGCTCTCCAGTTGTCCCTATTCTCGGCTTCTCGCTTTAATTCCTGGAACGTCACCTTCTTTCCTTGTTTAAGGTCGTCGGTTAGCTGTATCAATCTTCTTCCTAGTCCTCTCTTTCCTTCAACCTGGCCTTCGGTGATATCACTCATTAATCCATTCCTTCTCATAATATGTCCCAGCCAGAATATCCTAATATTTAATAATAATATTTTATTGTGATTAGACTGATAAAATTGAGCAAGTATATATTCAACACAATATGATGCAACATTATCATTCCACATATTGTTCATAATTTGAGTGTTTCCCCAGCAGAATCTTTAAGTAAGAGTATGCATGACACATCATTCTTGGTAGATCGTGTACAAGAGTAGCTTCAATTACTTTAGTTGGATGAGAGTGCAAAGAAAATGACACATGTTACGTACTGGTCCAGTGTATAATTTGTGGTTTATGCCTTTGATGTTAGTTTTATTGTCATCTCAATGGAACTCCAGAAAAATTATCCAATAAATAATATAATGAGGACTCACCAATGCTTTGCTGTCTATAACCGGATGACTGACTTTATCTCAGTCCAGGAATGTCTACTTTATTCTCAAATTCCTATGGTTCTTCAGTCTTAATATTTTTTTGTTTTAGTCTTTATACTCTTATACCCGCAGGAGTCGATGTACACATTCATTTATTTATTTAATCCTATTAGACATTTGGTAAGACTCCTTGGATGAGGGATCTGCCCATCGCAAGGCCTCTACCTGTACACAGGACAGCACAACACAGGAAGACGCGGATAAACATCCGTGCCTTGAGTGGGATTCGAGTCCACGGTCCCAGTGCCCATGTGCATGAGGTCTATGCCTCAGACCGCTTGGCCACTGCAGCCGGAAGTCTTAATATTACAAACATTAAACATTCTCTAGCTGTAACAAAATTTGATGAATGATTAAATATCAGTAAAAAAAGACTTGTTCCATAGTCAGCAATGGCATAAATTCACTCTTAGATATTCATCAATTCTGGTACTGTGAAATTATCCAGCATTTAACTGATAAATCAACAGAGCATTGATAGTGTGAATTCACTTACATCCTTAGACAATACCTGATCTGTTTCCTTCAGTAATGGCATACTTAAGGATCTATCTCAATATCTTAGAGCAGGGCCTGAGTGAAACTATGAACTTCGGTCAGGTTAGGTTAGGTTGGGTTAGGTTAGTTTAGCTTAGGTTAGGTAAGGTTGGGTTAGGTTAGGTTGGGTTAGGTTAGGTTGAGTTAGGTTAGGTTAGTTTAGGTTAGGTTAGGTAAGGTTGGGCTAGGTTAGGTTGGGTTAGGTTGGGTTAGGTTAGGTTAGGTTGAGTTAGGTTAGGTTGAGTTAGGTTAGGTTAGTTTAGGTTAGGTTAGGTCAGTCTCCAGTGAAGATTCCAATGCGAGACCACATATTATGAAGGAGACTTTACCCCATATACCACATGTTCAGTGGATTTAGATTTTCAGTAAAAAATGTCTATGTACTTGCTACAAACTCTTGTTATTTATTCCTGATCTCAGACCTATGTTGGTGTTCATCCTCGATTAGCAATTGCGTATGTAGGGGAAACTCTTGTAAGTAGGGCCACACAATTTTTCTCCTTATCCAGACAACGTAAATTCTTTATTTTAGCACTGAGATTGGTGATAAACCCGGTCTATCTTCCCTCCTACTTATATCATAACAGCTGTGTGTATATACTTTTATTTAAGTATTTTATTAATTTTTTTTCTTCAAGAAGTAGATATTTGATGATCCACTTTCACAGTAAAGGTATGGAAATTTATTACAAAATGATATCACTGATAATTTCTACACAGTTTCAAACAATTATTGCCATATTCTTTCCGACTGTTTACTCAACAGGTAGGTATTAAAACCAGTATTATTTGGAAAGGTTACAGTGGTGTACCTTGGGCTGTGGCTTAAGGTACAGGCGTGCAAGTAGATATGAACTTTAGTTTACGAACAATTTTTATCTTGCTCTCTAATCTAAATTGCGCAAATTGTTTAGATACCATGGAGTAAAGAACAATTTTAACCTTGTACTTTCATGTAAATTTTAGAGCCAAGGTTGCTCAGGCAGTACAGTGACTGACTACAGACTGGACGACCTGGGTTCGATCCCCAACAGGGGCAGAGAATTTTTCCTCTAGCCTCTGTGGCTGACCCACCCTCTTTTCCAGTGGGTATCGGGGTCCTTTCTCAGGGGGCGGCGCGGCCAGGGTGCGACGCTGACCACTCGACTCTATCTAGTGTCAAGGTTAAGAATGATTAGGAGCTATACCTCCTCTCCTCATAACTGCCTACATGGCGTGTGGTAGGACAGTTTTACTTTTATTTTTTTTTACTCGCTTTCATGTAAATTTATCAAATTTTTTGATGTTACAGAGTAAGGAGGGTTATAAGCAACTGGAACTCAATGAGGTTAACCTTATTGTAGCTGTTGGCACTGTTTAAAACAAAGGATTGTGTGTTAGAACTGCTGCTAACAAGTCTAATACGTCACAAACTACACTTCTGAGACATTTGAGGTGGGAATGAAAAGTTTACATACACTAATAAATGTAAAGTGTGGACAGTGTTCTCTGGAGTGAAGAACATAAGGCAGAGCCAGCAATAAGCACTATGGTCTTGCAAAGAAGAAAGTTATGGAAATGGCACAGCAATATGCAAATAATACATCAAACAAACAACCTGAATCATTGGACATGAATGTGCACACAGGTGATCAATGGTTCGCTGATCTTATAAAGCACAACAATAAAGTTTTCTCCCTGCGAAAACCCCAAACAACTAGTCCTGTCTTGATAGGTCTACAGCTTTCAATAGGTCTGTTCCTAAGTTATTTTTCCAGAAATAACAAATGAAGGCAAAGAGAAGAGATGTTTGTACGTACAATGTTGAAAGGTTTATTTTAATAAGTGATTTTATTTCTGTGATACTTTATTACTTTTCTCCAATTAAAAATGTATATAATATTATAAGATTCATAATACATAAACAAAGTTACATTTTTATGTTTAATATGTTTTATGCAATCAGTTACCATTTCCAGCACATTTTGAAGAGTAGTACCTAGAGGCCCAAAGGCACTTTGTACATTGGTCCACTTGTAAATCTTAATGAAACGACTTTTGAAGTATTATAGTTTCACGTTTTTTACCTTGATTTCCTAAGCTGCAATTTTGGTACTAAGTACAACATATGATAATGAGATGGTCGGCACTTTTAAGCCATTTGAAAAAATCCTGCTCAGGTTAAAAAGGTTTCTTCTGCCTGTCAAAACGTTCGCATACCCACCTCATTTACTGATGGAAGCAAGACATCTGTTATAACCTTACGTCTAATGCAGTGACGACAGAGTTCCATTTCTCACGAACACCACGTCAAAATCCATGATCACGCAACAGAAAGACGTTCGAACCAACTTCATGAACAATCGATACGATAAGTGGAGACTTTGTATGAAAACAGGATGGCCAAAGTCCGCCACATGTATAACTTCACTGTTATGTGTGTTCGACGCATAAGTAAACACCAGATACGCTTCGCACAGACGCCATGTTCTTTGTAGTGGAACGTTTTCTCTGTATAGTTCAAGCACGCGAATCAGGAAGCAACTTAAGAAAAGGGAAAAATTAATACTAATTAATTCGTTTTGGACTTTTACTCATCGTCAATTAGAGAGGAGTTCAATCTACCCGATACAACACAATAAGTGCGCTCCCTCCGTAACAAATGAAGACGAAACACGTAAAAGAGAATTTATTTACATTGTACAAATCCTTCACAGGCCCAGGCAAAGTATGTAGAACATGTCATAGCACAAATATAATACTTGTTTCTAATACAAATATAAATTATGTAGTTATGACAGTAATTTACAGTCAACTACAGCTGAAATTATTTTTGTTGGGGTAAATTCTTCTATGGAGTAGGAGTGGGGCGAGAAATACCCTTTTAGTGCCGGTAGAGAAAATGGTTTCCAGTATCGTGTAAAAAGTCTTACTGGGGCTACGAGACACTAGCCCTCCATACCGGAATAAAAATATGAACATTTCACCGAAGGCTTCTTCTACTAGCAGATGGGCGTTACTATTATGCTAAAGTTTGCTTGTTTTACAAACTTCTTGGAAAATGTTCTGCCGGGCAGTTGCTACTTCAGAGAGAAGGCGAGAACTTCGGCCAATGACCTGTCCCTTTGTATCGGAAGCCTTCAGTTGCACCCTTGAGTAGTGACAGTGGAGTGGTATTCAACCTTATTTGTTCGCGTACCCCCAGATATAATTTCTCTTCAACTTTGTACCCCCAAAGTTGTTGGTGTATAATTCAAGTTATACATAGTATATAATCTACATCTAAAATAAATTAAATAAATTACATTACTGATTATTCAGTGTTTATCATAAATTAATATTTTTTTTTTAAATTTCACGTACCCCCTAAGATGTCTTCGCGTACCCCTGGGGGTACGCGTACCCCAGGTTGAATACCACTGGTATATACCATTATATGCAGTCTAATATTCCTATAGAATTTTACTTTAGTCCAAAACTCTGTTGTTAGGAACAATGTAAGTTAATTTAATTTTTATTAGTGAATAATAAATGGGACAGACGTGCTTCTGATAACTCCTCAGCTAGAGAAGACAAATTATAAATTGAAAAGGTTCGTGGACATCAACATACAGACTTTAAAATATAACCTATTTGGTTTTGTAAACATTTTGACTCAGCTGAATGATGGCTATCGTGTATCCATTCAGTGCCAAAATGTGATTATAGACAAAAATATACATATTTTGAGCAGCGTAATAAATTGCATTTAGTTCTGTGGATAGCACAAACTACCTCTCAAGAGTTCATGATAAAAGTGAAACATCTTACAATCCTGGAACATTCCTAAACCTAGCGACAGAATCGAAGAGTTTAAACTTCGTTTCAAACGAAAAAGTTCCCTGTTCTACTGTGTAAAGAAAAAGAATTCAAAATGAGCAGGATTTGAAGTAAATTCAAAACGAAATACTGTACTGTATGAATGAAGTATACAAACATTGATGGAGAAAATTCAAAATGGCGTGGACACTTACTGTATGTTACGTTATTGACAATACTTTATTATTCGCTTTAATTATAAACCAACGTGGACTTCACGAATGTTAAGTTGGCATTCTGCGTGGAATGCGTTCCTTTGCTGTGCTCCTTATTTGCTCAGTGTGACAAAACCGTTCAGCACGGAGCAAAATAATTTTTAGATCTAATTATCAGTAACAGCACTTCACGAAAATCAGTTAATGACGAGAGACGGGCTGATGTTTCTGGTACGAATTCATATGAAAACAAACAATAACACAATATTGCGAGTGATTGAACAAGGATTACAAAACTGGCAACAAACGACAAGGCACTTCTAAGCGGAGGTGACGAGTTGAGCAACCTGCAAACAGCGCATTAAGCTGCGAGAAAACGTGTGTGCTTCTCCTATTGGCTGTTGGCAGTTCCAGGACGTAGACCACAATAAACCATGTTTGTTGAGGCGAGCGAGGGCCACGTACAATTTATCAGTAGCAGCTACAGACTGCGTGAATATCCGGGCGAGTGAAAAGGCGCCCAAAACCTCGTGCGTGGATACGATCGTTCCAGAGGCGTTACTGCGCATCTCAACTTCTGCTCCGTATTAGTGAGGCCCTGGGTTCAAATTTCGGACGTGAGACATAAAAACCCGATTGTTTCGTGTTTTTACTAAGTCATTCTACGTAAAATGCCGGGATAGTATCTTCAAATAGAAAACGTCTTTCTTCAATTAATTATTCATTAATCATCCCATAATTGATGCCTTATACGAGGTGCGATCGGAAAGTTTCAAGACTGCGCGTATAAAAACCCGTACACTTATCTCAGGTATTAAATTCATCCATCACCCTCGAAGTAGTTCCCCTGGGAGTGAACACAACGATCCCAGCGCCGCTGCCAAGCCTGGAAGCATCCCTGGAAATCTTTCTTTGTCAGCCTGTCAAGCACCATCTGCGATTCTGCCTGAATCTCTTGCCAAAGACTCGCCAAAACGGCTACGGAAACCTATGAAATGCTAAAGCAAGCATTTTGGGAGTCCGCAATGGGTCTTGCACAAACTTTTGTGTGGCATTCACGTTTTAAAAATGGCCGAACCTCTGTCGATGATGACGAGCGTTCTGGACGACCATCTTCGAGCACAACGCCCGAAAATGTTACGAAGATTCGGCAGGCCATTCACGAAGATCGACGTCGTACCATCAACGACTTGTGCGACATTGTTGGGATAGGCTATGGGACCTGTCAGCTGATTCTAAAGGAAGAACTCCACATGCGACGCATCCTGTCTGAGGACCAGAAGCAGAATCGACTTCTCGTTTGTCAGGAGCTCAAAGATCTTGCAAGAACCGACCCCAACTTCCTTTCTAAGCTCCGTGTGACTTCTTCCTCTTCCCAAAGATGAAAGTTCAGCTAAAGGGAAGGAGATTTGAGACGATAGAAGAGATTCAGGCAGAATCGCAGATGGTGCTTGACAGGCTGACAAAGAAAGATTTCCAGGGATGCTTCCAGGCTTGGCAGCGGCGCTGGGATCGTTGTGTTCACTCCCAGGGGAACTACTTCGAGGGTGATGGATGAATTTAATACCTGAGATAAGTGTACGGGTTTTTATACGCGCAGTCTTGAAACTTTCCGATCGCACCTCGTATCTATCGTTTTCTATGGTAGGTAAAGACAGGGATCTATGGTACAGAAATTTTTCCTCATTTTCAAATCCAAAAATACATCGAATCTAACAATTCAAGATTTCAAACAACGTCATTAATAACATTCTACAATCGATAATGTTCAAACGTAAGTCGACTAACATATTCGTACTGTCTTACATCGAATCATTGAATGTTCTTGGGTGTAGGAATAATAATTTTTCCCCCTCTTACATTCAACAACACGTATAGAATGACGTGGCCTATGATAAGACGTCGCGTAATAAAGACAGATAATAAATGTAAGCTTTTGTGGAATTTTTCCAAAGTAACACAGCTGGCATTCTGCTGAGTCCTCCGAAACAAATAAAAAATCACGATCTAGATCAATAGTAATCTAATCATTTTCTCTAATATAAAATAATTATCCACTAAAAAACCTTTACTCCATAACAAATGACTAAAAAAATGGTACACGGTGATCGAAAAGTAACGCAACCGATATTAAAATATTTATCGATGTTGAAAATTCAATACAATTCGACAGGATTAATAAACGCACAGTATCGCTGTGATATAGCCACGGTGGTCTAGCGGTTAGAACGCTGGCCTTGTAATCCTGGGGTCTCGGGTTCGATTCCCGGCGGTGCCCGAATTTATAACTTGTGTTGGGCAAGGCCGTGGTCTAGGCAACACGGAGTTTTCCTCCGTGGCATCCCAACAATTACTCCATTCACACACAGAAGAAGGCAATGGCAAACCACTTCTGGATCATCTGCCAAGAACGTATATGAACAGGTCCCAGTCCGAGAAAAGGATGGAAGGATCCTGTTCATATGGACCTGTCGTCAGACAGAACACTAAATAATAATAAGATGAGGTGGTCTAGCGGTTAGAACGCTGGCCTTGTAATCCTGGGGTCTCGGGTTCGATTCCCGGCGGTGCCCGAATTTATAACTTCTGTTGGGCAAGGCCGTGGTCTAGGCAACACGGAGTTTTCCTCCGTGGCATCCCAACAATTACTCCATTCACACACAGAAGAAGGCAATGGCAAACCACTTCTGGATCATCTGCCAAGAACGTATATGAACAGGTCCCAGTCCGAGAAAAGGATGGAAGGATCCTGTTCATATGGACCTGTCGTCAGACAGAACACTAAATAATAATAAGATGAGGTGGTCTAGCGGTTAGAACGCTGGCCTTGTAATCCTGGGGTCTCGGGTTCGATTCCCGGCGGTGCCCGAATTTATAACTTGTGTTGGGCAAGGCCGTGGTCTAGGCAACACGGAGTTTTCCTCCGTGGCATCCCAACAATTACTCCATTCACACACAGAAGAAGGCAATGGCAAACCACTTCTGGATCATCTGCCAAGAACGTATATGAACAGGTCCCAGTCCGAGAAAAGGATGGAAGGATCCTGTTCATATGGACCTGTCGTCAGACAGAACACTAAATAATAATAAGATGAGGTGGTCTAGCGGTTAGAACGCTGGCCTTGTAATCCTGGGGTCTCGGGTTCGATTCCCGGCGGTGCCCGAATTTATAACTTGTGTTGGGCAAGGCCGTGGTCTAGGCAACACGGAGTTTTCCTCCGTGGCATCCCAACAATTACTCCATTCACACACAGAAGAAGGCAATGGCAAACCACTTCTGGATCATCTGCCAAGAACGTATATGAACAGGTCCCAGTCCGAGAAAAGGATGGAAGGATCCTGTTCATATGGACCTGTCGTCAGACAGAACACTAAATAATAATAAGATGAGGTGGTCTAGCGGTTAGAACGCTGGCCTTGTAATCCTGGGGTCTCGGGTTCGATTCCCGGCGGTGCCCGAATTTATAACTTGTGTTGGGCAAGGCCGTGGTCTAGGCAACACGGAGTTTTCCTCCGTGGCATCCCAACAATTACTCCATTCACACACAGAAGAAGGCAATGGCAAACCACTTCTGGATCATCTGCCAAGAACGTATATGAACAGGTCCCAGTCCGAGAAAAGGATGGAAGGATCCTGTTCATATGGACCTGTCGTCAGACAGAACACTAAATAATAATAAGATGAGGTGGTCTAGCGGTTAGAACGCTGGCCTTGTAATCCTGGGGTCTCGGGTTCGATTCCCGGCGGTGCCCGAATTTATAACTTGTGTTGGGCAAGGCCGTGGTCTAGGCAACACGGAGTTTTCCTCCGTGGCATCCCAACAATTACTCCATTCACACACAGAAGAAGGCAATGGCAAACCACTTCTGGATCATCTGCCAAGAACGTATATGAACAGGTCCCAGTCCGAGAAAAGGATGGAAGGATCCTGTTCATATGGACCTGTCGTCACACAGAACACTAAATAAATAAATAAATATCGCTGTGACCATATAAAAGCCCTGTTATGTAACTTGGCTGTGCCAGTCCGTCACTTGTCATCAAAAAGTCGAAATGCAAGAATGTCCTTTCACAAGACATAATAATAATATAATAATAACAGTGCAGCCAACCACGTCATCACCCATCGTTATAAGTAAATATCCCTACAAAGTTTTTTTACACAATTTCAATTTTTTGTTGTGAATGCAATTTTTCTATACAAACACGTAAATATCTCCATTATTTAAAAAAGTCAGACACACATAATTTGGTGTCTAGCAGTACAGTTTATCAGGGAATCGACTGGTACAAAGTTTATGCACATTTATACAATAGTTCGGGAGTTACGAGCTTTGTAACAGCTTTAAAAAACAATGTGGGAATTTTTTTTTTAAAAAAGGTGCAAGTTTTACCGAACACAACCAAAGGTCTGTACTATTAAACGAAGATGTAAATACTTTCACTGGAGTGATGATTTCTTTTTAAAATGTTCAGCTAAGAAACATTTCCTGATAATAAACTAATTAAAAATCACGAACATTTTTATAAATTCACTTGAAATGAAGAACCAATATGCATACAGTTCTAAAATATTATTTTTCAATAATGAAGATAGTTCTCACGAATTGTCAGTAACAGCGTGCTGAAGTCATTCCTTCCATACAATGACGGTGTTAGCACTATATACAGAATATTAAATAGGCCTACTTAACAGATATTCAGTTTCAGAGACATTTTAATATACAACGAATATGTCGGAATCACTTCCTTCGCACTGTTGAGTAACCCCCTAGCAATCCATACGAAAAAGAAATCCTTGCCTGCCTGTGTACGAAAGACCGCTACATCAAAGTTAGGTTATGTTTACGTCCAGAATCTTTTATGCACCCAAGAAACTTGCAACACGTATAAATTTAAAGGGTTATGCATTAGAATGAAGACGTTTCTGGACGTAAGTGTATTTGAATTTTAATTGTATATGGTTATATAACACGTGACAATACTGAATCATTCTGAAGGTTAGTACGTCTAACATGACAACATTTCTGAACATTAGAGACAACGCAAAATTTATATATTATTTTCAAGAATCCGTCCGGTTACTAGTCAGACCTCACACGTTCATGTTTTGTCACCATAATACTAAGCAATATCATAATAAACGAAATGTAGCAACGTTGAAGTTCTTGGGAACAATAATAAATTATATAATCATAATCATAGCTTAAGCCACTCGACCTGTCCCGTCTGGAGAAACCTTAGATCTGACAGAGTAACAGAGATTCATATAAACAAACATACAGGTCCTATGACAGTTACGTTCTTGAAAAATGACTTTGTAAACGACGATTACATTTACGCATGTACTGTCTCAAACACCAATCGATGAGTCGAAAACAAGTTCAACAATGGACACTGCAGAAACATCAAGGCTTGACCATTCGACCGTGCATGGGTATCGAGTAAACGTAAAATCGATAGCTCGAAGAAGTGGTTTCTCGGCTCCTAATTGTTATCACATTCATGTGTTTAAAATCTGGCCAACCATTTAAATTTTGTTTGTACACTCGACAGTCCTTTACTACGTGGTATCCTCACATTACAGAAGCGAGTAGTTAAAACAAAGTAAACATCACAAATCATCACAAGGAGATTACGTGAGACATTAACAGACTGTCTCACAGTCCTGTACATTAAACGCAGTGACTTGCATGTGACGCTCTATCAAATGCGATATATCGAACGATATAATATGACGTAGAATGACAATCATTAAATGGAACAGAGACGAGGAAACTCGCGTGAACTGTGTACTTCACCGAAGCCGGAATTTGAATCTGGTACCTCAAGAACAGTCCTACAAGCAACTCACCGCACACGAATAAATCTGGTTTAAATCTATCAAACGAGAGACTCGGTCGGTAGACGTTGTTTTAAACGAGACTCGCTGAAATGTCAGACCTCTGGTAAACAGCGAACAGTATTGCAGTCTAACCTACAAAGGAACTTATGGACCATCCTGTGATGTACAAAACAGGTTGCTTCCTCCAACCTTCCCCTTACCAACCCCCCACCACCTCACAACAAACATACAAATGCTAGTTCCTGGGTCCTTCGGCAGTCATTCGTGTTTTCTTCGAGTACGTGGTTCGGCTCTCAACTATCCTCATCATGAACAGGCAAGTGAACGTCGTTTGTTTGTTACCAATTCACGAGCTTCAGTTTACCATCGTCAGCTTTGAGGAACTTCGGAAAAATTGCTAAAACTCACACGGTTTATTATATTTATTTAATAAATAATCCAAAATCGATTTTGAAGTAAAACGTTCGACGACCGTATTTTGATTCCCGGAAAGGGCATTTTTAGTTCGTCGCCATGTCCAGACCAACCGTGGGGCTACTCGCGACGTATTCCTTCAAGGCAAATCAATCCAGTACAGAGGTTAACAAAGCAGGACACATCTTCTCCACGTTAAGTTTATATATTTAATAATGTGGACAATAATAGCATTCGAATAAAAAATTTAACGACGGGAAGCATTCTTCGTGTTCTAAGTCATTTTTCTAACACAGTTTACAATCTGAAAGGTATTTCAGGATGAACAACTGGTTCACATTTCTGCTCAAATCAATAAACTTGAGTTATTATCTACTGACAGCAATTTTATGGAGCACGAAGGCTCCTTAACGTATTAACAGGAGTCTGTCACTGTTTATAACCTGAGCAAAATTAATCTAGTCCACATCAATCTATTTATTTTTTAAGACCTATTTTAATATCGTCACATCTATGTCTGGGTCATGTGAGTGGTCTCTTTCCATCAGATTTCCCCAAGTAAAATTTTGTATGTATTTTCTACCTCTCTTCAAATGTTAATAAAATCCTCTCGGGGCCATCAGCCATGTCAGATCGTTGAAAACTTGCTGGCAACCCAAAAATGGCCATACTGTCCTGATTTGAGTAGAATATAAAGGATTTTAATCAGATTCTTACGTAACGAGTATTGGGTAGAAAGTCAATACTGGAATTAAGTCTTGAACACTTCTGTAAATGGCGAATTAGTGATTTATATAGACAAAAGCGTTATTCGATAAGAACTGTTTCCTCGCATAACAAAATGCAGCATTTCCCAACCAACACTGCGTCGGTTAGCTCTCGTATATTTGGGAAAACCCAAACACTCTTGAGACTGGCAGATGTTGGGTAGTATAGTCGGCGCTGTGGTTTTTGGCCGGTGGAGCTGGCGGACGGGCCTACTCTGTGTACCTGAGGTGGCACGGTCAGCGTATTTCTTTTGTTTGGGCGTTCAGTCACACAAGCTCCTCGGCGCAGTCAGCATTATACTATCACACAAGAGACTCGCTCCTAGCCAAAAACTACTGCGCCGACTACAATGGTAACTTAAAACGGGTCATGCCTGTTCATGTTTTAACAAATGTCATCATCACAGACACTAAATAACCAGTGTAGACTAAAAAATGTCACTAAACAAATGAACTAATTATTCCGCCATGCTTTAGGTTGTATATGATGGCTGTTTTACTCCTTGGTCTAATTGTGTTAGACGAGACACTTGGAGCACACCACAAATCAAGCAAGGAAAGCAAAAAACAAAAGAAAATAGAGGGAGAACCACGTGAAGCCAAGAAGAAGTACTCGGACGCTGCCGTAAAGCAACACAAGAGGTAAGACACACACTGACATCTAGGGACTTGACGACGTAACTCTGGGAGCTATTGTCTCTCGGAGAGGTTAGGGGCAGCTACAAATTATTCTGCAGGAATTCAGCTCACGCTAAATCGGTTCTTGTGTAAAATAGTGACCTCTGTGACACAACGGCTTACATTTGAAACTTGGAAACGGAAATTAGTGTCATTGGTAGTAACAGTTACTGTTGGTGTTACGACAGTGGTCATGAATGTGCCACACCCTTCTCCTTGCAGCAAATTAATTTGTATAGAATCTGTTTGTTGACAATGGCATGAACAGTAAATATGTTTGTGTATGCAACGTTCTATGCCACTCAGTTATTTAAGTTGCGTTAAGTGTAGTGCCCTTTATTAAAAACAATTTCTGTTGAAAAAATTACAAGTAGCGCACCTGAAAACGTACAGATTCGTTACATAAAAATGTGACTGCTGAATGCGAAAATAATATTTACCAAAAACCAAGTCAAATACAATTTCCGAAACGGATGAACTCTCACTATAAATTCTAGTTCTTTATTATGATTTAGTGTACTTTAATAAAAAAAGTTACTTTGCTGTAGGCACGGAAAGGTTGACAACACTGATCTGTATCAATGCTGTAACTATCTACACAGACATTTATCATTTCTGCCAACATAACTTCACTCGCACAATGAATATATTATTTCTCTGACTAATGCTAATAGACCAATTTCTCATATTTACTAAAATGTAAGCCTCGTTAAATAAAGTACTGTCACTGTGTTGATGGAAAATTTAACACACGATTATGTCCCATTATAGGATTAACTATTCGTACCTTTTAAAGCTCATAAAGTTTTGTTAATATTTGTTGCAGAAAAGCACGAGAAGCACCTGTTGAGATTGAAGAAAACGAAGAGGAGATTGAGGTTAAGGAGTTGTACAAGAGTAGGAAAGAATCTAAAAATGAGGAAGCACGAGCAGGGAAGTATAATAAAAAGGACAAGGCAAAGCAAAAACAGGGAGAGCAATACGTTACCAAGGAGAAGAGGAAGCCAAAGGAACAGGAGGGCAAGGCATACAAGAAAACGAAGTCGGAAGAGAGGAAGCCACTAAAGAGACAAATTGTGGAACAGGATGTTGAGACCGAAATTGTAGAAAATAATGACGAAGACACTGAAGGTGAAGAGATTTTGACAGATTCCCCACAAACTCTTGTGGAAGAGAATGAACTAGAAGTGGTAACGGTGCCAAACAAATCTTGTAAAATCAAACAAACCGTCGAAGACGACGTACAAGAAGAGGAGCCCGACGTATTGGAGGACGAAGAGCCGAGTAATATTGAGTACGTCCCTGCCAAGAAGTGTTACTACAAGTAACATTTGAATTGTTCTGCTCTACAAGTAGCAAATGTATTTATGGTAACTAGTTTTATTGAATTGCGTTGAATTGTTTGAATAGATTTTCACTTGTTATAACTGTAACGGCACACTGTTGAGTGTTTTTTTGAAATAAAAATTTGATATTACTCATATCCTGATTATTAGATGTCACAGTCCTGTATATATGATAAATTAAATGATATGCACCTGTCGTTCATCATTCAAACAAATCCCATGCTACTTTTGGTCCTTGATAAATCCTTAGTTCAAATTCTGGGCACCAATCAATCAAGAGCAGATTTGGAAGTCTTTGGTATTTTAAAACACATACTGATGATGTCATGAGAATGTATCTGAGAATATATGGACCTCCAATAAAGGAAGAAACAGGACAATTGCCAAAAAATTCATAATGAGAAGAAGCTTCAAAATTTGTACTCGTCAAATGCTGGGATGATCAAATTAAGGAGAATGTGGAGCAGGCCTGTAGAAAGACGATATTAAAATTGATGAAAATATACAAGATTGTTCTGGCTACGCTAAAGACCAGTTACAGTTACCTTTGAGCACGATAACCTACATGAAGGACTCTGCTCCATGGAGCTACGTAATTTTTTGAGTTGCGATCAAAAAAGGTCCAGACTGCACGGGAACACTACTTTGTAGAGAGTTATAATGCTGAACTAATTTACATGCAAGACCTTACGTCACGATGCTTCATTTAGAAATGGACCATCATGAAGAAAGGTCATGTGTAGAGATATCTGCATTTTCATCTTTTTAAGAAATGCCAAGACTTTAAAGAACTGTACATGCGGATTAACTCGTTTGAAGTTAGGCAAACGTAGTAAATGTTAAAATTTAGTACAGAAAGGGACCAAAACTCAAAACTTGGAGTGGTGGTAGATTTTTTAAGTTCAAATGATTTGTATGATTTGAAGCGTTCACAGCGACCAAGTACAATGAATTCTTCTTGGTCTACCAGCCGTGTCAGGTGGTTTACTTAAGAAAATATCAATGTTTCAAGAACCATCCTTGTCACTCAGGACCCTAAATTAATTACATTTAAATGACTTGTTATAATAAATGCTGAAAATTAAGGCACTGTTTTTAGATGATGGATTGTGTATCAAGAGTTATTCATACAGGGACAAACTATGAACCGGCAACATCTGCAGATGTTAAACAGCAATGGCATCATGTATGGTAAAACCATCCTCAATCCGTTCAATATAATCTGACTAGAAGCTCTGTACTTTTATACTTTGCTCTAGAATATGTCATCAGGAATGGCTCGAATTGAATGGTCTGCACCAGGTACTTGCCTAAGCTGATGATTTCAATTTGCTGGGAGAATGCAGAAACTCTCGTACAGTCTAGCAAGGAAATAGGCCTAGAAGTAAATGCAGACAAAATCAAGTACATGGACGTAATACGGTAACAAAATCAGCAACAACGGCGGAACACATTTATAAGTAACACATCATTTAAAAATGTTTAAAAATTTAAGTATCTGGGAACAATGATAACAAAAAGAATTGAGGTCCATGATGAAATTAAGAATAGAATATATTCGGGTAATGCTTGTTTTTATTCAATTCAAAAATTATCATCATCTCAGTTACTATCCAAAACACTAAAGATCAGGATATATAAAACAATAATTTTGCCGGTTGTCTTGTATGGTTGTGAAACATGGTCTCTTACCTTGAAGTAAGAACGTATATTACAAGTGTTTGAAAACACGCTGCGATGGGATATCTGGACCTAGGAAGGATGAAATAAGTCATGAATTTAGAATAACGCATAACAAGGAGCTGTGTAAATCGTACAGGTCACATACCACTCCGATGGGGTGGGCTGTAATAGATGCATGCAGAATTTTGGTGGGGAATCCTTCTCCTTTATTCTGAATTATTACAAGTGCGTTTCTTTTCAAAATATGCTCCGCTGAACTCAATACATTTATCTCAGCATTTTTTCCCCTAATAAAAGACATGGTTAAAAATTTTTTGGACATATTTAAAATTGATTCTGCAGCATCTGCGGTCTGCAAGTGCTGCCCTCAAAGCTCTGTTTTTAGTGCAAGAAACAAGAAAGTCACAGGGAACTAGATCTGGGTTCTAGAGATGGTGGAGTATACAATGAACACCTTTGCTTGTCAAAAACCGAATGACAATGTTTGAAACATGTGGTCAGACATTGTTACGATGGAGGATCCAGTGTCTAAGAAGCTCCGGTCATTTTCTTCTGATGTGGTCCATGAGGGTTTTGAGAAATGAACAATAGTAAGCTCCAGAGACAGTTGTTTTAGGTAGTACTGTGTGGGTGTAAACCATTTCATGACAATAAAAATGCACTATTGCTATTACATTAACTGCTGATTGAGAGAGACAAACTTTTTTTGATCTTGGTGACCTTGAAGAGACCAGCTGGGTCCTTTGCCATTTATCCTCAGGATCATACAGCCTAATCCATGTTTCATCGACTGTCACGTTTTGTTTCCCTGTTCTAAAGCGCAAGATTTCCACAGCTGACAGACTTCAACGTGTTTCGCTTGTTGCTTGGGCGTCAGAAGTCAAGGAATCTATCTCGCACAGGTAAGGGACATGATCAGATAATCATGCATTAGAGTGCGTACACTCTTTGTTAATATCACACAACTCTCTAATGGTAATCTGTCGATCTTCATGCGCTACAACGGAGGTGGTGTTCACAGTCACGCTGTTATTTGCAGTTGGCGGATCTCCCAGCCCACGGAGTTTCTCAAATTACTCCCACCTTCTCTGAACCATCAATGTGCTGCTGACTGAGACAAAACCTCTTCTGTGTAAGCCTCTTTTAAAAAACTGTACGCTTCACTTACAGTTTTCTGTGGCAAAATATGGAATAAATAAACCTGCTTCATACTCTGTATTAACATGGTATTTTACATGTACAACTGAGGACTAGCATGTATCAGCGTAACGCACCATGAAAATGACTAGTATTAATCAAACATTTATGACAAAATATAATACATGATTTTCTGCATCTAGTCATGCATGAAAAAATAGTCTATCTGAAGTTGCTTGTTCCATCAGCACACCTAATAGATTATCAAAACCAACACAAAAATAGCAGTAACAAAGTGCAAAGAAACAGTCAACTCTGATCACTTCGCCAGGATCACACTGTGAGAATTGCTATGAGCATTACAGCCAACAGGTCCCGCGCCGTAGCCGCACGGTCTGAGGCATCATGCTTCGGACCGGCGATACGGAATGCACGCTGGTTCGAGTCTCGGTGGAGAAGAAATTTTCTCACGAGCTTTCGACCAGTGTATGGGACCGGTGCCAACCCAGCATCTTAAAGAAATTGGGGCGCTACAATGAGTAGTGTAATCCGGTCATGAAAACTAGCATTGGCTGGGGGTTCGTCGTGCTGACCGCACGTCGCTCTATATCTGGTTGGATGATCGTTCACCTCTGCTTAGGCATGTGAACGTGAGGCCAGCAGTCAAGCTAGTCGGCTTTGGCTCTGGAGCTGTTACGCCACGGATTTAATTTAATTTTTAATTACAGCCAACAGTATGGCAATGGAGTAGTTTATTTACATCCAGTCACATCTACAAATACTACAAAACAGTTTGTTTCGATCAGAGTGGGTCTGAGATATGGAACTTTCCTTCAGATACAAAAATACTTTTAAATTTGTCCAAGATGAACATTTTGATAAAACCCTCCAACACTGACTACCATAAAGCACAGCATAAAAATACAAATTAAGCTGATTTCCATAAATACAAAGCGTCTGCTGCGGTAGAACTGCCTGCAATTTGACACTCGATTCTATTACAATTTCTTTAATTTCATAATCTCTTTGGATGAGTTTTTTACCTTTATCATCTTCGCAGTGCAGCTTACACATAACAGCCCAGATGACCGTGTGTCACAGTAGCATACAGCTTAACTGTTATCCCCAGGATTTAAAGTCAGGAAGGCAGCCTCATAGTAAGCAGGTTTAAATTACCTGTTCCCACACGATAAAGGCAAAGTGTCTGACCTTGAAACCTTGTTAGTGGACAACGTCGACATCAGAACAACAATATATCATACTTGCACGTAAAATGTATTAATATATTACCTGTGAAACTGAATCTGAACATATTTTTGAATAAAGTGTCTTGGAACAAAATCACAGATGTTGCAGAACAGTTTAATCTAAATGTCTGCTGCTCCACACAGCAAATTTGTTCCCTCCATTACAGTGAAAGGTTCAAGAAAACTTTAAAATTTTCCTTTCCCTTCAAGGTAACATAAGTGGCACTTTAGTGACCACTAAAAAAAAGCAACAAGAATAATCGAGTTAAACATTTATAGTTAATCCCTAGATTGAATTAATTGTGTTTAGTCAAACCCTATGTGTTAAAAGCAGGGCTGTGGAGTCGGAAGCAATTTTAGGTGGAGTCGGTAAAAATGTACCGACTCCGACCCCGATATAAAATCTTAAGAAAATAGTATTTTAACATTTTCGCTACCATGTGAGCCGCCGGCAGCCTCACGCTTAGGGAGATTCAAAGACGCGTTGAGCCACATGGTGTGGGAATAATGCTTTGTAACTTTGGCTCCGGTACCTTAAGAATACAAACTGCCTACAAATCAACCGATTTCTGCAATAACCATTAGACGCATATTTAAATATCGGTTATAAGTCTAAAATGTAGCCTGATGATTCACGTGGTGGTGATAAAATCTCTTATGGTGACATTTACCATTTTAGTAGGTTTACATATTGAGCTTTTATGAAGGAGTCGGAGTCGGAGGTTTTAGTACTGACTCCACAGCCCTGGTTAAAGGTCCTGTAGGGTTACGTGTGACTCTTCTGAAAATGGGTTAAGTGACAAGGTAAAAGTAAACAGTACCTGAGCCATTGAAGGGAATCTGTTCTGTTACTGCCACGTAGTCACCGATGCTGCAGTTATAGGAGTACTGCATGCTGAGATCATCAAACCAAAGGATCAAGTAGTGGTCTGGTGGACCGATGAGTCGCCACGTACAGTTCAAGTTGTTGGGATACTGCCCTGGGTATGTTGGCAATATGACACGGCCTGTGTAACCCCTAATCGTGCCTCCACAAGTTGCTGCAAAGAAATTCACATTTAACGCTTTACAATAAAAATCTCATATGAATAATATTCGATAATACAGTTCCTACCTCTGAGAAAACATAACCACAACATGATTTCTTCTAAACATGTTTATGAACCGTAAATAAAAAAACCTTGGGATATTCCAAACTACTGAATGTTAAAGCAGATGGAACATACAGTTTCCACCAAGGTACAACAAGTTTTCAAATTTATGATGTGGTTCACAATACTGCATCAACTGGATGAAATACTCCTCACTGAAGCCACGTGTCTACCCACTTAAGACAAAGAGAGGTCTCATTTGAACAGGAAACACGCACAAGTTCTGGACATCCCTTTCACGCTTAAAGATAATGAACATCTTAGCAGGATTTGAGGTTCTCCTGGTGGCGAGTACAAAGACGGCCGTCTTCTGGGTTCTACCGTCATGTAGTCTGGTGGAAGTCTGCCGACGTTTCAGAGGTCATTGCTGCCTCTATCATCAGCATTACGAGGGCAGCAAGAACCTCTACAGAAGATAGCGATCTTCATAACGAAGAACTTGTCTAACCATCGCATACAGATTTAAGAAGATAACTTTTGGTATCAATGGATATTTAAATTATGTTAAAATTACTGATACAGTTAACACGAAATCTTGTTAAGCACTAATCAAAATATTGTGATACAGTACAGTTGGTTGCACTGTTATACAAGCATTTACATCTAATGACAATGGTTCAGGCTGACCGTGGCTGTGGATTCTATCAATTTCATCCCTGGCTCTGTTACGAACACACAGAACGAATCTAATTTTTTTAATCATTACCAAAAGGGCTATAGAACTATAGTTGAATCTTACCAATTGTGACAACGGCTTTGAATCCATTCTTTGGGTACTGGACGTCTGTGAAGAAACGGACATATAGCATGTTGCCTGTTGAGTACTGGGAGCTTGGAATTCCATTGCAAAATTTATTGATGAGTTCCGAGTTGACAGTTGCTCCATCACGCAGTTCCACAAATGCTTGTTGACAACTGTTAACACACAATGAAACAATGTAAGGTACGTGCCTGCAACATGCGATACTTAGATAATATAACCTCTTAAACGACTCGCGCGAGAGACAGGTGTTTCAGAAATACATGCACGAAGGGTCACAAAACTGTTAAAAATGCGACCACAACGGTAGTTCTGGTTTTGATGGACCTTGAGAGAATAAATTTATGTAATTGTTTATTGACAGACTCATTTGCACTAAACACACTCACTGTTCAATAGCACACCTCACTCAAGTCTAGTTTATACATCACTGGAAGGTTGATTGGGAAATACATTAAAAAGATGCAGACTGACACAAATATTCATGGCGGAAGTATATGATCGACTGCTCGGAGTGCAATAATGCGAGAAGTTGCGTCCTCACCGATTTGCAGTCTGCCGCGACCGTATGATAGGACGTGTCAGACTCAGCCTACTCAAATTCAACTCTCGAATGAATTAGTAATCCAAGCCGCCAACAGAAACCAACGGGCAGTTTTTAATGTTAACCATAATTCTCACTTTGAATACAACGAGTACATTCGTACGTAACTACATACGTCATCGACGGTCAGTACAAGTGAGTACTAGGGTGAAACAGGTTTAGCACACGACCAATATTTCATAATCAAGCACACAGATAAGAATAATACAGAGTATCTTCGACTCCAAACTCCTTGCGCTCATTCAAGAAGTATAAGCAGTGCTGCCAACCCTCCGCCAATCGCCAAAGTATCCCCTATTTAACCTCAGAAATATGAATCCACGATTCAAATTTTTCGCGTGTAATTATAGTAAGTCATATCAGTCCCCTGGGATCATCAGCCGGGCACCCAACGATTCACAGCCATCACTGCTACAATGTGCGGCTAAGAACCAGCAGGAAAAATAAAATTCTGAATTAGGGCATTCAATTTCAGCCCTTCCCGAGTCTCTCCGATTTTTATGGCATGTTCTAGAAAATTAAAAGAAGCGGGGTAAATTATTCCCTTTTTTAGTACTGCCGATTCAAGAAACATTACGTAAACTTTTATCAACATGATATCTAGTTGATACCTTACAATGATATCGTCACATACCTTCATGTATAATTAAATCTGTAGCAGATACCACAAGCATACAAATTTTTATTAATCAAAATTTTTTTTGTGGGTATTGCAAATGAACTTATTGGTGCAATGTTATTCAGTACGTGTTTCCTAACTGAAACGTAAGTAGCTGATATACTGATTTTTATATTCAAAATTTTTTTCTCATATTTGTGAAACTAGAAATATTTTATCATACTTCAGAATCGACAACGATTACCAACATGAATTTAATTTATTGCTGGTATCAATGGTAAAAAAAAACCCAAATACTGTATAAAATTATGTGTGAAGCCGATTAAAGACATTCGTGGAAAATTAATGGAGTCAATCCTGCCACGCCTCAAGAAACAGGGTCATCTTATTCAACATAAAGCCTTACATGAATGACACTAGGGATTTTATTTTTAATTCGGCCAGCAAAACGATTGCAGACTGCGGATAATGGCGATCAGGAACAATGTCATTAGTGTTTTACCACAAGTATTGGAAATTAATTATTATTAATAACACATTTATACGACTCAGCTATTATTATATGCGGAATATATATATATGGCGCAAAAAATGTTTGAGGTTATGTCGACGGTGAATAGATTAGAATTTATTTACATTCCATGGATCCTTCTTAGGCCTAAGCCGAGGATGTAGAACAGGTCATAGCACAAATTACGATACTTGTTTCTAGTACAAATATAAATACATAGTTATAAGAGCTATTTACAGATTTTTGGAACTAAAGTATTACAGCAAAATAATTGACGAGTTGAGACTTTTTGGGTGAGGTAAATTCTTCTACTGAGTAGGAGTGAGATAGGAGATATTCTTTTTAGGGCTGGCTTAAACATTTCAAGGTCTCTCTGGTAAATGCAGTCACAGCATTTCGCAAACGACACAACTTTTAGTCTTGAATGTTAATTAATAGAATTACACAAATAATCGTTAGTGGGTCAGAATTTTAAGGTGCAATATGTTTATCTGAAACGCTGGTATCTACCCTAAAGTCCACGTGCCGTTAGAACTCAGGTCACCTTCACCTTCGTAATAACATAAAATCTGTTTTGAAGTAAATAACTGGAAAATTTATGTAATCTTTGCCTTATCAGAGCATGAAATAAAAAGGCGAAACAACGAAGCACATTGATAAACACATGTGGTCATCATACCAGACACAGGATTAGGTTACCACAGAAAACAACCCTCTGAGTTTATGTTATGTATTAACATCCTATCATCATCATGTTACTGTCAAGGATTCAGGGTCTTGTGACCCGTTCCAGCCTCAGTCATCAAGAAATCTTATTAAAGGGAGTCCTAATTTGGATTGGGGTTTTAGATGGTTTAAATATTTGATTAATGATGCCTGTTAACTTGTATTTTGATAATTTTACTGTGAGATCTTCTTCTGTTTCATATGATAATGTACAAAGTATTTATTTATTGTATGATTGTGTTATTTATTAATATCTTGGACCTGATGGGATCTTGTCATTTAAATGCCATGGTTTTGGCCTTGTCTGTAGACACTTTAAGTTATATTTCGAAGTCATCGTTACTAATTTATGTACAGATTACTGTAATGAATTTTATGAGTCATTTATCAGGACCTAGTCATTGGAAAAAAAAAAGAGGTTTTGACATCTGCATTTCTGTCCTCATCATTCCACTCAGAGATAATTTCATTCATATGTGTGTTATACGAGGTGCGATCGGAAAGTTTCAAGACTGCGCGTATAAAAACCCGTACACTTATCTCAGGTATTAAATTCATCCATCACCCTCGAAGTAGTTCCCCTGGGAGTGAACACAACGATCCCAGCGCCGCTGCCAAGCCTGGAAGCATCCCTGGAAATCTTTCTTTGTCAGCCTGTCAAGCACCATCTGCGATTCTGCCTGAATCTCTTCTAACGTCTCAAATCTCCTTCCCTTTAGCTGAATTTTCATCTTTGGGAAGAGGAAGAAGTCACACGGAGCTTAGAAAGGAAGTTGGGGTCGGTTCTTGCAAGATCTTTGAGCTCCTGGCAAACGAGAAGTCGATTCTGCTTCTGGTCCTCAGACAGGATGCGTCGCATGTGGAGTTCTTCCTTTAGAATCAGCTGACAGGTCCCATAGCCTATCCCAACAATGTCGCACAAGTCGTTGATGGTACGACGTCGATCTTCGTGAATGGCCTGCCGAATCTTCGTAACATTTTCGGGCGTTGTGCTCGAAGATGGTCGTCCAGAACGCTCGTCATCATCGACAGAGGTTCGGCCATTTTTAAAACGTGAATGCCACACAAAAGTTTGTGCGGACTCCCCAAATGCTTGCTTTAGCATTTCATAGGTTCCGTAGCCGTTTCGGCGAGTCTTTGGCAAGAGATTCAGGCAGAATCGCAGATGGTGCTTGACAGGCTGACAAAGAAAGATTTCCAGGGATGCTTCCAGGCTTGGCAGCGGCGCTGGGATCGTTGTGTTCACTCCCAGGGGAACTACTTCGAGGGCGATGGATGAATTTAATACCTGAGATAAGTGTACGGGTTTTTATACGAGCAGTCTTGAAACCTTCCGATCGCACCTCGTATCTTATATACGTATTGCTTGTAATAATGGGTAAGGTATATTTCTCTTACATAAAAATTTAAATAACAAAGATTTATCAATTTGATCACAGACCCTGTCACTTAAAATTGTGTACACATTTTTATGTTCTTCAATGTGCGAGGAATCTCGTTATGGTTCCAAACCTTCAAACGACCGTCTTTGGCTACACATAAAAAACCCACATCTCCTTGTAATACAAACACGGGGTTGATGGTTAACCCCCCCCCCCCCCCCCGTCATAATTTGGCACAGTATCGCTGACAATTCAAGTGGGGTTGAGTAAGACGGTACTTAAGGTTCACTTTCGTGCGTCTTCCTTTACCGTTTCTATAGGCACATTATCTCTCTCTCGCTCTCTAGCATGAAAGAAAAATGTGTAAGTTTCTGTTATTGGTTTGGGTTAAACACAAATTGGTTTCTGATGTTTTACCACATTCAAGGAAGGATATTGTTTGAGTGATTGTGCAAATTCATAGTACAAGAACTGCAATGATTCATGCAGCAATAGAAAGGAATGTCCTTGTTACTTTACACGACAAAAGTCAATTTCCAGCGAGACTGGTATAACAGATGCAGCACTCCACACATCGTGATTAAGAATGCGATATTCCTTTATACGTATCTTATGGAGAGAAAAGAATGAGAAATTCGACATGCTCTTGGCTACAAAGAGAATATTAATGCCATAGTCCATTTACGTTCCGTGTACAGTGCCAGCGCCACCACTGCATGGAGGGAGTGGCCTTCAGCACGCTGTTACCGAGATAATTCCCAAGAACTACGAGAAACTGTCATGGATTCGAGTCCCGTTGAAAATGTTTTCGTAGGTTTGTAACAAAAAAAACACACACACACACAGAGACACACACACACTCACACTCTCTCACACACACGCACGCACACACACACTATAAAATGAAGCCTTGGCATAGGTCAGTGACATGGTGGAAAACCAGAAGACCATCTTGAGTTCGATTACCGGTGCAGCCTTGAAGACTGCACTCAAGTTGATATCGAAACAATGGGCGGAGATAACTGTCCTTGCTGTCACAGTAGTTCGCACAGTCGCCGCTTGAAGACGGAGCACAGCGCAAGCAGATCACAGGACTGAGAGGTAGGTTATAACACGTCTTCCGAGCAACGGTGTAATAATAATAATAATAATAATTATTATAATATAAATTTCACATAATACAAAACAAAGGGTTCAACTAAAGAAATGGTAAACAAACAAAAGAAAAGTTATCACTTATTTGTCAGGCATAAACACATGTCTCAAAGACGTCTTTTCCTCCCCTAACACATTTTGTTCAGTGTTGTGAATAATAACATAAAGAGACAAGTTAAATTAAGTAAATAAGACATTATTTTGTATTCTGTTGGTATGTCTGAAGGAAATACAAAATTCAAACTATCTTCTCACACACAGTTCATAAACTAAAACCTTCCAGTTATAAACATATCTCGCTGTGTCGCAAAGATTATAGATCTTTATTCAAAAACTTTTGTCTCTGTTAGGGATGTACTGTTTAAAAATCACAGCAACCTCCATTTGAATTTCACAAAGACTTAGTGCACCGTTAGATGTTCAGAACGATTATAATATATTTCGTACACGCCACTGAGTGTGTTAAAAATAGTCCGAATTTTCTATAGCTTGTCAGTAGGGTTTATACAAAAACCGACCTTTGAAAAAACCGGTTTTCGAATCCCAATATTTACAAAAAAACCGGTTTTCGAATCCCATTATTTGCAAAAAAACGGTTTTCTAATTTTTACAAAAGAAAATTAAAACAGTAAAAAAATATTTATACTTATTTTAAAAATTCTCAGTTTACTTAATATTTATGGAACTACAAAAATATAACAAAATAAAATATACGACATACAAAACCAAATAAAAAATAAAATAACTAAAATCCGTACAAAATATAAATTTTTATTTAATTTAGTATTTTTCTTCAGGAAATATGATTTCTTTCTTGAATTCGTACTTCTAAAGCATTTAATAATTTGGAACTAATTTCAGCCTGAATCATGAAGATTATTTTCACTACAATATGCTTGTGCCCGAGGCGATTTCAAGTCAAAATGTTAACGTTCTTAATTAATTTTTACATATTAATTCTAGTATATAAAACCGGTTTTTTAAATTTTAAAAACCGGTTTTTTAAATTTTAAAAACCGGTTTTTTTAAATTTTAAAAACCGGTTTTAGAATTTTACAAATTTATCCAAAAAAAAACCGGTTTTTAAAAAATCGACAAACCCTACTTATCAGTGGCTGTATTTTTGTATGTGGAGTACAAGAGACGAAGAATGTCCAAGAATCAGGTGCGTTTCATTGAGCTGTTATAAAAACCGTTCAGTAGTCGACCGGCCCCATTCGAAAAATGATCTCTACAAACAAAAGCATCTCGTAATCGGTGACGTCAGGGACTGTAGAAGGTCTGTCTTCAAATCTGTATAGGTATTGGTAATAACACACGGAGACATATTGAACGTTGTGTTGCAGCCATGTTGAACTCCGTGCCCAAGGTAGTCGCGGTGACTGTGTTCCTCCTAGCTGCTGCAATGTTCATAATTTTGGTGACCGTGACATATATTCCTGATGGCAGCTGCAAATCCTGTGAAGATGCCCCCATCGTAATGATCCGACAGGGTACCCTCCGAGGATTTCACAGTGCCACCAGAAAGGGAAGAAAGATCATTTCATTTCTTAGCATTCCGTATGCTGCCCCACCAATTGGAGAACTCCGTTTTGAGGTAAAAAAAAAAAAATGTTAACCTGTTCCATTTTTATCAGCTTGGCAACCTTCAGGTACGTAAGTCCTTAAATTATACCACAATCATAAACATAGACACGAGGTGTATTAGTCATAGGGCTTTATCAAACTAAACGTTTCATGTTTGTCTGCAGACCCATTAAAATAGTCCAGTCCGTCCATAGGCATAAACAACATTCTAAAGAAATGAAATAGAAACCAAAAATTGACTATTAGCACAAGATGCCGTGCAATTGACAATGAATTGTTTAAAAGTGTCCATTCACGAGATAATCTCATTATCAGGAAATGTCCGGACTGGCCACATTCTCGACTTTCCTATATACAGGGTTATTCAAAATTCCCTGAACATTACAAAAAATCGCTAGACTTGAATGGTGCAATGGATGGTAACATGCGACATGCCGATAGAAAGAGAAACCCTCCAAGTTTATTTTACATATCTCATAAATGCTCTATGATCATGCGCTGCTTCGTTAGCCACCCCGATCACCTGACCTGACGCCATGTGATTTTTTCTTATGGGGGTACGTTAAGGACCGGGTCTTTGTACCGCCTCTGCCACGGGATCTGCCTGAGCTGCGAAGACGAATCACCGCTGTCATCTGTCATGCTGCAGCGGGTATGGGCGAAAATGGGTTCTCGGCTTGACGTCTGCCGCGTCTCAAGGGCGGACACACAGAGCATTTATGAGGCATGCAAAATAAACTTGGATAGTTTCTCATTCTATCGGCACGTCCAATATTACCATCCATTGCACCAATCAAGTCTAGCGATTTTTTGTAATGTCTCAGGGAATTTTGAATAACCCTGTATATACATATAAACAAAAACACACACACAGCAACCATTTTTATGCCATACCAAGTATTGTTACGGCATAAATTTATTTCTTCCTTATGATTTCTTCTTCTATAATTCTACGATTATTATATTACAATTTAAGCTCATTATATTTACTTTTTATTCATTAAGTTTTTTGCGCATCCAAAATTTCCCAATCTAGGTGACCGTCCGGATTTTACTACTTAAACCAAGGCTACTGCTGCTACTGAACGCGCTAGTTCAGTGGACAATGAATTTTCACAAGAAATGTTTGCTATTAATTAGAACGAGTGTTTCGAAAGTTGGTGCTGCATCCGTCTTCAGGTGATCGGTTGAAGGGATAAATTTTAATCTGAAGCGGGTCGAGGTTGCAAATAGCTCTATTAATGAGCCCAAAATATTACAGATTTTTCCTTCCTACTATTTAGCTGAAGACGTTACTAAAACCAACTTACGAAATATCGTCGTTTTGAGAACACTTAAACGATGGGCAATGTCTAAGAGACCAATTACATTAATTGTAGATACGTCTCTGTAGTATCGTCGACTACACTAAGCTGCAAACCCAGAAGACAACCATTTTCATCACAATAACCGCTTCTGTGTGACAAAGTTGGTATACCCGTAATCGTTACTGTACACGCGAAGGACTGAGTCACGCGATCCATGTCTAACGTTGACACTATACAAAGTGGAAAACAAGTCTGTGTGACGATAACCGATCACCTGAGGGCGGTAGTACAAGGCAGACCACACATTACAAGTTCCAACTCATAATCAGTTGATAAATGGAAGTCATTAGTTTGTTAACTTGTATTTAACAAAAGTATTAACCAAGGTTGACTGATGCCAACAATTAGTGTCCAAAAACTGTCAGTAAATGTGAATATAAAGTTTAAAAGGAGCGTGGCCTGGTCACAGAGGCTTTCAACCAAAATACGATTCAATCATTTCTGAGTTCACTATCAGCCATCCATTCATCGAACGAAATTCTATTTTTGCTCTGTACCGTGTTTAGCGCATGCGCGCACTTTATATGTTTGGACGCAGTGAGTCGGTCACAAGACAGTCGACCGAAGGAATGAGCGAACTCGTACGTAGAAAATGTGATACCAGATATTCATCTAACCAAAGTTCCGTCCGTAACTTTTTGCCTGGTTAAGTTAGGTTAGGTTCCCTAGTTTGGAGACAATAACATCTTATTCAGATATATATTTATTTTCACAGTCCATACACAAACGTTGTAGTTAAAATGATGTTGTTAAAATTATATAATATTAAAACATTATGTAGTATAAAATATTATATTTTACCGCTTTTTATAGTAAATACGATATTACATTATTTAGCGTTTTTATTTATTTATTTTACTTATTTTATTTTATTTACTTATTTTTTATTTATTTTATTTATTTATTATTATTTATTTATTTTATTTATTTAAATAATGTAATATCGTATTTGCGATAAAAAGCGCTAAAATATAATATTTTATACTAAATAATGTTTTAATATTATATAATTTTAACAACATCATTTTAACTACAACGTTTGTGTATGGACTGTGAAAATAAATATATATCTAATCAACACAAACATGACGCATTTAAGCTACAAATCTTATTCAGAAACACAGAAGAAATGAATCTCATTTATACAGATTTTATATATTTTCTTCTGTTATCAGGGATAAATACACGAATTACTTTTTATTACAATTATTTCCCTCTGTCTCTCTCGATATCTTAACGAGTCAAATGTTAAATCTGAAAATTAGCTTAGGTACGAAGGCATTTGTTAAGGAATAACTTTCGTGTATTCACATCAAAATGTACGATAAAGATAAACTAAAATATTAATATACAATATTCGACACATTATATTAATCGAATGATCCGCTGCTCTGTTTAAAATGGGAATTTCAATATATTTAAGACTAAGTTGACTTACGTAGTGATTCACTTCATCACTACGCAGTTCAGTTGCAATCGTCTGTTAATAATACTGTTCTTACGAAGGAAATAACTCGTCAGTAGAAAATCTGTCTGATTTGTTGGAAAACTGGAGCAACTTGAACGTTAATATTCTGTCATTTGTTTATCACAGACTGACTGTTGAGAGGGCAGAACAGTTTCCAACAGATGACCTTGAACTTGGTTCCTGTACTACAAACTGCTCAGTATACGCAATGAACAAAAATTTTAATTTTAATAATAATATTCTCTCGGCATTAAACAACTTTGATCACATGATGCAATATCATTAAGAAAAAAAGCAAGAAATCACAAAATATTCTTAATATTTCTTTTTAGTATTATCCTCCATTTTCACAGCATCATCGTGTCTTTTCAAAATACATCATTTGTGTTGCATTTCCTGCACAGTCTTTGTTCTGGAACAAACATTTTGGTGCAGTGCTTAGCATTCCTGCGTTGTACTTGGAAGGTTCCTGGTTAAAAATCTCAGCTATCGTGACTGAGACTTTTCATGGTAACCCACATCTTACACAGGCTAATGTCGGTAATCTTAAAATACGTCACCAACTGTTTCTTCCCGAATTCTTCCATACATCCAAAATTCATAATCATCCTGTGATACCTCATTTAACTTGAGGAGTTGAATAAGCATTGTATAATAAAGAAAGAAACAGTAATAATCTTAACTTCTGTGCACTGGGAAAAATAACCAGTCATGCTTCGTACTCGTGTGAGTCTGAAATTCAATTAGTACAAACGTCTCAATAGCTTTGTGGGCTGTTACTTGCATTTCTAACCTCACTTTACGTCAACATTTTATCATTCTGAAAATCCTCATGCAGGCTCCACGGCCACCAAACTCATGGGACGGTACAAGAGACGCCACAGAAATAGCACCGATGTGCTTACAGCCATCATCCAGTGGTGTCCTGGGGCAGGAGGACTGTCTGTTCCTCAACGTTCACACACCAAAGGTCTGATACATCATGGATTACAAATCTGATGAACTGGTATTGTAGTTATTTAATACGTCATATCAAATTAAAACCGCCACGGTGGTCTAGCGGTCAGAACGCTGGCCTTGTAATCCTGGGGTCTCGGGTTAGATTCCCGGCGGTGCCCGAATTTATAACTTGTGTTGGGCAAGGCCGTGGTCTAGGCAACACGGAGTTTTCCTCCGGGGGCTTCCCCGGTTTCTCCGTGGCATCCCAACAATTACTCCATTCACACACAGAAGAAGGCAATGGCAAACCACTTCTGGATCATCTACCAAGAACGTATATGAACAGGTCCCAGTCCGAGAAAAGGATGGAAGGATCCTGTTCATATGGACCTGTCGTCAGACAGAACAGTAAATAATAATAAGATGAGGTGGTCTAGCGGTTAGAACGCTGGCCTTGTAATCCTGGGGTCTCGGGTTCGATTCCCGGCGGTGCCCGAATTTATAACTTGTGTTGGGCAAGGCCGTGGTCTAGGCAACTCGGAGTTTTCCTCCGGGGGCTTCCCCGGTTTCTCCGTGGCATCCCAACAATTACTCCATTCACACACAGAAAAAGGCAATGGCAAACCACTTCTGGATCATCTGCCAAGAACGTATATGAACAGGTCCCAGACCGAGAAAAGGATGGAAGGATCCTGTTCATATGGACCTGTCGTCAGACAGAACACTAAATAATAATAAGATGAGGTGGTCTAGCGGTTAGAACGCTGGCCTTGTAATCCTGGGGTCTCGGATTCGATTCCCGGCGGTGCCCGAATTTATAACTTGTGTTGGGCAAGGTCGTGGTCTAGGCAACACGGAGTTTTCCTCCGTGGCATCCCAACAATTACTCCATTCACACACAGAAGAAGGCAATGGCAAACCACTTCTGGATCATCTGCCAAGAACGTATATGAACAGGTCCCAGTCCGAGAAAAGGATGGAAGGATCCTGTTCATATGGACCTGTCGTCAGACAGAACACTAAATAATAATAAATCAAATTAAACTAGAAAGGTGTTTTTTGTTGTATGTGAAAGTTGGTTTGTGTGTGTGCAGTTACTTGATGAATTTAGCCCGCCACTTCCTGTAATGGTGTGGATCCACGGGGGAGGATTCCTCGTTGGAACTGGTAACAGCAAGTATTTCCCACCAACATATCTACTAGACCATAATGTTGTACTTGTGACATTGAATTACCGGCTAGGAATTCTAGGTGAGGAAAACAATATCATGAATATTGCTGTCTTCTGGGTTATTGCGCCGTGTAGTCTGAAAATCTACCACTACGCGGCGCAATAACCCAGAAGACAGAAATCTTCCAAAGGCAGCTTACATGACATCCTTGAAGAGAATCATCAGTTTTGGAGTCAGAATATGGAGACAGTGAAATCCCCCCCGGGGGGGGGGGGGGGTACAAAAACCATAGTTTTTCACATGTGAAAGTAGAAAGTATTGTTTTCGTAATAGAATATTTTGTAGTTGTGTATGTATGATCTGTTCTTCGATGAGATGGATCTCAAGATGAGGATATTAATTCAATGACGAAATGAATATGACCATAAACTGGGGTCTTCACTTACAACAGTAATACCCCTGGGTGTACCTTAAAAATCTGTAATTCTAAAGTTCCATGAAAAACTTCTAAATTTAACACTAAATATCATTACATTCTGGGTCTTTACAGTGAGGACATCAAAGCCTTGATAAGTCTTTAGATGAATGATTACAATGTTTCAGGTTTCCTCAGTGCTGTGGACGAGGTTCTACCTGGGAATTATGGAATGAAAGACCAGGTAGCAGCACTAGTCTGGGTTCACGAGAATATTAAGAAGTTTGGAGGGAACCCAAACTGTGTCACATTATTTGGTAGCAGCGCTGGAGGTACTAATGTGCACTTTCACGTGTTATCACCAATCAGCAAAGGTACAATACCAACTCTGTAAATTTTAGCAGATCTTTAACCTGAAGAACCGAAATATTTCATTTCCTCTACTCTCTGAATCACACACAGACACAGGAATTTAAATAACAACTTATGGTATTGTCTACTCATTCTTGGGGATTAGTGGTCAGCATCACGCCCCGGCCACACTATACCCCCACCCCCCGGAAAGGACCACAGGAGGCTGGGCAGGCCCCAGAAATGGTCTGGAGAGCCTAGAGAAAAAAATCCTCTACCCCCATCAGGAATTGAACCCAGGTCGTCCAGTCTGTAGTCAAGTCTCTATACTGACTGAGCTACGCCGGCTTGTCATGTTGCCTGCAGACAGAAACTGTGTGGTAGCATAACCTAAAAATTCCACTCAGTTCTCATTCTCACAACTCTTTACTCGAAGATCAATTTATTAATGATATCCTTCCGCCTTCATTCACGTATCCAAGTGATCTACGAGATTTTATCCACCAAACGACTTTCCCCATTTAAGTGAAGTGTCTAGCCAACTGTAATATCTCTAATTTAAAAATTATAAAAATATTAGCGGAGTAGAAATTAAAAAATAATAATAATAAGATTTCTGTCTTCTGGGTTGTTGCGCTGTGTAGTCTGTGATAACCTCAAATCTTACATAAAAAAATAACTCCATTACGAGTATGTAATTTCTTCATTTCCTTGTATAACTTCATCCCTCTAGTTCAAATGTTTTCTGTTCACTTTGTTCCCAAGCATTTCAATTTGTGTTTGATCTTAGATGTAAGATACCAAGTTCCATAATTACAGAAATCAGATGAGAAATATCATCATTAAATTACAGAGTTCTTTTGCTAACAAGTATCTGAATGTGGCAGCCTCGAAGGTCACTGTATAAAGTAATTGTACATAAAGTCTATTGTTTTTCTAGGACTTTTCCACAGGGCAATTACGCAGAGTGGAACTGCCCTTGCTCCATTTGCTGTTTCAACAGAAAGAGCTTTGAACCAAACCATGAAACTTGCATCACTACTAGGCTGTCCCGCTGTACCCACAACTAAACTGGTCACGTGTCTGAGGACGAAGAATGCTAGTGATGTCGCAGCGACAGTATCAGCATTCCAGGTGAGTGTCATTTGTTACAAAGACGCTAATAACACGCCTGAAGATTAAGTCCAGGCAACAGCCTTGTAGTACAAAATATTAAATCCCATACGATAAAGGTTAGTTACTTTATTCAAAATGTATTTTAACACTTTCACTCACGTATGTTGCGCTGAGTAACTTTATCCACTAGTTTTCGTACGCACACACAGCTGGTTTATACGTGCAGACACTTTTCTTGTTCCTTCATAGTAGAAAGGTCTGTACAACTGTAACTGCTCGTTTCAGAAGCTCATATATAAAAATACTCCGTCTACAAGCCTTGAGAGACTTCTGGTGTCAGTCACTGGTCTGGTTGATAGATGGCATGGCTGGAAATTTCTCATCCTAATACGCATGCGCCAGCAGACATTGTACAGCTGCATCCTGTTAAGAGGCCACAGGAGGAGGGGTTGTGTGTGTGTAGCAGGTCACACACGTGTGCATTTTGTAATTCTGGTCTGAAGAATATCTATTTGGGTGTGGATTTCAATAACAAAACTTCATGTCTTAATTAAAAGCATCACACTGATACTCTCAAGGGCATTAATGTCTTGATTGACTAAATACTATCTTTCATTGCCCATGTGTAAAATGTATAAGCCCCACTTAATGGTACCTGCACCTTGTCGTGGTGGTGGGGCTTGAGTACCTCAGTGACCCCAAGAGCTACTGGTAGGGCCTCCCTAGCCAGATTGGTCGACGGGGAGAGGTCAGACTAAGACAGGTACCCTGGTCCTCCAGGTTGGGGGTTGGTCGCAAGGCTAACAACCTTGCACCGTAAAAAGGAAGATGTTTCGAAACCTCAATCAAAGCCTCGGACAGACGGACCTAACAGAGGACCGAATGGAAGAGGAGAATTGAGGAGGCCATGGACCGAATACGGACCGGAGAGCCATAGAAGAAGAAGAAGAAGAAGAAAATGTACAAGACAGGACTGTTATTTCTGGAAAGAAATGTGCCAGAACTCGTGTTTAATTATTGTGCAGAGGGAGGTTAAAATGCAATGCTAATTATTAATTTATCCATCGTAAAATACTCTTTAATAGCAGACAACGGAAGATATACAACTCACTCATGGTAGAAGGTCAACTTTATAATATATTCCAAAAGTCCATCATGTTTTCAGTGACTTTGTTATTTGCCCTGTGTAGCTGTTGCAGACTGCCATCCACAAAGCAGACATAATCGAACAATTGAACATGTGGTCAAAATGAGTAAGACAGAGCTCAATTATTCTCATTAACAGAAGTGCCAAGATAGTGCTAATCAACAAACATCATCTTGGTGGAGTCACTATGAGTTTTATCTGTGAAAAGACTCTTTCACATGCATCTGAAGAAACCGGAAGTGTTGAGGGATATTTTTAATGGCAATAATTCTTCTGGGAATTTCTTGTCAAACAGATATTCTTGAAATCCACAAATCACCTGTCTCTTATTCATCTGAAGTCTTTTGGACCAACTTCCAATTTCTTTTTCACCAAATGTTTTGTGACTACACGTGCAGGATCCAGTGTGGGTCCATTTCAGTAAATCAGCTTCTTCATCACCTGGCAATTTCTTTGCATTGCGAGACCAGCTCAGCAAATTCTCCAATAATTAGCAGCACCCATGTCAGTCCACTGTTAACAATCTACAAGCTGCTTTTACGACCACAATGGCTGGCTAAGGCAGCACTGCAGGCTTTTATTTAAAGTAATTTCATCCCACCAACAGCAAGGGTAAATCACAGCCACTACCTTCTTCACATAACAGCATTTGGAACACAAAGTGTCGAGAAAAACAGTGGAAGGATGGTAGAAGTGCCTGTTGATTGTACCAAACTAAAACGCTCATTTAAGTATCCCATAATCATGTAGAACATTACTGGCAAAGCTCACTCCCGAGTCTCGCCTACTTTAATGCATGCAAACTGTCTCTTGCATGTAGTGGTAGATATAATGAGGACACAGTCAATATAAATCATATGGAGTTAATAAAAATTATTCACTTATGCTCTTTTCTTGGTGCCAGTCAAACTATACCCCTTTTTACAACATGAAAATGGCATCAGAACTCTGTTCGAGGGCATCTTGCCAGAAAAATCATCCCCGGTTTAGACCATTTAGTCATCATGTACATACTCGCAAATGCATAAACCACACGACAGCCATTAATTCCTAAAACCACGTAATTTTTGATTTAAATTTTGAGATAAAATCAATTTATGTAAGAGAATGACTGACGTTAACGCGTCACAATACCGTGTTTGCAGATGTGGGAAGGTATCTTCACAACAGCATTTGCACCAGTAGTAGAGCACTCTGGCTCAAATCGGTTCTTGCCAGACACGCCTCTTAACATCCTCAAGGCAAACAAATCTGCACCTGTCCCCAGGCTGACTGGTGTCAATGCCCAAGATGGTTGCATCATATCAGAATGTGAGTATACACATTAAAATTGTCTCTGCTGAACAGAATATTGGTCCTTCATGACAAAGACAGTAACTTCACCATAACCATAACTCAAAACGACAGACCAGAGGGATATTAAACTGGGAGTTTGGGAACCTATTAAACATTTGTACATTACAGAAAAAGACTGAATGAGAACGTGCCTTTTGTTGAGAAAGTTGCGTCTGAAACTGGTACAGGGTCTAGATGTCTTCATGCAGTGGTGTGTTAATACATATTTGTAAGGATAAGAAGTTTAATCTTGCAAGAGGAAGTTTTTAAAAATTGTGATAAGAAGTTACCTCAGTACAATGTTCCATACAAACTGTGTAGCCATACTGCTAAACAATACAAACATGACGGTCCTCAAGAACAACGTTAACAATCCAGGATGCAGTTATAACTGAAGATTGCCATTTAAAAATTAAAAGTAAAGCAAAGCTGTCCCACTATACACCATGTAGGTGCTTTGGGGGGGGGGGGGGGGTGGTGTTATAGCTGGTAGTCATTCTTAACCCCAGCACTAAATAAGGGTGAGTTGTCAGTGTCATGCCCAAGCTGTGTTTACCCCCCCTCCCAAAAAGGACCCTGGTACCCACTGTATACGAGGCTGAGTGGGCCTCAGAGCCAGTCCGGACGCAGAGGCGAGAAGAAAAATCCTCTACCCCCACCAAGAATTGAACCCTGGTTGTCCAGTCCATACTCAGTCACTATACTGAGCTTCCCAGCTCATTATATTGCCGTCTATGATTTGGCATTTAATCAAACATCATAATAAAATTAATTAATTTCTTGGTTGGATATTACGTTACAGAGATGGCCACTGAATGTCCAATCATGGAGTTTATTTGAATTCAAAATTTGGAGTGATAAGGAAGTTCCATCATTAACTAGATGATGCTTTGAGTATGCTACCATATTTTGCATACAGAATTTAACTACTATTTTCAGAGAGACTCAATCTAATTGATATTATTTTGTAACTAGAAACCACAAAAAGTCACCTAAATTATGTCTCCTCAGCAAAGTTTCAAATTATGATGTAACTTATTACTACTTTGCATTTATACAGAATAAATTCAATGTTGAAAGTGAGACTGTTCGACAATTTCTAAATAAAATTTAATCAATTGGCTAACATTCGCAATGGAAATCTAATCTAAAAATTATATAATAATCTTTGAAGAGTGCAGTGAGTGAAAGTGAACTGCTAATCTCAACCTGTACATAAATTCAGTGCCAATAAATTTCCATGAACAGAAAGAAACTGTGTTCCTGTGTCTACGTCAAAGATCTGCAACCTACACTGACAACTAACCCAGAAATTACCTCACTCTAAAACTTGGTCCATAAATTATTCATAAGTTTATTCCTATATTAACTGACAGATCATGTCTGTTATCCATAATCAAATCCCTGAGATATTAAGTTCACCGACTATCATACCCCATCTCCCCTGATATCCTGTTGATATCAAGGGGCATCAAACTCTGACCGAGTCAGGAATGCTGTGTAACGTAAGCGGCAGTTAGAATGACTCTAAATAGGACGCATAAACAGTCTGAACACAATTAATAGTGAGACACAGACAATAAGTAAACTTTAAAGGGTACTAACCACGGTGTGGTACAACCACGATCACTGATTTCTTGGACTATGTCCATCGTCTGTGCTTTTAAAAAAGAACACCATGTTTCGGAAGCTGGATCTGCTTCTGTCCTCAGGTTAAAAAGGGGGGAGGGGCACCTACCCAATTGGGTCCCATAGAAAGAGCTAAACCTCAATCAATAGACAACCTAAGCAGCCCCTCACCCCCCCCCCCCCAAATAAAAACACCAACCAAACAGCTGTCTTTGGACAGAATCCTACACAAGCATGGGACATCGTCCCTTTCTAGGTAACACCATTCCTGCGTACGAAACGCATAGCTGGAAATGGTAAACAGTGCCTTAAAATTAAAATAGGGGTGAGCTTACGCTATTGGGGGTTGAGACATTAGTCAGTGTAAATACATCTATATAACCACATGAGATCAAGTTTCGTCAACAGGAAATAGTAGGAAAGATTACGACAGAAATTGTATAAATAATTGAAAACCCTAAAATTAAAACAAAAATGGAAGTATAAAATAAATACATGAAAAAAACCCAAATAACTAATCCAGAAACACCGATGAGGAAGAAATTCAAAACTGAAACGTTGTACGAAACCCCACTAACCGACAACGCTGTCTGTGAACCAACAGTCGAACCCTTAAACAAAATTATGAGACTACCATTGAAGAAACTACCAGAACATTATGGCCTTCCCCATTGGTTGTTAACCTACTTTCTGATATGAGGAATCCAGATTGGAGAAATTTCCAAACTGGGTTGGCTGATGGAATTATTTAAATATGCCATTTGGGCTGATTTCTTGAAACCTAGTTACCTTAAATTTCCAAAATCCTGGCTTCATCCCAAATTACTCTACGACTTTCTTCATAGGCATGTTGCTCTGAGAATTTAGCGATCCTGACAGAGAGTAAGGATTAATATTTGAGGGGTAATATTAATGATAAGTTTCAAAGTCCAATCGAAAACATTCATCTCTAGAGAGAGATGTGGACCAAGGAAGAAACTTCATTCTTTAATCAGGGTATGTGATTTCCTGGCTAAGATTTGAAATAAGTACCTGTACAATATGAGGCACTGTGACATTTCAATAGCCTTTTATTGCAGAAGGATTCCTAGCAGACAGGCTTAAATGTAGTCTTTTGCTTTAATTTTGCATTATCTTGGATGAACTCCTCTCTCCTGCAAATTTTGCTGACATAAGCATATATGTCAATGTTGTTTTCTGGGTCGTAAAGCCATGTGGACTTTCTGAAGAAACATACTGTTTCCATGCTCAAGGCTAAAGACTCCCCGAAGATGGAGAGAGTATGTTTTTTCTAAAATGCTGGTATCTACCTACAAGTCCACAAGATGTTACAACTCAGAAGACATCCTCACTGGTCTTAGAACCTCAAATCTCATAAGAATATCTGTTAAATTCTGATGTATGCAGCCATAATTGGTGATCCCACCAAAGTAATCCAAATGGACAAGCAGTTCAAAGACTTTGTATTGGACACATTGTACTTCAGACGGCAGGAGAATGACACCAGTGTGGCTGAGACCATACGCAGGTTCTACTTTGGAAATAAACACATTGACGATGAATCTGTCAGTGAGGTCACCAACGTAAGTACTACTGATGATCAAAGTTTTTGGTTTGCGGTTTCCTTAACAGACACGTATTTTAAGCCAGAATAAAAATTACCAGAATGAAACAAAAGTTGAAGAAGGCTGTCTTCTTGGTTGCAGTGCCGTGTAGTCTGGTAGAAGTTTATCGAAGTTTCAGAGATTTCAGAGGGCTGTCGCCCTGATGATGGAGGCAGCAAGGATCTCCGCAACGGTGGTAAACTTCTACCAAAAAGACAGCCACTTTCAGACTCACTGCAGCGAAAAACCTCAAATCCTACTTAGAAAACAAAGTTTCAACTGATTTTGTAAAGATTTGTGACAAGAGTTGACTCATTTTATGAATATTATAGTTGTACTATTGAACCCAAAGATGGGATTAGAGCCAACTCCTGAAACATCACGTACAAGTACATCAAATATTCCTCAGACAACGGACAATATCCAGCTTATTCAGTTGTGCGGTAATCAAACTTTGACACAATGATATTTAAAACTTAACAACAAAAAATGAAACACAATCTGAATGGTGCTCAAGGTAATGGACAGGAACAGAATAAGATATTCTTCCCAGTTAACACAAAGAGAAGAAAATGCAATACTATGTAATGTTTCAGATGTACACTGACAGCTACTTTCTTTATCCCATGAACTGGTCTGCCACCCTGGAAGCTGCTGCTGGAAACCGGAAGGTGTATGTATATTACTTCACTTACGTGGGGGCGGCAAGCAACAGTATCCTGTATGGGGATAAAGAGCACAATTACGGTAACGCAATACAGCCAGAGGCATCTATCTGTGTCCAATCGTTACCATGTCCTTGAGTTCTTTCTTTTCAATATTTACAATATTTTCATGGTACCTAAGTATGAATCTATGAATCTGACAACCGCACGATGTGGCAACAGTGCAATACCAAATTAAGTGCAACAACACTGCTCGTAGTGGTGCAGCTATTGATGTTATCTGCCACAGTCCGAATCCATTTAGTCGGTTGTTAACAATGGCAGATGAGTTTGCGCTCAGTTGAGGAGTACTTTGTTGCCAATGTCACGTCAGGAAAGTCAGGCAATGTGGAAAGTAACAGCGTTTGAACAGCAGTTTGGAAAGCCAATGCATCAGAAAGAAATTCTGCTGTCATTGGAGAAATGTATTTTTTTAATCGGAACTTGAAAGGTTCTCTTTGAAGCAATCGTCCATTGCGTGAAACGACAATGTCTGCCAGTGGTGCTACATCCGTCAAATATTTGCCATGCATGCCCACGCAGAAGTGGGCATCAGGACTTGGAGTATTGTGTTAGACCATGTTTTATCACATGAAGAACAAGATGACAATAACACAGGCGTACAGTGACTTCTCAGACATCCTTAAAAACGTGATTCTGAACCCATTTTTGCTGTTCCCTCACATTAGCTACAAAAGTAATCTTACCACACTCAGACACACACTTTTCGGTACTTTTCACTATTAATCTCTAATAGCCATGCACATTTCACTGAAACCCCACCAATGACTTCCATAACCTTCATTTGGTATGTGACCTGAGAATGGGGTCCACTGATCGAACTGAATACAGGTGCTTGTGAAACTCTAAAAGTTTAAAGTTATACCTTAGGTGCTTCGTAAAAGAGGTTAAAGTCAACACATAACAACATTAAATTCTATCTCTCCTTACCAACCATCAAATACAAAGATGAAGATTTCCGTCTTCTGTGTTGTTGCGCCGTGTAGATGAATTCATCGCCCTGATGACGGAGGCAGTATGACCTCTGAAACGTTGGTTAACATCGACCAGACTACACAGCGCAACAACCCAGAAGACGGAAATCTTCATACTCACCGCTGTGAGAACCTCAAGTCTTACATAAATACAAAGATGATTGAAAAAGATTCTGTGGATTTTTCTGCCTGCTGCAGAAGCAAGTTAGATTGCTGAAAGTTGGCAGCACTAGAACTCTTGAACGGAAGTGCTGAAATATGCTCAAGGCGACCTTGAACTTGGGGCTTCAGTTGCATTTGGACTGTGAACATGGCTGCCCTATTGTCATTTTGAATCAAGGAAGAACAAAGGGCTATGGTTCAATTTTTATGAATAGAAAGTGTAAATTCATGGGCATTTATGTGAATTATGTGTTACCTCAAAGGAGTAAATATGACAAGAATGAAATGCAATTAGCGGCCTTACATGTGGGCGTAAAGCCGGCGGTCCCATGTCGTAGATTTACGGCACATAAAAGAACCTTACGAGCAAAATTCAACGGCCATTTCTCACCCAAGTCTCCTGATTAACTGCTAGGTGGCTCTGGCAATCAAATCAGGATTGAGTAGAAATTGTGCAGAGTCAGTGGGCTGGTCACTCACTACTCATAAATGCATACTTCATGACCAGGATACCTCTGAAAAGGTAGCGTAAACCCACAACCAGGTTGTACAGCCAAGAAACAACATGTGGGCATACACTTATATCTCTCCAGCACCCCATTCCTCAAGAATTTTCTTCTTGTGGAAATCTCATGATAATTGAATCAACAAAGAGAAAAATGTATAGACAAGGAAGTTGTTTAAAATTGTTCTTGAAAAACATCAAGAAAAAGGATAAGATGGGACGTACAATACACAGCACAGATTCGAATAGTAAGAAGTTATGAAGTGTACAGAAATCATAATAAATTCTGGTGTGTTTGCTCTGTTATTGCCTCTACATCAGGGGTTCTCAAATTTTTCAAGACTGAGGGCCAAATTCACACTTATCATCCCACAGGCAATAATCTGACAAACAGGAGAAATTTACTGAAATTTCATGGCCATTTATTAATAATGAATTAATCTTTTAATCTTTCAATATCCACATTAATTTCTGTATGTAAGGTTTGCATTCATCCCTCCAAGTGCTCACCAGTAACACAAATTCTGTTTCTTGATTTGATGTTTTTCATTAAAATGAACATCTCACAGATGAACTGCTGAAGCTTACAGTTGCTGAGACTGCCAAATACCGACTACATTAATCAGACATGTTCTTTGATATCAGGAAACTACAGAGGACTGCATGTGACCTGCAGGTTCATAACCCCTGCTCTCTAAGTGTAAGTGGTTATGAGTCGTATTCTGTCAAAACAGCTGCGGTGACCTCTGTGTCAGGGAAGCAGTGTCTGGCTGCACGGTGACATCATGGGGGCACCTGTGTGATTGTGTGAGCAGTGCGTCTGACTGAGATTCCCCAGTGCAGTTTAAAGGTCATTTCCAAGAGAATATATGTACGAAGGTCTTCACGTAAAATGATAGTTATTGCTTACTTTAACAGAAATAGTAACATGTCAACAAATTTTCATAAAACTCGCCCATATAAAATTTAATTAAAATCTGTAAAGAAGTTCTCTGTTACATGCAGACAAACAGTCAGACGTACGCTGCCAAGCAAAGAGGCTCATTTTTTTGCAAACTTAACTACGAACAAACCAAGAGCATACCTTATAACAATGTGTTCTAAATATGTGAATTTTACAGTTCATATCTTTCAATCTTGTAAACTAACTTCATTTAATGTCTCCTATAAGATAAGTCTGTGACATTTCACAGGGTCATGTCATGGAGATGAGATATTATACCTCTTCCCATCAAAAGCCATATTGCCAAATGTAACACAAAATGAACAGGACCACAGGATGATTGACATTTTGACAACACTATGGACAAACTTTGCAAAGACAGGGTGAGTGCCAATTGTGCGGCTGACATTTTATATACTACGAGCATTATTTTAAACTATTTAATGTAATTATTGTAATTTGTCTCTACAGGCAACCTACTGACCAAGTCAGCAGTCTTGTTCCTGTGGCTTGGGACGCACTCACACAAGCAGGGAACTACCTTGAAATTGGCGTTCACTTGCTCAGGAGGACCAACCTAATGCCACTTCCTGTTTCACTATGGAGCAGTGTATTTCAGTGGGCCTACAACGACAGCTGATGAGTGACACAATATGAAATTAAAAGCTCCACCCATCTAAACATTACTTATCTTAATATAAGATGAGATTTTTAATTCAGTTTCTGTAAAATGGCGGTATGCTCGTATACAGACATCATTATACACAAAAAGTATTGTGCCATTCACCCATTAACTGCTGGTCAGAAAATGTTTGTGTACTGGGTAAAACTGAAGAGAAATAATACATACAATAGTTTATAGTAATTTTGCCCACCAATACCATAATTATACCTTATATGTATTTCACATACATTCCAGTTAATTAATTATATGACAAATTTTTATCCTACATGCCTAACATTGCTGATTCATATTTTGGAGATCCTGAGTTCAAATCTCAGTCCAAAAATTGCCTCTCCGAACTGAGGTTTTCCTCAGTCCCACCAGGTACATCACAGGGCAATACCTTAAATCAGGCCATGTAAACTTCCTACGACATTCTGTCCAATTCATGATTCACAAAAAACTTTCATCCGACACTATACATTTGTAGCTACTAAGAGAATTGTTAAATTAAATATATATGCATGCCTACATCTAGAACTGCTTGCATATCGGTTTTTAAAATTTCTATTATTCCTATATACAGAATCCCAAAAAGACGTAACATTCAAGAATCCATTGTTCCTACCGTTCATCGGTTTTATGGAGATAAGGACATGTTCACTTACGAAACATGAACATCATCATTGGTGTGGTCTACTGTAATGGTTAGGTGCCTGCTCTGTATTTGCTTTAGCTTCCTCATTCACATATCAGAATGTATTATAAATAAATAGCAAGGCCCTTAAAATGTCCCCATTTGAGTGGGGGGGGGGGGGGGGAAACATGAGTCAGGACTGTATCTAGATCAAGATTTGGGAGAGAAGCTTGTAGACGAGGGAACTGTTTTTCCTTATCAAAAGAAAGCTAATTATTACAGCCCTCAGATAATGGTACATGATTAGTATTAAGGTGGCGACTGACTTGTAACATTTGCCTGTAATGTAACGTGTTACAAATCGAGCATTACACAAGTGAAGACAGCGAACGGAGCCGCTCGATGCGAGCCGCTCACGCTCGCGGGCGCTCCATCGTGTTGTTGGTTTTTTCGCGAATCCCTTTGAGTGTTACATTACAAGTCAGTCAGTCAGTGGAGCGGCGTCGTAACGAGCATTCACGAGTTCTTTAGATAACAGTAGCGTATTAAATGAAACAAAGATAACACAACCTCCACGTCCGACATATTGAATGAAATGAATGGAGCACACATGAGCACAGTCGAGCCGAGCGTTCAAAACGAGCATTCGATGCGCCTCACCAGTTGTGGTGTAATGTAACATGCTCGCCGCGAATGTTACATTACGAGTAAATGTTACAAGTCAGTCGCCACCTTAAGAGTAGCGTATTAAATGAAACAAAGATAACACAACCTCCACGTCCGACATATTGGATGAAATGAATGGAGCACACACGAGCACAGTCGAGCCGAGCGTTCAAAACGAGCATTCGATGCGCCTCACCAGTTGTGGTGTAATGTAACATGCTCGCCGCGAATGTTACATTACAAGTAAATGTTACAAGTCAGTCGCCACCTTTAGAGAAGTATTAGTATTAGTGAAGTAGTATTAGACAAGTACAAGAATTTGCACTACCCAGTGTTGTTGGGTTGGCTCGTAATGCAGCTCCTGAAATCAATACTCTAAAACTATACACCACTGAATTTGTGGTCACATTCTTAGTGGAAAACTTTAATGTGTACAGACATCAGTATCACATTCTACAAGCAACTAGCAGCCTGACACCGCAGGTTCTGCAGGCAAACAGATTAAATTTTCCAATGCGCTGATTCTTTAAATGGGACACAAGAAAAGAATTTCAATGATGAGCATGACAAACGATACTAGACTTCTTTCTAGTCTAAATTAATTATTCAAAACCTACTTTTTCTTATTCACCATTTTGCTACCCCTTCCCCCACATAGAGAAGCAGAAATAGTAGCATAATGTTGTACATGGATAATTATGGAACTTCATATCCCCTGCCCTATTTCCTACGACAGAAAAATTGCTCACTGTGACAATGTTTGGTATAACAGAAGAAATGCCCAAAAATGTTGGCCCCAGGGTCCTGAAAATGAAGAAACGGGATATGGCAAGCAGCGATCATAGCAATATCATAGCTCTGTGCTGGAAATACAAAACAGGTAGGTATACCACACCCACTGCGGCAAAGGGGAGTCTTTTGTATGAATCGTGGAATGTTCTGAAGCCCCAAGTAGTGAAAATTAAATCACACACAACCTATGCTGATACCAAGTGACAGGATGAATAAAAGTTTCGGTATAAATCAGAGAACTTGAAGTGAACAAAAATCTCTTTCTTTCATCATGATTTACTTTCTAATACAGAAGGTTTATAGCGTAAAATGGCCCGCCTACAATTCAAAGAAAAATTTCTTTGTGAACTTGTCCTTGCAGCGGAAGACATAACTGTAAATGGAAAGTGAATATAACGAGGATGACCAAGCCTAAAATAATCCCAATTGTCCTCTCTGAAGATAAAACACTAAGCACAAAGCAATGAGTGTTTATTATTTTGAAGCCAATGGAGTTGAACTGTGCATTTCTGTGTGTTGGAAACTGCACACAAAAATTTCCAAGTTTTGAAGTAAATTCTTCTGAACAATATGTAATTTATTTCATGTTGTATGTGGGTTTAAAAGGAGGATATATTGTTTTATCAAAACACAGGTACTGAATAGAGTAACTGTGAGATTTAACTTTGGGCCAACATGGGATGTGGGGGATTTAAACACATGGTACTTTAAAGCGTATGTCGCTAACTACGGACAGTCTAAGATGGTTCGATCTCTAGGGCACCCTACAGCTACAGGTTATGCAGGTGGGCCAACAACACAGATCCTCAAAATTATGAGACGGGAGGATCACCTGTGATGACATCATCACCAAATGTGAAATCATCATCTGACATTCTTCTGTATGCATATACAGCAGATTCTGGTTAGTTAGGACACATTGGGACCAGAATACTTTGGCCCAATTATGCAAAGTTCCATGTAAAGAGTTAAAAAGGTTTGTTCTTTAAGAAAACCTCAAATCTCATCTGAACTGTGCTGTCATCTATCAGTAACCACATAAATTACTTCGTATCACAATCATGCAAGTTGCGTAAAGAACACTGATGAAGCTTTTGTGTACTCTACAGAGTACATTTTTCCAATCTTGTTATTATAACCGCTTATAAAATCTTCTAATGTACTAATGGACATCAGCAACAGACAAAGGTCTTATGTGAATAATAATTGAAATAAATTATTAGAATAAACAGAATTAGGATATCAGCGGTGCCTGACCACTCTCGACACTATTCCTTATCTCGCAACTGAGTCCCAGGAGCGTAAACATTTGCATGGGAAAAGATTAAGGATCAATCAGACTCACAAATTACTTTTACTGCCAAAACGTAGTGTACTTGGTTTATACCGCTAAGTATACACATGCACTTGCACACATTCATAATAAATGAAATATGGATAAATGAACTTTACGGCCATATCCAAAGAACATAAGTTTATAAGTTTATACTGTTAAAAATTTGAGCATCACACCAAATATTCAGTAAGAATGCAAATGGTGAAATTAATATCTGAAAGAGGGAGGGGATTCTGACTGAGAAGAACCATGCATCAATGCTTGGGAAAGGAGGACATGAAAGGGTTACTTTGATTCTGAAGCATGAATAATTTCAAGTCCTTTAGAGCATAAATATCAAGTATGTTTAGGACAAAATTAAGAGCAAAATAAATTCAGGCATTTCATTATACAGTTTTGTAATTCAGAAAATTACTTTCTCATGATGTAAAAAAGAGAGAGAGAGAGAGAGAGAGAGAGAGAGAGAGAGATAGGGGGGGGGGTCTTTATAATTTACACAAAACACAAGTGTATCTATTTTTGTGTATTGGCGTGAAAACTTTCTCTGACTGAGGGTAGTATAAGCATTTTAAAATGGTACACTGAGGAGAAATACAATGGATTCAAAACTGATTAAACAATATAAAAACTACAGAAAATTACACACTGAGTTACATAATTTGTATTTCCCACATGATTGTTTAAATAAAGAAGACTGAATAAAAGGGACGAGACGCAAAAGACATGCACATAGAAACTTAAAGGAATTTTACTGTGATCTGAGGAGAGAACAGTATATTTAAGTGACCGCAGAAAACAATCTAAAGCACTCTTATATTAAAGATAATTAAACAGTGCTTTCGTTACAATCGAAAAATATTTCTATATTTTCCATCATTACACTGACCACATATAAAAGCTACTCATGGACTTCTCATTATAGGCTGTACTTGTCACATCAGAATTTTCTTGGATCACAATATTTATGCCAATATTTTGTTTATGTGGGTATTTAGCAAGATAAATAGAAATGTTTATTTCAGACCTTTTGCAGAGCAGTAGTCATGATTAGCCATTAAGCGGTAAGGAAATTAGTTTAATAAAAATTTCACAAACATTCATATACTCAAAGTATTGCTGATACGATGTCAAGATGGATAGTTGATCTGACACACAAGATTTTATTTTACTTACAGGACTAAAATTTAATTAAGTATTTAAAGAATCATAATTCTAATATATCTGAGAGGTACTCACTCCAGTGAAGTGGTGACATCAAACCGTTCCACAAATTCCAAATGTAACTTCTCGCCTGCAGGAGCCATTATGATCCATTCACACTCGGTGTGTGGTGGTGGGGCGCTTGGGAAGTGCGGTGACATAATCACAACTGAGCTGTTTTGTGCAGAGAGTACCGTGTGACCTCCACAAGCCACTGACACTTCTCGGTAAACCAACTTGAAGATCTAAAAATATTAAACCTCCTATGTGCTTTCTTTCATTCACTTAGAGTAGTAGAACTTACTGCACGTATAATTTACAACTCCTAAAATGATGGAGCAAATGCCTGAAAAAATATAATTTTAGAGGCATAACTTATTTTTCAATATTTTATGTAAAAAATAACTCATTTGCATAAGTATTCTCCCAATCTTCATATAATTACCATTATTCTTGAGTAACTACATGACTGTACATTTATAAAATAACTAAATTAACTTTTGATATCTAGTCAAGTCATTCTCTGAAAGTCAATCATCAGTTTATTTGCACTGGGGGCAAAGCATCCACAAAACAGAAAATATATTACAGAAATCTAATAACATGTGTGAATGTATCAGAATAGTTGTTTCATAGCATTTTATCAACTTGCACATACCAATAACTTGTTTCTTGTTATACTAACCCATTTAATGCATATTATTTTCTCACCACTTTCCTGAAATAATGCATTTTTAAGGTGAACATATAAAAAACTTTCAAATTTGTTCTTCCTAAATGCACTGTGACAACATTTTTGTACAATTTCAAATGCTTCAAACTAGGTGGTACCACTGCGTACACCAACAAAAATGCGTTCACAAAGTCCGGTAAATGAAATCAAATGACTCAGTAATAGGAGAAGATTATTTATTTATAAAGAAGTCAAATGTCGCACTATATGGTACCGGACGCTTGTCTGACTTTAATCTAACACTGTAGCAATAGGGTTGGACAATTTATAAATTAACTTACAGCTGCTGCTGATAAGCCAACAAATGTAACACTTAGTTCATTTCCTGTAGTTTCAGGAATATTTGTTGGAGCTTCTGTACCACAGTATCTGCCCTGTCCCAACATCGGAGAGGCCCGGGATCTTCCATTCCTCAGCTGTAAACACAAATTAACTGTACAGGCTTACTAGTTTCTGGAACGGGACGTTCTGTGTCTTATTTGTACATTTAAATGGGCTGCAAGGTAAATTATTTTCTAGGAGGGAAATGATCTAGCTTGTGACACAGGAGAAGGAAAGAGTGTTGGTTGACTGACACTCTTTGATGACTGAGACTTACCACAATGTTATTCTCCGCACAGTGAGTCGTATCCACAGATGGAACATTGAACACTGGGAACTCAACTGCAATAGTTCTGCCAACTTTAACGGTGACGTTCCATTCACACTGCAAGTGCTGATATGTATGAAACCAATGGAGCGCTCGAGTTTCATTCTGCATGTCAATCACCCCGTTTGGTCCGGTCAATAATCCGCCACACACTGTTGAGACATGCAGACATTTAATGAACAGTGACGGTCAAGTTTAAAACAGGACATAATACTAATTTCGTGTTCAGGGCTTCATCGTGATAGACACTGGAAAATTATCCCAAAACAGACCAAGAAATCAGACAAAATAAACATAATAAACATTTTGTATCAGTGAAAATGGAAGAAATAATTTATTTATAGTTCATTTAATGATTTTTTCAGTAGCTAATATTATATAACATCAAATTATATAATTAATGGATAATGCATTTGAAAGGAAGGAAATAGAAAGAAGTTACGACTTAATTGTTGATTTTCTATCCCAGCATTCTCCTGTAGCGACTGATGAAAACTGTAACCAGGAATGCTGGTATCTGGGCCTAGATTTTAAAATGTGACCTCCGAAATATGAAGCAGGAGTGCTAACCACTTGATTGTGACATCTGGTTTGATGTAAAGGGTACAACTTGCAATGACAAGCCAATTTTCAGAAGCATTTTTACCAATGTCAGTTTGATACCGTTCTGTACAAGAATAATTTTCAGTTTCAATGTCAGCTATCAGTTATGAATTTCCACAATAATGAAAATTTTTGTGATTTTTGTATTTAAACAAATATACGTTGAACAATATGGTTGAGTTACTGATTTCCAATTTGTGTGGGTCAGCTGGTACTCTCGGTAAAGCATTTGCTTCTTCACTCATAAGGAGCACGGACAGAGAAAATGTAACACAGACAAGTCCTGTGTCAGAGGGTTGCATCCCTCTTCCACTTATAACTCAATACTTGCAACATAGCATTATTTTTATTATGTAGATCATGCAGATTATGTTACAGGAATGAGGCATTGTGCATATTTAGGAATGGATACTGAGAGGGTTCAAAATGATGGCTGCTGGGGGTACATCGAAGCTCTGCTAGGTGCAGAACACAGATACTGAACCTGAAACTGAGATCAAGCGGGCAAGAGCCCTAGGATATGGAAGGAACAAAAAGGGAGTGACAGCTATAAATGTTAGAAACGGCAATTTTCAACTAATTGTTTACCTATTTTAACATTTGCTTTGAAACCGGTCTTGTTTGCATAATAGTCTGTGTGGAACACGACCTTCATCAGGTTTGTAGTCTCTATCAACTGATGTGTCACATTTGGCAGACAAAGTGTCCTCAGGAGTCTCCAGTTTGGCAACCCTCGTTTACCTGCCAACACAAGAAAAGGGTTTCCACTTTAGAGCTATACGATTATGAGCTTTATATGGCATTCTTTTGATGGTTCTGAGGACATCTTGAAAGATACATCCAGTGCTTCACGGCAATACTTCTGACGAACCACACGTGAGAACACATGAAACATGAGTCCTGATCAAAGCTATCAACATGTCATCTGTAAAGATTATGACGCTGTATTTTCAGGGATAGAAGGTTAATTATTTTAAAAGTTGACACCGTCAACACACATGCACTTGTTCCACTGTTCCTGCCAGTGATAGAAGCGCTCTCAAAAACAAACGTTCTAGCGTTGCCAACAGTTGCGCCATTGTGTTGTGTTTAATTATTTCCCATGTCATCATATCTCCTGCATTTTTAAGTTTATTTCTTGAAGTTAGGGAAAGGACAAAGTTGCAGATAATAGGGCGTAGCATACCATAGCACAGTATATTTTAATTTCTGGTGACTTGCACAAACAAAACATTTTGTCTGTGGCTTCGCTTTCTTCTCAGTATCTGACAGTTTTGTAATTAAATGCCTGTCACAAAACCACTTTGGTAATGGGTTTATGGATGGTCTGCCTACATGTACCATGTGTCGTTTGTACATTTGAACTAATTCCTTTAGAAGCGAAAGTCTGAATTCGAGAGACACATTTCCTTTATAATGAGTTACATACTATACATGCCTATGTACTGTCATTTCATATTATGTACCATTTCAGTCCACTTCTTCACTCAATGAGGTATGATTGTAATCTTTGATTTTGAAATCTAATCCTCCCTCAGCAGTTACAGTCCACCAAACATCATGGTTTGATTGATGAAAGACTCTCAGGCTACAAACCGTATCAGGTGGCTTCTGCCAACGTTTCAAGAACAATCTCTGCTCTCATCCTCAGGGCTGCTTCCCATCGGTAAGAGTGCTACAAAGAATCGGATTTGCTATGCAGCAGCCCTGAGGATGAGAGCAGAGATTGTTCTCGAAACATTGGAAGAAGGTATGGTCTATTCACCGCTGCAGCTTGTAACCCGCAAGTCTTTCATCAACTTCAGTTGCCGTGAAAGCTTCACTTTATACATCTTGGTTTCATTAAATTCCATTCTGGTTTTGCAGCCACCATTTCCAAATCATGAAATGATGAAAAATGAAAATGTCCCCTTTGTCCTTCCATTATAGAACTATGACCCCACCATAGCTAAAAGTTCACCTTCCACCACGATAGTCATTTTTACTTCCAGTTCTTCATTTCTATTCAGCCTAAGAGTTCCTGTCACATTCACTCCATTTCTCTCTACCCTAAAGATGGAAACAGCATGTTTCTCTAGAACACTGTTATCTACCCAAACGTCTGACAACGGTATCTTCACTGCTAAGAAAACCTCAGACACTTAATTCTCTTGGTTCAAGGCTCAATTTGTAGAAAATCCAAAACTTCCAAGATAATAAAACAACTATTTTCTCTGCCTTCAATCTTTTTATTGACAGCTTACCTTTTTTTTTTAAAAAAAAAAAAAGAGAAATTGAATCTTGAATAATGTTATTACTGTAATTCTGTGTGATAGTAGTAGTATATTTCTCTGAAACGATGGTATGTACCCAAAAGTCCACCACACAACATTACCGCCCAGAAGACGAACATCAACAGGAAGAAACGTCTCCTGCCACCTGCTTCATTACTTTGGCCAGATTATGTTCATGCACAATTCATTCAACTCATGCCGAGACTGGTATGAATTAACGCTCCATAAAATGCTAGGCATAGGTATAAAAACCATCAATATGACCAAAGGAGTTGAATTAAAGCTCATATTTGACGACCGTTTTGTTCTCACTCTGTTCAGTCTATGTTTCTCTTTCTCTCAACTATTAAGTACTTTTCTCTTCACTCTTAAATTATGTTTAAAGTGAAGCTTTTGCGGCGACAAGTTGATGAAAGACTCTCGGGTAACATGCCGCGTCAGGTGGCTCAGTGGTGAATGAACCATTCAGCGACTTGACGCAACCTGTTACCCTAGAGTCTTTCATCATCTTAATTGATATGTTGTTGTTGTTACAAAGCATAACCGAAATCAAACACTAAAGAATAATGCTTTCTGTCCACAGGTAGTTAAAGACACAGCAATAATGTAATTCTAACATCACCTCAGAGTAACCTTTCCTTAAATCGTTCAAGAGCTCCAGATAACGGCTAAGCACGCCTCTTACCTGTGTGCACCTCCACATAGTCCAGGAAGCACGAGTCAGAGTGTTCTAAATCCATGTTTTGGAAGAGTAAGCCCAGATGGTTCCCTGGAGCAGTTTCAAAGATCCACTCACAGTTCAATGAGTCAGCATATCCCTCAGGATACCCAGGACTAATTAATGTAAACATCTCACTGGAATGATTTCCTCCCACCTGTAGGCCTATCAAACCTCCACAACCTGGAACTGATAAATTCGATCTATCTAGTGTCACAGATACAACAGACAAGGAATTAGAATTCAAGTTCAGAACAAAAACAACAAATAATGCTGTTTGTTGATGACAACATACATGAAAATTAATTTGTGATGGATTGTAATGACTAACAATGATGCAGTCTTTACTGAATGCTAATCATGTGTTAATTACGTTGACTTCTGAAGCCTTCAGCGTCCAGCGAATGAACACAATGTCTGAGCAAGTGTACACCTTCTGAATATGGGGTATGTCAGAAGAAATTTAATTTGGGATCATGCATAGAAAATTAATGTTTTACAGAATATAGATAATGATTCAGCCTTTTCAGGGTTATTTAAAAAAAAGGAAGACTGAGTTACATGAACGCAGAGACTCCATAACATGATGGCAGAGAAGGGTGTAAGAGGGACAGTATATAGAGAAGAATGGTGATCGGAAATTGCAACATGTCAAAACCATTAATAAACTGATACACACGAAAATTAAAAAAAAGGAGTTATTTCTTGGAAACTCTGTTATCAAGCTTTGTGTCAGTCATAATGTCTGTAGAATTTAAACCTTTCAGTGGCAAATTTTTCAGACAGGTATACGTGACAAATACCAAGCTGGGATATTTAAATTTGCATGCCTTAAAAAAAATATTTCACTCATCAAAACTTTGAAAATGGAAAGTCTACCTTTGTTCTTATGGCTCTTCTTCACAGATGTCTGTACAATATGTATCACCTGCAGAGGTTCATGGTAGTTTTCATTTTATGAGCATAAAAGACATATTTTTTTTTTTAGAAAAAGAATTTTCAAAAACAGAATTTTTCTTTTAGTCTTTAAGTGGGACTTGCATGCAATAAACATTGTTATAGTTTATAATTTGACAAGAATCACACACTTGTATTAATAAAAATTAAAAAGTACAGCTGTCCCACAAATTGCCATGTAGGCGCTTGGGGGGGGGGGGAGTGGAGGTATAGCTACTACTCATTCTTGACCTCAGCACTAGATGGGGGTGAGTGGTCAGCATCACGCCCCGACCAGGAAAGGACCCCGGTACCCATTGGATAGGAGGCTAGGTGGGGCCCTGAACTGGTCTGGATGTAGAAGCTACAGGAAAAATCTTCTGCCTCCGTCGGGGATCGAACCCCAGTCGTCCAGTCTGTAGCCAGTCACCATACTGACTGACCTACGCTGTATTAATTATGAACAAAATACGAAAGTCTCAATTCACATTTCAATGCATTGTACTTACACCATATCAATGCAAAATTTATGAAATGCTGTCACTCAGCATACTTTTGTTTGGGACAACACTCTCAAACCCTTATCACACTCTGTGAATATTTCTCTGAATCATCATATTCATCCTTTCCATGTTTGTCCTCTTGCTGCACACACAAAAATCTTTCACTTTCTTCCCTAGTAATTTTTGAAGATATTTTCTGGGAGTTTGTGTGTCTGAATGTGGTTCCGAGCTCTTATCCTTCACTCCTTTCCTTGCAGGTAAATTATTTTGATTCTGAAATCCAGCCGCAAAATTAGTTTAGTTCAAACAGTAATATTTTCTTTATATATAACCACTGAGTATCATTCTCGAAAATATGTTGAAATAAATTTTCTTCCTGTATTTCACATATCTCATCATTTACCAAAGTATGCATACATCATCATATAAAACATATCAGTGCCCCCTATGTAGTACTGTATGCTTGAAAAATCATACGTTCGGTGTGATTTTAATCTTTGCCACGACGGTAATGAACATGCTGAAATTCTCTACCTCTTTAATGGGTGGACAGTAGTTATATAAGAATGCACTGGGATTTCTTTTCCTGGAAACCAGCAGTAAGCAATAAATAGTGGTAATAATACTTTTCTTCTGTGACTTCAATAATTTTTGTAATGCTTGTGGTAGAAATTTCCAGTTTCTGTGAACTGTTACAATCAGATGTTTCCAGTTGATATTATTATTATTATTATTATTATTAAGTGTTCTGTCTTACGACAGGTCCATTGCTCTGCCCAAAAAGAGCTCTCCAGTTGTCCCTATTCTCAGCTTCTCGCTTTAATTCCTGGAACGTCATCTTCTTTCCTTGTTTAAGGTCGTCAGTTAGCTGTATCAATCTTCTTCCTAGTCCTCTCTTTCCTTCAACCTGGCCTTCGGTGATATCACTCATTAATCCATTACTTCTCATAATATGTCCCATCCAGTTAGCTTTCCTTCGTGTAATCGCCTGCAGAATGTTTCTTTGCTCGTTGACTCTCCTCAATACTTCTTCGTTGGTCACTCGATCCGTCCACCTGATCTTCTCTATTCTTCTCCAACACCACATTTCGAAACTCTCCAGGTATTTCTGTTCCTTCTTCCTGAGTGTCCAAGTCTCTGCTCCATACGTAACACTTCACTAGTTTCTCCTTCATCTCCAAGCCCAACTTGCTAGTGAGAAGTATCCTCTTCTTGACGAAAGCTGCCTTGGCCATGGCTATCCTTGCTTTTACTTCCTTGGTGCATAGGGCGTCCTACAAAACTTTAACTAAGGGTAAGATAGTACAGGAACTGCCCATAAAAACGTGATATCCTTTACTGAGGTAACAATCTCATTACTACAGAATGAGCCAAACCATTTCTTTTAACTCACTTTTCACTCCACAATATGCAAAGTATGCCAATAGGAATTTACTAAAGATCACACGACACCCTAAATCTTATAAACCACTGATCGCCGATAATGATTCTTGGCTACATGTTATTCTTTGTGCCCATTAAACTTCTGCCAATATCATGCTGTTGGTTCAAGGTACAGTGGTGTCATAAAAACCTATTGGCATGATCCAGATGGCTTGTATCTTGGGGGCACAGTTTGTATCCGAGTCCTCCTGGACTGTCAGATTTTTGTTATCCACAAAATGGAGTTTTTGGTAACAAACGAAAATGGTTTTGGAAACTTATCGTGCAACTAGGAGAAGAACTGCGAAAGGCAAAATGAACCAGTAGGTTGGTTGTTTGATTACACCCATGTTTAACAAAATAAGCAATGGATCCTTTTATTTTGGCACAGAAAGATTTTGCCACTTTTTCGCAATAGGATTCTTAACTCAGATTTGTGTGCTTCTGTCTTTGTTCATACCTATTTGTTTCTGTAACTATAATATTTGGAAAAATTGGAGTGAAAAACATGTAAAAATAGGCTGCTGTTTGAGCATTTTGTGAGAGGGGGGGTGCATGTTTTGGACCTTGAATTTCCTGATATACTATTGTCTCTGTTTGGGTTCCTTTTACCTTGGCCTGCAAATTTCTCGCAATCATCATGCATAACGGTACTTTCTTTGCCTCGCTCATTGCTCTCAGATGACAAAGAGAAAACACATCTGTTGGCAGTCACCTTGGGCATGGTTTAAGAGGATGAGTGCATCACCATAAAAATAAAAATCATGATTGTTACTATGTAAGACTTGAGGTTTTCACAGTGGTGAGTATGAAGATTTCTGTCTTCTGGGTTGTTGCGCTGTGTAGTCTGGTCGATGTTTACCAACGTTTCAGAGGTCATACTGCCTCCATCATCAGGGCGATGAGTATGAAGATTTCTGTCTTCTGGGTTGTTGTGCTGTGTAGTCTGGTCGATGTTAACCAACGTTTCAGAGGTCATACTGCCTCCATCATCAGGGCGATGAGTATGAAGATTTCTGTCTTCTGGGTTGTTGCGCTGTGTAGTCTGGTCGATGTTAACCAACGTTTCAGAGGTCATACTGCCTCCATCATCAGGGCGATGAGTATGAAGATTTCTGTCTTCTGAGTTGTTGCGCTGTGTAGTCTGGTCGATGTTTACCAACGTTTCAGAGGTCATACTGCCTCCATCATCAGGGCGATGAGTATGAAGATTTCTGTCTTCTGGGTTGTTGCGCTGTGTAGTCTGGTCGATGTTTACCAACGTTTCAGAGGTCATACTGCCTCCATCATCAGGGCGATGAGTATGAAGATTTCTGTCTTCTGGGTTGTTGTGCTGTGTAGTCTGGTCGATGTTAACCAACGTTTCAGAGGTCATACTGCCTCCATCATCAGGGCGATGAGTATGAAGATTTCTGTCTTCTGGGTTGTTGCGCTGTGTAGTCTGGTCGATGTTAACCAACGTTTCAGAGGTCATACTGCCTCCATCATCAGGGCGATGAGTATGAAGATTTCTGTCTTCTGAGTTGTTGCGCTGTGTAGTCTGGTCGATGTTTACCAACGTTTCAGAGGTCATACTGCCTCCATCATCAGGGCGATGAGTATGAAGATTTCTGTCTTCTGGGTTGTTGCGCTGTGTAGTCTGGTCGATGTTAACCAACGTTTCAGAGGTCATACTGCCTCCATCATCAGGGCGATGAGTATGAAGATTTCTGTCTTCTGGGTTGTTGCGCTGTGTAGTCTGGTCGAAGGTAACCAACATTTCAGAGATCATACTGCCTCCATCATCAGGGCGATGAGTATGAAGATTTCTGTCTTCTGGGTTGTTGCGCTGTGTAGTCTGGTCGATGTTAACCAACGTTTCAGAGGTCATACTGCCTCCGTCATCAGGGCGATTCTTAGTATGAAGATTTCTGTCTTCTGGGTTGTTGCGCCATGTAATATGGTAGATGTTTACCAACGTTTCAGAGGTCATACTGCCTCCGTCATCAGGGCGATGAGTATGAAGATTTCTGTCTTCTGGGTTGTTGCGCTGTGTAGTCTGGTCGATGTTAACCAACGTTTCGGAGGTCATACTGCCTCCGTCATCAGAGTATGAAGATTTCTGTCTTCTGGGTTGTTGCGCTATGTAGTCTGGTCGATGTTTACCAACGTTTCAGAGGTCATACTGCCTCCATCATCAGGGCGATGAGTATGAAGATTTCTGTCTTCTGGGTTGTTGCGCTGTGTAGTCTGGTCGATGTTTACCAACGTTTCAGAGGTCATACTGCCTCCATCATCAGGGCGATGAGTATGAAGATTTCTGTCTTCTGGGTTGTTGCGCTGTGTAGTCTGGTCGATGTTAACCAACGTTTCAGAGGTCATACTGCCTCCATCATCAGGGCGATGAGTATGAAGATTTCTGTCTTCTGAGTTGTTGCGCTGTGTAGTCTGGTCGATGTTAACCAACGTTTCGGAGGTCATACTGCCTCCGTCATCAGGGCGATGAGTATGAAGATTTCTGTCTTCTGGGTTGTTGCGCTGTGTAGTCTGGTCGAAGGTAACCAACATTTCAGAGATCATACTGCCTCCATCATCAGGGCGATGAGTATGAAGATTTCTGTCTTCTGGGTTGTTGCGCTGTGTAGTCTGGTCGATGTTAACCAACGTTTCAGAGGTCATACTGCCTCCGTCATCAGGGCGATTCTTAGTATGAAGATTTCTGTCTTCTGGGTTGTTGCGCCATGTAATATGGTAGATGTTTACCAACGTTTCAGAGGTCATACTGCCTCCGTCATCAGGGCGATGAGTATGAAGATTTCTGTCTTCTGGGTTGTTGCGCTGTGTAGTCTGGTCGATGTTAACCAACGTTTCGGAGGTCATACTGCCTCCGTCATCAGAGTATAAAGATTTCTGTCTTCTGGGTTGTTGCGCTGTGTAGTCTGGTCGATGTTTACCAACGTTTCAGAGGTCATACTGCCTCCGTCATCAGGGTGATGAGTATGAAGATTTCTGTCTTCTGGGTTGTTGCGCTGTGCAGTCTGGTCGATGTTAACCAACGTTTCAGAGGTCATACTGCCTCCATCATCAGGGCGATGAGTATGAAGATTTCTGTCTTCTGGGTTGTTGCGCTGTGTAGTCTGGTCGATGTTAACCAACGTTTCGGAGGTCATACTGCCTCCGTCATCAGGGCGATGAGTATGAAGATTTCTGTCTTCTGGGTTGTTGCGCTGTGTAGTCTGGTCGATGTTAACCAACGTTTCGGAGGTCATACTGCCTCCGTCATCAGGGCGATGAGTATGAAGATTTCTGTCTTCTGGGTTGTTGCGCTGTGTAGTCTGGTCGATGTTTACCAACGTTTCGGAGGTCATACTGCCTCCGTCATCAGAGTATGAAGATTTCTGTCTTCTGGGTTGTTGCGCTGTGTAGTCTGGTCGATGTTTACCAACGTTTCAGAGGTCATACTGCCTCCATCATCAGGGCGATGAGTATGAAGATTTCTGTCTTCTGGGTTGTTGCGCTGTGTAGTCTGGTCGATGTTTACCAACGTTTCAGAGGTCATACTGCCTCCATCATCAGGGCGATGAGTATGAAGATTTCTGTCTTCTGGGTTGTTGCGCTGTGTAGTCTGGTCGATGTTAACCAACGTTTCAGAGGTCATACTGCCTCCATCATCAGGGCGATGAGTATGAAGATTTCTGTCTTCTGAGTTGTTGCGCTGTGTAGTCTGGTCGATGTTAACCAACGTTTCGGAGGTCATACTGCCTCCGTCATCAGGGCGATGAGTATGAAGATTTCTGTCTTCTGGGTTGTTGCGCTGTGTAGTCTGGTCGAAGGTAACCAACATTTCAGAGATCATACTGCCTCCATCATCAGGGCGATGAGTATGAAGATTTCTGTCTTCTGGGTTGTTGCGCTGTGTAGTCTGGTCGATGTTAACCAACGTTTCAGAGGTCATACTGCCTCCGTCATCAGGGCGATTCTTAGTATGAAGATTTCTGTCTTCTGGGTTGTTGCGCCATGTAATATGGTAGATGTTTACCAACGTTTCAGAGGTCATACTGCCTCCGTCATCAGGGCGATGAGTATGAAGATTTCTGTCTTCTGGGTTGTTGCGCTGTGTAGTCTGGTCGATGTTAACCAACGTTTCGGAGGTCATACTGCCTCCGTCATCAGAGTATAAAGATTTCTGTCTTCTGGGTTGTTGCGCTGTGTAGTCTGGTCGATGTTTACCAACGTTTCAGAGGTCATACTGCCTCCGTCATCAGGGTGATGAGTATGAAGATTTCTGTCTTCTGGGTTGTTGCGCTGTGCAGTCTGGTCGATGTTAACCAACGTTTCAGAGGTCATACTGCCTCCATCATCAGGGCGATGAGTATGAAGATTTCTGTCTTCTGGGTTGTTGCGCTGTGTAGTCTGGTCGATGTTAACCAACGTTTCGGAGGTCATACTGCCTCCGTCATCAGGGCGATGAGTATGAAGATTTCTGTCTTCTGGGTTGTTGCGCTGTGTAGTCTGGTCGATGTTAACCAACGTTTCGGAGGTCATACTGCCTCCGTCATCAGGGCGATGAGTATGAAGATTTCTGTCTTCTGGGTTGTTGCGCTGTGTAGTCTGGTCGATGTTTACCAACGTTTCAGAGGTCATACTGCCTCCGTCATCAGGGCGATGAGTATGAAGATTTCTGTCTTCTGGGTTGTTGCGCTGTGTAGTCTGGTCGATGTTTACCAACGTTTCAGAGGTCATACTGCCTCCGTCATCAGGGCGATTCTTAGTATGAAGATTTCTGTCTTCTGGGTTGTTGCGCCATGTAATATGGTAGATGTTTACCAACGTTTCAGAGGTCATACTGCCTCTGTCATCAGCGCGATGAATCGCCCTGATGATGGAGGCAGTATGACCTCTGAAACGTTGGTAAACATCTACCATGTTACATGGCGCAACAACCCAGAAGACAGAAATCTTCATCATTGTTACTCCCGGACGATAGATAACTTTCACTTACGTTAATGATTTTTTTCATCTTGGTATAAACATAAAATATGAGTAACAAAAGCAAAATTATATCCCAGCTATTATACACAGGTTATATCTTAGGTTAGGACCACCACATATTCATGAAATTATACTGTATATACAAAAAGAACCTTGATTCACACATGACATACAACCACAGAAGTGCATTTTAAAAGTCTGCTACCTTGAAAATGAATACGTTGCAAAATGTAACAAAAGGGGTTTCCTTGCATTAAATTTGATATAAAGTCTTATGCTGGTTAAATGCTCAAACTATTGACATATTCACAAAGCTGAAATCACATTCCCTTCTTTGATCATCATCATGATGCGACAATCAAGGATTCTGTGCACTGTGACCCATTCCGGCCTCAATCGTCCAGGAATCTTTTTTATGGGTACCCTTTGTTTCCTCTTCCTATGTATTTGTGTTTCAAAATTAGATGTGGCATTCAGTCCTTGTACATTCTTCATACATGTTCAATCCAATTCCCTCTGTATCTGAATTTTTTCTACTACTGGTTCTGTTTGAAGTTTTTTGTGGATGTTTTCATTTCATTTATGATCTCTCCATGTGTATTTGGTTGTCCTTAAAAACTTCGCCTCTGAGATGCTGTGATTTTTCTTTAAGGCGTAGGATGCCTCTCCTACCCAAATGCCAATCTCACCTTTCTGTGGTATACCCTGTTCCTACTAAACAGGCTCTGGTGACCAAGCCTTGGTACGTGGTAAGGAGGAAATGCTAATATCAAATACCGGTCCAGCAACTGAAAGATGGCAGCCCCATCACTGGACTACTCATCGGAAGGCTATTAACCTACCATGGGAAACTCGAGTAATATCTGAAAGCCTCTTCTTTGATATGAATACATATCACAGAATGCAAAGGAAATAAAACAGTATGAGATCTGAGGCTGGTGGATCGGCTAGTGGCATTTCAAGCATAGCTGGGCGTTTGGCCACCTGCCAATAAAAGTTTTAAATAATTAGAAGAAATTGGGTTGGTAATACCATGCACTAATGTTTTAATTGGAATGGGCAAAGTGCTAATGCAGGGTCATGACATTTTGTATGATGAGACAGCTTTGAAGATGAGCAACTTCTGTTAGGGCAATTAACTGTGACAATGGAAACAACACAGTTATCGAGTGCCATGTGCTATTCTTCAATTTAACGGCAATAACTGTTGAACCACTGTATACCGACATACATAATTTATACGTTGACATCCCCTGAAACACATTAATATGCACAAGACCTAATTCTTGAGAATCCTAAAATTAATAATGCATATGGAATTAACTAACCTGTTTAAAATGTTCTATTTGGGCATTTCTTGTATTGAGGTTGCAACACATGCACCATATTCTCCTTGGTGCACACACGACTGTATTTAACACGGAGGTTTTATGGCTGTACTGAGAAGAAGTACGAGGCGCGTCCCAAAAGTAAGTTTCCCTGGGGCCGTTTACAGAAACAAAACACAATTTCATGGAAATATTTATTGCAACAGATACAGCAAGTGTCCAGCTATTTTTCAACATATTCGCCACCGGAATTGAGACATTTGTCATACCGTGGGACCAACTTTTGAATACCTGTGTCGTAGAAGTCTGCCGCCTGGGATTGGAACAACTGTGTGACAACCATCTCCGCCTCTCTGTCATTCTCAAAACGCTGACGCTGACCGGACAGGAATTTCTTGAGGTGTAGGAAAAGATGGAAATCACTGGGAGCGAGGTCCGGGCTGTAGAGTGAATGATTAAACACCTCCCAGCTGAACTCCTGCAGGAGACTTGCTGTCCGTCGAGCCGTGTGCGGCCTAGCGTTATCACTGACCACACTTCACAGTCGGCGGGAGCTGGAATAAGAACCTCCATCTTCAACAGCTGCAACGATGCTACTGTGAGAACGCGGGAAGTACCGTTAGTGCATGCGCCATGCTACGTCATTGCTCTATCACGTACGCACAGTCGCTTCGCGCAATATAAGGTTTGCTAGCTGTGGGACGAGTGGGAAACTTACTTTTGGGACGCGCCTCGTACAATGTGAAATTTCCTGGTACTTACTTGTAGGTGGCTGTACAGTAACACTGGAAATCTGCCTGTTCACCTGCAGCCACTCCAGTAGAAATTTTGAGCCAAGATGGGAAGGATGCGAGACAAAACCAATGTATACAACGTTAGAACTCGAGATCATGGGATCTGGCAAATCACCATTACAGCCTTTGAATAGCACTGGGGCAGTCACATCAAAACCATCGTAAACCTGCAACATACCACAGTATTACAGCATCATAAAGGGCACAAACCTGGCTTCAAAATATAAATCACTGAATCTGTGTATATAAAATGGTTGTTGGCCGATTTAAATTTCTGTTCTGACAGAAGACGGTTTTCTTCTGTTTTGTATTGCCGTGTAGTCTGGTAGAAGTTTATCGATGATGGAGGCAGCAAGGACCTCTGAAATGTCGGTAAACTTCTACCAGGCTACATGGTGCAACAACCCTGAAGGCAGTCATCTTCAGACTCACCACTGTGAAAACCTCAAGTCCTACATTCTGTTCTGACACAATATACAAAATGGGGTTGTGCGCTGCCACGACTCTTCGACAATATTTAGTGTGCTGCGAGTGTGGAAGTCTCTAGCAATTCAGAAACTTATGCGAGGGATCAAAGAAAACAGAAAAACTGCGCATCACAAAGTGTTAGAAATTTTAATTGTAGTTTTCAACCATAAAGATGGTTCCTCTAAATCACTGGTAACCACCTACAAGACTACAATGGGCAATGAAATGCAAAATATCACAATCTAAAGTTTAACTGCCATGCAACATTAAAATCTCATTCATGTAAAGTATTTGCTCACAGATGTGAAATCCAACTCAAGATTGAATTACAAAAAAATTGAAGATGCAAACTGAGTATAATTCAATGCAATGAAATGGTAGGAATAGTCTCGATGCTTGTTGTAAGCTTACGACATCAGCAAGAGGAATATGGTCTGCACGTGCCAATGCCTTTTCTGTTTCAGAGGGGTATCTTCTACAATGAAAGCCTTTGCATTGTCACATGTTTATGCATTTCCTTCTTTAACCTTTGTCATATGTGATCAGGAGACTTAAATCTCCTACTATATAGATGCCAGCCAGACTTTAACACTGGGATTAATGGTTTAATGGAGTTCTAGCGCAAGGCGCATGACTAAAATACTGTGCGTGTACACTCTGACACAAGGACGAAGTTTAACCACATGAACACCAGTTAGACCAGAGAGTACAGTCTGTGTAAGTATGGTATAAAACGCATAACAACCATTTTGAAGTTCTTTAAATACAAATACATTCCTTGGTTGTCATTATGTCGGACGTAAACATGACCTCTCCCACACCAGGCAAGGACATGCAGTGTTAGTGGTCATGGTCGATAAATTGACTCATACTGTACATCTTAAACACTGTAAATTTAAAACACATGCAACATAATACTATCAATTGTTTAAATTTAAACTCCCAGTGGAAAAGCCCATCATTAGCAGCAACTCTCTTAACCACAAATATGTCAAGGAAAATTAATTTGTTGATTTCATTACTCACAGCAAGATAGGAGTCACAACCTGAAAAGTAGGTATCAATGAAGAATTCTCTGAAAGTGATGGCAACTACTTGGCCGAAATCCACCATGATTCTCCAGAAGAATGTATCATCATGCATGTAGGAGCGTGGATATAGTGGTGATGCCACCTGTCCTGACGGGCCACTCAGGTCATTGCCGTGTACTGTGAACATACACCCACAATCCCATTAGCAGGCAAGCTTACCTTATAGCTACTGGGAACCTCAGGCTTACAGAGGCTTCAGTTTAAATGAATGATTCATTATGAATTTAGAAACAAACTGTGCAAGCATACTGTAGAGTCCATTATCGTCAGTTGACACAGGAATTCTGTGGGGTCTCTGGTACTACAAAGTCTCTGCTTCAAACCTGTGAATGTGTAACATGTGGTTGACAAGGATATGGCGACGGAACAATTTATTAAAGAAACACTGACTTCTCGATAAGCTCAACATTCAAGGTTCTGTAACTGTATGTGAAAACAATAGGTAATGCATATATAGTTTTGGTTGAAAAACCTGAAGGGAAGAAACCACTTCAAAGACCTTGACATAGATGGGAGAACAATAATAAGACGTGTTAAAAAATGGGTAGGAAGGTGTGGAATGGAACAATTTACATCAGAATAGGGATTAATGACAGGATCCTGTGAACACAGTAATGAACTTTTGATTTCCATACAAAAAGGGGCCAAGAGACTATTAGCTTCTATAGAAAGGCTCTGTTCCATGTACCGTCAACTAGAGTCTCAGGCATTCAAAGTGATTTAAATGGTTAATATCTTAATATTTTCCGTCAAATCACAATTTTAATAAGATAATAAAATATAAAATATTTAAAATATCATTTCACGTTCCGCATCGAATGATCGATTTACAAATTGAAACGTCTCTTACGACATGTTTCGGTTATATTTAACCGTCCTCAGGTATAAATTAGATTGGTAAATTTAAAACTCGAATTACAATCATTTACAATGTTATGCAGTTTATTGAAATGTTCTTATCAGATTACTCTTATATATTAGAACGAAGGTATTGTTTTTTATATGGCGTAGTTCATCTGATGTTCAATATTAGTCTGTAAAGCAATGGTTTAAATAAATAAAACATTAATAAATATGGAGTAATATAGAAAACAAAATGATGGTATGTTTTATTAAATTAAATTAAATTAATTTTATTTTATTTTACTTATACATTCTACTATTTATTTACTTCCATCATTTTATTTTCTATATTACTCCATATTTATTAATGTTTTATTTATTTAAACCATTGCTTTACAGACTAATATTGAACATCAGATGAACTACGCCATATAAAAAACAATACCTTCGTTCTAATATATAAGAGTAATCTGATAAGAACATTTCAATAAACTGCATAACATTGTAAATGATTGTAATTCGAGTTTTAAATTTACCAATCTAATTTATACCTGAGGACGGTTAAATATAACCGAAACATGTCATAAGAGACGTTCCAATTTGTAAATCGATCATTCGATGCGGAACGTGAAATGATATTTTAAATATTTTATATTTTATTATCTTATTAAAATTGTGATTTGACGGAAAATATTAAAATATTAACCTAATTCACAATATGACTCAAATATACTACCTTATGATTTAAATGGATCAGGGATGCAACACATAATTTTCCTTTGTGTCACAAATTATAGTACGAGGAAGTGAAAAGTTCAAATATCCATACACAAATTCATTACTCAGAAAACATAATCAAAAACAGTTCAGAATACAAATAACACAGCTCTACCTCCATTCTCCTCAAGCGCCTACATAGTGTATAATGAGACACCTTTTTTTTGCACCATGGCTCTGAACACATACATAGATTATAAAACATGTCTTGCCATTTTGTTTTATTCCAAGGCAACAGCTAAATGAGTATCATCACCCTACAAATCCACAAAACTCTCAATTTATAAGTACAAGGTGCGATCGGAAAGTTTCAAGACTGTGTCAATAGATAGCGAACCGGATGTAGTACAAGCTTCTGCCGCTAGGGGGTGCGGCCTACATTCATAGTGAATCAGTGTGCCAGCCGGCATCATCGAATTAGCATTTGTTTCTTAGTTACGGGCGTTTTGGTAGTGCATTACACCGACCCTCCTGCGATTTCGGAATGGCGTGTGCATCAAATTTTGCCAAAGACTCGCCAAAACGGCTACGGAAACCTATGAAATGCTAAAGCAAGCATTTGGGGAGTCCGCAATGGGTCGTGCACAAACTTCTGTGTGGCATTCACGTTTTAAAAATGGCCGAACCTCTGTCGATGATGACGAGCGTTCTGGACGACCATCTTCGAGCACAACGCCCGAAAATGTTACGAAGATTCGGCAGGCCATTCACGAAGATCGACGTCGTACCATCAACGACTTGTGCGACATTGTTGGGATAGGCTATGGGACCTGTCAGCTGATTCTAAAGGAAGAACTCCACATGCGACGCCAAGGCTCCTGTCTGAGGACCAGAAGCAGAATGGACTTCTGGTTTGTCAGGAGCTCAAAGATCTTGCAAGAACCGACCCCAACTTCCTTTCTAAGCTCCGTGTGACTTCTTCCTCTTCCCAAAGATGAAAATTCAGCTAAAGGGAATGAGATTTGAGACGATAGAAGAGATTCAGGCAGAATCGCAGATGGTGCTTGACAGGCTGACAAAGAAAGATTTCCAGGGATGCTTCCAGGCTTGGCAGCGGAGCTGGGATCGTTGTGTTCACTCCCAGGGGAACTACTTCGAGGGTGATGGATGAATTTAATACCTGAGATAAGTGTACGGGTTTTTATACGCGCAGTCTGGAAACCTTTCGATCGCACCTCGTACATTTTCAATGAATAGCAAAATTGCTATCAGTCTCCTAGAATTGTGATGTCACCAACAGGACAATGATGTAGGCAGTAAGGACCTCTGAAACGTCTGTAAACTTCTACCAGACTACATGGCGCAACAACCCAGAAGACAACCATCTTCAGACTTACCGCCGTGAGAACCTCAAATCCTACATATGAACAGTTTCTTCCCAAATATCATTTCTAGACCAACCATTTTACTTGGACCAAATTCAGATTTTGTGTCAATTTTCTGTTGTTTCACACTGAATCATGTGTTTCCATTAGGATGATCATCACTACTGACAGAATTTTAATCCCCTTAAAAATGATGAATGCACTCAAAAATACCTGCATCAACTGAGAAATTTAAATCTGATATTCTCATAAAATTCAAAATTTGAATGCACAGATATTACTCTTGTATTGTCAGACATTATTATACTGACATGCACTAAAATACTCTGACCACTTACAACTGTAAAAAGATAATAGAGCTGAAGACATGCAGTACCATGCAGCCACATTCCTGTGAAGTGCGATTTTTTGATGCATAAATTCAATTTCAATCTTTTTGATCAGAAACCTTCTTTTATAAGCTATCACTACTTCAGTCATCACGGACGTGTGTCAACTAGACCTTGCCTGCAATTACGGAAAATAATGCAAAACTCACACATGCTGTAGTCGGCTATGAATCCACGAGCAGTTCCCGTCCCACTGCTCTGGAACCTGACCCAGATACTATGAGACGCGGTGATGTTGCTGGGTATGTCAGTTCCGCAGTACACACCAATCAGTGTCCCTACTGCACTCTCTCTTCGCAGTTCTATGTAGTCATCATTGCAAAATTCACTTGTCTCCAGTTCAAATAGGCTGAAGCTCACAAGCACTCGGTTACCTGCGGTAAGAGAAATGTTGCATATACAGTAAAACCCCTCTAGTTGGACACCCTATATCCTGGACACCCCTCTATATTGGACACTTTTAATTGGAACCGGCGAATATCCTATAATTTTACATGTCCACAACACTCTATATCTTGGACACCCCTCTATCCTGGAACTTGAACACCCCTTTTGTTGCAAGTTGGACAGGTTCATGCACTTAGCTTCAATGCTTTTATGGGAAACATTTACAGTTAGTATTTTGTTATTTTGAATTTCTGACTGATGAATGCCTTCTACCTGAGGATTAGCTTATAATTGAGGGTGTGAGACTTTGAACCCATCATTGGAATGCAGTGAAAGTGTATATTTATTTTTTTGTTGAACCCTTCACTGGACTACAGTAGTATTGCTGGTACAGTTCTAACTTTGTCAGTACTGTGCTTGCAGCTGAGTTAGCTTGCAACAGTGTTAACAGAAATTGGATTTTTCTTTTTGCGATGGGGAAACGAAAATTGGCGGAATTAACACTGGAAAAGAAGAAAGAAGTTTTGGATCTTCTGAAGATAGGAGAAAGTTGCAGGAAGCTGGCAGAGAAATACGGCATCTCAAAATCTACTGTTTCCAACATCAACAGCAACAGAGCCGCAATTACCGATGCGTGGGAAAAGAATTGTAATGCAGACAGAAAAAGACTACGAAAAACACCTCATGATGAACTAAATGACAAAGTGTTAGAGTTTTTCCGGTGTTGTCGTGCAAAGAACATTCCCATTAGTGGCACACTTTTACAGGAGAAGGCTAGAGAAATTGCAACTAGACTCCACACCGAAGATTTCTCGGCGAGCAATGGCTGGTTGGATCGTTTCCGTAAACGAAATAACATAAGTCTGCACGTCCTTTCTGGCGAATCAGCTTCTGCTGATCTTCAAGCTGCTGAAGATTGGAAACGCAAACTTTCAAGCCTTTTGTTGGGATACGCAGAAGAGGACATTTTCAACGCGGATGAAACTGGATTATTCTACCGTCAACTTCCAACGCGATCCTTAATAGAAATGAGAGAGACATGTAAAGGAGGGAAGAAATCTAAGGAACGGATTACTGTTTTGCTATGTTGCAATTCGCGAGGAGCGAAATTAAAGCCATTAGTTATTGGAAATGCTGCACGTCCTAGAGCTTTCAAAACGAACAATGTGAAATTGGACGACCTTCCCGTAATTTGGTGTCACAACAAGAAGGCTTGGATGACATCTAAAATTTTTTCTGAGTGGTTGAACGAGGTCAACCTTAAAATGAAGCGGGCTAATCGGAAGATATTATTGTTTGTCGACAACACTACAAGCCACGTCAGTTCAAATCTCTCAAACGTCAGTATACAATTTCTGCCGCCAAATCTGACCAGCGAAGTGCAGCCACTAGATAAGGGCATTATTCAATCTGTGAAACTGCTCTACAGGAAGCAACTAATGCATTCACTAATCAATGCTGCAGATAAGTGCAAAGACGTGACCGAATTTTCAAGAAGCGTTACAGTCTTAGATGCCATTCGGTGGATTCATGGTGCCTGGGCAGAAGTTTCTCCTCAAACCATTGCAAAGTGTTTCCGACTTGCAGGATTTATGGCAGATTCCATTGAGGATGAAGCGGAAGCGATGGAAGAAGACAGTTTTCATGAAGAAATAAACTGTCTTCCTGAGGAGTATCGCAACCAAATTCCTGATGTCCAAGCTCTTTCAACGTTCGACAACATTCTAGAGGTTCACGACGATGTTGCTGGAACAATCGATAATGTGCTAGACAAAGTGATGACTTCAAGTGACGATGTGTGTAAAGAATCTTCAGAGGAAGAAGAGTTATCTATGTACGAAGAACCACCTACACATCAGAGGGCTTTGCAATGCATGGAAGAATTAGAACGGTATGCTTTCGCTCATAATCAACCAGCAATGGTTGAAGCTTTATTCGGGTTGCGGCGAAAATTAGAAAGAGGATGGCAAATTCCAAGATAAAAGCAAAAAAGCAGTGTATTGTGACAGACTTTTTTACAAGAATTAAGTGATATCATATGTTGAGCTAATGCTGTAAGTACAATTAAAAAAATACATTCTGAACATTTAAAATTTCATTGAGGCTGGGGTGTAATGTGCAACCATGAGAGTGGGGTTCAAAAGATTATTAATACTATTGTCATTAATTCTTAATTCAAGCAAGCCTACAGTAGTTAGATTATGTAAAATAGAATACATTGTCGGTAAACGTAAGGTATTGGTGCCCTTCTTTGAGCTTATCCATGTAAGTTTAATTTAGTGAAAACAAAAGTTATGAAAATTTAATTTACCCCTTTGATTTTTCTTATCAATAATTTCCTTTTTGGGAAGGGCTCCATAATACTTCACAATTACCACATTGTCATTACACCACAATTTGAAAGGCTGATTTTCCCCTTTCCCTCTATCCTGGACACCTCTGTAAGTAGGACACATTATCGTGGAACCGCAAGTGTCCAAGTTAGAGAGGTTTTACTGTATATTAACTTTCCATAATAAATACAACCACATGAAGGTCTCCACAAAAACTGAGTTTTGGAGACGAAGAATGTGCCTGTCTTTTCTGAACACCTACACATAATGCTGCTCTGTCCAAACAAAGTTTCATTTATTGTAATTCTAGAAGCTGAATTCACTCACCTGGTGACGTTCCAATGAACCATTCACAGTCGGACTCCACGGGATAGCTATTCGGGTAGCCAGGCGATGCAAATGAGCCATGTTCAGATGACAGATTACCACCACATGCTACAATAACAAATTTATGTTAATTCCATAATTGTTTTTTCTTAAGTGATGTGAGGCTAAATGACTTTAGGACAGAATGAAGATTATTCTCTTGTGGGTTGTTGTGTTGTGTAGTCTGGTTAAAGTTTACTGATACTTCAGATGGCCTTGATGATGAAGGTATCAAGCACTTCTGAAACATTGGTAAACTTGAAGATTGATGTCTTCTGGGTCATTGCGCTGCGTAGTCTGGTAGATGTCCACCAACGTTTCAGAGGTCATGCTGCCTCCATCATCAGGGCCCTGATGATGGAGGCAGTGTGACCTCTGAAACGTTGGTGGACATCTACCAGACTACGCGGCGCAATGACCCAGAAGACATCAATCTTCAGACTTACCGCTGTGAAAACCTCAAACCTTAAAATTGGTAAACTTGTACTTCTGCCAGATTAATTAGCACAACAACCCAGACGAAAGTCATCTTACACTCCCTGCTGTGATAGCCCCAAATATACTTTTAGAATAAATGATGATGATGGGGCTACAATATGTTGCTATATCTCAGAGATGAAAACATTCAGACATGCAGTTGGAAGCTTCTGTACTAAATATGCACAGTTTTAAATTTCAAATGTTTACTTCTATTTTGTGCTGAGATCCAGAGTACACAGAGTTTCATCTCCCGATCCACTACACAAGAAAACAAGTGAAATGACAATACCATAACTCGTTTCATAATTTACACAATATTAATTAGAAATTATATTACCAAATTTTACATGAATTATGCACGTAAGATTTTATAAAAATTGTTCATTGTGCAAAATGTCACTGGTCACTTGCAAATATGTAAAAGTGAAACATATTCTACAAAAAGAAGAAATATATAAAATAAATATATAAGTAAAATAAATGAGGACATCCTCATTTAATTAATAAAACAGACAGCTGGTGATTTATTTAGAGCAGAGTGACAAATTTCAGTGAAATTTACATCCTTTTCAGTAAAAATGGTGGAAGTACTGTTCAATACAGTATTCTGTTTGTGATAAATTCATAGAATGGAGAACCACTATTAAGTTAATAGTTACATTTGAGAAAAAATACCACAATTACAAAACTTTAAGGACTGACCAAGTGTGAAAAAGTGATTGAAATTGTGAGAAATAGGTATCATTCAGAAGAAAAATGAGGAACAGTGAACATGAAAGTCTGTAACAAATTATACTAAAACAGTTTCAGTAGTAAACAGAATCTGGTGACAAGAGAATCTATGAAGAAGTAACAGTAAGACTTAAATAATACTGACCGCCAAAAACAAATGAGAGTGAGATTTTGGTTTTCAAGTAGATCTAGGAAACAAACACCAAAAGTGTGCAATTACGAGGCGCGTCCACAAAGTAAGTTTCCCACTCGTCCCACAGCTAGCAAACCTTATATTGAGCGAAGCGACTGTGCATACGTGATAGAGCAATGACGTAGCATGGCGCATGCACTAACGGCACTTCCCACGTTCTCACAGTAGCATCGTTGCAGCTGTTGAAGATGGAGGTTCTTATTCCAGCTCCCACCGACTGTGAAGTGCGGTCAGTGATAACGCTAGGCCGCACACGGCTCGACGGACAGCAAGTCTCCTGCAGGAGTTCAGCTGGGAGGTGTTTAATCATTCACCCTACAGCCCGGACCTCGCTCCCAGTGATTTCCATCTTTTCCTACACCTCAAGAAATTCCTGTCCGGTCAGCGTCAGCGTTTTGAGAATGACAGAGAGGCGGAGATGGTTGTCACACAGTGGTTCCAATCCCAGGCGGCAGACTTCTACGATACAGGTATTCAAAAGTTGGTCCCACGGTATGACAAATGTCTTAATTCCGGTGGCGAATATGTTGAAAAATAGCTGGACACTTGCTGTATCTGTTGCAATAAATATTTCCATGAAATTGTGTTTTGTTTCTGTAAACGGCCTCAGGGAAACTTACTTTGTGGACGAGCCTCGTACATCCAAATCATTTCAACACCAAGTATTACACCTTCAAGTTTCGGAACCTTTACAATGCACATTTTTGGAGGAAGATCAAATCTTCAGCTGGCCAAGTGAATTTTGTATAATAAAAATGCTTGTGACCAAACAGAAGAAATTCATTACAAAAAATAATTACCAGTGTCAGAATATCCACTGTATTTACCTCATTTACTCTTGTGTAATTTTTATATTCTGAAGACCAAAAATTTTCTTGAAAGAGTTCATTTTTGAAACATGACATTCAGTACAATAGTACTGAAAGGAGATTATTTCCAGCAGAGCAAAGACTTCTGAATGTGTGTCAAGTCAGAAGACAAGTACTTTGAAGGTCACTACACTTACTTAAAGTTAATACTTGCAGTACATTACAGACTTCTGGAAAATGGTTTTTAGTTATGTTTCAGGTAAGGCGGAGATTCCAGAATGTGTGTATATAACTGCCTCAAACCATTACAACCACCACTTACATTTTACAGAATGTTTGGTTATTAATTGTGAGTCCTCATACATGATAATGTATAGCTCCGTTCACTTAAAAATTAAAGAAGAGAGTTCACATATTATGAAAAGTATTTATCTGTTGAACAAAGGGGAAATTCTCTGGGCAACAAATAATTCTGTAAGATGCAAGACACACACTACCATTTTTAAAAATGGTGAGTAAGTTGACGTGCTGGAACTTACCAGAGCTCAGCACCGAGTACACGGCACTGAAAGTTCCTATCTGACCACCATACAATGACATGGCTTGCACGAACATGGCAGAACCCTGAGTGGTAAGGTGTGGCGGAGCTCTGGACCTACAGTAAGTTCCTATGAGTGGTGCTCCTGCATTATCACCATCCCGCACTTCAATGCGATAAAATGGACATTCTTGTGAATCATGGTACCAGTGTAGGCTCAAATCCATTACAGTAATTGTAAGAGTCACCCGATCCTCTGAAACAGTAGCACCAACACAAAAACACTGGTTATTGTCAATGTCAGTCTCTCGGGTAGTAATGCCACGTGGAGTTGGGCCATAAATACCGTCTCTGCACAATTTCTCTCTCAACAGACGTTCAATGTTCTAACAGTGGTGAAGATATCAACATCTTCACTGCCATGAGGCCCTCAACTATCAGACACCTGGTTATTGCCTTCCCTTCAGTCCAAGTAATAAAATGTAGCATGCAGACTGAATATTAGCTCAAAGGCATGTAATATCTAAGTGTGTCATGCATATGACCTGGTGCACAGAGATTTTGTATAAGCATAGATATACTGACAAACTTCAATTATGAACAATGTCAGCCATGACACTCTGAGTTCACAGCTTTAATAATTGTACCACTGTGAAATGTGTGTATATGTGTAAGCACCAGCCACATAAACTTCTGAGGTGGAAGTAGCAGAAGTGTCATTATATGTAAAGATTGTAAATTACACATGGTGACAGGGATTTGACAAATATAAAACTACTGTTAACGTCTAGTTTGTGTAGAACACAGAACAAGAATAAGATGAAATCCACTCAGTGTAAAAGCACATCAGATGAAATGTGACATGTCAAAAATGGTGAATGCTCTGGCTCTGGTCTAGCTAATAGTGGGCCATCAGAACACTAAAACTGAAGGAATCACTTCTCCATTCAATAACAGCCCTATTTAGCTTGAAATCAGCTGCATGCACACATAGCTTATACTCCGTAGTGTTTCTTAGCTTCATATGCACCAGGCCAGGGAAGCAGATTCACTAGAGGTCTAAAATATGTGCTTTCACATATGTGTCAACATGAAAAAGAGAGGACTGGAGTTCTGTTAGTACTATCAGGTCATGCTATCCAAATTCCACATGACCTGACTTCCAGATACGGATCTGCCACTGGAAAGACCTGGACAATGTATAAAATTTTGTTCAAACATGTGTGTGCTAAAATTATGAAAATGGTAACAAGACTAAACTAAAATTCTTTATAGAGCAGAAGCATGTAATATCTTAAATTATAACTAACTAACTAGATGGCTTACCGAACTCGAAGGTTCATCACCGAATTAACCAAAGCCCTCCACCGGACCCTGTCCTGGGTCAACAAAATCCAGTCTCCTTCAACTCCTATCTCCCATAGATCCCGCCTGACATTATCCTCCCATCTACGTCTAGGTCTCCCCAGAGGTCTCTTCCCCTAAGGCATCCCAAATAGTGGACCCAACCAACTAGATGGCTTACGGAACCAGAAGGTTCATCACCGAATTAACCAAAGCCCTCCACCGGACCCTGTCCTGGGCCAACAAAATCCAGTCTCCTTCAACTCCTATTTCCCATAGATCCCGCCTGACATTATCCTCCCATTTACGTCTAGGTCTCCCCAGCGGTCTCTTCCCCTCAGGCTTCCCAAATAGTGGACCCATCCAACCAGATGGCTTACGGAACCCGAAGGTTCATCACCGAATTAACCAAAGCCCTCCACCGGACCCTGCCCTGGGCCAACAAAATCCAGTCTCCTTCAACTTTTATCTCTGATAGATCCCGCCTGAGATTATCCTCCCATCTACGTCTAGGTCTCCCAAGCGGTCTCTTCCCCTCAGGCTTCCCAAATAGTGGACCCAACCAACCAGATGGCTTACGGAACCCGAAGGTTCATCACCGAATTAACCAAAGCCCTCCACCGGACCCTGTCCTGGGCCAACAAAATCCAGTCTCCTTCAACTCCTATCTCCCATAGATCCCGCCTGAGATTATCCTCCCATCTACGTCTAGGTCTCCCCAGCAGCCTCTTCCCCTCAGGCTTCCCAAATAGTGGACCCAACCAACCAATGGCTTACGGAACCCGAAGGTTCATCACCGAATTAACCAAAGCCCTCCACCGGACCCTGCCCTGGGCCAACAAAATCCAGTCTCCTTCAACTTTTATCTCTGATAGATCCCGCCTGAGATTATCCTCCCATCTACGTCTAGGTCTCCCAAGCGGTCTCTTCCCCTCAGGCTTCCCAAATAGTGGACCCAACCAACCAGATGGCTTACGGAACCCGAAGGTTCATCACCGAATTAACCAAAGCCCTCCACCGGACCCTGCCCTGGGCCAACAAAATCCAGTCTCCTTCAACTTTTATCTCTGATAGATCCCGCCTGAGATTATCCTCCCATCTACGTCTAGGTCTCCCAAGCGGTCTCTTCCCCTCAGGCTTCCCAAATAGTGGACCCAACCAACCAGATGGCTTACGGAACCCGAAGGTTCATCACCGAATTAACCAAAGCCCTCCACCGGACCCTGTCCTGGGCCAACAAAATCCAGTCTCCTTCAACTCCTATCTCCCATAGATCCCGCCTGAGATTATCCTCCCATCTACGTCTAGGTCTCCCCAGCGGTCTCTTCCCTTCAGGTTTCCCAACCAATACCTGGTGCACACCTCTTGTCCCATCCACGCGCGCTACATGCCCCGCCCATCTCATTCTTCTCGACTTAATCACCCTGACAATACTGGGGGAGGAGGTCGTGCCAAAGAGTCTGTCCTGGTCCGAGGCTTAGTTAATTTTTTCATAACAATGCTTTTTTTAAGGTGAAAGGTTGTTAGCCTTATGTCCATCCCCCAACCTGGACCAGGGTATCACTCTTAGTCTGGCTCATCGCCTTAGACCTGTCCGGCTTGGGTGACCCTACCATGAGCCGAAGCTCGGGCCAGCATAGCCTAAGGGTCATTTGAGCACACAAGCTTCCTCACCCAGCAAATTGCCTTCAACAAAGTGGTGATACCTTTGGGAGGTATCTTAAATTATACACATAAAAAAATATATGGAGTTGTATAATTATTAACTTGTAATTTGCACAACTGAAGAATTAAGAGAAATGTATGTATCAGGCAGTAAGTAGCAAAGTAGAAATATGTGAAGTCTGGTAGATTACATACTGTTTTGAAGCTTAAGAATCAGTAACTGTACCTGGACTTGGAGCAATGATGATCCATGAGCAGTTATGACTTTCATAAGAGGTTATTATGTTGTGTGTTGTTATTATCCCAGTATCCTCTGCCATGATGCGTGCTCCACAGGTCTGTACAGAATCATTAAAACATTTGGAACAGGCAAATTAACCACAGAGCAAGTTACAAAAATTAATTTTAAAGGGTACTGACGATTGGGTGTTACAATCAGTAACACAAAAGTCGTCGACTATGTCCACTGTCTCTGTTTATGAAAAAGAACACTACATTTTGGAAGCTGGATCTGCTTCCATCATCATGTTAAAACCTTCTCAGTTGGGTCTGATAGAAAAAATTAACCTCAATCACTGAACAACCTAAGTCAGTATAACCACCTTAACAGCCTTAGAACTTCCATCCAGTTTGCCAGGAAGTAGAATCAGACAATACAATTCCTTTTCTGGATGTTTTGGTCATCTTTGACAACTAAGGTTTACAGAAAATCTACCCACACTGACTGTGTAGTTCAGAGCCTGCTCAGTAGAGCTCATACCATATGCCAGGAACAACAAGACTTGCTCAAAGAAATAAAAGCCTTGAGATGCGATCTTCAGCTAAATGGTTACCGGAATGGCTCACTGACTCAGTCCTTAACTCCAGGGGAAGTGGTCATCGATAAAAAGAAGAGACAAAGCCTATTGGTGCTATTGTTATATCCTACGTGAAGGGCATTTCATAAAAATTCAAACATTTAGGGAATCGTTATAACATCAAGACAATCTTTAAAACGAAACACACTATTAGGAGTATACTGATGAAAACCAGACCAGAAACAAATCTGCAACAAACAGAACACTGTCTATAGCCCTTCCTGTGAATACAGCAGGAGCTACATTGGGGAAACAGGCAGACCACTAGCCATGCGGCTCGACAAATGAAGGCACAATCTCAGATATGGTTATCTTGAAAAATAAAGTATTTAATTTTCAATTTTTTTGCAGTTCTTTCCTTTGGCAGAGACCTCTCTTTTAAGGATTGTTAAATCTCTACATGATTGAATATGTATCTGCAGTGGTTATTACAAGGAATTACCTGCAACATCTAATAACTATTATACTTGCTGAAGATGACTGTCTTCTAGGCTTTTGTGCCATTCAGTCTGATAAACGATCACTGACATTTCAGAGCTACTTGTTGCTTCCATCATCAGGGCAATGGTATCACAGCCCTGGTGATGGAGATAGAAAACACCTCCAAAATGATGGAAAGCTTCTACCAGACTACACAGTGCAATAACCCAGAAGAGAATGAGAATTTCAAATCTCAATTTATTTACTGTTTACCACAAACATTTGGCTTGTAAGTCACTATCAGTGTCTAAATTTCAGAAAAAATTAATTCAAATTAACATAATTCTTCCAGAAGTCACAAAAACAGCAGCACTAAATGTAATAAAATTTACTAATGTTAAGTGTGGACTGTAAGAGTATGTTAAATTATGTTCAAAAATTTTTGAACAAAATAATATTACATGTAAAAAAAAGCTGCCCCACTATACACCATGTAGGCACTTGGGGGGGGAGGTAGTATAGTTCCTACTCTTTCTTAACCTCGGCACTAGATGGGGGTGAGTGGTCACCATCACGCCCTGGCCCTGATTTACCCCTGGGAAAGAACCACAGTACCCATTGTAGAGGAGGCTGGATGGGCCCCAGAGCTGGTCTCGATGCAAAGGCTAGAGGAAAAATCCTCTGCCCCTGTCGGGGATCGAACCCCAGTCATCCGGTCCATAGCCAGTCACTATACTGACTGAGCTATGCTGGCACATCATATTACATGTTTTTCACATTTAAAATGTTAGAGGTTTACAAATTATGTAAAGGTGAAAGTGGAAGTTTGAATAGTGGGGGGCTCATTTCTACAGCACTGATACATAGAGAAAGCACCGAAGATTATTTAAATTCCAAAACATGACAAACAACAAACACATACATTAGTAATGAACTGCTTATGACAATGCATTGAGAAAATTAGAGAGACTCTGTTGGCAGTTAAAAATGTTAAATTTCTACCACAACAGCAATTCAACTCACCAAGGTGTAGTTGGCAAGAAATCCCTTTGCTGTTGGCATGTTGTTAGTCTTCATGTGCACCAGAAGCTGATTGCCAGTTGACGTAAAGTTGTTCGAAGCAGAAAGGCTGTCATTACAGTAATAGTACAGCTGTGTGCTGTCGGTACTGTTCCCATCATACACCTACCAACATAAAGCCAAAATTCACGCTAACGGGCTGCTGTCGATACAAACAATCATCACCAACATGTCCTTGACCAAATCTTCAAACCAGAAAATAGCACAAGTACAAATAAGATAGGTCTACATGACGATATAGGCAGAGTATATTTCAGTTCAGAAACTATTACCATCATGTCAGCCTTCCAAAAATCTGCTGATCTCTTTCTTGAGTAGCTTTCACTTCCCATGTCCTCGAGAAATTCCCTAACATTGCAGAACTCAACAGACTGTAATAGTCACCACAAAGTCCACATCAAACCACATATTTAAACAGTTCACAAACCGCTTTCCTAAAATACACTTCAGTGTATTTCTGTCCACAAGCAACTTCTTTCCAAGTATCTTCTAGAACCAAAATATTAGGTCTTATCCAAATCCTTATTCTGCTGAATCCTAAGAAATAGAGCGTGAAGACATGGACTGGATTCATGTTATTCTATCCAGAGTCCTGTGAATGGAGTAATGTGATTCTGTGTTCCATAATAGTGGAAATTCTGACTATCAGCTTCTCAAGAATAACTCTGCTTTATGGAATCAGTTCTTTAGTTATGCTTTGACATACATGACAAACACTAACCATGAAACTGTAAATGTTCTATAGATGTGTGCTTTTCTATTGCACATGTTAATTTTGTCAACCCAGGACATGTAGTTATTATTATTCAGTGTTCTGTCTTACAACAGGTCCATTGCTCTGCCCAAAAAGAGCTCTCCAGTTTTCCCTATTCTCGGCTTCTCGCTTTAATTCCTGGAACGTCATCTTCTTTCCTTGTTTAAGGTCGTCGGTTAGCTGTATCAATTTTCTTCCTAGTCCTCTCTTTCCTTCAACCTGGCCTTCGGTGATATCACTCAGTAATCCATTCCTTCTCATAATATGTCCCAGCCAGTTAGCTTTCCTTCGTGTAATCCATAAATATCATGTCCTGGTTCTTTGCAACTGCTGCAATTATTTATGTATCTTTTACTAATTAAAATAACAAGTCAGGTAGGTAACACTGGTTAAGCATCGCCAAATTCTCACCAGAGAGCTGTATAGTTCTTCACACTTCAGTATTTCCCTATTTCTTGTTCTCAAATACCTTATAATTACTTAGTTGGAATTAATGTCTACGTCCTTTCAAAGGCACACTATGTGGTCTTGGGTCATATTTAAATGGTCAAAATGTAAGATTACGTGTAAAATGTCACTAAGACTTGCGTGGTAACTCTGGTCTTTCTATGCGGCCAGGAGTCAGGTTAGTCGTCAGATATTATGAGCACTTACGGAAATACTTCACAGCTTTCACAATGTTCAAGAGAGTTATGGAGTTAGAAACCTGACATTAACTTGGAGGTACACTGTTCAAATATCGGCTAGAGACAAGCTGCACTGACTGAAGTTCCATATTTATACTACGAGGTGCGATCGGAAGGTTTCCAGACTGCGCGTATAAAAACCAGTACACTTATCTCCGGTATTAAATTCATCCATCACCCTCGAAGTAGTTCCCCTGGGAGTGAACACAACGATCGCAGTGCCGCTGCCAAGCCTGGAAGCATCCCTGGAAATCTTTCTTTGTCAGCCTGTCAAGCACCATCTGCGATTCTGCCTGAATCTCTTGCCAAAGACTCGCCAAAACGGCTACGGAAACCTATGAAATGCTAAAGCAAGCATTTGGGGAGTCCGCAATGGGTCGTGCACAAACTTTTGTGTGGCATTCACGTTTTAAAAATGGCCGAACCTCTGTCGATGATGACGAGCGTTCTGGACGACCATCTTCGAGCACAACGCCCGAAAATGTTACGAAGATTCGGCAGGCCATTCACGAAGATCGACGTCGTACCATCAACGACTTGTGCGACATTGTTGGGATAGGCTATGGGACCTGTCAGCTGATTCTAAAGGAAGAACTCCACATGCGACGCATCATGACAACGCGCCAGCGCACACCGCCCTCAAAGTTCGGCAGTTTTTGGCCTCAAACACCATGGCCGTCATCCCGCACCCTCCTTAGCTCTGTGTGACTTCTTCCTCTTCCCAAAGATGAAAATTCAGCTAAAGGGAAGGAGATTTGAGACGACAGAAGAGATTCTGGCAGAATCGCAGATGGTGCTTGACAGGCTGACAAAGAAAGATTTCCAGGGATACTTCCAGGCTTGGCAGCGGCGCTGGGATCGTTGTGTTCACTCCCAGGGGAACTACTTCGAGGGTGATGGATGAATTTAATACCTGAGATAAGTGTACGGGTTTTTATACGCGCAGTCTGGAAACTTTCCGATCGCAACTCATAAATGAACGCTGAGTAATGTTCTGAAACATGAAACATCTACTTACACCCACATTCTGAAATTCACTGAATACAATTATCATCAGATCGCTTAAACGCAACTTCTAAAGATGTTACCGTGACATTCCAAAACATAATGACACAATAACTTAAATAAGTCCAAAGCTACGTAATCATACGATTATGCATTTATTCTGTAGCAGAAAGAGACTAACTGACAAAGCACAAGAATGGAAAATTGCAGGGGCGATGCGGCTAATCTCCACTTTATTTGTGGAGGGAAAATAAAAAAAGTGAATTTTTAAAAATCAGTTCATACATTGCATTTATAATTTAATTTAAAAAGCGCAGAGCTTGTTTCCTCTAAATTACAGAGGTTTTCCTCCAATTCAGCACTTACCTTCACAAAGTTATCTTCACAGTCTAGTGTGGGCATGTCAATATCAGCGAATGCAAATAAAATGACAAAATTTTTGTCAACATCTATCAGCCATTGGCAGTCAAGGTTGTTATCGTAGTTGCCAGGGTAGTTGGGGGAGTGGATACTACCCACTGGCATGGTGAATTTTCCCCCACACTCTGTGATTCAAAAATAAAAAAAAATATGTACAGAAAATTATATTCATTGACTTATAACAACGAAAAAGTAATGTAGTATTTACTGTACTTAAATTTTACTTAACAGAATAAATGTTTACACAGACAATCATAATACCAAGACATTTCACCTTAGTCAAATTGGACATTGAAGGTCTCTAGAAAAATATACTCTGTAGAACTATGACTTGCAAGATCAATTTTCTGATGAGCACTTTAACTTTCATTACATGCGCACTGAAATAAATGTTGGCATATTTCTCAGCATGGCTCATCAAATAGAAACCTATAAATTATATGAAATAATTATGGATGAAATTTCATGCGGGAAGTCTACGCTAAATGTGGTTGGGTATATTTAATTCTGAATTTGACTATTCAATGGAACCCTATTTAATATAAAAAAATAAATTTATATAAAACTGCTTAAAATAAAAGACCATACATGTAAGTAAGATGTATTAATTCTTTTGTGCCCTAACAAATTTAATAAACTACATATACAACATAAATAAGCATCATAACAAGAATGTTTTAAAAGAAACGCTTTAAATATATTTCTACCATGACAAGACATTTTGTGGTTCAACATTTTTCTTTGCCCACTCTATGCCAGATTATTGCTTCTGTACATTGCTAAATGTACATAATTCTGCTTTCATAACCTTTACTTCCATTAATATGTTACGAACCAAATGTCACAGAATCTGAGTTCTACCTAGTTTCTAAACACCATGCATCAAATTTTAGTTAATTTGTTCATAACAATGCTTATTTTTTTTTACAGTGAAAGGTTGTTAGCCTTACTGCTGGGAGACCTAAACGTAGATGGGAGGATAATCTCAGGCAGGATCTATGGGAGATAGGAGTTGAAGGAGACTGGATTTTGTTGGCCCAGGACAGGGTCCGGTGGAGGGCTTTGGTTAATTCGGTGATGAACCTTTGTGTTCCGTAAGCCATCTGGTTGGTTGGGTCCACTATTTGGGAAGCCTCAGGGGAAGAGACCTCTGGGGAGACCTAGACGTAGATGGGAGGATAATCTCAGGCAGGATCTATGGGAGATAGGAGTTGAAGGAGACTGGATTTTGTTGGCCCAGGACAGGGTCAGGTGGAGGGCTTTGGTTAGTTCGGTGATGAACCTTCGGGTTCCGTAAGCCATCTAGTCAGCTAGTTTATGTATCAAATTTTGAAATCCCTAAATCTGGGAACACGGAGACAGTATGTTATTTTGAAATCTGGTAACCACCTACAAGAGTGCAGTGTCACAAACCAGCAATAAAATATATAACAAGAAGATGCTCAATGAACAGCAGATGGCATATTATGTTTACTGTCTACGGTGTCACCAGTGAATTTATGAATCCTCCTATTGTCAGATTTGTCAGTTTGCCCCACTTGGACATATGCTGGAGTGCAAGCAGTAGAACTTTCATATGAGTTGTAGTCTTGGAAGTACGTGTTTGCCTGGCCAGTTGGTCATTCAGTTAGAATGCTCCCCATGAGCTGCTTGGAGGGGTGAAAATGGGGGTTGCTCCATTACGCCATTTTCCTCCCAGCTTATTACATCTGAATACAACTATTTAATCTGAATTATTCTGTGTAACAGTCAGTGTAAGGAATTAATTCAGTCTCATCCATGTTGGCTGCTTATATTTTGGTATTCCTGCTCATAAACGTGTCAATATACAGAGTGATTCAAAAGTCTCCATACATAGGGAAATCACCTAAAGGAATGCATTCAAAATGCAATTACGCACATAACACCAGATGTGTTAACACGAGTTCACCATGAGTGGGAGAGACGTATCCGTATGTGTTTTCAAAGGAATGGTAACAATGTAGAGCAAGTTTTGTGAATAAAGTGACAGTTTATAAAAAAAAGTGACCATTTTCTCTATGTATGGAGACTTTTGAATCATCCTGTAGTATCTTGTCCTATAGCAGAGTGGAATGAGAGTGACTCAGGAACTGAATTATGACAGACCACAGTATATTATATTTTAGTGGTTGAACCACTAAGTTAGCAGATTCTATCATCTAATCAAGGCATAATGCAATTCCCAGCCAACAGAACTGGAATATACAATAAAAAATATGTTTCAATGATGATCTTCTGGGTTGTGATGCTATGTGGATGTGTAGGTAGTGACAAACGTACAAGTCAACATAGAATTGCACCAAGAAGATTGTCATCAACAGTTTAAAAGTTAGAGAACCACAAATCTCACCAGTTACTTCAAAACAGGCAAATCCAAATAATGTAGATGCCTGATTTCATTCTTAATAATATTTTTCCTTCCTCACCATTACACAGTTAACTTGTTAAACATGACAGTAAGCCATATGATGAAATAGCATCCTAAAAAGATTAAATCACATTGGATAAGACTGATAGGACTTACGGAGGAAACCGCATGATAGAGACGATAACATACTGTGATTTTTTGGAAACATGATGATTGACTTACTTGAGTTCACTGTTTTGTAAGAAGCTTTAAATCCTTTTCCACCATATACAAAACCAATTTTTAATCTCACAAACATGGAATTGCCACTGGATGTCAAAACTACATTTTTAGAGGGATGGCACAACTGGGAAAGCTGCAGACCTGAGTCATCTGTCCCAGAGTAGATCTGAAACATATTACTGGAGACATTATCTACCATATTTACAGGCAACTCTTGGTTTACGAACGAGTTCTGTTCCAAGATGTTGCTCGTTATATGTTTTTGTTCGTTATGTGTATCTTGCGTTCCCGAGCTTTTACGATACGTATCGTACACGTTAGCAGCCATTTCAAAGCATTAAAACCATGTACTAAACATTGAATGGTCTATACAACTCATTTACAATACAATATATTACAATAGGGGGAATCACCGATTTCGTTTCCACGAGAAAACATTCTACGAGCCGTGGCATGTAAACCAATGATTTTTTCACTGGCTAAATTAGTTTTATTAACCAAGAACAGTTCAGTATAATTATCATATAATAATTTTCTGATAACTATTGTAATAAATACATTTTTTAAAAGTTTATTTATTTAAATCTTACAATTATGTTCACTATGCGTTTGGCATTTCGTTTTATAAGGAACTCCATCTACTGGCGACTTTAAGAAATTTTGAATGAATTGTGACGTTCGTTATTGCGAATGTTCATGAATCGAACGTTTGTAAACTGAGAGTTGCCTGTACTTTAAAATAAGACACAATTCTTTCCTGCATCACTGTCTGTAAAAACTGAGAATTTTCTTAAAACCACATACACACATAAGCACAGTGTATGCACATGCGTATAAAAATTACATTAAAAGTGTTAAAAGTGAATGTTCTATGGATTTAAATGAAACTCATAAAATTGTACTGGACATACCTAAATATATGTAAGAATTTGTAAGAAATATTTACAATGCTGTTGGCAGCATTTTATAGGTTTGTAAGCAAACGGAGTTAGTGAGGAGTAAAAATTCTTCATGTAAAGTTTACTGTCATAGTGTTACATACTGCCATATTTCTCTAGTCTATACCATAAGTGCAATAAGTCTCTAAAACTTTTTACGAAACCATTTACAGTGGAATCCTGGCCTTAGGTATTGAATTTTGCAGAATGGGACAGAAAGTTCACGAGAGCTAATTCTGAAGACTGACTCTAATGAAGCAATCTCATATAACAGTGAAAGTCAGCGTCATGAAGACACTGTGACTGGAAGCAAGATACAATTTGGTCATGACCACAATATCCATGGAATTCTTATGGTGTCCATCCATCCTTTCACTGAAAATCTCAGTGGATTGAAGATGCAAGAGGCACCCCATTGTAATACAATTACTAGATACAGCCCTGTCTTAAAAATGTGGTCAGCCCCATAGTATGGGTGCTTAAATACCCTATTCCTGTATGATAAAGGTTAAGTCTTAAAACTATAAAGCTGATGATTATATTATATGTTGTATCAGTAATAAAGCAGAAGCATAATTTTGTAATGTAAAATGTGCCAATAAACATAAAAGAATTTCAGTTTTTGAAACAATGCATCATTCAGAGAAGCTATTTAATTCAGTAAACTCACAGTCACAGAGCCACTATAACATTCTGAAGTTTGGCTTAAGCTGAAGTCCTCAACAGTCAGCTCCACACTGTGACCCCAATCCACTGTAATTGTCCATTCACAATCTGTGTTATCAGGAAAATTTCGAGGATAGCCAGGTGACGTTAACTGTCCAAAAGACTTCTTCAGGTTACCACCACAGCCTGGTAACAACAATAAATTACATACAAATAAAGAATCTTGGTCCTGCGGAATACTACAATGAAGAAATCCACGACTATGAAACATAATATGTTACAGGGAAAATAGGATTAAAGTATCTTAGGAAATAACATCTTCAGAACTAGAAAATCACACATATATGTATACATTAAACAAAAGTACAGAATATGAGACAGTGTGCAAGGAACAGTAATCAATTTACATATATACTAGCATGTCACCCTCGGTGGACTAGTGGTTAGCGTGCTCGCCACTGGACCCAAGGTTCGGGGGTTCAGTCCCGGCCAGGGTTGATAGATAAAAATACGTAGGAAAATTTCTTTTGGAGGGGAAATAAAGCTGGCGGTCCCATGTTAAAGATTTATACCATGTAAAAGAACCTTACGAGCATGATACGAAATGTTTCATAGGTAAAATTCAGCGGCAATTTCTCATCCAACCCTCCTGATTTACTGCTAGATGGCTCTGGTAGTCAAATCAGGATTGAATAGAAATTGTGCAGAGTCAGTGGGCTGGTCACTCACTACTCATAAATGCACGTTTCAAAAGACCAAGAATACTCCTAAGTGGGGAGGTCACGGCCAGAAAACAGGCCGAAACACCATAGACGATGATGATACGAGGCTCGTCCTTAAAGTAAGTTTCCTGGGGCCGTTTACAGAAACAAAACACAATTTCATGGAAATATTTATTGCAACAGATACAGCAAGTGTCCAGCTATTTTTCAACATATTCGCCACCGGAATTGAGACATTTGTCATACCGTGGGACCAACTTTTGAATACCTGTGTCGTAGAAGTCTGCCGCCTGGGATTGGAACCACTGTGTGACAACCATCTCCGCCTCTCTGTCATTCTCAAAACGCTGACGCTGACCGGACAGGAATTTCTTGAGGTGTAGGAAAAGATGGAAATCACTGGGAGCGAGGTCCGGGCTGTAGGGTGGATGGTTAAACACCTCCCAGCTGAACTCCTGCAGGAGACTTGCTGTCCGTCGAGCCGTGTGCGGCCTAGCGTTATTACTGACCGCACTTCACAGTCGGCGGGAGCTGGAATAAGAACCTCCATCTTCAACAGCTGCAACGATGCTAATGTGAGAACGCGGGAAGTACCGTTAGTGCATGCGCCATGCTACGTCATTGCTCTATCACGTACGCACAGTCGCTTCGCTCAATATAAGGTTTGCTAGCTGTGGGACGAGTGGGAAACTTACTTTTGGGACGCGCCTCGTATATACCAGCATAGTATGACCCATCAAACTTGATGGTAATGAACCTTTTCTGTGCTGAAAAGTAGCACAGTTTATTACAGCATTATCTTGCAATCACACTAAAAGCACAAGAGGTGCATTTGTTATCTTATGATCAGCCCACATATAAATACAAATTTGTATCAATATAGTTCTGGATCATTTACCAGTGTGAATCAGTAGTTTAATTGTGTCCTTTTAGATAAAGTTATTGAAATATACTTTATAGCTTTATACTTAATGTTTAATTGAAAGTTACACAGTATAGCCAAAAACAAGGAAGCAATTCCCACTGACAAATGTTGGCTGTTACGAGAAGCCGTAAAAAAATATTTATAAAACAAAGGAATGGGGCCCTTTTGACAGCAAAATTTATGAAGGTTATATGGCCAACCTCCTAGAGTAAACTGACATTTTTTTCATGGATCAGACCCCAACGCAATGATCACAAACTATGTTACACGATGTATTATATTTTACGTTGGGCCAACTACGGATACCATTACTGTGTCTTATAAGACATGATGGTCCTTTAACCCTTTGCCGCAGAGATTTAAAGTCCGAGCTTGGCGTAATACGTTCTTAGCGTCCCTTTAAATTTTGCTCTAAAATACTATATTTATCATAACTTTGGAACTATATGAGATATAATTAAAAAATTTTCACTGAAATCCTCTTAAAAGATGGTTTTATTATCTTACTCTATATGATGAACGCCCTGTGTGTGAGCAGTGTAAGGATGTGGATCAGAATTTGAGCTTCGTGTATTTCACCGCCACCACCATTTTCACTCTCATTATCACTAACTCCAGTTGTCACCAACTGTGTATAATTAATGTCTATTATTGCACTGTCGGTGTCCGAACTATACTCACAGTCACTTTCATCCAAAACTTCTTCTAGAAGTGCACGTCTTTCTGCTTCTGTAAGTACGCGACTAGACGAAGAGACATCCATGATGAGAATGAGAAGGTCAGGATATTATTTTTAGATTCCCAGGTAGAACTCAATGGAATGTGGCGGTGTTGCCATATGTCCACATACAGTTATCTTTTCAGAACAAAGCAGTGCAAACCGCATTCCGCTGGCGTTATTCGTTAAGAAGTTATGGGCTACAAAAATTAAGCTTGCAGCCGACGTACACTGTACCGATATCCACTAGGGGGTATTTATGCCTCACAAATTTTCACGTCGGTCCGCGCGGAGAGGTTAAAGATTAAGAATATGTTCACCATATATTTCTTTATGGTGTGATTCACCATTAAAAATCACTGTAGTGTGGTGTTCAATTAATCCGTATCTTCCATGTTTGATGTTTTATATGCATGATCCAGCTGGTAATATATCTCAGCATCATACTGCTAAACCATCAACCCCTAGATTTAAAGTCCAGTCGGCACCAGCATAGTACAGGGGTATAATTTTGCCATTCCTCTATGATAAAGGTGAAGTATGGGGACCATACGAATATGAAGCTGAATGTTCCATGATGAGGAAGGAAAATTTTCCAGCTGTTAATAAAAATATCCATCGTCCAAGATAAAATAAAATAAAATCGATAGAGGTAACCCCTATCTCTGGAGATAGGGGTTAGCTCTATCGACTGGGCCCAACAGAGGTTTTACCTGAAGACGGAGAAAGTTTCCCATCTCCGAAACATTGTGGTTTTTTATTTATTTTATTTTATTTAATCTTAGATGATGGATAATGTCCAGAGAACAATGCACCATTGTCACAAACCTTCAGAATTGTGTTAATGATACATCAATAAGTTTGTGTTATGAAGCATTAGGATGTCTTCTGAGACCTTGATCTGGTACATTCTTCACACCACATATTAGACAAGTGGCTGGTACAAACATCAGTAAACCAAATTTCAAAACAAATGAAAGAAGGGACCTTAAAACTAAAATAAGCTTATCTTCCAGTTACTTACCATTGACAATCCACTCAAGTCGGAATCCAGGGTAGGCTCTAGATGAACCTGTCACAAAGTGAACATACATATGATTCTTGGAAGAGTGGATGAGACCTGGTATTTCAGACCCGCACCGCCTGGGCATCAACACTGTGTCAGGGACTGCATTGTCTTCTCCTTCCTTTAACTGCAAACACAAATACATCAGCACATTTCATGTGTGAAGTGTACTTATGACGTTTCTACACTGAATGCATGTTAATATACTATCGCCTTTCACATAAATTCTTAAAACATTTTTAAGAACATAACTGTTTAACTTAAAACATCTTCTGGAGAGACCATACCTGTAACAGCAACACACTAAGCAGACACTTTGTATTAAACTAAAATAAAACTTCACATCTTCCTAGTCATTCGGGAATAACAAATCACTTGACAAAAATATGAAAACAGAAAACTTCACTGGAGGAGTGAGATGCGTGCATACTGACAAATATGCATCAACCACTAGCAGAAGGCAACTTTGAGAGACCTCATAAACCTTCCATTACTGAAGACTACAGTTGGCAAAAGGGATATATCGACAAAGGGGACAGAATGGCCAACAGATATTTAATTAATCAGAGAACATGAAAGTACACAAAGAAGTAATTTTCTCACTTGTTAAGTCTAACAATACTGAATAGTCATAACATTCTAAAATCCTGTGGTAATCAAACGGACTACAAAAAATTTTGTCGACTTTATTTAAACATGTTGGTAATGAGTTCAATCCAGCGTAAGCCAATCAAATACGCCATCTTCAAGACTGAAACACCAGACGCTGGCCAGCCGCAGGTTCACAAATGCTAGTGCTGTAAGTGTTCAGTGAAGAGGGACAGAATGACTACACAATTTCTGTGCCTGAAGTGTGAAGTCAGTTTGTGTATTTTCCACACAGGTAAAATTCTAAATCAAATTCTATTATGTGAGAAGAGCATTTACTGAAATACAATAACTACACCTTTTAATTTATATAGGCCTATTCTGTATTTAATTTAATTTAGGAATCCATTACCTATTTTGGTAAAAAAAAATTGTACTATTAAAACATAGCACTATAGAATACTGCACCAAATTTTTTTAAGCACCGTTCACTATAATATTTTAGCACTAGTAGTTTCATAATACTACCGTAAAACCATTACTAGTTAAAACACGAAGTTAAATTCTGGATGGCACTCTGATAGTTTCAGTGTTAAAACACTCTATTCCCATATAATGAAGGTTAAAGTTAGTCCAGATGTCAATAACTTATGTACAAATGTAATACAGTCTTAAGAGTGAGATAAATATTACTAAGAACTGCGATTATGGAAATAATCTGGAGAGGAGAAAATCATGACCTCATTTTTAGTACTAAAAGCTGGAGAAAATTTCCAGTATACAATAAATCAAGTGTCTGTGCATAAAAGAATGAAAAAAATAAACTATTCTATGATCATCAAACAGAATAAAATTTTCTCGGGTGATCAGCCATGTCAAATGGCTGAACGATGAAAGTAACGTTTCAGGGACCATCTCTGCCCCAATCATCAGGGTTCTGATGTGACCAGAAGATGTTGTTGTCTCCCATATAAACCTGATCACATCAGAACCCTGATGATTGGGGCAGAGATGGTCCCTGAAACGTCGGTTTCATCGTTCAACCATCTGACGCGACTGATCACCTGAGAAAATTATATAGAGTTACGTCACTGCAAAAGCTTCAAATCATATATCATCAAACAGCTTTCACATCACTACACTCAAATGCTCAGAAGAATTGTACCTCAACATAAGAATATTGACAATCACGTGTTTCTCCGAATTCATAGTACGACAACCAGCTGCTGTCTTCCAACTCGAAATGTGAGAACGTGACATTTATCTTGTTTCCTCTGGTTGCTGTAATGTTCCATGTGCAGTCCAATCCATCCGGGTAATCAGATGGGAAATTAGGACTCTCAATCACCCCACTGAATCCAGTTACAGCGGTGTTGCAATCTGTTGTAAGCAAATTCTGAATTAACTAACAAGTTAGAAATACGAATCAGTACCGAATGGAAATATAATGACATTAGTGTGAAATGCCTGTGGAAATTTGTGGCGTGGTCTTCGGATAGGATGTAACACAGTAAGAAAAGTTTAAAATTACATAAGTTAAGCTAGAAGGTATTATGCTGTGAATTTTTAATGCAAACCTAAATTTTAAACATGGCTTTATACTTGAATATTACATTTACTATAATTAATTTTATTTACTATGCATGGAATGTACAATTATACTCTCACAACACAAATTACGTATGATATTGTTGCCACATGACTTACAGCAAAATTGCAAGCCATCTTAAAATGTCAGTAGCAAGACCACTGTACAAGAAAGGTGACAAACTACAGGCCAATTTCACTATAAACACTTTTTCTAATGTACTGGAGATTATACACAGCAGATTAAGACATGAAGATTTCTATCTTCTGGGTTTGTTGTGCCATGTAGTCTGGTCGATGCTAACCAACGTTTCAGAGGTCATACTGCCTCTGTCATCAGGGCGCCCTGATGACGGAGGCAGTATGACCTCTGAAACGTTGGTTAACATCGACCAGACTACACGGCGCAACAACCCAGAAGACAGAAATCTTCATACTCATCGCCCTGATGACGGAGGCAGTATGACCTCTGAAACGTTGGTAAACATCGACCAGACTACACAGTGCAACAACCCAGAAGACAGAAATCTTCATACTAAGAATCGCCCTGATGACGGAGGCAATATGACCTCTGAAACGTTGGTTAACATCGACCAGACTACACGGCGCAACAACCCAGAAGACAGAAATCTTCATACTCATCGCCCTGATGACGGAGGCAGTATGACCTCTGAAACGTTGGTAAACATCGACCAGACTACACAGTGCAACAACCCAGAAGACAGAAATCTTCATACTAAGAATCGCCCTGATGACGGAGGCAATATGACCTCTGAAACGTTGGTTAACATCGACCAGACTATACAGCGCAACAACCCAGAAGACAGAAATCTTCATACTCATCGCCCTGATGACGGAGGCAGTATGACCTCTGAAACGTTGGTAAACATCGACCAGACTACACAGTGCAACAACCCAGAAGACAGAAATCTTCATACTAAGAATCGCCCTGATGACGGAGGCAATATGACCTCTGAAACGTTGGTTAACATCGACCAGACTATACAGCGCAACAACCCAGAAGACAGAAATCTTCATATTCATCGCCCTGATGATGGAGGCAGTATGACCTCTGAAACGTTGGTAAACATCGACCAGACTACACAGTGCAACAACCCAGAAGACAGAAATCTTCATACTAAGAATCGCCCTGATGACGGAGGCAATATGACCTCTGAAACGTTGGTTAACATCGACCAGACTACACAGCGCAACAACCCAGAAGACAGAAATCTTCATCGCCCTGATGACGGAGGCAGTATGACCTCTGAAACGTTGGTTAGCATCGACAAGACTACGCGGCGCAACAACCCAGAAGACAGAAATCTTCATACTCACCACTGTGAAAACCTCAAATCTTACAGATTAAGACATCATATGTATACTAATAACATATTGGTCCCAGAACAATATGGTATCAGGAAAGGTTTATCCACTGAAGACACGGCCTTCAACCTAACAGAAAATGTGATAAATGTATTAACCAAAAAAAAAATGCATGCTGTAGAAATTTTCTATGATTTAGTAAAAGCTTGTTACTGCGTAAATAATAAAATTCTGTTAACTATATAACATTTTTATGACATCAAAGTAAGAGCTGCAAAATGGTTCAGATCCTATCTGACGGAAACAAAAGGCCCATGTAAAATCACCTAAAGAAATCAGAATTGTTTCTCATACTGGGAAACAATAAAAAATGGAGATCTCCAAGGGCTAATTCTAGGGCCCTTGTTATGTTTTCTTAAATTTGGATCTGTAGACATATATTTACACCAACAGTGACAGCTTCTGCCTCATAAGTCTCACAGTGTACATTAAAGGGATGATGCCAAAGTACTAATCCATTTAAAGTTCATCCAGTTATTATATATTATATTATATAAGTTAATCCAATCATTTAAAGCAGACAAGTCAAACACATCACAAGAATCAGCACTTTACCTGTCTGATAACGGATATGGAAGCCCCTTCCTGCACTATTTGCATTTGAGTGGAACTTGATAAACATGTGATTTGTGGTCGAGCGTAAAATCAGAGGCGCAGTGGAGCAGTATCTGCCCAACTTTCTTGACAATGCATCCCTCCCATCATACAACTGTAATAAGCAAGCTGATATCAATAACACAGTGGAGACCAATTGGTGTGCACAACATATACCGTGCCCATTATAAACTTGAAGTTAATAGAGAGAGTTATTCTTATTTGTGGTATAGAATGAATTATTAAATATTATTTAGACAAGCTACAGCTTCAAAAGGTTAATTTGAAAATGTATGTTTAATATACTAAAATTAACCACTTCATAGACATAATTAAAACAGCTTAGCCATGAAAAACATTAATTGACTGGAAACTACAAAATTTATGTCATTATGGTTCCAAATACGCAACTATATGTGTCAGAATCGCTCACCTCAATGTAGTCTAACACGCAGAAAGCGTTACTGTCCAAATCAAGATCAACAAACACAATCTGGATCACACTGCCCCTGTTCACAGAAATTCTCCAGAAACATTCCCCAAAGTGGCTGTAGGCCTGAGGATAGTTGGGAGAGGTGAATGATCCAGTTGGGGCAATAAGGGATCCTCCACAGCCTGAAAAATTACAACACAGTTTCTCCATGACAATGAACGACTACAGAACTATTAGGTTTAACACTGTAACAGACAACTGCTTTAGTCAGGCAATCATAATGTGATTCATAGAGTATTTAACTAGACGCAATTCTCCATTGAAAAAATGTGTGGGAAGAATTGGCCTGCATTGAACCAATGTTGTAAGTAATAATATGTGAGTTACAGTTATAGTCATTTCATGAAATTCAGTGTAAAATCTGTGTCACTGAAGGCCACCTTATATCATAAATTTTAATTTTTATAATATACAAATAAAGTGGAACCTCGATATAACCTGGGTTTCGGGGGACAGCTTCAGAACCCCACATTATAAGCTACCCGCATTGTATGTGAAATATGCAAAACATATACACAGAAGCAGTATATCCGAGTCCGCGGTATATCGAGGTTCCACTGTAGTATCAAAGAGACTGTGAGCTTAAAAAGTTAAATTACCACAAGGCTTAAATCATACATGTTCCTGAAAAGGTATAACAAAGACATTTAATGCAGGTGCTTATTTAACCACTTCCAGCACACGCCGCTGTTTTAAAGTCTCTAATTTAGATAACTACTCAAAAATCTTAATCTCTCTATATTTGTCCTGGGAAGCAAAAGAAATGGGGGTTGAAGGCCTTGGCGTCTGGTACTAGTATAAATGATTACTTACTAAACATAAGTATTTAAAGCGACAGAAAAGAGACCAATTACAAAAAAACTTCTCTTAGGAAAGCAAGTTGTTTTGTAAATGAGTGAAGAGTGAAGATTGATGTCTTCTGGGTTATTGCGCAGTGTAATCTGGTAGATTTCCACCAACGTTTCAAAGGTCATACTGACCCCATCATTGCCCTGATGACAGAGGCAGTATAACCTCTGAAACTTTGGTGGAAATCTACCAGACTTCACGGGGCAACAACCCAGAAGACAGCAATCAGACTCACCACTGTTAAAACCTCAAATCCTATGAGTGAGGAGCGCTTTGACACACAACACCACATATTTCAACAATTTATTAATATCTAAAGAGTTAATGAAAATGCTTTGTGGAAAAACGTGGGCAGAAAGGAAAGAGTGACTCAATGAATTCAGAAATCAAAATCATTTTAAACTGAAAGAGCAAAGCCATCAAACCTAACCTACATGACATTGCAATACGTACAGTGCGTTGAGATAAAATTGTTACATGCCCCTTCTATGCAAACATGAATGTGTAAAGGTGAACGATGAAAAACATTAGAGGCAGAAGAAAATGACGAACAGACATATCTTCAAGTATAGAAAACTTTATCAATCAGTGCTCCATAAAGTTTGATAAATCAAGAAATGCTCAAGGGCAAAACTGAGGAAAATGTGAACACAGACAATGATCTGCACAACAACAACAACACTACATTATGTGGTCAGAATGTCAAAAAATTCAACCAAATTCCAAGATGCACTGGTTACCTAAACATTTTTGTTCTCTTGTGATGACTTTTTTAACAGGACTTACAGTCAGACAATTATATTGTTTTTCTAACAACATATTGTTATACCATGTCCGTCTGTTAAGTTGTTCTTATAATGGCTTTTTCCAGTGGTGCTATCTGAGACTGCACTGAAGTGCTATTAAATGTTACTTATTAATAAATAAAATAAAAATTATAAGGGACAATCAAAGTGGATGTTTCAGTTTAAACTGTATGTGTTCTTGTATAGCAATAATTTTAGAATTAATTAGCACAGTAGACTGGGAAAATATTTTAATCTGTCAATGGCAAACGTGTTCAAAATGTGAAACATCAGCATTAGCAGCCATTTGTAAACATTTATTTAAAATTGGCAACTACTGCTAAAAGTGCCTGCACGGATTCACTTAATTATAGATCAAATTTATTTTTCAGTTCTTCAGCGATATGGAGGCAGACATTTAACACATCTGGAAAAACTTTCACATAAATTCTTCATTACCACATGCTACGTTGTTCTCTTATCTGTTCTCATTCTACCGACACTGCTTCTTACTGTCAGTATATGGCATAGATTTCTGGTATAGGTTAGGTTATCAGTAATTGCTTGAAGTTTCCTTGCAATAAAATTTCCTGTGAAAATCACAAAAAACTGGATATGACGACTAATCTGTGAAGGTAACTTACTCTAAATTATGGAAGCTCTTGTATATAAAATGAGGATTTCACACTATTTGTTTAAAATAAATAAAATTTTCACATACCAGTGGCAGTTGCATCCCAAGTGATGTGAAAGCCTTTGAATCGGCTATAAGTACCCGTTACAAAATGAAGAAACAGCTGATTGCTCATAGATGGAATGATTGTGGGAATTGTAGTACCACAATATCGGCCGATCAGTGGAGCGAGCTGCGATCCTCCATTTCTGTGTGAACATTTCAACATGACAAATCACCACAACTACAAAAAATAATGAGATAGTATAGTTGCGTCACATTGTGATATTAATTAAAATAATTATTATATTTGTTTACCGTCAAATCACAATAAAATAGTAAGATAAGATAATTAAAATGATTAAAATATCATCTTATGTTCCATATCGAGCATTCGATTTACATCGGAACATTCAAAACATGTTTCGGTTTATCAAACCGTCATCAGGTGTAAATTATAAACATTTAAACTCAAATTACAATTATTTATAGTTTTTACAATTTTATAATTTTATCATCTTTCTCAGTATATTTTATGGAAGTTGTGTCTAGATATTATTAATATAACATTATTGTTGAGGTAGTGTTATTGATGTTTATACCAGTCATATGTGAATAGCAATCGGTTCAGATGTGTTCAGAGGAGAGATCCAGAAGTGTTACCATCTCAGAACAAGTTCCATAAAATATACTGAGAAAGATGATAAAATTATAAAATTGTAAAAACTATAAATAATTGTAATTTGAGTTTAAAAGTTTATAATTTACACCTGATGACGGTTTGATAAACCGAAACATGTTGTGAATGTTCTGATGTAAATCAAATGCTCGATATGGAACATAAGATGATATTTTAATCATTTTAATTATCTTATCTTACTATTTTATTGTGATTTGACGGTCAACAAATATAATAATTATTTTACAAAAAATAAATCAATGGGAAAGTGGTAAAAATGCTGAGATAAGTGCATCAAGTTCATGAGAGCCTATTTTGAAAAGGAACGCACTTGTAATGATTCAGAATAAAGAAGGTATGTATTAAAATAATCATTCTCAGTCTTTATTGAACAGCCCTCATTTACTATATCAATTAACTACTGCCATAAAGAAGGATTTGAGGTTTATACAGCGGTTAGTCTGAAGATTGCTGTCTTCTGGGTTATATATATAAGCGATGACGCCCTGGTGATGGAGGCAGCATGACCTCTGAAACGATGGTGGACATATACCAGACTACACGGCGCAACAAACCAGAACATTCTATCTACTGCAATAAAGTTTCTACAGAACACTTTGCACAAATACCACTTCTAGAGATTTAAAATTAAATTTAAAAGATACAGTTGGCAACACATACCTAATTTCAAGGTAGTCATACTGGCAGCGATTACTTTTCTTAAGGCTGAAATCAGTAACATTCAGCTTGATCTGCTGTCCAGCAGGAGCAGATATAATCCATGTGCAGTCTTTTCTGTTGGGGTAATAACTGGGATAGTTAGGAGACTGCAGTGAACCCATGGTGGTGAAGTACGTACCACCACACACTGAAAAACAATGGCATTATCTTTACCCAATTTCAGCATACTGTTCATACAATGGATAGAAGGAAGTATATTTTTCTGTCAGGAGAATTAATGTTTCTGTTACTTGTAGTTCTCTTAAAAAATGCTACTCCTCTCCCAATACTGTCAGGGTGATTAAGTCGAGAAGAATGAGATGGGCAGGACATGTAGCGCGCATGGATGGGGCAAGAGGTGTGCACCAGGTAATGGTTAGGAAGCCTGAGGGGAAAAGACCGCTGCGGAGACCTAGACGTAGATGGGAGGATAATCTCAGGCGGGATCTATGGGAGATAGGAGTTGAAGGAGACTGGATTTTGTTGGCCCAGGACAGGGTCCGGTGGAGGGCTTTGGTTAGTTCGGTGATGAACCTTCGGGTTCCGTAAGCCATCTGGTTGGTTGGGTCCACTATTTGGGAAGCCTGAGGGGAAGAGACTGCTTGGGAGACCTAGACGTAGATGGGAGGATAATCTCAGGCGGGATCTATGGGAGATAGGAGTTGAAGGAGACTGGATTTTGTTGGCCCAGGACAGGGTCCGGTGGAGGGCTTTTGTTAGTTCGGTGATGAACCTTCATCTAGTTAGTTAATTAGTTAGTTGCAGTTCTATTGGCAACAAATGTTGATAATTTATTCTGTCAGAAGCTGTTAGTGCTGGTATAAGCCAATGGTCTACCCCACCACTGAGAATATGTACTGTGTAACTCAGTTTAAAATACTATATTATCTTTGATACAATTTTATCATTTTCCACATGTTTTTTTTTACTCTCTTTCCAAACAGTCAGTCTTTGTTATTCTGTCACTGTAATACCAACTTTACATCCATGTATAAACATGCGTAAGACTAATGTTGAATAACCAATATTTATCTAAATAAGGAAAATAGAATAAATATTATTTGCATAATGGTTTCCTGTTTATTCTTGTCTCAAGTTTACGATTAATTTCTTGTTTATTTGCTTCCATTGTTCCCAACTATTAGACAAGCTACGTTTTCAAATTATTTGCTATTTGTTGCAGTCATAGATTCTCTTTTTTCAGACATGCTCATACAGGCAATTAACCTTTACCAGCTGTGCATCACATGATGCACATGGTTCAGCTTGACATGTGTTACAGAAGCTTACCACTACTATTAAACTCAACAGAGTTAAAATCCAGTCAGCAGCCCCATAATTCCTTACTCCTGTATGATAAAGATTAACGAAATCACTTCTGTAGTAATTTCATTATTATTGGATTGTTTGTCAGTACGTTACAGGGTATGCACCTTCTCAAAAAGTTGTGAATTTCACAGAATCATTTGAATGAAACAGAAAAATCCAGGATCCCCTTGTGTAACCTCAAGCCAATCTCTGCATCTTTCTCCCCACAAACAGCAAGCATGCTCCTTGTGGACAGCTGCGTTATAAGGTGACTGACCACTGAATTGGAGTGATGGCTCAATAACGAGTTTAATATGTATGTGTGATTGACTTCGAAGGAAAAGTGTCTAGTAACATTCTCAAAATAGATAAGAGGCTGAATGTAATCCATAACTGTAAAGGACTATCATCAAGAACATAATTATTTATAATAGTGACATTAATAAATATGTATTTCAAGCAATTTATGATAACTATTACAATATTTTCTACTCAGCATGTTAATTCATGTGGAAATACATGTCTTTTACTTAGATGATACCTGGTTTGAATCTCGACTAGACAATAATTACTCTAGCTGATGTTCTTAACGGTTTCCCTATGCCCCTCCAGGAGTCTGTTGTGACGGTACGTAATTATAATAGCATATGCCTACTTCCTCCCCAGTCACACAAATTAATTTCTGCAACTTATAAAGCAATGCTGAGTAACTTAACAAAGTATATGCATCTAAAGTTCACTTCACAGACAAAGAAAAGCTTTTAAAAGAACTGGACGGCGAGATCTGGTGTTCGCGTGGCAGCTAATACCGGGTCTACAATTTATGCTGTAACGGCCTTGCTTGCATTGCGTGCTCGGCCGAGTGCACTGTTGGTGTGGGATAAAGATAGCGTGTTCTTCCCGTGAGTCACAGGCGAATCAGTTTCAGTGCCGCTAGTAACAGCAAACTACGAATATTTCTCGTCACTAACACATGTTATTACATTAATTTTTCTTACCTTAAATCACAAAAGATGTTCAAAGTGACTTCCTTGTGATTGCAGGCAAGCTTCACATCTCGTTAACATGTTTCGAAATACTTGACGAAGCTCTTCTTGGGAAATTGCCGAAATGAATTGTGGTTTCCTGTTCTTCTTTTTATCCAAAACTGATCCCGTACTACAAAATTTTTTTATTAATCTCTCTATCGTGGGCCTGCTAGGAACACTTTCACCGGGAAAATGTCTGCGATATTTACGGCGGCATCTTCCGTAGGATGAATATTTGGCATATGTTTCGACTAAGAACACACGTTGCTTAATACTGTACACCATATTATCAACGTCAATCCGCGACGAGAGACGCAATGAAACTGATTCGCCTGTGACTCACGGGAATAACACGCTATCTCTATCCCACACCAACAGTGCACTCGGCCGAGCACGCAATGCAAGCAAGGCCGTTACAGCATAAATTGTAGACCCGGTATGTAGATAGCTGTCTTATGGGTTGTTTGCGTGTAGTTAGTTAGATAGCTATTTCATTACAATGGGGAATTTTAAAGCTCAATTAGAGGAAGACATGAAAATGTGGTGGGAACTGATGGTGAATAAGTAAGAAACATTGAAAGAGAAAATCTACTAGAAATGAGTGGATAATATTGAACACATGGTTTCAGAAGAAGAACTACAGATGGGCTAGAGTACATGAATCTATCAGCATGTACAGTGTGTTTCTAAATTGTTTGCCATAAATAATAGGGGAGCTTCATGACATCAGTATGAGTCAAAAGTTCCAATGAACAAAGTTCCAGCAGTGTTTCTGTGAAATGTAACAGAAGATAAAATTTCAAGGTAAAATGTTCCAAGATCCCTGAACCATAAAATAATTGACTGAGGGAGTATTTACTTGTCATACGTTACTACAAATGCTAGATTGTTCTCCACGGGCATTAACATGTGTCAGCTGGATCATATTTGCTGAACTTTAAAGTCACTGCCGAACTTGCTCTCTGGAGGCAATGTTGGCATAAACTCTATTTTCCGTGGAACCCCTTAAGTAAAAGATTACGGTCTTAAGGTCTAAAACCTACAGTGGCCATGGCACGGGAACCTCAGGACCACAACCAATCCAACATCTGGAACAATGCCTGCCTAACCACTCCCTTACAGCCATACTGAAATGTGTTGGAACACCATCATGCAAAATAAGTTAAAGATCAAAAATATATAAAACTTGAAGCAAGACTAAGAAACAAAGAATCCATTGCAGAGTACAGCTCCTGTGAAACCAACATGTAGTGTAGTGTTGTTTGTTATGGTTTTGTAAAATACTCTACTTCATGATTTCTTTTTAAACCATTCTTTAAACCAATTTTAAACCATTTTGATTAAATGAATTAATTTCCCAGATGCCACTGATGATGACCTCTTGAGGTTGAAACGCGTAACGGCACTAGTGTCTTCTTTATAGTTTTAATAGTTTGTTTGTTTGCTTATTTTATATTCAAATACACTACATGGTACGCAAAGTTTTAACATTACACTCACTCGTTGAAGAGTCCATAATGGTGTACGCTGCTGAGAAACCCTTCCTGGAGGCACTGTAGTCACTTTTGAAGACTACTGACATTACATTGCCTGTAGTGGTCAATACAGGGGGTATGCTGTTACCACAGAACCTGTAATATTCAGGCACATGAAATGACATTCTGTAAAGCTTATTTAAAACTTAATGAAATTTATCAGACTACCCTGAAGCCGAGTACTTTGTGACATGCCTTAATATCCCTTCTTATATGCTGCATAAATCAGGGCTGTGGAGTCGGTACTAAAATCTCCAAATCCAGCTCTGACTCCTTCATAAAAGCTCAATATGTATTAATAAGGATACACCTACTAAAATGGTAAATGGCACCATAAGAGATTTCATCACCACCACGTGAATCATCAAGCTGCTTTTTAGACTTATAACCTATATTTAAATATAAGTTATTGTAGAAATCAGTTGATTTGTAGACAGTTTGTATTCTTAAGGTACCGGAGCCAAAGTTACAAAGCATTATTCCGACACCATGTGGCTCAATGTGTCATTGAATCTCCTTAAGCATGAGGCCACCAGTGGCTCACATGGTAGCAAAAGTGTTAAAATAGTATTTACTTAAGATTTTATATTGGAGTAAGAGTCAATACATTTTTACGGACTCCGACTCCACCTAAAATTGCTTCCGACTCCACAGCCCTGGTATAAACTATTCGATACCAATACCAATTAATCAATCTATAAAACATGAAAAATAATCCTCAACCTTATGCTTATTTTCTTTGTGGTTCATTTAACAACACTTGAGTAGCTAAGAGGGGTCTACAGTGGCCGCACGGTCTGAGGCGTGGGCCTTGTGCCGCTTGGTCACTGGGACCGTGGGTTTGAATCCCACTCAAGCCATGGATGTTTGTCCGCGTTTTTCTGTGTTGTGCTGTCCTGTGTACAGGTAGAAGCCTTGCGACGGGCCGATCTCTCGTCCAAGGAGTCCTACCGAATGTCTACAGATCAAGCCAACGCAAAGTTGGGACCTGCAGTGCTCAGGCACTTGAAGAACGGGTCATTCCCAGTATCCCAGTGAGTAGCTAAGAATCTACAATGTCAACTTATAGGATGATAAAGAAATGGAAAGAAATGGTAGCAGTCACAGTAAAATTTAAGGCAATATCCCAACATTTGCTCAGAGAAACTGAGGAACGATATGCAAAATGCCAATCAGAATAGCTGGTTCTCAAGCTGAGATTTGAACTGGGACCTCACGGACCCAAAGCAGGAGTGGTAACCACTCAGCCACAGTGTATAACACAAGAAGGATATGCCAGTTCAAAAACCTGCTGCAATACAAAATAAGACCATACAAAGTTTGAAGGAACTGAACATTAACTTTGTATACAGTACTTATATTTTCCTCTAGCCTCTGCGTCCAGACCGGCTCTGGGGCCCACCCAGCCTCCTCTACAATGGGTACCGGGGTCCTTTCCCGGGGGTAAAGCCGGCCGGGGCGTGATGCTGACCACTCACCCCCATCTAGTGCCGAGGTCAAGGAAGAGAGGCGCTATACCTCCTCTCACCCCAAACGCCTACATGGCGTATAGTGGGACAAACTTTACTTTACTTTTACAGTACTTATATTTGTCTTCTTGAGTTCTGCAACTTTTGACTGATACAATTTATATTTAATTTGGCTAACACCATAAACAGATAGAAAAAAGTTCCACAACAATCAGTTCTCTTCATATTCTTAACCTATTACATAATTACAACAACTAATGAACATCAGATGGTCTGAGGCATCATGCTTCGGACCGGTGATACAGAATGCGCGTTGGTTCGAGTCTCGGGGGAGAAGAAATTTTCTCATGAGCTTTCGACCAGTGTATGGGACCGGTGCCAACCCAGCATCGTAAAGAAATTGGGGCGCTACAATGAGTAGTGTAATCCGGTCATGAAAACTAGCAATGGCTGGGGGTTCGTCGTGCTGACCACACGTCAACCTATATCTGGTTGGATGATCGTTCACCTCTGCTTAGGCATGTGAACGTGAGGCCAGCAGCCAGCTAGTCGACTTTGGCTCTCTGGAGCTGTTATGCCACGGATTTAATTTTTAATGAACATCAGAATGTATCAATACTAACGTTTTCTTCTTTTGTTTTTGACGGCCACACATACACAAATAGAATATAAAATATACGCTTTACAAAATTCCTACAGGTATATTACCACAGGGATAATACATCTGACATCCCTTAGACACAAATTGGTATTTGTGATTGAAGTGTTTGTAATTTTCCTCACTCCTTCCACATACATGTTGAACAAAAGGATTTCCCAAAATTCAATGAATGAAATAAAGACATTTTAATAAACTAAATCATTACACATGTCAACACTGGCACACAGTTTATCATCAAATTTAGTGTATGTGTTCAAAGTGACCACCATTAGATTCATGGCGCAGTTCAGATTGGTGACCAACTCACTTACAAACGGGCACCAAAGTTGCTGATGAAATGACTCCACAAGACCATTCAGTTTCTAGTCTAAGTTCCTGAAGAGTTCCTGGCTTTGTGTTGTACGCAGTCCCATAAGAAGATGTAAGGTTAGGTTAAATCTGGTGATTGTGGGGGATACTCAACAGATTCTCTGCCTATCCTATCCACTGGTGGGGAAAAAATTTGTTAAGATAAATCATCCTGATGACGGAGGCAGTATGACCTCTGAAACGTTGGTAAACATCTACCAGACTACACAGCGCAACAACCCAGAAGACAGAAATCTTCATACTCATCGCCCTGATGACGGAGGCAGTATGACCTCTGAAACGTTGGTTAACATCGACCAGACTACACAGCGCAACAACCCAGAAGACAGAAATCTTCATACTAAGAATCGCCCTGATGACAGAGGCAGTATGACCTCTGAAACGTTGGTAAACATCTACCAGACTACACAGCGCAACAACCCAGAAGACAGAAATTTTCATACTCATCGCCCTGATGACGGAGGCAGTATGACCTCTGAAACGTTGGTTAACATCGACCAGACTACAGAGCGCAACAACCCAGAAGACAGAAATCTTCATACTCATCGCCTTGATGACGGAGGCAGTATGACCTCTGAAACGTTGGTAAACATCGACCAGACTACACAGCGCAACAACCCAGAAGACAGAAATTTTCATACTCATCGCCCTGATGACGGAGGCAGTATGACCTCTGAAACGTTGGTTAACATCGACCAGACTACAGAGCGCAACAACCCAGAAGACAGAAATCTTCATACTCATCGCCCTGATGACGGAGGCACAATGACCTCTGAAACGTTGGTGGAAATCTACCAGACTACATGGCACAATAACCCAGAAGACAGAAATCTTCAGACTCACGGTTGTGAAAACCTCAAATCCTACAGAACCTGAAATGTCACCTAAATCTAAGTTTATCCTGACCTTTCTCAAATCAAATGCAGAGTCTCCTAGTAATTTCTGGGCTCAAATTCTTCAACATCTAACATCGTACCATTTACAAGCAAGAGATTTTTCCAGAATTACTTTGACTTCCTTACAGGAATATGACCAATTCACAATTTCCCCAAAACACGTGGTACCAACTGTGCTAGAAATAACTGGATTATGTAATATCTAGATCACTGAGATTTTACTGTAATTCAATATTAATTGGTCTAAATACACCATCTCTTCATCAAATAATGTACTGCACAACACTCTCTTCTATGGTGTTTGGTTTCGTCAGAAACTGTCGTGATCAAAAGGGGTCTATATTTGCAGAGTACAAAATATCTAGGAAGCATACATGCACACTACTGTGGTTCAAAAGCAAAGAGAATTCTGTACACAATCTGCATTAAATTTAGTCATACTCACGTTCCCATAAGTCCACCATGTCCAGGCACAGAGCTGTTATCATAGACAAGCACCTTATCATACCAGCAGGTTCGCCTGCTCGCCTCCAGATGGAATGAATGCCAAGTGAGCTGCACCGCGGTGCCAGCCGCCCCAACAATTATCCACCGGCATGTGTGATCATTTGGATAGTGCAATGGGTAGTTGGGGGTCTGGATGGTGCCCTGTTGCTGTTTCAGGATGCCACCACACTCTATAAGAATGACATTATAAACACATGACTCCCGGATGTAATCTTCACAGCTGTTTAAGATTTGAGATTCATGAGGATGATGATATTCTGGGTTGAGACAAAGCGTAGAATTGTAGATGGTCACCAATGTTTTGGAGAACCATACCATCTCCCAACTCCAGAGCTGAAGTGGCAATGCTGAGAAGCAGACATATATGTATGTGTATGTGTGATGGGTTACCGAACCCAAAGGTTCATCACCGAATTAACCAACGCCCTCCACCTGACCCTGTCCTGGGCCAACAAAATCCAGTCTCCTTCAACTCCTATCTCCCATAGATCCCGCCTGAGATTATCCTCCCATCTACGTCTAGGTCTCCCCAGAGGTCTCTTCCCCTCAGGCTTCCCAAATAGTGGACCCAACCAACCAGATGGCTTACGGAACCCGAAGGTTCATCACCGAATTAACCAAAGTCCTCCACCGGACCCTGTCCTGGGCAAACAAAATCCAGTTTCCTTCAACTCCTATCTCCCATAGATCCCGCCTGAGATTATCCTCCCATCTACGTCTAGGTCTCCCCAGTGGTCTCTTCCCCTCAGGCTTCCCAACCAATATCCGGTGCACACCTCTTGTCTCATCCATGCGCGCTACATGTCCAGCCCATCTCATTCTTCTCGACTTAATCACCCTGACAATATTGGAGGAGGAGTACAGATTTTTAAGCTCATCATTATGCAGTTTTCTCCACGCCCCATCGTCTTCTCTCTTAGGCCCAAATATTCTCCTCAACACCCTACATTTAAACACCTGCAATCTGTGTTCCTCCCTCTGAGTGAGAGACCGTGTTTCGCACCCATACAAAACAACAGGCAAAATTATTACTTTAATTTTCAGGTTCTTAGAAATCAGACCGGCAGACAAAACATTTTGAACTGAGAAGTAGCGAGCATTTCCAAAATTTAATCTCCTCCTAACTTCCTCATGAGTGTCATTTTGATTTGTTGTTGTTGTTCCCAGATATTTGAACTTTGTAACACTTTCAAAGGACTTATTAGCTACCCTAAGATAATTCTGCCCGCCTGTCTTCTGACGACGAGATGCTAACATGTACTTAGTTTTTTCTGAATTTACTTCTAGCCCCACCTGTCTACCAGCCTCCAGTAAAACTTCTGCGTTCCTCTTTATTGTATTTATATCGTCCCCCAATAAATTAACATCATCAGCAAATGCCAATAGCTGATGTGTCTTATTCAATCGCAAACCCTCCTGCCTATCTTGGACTTTCTTGGTGGCATATTCTAGCGCAAAGTTAAAGAGCAAGGGAGACAAAGCATCTCCTTGTTTTAGACCGTTCTTGATGAAGAATGTCTCAGATACATATTTACCTACTCGAATTTTGCTACACGTTTCATTTAAACACATTTTTATTAGACTCACTAGCTTCTTTGGTATACCAAATTCAATAAGAATATTATATAACACTTCTCTCTTCACAGAGTCATAGGCTTTTTTGAAATCTATAAATAATTGATGTACAGTCCCACCAAACACCCCCCTTTTTTATATATAATATCCTCCTTTCCTACTCGCTGTTTTGTCTTGCTTCGCTTTAGGTTCCTGACATTCCCCTAGCCTAAATATTTTTGTCACTGCCATCACCAACATGGCCCTGAAAAGGGCCGAATTATTCTGTATTTTATTCTCAACCCCCTCGGTCCCTTGTTTGAAGACGCCCTATTGGCCCAGATAAGTTTCCCTTCACTCCTTGACTCCGAGTAGCCCACTGTCCCTTGCCTGCTCTTCCTCCGACCCTGATACAACTCTCCACTTCCTAGTGAACTGATATTTATGATGAATCAAAGCAACATAATATTTGTCCTACAATACATCTACAAGAAACACAAGTGGCATGCACATGAGTCCAAAAGTACTGCAGACATCAATACTGTACACTAAATGACACATTTCTGTGAGCATCATGCCTCGAGAGAGGGAAATTCCATGCTTGTTACCTCCTAATATTCCACCTTCAGTGAAACTAACACGGCACCCATGTTAAATGTTAGATGTAAAAAATATTACTGCACTGTCCTGAAGTTCTGTACAGTGAAAATGGAAGTTTATGAAATGTACAAAAATTATTTCTGGTCTGTACAGTCCAGCAGGATTCATGCTGGTCTGAAACAACTGCTATTATAAGACTGTGACATTATCAAAAACCATCTGGTAACATCCATTTCAAAAATTACTTCGTTAACTGCCAATCACAGATAAGCTAAAAGAATTCATTTGGCCATATGAAAAAATGCATAAAGTATTTATTCAAGTAAAAGTGATGTGACTGACTGACGTTAATGACAGTAAGAATCGTTGGTTCTTATATACCACATGACGACTACTTGAAAATTTTCCATTAAAAGTAACCACCGCAGGGAAAATATTGATAAATGAATCACAGATGTAAGCATAACAGAATTCTGTACACAGCTTCAGTGCACTAAACAGTGTGACATGCAGACGATAAAGTTTAATAACTATAAGAAAAATGCATATATAAAACTTTGCTAATAATAGAATAATTTAAGGATTAAAACTGCAAGAGGACTTATGGCCTTTTTAAAAATATATTTCCCCAAAATAGGCATGAAAATGTAAGTAAATATATCTAGAAAAGTGACAAAATCCTCTCGGGTGATGAGCCACATAAATTCGTAACAGAAGTCCAATGTTTCAAAGACTCACTCTTGTCTCCATTATCAGGGAATGATGTGATAGGTAACCAAAGTTGGTTGTAAGATAAAAAATCATGATAAATGATAAAATCAATTATTCAATTATTTAGTCTGTGATACATCTCCCAAACATGACAGATATAAGATATGACATAAATTCATAAATTCAGTCTTAGTGGCCCTCTCTCGCACATAATCTCACACTCAAGCACAGACACAGACACACACATACATGAAGATTTCTGTCTTCTGGGTTATTGCGCTGTGTAGTCTGGTCGATGTTAACCAACGTTTCAGAGGTCATACTGCCTCCGTCATCGCCCTGATGACGGAGGCAGTATGACCTCTGAAACGTTGGTTAACATCGACCAGACTACACAGCGCAATAACCCAGAAGACAGAAATCTTCATATTCACCGCTGTGAGAACCTCAAGTCTTACACACACATACATACTTGCACAAATCCGAATGCACTCTAAAGGTGGCGACTGACTTGTAACATTTGCCTGTAATGTAACGTGTTACAAATCGAGCATTACACAAGTGAAGACAGCGAACGGAGCCGCTCGATGCGAGCCGCTCACGCTCGCGGGCGCTCCATCGTGTTGTCGGTTTTTTCGCGAATCCCTTTGAGTGTTACATTACAAGTCAATCAGTCAGTCGAGCGGCGTCGTAACGGGCATTCACGAGTTCTTTAGATAACAGTAGCGTATTAAATGGAACAAAGATAACACAACCTCCACGTCCGACATATCGAATGAAATGAATGGAGCACACATGAGCACAGTCGGGCCGAGCGTTCAAAACGAGCATTCGATACGCCTCACCAGTTGTGGTGTAATGTAACATGCTCGCCGGGAATGTTACATTACAAGTAAATGTTACAAGTCAGTCGCCACCTTAATGCAAACATTCACACATGCATGCATACACAAATGCATAATGCACACATACAAGCACACATGCATATACAAAATAAATACAAAAACAAGTATACACATCCACACATTCAACCACAATCATGGAAAAAATGGAAGTGCTTAGACCAGAGTACATAACTTGAAGTATTACAGCTCTCAGAAGTTGGCAGTTCGTAAAATAACAAAGGATGTTGCAGATACAGATTTCTTAAATTTGTTTAGCATTTTGAACAACAAAGATAAAACACCATTAGCTGTTCTAAGTTATGAGAGATCAAATCATTCCAGAATCAGCTAATTGACTTCAACTTCATGCACAACTGTATTATATATCTCATCCACTCTATGCTTAAGTATAACTATAAAAGTTCTAAAACAATTTAATCTCACTTAATTCACCACACAAACAAAGATTTTACTAGTATAATTTTAAGGATATCACAAGACCATCTTCATACCCTTATCTTGTTTATAACACTTGATTAAAATGTATAATATGTTTATATTTAAGTAAAAAAAAATTTAAAAGTAAAGCTGTCCCACTATACGCCATGTAGGCACTTGGGCGGGAGAAATGTTATAACTTCTACTCATTCATAACCTCAGCACTAGACGGAGATGAGTGGTCGGTGTCATGCCCCAGCAGCGCTTTACCCCCGGGAAAGGACCCTGGTACCCATTAGATAGGAGGCTGGGCGTAGAGGAAAACTCCTCTGCCCCCGTCGGGAATCGAACCCTGGTCGTCCAGTCCATAGCGAATCACTATACTGACTGAGCTATCCCGGAACATTTTTATATTAAAGGATCTTAAGTAAGTAAACAAATGTTTCATGGAAGCTGTCTTGCAATAAACTTGTCGTCCTTAACCTGAGTTTCCTCTACAAAAGAATCCTGAACAAAACAGCAGAAATGGATCTTCAACTCACCAACACTGATGGATGAGTAGTTGGCATAGAATCCCCGGTTTGATATCGAGCCATCTGTCTTGAACTTGAGCCAAAGGAAGTTGTATTGCGACATGAAGCACGGGTTAGGAAACTGGTCCTGTCCACCACAGTACTTTCCTAGAAGCGTAGCATTCTCATTGTGGCCATCACGAATCTGTTCACAGAACAATTTAATCCGCACATTGAAAAGGAATCATTGTGCTTTGCTGTTAACGCAATAGACCACAATCAAAGTCACCACAGCCATTCCTACAAGCACCCACAGTAAATGTCAAGAGACCACGCATGCCTATAGACTGTGGTGATTACAAAAATGTACATACCAAGCTACACCTATGATCATTATGAATGGCACTAAATCAATGTCCAGTAATAACAATCAGTTTGCCAAAAGTGGTGGAATATTTTAAGTGTCACATTTCCAAAGTTTTACACCCATATTTGAACGCATGGAAAGAATAATGAATTTTATGTAAAATGTACAGTTGACAAGGGGCCCAAAACCAGATGCAGACATCAGCATCGAATCTTTCACTAATTTATTTGGTATCTAACGCTGTCTTTTAGCGCCACTGGTAAGTGCCACATTCCTTCTGCGTAATTAGATACATATATGTCAGGGTGGTCAGCTTGTTGGTCTCTTACATTACCAGAGTTAACTATAATAAATATAATGCATATATTACTGCTGAATGGGAAACTACTATTGTCATGTAAGACTTGAGGTTCTCACAGCGGTGAGTATGAAGATTTCTGTCTTCTGGGTTATTGCGCTGTGTAGTCTGGTCGATGTTAACCAACGTTTCAGAGGTCATACTGCCTCCGTCATCAGGGTGGTGAGTATGAAGATTTCTGTCTTCTGGGTTATTGCGCTGTGTAGTCTGGTCGATGTTAACCAACGTTTCAGAGGTCATACTGCCTCCGTCATCAGGGCGATGAGTATGAAGATTTCTGTCTTCTGGGTTGTTGCGCTGTGTAGTCTGGTCGATGTTTACCAACGTTTCAGAGGTCATACTGCCTCCGTCATCAGGGCGATGAGTATGAAGATTTCTGTCTTCTGGGTTATTGCGCTGTGTAGTCTGGTCGATGTTAACCAACGTTTCAGAGGTCATACTGCCTCCGTCATCAGGGCGATGAGTATGAAGATTTCTGTCTTCTGGGTTGTTGCGCTGTGTAGTCTGGTCGATGTTTACCAACGTTTCAGAGGTCATACTGCCTCCGTCATCAGGGCGATGAGTATGAAGATTTCTGTCTTCTGGGTTGTTGCGCTGTGTAGTCTGGTCGATGTTAACCAACGTTTCAGAGGTCATACTGCCTCTGTTATCAGAGTATGAAGATTTCCGTCTTCTGGGTTGTTGCGCTGTGTAGTCTGGTCGATGTTAACCAACGTTTCAGAGGTCCTACTGCCTCCGTTATCAGGGCGATGAGTATGAAGATTTCTGTCTTCTGGGTTATTGCGCTGTGTAGTCTGGTCGATGTTAACCAACGTTTCAGAGGTCATACTGCCTCCGTCATCAGGGCGATGAGTATGAAGATTTCTGTCTTCTGGGTTGTTGCGCTGTGTAGTCTGGTCGATGTTTACCAACGTTTCAGAGGTCATACTGCCTCCGTCATCAGGGCGATGAGTATGAAGATTTCTGTCTTCTGGGTTGTTGCGCTGTGTAGTCTGGTCGATGTTAACCAACGTTTCAGAGGTCATACTGCCTCTGTTATCAGAGTATGAAGATTTCCGTCTTCTGGGTTGTTGCGCTGTGTAGTCTGGTCGATGTTTACCAACGTTTCAGAGGTCATACTGCCTCCGTCATCAGGGCGATGAGTATGAAGATTTCTGTCTTCTGGGTTGTTGCGCTGTGTAGTCTGGTCGATGTTAACCAACGTTTCAGAGGTCATACTGCCTCCGTCATCAGGGCGATGAGTATGAAGATTTCTGTCTTCTGGGTTATTGCGCTGTGTAGTCTGGTCGATGTTAACCAACGTTTCAGAGGTCATACTGCCTCCGTCATAAGGGCGATGAGTATGAAGATTTCTGTCTTCTGGGTTGTTGCGCTGTGTAGTCTGGTCGATGTTAACCAACGTTTCAGAGGTCCTACTGCCTCCGTCATCAGGGCGATGAGTATGAAGATTTCTGTCTTCTGGGTTATTGCGCTGTGTAGTCTGGTCGATGTTAACCAACGTTTCAGAGGTCATACTGCCTCCGTCATCAGGGCGATGAGTATGAAGATTTCTGTCTTCTGGGTTGTTGCGCTGTGTAGTCTGGTCGATGTTTACCAACGTTTCAGAGGTCATACTGCCTCCGTCATCAGGGCGATGAGTATGAAGATTTCTGTCTTCTGGGTTATTGCGCTGTGTAGTCTGGTCGATGTTAACCAACGTTTCAGAGGTCATACTGCCTCCGTCATCAGGGCGATGAGTATGAAGATTTCTGTCTTCTGGGTTGTTGCGCTGTGTAGTCTGGTCGATGATTACCAACGTTTCAGAGGTCATACTGCCTCCGTCATCAGGGCGATGAGTATGAAGATTTCTGTCTTCTGGGTTGTTGCGCTGTGTAGTCTGGTCGATGTTAACCAACGTTTCAGAGGTCATACTGTCTCTGTTATCAGAGTATGAAGATTTCCGTCTTCTGGGTTGTTGCGCTGTGTAGTCTGGTCGATGTTAACCAACGTTTCAGAGGTCCTACTGCCTCCGTTATCAGGGCGATGAGTATGAAGATTTCTGTCTTCTGGGTTATTGCGCTGTGTAGTCTGGTCGATGTTAACCAACGTTTCAGAGGTCATACTGCCTCCGTCATCAGGGCGATGAGTATGAAGATTTCTGTCTTCTGGGTTGTTGCGCTGTGTAGTCTGGTCGATGTTTACCAACGTTTCAGAGGTCATACTGCCTCCGTCATCAGGGCGATGAGTATGAAGATTTCTGTCTTCTGGGTTGTTGCGCTGTGTAGTCTGGTCGATGTTAACCAACGTTTCAGAGGTCATACTGCCTCTGTTATCAGAGTATGAAGATTTCCGTCTTCTGGGTTGTTGCGCTGTGTAGTCTGGTCGATGTTTACCAACGTTTCAGAGGTCATACTGCCTCCGTCATCAGGGCGATGAGTATGAAGATTTCTGTCTTCTGGGTTGTTGCGCTGTGTAGTCTGGTCGATGTTAACCAACGTTTCAGAGGTCATACTGCCTCCGTCATCAGGGCGATGAGTATGAAGATTTCTGTCTTCTGGGTTATTGCGCTGTGTAGTCTGGTCGATGTTAACCAACGTTTCAGAGGTCATACTGCCTCCGTCATCAGGGCGATGAGTATGAAGATTTCTGTCTTCTGGGTTGTTGCGCTGTGTAGTCTGGTCGATGTTAACCAACGTTTCAGAGGTCCTACTGCCTCCGTCATCAGGGCGATGAGTATGAAGATTTCTGTCTTCTGGGTTATTGCGCTGTGTAGTCTGGTCGATGTTAACCAACGTTTCAGAGGTCATACTGCCTCCGTCATCAGGGCGATGAGTATGAAGATTTCTGTCTTCTGGGTTGTTGCGCTGTGTAGTCTGGTCGATGTTTACCAACGTTTCAGAGGTCATACTGCCTCCGTCATCAGGGCGATGAGTATGAAGATTTCTGTCTTCTGGGTTGTTGCGCTGTGTAGTCTGGTCGATGTTAACCAACGTTTCAGAGGTCATACTGCCTCTGTTATCAGAGTATGAAGATTTCCGTCTTCTGGGTTGTTGCGCTGTGTAGTCTGGTCGATGTTAACCAACGTTTCAGAGGTCCTACTGCCTCCGTTATCAGGGCGATGAGTATGAAGATTTCTGTCTTCTGGGTTATTGCGCTGTGTAGTCTGGTCGATGTTAACCAACGTTTCAGAGGTCATACTGCCTCCGTCATCAGGGCGATGAGTATGAAGATTTCTGTCTTCTGGGTTGTTGCGCTGTGTAGTCTGGTCGATGTTAACCAACGTTTCAGAGGTCCTACTGCCTCCGTTATCAGGGCGATGAGTATGAAGATTTCTGTCTTCTGGGTTGTTGCGCTGTGTAGTCTGGTCGATGTTAACCAACGTTTCAGAGGTCATACTGCCTCCGTCATCAGGGCGATTCTTAGTATGAAGATTTCTGTCTTCTGGGTTATTGCGCTGTGTAGTCTGGTCGATGTTAACCAACGTTTCAGAGGTCCTACTGCCTCCGTTATCAGGGCGATGAGTATGAAGATTTCTGTCTTCTGGGTTGTTGCGCTGTGTAGTCTGGTCGATGTTAACCAACGTTTCAGAGGTCATACTGCCTCCGTCATCAGGGCGATTCTTAGTATGAAGATTTCTGTCTTCTGGGTTATTGCGCTGTGTAGTCTGGTCGATGTTAACCAACGTTTCAGAGGTCCTACTGCCTCCGTTATCAGGGCGATGAGTATGAAGATTTCTGTCTTCTGGGTTGTTGCGCTGTGTAGTCTGGTCGATGTTAACCAACGTTTCAGAGGTCATACTGCCTCCGTCATCAGGGCGATGAGTATGAAGATTTCTGTCTTCTGGGTTATTGCGCTGTGTAGTCTGGTCGATGTTAACCAACGTTTCAGAGGTCATACTGCCTCCGTCATCAGGGCGATGAGTATGAAGATTTCTGTCTTCTGGGTTATTGCGCTGTGTAGTCTGGTCGATGTTAACCAACGTTTCAGAGGTCATACTGCCTCCGTCATCAGGGCGATTCTTAGTATGAAGATTTCTGTCTTCTGGGTTGTTGCGCTGTGTAGTCTGGTCGATGTTAACCAACGTTTCAGAGGTCATACTGCCTCCATCATCAGGGCGATGAGTATGAAGATTTCTGTCTTCTGGGTTATTGCGCTGAGTAGTCTGGTCGATGTTAACCAACGTTTCAGAGGTCATACTGCCTCCGTCATCAGGGACTATTGTCATGACTGGCAAATACAAATGTCATTCGTATGGATGTAAAAATCTGTGATCAGAGATGTCCTCAAGCCAAAGAATAGCATCTTCTGGTATGAAACAATAATGATCTGACTTAAGACGAAAAAGTTGGAAATACTTTATACTTTGATTTATACTTTGACGACCCGTTCTTCAAGTGCCTGAGCACTGCGGGTCCCAACTTTCATTGGCTTTGATCTATAGACATTCGGTACGACTCCTTGGACGAGGGATTGGCCCATCGCAAGGCCTCTACCTGTACACAGGACAGCACAACACAGAAAAATGCAGACATACATCCATGCCTTGAGTGGGATTCGAACCCACGTTCCCAGTGACCAAGCGGCACAAGGCCCACGCCTCAGACCGATCAGCCACTGAGACGGCAAAGTTGGAAATGAACAATAGAAATTAAGAACTCACCTCAACGTAGTCAAAACGACACGGGGGAGAGAATGTGTCTTCCACTTCAAAATCTTGGAAGCAGAGATTCACTACCTGCCCATGAGGTAGCTCTATTTCATAAATACACACACGGTTTGTGGGGTATGCATTGGGGTAGAATGGAGACTTGATCACTCCAGTGCCCCCACTGAACACACCGCCACATACTGAAACAATACAATTTTAAGTTCACTGTGTACTGCTCTAGATGTTACTACAAGTCAATTATCCAGAATAACCAGTATTTGTATTCCAGATACTCTTTTAGGAAGAGCCACAAAACAACTTTTATGAAATTCTGTAAAAGTTATTTCTGCATTTAAGAAGTTAAAAAAACATTTTGTTTCAACTGAAATGAGCACAGTCATTCTTCCTTTACATATAAATGCACTACATTACAGAGGGCATCATTCATTATGATGATTCATGCCAACCTTGAAAACTGTTAACCTAAGAGATGACAACTAAGTCAATTTTAATATTACCTGACAGAAATAATCTCATAAAATCATAATCCAACAAAATGGATTCAGTTATAAAGAAATTAGTTGTCATGGCCACATGTAATATTACAAAATGGATTTTATTAAGTAAATAAAACAACACTTGCATACTTACTTGATTCATATTTGATGTGGAAGCCTTCAGCACTGGCAGACCAGTCTGACTTGAAACGAATAACGAGCTCATTGCCGATCGATGTGTAAGGACTGGGGAGTTGATTTCCACAGTAGCGTCCCACAGACGGAGCACTAGGGTCCAGGCCTGTTCTGATCTAATGAGATACCCAACAAAGGCTTTCAGACAAATAGTAAGTATTATTACAGTTATTGACACTTCTTGTTTGAAAATGTTATATACAGAATATCCCATCTAACTCTGTAACCTCAAATTACTCATATTTTTTACAAAAAAATGTTTGCCATCTTCTTTCTATTGTGCATTGCCAGTTTCTGACAAATGAGGTCTGAGATCTGTCCACGTGCAGTCGATACAAGAATTGTGCTTGACAAAGTAATACATATTAGAGCAATATTTCTCCAATTTTCCCTGTTTATCGCCTATACATAATGTTCCAGGTCTGCAGTGGCCGCGCGGTATGGGGCGTGGGCCTTGTGCTTCTTGGTCACTGGGACCGTGGGTTCGAATCCCACTCAAGCCATGGATGTATGTCTGCATTTTTCTGTGTTGTGCTGTCCAGTGTACAGGTAGAGGCTTTGCGACAGGCCAATCCCTCGTCCAAGGAGAACTACCAAAATGTCTAAAGATCAAGCCAACGAAAAGTTGAGACCTGCAGTGCTCAGGCACTTGAAGAACGGGTCGTTCCCAGTATCCCCAGTACATAATGTTCCACATCCATCTATCAGAATCCCTGAAACTTGTAATAGACCAGACCAGAATGCATGTAATAACCTGAGTTCTCACTTAATAAAAACAATTTAATATTCAATATGAATTGCAATGATCAAAAACGTTTTCAAAATTTACGCAACTGTTCGTACGCATTGAAAGTAGCTTACAGACGGCAGCATGTGTAAAAAGACTTTCCGAATTAGAAGGCTATGACGTGCTGTTGCAGTCAGCTAAATCAATAATCCTTCTACGTAGCTATTGGCCGATATCAGGGCACACAAACTAACGCACTCTAACGGAGAAATCCCTAAACTGAAAGTTACGTACATCGATTTCATTGGAAGGACCAGGACACAAGCTTTCACATACGTGAGATAGATGTCAGCCGCGGAATTGAAAGTCAGTCGTTATTGATATTTGTCGAGAGACAGTGCACTCTCCGTGATTCAATGTCAGCCTTGGAATTTAGCTAAGAGTTATTCAACTTCTTAACATCAAGTTTTCGTACGTCGGTACTCAAACAAATATGTTCACCGGGATAATAAACAACACTTATTTACTGTGATACATATAAAACTACTGTGTGCTTCGTAAGGTGAACACGAGAGGACGTTCACCCTTCCAGTGACGTATGCAAGATGGAGACAAGTAGAACATTACACTTACGGTCTGATGTACGTGTGCGTGTGAATTGCAGAGATGTGGCATTAAACTCCGTGAATTAACTTTCGAAACAATACGTCTGCACAAAAGTGGAGTGTGTTTCCTATGGTGACAGCCAAATAAATTTCAGATGTGCCTGATATACAGAGGTTGGACATGTCTAAATGTAACATTTGTGTGCATATGTGTACATATATATTTCTGACAATCCGGATCTTTGTAATATCTCGAAACATTTCTAAATAAACTTATGACATGTGTACTAATAATTATTAAGCGTAAGAGGACTTTAAATGTAATGCAACAACCACAATTGCGGAAGAACATGCATAAGTGACGTGAGCCAAGATTCTTTAGAGGTCAACAAGAAGGTAAAAGATGTAATATCTTTGATGTGTAAAGTTATTGTAGTGCCTCAAATATAGGATTGTTCTATATTGTGAGAACATTGAAATATTAGAATCTTTAATATCTAGCAATCGATAATAGAACTCATACGATGCCTCAACGTAGACAAAATGCATCACGTCACTGCGCATCAACTTCCGCGCAGATGCCCCATTAACCTAACCTAACTAACACAACGCAACCCAACAGAGGTATTCTGCTTCAGCTGAACATGGCGCCCTGCGCACGAATTTTCGAAATACAACATGGGTGGTCGGAAATTCCTGAAATTTTGAATGGACGACGTGCCACAGGTATCTAATAAATATTCATACTCTTTTGTGCCAAAACACTTGTAATAAATTCACACGCAGCCATCAAAGTCGCGAGGTGGAAGGAACGCGTAATCGGCCACCATCAGCAATATCCGACTACTTCAACAAGGTGTTATGCACTCGATATATTTTAAAATAAAATTTAAACATTTGCACTAATAGTACTTAAGCGTAAGAACACCACACATGCAAGTCAACAACTACAATTGGGTAAAATCAAGCTTAAGTTACGTGAGTCAAGAGTATATCGAGGTCAATAAGAAAGCAATCAATTAAAATCTTTGAAGTATAAAGCTATAATAGAGGTTCAAAAAGAAGATTGTTCAATAATTTAAAAACACTCATTTATTTGAGTGTTTAATAATTTACAATTAACCATAACGAGATCACATGCGCACGTCATACGACTGCACTGCGCAACAACGTCTGCGCAGCTGCCCCACTAACCTAACCCAAACCAACCAAAACGGGGTAATCTGGATCAGTGCAAAATGGTATATTAATTGCAATGCTTGGTGGGCGCGGAATTCGTGGCGAACGTCAAACATGTGGTAACATATTGGTGTTATATATCAAATGTCAACAAAATATATCGAAAATATTGCCTCACATTTACACGAGGACACGACGTATACACACAAAGACACAGTCTATCGGAAAAATAAGGAACCAAAGATAAGACGTGCCATCTGTGATGACCTCAATGGAAAGAAATCAATACTTTCGAATGGCATCGAGGACCAATCAGAAGTCAGTCAGTACTGATTCTGTCTTGGAACAGTCGGCTGGTCCCGATTGAATAGTCGCCATTGAACTACGGTTGGAATTATTTGATTTCGGTCGGTCAGTATCAACGTAACTTTGTGCTCTAGAAATAGAGTTCTTCGGGACCATTAACAAGATTAATTACCACCGTTCAATCACGTATTAACGGGTGTAACCTACAGTGAATCTCAGTGTAAGGATGTCTTCTCGGTGATGTGTGAGAAGAGAAACAAGTGAAACACCAATCCAACGTAACATGCAACAATATGTGCGGTTCGCCACATTGAGACATACGGTTTCAGTGAAAGGACATTTGCATGCCATGTGTGCTAAGTAAAGACGTTTGTACCAGTTAGTAACACGTAAATCATATACAGATATCGCGTATCTGCAGAAGCTGGACCTATGTAATTTGAGAACATTTATTCTTTATAACGATGATGTAATATGATACATGTAGTGTAATATAAATTTAAATAATATTTTAATAAATTCTTCTTCGTGTGACAACATATATACTTCCACAATGAAATATTCAATAAAATCATATTTAAGTGATAAGTGATTGGTGTACTTGCAATTTCTGAAAGTATGTCTCCAATAAAATATCCTTGTAAAAAAATTAAATTACGTATAAAAGTGAAGCCCAGAATATAATATACTTTTTAAAGTCACGGAATCGAATTTTTCAGTGTTTAATAATTTACAATTGACCATAACGAGCTCAAATTGCCCTCACATGCGCACGTCATACGACTGCACTGCGCAACAACGTCTGCGCAGGTGCCCCACTAACCTAACCTAACCTAACCCAAACCAACCAAAACGGGGTAATCTGCATTTGTGCAAAATGGTTTCCTGCGCACGAATTTTGGAAAAAGCGAATGGATGCTCAGAAATTATTGAAATTTTGTATGGACGTCATGCCACAGGTAAGTATATGATATTCATACTCTATTATGTCTTATCGCTTTTTAGAAATTCGCAAGAAGGCATCAAAGTCGTGAGGTTGAGGAAGCGCAAAGTCGGCCACGACCACTTACCAATTACGATATTACGCGCTCACACAATCCCCATATAACACAAATAGTGCTTATATGCGTGTAATACATCATAACATGTCTAAAATTACATAACGTTTCCACAAGATTTATTTCTTGCAAAATTGATGCAGTGTACATGTTGACGCAAATACGTAGCACATTCATGCGTAACGATAACCCAATCTAACTCAGTATAAACAAGTATCATGTAACGAAAGAATCGGAATAAACATACGTGAATGATAGTACGTCATCTATTAATATAAATCGCCTCAGAAAAAGACAATATAAATCTCTGGTACATTAATTGCAATGCTTGGTGGGCTCGGAATTCGTGGTGCACGTCAAACTTGTGGTAACATATTGGTGTCCTATGTCAAATGTCAACAAAATATATCGAAAATATTGCCTCACATTTACTCGAGGACACGACGTACAAACACAAAGACGCAGTCTATCGGAAAAATACGGAACCAAAGATAAAACGTGCCATCTGTGATCGCGTCAATGGACAGAAATCAATACTTTCGAATGATATCGAGGACCAATCAGAAGTCAGTCAGTACTGATTCTGTCTTGGAGCAGTCGGCTGGTCCAGATTGAATAGTCGCCATTAAACTACGGTTGGAATTATTTGATTTCGGTCGGTCAGTATCAACGTAACTTTGTGCTCTAGAAATAGATTTATTCGGGATTAATTACCAACGTTCAATCGCGTATTAACGGTTGCTACCTACAGTGAATCTCAGTGTAAGGATGTCTTCTCGGTGACGTGTGAGAAGAGAAACAAGTGAAAAACCAATCCAACATAACTTGCAAGAATATGTGCGGTTCGCCACATTGACACATACGGCTTCAGTGAAAGGACATTTGCATGCCATGTGTGCTAAGTAAAGACGTTTGTACCAGTTAGTAACACGTAAATCATATACAGATATCGCGTATCTGCAGAAGCTGGACCTATGTAATTTGAGAACATTTATTCTTTATAACGATGATGTAATATGATACATGTAGTGTAATATAAATTTAAATAATATTTTAATAAATTCTTCTTCGTGTGACAACATATATACTTCCACAATGAAATATTCAATAAAATCATATTTAAGTGATAAGTGATTGGTGTACTTGCAATTTCTGAAAGTATGTCTCCAATAAAATATCCTTGTAAAAAAATTAAATTAGGTATAAAAGTGAAGCCCAGAATATAAAATACTTTTTAAAGTCACGGAATCGAATTTTTCAGTGTTTAATAATTTACAATTAACCATAACGAGCTCAAGGTGCCCTCACATGCGCACGTCATACGACTGCACTGCGCAACGTCTGCGCAGGTGCCTCACTAACCTAACCTAACCTAACCTAACCCAAACCAACCAAAACGGTGTAATCCGCATCAGTGCAAAATAGTTTCCTGCACACGAATTTTGGAAAAAACGAATGGATGCTCAGAAATTATTGAAATTTTGTATGGACGTCATGCCACAGGTAAGTTAATGATATTCATACTCTATTATGTCTTATCGCTTTTTAGAAATTCGCAAGAAGGCATCAAAGTCGTGAGGTGGAGGAAGCGCAAAGTCGGCCACGACCACTTACCAATTACGATATTACGCGCTCACACAATCCCCATATAACACAAATAGTGCTTATATGTGTGTAATACATCATAACATGTCTAAAATTACATAACGTTTCCACAAGTTTTATTTCTTGCAAAATTGATGCAGTGTACATGTTGACGCAAATACGGAGCACATTCATGCGTAACGATAACCCAATCTTACTCAGTATAAACAAGTATCATGTAACGAAAGAATCGGAATAAACATACGTGAATGATAGTACGTCATTTATTAATATAAATCGCCTCACAAAAAAACTAAATATAAATCTCTGGTACATTAATTGCAATGCTTGGTGGGCGCGGAATTCGTGGTGCACGTCAAACTTGTGCTAACATATTGGTGTCCTATGTCAAATGTCAACAAAATATATCGAAAATATTGCCTCACATTTACTCGAGGACACGACGTACAAACACAAAGACGCAGTCTATCGGAAAAATACGGAACCAAAGATAAGACGTGCCATCTGTGATGACGTCAATGGACAGAAATCAATACTTTCGAATGATATCGAGGACCAATCAGAAGTCAGTCAGTACTGATTCTGTCTTGGAGCAGTCGGCTGGTCCAGATTGAATAGTCGCCATTTAACTACGGTTGGAATTATTTGATTTCGGTCGGTCAGTATCAACGTAACTTTGTGCTCTAGAAATAGAGTTCTAGGGGATTAATTACCAACGTTCAATCGCGTATTAACGGGTGCTACCTACAGTGAATCTCAGTGTAAGGATGTCTTCTCGGTGACGTGTGAGAATAGAAACAGGTGAAACACCAATCCAACATAACTTGCAAGAATATGTGCGGTTCGCCACATTGAGACATACGGCTTCAGTGAAAGGACATTTGCATGTCATGTGTGCTCACTAAAGACGTTTGTACGAGTTAGTAACACGTAAATCATATACAGATATCGCGTATGTGCAGAAGCTGGACCTATGTAATTTGAGAACATTTATTCTTTATAACGATGATGTAATATGATACATGTAGTGTAATATAAATTTAAATAATATTTTAATAAATTCTTCTTCGTGTGACAACATATATACTTCCACAATGAAATATTCAAGAAAATCATATTTAAGTGATAAGTGATTGGTGTACTTGCAATTTCTGAAAGTATGTCTCCAATAAAATATCCTTGTAAAAAAATTAAATTAGGTATAAAAGTGAAGCCCAGAATATAATATACTTTTTAAAGTCACGGAATCGAATTTTTCAGTGTTTAATAATTTACAATTAACCATAACGAGCTCAAGGTGCCCTCACATGCGCACGTCATACGACTGCACTGCGCAACGTCTGCGCAGGTGCCCCACTAACCTAACCTAACCTAACCCAAACCAACCAAAACGGGGTAATCTGCATCAGTGCAAAATGGTTTCCTGCGCACGAATCTTGGATAAAGCGAATGGATGCTCAGAAATTATTGAAATTTTGTATGGACGTCATGCCACAGGTAAGTTAATGATATTCATACTCTATTATGTCTTATCGCTTTTTAGAAATTCGCAAGAAGGCATCAAATTCGTGAGGTGGAAGAAACGCGTAATCGGCCACCATCAGCAATATCCGACTATTTCAACAAGGTGTTACGCACTCGATATATTTTAAAATAAAATTTAAACATTTGTACTAATAGTGCTTAAGCGTAAGCACATCACACATGCTAGTCAACAACTATAATTGCGTAAAATCAACCTTAACTGACGTGAGCCAAGAGTCTATCGAGTTCAACAAGAAAGAAACCAATGTAAAATCTTTGAAGTATAGAGCTATGGTAGAGGTTCAAAAACAAGACTGTTCAATAATTTAAGAACACTGATTTATTTGAGTGTTTCATATGCAGAAATCGATAATAGAACTCATACGATGCCTTAACATAGACGACATGCATCACATTATTGCGCATCACTTACTGCGCAGATGACCCACTAACCTAACCCAACTCAACCCAACAGGGGTAATCAGCGTCACCTCAACAAGGATACCTGGGCACGAATTTTCGAAATAAATCATGGATGGTCGGAAATTCCTGACATTTTGTATGGACGTCGTGCCACAGGTAAGTAATAAAAATTCATACCCTTTCGTGTCACAACACTTGTAATAAATTCACACGAAGGCATCAAAGTCGCGAGGTGGAAGAAACGCTAAATTGGCCACGGTCACCAACATCCGACTTTATCAACAAGGAATTATGCACAGGGACGTTTCTTTATAATTTCCAAATGGTGCCTATACGTGCACAGATACGTCATCAGACTAACACATGCACAAAATTACTGCAGAAAGATTTTTATGGCAAGGAAACAAATAGTGACTACGGTTATCTAAGCGCGGCGTAGCTTCATACGTAATAATTCGCGCACACAATTCACCATATGTAAATAAAGGTGTTACAATTGAATCCAAACACATTCAAGTGACGGATATTAAAAAAAAATTAATATTCAATATGAATTGCAATGATCAAAAACGTTTTCGAAACTTACGCAACTGTTCGTACACATTGAAAGTAGCGTACAGATGGCAGCATGTGTAAAACGACTTTCCGAATTAGAATGCTGTGACGTGCTGTTGCAGTCAAGTAAATCAATAATCCTTCTACGTAGCTATTGGCCGATATCAGGGCACACAAACTAACACACTCTAATGGAGAAAACTCTAAACTGAAAGTTACGTGTATCGATTTCATTCGAAGGACCAGTACACAAGCTTTCACATACGTGAGATAGATGTCAGCCGCGGAATTGAAAGTCAGTCGTTATTGATATTTGTCGAGAGACAGTGCACTCTCCGTGATTCAATGTCAGCCTTGGAATTTAGCTAAGAGTTATTCAACTTCTTAACATCAAGTTTTCGTACGTCGGTACTCAAACAAATATGTTCATCGGGATAATTAACAACACTTATTTACTGCGATACATATAAAACTGCTATGTGCTTCGTAAGGTGAAGACGAGAGGACGTTCACCCTTCCAGTAACGTATGCAAGATGGAGACAAGTAGAACATTACACTTACGGTCTGATGTACGTGTGCGTGTGAATTGCAGAGATGTGGCATTAAACTCCGTGAATTAACTTTCGAAACAATACGTCTGCACAAAAGTGGAGTGTGTTTCCTATGGTGACAGCCAAATAAATTTCAGATGTGCCTGATATACAGAGGTTGGACTTGTCTAAATGTAACATTTGTGTGCATATGTATACATACGAGGTGCGATCGGAAAGTTTCCAGACTGCGCCTATAAATAATAAAAAAAAACCGTCACTTATCTCAGGAATTAAATTCATCCATCACCCTCGAAGTAGTTCCCCTGGGAGTGAACACAACGATCCCAGCGCCGCTGCCAAGCCTGGAAGCATCCCTGGAAATCTTTCTTTGTCAGCCTGTCAAGCACCATCTGCGATTCTGCCTGAATCTCTTCTATCGTCTCAAATCTCCTTCCCTTTAGCTGAATTTTCATCTTTGGGAAGAGGAAGAAGTCACACGGCGAATAAGGAGGGTGCAGGATGACGGCCATGGTGTTTGAGGCCAAAAACTGCCGAACTTTGAGGGTGGTGTGCGCTGGCGCGTTGTCATGATGTGTCGCATGTGGAGTTCTTCCTTTAGAATCAGCTGACAGGTCCCATAGCCTATCCCAACAATGTCGCACAAGTCGTTGATGGTACGAAGTCGATCTTCGTGAATGGCCTGCCTAATCTTCGTAACATTTTCGGGCGTTGTGCTCGAAGATGGTCGTCCAGAACGCTCGTCATCATCGACAGAGGTTCGGCCATTTTTAAAACGTGAATGCCACACAAAAGTTTGTGCACGACCCATTGCGGACTCCCCAAATGCTTGCTTTAGCATTTCATAGGTTTCCGTAGCCGTTTTGGCGAGTCTTTGGCAAAATTTGATTTGCTCATGAAAATCCGCCATTCCGAAATCGCAGGAGGGTCGGTGTAATGCACTACCAAAACGCCCGTAACTAAGAAACAAATGCTAATTCGATGATGCCGGCTGGCACACTGATTCACTATGAATGTAGGCCACACCCCCTAGCGGCAGAAGCTCGTACTACATCCGGTTCGCCCTCTATTGACACAGTCTGGAAACTTTCAGATCGCACCTCGTATGTAATATATATTCATACTCTTTTGTGCCAAAACACTTGTAATAAATTCGCACGAAGGCATCAAAGTCGCGAGGTGGAAGAAACGCGTAATCGGCCACCATCAGCAATATCCGACTATTTCAACAAGGTGTTATGCACTCGATATATTTTAAAATGAAATTTAAACATGTGTACTAATAGTACTTAAAGCTTTACTTCTGACTTGGTGCTTGGCTGGACTCAGATCAAAGAACTACAGACAGACACACATATAGCATGCAAAGCTGCTTTCGTTATCTGTCACCAGTTTAAAAATGGCTGTTTACAGGAATCATCAGTGAAACTTAGAGAAGCTGATAACAGTTTTACTCACTGCAACATAGTCAAAGTAGCAGCCACTCGACGGTTCGAGCGAGAAAGCCAGGAACATGAGGCGTACCCGCTCTCCCACTGGCAGCTGAATATGCCACTCACAGTCCATATTTTCCAGGTAGCTATTAGGATGGTTTGGGGACAGAATGTCACCAGATGTTGCAGTCATTACACCTCCACAGCCTGGAAAACCTACAACAACAAAGAAAATTATTGCTACTGCAACTGATTACTGCACTGCGTACATCTCCGATTTATGTCTCGTCGCAAACTTTCAGATTTATGCCACCCAGCAAGTTGATGGAATCATGTTTTGAGGTGGGGTGGGAACATTCAGGAGTGATTGCTAGCTGAGGAGTTGCACAACTTAATAACGACTACAAACCAAAGTCTCAGGTTCTGTTCAGTAATACAAGACCTGATCAAAAACTCAGTAGAAACTAAGCTATGGTATTCCCCTTAAAAACTAGGCTCATTCAGCAAGTGCACAATTGTTTCACCATTTCTGCCAATGCTGGGAGTATCTCTCAAATTTGGCATTTGGAGTCCAAGTGTTTCCACATCATCAAATTTTTTTTTCTTCAAATTTTCTTCTAAGCTCAGAAAACATAAAAATGTCATAAGGAAATGTATCTGTTGCGAAAGAATGTTTCACTTGTGGAATACTGCGTTCATCTAAAAACTGTCACAAGCTGGACTGAGTGAACGGTTAAAGCGTCACAGGAAATTTACAGCTTCCTCTTTTTGGCTGATTACGACACCGCTGCATCCATCACACAGACATCTCAGCACCACTAAATGGATATTATGGTTAACAGTGTGACCTTGTACAGCAAACTCATGGTATACAGTACCTTTGTAATGAAAGAAAATAAGCAGCGTCTCTTTATTTTGCTGCACACGACATGCTGTTTTAGCCATGCCAAGAAAGAGGACCTCGAAGATTTCTGTCTTCTGGGTTGTTGCGCTGTGTAGTCTGGTCGATGTTTACCAACATTTCAGAGGTCATACTGCCTCCATCATCAGAGTATGAAGATTTCTGTCTTCTGGGTTGTTGCGCTGTGTAGTCTGGTCGATGTTTACCAACATTTCAGAGGTCATACTGCCTCCATCATCAGAGTATGAAGATTTCTGTCTTCTGGGTTGTTGCGCTGTGTAGTCTGGTCGATGTTTACCAACATTTCAGAGGTCATACTGCCTCCATCATCAGAGTATGAAGATTTCTGTCTTCTGGGTTGTTGCGCTGTGTAGTCTGGTCGATGTTAACCAACGTTTCAGAGGTCATACTGCCTCCGTCATCAGGGCGGTGAGTATGAAGATTTCTGTCTTCTGGGTTGTTGCGCTGTGTAGTCTGGTCGATGTTAACCAACGTTTCAGAGGTCATACTGCCTCCGTCATCAGGGCGGTGAGTATGAAGATTTCTGTCTTCTGGGTTGTTGCGCTGTGTAGTCTGGTCGATGTTAACCAACGTTTCAGAGGTCATACTGCCTCCGTCATCAGGGCGATGAGTATGAAGATTTCTGTCTTCTGGGTTGTTGCGCTGTGTAGTCTGGTCGATGTTTACCAACGTTTCAGAGGTCATACTGCCTCCGTCATCAGGGCGATGAGTATGAAGATTTCTGTCTTCTGGGTTGTTGCGCTGTGTAGTCTGGTCGATGTTAACCAACGTTTCAGAGGTCATACTGCCTCCGTCATCAGGGCGATGAGTATGAAGATTTCTGTCTTCTGGGTTGTTGCGCCGTGTAGTCTGGTCAATGTTAACCAACGTTTCAGAGGTCATACTGCCTCCATCATCAGGGCGATGAGTATGAAGATTTCTGTCTTCTGGGTTGTTGCGCTGTGTAGTCTGGTCGATGTTAACCAACGTTTCAGAGGTCATACTGCCTCCATCATCAGGGCGATGAGTATGAAGATTTCTGTCTTCTGGGTTGTTGCGCTGTGTAGTCTGGTCGATGTTTACCAACGTTTCAGAGGTCATACTGCCTCCGTCATCAGGGCGATGAGTATGAAGATTTCTGTCTTCTGGGTTGTTGCGCCGTGTAGTCTGGTCAATGTTAACCAACGTTTCAGAGGTCATACTGCCTCCATCATCAGGGCGATGAGTATGAAGATTTCTGTCTTTTGGGTTATTGCGCTGTGTAGTCTGGTCGATGTTTACCAACGTTTCAGAGGTCATACTGCCTCCGTCATCAGGGCGATGAGTATGAAGATTTCTGTCTTCTGGGTTGTTGCGCTGTGTAGTCTGGTCGATGTTAACCAACGTTTCAGAGGTCATACTGCCTCCGTCATCAGGGCGATGAGTATGAAGATTTCTGTCTTCTGGGTTGTTGCGCCGTGTAGTCTGGTCAATGTTAACCAACGTTTCAGAGGTCATACTGCCTCCATCATCAGGGCGATGAGTATGAAGATTTCTGTCTTCTGGGTTGTTGCGCTGTGTAGTCTGGTCGATGTTAACCAACGTTTCAGAGGTCATACTGCCTCCATCATCAGGGCGATGAGTATGAAGATTTCTGTCTTCTGGGTTGTTGCGCTGTGTAGTCTGGTCGATGTTAACCAACGTTTCAGAGGTCATACTGCTTCCGTCATCAGGGCGATGAGTATGAAGATTTCTGTCTTCTGGGTTGTTGCGCTGTGTAGTCTGGTCGATGTTTACCAACGTTTCAGAGGTCATACTGCCTCCATCATCAGGGCGATGAGTATGAAGATTTCTGTCTTCTGGGTTGTTGCGCTGTGTAGTCTGGTCGATGTTTACCAACGTTTCAGAGGTCATACTGCCTCCATCATCAGGGCGATGAGTATGAAGATTTCTGTCTTCTGGGTTGTTGCGCCGTGTAGTCTGGTCGATGTTTACCAACGTTTCAGAGGGCATACTGCCTCCGTCATCAGGGCGATGAGTATGAAGATTTCTGTCTTCTGGGTTGTTGCGCTGTGTAGTCTGGTCGATGTTAACCAACGTTTCAGAGGTCATACTGCCTCCGTCATCAGGGCGATGAGTATGAAGATTTCTGTCTTCTGGGTTGTTGCGCCGTGTAGTCTGGTCGATGTTTACCAACGTTTCAGAGGTCATACTGCCTCCGTCATCAGGGCGATGAATATGAAGATTCCTGTCTTCTGGGTTGTTGCGCCGTGTAGTCTGGTCGATGTTAACCAACGTTTCAGAGGTCATACTGCCTCCATCATCAGGGCGATGAGTATGAAGATTTCTGTCTTCTGGGTTGTTGCGCTGTGTAGTCTGGTCGATGTTAACCAACGTTTCAGAGGTCATACTGCCTCCGTCATCAGGGCGATGAGTATGAAGATTTCTGTCTTCTGGATTGTTGCGCCGTGTAGTCTGGTCGATGTTAACCAACGTTTCAGAGGTCATACTGCCTCCATCATCAGGGCGATGAGTATGAAGATTTCTGTCTTCTGGGTTGTTGCGCTGTGTAGTCTGGTCGATGTTAACCAACGTTTCAGAGGTCATACTGCCTCCGTCATCAGGGCGATGAGTATGAAGATTTCTGTCTTCTGGATTGTTGCGCCGTGTAGTCTGGTCGATGTTAACCAACGTTTCAGAGGTCATACTGCCTCCATCATCAGGGCGATGAGTATGAAGATTTCTGTCTTCTGGGTTGTTGCGCTGTGTAGTCTGGTCGATGTTAACCAACGTTTCAGAGGTCATACTGCCTCCGTCATCAGGGCGATGAGTATGAAGATTTCTGTCTTCTGGATTGTTGCGCCGTGTAGTCTGGTCGATGTTAACCAACGTTTCAGAGGTCATACTGCCTCCATCATCAGGGCGATGAGTATGAAGATTTCTGTCTTCTGGGTTGTTGCGCTGTGTAGTCTGGTCGATGTTAACCAACGTTTCAGAGGTCATACTGCCTCCGTCATCAGGGCGATGAGTATGAAGATTTCTGTCTTCTGGATTGTTGCGCCGTGTAGTCTGGTCGATGTTAACCAACGTTTCAGAGGTCATACTGCCTCCGTCATCAGGGCGATGAGTATGAAGATTTCTGTCTTCTGGGTTGTTGCGCCGTGTAGTCTGGTCGATGTTTACCAACGTTTCAGAGGTCATACTGCCTCCATCATCAGGGCGATGAGTATGAAGATTTCTGTCTTCTGGGTTGTTGCGCTGTGTAGTCTGGTCGATGTTTACCAACGTTTCAGAGGTCATACTGCCTCCATCATCAGGGCGATGAGTATGAAGATTTCTGTCTTCTGGGTTGTTGCGCCGTGTAGTCTGGTCGATGTTTACCAACGTTTCAGAGGGCATACTGCCTCCGTCATCAGGGCGATGAGTATGAAGATTTCTGTCTTCTGGGTTGTTGCGCTGTGTAGTCTGGTCGATGTTAACCAACGTTTCAGAGGTCATACTGCCTCCGTCATCAGGGCGATGAGTATGAAGATTTCTGTCTTCTGGGTTGTTGCGCCGTGTAGTCTGGTCGATGTTTACCAACGTTTCAGAGGTCATACTGCCTCCGTCATCAGGGCGATGAGTATGAAGATTCCTGTCTTCTGGGTTGTTGCGCCGTGTAGTCTGGTCGATGTTAACCAACGTTTCAGAGGTCATACTGCCTCCATCATCAGGGCGATGAGTATGAAGATTTCTGTCTTCTGGGTTGTTGCGCTGTGTAGTCTGGTCGATGTTAACCAACGTTTCAGAGGTCATACTGCCTCCGTCATCGGGGCAATGAATATGCCAATAAGGTGTGTGGGCCTAGGTTTATAGGGCCGGAATGTGAAAGGTGTAGCCTGCCCTGAGCCAATGGGAGCAGGCGTGGGAGTGGACCAATGGGGCATGTGCCAAAGCAACCCTTGCACTACAAATTGTTACTGATCTTTTGTGCTTCCCTATTCTTCTAATCCACTAGCAGTCTCATGCTAGCAATAAAGCACAGTATCCTACTTAGTGAGATATCATAATAGTGTTATCTATGTAAGTCTGTTAGGATAACTGATTGTTCCAGTGCAAGTAAAAGTAAAGTAAATCTGTCCCACTATACGCCATGTAGGCGCTTGGGGGAAGAGGACGTATAACTCCTACTCATTCTTAACCTCAGCACTAGAAAGGGGTGAGTGGTCAGAGTAACGCAACGGCCGGACTTCACCCCTGGGAAAGGACCCCGGTACTCATTGGATCGGAGGCCGCGTGGGTCCCAAAGCCGGTCTGGACGCAGAGGCTAGAGGAAAAATCATCTACCCTCATCGGGGATTGAACCCCGGTATTTGAGTCCATAGCCAGTCAATACACTAACGGGCCTAATTGATGCAAAATATAAACAATTAATTAATGCTGTTTCCCATTGTTCAGTAGTTACCTTCAATGCTAGAATAAGACAGCTGGAAGCCAGCATCATTCACTGCTTCATTCGTGTGGAAGTGCAGAGTGGCTTGGTTACCGGGCATTGTGAGTGGTCTTGGATGTGATGTGTTACAGTACACTGCAACACGGTTCCTCTCCCATCCTGACAAAATCTGAAACATTTTGCACAACATCTTTTACATTTACACTGGATCTGAACATTATAATCGTGAGTAATAATTTAACAAAAGCATCAAATTAGTTTTTAAATGTGTCGGAATATTATCTGGTGCACGCATGGCGTGAAATATAAAGGAACTAACGCTGTAACGAACACGTATGTTCTAAGCTTTCATTTAATTTATCATCAGAAAGTAAATAAAATCTTTTAGCTTGATACAAAGAAAAGAATGCCACAGATTTGAAGAAATACTTGCGTATGTTCTCGGACAAAAATTGCTTTAGTCGGGGATCGAACACCAGTCCCTATACTGACTGAGCTATGCCGGCTCATAGTTAGTGGTAGTGTACAACTCAGAAAACACATAGTTATATACAGTAAAATCTCAGTAAAACAAACTTCTTTTGACAGACACGTTATATTCATAATAATAAAATTTCATTTTTTTGAAAAGCAACGAAAAAAAATTAATAAAGTGAGATTTATTATTTCTGTTTCTGGCAATTACTGTTCAAATGGAACATAATATAATTGATATCCTGGGGGACTTACTGGACACGACTGAAGAATTCCTTGCACCTTTCTATGGCACAACAAGGAAATGTGACAGGTTCTTTTATATTATTAAATTCCTACACTTCTGAAACAATAACAGAGCTACTGACAAAAATGATCCAAAATATAATACGATGTGAAAACTGAGAAATGTTCTTGAATGAAGCCTGCTCATTTCATTACTCCCCTGTATATCTGGCTGTGGATGCAGTTTCTCAACGGAAGGGTATATTTTAAACAGGACGCAAATGACCATAGAAATGACAACGAAACACGCGATTGTAAAAAAATTGAAAAAGAGGTAACATAAAATGGACATAAGCTGTACAAAGACTTCTTTTCCACCCCCAACTTACTGAATGATGTGACAGGGATATTTGGGCCTAAGAGAGAAGACGATGGGGTCTGGAGAAAACTACATAATGACGAACTTAAAAATCTGTACTCCTCTTCCAATATTGTTAGGGTGATTAAGTCAGGAAGAATGAGATGGGCGGGGCATGTAGCACACATGGATGGGACAAGAGGTGTGCACCAGGTACTGGTTGGGAAGCCTGAGGGGAAGAGACCTCTGGGGAGACCTAGACGTAGATGGGAGGATAATCTCAGGTGGGATCTATGGGAGATAGGAGTTGAAGGAGACTGGATTTTGTTGGCCCAGGACAGGGTCCGGTGGAGGGCTTTGGTTAGTTCGGTGATGAACCTTCGGGTTCCGTAAGCCATCTGGTTGGTTGGGTCCACTATTTGGGAAGCCTGAGGGGAAGAGACCTCTGGGGAGACCTAGACGTAGATGGGAGGATAATGTCAGGCGGGATCTATGGGAGATAGGAGTTGGAGGAGACTGGATTTCGTTGGCCCAGGACAGGGTCCGGTGGAGGGCTTTGGTTAATTCGGTGATGAACCTTCGGGTTCCGTAAGCCATCTGGTTGGTTGGGTCCACTATTTGGGAAGCCTGAGGGGAAGAGGCTGCTGGGGAGACCTAGACGTAGATGGGAGGATAATCTCAGGCGGGATCTATGGGAGATAGGAGTTGAAGGAGACTGGATTTTGTTGGCCCAGGACAGGGTCCGGTGGAGGGCTTTGGTTAATTCGGTGATGAACCTTCGGGTTCCGTAAGCCATCTGGTTGGTTGGGTCCACTATTTGGGAAGCCTGAGGGGAAGAGACCTCTGGGGAGACCTAGACGTAGATGGGAGGATAATCTCAGGCGGGATCTATGGGGGATAGGAGTTGAAGGAGACTGGATTTTGTTGGCCCAGGACAGGGTCCGGTGGAGGGCTTTGGTTAATTCGGTGATGAACCTTCGGGTTCCGTAAGCCATCTGGTTGGTTGGGTCCACTATTTGGGAAGCCTGAGGGGAAGAGACCTCTGGGGAGACCTAGACGTAGATGGGAGGATAATGTCAGGCGGGATCTATGGGAGATAGGAGTTGGAGGAGACTGGATTTCGTTGGCCCAGGACAGGGTCCGGTGGAGGGCTTTGGTTAATTCGGTGATGAACCTTCGGGTTCCGTAAGCCATCTGGTTGGTTGGGTCCACTATTTGGGAAGCCTGAGGGGAAGAGGCTGCTGGGGAGACCTAGACGTAGATGGGAGGATAATCTCAGGCGGGATCTATGGGAGATAGGAGTTGAAGGAGACTGGATTTTGTTGGCCCAGGACAGGGTCCGGTGGAGGGCTTTGGTTAATTCGGTGATGAACCTTCGGGTTCCGTAAGCCATCTGGTTGGTTGGGTCCACTATTTGGGAAGCCTGAGGGGAAGAGACCTCTGGGGAGACCTAGACGTAGATGGGAGGATAATCTCAGGCGGGATCTATGGGGGATAGGAGTTGAAGGAGACTGGATTTTGTTGGCCCAGGACAGGGTCCGGTGGAGGGCTTTGGTTAATTCGGTGATGAACCTTCGGGTTCCGTAAGGCATTTAGTTGGTTGGGTCCACTATTTGGGAAGCCTGAGGGGAAGAAACCTCTGGGGAGACCTAGACGTAGATGGGAGGATAATCTCAGGTGGGATCTATGGGAGATAGGAGTTGAAGGAGACTGGATTTTGTTGGCCCAGGACAGGGTCAGGTGGAGGGCTTTGGTATGTTCGGTGATGAACCTTCGGGTTCGGTAAGCCACCTAGTTAGTTAGTGAATAAACAGGAAATCAACTGTTGTGGAAAGTATAATGTAGTAAAAAGCAACTGCTACTTGACCTGCTACTACAAAACAAACAACTGAAATGTTGCAACATTCAATCTGAGACAAGAGATAACTTTATGGCAATCATTTGGAGAGATAAATGTGATATTTTATGTTCCAGAAAACATTCACAATCCACCAGCAAAACAGAAGGCAACTTTTGTGATGAACATGGAAACATTTTGAAACCACAAAATATAAAGGACTTTTACCAGCAAATGGGATATGTTAACAAAAAAGACAAAATGACAGACAGTTACTCAATCCAAAAGCAAAAATGAAAGTCGGAGGGGGGGGGGGGGGGGACACTTTTTTGACCTGACTATTTCTAATACCAGACTGTGAATTGGATGTTCTCGACTATAAAAAGCAAGGTACATACCTCAAGGTAGTCATTGCTACAGTTAGAAGATGCCTCAATCTGCACTGTGTAGAAGTGGAACTGAATGCGCCTGCTGTTTGGTGCATATAGTGTCCAGAAACAATCGCGGTTGTTTGGATACCGACCTGGAGATCCAGGTGATGACAGGGTTCCATGTGTGCTAAACGAAATTGGGTATGCTGACCCACACACTGAACATAAAAAGTATATTATCAGTCAGGGAAAAGTACCATGTTTGTACACAAAGATACAGTTCAGATTTAAAACTCACATTCCTTTACCAGTTGAACAATTAGTAATGATCTCACTGCATGGAATCAGTTAATGCAACATTATAAGTCAAATCCAACCAGCATTTTGTGACAGTAGCCCAGTATGTGGACGCAACATAATGAAACAAAAGTTACGCTTCAAAATCCACGAACACGTTTCTTTACATGGGGCAGACTTGAAATTCACATGGCAATAACTATGAAGAGAGCCGTCTTCTGAATGGTGGTGCTGCATAGTCTAGTAGAAGTATACTGAAGTTTCAGAGGTGCTTACTACCCACAGCACCAATGCAAAAGATCAGTGAACGTTTACCAAACTACATGGTATAACATCACAGAAGGTAACCAGCTCTACACATGGGATTCAACACAAATGAAATATCTATGACTGAATCCAAAAAGCCTTAAGATTATCAATTCAGAAGCAGAGAATGCCAAGGAAGGTGTCTAGTTTCTAAGATGCCAGTACCGTAAAGAATTATCTACATGCACGGAAACACGCAGAAATATGCATGTATGTAGATAAGCACATTAACACACAAAATGGATAAAAAGATTATTAGAATGGATTGCTTTATCTATAAGAAATGGATCATGTTATGTGCAACACATGTGTACTGAATGAATAAAAGTACAGGTAGCCCTCGATTTGCGCCGATTCAGAATAACGCCGATTTTGAAACCAGAAAGTCAAAAAGTGAAAAGAATATATTTTACTATTATTTATAATGTTTTACAATGTTTCTCGTACTGCTTCTTATAGTAAATCGTAATTCTTACATCGCTGATTTTGAATAAAAATTATAAATGCAGTCATCTCTGGAATTACGTATGTTTCGTTAACGCGAATTTGCTCCAATGAGATCAATGAATCGGTAGAAGCTGTTTGTGAAATGCAAACTTTTGCATATGTGAGTTTGCTCTTATGCAAATGAGGCCATGCGGCCATATCGTAAAATTTTGAAACAAAGAAAGAAGAAATCACAACAGTCCACACTACATGCCTTCTTTAAAAAAACATGACAAACCTCAACAAGGGACTTCGTCAAAGAACTAACGCTGATTGTAGGTGTATAAAATACATTTTTTTAAACTCCCTTTATTTTATTTACGTTATTTCTGAGCTTTAAATGTATTGCCATTATATTACTCGTCAATGTTTGGGTGCTGGGAATGCATGTTATTGACTTCCCATTGATTTACATTATAAAATCGTTCAAATTTACGCTGATTCTGATTACGCTGGTTCGTCCAGGAACACGTCCCCGGCGTAAATAGAGGGCTAACTGTATAATTCTTAAGCACGTGGATTATGAGAGGAAAGAAAAGGATAAACAGGTGTTGTACCTGGGTCTGTAGAGTTCCAGGTGAGTGCAAACCCACCACGTGCATTGGAATGATCTGTGCGGAACCACAGGTAGATCTTGTTGTGAGTGGAGGTTATATTTGGGATGTTGGTACAGTATCTTCCAAGCAAGTGTGCCCCTGCAGATCTGCCATCATGAACCTGTAAACAATAAACATATCAAAGTATGCAGATGAATAGAATTCATACCAATACATTTTTTTGTTAAGTTCTGTAATGACGATGATAATAAGTGTTCACATCATTGTCAAAATTTACATATGTATATTTAAGAAATGTGAAACATAGCATCTTGATCAACAAAATACAATGGACAGTAATATACAACATATATTTTTACTTTGGTTATTACGAGGTGCGATCGGAAAGTTTCCAGACTGTGTCAATAGCGGGCGAACCGGATGTAGTACGAGCTTCTGCCGCTAGGGGGTGCGGCCTACATTCATAGTGAATCAGTGTGCCAGCCGGCATCATCGAATTAGCATTTGTTTCTTAGTTACGGGCGTTTTTGGTAGTGCATTACACCGACCCTCCTGCGATTTCGGAATGGCGTGTGCATCAAATTTTGCCAAAGACTCGCCAAAACGGCTACGGAAACCTATGAAATTCTAAAGCAAGCATTTGGAGAGTCCGCAATGGGTCGTGCACAAACTTTTGTGTGGCATTCACGTTTTAAAAATGGCCGAACCTCTGTCGATGATGACGAGCGTTCTGGACGACCATCTTCGAGCACAACGCCCGAAAATGTTACGAAGATTCGGCAGGCCATTCACGAAGATCGACGTCGTACCATCAACGACTTGTGCGACATTGTTGGGATAGGCTATGGGACCTGTCAGCTGATTCTAAAGGAAGAACTCCACATGCGACCCATCCTGTCTGAGGACCAGAAGCAGAATCGACTTCTCGTTTGTCAGGAGCTCAAAGATCTTGCAAGAACCGACCCCAACTTCCTTTCTAAGCTCTGTGTGACTTCTTCCTCTTCCCAAAGATGAAAATTCAGCTAAAGGGAAGGAAATTTGAGATGATAGAAGAGATTCAGGCAGAATCGCAGATGGTGCTTGACAGGCTGACAAAGAAAGATTTCCAGGGATGCTTCCAGGCTTGGCAGCGGCGCTGGGATCGTTGTGTTCACTCCCAGGGGAACTACTTCGAGGGTGATGGATGAATTTAATACCTGAGATAAGTGTACGGGTTTTTATACGCGCAGTCTTGAAACTTTCCGATCGCACCTCGTATGTCTTGTTACAGTATTTCTTAATCTATAGGATATATAGCAAAAAAATATATATATATTCACTTTGGGCATTATGTCTATGACATTTTTGTACTTATCACTATTACACTGCACTGCCTACATTTCAAAATGTTGGTTATTTCGTGTTCCTGTATTATGCACATGGACGTTGTCCACCTAGTTTTTAATATTTTCTTTTTTTCTTCCTGTATGATCTCGTAGAGTTATTCTAGCAAGCTTGCAATTTCTTGTCGTAAAGTATTCGGTTAGTTGATCTGTAAAATTGTATTTATGAGTGTTTCAATCTGTATTAGCCTCTGTTGTATTTGGTACTGTCTCAGTATTTACAGTGAGAAGTTATTGCTGTGTTCCTCTTGTATTTACAATTACTAACTGTGTGTTGTGAAACATAGTATAGTGATTACTCTCTTTGATGAGCGGCAGTGGGAAGAGGGGGAAGTAGGGGTGGTTCAAAGGGTAGGTCTGTATAATATAATGGTAATAAATTAAATTAGATCTTATCATACTTATTAGTTATGCCAGGTGGTTGAATACAGAAAAATACTATACCTGTAAAAAGTCAAATTCACAGTTGGGAGAATGCTCGATATCAAATTTTGTGAAGTTCAATTGCAGTATTTTTGTAGTGTTGGTAATAATGCGCCACGCGCAGTTTACATTGTGACCATACTCAATGCTGCCAGAATGTGGATACTGAAGTGTCCCAGACAAACCAAAGAGTTCACCACCGCAAGCTGCAGAAACAACAAAAAAATATAAAATATAAAAAATATAGTTCCACATAACCTCTGGATCAGACATCAGAACAGAATGTAACCCTGACAAATTCGATGCCAGTCCAAATGACCAGTACACACATTTATGACAAATTGTAGTATTTTTGGCAGTGACACGTTCCATCACCTGGATGAGTGATAGTTAAATGTACCACTGGCTAGAAGGCTGCCATATTAGAGAAATAATTGTGTCTATAAACTCTGCGTATTTGTTCACACTCCTTAAAAACCGTCTGATGCTATCAGGATCATCTTCAGTTACGACATGTAAAACATTTGGCACGTAAGATTCCAACTTAGTGGTTTTGAGAATCCAGTTTATACTTGCCTTACTGATGCCAGTCTGACGAAACATACTTTTAGTTTAGGTATCATAAATTGTTGAAATATCACAGCAGAATTGCTGCTCACTAATAAATTACGTCCCACAGACTATGCCCAATCATGTCTGGCATAGTGATATCAGCCGCAAATTTATCATGAACTGCTGAAACTGTTAGTCATGTTCGAAGCTAAGATACAAATTCACATCTCTATTCTTTGCACTTCGCAGAAAATTTCAAGTTTTCAATACAACTTCAAAATTAATTTGCACTGCTTTAATAGCAAGCAAAATTTCCACCATTTTGTATTATGCACACACACAAAGATAAGTTATGGCAACGTCTCATTAGAAGTATCCCATCTGCTGTGTGAACTCAGCACTACTACAGACTGTATTAATCATGGTCCCGTCGTGAATAACAGAGAATATATTATGCACTAAAGTTTGTGCACATACTTTGAGAGACTCTGCATACATGTTTGTTTCAACTTGTAAACTTTGCATTTTAACACACTGCCAGGATCACATCTGACATTATGCAGACTGCCTAAAAAAACTTTATGTTCAGAAACTTTTATACTTTGATTTATGTTTGTTTGTGTTTCTTAGCATTTTATTCAATACTGGATTTCGTACCTTGCCTGTAACATACAAACTTGACTTCCCCAAGAATCAGTTATTGGAAAGTTAAAATGTGTAGAATATTTCCTGCTAGGACAGAGAATATATTTTAGTGTAGCATACACAGTTCCTGTCGCCCTCGATGGACTAGTGGCTGGCGTGCTCGCCACTGGACCCAAGGTTCGCGGGTTCAAACCTGGCCGAGGTTGATGGATTTTTAAGGGTGATAAAAATCTGTAGCAGAACTCCCTTTGGAGGGGAAGTAAAGCCAGTGGTCCATTGTCGTAGATTTACGGAACGTAAAAGAACCTTACAAGCACGAACAAGATGTTTTGTAAGCAAAATTCAGTGGCAATTTCTCACCCAAGTCTCTCCTAATTCTCTACTAGATGGCTCTAGCAGACAAATCAGGATTGAGTATAAATTGTGCTGAGGCAGTGGGCTGGTCACAAATGCACACTTTAAAGACAAAAACACCTCCACATGGGAGGAGGCCAAGGCCCGAACTTGGATTTTAGTGCCATTGAATGGATGGATACAGTTCCTAGAAGTGGAAACCATTGCAAAAGAATGGAAATGGAACCACATTTTAATAAGCAACACAGTGCAGTTTGCGCAAGACACTCACCTTGCTCCACCTCCTCACAACTGAGGCCTCTGAAGCCTTCTGTACAGATGCAGCGGTACCCAGTGGTGCCAACCTGCACACAAGTGCCAGCATTCTGACATGGCCGACTTGAACAAGGATCAACAGATACACTACATGAGATTCCTGTAACATGCACGTGAAAAGAAAACCTTATTAACGCAAACTTTTAGATGTATTCATTTATTTAGCAGTCTACTCTGACCTATGGAAAATGGCAAAAATCTTCCAACAAACAGGGTCATGCAAAAACCTATGTTTTATTTTCAGAATTGACAAGAGGTTAGAAAGAACATTTCCCTAGAAGAGACTTTTTTTTAAAAAAATATTATGATTTATGAAAAATGATCTGTTGCTGAAAGGAATAAGTATTACACTTTAGAGCAGTTTGAAAACATGTCTAGTGTTATAAATTGACACCACAGTAAAAAGATGTATCTAGCAGACAAAATTCTCGTTCCATTCTCAATTCTCAATAATTAACCAAATTCTCATTTTGATCTCACCTTATACTCAAATGTTGTTCTCATACGTGCCTAATTACATCTCCAAAAACTGCGAAAGCCACCTAACCTTTGAACCCTCTACAGTTCTTCCGGTTCTTATAGAACATTATTATTATACATTTTTATACAAGCCCAGGCTATTACTGCATACAACTTCAATCTTAACATTCTCCATACTTACCTGAATGTATTACATACCATCTATATTTCGTTATCTAAATGAATTACATATGACATGCTACAAAAAAATTCCACAAGGATCAAAGTTTCTAAACCTTCTATAGCGACACGCAGCTAATGCATAGGTATCCCAAAAAAGTGTATACACACATTCAATGAATGAAATTAAGACATTTTAATAATTTAATTTTCATGGCATCGTTGACAGCAGTGATCAACTGACTGACAAGCAGTCACCAAAGCTGCTGCTTGGACGCCTGCACAAGACCGTTCAAATTCTAGCCTGAAGTTTTGTTGACATAATTGGCAAAAAAACATATTGTGACACCCCAAACCAACGAGAACACTATCCCTACACTTTCCAAGCGACAGCAGTGTTGCTGACCAAAAAGATCCAAACTGTGACAGACTACGGACTTTGGAATCATGTGATACTAAAATGAAACACATATTTCCAGCTAGTTCTCATACAAAACCGAATTGAAATTCATGGAAGTTTACCTCATTTCCATTGTCCCATTGCACACCACTGTCATAGACAGAAAACTTATTTCACTCAAAATAAATTTCAGCAAAAATTTTGTCAATTTATTCCTCTAGAGTGAACTGTCATGCCAGTTTCACACAGAACAGATTGCAAGTAAAAAGCAGTGGAGTTTTATAGCGCTGTGTTTTGGTGTTTTGAAGAATACAACAAAAATACTAAATGTGGCATACTGATGATAGCTGATAGCTTTCCAAGACACACAAAAAAAAAATATCAAACACCAATATAAAAAAAATTCATGTATTTTGCAATATATTCCATCGATTGAAATGCATCAGTAGCAAAATGCTTGAAGCCCAGCATATGGGTCACTCGTAGGGTGAGGTACTATAATTTAAAGCCCAGCATATGGGTTGTTCGTCCCTCGCCGTAGTCTCGCGGTCTGAGGCATCATGCTTCGGACCAGTGATTAGGAATGCGTGCTGGTTTGAGTCTCGGGGAAAGAAATTTTCTCATGAGATTTTCGACGGGTGTATGGGACCGGTGCCAACCCAGCATCATGAGGAAATTGGGGAGCTAAAATGAGTAGCGTAATCCGGTCAGGAAAGCTAGCAATGGCTGGGGGTTCGTCGTGCTGACCACACATCACCCTATATCTGGTTGGATGATCGTTCAATTCTGCTTAGGCATGTGAACGTGAGGCCAGCAGTCAAGTTAGTCGGCTTTGGCTCTCAGAGGGCTGTTACGATACAGATGATTATTATGGGTTGTTCATAAGATAAGTTATCATACCATTTCAACATTAACAAGAAAAGTCTGAGGCAAACTGCAGAAAGCAGAATATGGGTTGCTGGTCCCCAGGCCAAGATTTATCTCTCAGATCTACGAATACAAAGCAGAAGTGCCAACCACCAGATCACAAAGTTCAGAACAGAAAATAAAGGAAAGTGTTGAGACATACTCACACTGGGAACCTGAGATAGACGTACCTGTGTATCCAGGGTGACAAACACACACAGGTGTGCCAGTAGACCCTACTATACAGTTGCCGTTCACACAGAGGAAATGATTACATGGGTTCACACTCCCACCACCTGTACCACCACTGCCACCAGACGCGGGGAGACAGCCTGCAGGGCCAACACCAGTTCCAATATATCCAGTGGGGCAGATGCATTCAACATATGACTGACTGATACCTGAAATGAATAAAGTTATCCAAATATAGTTGTTGAAGACTTCCTGTCTCTGCGTTACTATTGTATTTACCTGTTAACATGGTCGACAAGTGAAAGTGAATGTTTATTTTCAGTAATAATTTACACACGAGTTTTGACGTACACAACCAAATAGTGTAGTGGTTGCGTAGTTCCTGTGGACTGAAGGGGTGTGCTGCAGGACTCACTTATGAGTAACAAACAAAGTGGCATTGTGTTGAAAAATTTGCATTGAACCTTAGATATTATTCAAAAGCAACTATGACAGTTCACAAGCATGACAAGTTAAGCATGTTCTGTATAATAGGAGAGAATTAAAATATTTTAAGACTGTTCAAAATACAAGAAACCACCGCTACAGTCAGTCTCGTTATTCTGTCTTGTATTGGTGTTAACATAGCAAGCCTGTGCGTATGCCATCCACAGAATCTACCTAGTCATGGCTTAATAGGGATAAAGGAATTTTTCATGATCCTTTGTAGTAACAAAGATGGTGTCCTGTAGGTATGAGGGTCTTACAGCCTTAATTTACGAGGTGCGATCAGAAAGTTTCAAGACTGTGTCAATAGAGGGCGAACCAGATGTAGTATGAGCTTCTGCCGCTAAGGGGTTGGGCCTACATTCATAGTGAATCAGTGTGCCAGCCGGCATTATCGAATTAGCATTTGTTTCTTAGTTACGGGCGTTTTGGTAGTGCATTACCCCGACCCTCCTGCGATTTCGGAATGGCGTGTGAATCAAATTTTGCCAAAGACTCGCCAAAACGGCTACGGAAACCTATGAAATGCTAAAGCAAGCATTTGGGGAGTCCGCAATGGGTCGTGCACAAACTTTTGTGTGGCATTCACGTTTTAAAAATGGCCGAACCTCTGTCGATGATGACGAGCGTTCTGGGCGACCATCTTTGAGCACAACGCCCGAAAATGTTACGAAGATTCGGCAGGCCATTCACGAAGATCGAAGTCGTACCATCAACGACTTGTGCGACATTGTTGGGATAGGCTATGGGACCTGTCAGCTGATTCTAAAGGAAGAACTCCACATGCGACGCATCATGACAACGCGCCAGCGCACACCGCCCTCAAAGTTCGCCAGTTTTTGGCCTCAAACACCATGGCCATCATCCCGCACCCTCCTTATTCGCCGGATTTAGCTCCATGTGACTTCTTCCTCTTCCCAAAGATGAAAATTCAGCTAAAGGGAAGGAGATTTGAGACGACAAAAGAGATTCAGGCAGAATCGCAGATGGTGCTTGACAGGCTGACAAAGAAAGATTTCTAGGGATGCTTCCAGGCTTGGCAGCGGCACTGGGATCGTTGTGTTCACTCCCAGGGGAACTACTTCGAGGGTGATGGATGAATTTAATACCTGAGATAAGTGTACGGGTTTTTATAGGCGCAGTCTTGAAACTTTCTGATCGCACCTCGTATATAATGAAATATGATGCAGTTAATCCTTTTTGGAGTGTTGTTAGTACAAACGTTTTACTGTAGTACTAGTGGAAACAAATCTTTTAAAGGCTTTGTGTCTATCCCCCACCCCATGCAGAATTGTGAATGGATTAAAAATTACAAAACTAAGAACATGCCACAAAATGTACAACTGATATAATGTTTTGTAAAACTCTTCTGTTTGGAAAGTAGACTTGATCTTACTTACGAGGGTTGTCCAAACAGCGAGCCAGTGGGTGACAGCCTCCATTGTTAACAGCACAGACACCAAGGAAGTTGCAGACTTGCCCATCTCCCTGGTAGCCTGGAGGACATTGGCCACATACTCGAGATCCCTGTTATAATAAAGCAACAAACCTGTTACAGTAATACGTATTAATTTTCTCATCGCAGGCAGGTTATATTTAACCCTTACCAATAGAATTTGTTTTGTCTGTAAGTGGAATATTTTTTTGTAAAATTAATATTATTATAAAACGTGCATAAAAGAGTGACAGATGAGTTATGAGATGCAAAGTCCATTGCCAGTAAAACAATAACCACTTCGTTAATACAACGTGTAAAAATTGTAACAAATTTGCAATCCAATAATGATATGTCTCATTGCATCCATAACTAATGTACTGAATGGAACAGAGTCCTTCTTGCATATAGTTACCTCAGCTGATCAAAAAAAGTCTCTTTTTTATACGTCCAAAGGTACATTACTGCGTTCACAAAAGCCACCAATCGTCCCTATTCCAAAGCCATGTGCAACATTTTTGTTAGCCCTTTGCCCAATCCCTAAGGTAGAGAACCACCCCTTGTCAGATGTCTGCAGGAGCCATTTCAATATATCTGAAGGGTTTTTGTCACATTAACAATCTTAGTACACGCCATGCTGTGATGACAAGAGATGCATGTCCATGTTCCTATGTTTGTCATGACCCCTAGCAATGCCTTGATATCAGCTAAAGTTGGAGGATCTCGTTTGTGATTCTAGCTCTTTTCATAGGGGGCATATTCTGCATTTTTCTTTTTGTTTCCATTCAGTGTGGTTTCGTACAGGATGAGGTCCAACAAATCCAGATCAAGGAAGAGTTCAAAATATTCAACAGGCTGAGTTTTCCAACCAGAACTTAATGGTACAACCACTTTATGTTAAATAGACATTATTTCTTCTTCATCATCATGATGCGCTCTTATTCTCGCCATTATTCGTAAATACGCAAATAAATACAAATACAAACAGCAGCCATACATCAAGTAACCTGAATGTGCACACAGTGAACGACAGCTCCCCGCAATCTCATAACACAAAAATCCTGCGATCTGTCACATTCTGTGGTACTACAAATATATCCTCTGAACATCAGCATTATCTGCCATGGCTTACAATGTCTTATAGCAGAGAAATTGGTTTATTACAACAACAATCTGTAGCTGTAACCATTTTCCACATGTCGGGGGGACAGTCAGCTACAAACATATCCATTTTCTGCTCAGGAAGAGTTATATCCAATGACTAGGCCCTGTAGGTTTTAACATTCAAAGTACTGCTTTAATGAGACATACAATTGATGGCCTCATAATCAATTACATCCAGTGGTAGAACTTAATATACTTCAATTGACCACGTTAGTCCAGATGAACAACCCGTCACTAACAAATCCTATCTTACTGCTGATGATTCGCTTATGCATTACCTGTAAAGGCAAGTGAACATGACGCAGTCACTGTCAGTTTCCAGGCATGAACGAAAGATCAGTTACTTTACCTGAGTGTTGATGCACTGGACCAGTGGAGAAACACTGCAGCCTCCATTATTCACTTGACACTCATCAACGTCGGAGCAGAAAAATCCATTGCCAGTGTATCCTGCAACACAAAAGCATCTTCTGTTCACAGCTCCAGTGATGGGTTACATCAAGAAATACCACATTCTCTCAACTATAAAATATGACACACTTCTCTAGCACGAAATTTTATGAGGTGCAATCGAAAGGTTTCCAGACTGCGCGTATAAAAACCCGTACACTTATCTCAGGTATTAAATTCATCCATCACCCTCGAAGTAGTTCCCCTGGGAGTGAACACAACGATCCCAGCGCCGCTGCCAAGCCTGGAAGCATCCCTCGAAATCTTTCTTTGTCAGCCTGTCAAGCACCATCTGCGATTCTGCCTGAATCTCTTCTAACGTCTCAAATCTCCTTCCCTTTAGCTGAATTTTCATCTTTGGGAAGAGGAAGAAGTCACACAGAGCTTAGAAAGGAAGTTGGGGTCGGTTCTTGCAAGATCTTTGAGCTCCTGACAAACGAGAAGTCGATTCTGCTTCTGGTCCTCAGACAGGATGCGTCGCATGTGGAGTTCTTCCTTTAAAATCAGCTGACAGGTCCCATAGCCTATCCCAACAATGTCGCACAAGTCGTTGATGGTACGACGTCGATCTTCGTGGATGGCCTGCCGAATCTTCGTAACATTTTCGGGCGTTGTGCTCGAAGATGGTCGTCCAGAACGCTCGTCATCATCGACAGAGGTTCGGCCATTTTTAAAACGTGAATGCCACACAAAAGTTTGTGCACGACCCATTGCGGACTCCCCAAATGCTTGCTTTAGCATTTCATAGGTTTCCGTAGCCGTTTTGGCGAGTCTTTGGCAAAATTTGATGCACACGCCATTCCGAAATCGCAGGAGGGTCGGTGTAATGCACTACCAAAACGCCCATAACTAAGAAACAAATGCTAATTCGATGATGCCGGCTGGCACACTGATTCACTATGAATGTAGGCCGCACCCCCTAAAGGCAGAAGCTCGTACTACATCCGGTTCGCCCTCTATTGACACAGTCTTGAAACTTTTCGATCGCACCTCGTAAGTAGATTAAAAATTGAAGACGACTGTTTTCTGAATGTTGCACCAGTAGAAATTCCCCAATTTTTCAGAGGAGCTCGCTGCCTCCATCATCAGAGTATTACAACATCCCAGGAAACAATCATCATCTTACTCACCACCTTCATAAACTGAAATATCATTTTAAAAACTGTGATTCTTCAGCTTAGAATTATTAATTTTACTTTATAACATGCCTTTTTGACCCACAGAATGCTTTTCCTGGTGGATTGTCCAGCTACAAATTCTTCTTGTTATCCATCTGCCATATATTGGACTATACGAGCTCTATTCCCTTGATGCCATACAATCATTAATATTTTAAGTATAACTAACTATCTGGTAACAGAACCCGCAGGTTCAACACCGACAACACCAAAGCCCGCCACCAGACATGGCAATGAGCTTCCTCCATCCATTCACCAACCTATAATGGATGTTTATTTTATTAATTTAGTGCTCTGTCTGACGACAGGTCCATATGAACAGGATCCTTCCATCCTTTTCTCGGACTGGGACCTGTTCATATACGTTCTTGGCAAGTTGATAAGCTCTAATTCTATCCCTCATTATGAGAACAAAGCAGGAAAATAAACCTGAGTGAACACACATATTGAACGTTAGACGGCCGGGGCCATGTAAATACAGCATTTTAGTTAAGATTATTGTGTAATCACAATTCAAAATCACATAAGAATGTGTGTCACAATACCGTAAGGGCAGGCTCCACAGTAGAATGACCCTGGTACATTAATGCACTGGACAAGTGGGTTGACAGAACAGGCAGGGTGTGTGCTGCTGGTACACTCATCCACATCCCATACACAGGCACCAGTTCCGCCATGGGTAGTCCAGCCCTGAAGCACAGTTTGTCATGAAATACGATTTCAGCGCTTTTATATTCCACTGGCACCAACATTCAGTTATTCATGTATCACTGTTGTTTGCAAAATAATCTGTTCAAGGTACGAATAACCTAAAATCCTGCCTGTAGAAAGGATACGGCTAATTCAATTTCTCTAACATATTACATGACTACGGACGTTAGCATTCAAGTTCCAACTACCCAACTTCATAAAGCTAAGTTCCTCAGTTGTTCTGAAAAGCCCGACACTGGACACTGTCTTCAGAAAGTTGAACGTAGTCCACATATAATGAGTCTAGTTCATTAACATTTATCAAATAGAAATACAATATTTAGACATCCAAAGTATCAGAATGCTGGCTATAATTTAACTCAGATATTTAACTAGTAATCGTGTTACAGAATTACTGAGAAAAAATCTGTATGTGCAAAACTATTAGTGCTAAAATATTGAAAGAAAATATGTTCCACAATTCTATAGCGCTATATTTATTAGAGTAACAATGTTTTTTGTTGTTTTTTTTTCCTTGGAGTAGGGAAATAAAATTTATAAGAGCACAGCAATTTTTATGTAACGCCATTTGTTTATAAAATATAAAATTATAATCCAACAGAAAGGTGATGAAGTTTTGATAAAAATATTAATTTAAAAATGTTATAATGCCCTCTCAGGTGATAAGACACATCAACGTTGAGTCAAAAACCAATGTCTTGGAGACTATCTCTGTCTCAAACATCGGAGCCAGTACCATTGACCCCGATCATCAAGAGAGAGCTACTCTATGAAACATTGATTTTTTTACTCTACATTCACATGGATGATCACACAAGAGAATTTTGTAACATTCATACCCTGAGATAGTTTTAAATCTTGCATCAATTTATAAAGCTTAAGAAAATACAGTGGTTTCCAAACTTTACAAAAAGGTGCCACCTCAGCGCAGCAAAGACTTCAATGAACACCCCTCTGCTTTCTTAACTTTGTAAGTGTGCATGTGTATACAGATGACCTTGGTCAGCTTTTCATTCTTAAAATCAGTATATTTTAGATTTTCATCAGTTAGTTACATTTACAAAAGATTTTATATATATTAATAAAATAATTCACTAACTAACTAACTAACTAACTAGATGGCTTACCGAACCCGAAGGTTCATCACCGAATTAACCAAAGCCCTCCACCGGACCCTGTCCTGGGCCAACAAAATCCAGTTTCCTTCAACTCCTATCTCGGATAGATCCCGCCTGAGATTATCCTCCCATCTTCGTCTAGGTCTCCCCAGCGGTCTCTTCCCTTCAGGTTTCCCAACCAGTACCCGGTGCACACCTCTTGTCCCATCCATGCGCGCTACATGTCCCGCCCATCTCACTCTTCTCGACTTAATCACCCTCACAATACTGGGGGAGCAGTACAGATTTTTAAGCTCGTCATTGTGCAGTTTTCTCCACGCCCCATCGTCTTCCCTCTTAGGCCCGAATATCCTCCTCAACACCCGATTCTCAAACACCTGCAATCTGTGTTCCTCCCTCTGAGTGAGAGACCATGTTTCGCACCCATACAAAACAACAGGCAAGATTATTGTTTTGTATACTTTAATTTTCAGGTTCTTAGAAATCAGATTTGAAGACAAAATATTTTGAACTGAGAAGTAGCAAGCATTTCCGGAATTTAGTCTCCTCCTAACTTCCTCACAAGTATCATTTTGATTTGTTATTGTTGTTCCCAAATATTTGAACTTTGTAACCCTTTCAAAGGATTTATTAGCTACCCTAAGATAATTTTGCCCGCCTGTCTTCTGATGACGAGATACTAACATGTACTTAGTTTTTTCTGAATTTACTTCCAGCCCCACTTGTCTACCAGCCTCTAGTAAAACTTCTGCGTTCCTCTTTATTGTATTTATATCGTCCCCCAATAAATTAACATCATCAGCATATGCCAATAGCTGATGTGTCCCGTTCAATTGCAAACCCTCCTGCCTACCTTGGACCTTCCTGATGGCGTATTCTAGCGCAAAGTTAAAGAGCAAGGGAGACAAAGCATCTCCTTGTTTTAGACCGTTCTTGATGAGGAATGTCTCAGATACATATTTACCTACTCGAATTTTGCTGCAGGTTTCATTTAAGCACATTTTTATTAGACCCACTAGCTTCTTTGGTATACCAAATTCAATAAGAATATTATATAGCACTTCTCTCTTCACAGAGTCATAGGCTTTTTTGAAATCTATAAATAACTGATGTACAGTCCCACCGAACTCCCATTTTTTCTCTAGTATCTGACGAATGCAAAAGATCTGATCAATCGTTGATCTGTTTCGTCTGAACCCACACTGATGATCCCCAATAGTTTCATTCGCATATGGGGTTAATCTTGCCAAAAGAATGTTGGATAGAATTTTGTATGAGGTTGATAGCAGCGATATTCCTCGGTAATTACCACACTCAGTCTTGTCCCCCTTCTTATAAATAGGAATAATTATGGATTCCTTCCATTGATGTGGCATCTCTTCCTTATCCCAAATTAACTGAATAAGCTTATGGATCCTCATATGCAACCCTTTGCCACCTGCTTTAATTAATTCGGCCGGAATCTGATCAATTCCTGGAGATTTATAACTTTTCAACTTCCCAATGGCTAGTTCCACTTCATCTAAGCTAGGTTCTGGCACCAACAGTTCAGCTGTATGCATTTTAATCTGTCTAATATCACCAGTATTATGAACATTTAAGAGCTCGCTAAAGAAATTTTTCCACCTATTCACAATTTTTATTGGATCTGCAAGCAAATTGCCACTATCATCCTTTACCAAATTAGTCTGGGGTTGATATCCTTTCTTAAAGTTATTAATGCCTCTGTACAGGTCTCTGATGTTTTTTTCCTTATTATTTGTCTCAAGTTCAGCAATTTTGCCCTTCAGGTATTCCCTTTTCTTAGTCCTAAAGGTTCTACTAGCCTCACGTCTCACGTTACATAGATTATCCGCATTTGTTTTGTTTGGGTTCTGCAACCATTGAAATTTTGTTTGCTTCCTTCGATCTATTAATTTTGAACATTCTTCATCAAACCACGGTTTATTTTGCTTTCTCCTGTAGTATCCTAGTTTCTCTTTTGCTGAAATTTTGATGCAGTTTCTGACATTTTCCCACTCCCTGTTGATGTCCACACTTTCATTATCCTCATTTGTCTCTAAAATTTGAAACCTATTCGAAATTTCAACTTGATATTGTTCCTTTGCCTCTCCCTCACTTAATTTTTTCAAATCAAATCTTTCTGTGTCAAAATTTTGTTTAGTTCGTCTACTTACTGAAAGCCGCTCCCTCACTTTTGCTACCACCAGATAATGATCAGTGTCGCAATCTGCTCCTCTGAATGATCTCACATCAATTACATTTGTCTGCCTTCTCTTATCTACTAAAACATGATCTATTTGATTGTGTGTTCTGCCATCTGGGGAAGTCCAAGTGTATTTATGAACATCACGGTGTGGAAATTTTGTACTTTTTACAATTAAATCTTTTGACGTAGCGAAGGTCACTGCTCTGACGCCATTATCATTACTAAGTGCATGGAGACTCTCGCTGCCTATTGTGGGTTTGAAGACATCCTCCCTCCCAATTTTTGCATTGAAATCTCCTAGCAGAATTTTCATGTGATACTTGCCAAATGTATCAAATACTGATTCCAATTCTTCATAAAAGCTATCCTTGATATCATCGCTTTTGTCTTCAGTTGGGGCATGAACATTAAGGACAATGATGTCGCACCAACGTCCTTCCAAAATTACGTAAGACAACCTGTCACTAACAAATTCTACTCTCTTAACTGCTGCCCTAATTCTGCTATGAACAAAAAAACCCGTCCCTAGCTGATGATTGTCATTCCCCTTTCCATAGAAAAATGTAAAATTGTCCACTGGGATCGTGCCCTCCCCCTCCCATCGCACTTCCTGCACTGCCACTAAGTCTAACTTATAATTCCCTAATTCCCTACACACTGATTTCAGTGCCCCAGCCCTATAGAGGCTCCTAATGTTCCAGGTACCAAATCTCATGTCCTTTTTCAATTGCCGTGGTCGTGCCAAAGAGTCCGTCCTGATCCGAGGCTTGGTTGATTTTTTCGTAACACATATTTTTTTTAAAGGTGAAAGGTTGTTAGCCCTACACCCAACCCCCAACCTGGAGGACCAGGGTATCACTCTTAGTCTAGCGCATCTCCTTAGACCTGTCCGGCTTGGGTGACCCTACCATGAGCCGAAGCTCAGGCCGGCATAGCCCTAAGGGTCATTTGAGCACGCAAGCCTCCTCACCCGGCAGATTGCCTTCGACAAGGTGGTGATACCTTCGAGAAGGAAAATAATTCACTAGTGTAATTAATCACACTCTCATTTCCAGTCTTTTTAAAAGAATATTTAATGCATGAATGGGCTGCTTTTTACACAGTAATAGCCACAATAAAAAATTTTATCCGCTGTAAATCGAGTTCATAATGCAGCAGCTCATCGGATACATTAAATCTGTGCAATTTTCTATTTTCATCCACATTTGGTAATCGGCATATTTTGTTTCATGATTCCAAGGCTTTTAATTTCAACATTTTCAACTTCTTTTGTTCATTCTTAAACAGTACTGCAAAGAAATGTTGGAACTTTGAGTCACAATAAAATAGAGAACTCTAGTGCTGTTACATTCCCCAATAAATAATTGTCTGAGTTTGAGATTTCCTAAATTAAGGATAACATTGTAATAATTATTTGATTTATTTCCATAACTTAATTTTAAATAAACATTATTCTTCTGAAAGCCTTGCGGAGCACTCCGCAAAAGTGTGTGACACACCAGTTAAAAAATGTATCATTTAAGACTTTTTCTTAAAGATTAGACGATACACATCTCATGGACAAACAACTCACCACATGCGGGACTGAGTAAAACTTGTGCTCAATCGTCACCAAACACACTCAAGTATAATTAATTACTCTAAGGCTACCAGCCATGTCAGGCGGTTGAATGCAGAAAACACAAACATTTCAAGAACCATCTTTGTCCTCTTCCTCGGGGTACCCTGGCATTTTCTCCACTGGCACGGCTGGTAGCCTGAGAAGAATTAATTATACTTAGCTGCCGTGAAAGCTTCAGATCTTATACGCAAGCGGCTCACCTGATCACAGATACACTTGTGACTTCTACTTCCAGTGGTCTTTGTGTTAACACATGTCCCATGGCCACAGAGTTCTTCAGATGTGGAGGTCAAACAGTCGTCTGTGTGCTGAGCACAGTGGACACCATATGTGCCACTAACACATATACACCTTGAAAAACAACAAAATAAAACCTTTTTATGTCACAAGAACAGGATGCAGTTTTAACTGATTACATATGATAACGTGTTTATGGCAATACTGAATATCGACTGGCTTAGATTTGATTGCATTCAGCAGTTTGACCTACTACAGTACACAGTAACGTATAATAATGGAGGGGACAGCTCGCACAGATAAATAAACTGAAATATGCTTCAGAGTTACAGACAATATACGAGGTGTGATCGGAAAGTTTCAAGACTGTGTCAATAGAGGGCGACCGGATGTAGTACGAGCTTCTGCCTTTAGGGGGTGCGGCCTACATTCATAGTGAATCAGTGTGCCAGCCGGCATCATCGAATTAGCATTTGTTTCTTAGTTACGGGCGTTTTGGTAGTGCATTACACCGACCCTCCTGCGATTTCGGAATGGCGTGTGCATCAAATTTTGCCAAAGACTCGCCAAAACGGCTACGGAAACCTATGAAATGCTAAAGCAAGCATCTGGGGAGTCCGCAATGGGTCGTGCACAAACTTTTGTGTGGCATTCACGTTTTAAAAATGGCCGAACCTCTGTCGATGATGACGACCGTTCTGGACGACCATCTTCGAGCACAACGCCCGAAAATGTTACGAAGATTCGGCAGGCCATTCACGAAGATCGACGTCGTACCATCAACGACTTGTGCGACATTGTTGGGATAGGCTATGGGACCTGTCAGCTGATTCTAAAGGAAGAACTCCACATGCGACGCATCCTGTCTAAGGACCAGAAGCAGAATCGACTTCTCGTTTGTCAGGAGCTCAAAGATCTTGCAAGAACCGACCCCAACTTCCTTTCTAAGCTCCGTGTGACTTCTTCCTCTTCCCAAAGATGAAAATTCAGCTAAAGGGAAGGAGATTTGAGACGATAGAAGAGATTCAGGCAGAATCGCAGATGGTGCTTGACAGGCTGACAAAGAAAGATTTCAAGGGATGCTTCCAGGCTTGGCAGCGGCGCTGGGATCGTTGTGTTCACTCCCAGGGGAACTACTTCGAGGGTGATGGATGAAATTAATACCTGAGGTAAGTGTACGGGTTTTTATACGCGCAGTCTTGAAACTTTCCGATCGCACCTCGTATAGTGCTGATAATCCTCAATTCTGTTTTCTTATATTCTTCAATTAAAGATAAGCAAACGCTGACCACTTACACCCAAGAAAAGAATGCTAGCCCATGTGGTAAATTGCATTTTATTGATGTGATGAAAATTTAAATTACCTATATATGGCATTAACAACAACACAAGATTTTTAACATTAGAAGTCTGTAGAATAACAAATAATCTGATGATTTCCACTCCAAAACTCTTTTGTTTCTCTTACGCATTATCCAAAATGTTAACGGAAACAATACTTACTCATATGTGCCTGGTTTATTGATGCAAGTTGCACCATTCTGACAGCCAAGATCGGTTCCCGCGAAATGTGCGCACTCGTTCACGTCCACATTGCATAGCAATCCCTGCATAGACCAGAAACACTGTTTATTCCGCATACACTGAACTCATTCACACATTCACTGAGTTGTTCACCTTTTACATAAATTTCAAAGCTAAAATCCATCTAGTTCAAACATAATGTAAGTGGTGCCTGAGTGAAATATAGTATTTCCTGAGATAATTTTATTTTTGTGTTACAGTATATGTAAAACTTACATAAAAATAAAAATACTTATTCAGAACATATTTTAAAAATAAGTTTATATGGAGAGAAAAAAGTATGTGTAAACTGAAGGTAGCTAATGGGTTATAAGAATGACGTATTCGTCCCTGCATTCAGTAGCAGATATCGACACAGAAATTAATGTTCAAAGTGTAAAAATATTTATAATTGAGAAGCTAAGGGCCCTTGACAAGTGATTTATGAAGGCCATATTGTTATTCTTCTAGAGTTCACTGACACTGTTTTCATGGATTACGAACCAATATAACAATCATGAAGCCATGTTACATGACACTACAACTAGGGATACAGTCGCCATGTCCGAAAGACACGAGTTTAAGGTCAAAGGAATAATAGCCTGTCATTTCCTGAGTTCAAAACAGTGATAAGCTTTTCCATAAATTACCTAATGTAATAACAGTGGTCTCTTAAATTATTATTGTTAAATTATGAGTTAAAATTGTTTGATAATGAAAATTATTTTCTATCGGTAGCTCATACTTTAATAATGAAACACACTCACATAGAATTTAATAATTTCCCGAAATATTCTGCAAACACTGATATAACTTGGTAAGAGTTACAGTTAATCTTAATGCTCATTACTTTATATCGCTTCAAAAATCCAGACTGAGAAATACGTATTACAGTTGTTTCGTCAGATGATCGATGACTTCTGGACGATTTCCTTTCTTCCCATGGGTTAAAGAAAATTTTAAAAAAAATATGACATATTCAGATAATAAAATTTTAGGGTTAGTTCTATGCATAAGGGCTTAAACTATTCTAAGATTCCTTACCTTAACAAATATATTAATCTAAAATTTCGATCAAATCAATGAAGTTAACACAATCCTGTATTACAACAGCTGGTAACATTGTCTTACCTCCCAGTTGCTTGGACACCTGCAGAAGAATCCATTGTAACTGTCAATGCATGTGCCACCGTTGTGGCACGGATTACTGGCACACTCGTTAGTAGTGAGCAGCGCGCGTAACTGGCGCACTTGACGCTCCAAGAGAACCACCTGTGAAACATTAGAAATCATCAGTGCCAATTTTTATTGACAGTAAATGAAGAAAAGCATGTAAGTCAGTGCAAAATTCTACTCACTCTCCTGTTCAGGGCTGCGACTCTTTTCCCAAGTGGTTCGTCCTGTAATAAAACAAGAGGAATTCAAAACTAGTTGCACACTAAATGCAATGAAGACAAACTGTGTCTATGGTATTGCCTGGGAGTATCAGGAGTACATAAAGAGGAAATATGTATTCCATAATAAACCTCTACAGAATAATGCAGCCTGCCATTCCAAGGCACTTTTAAAAACTAATGAGAAAGCCTTTACATAGATACTTCAGCCAATCATGAAGTAGCATCTGGCAATTATTCAGGATGTGTGCATAATGCAGGTAAACAGGGACTTCCATAGCAGAGTTAGAACCCTTTCAAATGCAAGACTTAAAAGCTTTCACGGCAAATAAATGGAATACAAGATATCCGTCTTCTGGGTTATTGCGCTGTGTAGTCTGGTCGATGTTAACCAACGTTTCAGAGGTCATACTGCCTCCGTCATCAGGGCGATGAATATGCCAATAGGGTGTGAGGAGCTGGATTTATAGGCCGGGAAGTGAAAGGTGTAGCCTGCCCCGAGCCAATGGGAGCAGGTATGGGAGTGGACCAATGGTAGCACGTGGGCGAGAGTGGGAGAGGGAGAGAAAGTAGAGAGAGAAAGGTGAGTTTGGTTGTATGGATAAGGGCCCTGAAAAGGGCCGAGTTAGTGGTCTGGTTGGTTCTGGCGGCGCACTCTTGCTCGCTCTCGGAGTCCTCGGAGTGTGTGAATAAGAGGCTTCCAGGACCGGCTCAGGTGAAGTCCATCTTCCCTGTTAAAGTTATCGACCAGACTACACAGCGCAATAACCCAGAAGACGGATATCTTCATACTCACCGCTGTGAGAACCTCAAGTCTTACAAATGGAATACAATCTTCTGAGGTAATCAGCTCCACAAACACTGACTTAAAAATCCTATGTTTAAAAGTCCTGCACTTTCTCCATCGTCGGAGTCAATGCAGAGAAAAGAATGATATTCAGTCCTAGCGATCGCCCTGATGACGGAGGCAGCAAGAACCTCTGAAACGTCGGTAAACTTCTACCAGACTACACGGTGCAACAACCCAGAAGACAGCAATCTTTGATCCTTTGTCTGTTGACTATTCTTTGTCTACAGCCCTGTGTCATCAAGCTTTAAAATCCTGATTACAGATTCCACGCTTGGTTTAGTTCGAAACATTTTTTCCCGATTTATGTTATTTAAGTGTAGCTGCTTCCATAATAAGTCAGTAAACACAAGATGATGTGACCAGTGTCTAGCTACCTGTCATGGAACTTAATTCGATGTTGTATTCTGCCACCACAAATTTGTTTGCCTGGTATGAATGTACATACCATGTGTTTTCCTTGCATCTGTTTATTCTACAGAATATACGAGGCGCGTCCTCAAAGTAAGTTTCCCACTCGTCCCACAGCTAGCAAACCTTATATTGCGCGAAGCGACTGTGCGTACATGATAGAGCAATGACGTAGCATGGCGCATGCACTAACGGCACCTCCCGCGTTCTCACAGTAGCATCGTTGCAGCTGTTGAAGATGGAGGTTCTTATTCCAGCTCCCGCCGACTGTGAAGTGCGGTCAGTGATAACGCTAGGCCGCACACGGCTCGACGGACAGCAAGTCTCCTGCAGGAGTTCAGCTGGGAGGTGTTTAATCATCCACCCTACAGCCCGGACCTCGCTCCCAGTGATTTCCATCTTTTCCTACACCTCAAGAAATTCCTGTCCGGTCAGCGTCAGCGTTTTGAGAATGACAGAGATGGTTGTCACACAGTGGTTCCAATCCCAGGCGGCAGACTTCTACGACACAGGTATTCAAAAGTTGGTCCCACGGTATGACAAATGTCTCAATTCCGGTGGCGAATATGTTGAAAAATAGCTGGACACTTGCTGTATCTGTTGCAATAAATATTTCCATGAAATTGTGTTTTGTTTCTGTAAACGGCCCCAAGGAAACTTACTTTGAGGACGCGCCTCGTATTGTAGACTCCTCAAACTCTGAGTCCTAAGCCATTCTTCAGTTGTCTCAACATCCGTTAGGTCTTCCTAGTCAGGATGTGGATACTTTGACGGATGCTTGTGAATCGCAACTACAGAAACTGAACCTCAAGCAACAGATGTCTTAAATATCGAGTGACTGATGTTGATAAAGAAAACTGAGTGATGTGTCAAACGGTTTGCAGTATAAATTAGTAATTGTAGCATATTTTTATAAATTTCCCTAAAGTTTCAATAAAATGTCCTCATTTATCTATAACCTCTCAACCTACATGATGAAAAGCAACTGTTAATTTGGCCCTCAGTCTGGAAGAGGTACAGAGCCCCTTACGACTGAGGGTTTCAGGTGTCGGGAGGAATGCGTAAAAGTATAAGTAGAACAGACAGGTAAATTCAGAGACATGATGCAAGAAGAAAACACATGGCATTTGCAAATGTACCAGCCATAAAAGTTCACAGTGGCAGAACACAGCAGTGAATTAAGCCATCAAATTAAGTTCCATGCCAGGTACCTAGATAATGGCAAGAATATCAGGTTCTGTGCGCTGAATTACTGAGAAAGTGACAGAAATAAGGCTGCACACAAACATAAATAGAGAAGATGGTTTAAAACTGAGGCAAGCAAGGAATCTGTCCACCAGGATTTTAAAGCCCAATCAACATAGACATGAAGACAGACAGGATCATTTTCCAGGTTAAGCAACTGCTCAAACTGACACTTCCCTTCACTCACTTTGATGCCAACATGCAAGAGGCAATGCGAGGCCTGTCTCAGATATTAATCAGTAACTTAATGTCTTTTTTCCTCACACATTATGACGGAGAAAGAGGTTTTAAAAATGTTGGTTTTTAATTAAACTTTGATGTGACTGACAACCCAACAGAATCTTGGTGCACTATTTCAAATGTTGCATGATACGGTTTGATACAAAAGACAATAATGATGATGATAAGGGTTATAAGAACGAGTCTTGAGGATGGAAGAAGTATCAACTCACGGTGCCAGCCAAAGAGCCATTTCTGACAGCTTTCTCCACTGACGCCAACTTTGTCTGCAAGCCCTGTGTTCCAAGAACTGCATCCAACAAGATCTGTACATTCTGCTCCAATGTTACCAACACACTTGTGCGGATGTGTTCGACTGTCTCCGAAGCAGATTTTGCCTGCAAATAATGATAGAAATAATAATTGATAAAACTGAGTAATATAAATGCATGTTCATTTAGAGGGGTAGATACCATATTCTGAATTCTGTAATTGAAATATGATATCTTACAAACATTTTTCAAACCAATGCATCTGAAGGGAATGTGAACTCTTGAACTCTGTGCCTACGATGGCTTTGCTTTATGTGTCAGCACACCAAATCGTGCTTATATTAATCATGTACCATCAATTAAATCAAACTGAGAACATCTATAGGGAAGATCTATGCCAGGAAAGATAAGAGTGAAACAAAAATTTTTAAAAATTTTCATCAAATTCCAATGCATAAAACATGTTACGCTGTTACTTCCACCACATGAATATAGTACAATCTGAATCACTCTTACGCTAAAATTTGAATTTTCCTATTTCATTCTCATAGCATGCTGATGAATGTAAACACATGTCTCTTCAGCTCACCATTTCTCTTGTACGGATTTTTTTAAGAACCACGAAGCTAATGGTTAATGTAAAAAGATCTTTATTTCATCTATGGCATATGCCTGTGAAAACAAAGATCTTTTCCTGTTTGTATAAAGTGAAGCTTTAGCGGCGACTGAAGTTGATGAGACTCTCGGGCCACAAGCCGCGTCAGGTGGTTGAATGGTGAACAAACCATATCCTCTGCCGTTTCGAGAGCAATCTCAGCTCTCAACCTCGGGACAGCTGCATAACAAAACTGGTCCCCTGTAGAGCGCTCGTCGATGGGAAATGAGGATGAGAGCCATCTCTGCTCTCGAAACGTTGGCAGAGGATATGGTTTGTTCACCATCCAACCACCTGACATGGCTTGTAGCCTGAGAGTCTTTCATCATCTTTTCCCATTTTTCTCTCATACTTATGTGCAGTGGAGTAAAATGTCAAAAAGAAATGTTACAAAATCTGAACTTTTACAGGACATTCTATTTTTGGGGGGTTGATAACAAGAGCCAGGTTAGTTCAATGTGTCCAGACTGGCTCTGGGGTCCACCTTGCCTCCTATCTAATTGGTACCAGGGCCCTTCCCTAGAGGAAAAGCACTGCTGGGGCGTGATGCTGACCACTCACCCCCAACCTAGTGCTGAGGTTAAGAATGAGTAGGAGCTGTACCACCTCTCCCCACAAGCACCTACATGGCATACAGCGGGACAGCTTCTTACTTTTACTGATGGTCTGCAGTGGTCTAATAGTCGATCAGTTCGTCAAGAAATGCCGTGCCTTCTATGATTCCGAACGTTAGTTTCCTTACTCAGAAGAGCCTGCATTTAAAATTCGTATAGTGTTTAACCAACACATGGTCAGTAACACTCAAACACACAGGGAAACAATTTACACGTATTTGATAACAGGGTCAATTTATGTGGAGGTTAACCCAAAGATCAAGGATGAGTTACTTTCTCATTCCATCAGTAACACGTGTCAACAAGGTTATGGAAACATGAATGAAAACTAACTTTTTAAATTAATTCTGTTATACTGAATCATTGAATTGTCTCTCTACAAAAGCTATATACTACTGCAACAACCATTACATAACCTTTACAAATCCCATGTGTAATTCTGATGGTAATTTGCTCTACCAAAAATACAATAAATGTGTTATGTGGGAGTATGGTAGGAGTAAATGCGCATTAATTATGAATATGGTAGAACAAACGAAACAAAAACAGAGTTAAGGCAACACTGAGGGTGTCTGAAAATGGGTATTTAGGAGAATAATTGTTCGGAAGTGGTAGAAGGGAAGACAAAATTGCACCAGTGACAGGACCAAAAGAAATTGTGGGACTTTGTTAGCAACATGGCATGTAACAAATATGAATGAAACTCAGAACAGGTAAAGGCCTCTCACGGTGTAACTAATGTGAATAAAGCTGAGGCAGAATGATTCACCTGTGAGGTACTCAACAACGGGGCCATGTCATTCAAAAAGATAAAGAAAATTATCCAACAAAACTGAGATGTTATTAACAGGTGCACCAAGCAAAGGATGTGAACACCGTGACGCATTACCACTATATATAAAAAAAGAGGGAGAGGTCAAACTCCTCATAAATGGTGTTCATTCCCCTTAATATTCTGCCCAGAATCCAAAAAAGAGGGAAAAAAGAAAGCAGAGGGAAGGATGGCAAAACAAAGAAAGGAATGAAGCCTTGGTATGGTTGGTAAGAGAAGTGAGCCAGGAAGTAGCTCACTTAGGGTACACCGATTCACAGAAACCATGAAGTGCCAAACGCGACCAGGAGGCAAGAGAATGGTGTCGTGCTCACCGTCTTGGCAAGCAATGCGAGATTCTCACTGTCGAGGTTGACATAGCCACGACCTGACGTACGCAGCGTGATATTGCGGTCTAAAGCGCTGAACAGCAGTAAATGGCCATCTTGTGTCAAAATTCGCGGCCTGCAACACAGTTATCATCTTCTCAGTGATAGGATATGAAAAAGCTGCACCTGGTTACAAATCAGTTTTAATAAAGCATAACCTGCAAAAAAAAATGTCAGACATACAGCGTATACTTAGTGACTGTGAAAACATTCCTAAAAACCCACATCTTTGAAACCCGAACAGATAATTAACAAAACTGGAGATGTAATGCGATTGTCAAATTATAGCTTCATCTTCTTCTGCTTCCTGCCTGGTTACCAGTAAATTTTTGCCCTAAATCACAATATCGTCATTCCAGTTTAAAAATTTTGTAAATATCAGTTTCACTCAATAAACCAAATTCCGTACAAATTTGTTTGAACAGCTTAGTTCCTTCATAAATATCATGTGAATTATGAAAGTGTTCTGCAAATTAGTTTTCAAAGTACACTAATTTCTTGGTAACAGTGTGTTGATAGAAATACATGTTATGTAATATTTCCCCAGGTTTAGACTGCCATAACTATTAAAACCATTAGTTACATGCATGGCTTTTACCCTAAAATTGTAGATCTATAAGAATATTTGTAATACATTTTTCCTTTGTTTTTCTCTGGAGTCAAATTCAATTGTATATTTTACATCAAAACTCAACACAGAATTTCATACGCTAGCCACTAATTGAGATTTATGATGTAACATATTTCAGAACCATTAACAAATGCAAGTATGGAACGCTGTACATATTACCACCTACTGGATGACTCTCAAAGAGTATTAATATTGAAGTTGCAGCTTCAAGCGGTCCTCAGATAATTTAACCTGTTGAAGCGGAATTTTAAATACCCAGCATATACCGCTGTTGTGCTGTTCCGGCGGTAGTAATTTTTAAATGCCCGTTTAAATTTTGCTGTAAAATACGTTTTTTTCCATAACTTTTGAACTATATGTGATATAATTATGAATTTTTCACTGAAATCCTCTTAAAAGATGGTTTTGTAATCTTACCTTATAAGATGAGCTCTCTGTGTGTGACCAATGGGAGCAAATTGATCAGAAGTTGAGAACGGAGTGTACAGCAGCCGGTTGTTTGCATAATAAGATCTGATTGTAGGCTTTTGAACAATGCCCATCAACATAAATAGAGCCAAAACCACGTAAATTTCGTCTACTGTGACATCTTGCCACTACCTAATCCTAGATCGAAATGTGAGAGGATGGACACTTTTAGAAATTTCTTGTTTAGGATATCTGTTGGTTTCATCTACAATGAGCTGCACAAGAGCTGTATCGAAAATGATTTCAAATGAACTCACGACATCTAGTCGAGCCGTGTCGAACCGAGGACCATATACATTACAAAATGCTTCTCTTGAAGCAGTAAATGATTCTATATTTTCCCACATATACTTGCAGCAAACAATACCTGAATTTGCTTCTACAATTTCTTCCTGGCTTTCGCCACCACAATTTTCACTCTCATTATCACTAATCGCTAACGTTCCCGGTGTCACCAACTGTGTATATTCAAAGTCTACACTCTCAGTGTCCGAGCTACTATAATTGTCACTTCCAATAATTCGTCTAGAAGTGCCCTTTGTTCAGCATCAAATAACACACGACTGCTTGAAGGGTTCTCAATTGTAAAACTGAGGCCAGTCGTCTATTTTTAGACACCCAGGTAGTCGTTCAAGGGTTTGTCAACAACGTTGCCGGATCTTCACACACAGAAAACTTTCCACAACAGAATACTACAAACCTCATTGCGCTGGCATTAATCGTTACAAAGTTATGAGCTGAAGAAATTAGGCTTAAAGCCGGACGTAATTTTACGCCCAGCTGCAATCCCGAGCATTTAAATGCCGGGCGTAATTTTACGCCTCTCGGCGGTGAGGAGTTAAGTAAAACAGGATATAATTCTGTTAAATTGTGAAAAATGTCCATTTTCATACCTCATTTAATTTAATCCGACAGCTCATACACATTTGTCATTTTCACCAAAAGATGTACTGACATTTGGTTAATAATATACTCAAAATTCAACATCACACTCATGCTTCACTTTTAAATAACATTATCTCCTAAATGTCACATCTTACAGAATGCAAGAACAGTTCTGATCCAGATATGAGTGCAAAGAAGGAAATAAAACTTGGTACAATTATAGATCATGGTTTCAAATATCCAAAACAGGTACCAGTAACAAAACTGCCAGATGAGAAGCAGTTCAGTTACAATTCGTGTTGAGTCATGTTTTCAAACACAAATTATTGTGAGACAAAACACCATTTAACATGTGGTTACCTCAGTGTACAGACTATCCATATATACAATTTTACATTTAATAAAAGCTGAATATTATCTATCACATTTCCTCACCTTACATTCCCAGTTGTGTTTAACTCTGTCTAAATAATCTCCTAAATGTACCATATGTTTTCTATTTATACAGTTTACTGTTTTCCTGCACACTATAGTATTTTTCAGTGGAATTGGCGGCTGAGTCGAGTTCTGCTCTTTGTGAGTGACCAATCAGCGCAAAGAAGGTCTGTTGGTAAGCAGCTAGACCTCAGTCTGTTCAGAAATCCCGTGGTTTCGGTAGCTTCACTGCGTTGTTGCCAATTCTTACATGTTCTTTGCATAGTGTTGTGGAATCCAGCAATGCTACATCTGGCACCACTGTATGTTGTTTCCTCACGATCTCGCCCTTCCACCCACCACCACTGCTTCCTACCATGGCACAGTACATGCGATTGGTGCACGCTTCAGCCGCCAATTCGGCTAAAAACTGTTATAGTTCCTAATTTACACATAACCACTTCTAAATAGTATACTGGATTTTCCATTTTTTGTTCCTGGGTGGCTTAGCAATATAAGCTTAACATCTTCATTTCCCCTACATAGAGGGTATGTTCCTTTCCCCCACTCCCCTCATAATCCCTCTTAGCTTCTAAACTCCCAACTTCATCCTAAAATACTAATGACATCTTTTAACATGATGGAAAATAAAATTTGCCTGTCAATATCATTTACACGTCTGTATGAAAAAAAAATTCATTCACATTAATAAAATTCCCACAAACGTACTGTGTATCAAAAACAACTTGTCCTCTTGATTCTAGAAAAGGAAGCAGTGCTGGCAACAAGACAGCCCAGATGCACCCAAACATGGTGTATGCTCACCATCAGTCCTGCCAACACAAGTCATATGCATAACACCAAACTTGTTACCAAATACATTATTTTTAAGTTTATGTATCTTACCGGTTTCTTGGGAGGAAACGAGTTTGAACCCCACGTCAACCAAGATCCCATTCAAACATGGCAGATGGCTTACTTTCACAATCTGGAACTTGGTGGTCTAGAAGTTTGATAAATACCTTAACAGAACCAATAATATTTCCTCCTGATGGGAACGTCATCATTTATAGTAAAACTTTTGATGACTTCCATGCAATATCACAGTTTTCTCTCATATAAGTACATCGTTTACTACCAATAAGCCATCCTTAAGACAGATAAAACAAAAGAAAAGAAAAGAATGCCTGTCTTCTTGGTTGTAGCATTGTGGAGTCTGGCAGAATTTTGTGAATGTTTCAGAGGTCCTTGTTCCTTTTATTCTGTTCATGAATTTCTAATGTTTGCAAATAAGTCATAATGTTCATTACGGTTTTCTTTTCTTCACATAATAAAAATGGGTAGTGTAATCTATTTTATGTAATGGGTGGATGTATTTGTTACTACTTTAACAGAACCTTGTTTATAATATGTGTAAATTCTATAATTGTATGAATTGTACTTAAAAATATGTATTGCACTATTACAACTTATTCCACCCAATTCTCAATTGACTAACTTATGGATCCATGGAATATAGGGGGAGAGTCTCTGTACGTGCACATGCATGTATGTACGTACGTACATATGTATTTTTTCAAATTTAAAAGTTCCATACTATTTGCTATATTATATCCTATATCATATTGTACAATATATTCTATATTATTTATAATTTACACTATTCATATTGTTTGACCTTCCATAAACAATACTGGAATTAACTTCAATAATCTGAACAATAACTAATGATTTTAGATAGTTTAACCTCAACACACTTCAACCACTGAAAAATGATACTCTTACAAACAACTGCTATTAGATTGAAGTCATGCTGTAATACTTACAAATAGCATATCTCGACAAAAAATAAAACTTTCATCACATAAACTGCATCACAGAGTATAACAATTAGATGAGTACTGCTAAAATAAATTTGCACTTCTCAAAAGGCAAGAAGGAGCTAAGATAAGAAACACAAACACACACGCATCCATAATTAACTCTGTCTGCAATTAATAGTGGGAAAGATTTAGGTTTGGCCCCTGAGGGAAACACACTAACGGCTTCCAGCTACCAAACTCTACATAACAACTGCAACAATATTAATTATGTTTAAGTTTAGAAACAATGAAGTGTCATTACAACAGTGATTTGTTTTCTGATGCCATTTTACAGCACAATGCACTGCTTTACCGTGAACATAAAAATTTATTCATTATGGACAGTTCATCTGTTTCACAACATTCTTTTGTATAATTTTATTCATCAACTTTTAAAATAAAATAAGAATCTTGCTTACATCTTTAAATTTTTTTAGATACAATGAATATTTTATGTTAAATATGTCAGCTTCAACTATTTTCTGTCTAATTAGTCAAAAGTAACTCAGTGTAAAATAACAGATTTTTATTACATCATAAAAATTAGAACTAGAATTATAAACATTGAACACATTTTGGTTTAGCCCAGTACTTTAGAAGATAAAAAAACCCATAAATCTCCAACTAAATAATTAGCAGCAGCAAGTGAAACGGCATTCAGTGGTTTAAATCAGCGCATATGATGAATGCAACCTTTTTTTTCTAACTTCACATAAAAAACACAAAAATTTGTAAAATATATGCTATAATGCACTTTTAAAGCATTCAAAACTTAAATACCACACTCCAATTTTAGAGAATGAACACAAAACTTGGGTATTCGAAAAAAGTATCAACCCCCAGTTGGCTGAAAACGTGTGAGGCTGCTATTTTAATATTATGTGGAGTTCCAAACAAAGGTCACAGTGAAACAGTTTATCCTGACTTGCACACCACACAAAGTATTGTCCAAATTAGCTAGACAACCTAAACTTTCAATTCATAGGGTTGGATTTGATTCTGATATTCTATTAACATAACCACAACTCACCTCTGGAGCCTCTCACTCACTACTGAAAGTTGAGCACTAAGGCAGCAAGCCAGGCTCTGGAGGGGCGGAGCAGGTGTCAAGTATCGCATCCTCCCAGCAGCTGCAGCAAACCATCAGAAATGAAACATGAAATATCTGATCCAGGGATGCACCAAATTATGACTGTAGCAGTCCAGCCAACATTTCTGGGAAGAGGCTTAAAGAGGTTTCCGTCATTTATAAAAACATGAAATTTGTACTCAGTCATGTGAGTGCACCCTAAAAAATGTTCTAGCTCTGTACGAATCAGAAAATGTAATTATACTACATTCACAAACACACACGCCTGAAGATACACGTGTTTGAAACCATAAAAAAAATCTGAATTTTTATAATCAAGCACAATATTCTTGTAAAGCTAATAGTTACTCAACTACTCAAAAAAACTCTCTGCCTTTTATGAAATCCAATAGTTTCATTATAATGTTCACATGAATCTAGCCCAAACCCTAAAAATATGCTTCTTTAAAATCAATTTTTTATTATCCTTCCAGCTACAGGTACTTTTCTTAGATTTTCTGACAACAATTTTGTATGTATTTCTCAAGTATTCTATGCATGTTACATTCCATACCCAACTCATCCTCCACTGTAATATTTTGTGAAGCTGAAGGGATTATTCCTTCTTCCTACATAATAAAGGTTAACATGTTGCAATCATAAGCTGAGTGTGTGAAATAATCACTGTTCAAAGAATCATATGCAAACTTAAATGGCATGTTATCTTGTGTTAAACTTACATGAACTTCCATTAGTACATCTGCAAAGCTAAAGTTCAATTACCTCTTGGTATAACAACATGCATCAGAACTGGCTGGCATTCAATCCCCAGTACCTGTATAAATCTTACACCACTCCACTACATATAATGCAGATATACAAGTTACCAGACCTGAGAATTTCTGGGTCAGTACAATGGCATTAAAAATAAAATTTTGCAGGTGCAACCTCATGAGAACTTTCACCACAGTTACATAAGATGAGTTCTGAATAAACAGTATTCATTCTTATATTTATACCATTACATGTCTGCCAAATAAAATATTATCAGAAAACAATTTTCAGAAATTCAAGAAGAATTGAATTTACGGATACAAAAACACTTTTTAGAGAAATTATTATAACTACATTTTAGAGTAAATAACTCTTTCTCAACCACATGAACCTGAAGCTCACAAATATCAGTGAACAAATTTTATCACGCTGCTCCAACAGCAATGTAATTTGACCATCCATTCTACGCAGACTGATAGCACACACCCACAGCCACATGGATCATATAATTTCTCAGTGCTGTCTCCAAACAATAATCAGAATCTTGTAATTATGTACAGAAGTCCTGAAAGAACATAAACTAAGGCCACTTTCTACTTCTTTTGTAACCACAGCTTCAGAAGTTCATACCAGTGACACTTTTCAACAAGTGAAAATGCTCCATCTCAAAACACCGTCTTAACTTCAGGATACAGGAGACCTTCCTGTTCTGGCTACGACATCCCGTCCCTTTTTTTTGGAAAGTGAGTATTCTGTTCTACTTTCCTGTGTATGAAGGTAAGCTTGATTTGGGTGTCTTCTAAACTATGCAAATATCCTAATCACCTATATTCCTTCCATTCATCTTCTTTAGAATATTTCTAATTCTACTTACATTTCATCATTTTACTCCTATCCATTTGTGTACATCCAAGAACTTCATTTCCATTACTGACTCTGTTGCATCTTTCTTCTTCACCCCCATGTAATACCAGTAATACTGAAACTGGCAGTGTTACAGAATTTTTTGTATTGTTTTGTGTTACCTGCCATATCAAAACATGAATGACATTACACACAATTTTTATAAACCTAAGAACAATAGGTTAGCAGTTATCACTGAAAATATAAAAAAGCAGTCAGTCAACATATTACTGTATAGTTGCTCAATTTTGTAAGTTCCTTCTGCACTGGTACTGCAGAATGCCAGGGCCTTTACAGCATACAGAGTGTAAAGAAATTATCTTTACAACTTTACTCGAGAATAAAACCTTTGTGAAAAGACACAGACAGAGGGTCATCTGCAAGAGAAACTCTACGTTATAATGAACATTACATGCATTCAACAAGGGCACCATTTGTCATACGTACAATGTCCAAACGATACTCAAGCTCCATCCATGTGCGCTGCACTCTATGCACCTTTCTTGTGCAAAACACTTCCGGCCTCCTTAAGCTGTTTGTATCGATGGTATTGTGATACGTCGTTCTGAAACGTCTTTGGACCTGTGTAACAGATTTCTTTTCAATAAACCAGTCCAAGCATCGTGCCTTCTCCTGCAGTTTCATGGCGACTGGCCTGTTTCATGAAAACATACGCTTTGGAGAATGGGTGCTACCATCTACCGGAACCTCAGTGAAATTTTAAAAGTTTCTCTCGCAGATAACGTTCAGACAATGTGTCCATGTCTTTTTCACAAATGCGTTACACGAATAAAGTTTAAGGAACAACAGACAAAAGGCTTTCATAAGTTCTAACGAGTATTGCTTTAAAATTACCTCACAGTGGCCGAGCGAGCTCGGAGTCAGAAAAGTCAGTTGCTTCTTCAAACTCAACATCTTCACAAGAAGTCTCTTCGTCATCGCTATTGTCATTTAGATTGGCAATAATAATTGAGTCGATCACGTCAGCAACAACCCCGTCCCGTTCCCAGTATTGTTGTTCCAGTTGTTCCACATGTGGGCAGTATCCTTCCTAATCCTTTGCAGTCACACAGCTTCACTACGCTGGATATTATTTCCCGCGTTTCCCTGTGAATAGTTTTCCCCTGTTTACGTACACTCGACATCTTTAAATCACCTATGATTATCATAGAATATTATCACAACACCCATAGGACACAGTACAGACGCACTCAATACACGCTAATCTCAACTTCTTGATGTTTTCAGTCTGTGTTGTAGTAGCATAACTCTCTGGCGTGTCACACTTCCCACCAATAGCAGCCCTCTAGTCCACCGGACAGTAAACATTCCCCCCGCACCGCACCAGAAACGACTTCCCCTCGCAGGGCTTTTCTCGTAATCTATAGACAGTACATTCTGTATTTTGCGTTACAGCGTATTTTTATTCATTTTGAAAACAAGTTACAGTGAGCCTTAGCACATCAGTAATGCGTCTTGCGCAAATATCAGTTTCACGGTTTCCTTTTCTGTCTAAGGTTTCTTCACACACCTTCTCAGTTTCTCCAGACATATCAGAATACCGCCTTCATACAGATCTGTTAATTTACTTCTTAAGGTGACATCACACTCTTTGTCTTCTTAAGTCCAAGGTGTGGGCATTTGCCTGTTCTGGCCTCCTTTATGCAGAGCTCTACATTTTTTTCCTCAGTTCTCCCATATGTCTTCCACCATACATTTTACAGTTTATGAATATGGATTCTATCTATTCTTTCAACACCCTCTTTCCTTCTAATTCTATTTTCTTTTATGCTTAACTCAATGAAAATCTGACTAAATCTGTTCTTATATCTTCATTACTTATTCTATTTTACTACAGAGGTTAGAAATTTCATCTCCATTTCTGGTATGCATCTCTGATCTTTAATTTTCACTCTTTGATTCTCTGTGATTTAATAATACCATCACCACCGTAACTTCGTAGATACTCAACACTGTTTCATGTGTAATCTTTCTTTTAATGTTTGTGATATAACCCCAAATATATTTTGAAATTTATTAAGATTTTTATTTATATATTGATCGCAGTTATATGTTATATCACAGCTAAGATAATTAACCCTTTTATTCAGTAGTTAAATGTATATAATATGGTGGCGATATTTAAATGGCCTATCAGTAAGAAATTTTTGACGTATGAATTGTCAATTTTTTCCTACTTTCAATCAATGGTTATTTCAGTAGTAAACTGCTCAGTGACTTGTCTGCTTTATCACTTTCCATATATGCATCACATTCCTCGCTATCTGGTATTTTTAAACCACAAGACTCTTTCTACATTAATCAGTCTAATTAACTCCTTCTGGTCCCTGAAAGTGGTGAGTACGTACTCGGGATACTGCTGATAAAGGACGCTTCCAGATGCAAGCATACTCTTGGGCTAATGGCTTAAAGGGTTAAAATGTGTAATTTGCTATAACATTGTATCAAGTAACACTATCTTAAAGCTGATTGAATGTTTAATTTGAAATAAAATACTCTTTGATTTTGTGAAATTGATAAATTACTCAACTGAAACATGGTTTTCTCTAGATCACCTTCATTCTCTTGTATTATATTCAAAACCTTGGTATATGTTAAGATATAAACAAAATATATTATTTATTATTTTTAACATCTTAGTAAATGTTGATAATGTTAAACAACCTAAGTATGGTACAATAATTTTTACTCTGTAATGTCTCAGGGAAAATTAGGAAGACTAAGTTGGGCAGAACTCATAGCAAACAAGAGAAAATATAAGTTCTGATTGGAAAATTTTTGTAAAAATCTGACGCAGACTTGAGTATATCAGAAATAAACATAGTTGTATTGATGAGCTGATTCATAATAGGGTCTAATGGCTTTTTTGGTCAATCACCTCTCAGGTCCCATAACACTAAGTAACTACCATTCATTTACTCAAGTTAATTAAATCAGATCAACTTTACATTTTGAAAATATTCTATTAATAAGGGGCTACCATATGTTTCCTCCAAGAAAATTAAAATACAGTAACTTCAAATATATTGCATCTGTCCAGAGCTGCCATATATATTTACCCATGTCTGGGGTTCTTAGTTATTCATTACTACAATACACTGGCTAGAGTAGCTGACCTTCCCCTTTATCAGCAAGGTGGTAGGCACTAGGGCATTATCTTTGACCCTGATCACCTTCGTACAAGAAGGACACAAAAGGTGAGTAGGTTTCTGATAATAGTAATGCGTTGGTATGCCAAACAGTGTCACAAGACTGGCAGCAGTATGCACTTCTGACAGGTAACATATTCAAAGCGACTACAATTATTACGAAAAACAATCTGTTCGACATCGTCTCTTTGACATGTTTCTGGTTATAATAAATGATTAACTTTATTAAGAATGGAATTAAATATGACTAAAACTTAAGCAACAAATTCTAAAGAATAAAATATTGAATAAACTTTATATTTAGTAAATTTCTTGTTCTGGAAGTACCTAAATTTGTTATGATCCTAAAGGATAACATCTGTTTGTGTGGGTGTATTTTATAGGTGGCAGAAATCAATATGTGTGTGGCTGTCGAATGTCCAGTGTTTATTTTAGAGAAAGTAGAGTCTCTTTATAAAACACTGGAACTGTTATATTTCCATTACTATCAGTACAGTAGAATAATTAAATAAATCTTTACATAAGCTATATGAACACAAAATACAAAATGTATCATGTATTCTAGTGTAAGATCTATGAATCTTATAAATGTTAACACTGAACAGGTACATATATTATGAAATAAAATTCACCAGAATATAGTACCATCTAATACGCTAACTAGAAATATTTAAATACATTTTTATACAGAAAATCTTTTTATAAAGTGAAAAATACTAGTGTGGTTGTAGCATGAACCTATGAGGGTGAATTCTGTGAACAAATAAAAATTAACGTTAAGTCCGTCTCTCCTCTCAAAATTAACTCATTATTACATTATCCATCCATTAACATGCAACTCACTGCATGATCTCTGCAATTCATAAAAGTAGAAAAACTTGATAACTTGACCACAGGATAAGTTCTGAGATCCACAAAACTTATTCCCCCTATTTGGAATATGGAAAAATTAGCACATCATTGGGTGCGTTATATTAACGCACCAATTTCTGAAAAGAAGTTTTGTTCTGATGAACCTCATATAAGACTGTACCTCCAGTCAACATTCTTCCATAAATGCTAACTACATATATGTACTATTTTGACCCATAAAAACCTGTTTTATGATCAATTAATTGACATAACTTCATCGTACAACAAAAAACCTGACTTGCCAACACTTTTTATAGACATGGAAGCAAAAGAGATGAACAAATATTTAAATATGAAATCAACTGTTTTAAACTTCTTAATAGACTGCAAAGACAGACAGACTTCTGAAACTATTAAGAAATCACATGCCACATGGACTAAGAAATTGAGGATGACCTTTAATGAGAGCTTTAAACAAATAAGGTCAGAACCACCCAACGCACACTCCTTCACTGCTACGTAATAATAACGATGGTAATCATAAGGTCCACGGCAGACTTCAGTTATGTAAATTCTTGATTTTACGAAGAATGAACTGTTTACAAAAAAACTGCAAGACTTTTCATTTAAGACAAAGGTAAAGTATAGTCTCTGCCCCATGACACTGTGATGCTTGCAGATCACCATGGTCATTCTAGAAAGTATCTCTACATTCTGCAGTGACACTGTAAGGCGCTGCATCTGCTGCAAAAAGCAGACGTCTGAACAGACAAGTGCAACACAAACAGTGAGTAAACATAAACACAAACTTCACTTTACTGAGATCACAAGTTAGTTTTTTTTTGCATTCACTGTTAAGTCAAACAGTGGCATTGTCCATGACAGATCACTTCATAAATCTGCATATAAATCACACACCAAAAAAAAACGTGAAATATGCAGATAATTACAGATTTCCATTTCCCAACTGATAAGCAAGTCATGTGGCACAAGTCTATCAATTACCCCTCTTTAGAAATATGTTAATTCCTGACATACTGCCTCCACACATTTTTTGCACTGCCAACCAATGTTCAGGGTTCACATGCAGTAGGAAAGACCTGTGTAGAATGAAAAACATAAGCATTTCTATCAGTTTGAAAACATAATAACTAACTAACTAACTAGATGACTTACTCAACCTGAAGATTCATCACCGAATTAACCAAAGCCCTCCACCGGACCCTGTCCTGGGCCAACAAAATCCAGTCTCCTTCAACTCCTATCTCCCATAGATCCCGCCTGAGATTATCCTCCCATCTACGTCTAGGTCTCCCCAGAGGTCTCTTCCCCTCAGGCTTCCCAAATAGTGGACCCAACCAACCAGATGGCTTACGGAACCCGAAGGTTCATCACCGAATTAACCAAAGCCCTCCACTGGATCCTGTCCTGGGCCAACAAAATCCTGTCTTCTTCGACTCTTATCTCCCAAAGATCTTGCCTGAGATTATCCTCCCATCTACATCTAGGTCTCCCCAGAGGTCTCTTCCTCTCAGGCTTCCCAACAGTACCCGGTGCACACCTCTTGTCCCATCCATGCACGCTACATGCCCAGCCCATCTCATTCTTCTCGACTTAATCACCCTGACAATACTGGGGGAGGAGTACAGATTTTTAAGCTCGTCATTATGCAGTTTTCTCCAGACCCCATCGTCTTCCCTCTTAGGCCCAAATATCCTCCGCAACACCCGGTTCTCAAACACCTGCAATCTGTGTTCCTTTGAATGCACTTGAAAACTATCTTGCAGACATATCTCTGGAGATAGGGATTAGCTCTATCGATTGGGCCCAAAAGAGTACATTTTACCTGAAGACGGAGATAGACTCCCATCTCCGAAACGTCGTGGTTTTTTATTGATTTTATTTAATCTTGGACGATGGTTAATATCCAGAAAACAATTTGCTTCAATAACGCAGCAAAATCAACTGACTCATGTTCCCTACCACAGATAACAGCAAAGTGTTTGACAAATGCTTCTCTCTACAGATCATGGAAAACTTGCACTGCCCAGTATAACTCACTGCATGGTACTATGTTGAATTTCTCCTAACCAGTAGACCTCCCACTGCAGTGTTATTAACACTTAAATTACCATGTTTCAGATGTCAAAGACCACGAGCCCAATATGGACAACAGATGCAGCAGGCTACAATGGAACATCAACCATCACGACCCTAGAAGCCATGTCCCCAGCATGCACTGGCATCCTTAATGTAAGCCACACTCCAATGTGCTTAACCATCCTGTCGTAAAGCTCTGCCACGTTTGCCTTAGCGTACTCAGCTGATGAAGGGAAATGAAGTGGTGGGATGCTGGAGAATATTGCACAATGAGAAGCTTCATAATTTGTACTATTTGCCAAATATTATTAGGTCAAGAAAGATGAGACAAAGCATGGCATGTAGCACACATGGAGAGATTAGAAATGCATACAAAATTTTTGCTGCAAAGCCTGAACAGATAAGACCACTCGGAAGACTTAGGCATAGGTTGGAGGATAACATTAATGTTAAGTTTGGGGATGTGAATTGGAATCATCTAGCTTAGGATAGGGATCAGTGGCAGGCTCTTGTGAACATGGTAACGTACCTTCGTATTTTATAGTGTGAGGGAATTCCTTGACTAGCTAAGAATTCTGGTCCATGGAAATTAGTAAGTTGTTTAGTGCTAACCAAATGCAATTTATGTGGTTTGGTCTTAGTGTACACACAGAAAATAAGTCTCCTGTCCCATGTGGATGTTGTAGATGTGTCTGGTCAAACCAATTCCTCAATCTTTATAGAACTTGTATGAAATACTATGCCAATGTTGACTACATCACCTCCATACATTTCAATTTCCAGTCTTCAATGATACCAACGTGACAGACATACAAACTACTGGGGCCGAAACAATACTGGTGCCATTTAAGGCAGAATTGTAAAATTTTGTATGGCAACAGATTTCTATAGTTAATTATCCATCTGATGGTGAAATATACGTAAAATTTGGCTTCAAAATCACACCTCTAAGAATTCAAATTAACTCCTTAACTAATGGTTAACTCCACTCTACAGAACACAGGTTGAAACTGTCACAACAAGAAAATATATGAAAATTGAATACTCCAGTTACTTAATATGGAAACCTCACTCACATTTATAATTTTCTGAAGGAGAGTGATACAGACCTGAAAACAGTAAGATGAAAAACCATACATGATGAAGCTAATGTACTGAATTGTTCAACTTTAACACAACAGTCCATCTACTTTAACTTCATTTGCAAAGAACTTATTAACTGCAGCGTAATCATCTATTAGCAACATCTCTGTAGCTGGATGAATTTGATGGAACATGGTAATTGAATTATGCACTAAGATGGCTGTCTTCTGGGCCGTAGCACCATGTATTCTGTTAGAAGTTTACCACATTTCAGAGGTCCATGCTACCTCCGTTATCAAGGACATGTGCGTGGAATTGGTTAAAGATATAGGAAACCTACATTCAAGGCAGATAACTTGGTCTGACCGGTGGCGAGTGGAGACAGAATCATGTGAGGGCCTGGGAACCAACAGGAGCAGGGTGGGGGGCATGCCACTGCCTGTCCATCGGGAACGGTGTGCTGCTCTATAAGAAGCTCATCCATCCTATGATGGATTAAGCGTGCCTGATCTGGAGGTCAGCTGCCAGCTGCCATATCCGGAAGTGTTGCGATCCAAGTGTCTTCGCATTGTGACTAAAGCACCGTTGGAGGCAGCAAAGACCTGTGAAATGTTGGTAAACTTTTACCAAACTACATGGCGCTACAACCCAGAAGACAGCCATCTTTGGACTCACCACTGTGAAAAACCTCAAACCCTACTTATGAAATATGCGCAAATACATGCAGATTACACTGATGCCAGTAGTACAGACATTGGTGATGAATCAGATGATGGTGAAACATCTGGTCTGCCTTCAATAGCTGGCACTGCTCTTCTGAGCATGGACAGTGATAAAAAATACATAGCTGACAAAAACATTTAGTTTTTGTATATTTGAAGTTGTATTTTCAAGATTCAACTCTTTCTTCATACAAAGATAGTGTACCAAGGTACTAAAAATAAAATATCAGGTGAGACCAACATTTTGCAATAGGTTTATAGCTGTAGCATGCCCCTACCTAAAAGACCTACTGGACCTAGACCTTCAATTCATACAACTCCTCCCTCATTTCCTCTCATGCACCCTCAGGAGTCATATTTAAAAACCTGCTGTACAATGCTTTTGTCCTCTAGTCTGGTGATGACACATGAATATATATATAATACTTAGATTTCCTTGACCACTTTCAAGTTACTCGCATCTAATAAACCTACTGTTTTTTTTTATGATATTCATGTTTCCACCCAATAAATTAATATCATCAGCATAGACCAGAACTTGACAGTGAACATTCCAGTAAATAGACAAGTAGACACACAAATTTATAAACAAAAACAATTTAATTTTCACTGTTTACAGCACAATTTCAAGTCACCAGACTCAAAACATGCTGCCAACTTACCAGATGTTACTGCAGCTGTATCCACGTTCCCAATTGGAGGAATGAAGTTGTTCTACCCTCAGGGTCATCTGTGTGACGATCAGCAATACTACCACAATTACAAAACAATGCATGATGAGTGGTACTTCTCTGGCAGCTTCACTGAAGATCCTCGCAGGTCAAAGGAAGTGACAGAACTGTAATGCAATTCACATCAAGTACAAGACAAGCAGTAAAATTTGCACTGATTTAGTGAAAACACTTACACATGCAAGGGATGCACACACACTCACAAACACACAATGATAGCAAGCAGTACCAGATAATACCTTGTCCAGATAATGAACCTCTTTAATAACATATTTAAGAAGATATGTTTCAGTCTGCAAGTTACTTAATATAACAATGTATCAACTGCAAAGGTTGTCTGGTGTCAAAAGGAGATAAGTAATATCATGCATTGTGAAGTGGAGGGAAAAAAGCAGTAGTATTGTCTGAAGCCAATACCTAGGCATATGCTTGGTGAGACTGAAGAGAACCATGAAAATGTCAGTCATTCCAACAGTTCAAATTGAAAACCTTCAAACATTAAGCACTGCACCTTGAAAATGTCCTTGAAGAATTTACTAAAAGATTTTTAAAATAAATATTTAATTCTATGTAAATACTGAACATCACATGATAAGTTTGTACAGCATCAAATTAAATGATACAATAATGTAGTTGAGTGAGGAGTTTTGAAAGGAATTATTTATGCCAATTTGAGTGTATTCATATGGAAAGATAAACAAGAACACTTACTTCTGACTGACCTCTTTTAGAGTGAACAGGAATACATAACCTCTAAAATACCCCTACAATCATCAACCTCAAATGTCTTTTGTGTTTGAAATACTACATTTTGCATTCTCTAATCTTATCTCATACACCTTTAAATTGCTTTCTGTGACCCTGAATGGTCACAATCTGCCAGCAGAGCACAGAAACCAGTATAATACAGAAGTTGACTGTAAGAACCCACAGGTCACTAGAGCATATCTAACGTTAATTCCTGCATTATATCACAAGCTCGAACCCTGAAATATGAACACATGCAAATGACATCAACAGCTCTCTTCTAATACAAAAAGCATGTAGCATCTCAATGCAGAACCAAAGCATCCAAGCCTGGGAAAATTTTAGTAAATCTCCCCAACATATAACTAAATAAAAATCTCTTAAGCAGATCTCAAGTTGCTACATGTAGACAGACAGTGTGCTCCCTTTTCTAGATATTCTGGTTATCAGAAAGGAGTTGACACCGACCACTTAAGTTTATAGAAAACGCACCCATACTGGCCGCTACCTAAACCTCAAATCAAATCATTTGCCACATGCCAAAGGAGGGACAGTTCAGAGCCTAAATAGCAGAGCTTCTGCCATACGTCTTCTAAAAAAATCAAAATCAGCCTAGCATGCCCATAGGGTAAAATAGGATGAAATTAAGATTTTGGAAGTTGAGAATAATAGCAGATACAGCAAATACAAGGAAGCGGACCATATGGTGTATCTAACAAATTCCTTCAGCCAGCCTAGCTTTTAAATTTCTCCAATTTGGATCCCCTTCCCTAGCAAGGAGGCTGCCAACTCTCAAGGATTCTTCTGAGTACTTCCATGGCTTTGTATATAGGACTGTATTCTTGGGTCACAGATGGTGTTACCAGATGTATGCGGTAGAGGAGATAATATTTTGTATTTTTCCTGCATTGGGTGGTTTTGGTTTGATGTATTTTCATTTCCATTTCCACATTTTCCATTTGATATACACATGCTTTCTTATAATTTGTATTGTTGGTCTTATTATATGCTAATGACATAACCTGATCTTAGGTACTTATTATTATTATTTAGTGTTCTGTCTGACGACAGGTCCATATGAACAGGATCCTTCCATCCTTTTCTCGGACTGGGACCTGTTCATATACGTTCTTGGCAGATGATCCAGAAGTGGTTTGCCATTGCCTTCTTCTGTGTGTGAATGGAGTAATTGTTGGGATGCCACGGAGAAACCGGGGAAGCCCCTGGAGAAAACTCCGTGTTGCCTAGACCACGGCCTTGCCCAACACAAGTTATAAATTCGGGCACCGCCGGGAATCGAACCCGAGACCCCAGGATTACAAGGCCAGCGTTCTAACCGCTAGACCATCGTGGCGGTCATCTTAGGTACTTATACACATGTAATTGTTTTGACCTTGATTGGCCAGTAACTAAGACTATCTCATTGTAACAGACCCCACAGAGTAGGTGCCCCCTTCAATAAAACCTGAAGATGACAAATTCAGTTCATGAAGCACCGTGTTTTTTATACTGGGAAAGGTCTGAACACCCAGCGATCCAGATAACATCATGAGTTAGATTTAGTGGAAGTACAGAAGTCAGACAGGACAATAATAACATTGAATCAGCAGCAATCTTTGTGGGTGTATGGACATCATAATGCTGATCATCACTTAGGAACATGTTTTTTTCAAACATACCGGGATCATATCAGAAGATACGACAGTAGAGTTTGTTACTAATATCATGATATCATTTATGATACTAAGAGGCCACTGATATATTAGTGTTTTCAATATGTATCTGCCTACTAAAAATAAATTAGTTAATTAAAAAAACAGCTGTTGTTCAATTCCCTAAATATCGTGTGAAAGTTCTGTTATGCACGGGTAGGGAAGTCAGGTTACAAACTTTATCATGGCTGTCAATTTGGCAGTAACACAAATTATGTTCTACAAAAAAATTATGAAGGTTTAATTACTTATATCACACAATTAAACAAACACTGCCTAATAAATCTCAGTAAAGATAATCTTATAATACTTTAAAGTTCTGGTACTACTTTCATATATGGTATTAAATGCTGGACTTTAATTAAACAATTGCTTCAACAAACTGAAACTTCCAAAATTAGATTACTGGCAGGTTACAGAATGGATTAAAAAAGGAGCATTGATATTAGACAAGAACCAAATAAAGTCAACCTTGGAGAGGAAGTAAACAATACCAACAGAAATACTTAGAACAAATTTTAAGATTGCCAACTTAGTGAATTCTTCAGAAGCTGTTTCACTAACATCCTAAAGGGAGAAAAGACAGAGGTTGGCCACTTAAAAGATAAAAGGATCAAACTGACTTACCTGGACCTGGGGTCAGAGGGCAAAAGTCTTAAATCACGATGATAAGGTGGGGAGGAAAAAATTATTTCCAACTGGAATGAGATTTCACAAAAAACTCTAGCTGTCAAGAGTACAATGTCTCCACATTGCAAAATTCATAAATATACTTGGACTTCTCTTCACTACAAAACAATCAGATTGAATGAATCTTGACAGACAGAAGACAACAATCAAGTGTGCCTGATGCTCAACATTTTAAAGGGGGCTGATGGTGACAGCATGACTCATTCGGTGGATTGAATTGGACACAGCAACTTCTGGTAAACGCTAACAATGTTAATTATTGGATGCAAACATAAATATCATAAAGAAATACACAGCTGTATTAGATGCTATAACAGTTTTCAGCGGAATTGGCAGCTGAAGTGTGCACCAATCACAGGGGCGAGAAACACATGTAGCATCGTGGAACATTGGTTTCCAGTGAATGGTTACAACACTACGCAAAGAAGACGTGATAACTGGCAATAACGCAGTGCACCAGCCGAGGCTTCTATCGCGTGGTTCCTCAACAGACTGAGGTCTAGCTGCTTACCAACAGACCTCCTTTGCGCTGATTGGTCACTCACAAAGAGCAGAACACGACTCAGCCGTCAATTCCGCTGAAAAACATTATAGTAAGGAAGGTGTTCAAAGAGTAAATGCTGAGAAGACCAAGTATGTTCATGTCTCATCACCAGACTACAGGACAAAATAATTATATAAATGTAGCTAATAAATCATTTAAAAATATTTTGTAATGACAATAACAAATCAGAATTGCAATCATGAAGAAACAACAAGCAGACTATATTTGGGGGAATACTTTGTACTGTGCAGTTCAATTCTTTGTCTTGGCATCAGAAATCTAAAAATGTAAAGACTAAAATATATAAAATGACAAATTTACCTACTGTTTTGTACGTGTGTCAAACCTGGTCTCTCACAATAAGAGAAGAACACAGACTGAGGATGTTTGAGAACAGGACACTTAGGAGAATACTCAGACCTAAGAGGGGTAAAGTGATGGGAGCTGGAGAGGACTGCATGAGGAGTTCTATAGTTTGCGCTCTTCACCAAACATTATTAGTGATCAAATCAAGGATAACACTGGCAAAGCATGTAGCACGAATGGAGGAAATTAGAAATGCATATAAAATTTTTGGTTTTGAAGCCTGAAAATAAAATACCTCTCAGAAGACAGACATAGGAGGAAAGATAATACTAAAAAGGTTCTTTGGGAAATACAGTGTGGACTGAATTCATCTGGCTTGAAATAAAGACTGATGTTGGGCTCTTGTGAACATAGTAAAGCCTTTGGGTTCCATAAATGCAAAATGCAGGGAAATTTTATACTAGATGATTATATCATTAACTTCTCAAGGACTCTGCTCCGAGCTTCTCATTACTGTGCACGCATGGCCAGTGGTCATGATTGGATGGTGTATGGGCATAACATAAGAGTAGCGGTTTAGTATGGAAACACTGTTAATTACAAAGGAACATAATACATCAATGCAAAGAATTAACAGATGTCATACAACTCACCAAGTAGCAATCTGTCACCCAAGCAGCATGGTTACCGTCATTACCAGCACAAAACTGCATTCATTGCCCAGTGCGCTTTTAGGCCTGTCAGTGTGTGCAATAGTGTTGAAGAAACGTCAACAGCATAATAAGCTGATGCCCCATCTTGTTGTAAAATTACTATTTAGAAGGTTCACAACAAGTCTACACTTGTCCACGATGCTCACTTCATTTTCTTCCTCACGGGCTATACAACTTGCTACGATGCCTGGCTAAGTAGCATTACTTCCCCATGATCTAACAGATCAAAGGCAAGACAACAGTGGCTTATAAGATGGAATATCAAATTATAATAAAAGTTAAATCACTCGTTCCAATAGTAAAACAGGGCTTGACACTAGATTTGTTAACATACTTCAACCAAACGAGTTACATAAGCAAGTAATATTTATGTGGGAAGGCCAGACACTATCTTCCTACTCCTATGTTGATGGCTGTCTTCTGGGTTGTAGCGCCGCGTAGACTGGGAGCAGTTTAGAAAGGTTTCAGAGGTCTGTTCCCTCATCACTATAACCTAGAAGACAACCATCTTTGTATTCACTGCCATGACAGCCTCAGATACTTCCTATAAATGTTAATCTTTGAAGATTTCTGTCTTCTGGATTGTTGCACTGTGTAGTCTGGTCGATGTTTACCAACCCAGAAGACAGAAATCTACATATTCACCGCCCTGATGACGGAGGCAGTATGACCTCTGAAACGTTGGTTAACATCGACCAGACTACACAGCGCAACAACCCAGAAGACAGAAATCTTCATATTCACCGCCCTGATGACGGAGGCAGTATGACCTCTGAAACGTTGGTTAACATCGACCAGACTACACAGCGCAACAACCCAGAAGACAGAAATCTTCATATTCACCACCCTGATGACAGAGGCAGTATGACCTCTGAAACGTTGGTTAACATCGACCAGACTACACAGCGCAACAACCCAGAAGACAGAAATCTTCATACTCACCGCTGTGAAAACCTCAAATCTTACATGTTAATCTTTGTCTCCCACAGTACAGTTATTTTCCTGTGTCCCAGCTAACCAACACTTCCTCTCAACTTGGCTTCTGGCCGGTATCCCAGCCATCTTCAGACTCCCCCCCCCCCCCTTCCACTTTCAGCAGCTGCAAAAAGGAACCTGTCTCAGCCTTCGGCAGTCTCCCCTTCAACCAACGTGAATGGATTTTTTTCCTCCAGTTAACGTAAATCAGCCTCAGAGGTTCTTTATTAAACCACAAGTTCACTTTCATTCCACGATACTTCAGGCCACTTCATCCTTCCTCATACCCAGATGCTCCTCAATGATGAATGTACCAATGACATGTTAAAATGTGAATGTCATTATTGCTGTGTAAAACACGTCTGCGGTAGCACACCTGTAAACCTGGGAGTCCCAGATATGGTGTGTCACATGACACCTATCCACCCTGCTTCCAGCAATGTTTCATCCACTCTCATTTCACCAGATGCCACACTGTATCATTATTTTCTTTTATTTTTTAACTCATAACTAATCTTTTATGACTTGCAGGTCATTCAATCACAAACAATGGTCATTCCTATAGAATTCCTGTCTTACTTGGATACCTGAGAGACGCATGGTTCACATATTGGCCCCAGGACTGGTTATGGTATTTTGTGATTTTAGTCTGACTTATATAAGTGTTTGAAAACGGTGCTCAGGAGGATATTTGAACCTAGGAGGGAATTAGCGGGAATTTAGAATACTGCATAACGAGGAGCTGCGTGAATCGTATGGGTCACTTAGTGAGGATAGTGAAATCTAGGATGCTCCAATGGGCTGGACATGTAACACACATGAGGGGGCAGGGGGTGCATACATGATTTTGGCAGGGAATCCTTCTGGAAAACGCCCACTGGGCAGACCAAGAAGATGTGAGGATAACATCAAGACAGATCTTAGAGAGGTGGGATGTGAGGATAATAAATGGAGTTGGCTCAGGATTGTGGCCGGTGGCAGGCTTTGGTGTTGTCGGTGTTGAACCTGCGGGTTCTGCTACCAGGGAGTTAGTTAGTTAGTCTGACATATTCTGTATCAGGAACTGTGTAGTTCTGATTCTGACCAATCTCTTTGATTTTAGATTCTGTGATATGATTTTAACAAAGGTGATAATGAAGTACCAAGATTTGTATACATACTGCCAGATGTAACAGTAACAAAACATAAGCCTTGAGACTGATCTTACCTGTAGGCGAGCTAGTGGTGGTGGGCCATTAGTGAACCTCGGGGTAATCATAGGGTAAGATCCATGCCGGTTGATGATTAGCAAAAGGATGGGGTCTGCCAGGATTATAAAGCACAAGGCTCAACAGTATCAGCAAACATGCAACTCTCATGAGGTGCTTGAGAATGGCACACATTTGGACACATTTCTTTTACTGATTCTGACAGAATTGCTGAAAACATTGTCCGACAGCTGAACAGCACTGTTACAATAGTCTTTTATTCAATACAAATGGTCGTTTCTTGTTCCTGTCAAAAGTACATTATGGTATCCCGTATTAACCATCTGATTGCCTATGAATGAAGACGTGGCCATAAAAAATTATGAATATTGAATATGGAAGCAATTACGATGTCATAACCGGACCAGTTAATTTTTCTCAACATACCTGACTTAACCCACAGCCTTTTGATGGAATCCTTTGTTGCACTACAGACATAATTTATAGAACTATGTTACAACTAAATCAATGTCTGTGCATGGCATGTTATCAGTCAGTTAAGAACAGTTTCATATCCTGAGGAAAGCATGCCATGTTATCCACGCAGACATGATTGCTATGCAATAATTTATCCTTCAGCTCAACAGTGTTCAGACAACAGATAAACCACACCACAATATATACCCCACCTGCCACTTCCTAGATAAGATGCAGCCAGAGGGAGATCACAGGATGAAAGTAGGACAGCCAGGAGCAAAGATATGTAGTCCAACTATTAAACTATTTAATAACTTAAAAATGACCCTTACAAGGAAACCATGAGCTTTCTGTTTTTTCTTGCCGAACAGGAGCATATGAATGTCTCGCCAAATTACATAAGATGCAAGATGTGTCCTCAGCAGCTAAACGCAGACATGTAACTTCCACAGATACACAAATTTTTGCCTCATTAAAACCAGGCCTAACAGCAACAATCAGTTCCTTTCTATTGCTTATAACTTTCAGAGAAGTCCAAACTTTTCTCACGGCAGTGGCTACATTACAGCAAACCTGATCTCAAGGCCACGTATCTTGAAAGAGATTGTGAGAATTTCCTACAGGCCTCACCTGATACTTTGTTCCTGTCATTGAAGTGGAGCAGGAATGGACCAATATTTTACTAATAGGTATCACTCATCTCCACTAGAAGTGCTATACTTTGAAAGAATCTGCCACAATGCAGAAACTAATATTTCTCCCACCTAGCTACACTATTTCCCTCAGGTGGTTCTTATGTTACCAACTGGTCATACTTAGAGGTGATGCAGATAACTATAATGTATGACGTGAAGCTTTCATGGCAGACGTCACTAAATAAACTCTGCCAATGTTTCGAGGGCCGTTTCTGTCCTCATTTTCAAGGCTAATTACCCGACACTAGCCTTGAAAAAGAGGACAGAGATGACGCTCAAAACATCTGCAGAGTTTAACCGAGTGACGCGGCTGCCGGCCTCAGATTTTATTAACAATACTGTAACAGTAGCTACACTACAGCTTCTGCGGTGATTTTACGTATGATATACAAAAGCGAACTGTAGTTGGGGATGTTTCAAATTTCTTTTGATAATGCACGTTCAACCTTTATCATATCTGCACTGCAGCTTAGACGTGATCAAGTTAGTCATACGTCCCACTAGCATACTACTAAACCATTAACTCTGGAGCTAAAATCTGGACAGCAGCCCTACAATAGTGACGTAAATCGCCTGTTTTTTTATATCAAAAATTGTGAATAATCAGCTCAGTCTGATGGCTGAACCTGAAATGACTGCCGCAACAAAGTAGGCACTGGCAACAACTCACCCTCAAGTTACCTTACTAGCTTCAAAGAATTCTACCCATCTATTTAATATGCACAATACACGAATCGCTTATGTGCATGGAAACAGTTGGATCCACCTAGTACACGCATTAAATATCTGAACTTCTGTTAACACGATACTTCCGCTGAATTTTTTGAAATTTCCATCTCCTCTTCATAAACACATTTCACTTTAATTACTGTAATGGATTCACTTAAATGGAAGAGAAGTAAAACGGGGGATTATTTTATTCCGACCAACCCTGATTACGCAAAATGTAACCTATGCAAGCAAAAACTGTGGAGATTTCTGATAATAATAATAATAATAATGTATTACTTGATAATTTGTACATAATAAATCTACTTAAACAGAGAACTTATTTGTTTTAGGAGCACATGCATTACTTGTGTTAGATCTGGACCTAAGTAAATGCAAAATACGGAACAAAAGTAATAGGTATTCTCTTGCAACCAGAAGAGATTGTTTCTGTTACCAAGAGCAACAAATCCCCCACATCTAGTCAAGTAATCAAAAGGCACATTTTGAAACAATACTCTACAAATGGAAACTTAATTATTTCTTTACACTGAACTTCAAGTTTCCATATGCTCCGTCAGTCCTGACTTTCCAACAAAGTACGACTCAAAACTTTACCTACAAGGTTACGTTTATACTTTTGAGACGATATCATGAATTAAGAGTTAAGTTAATCATACAAAATCAGTATTGTGTCAGGTTAAGTCCTTTTATTTTTAATTTGTCATCTCACTACCTCTTGTACTGAAAATGTAAACACACGATAAACATTCACCAACATTCAACATATGAAAAGACAAACGTACTGCAAATATTTCACATTCGTATTCTCTTCTAAGTAGAGTGGAGAAAGCTACAAGCAAGCCAGATATTTCTCACTGCTAATGACAACCTTTAGCTATTTTGCAAGCCCTGTAGCAAAATATTGAAAACAGGTAAGTTGTATATTTACCTTCAACGATTTAGTTGCGAGAAATCTTCGTAACTTTGCCTTGAGCATACAGAAAGTTGTCAGTTATTTGTTCAAACACGGAATGGGACTGAACGTTTTGTAATGTAGCCAGCTGCAACCGAAAAGTTAAAACATCAGTGTCCGAGCTCATTCTTCTTCTGCTGTATGCAACTATATCATACAGAAGACTTAGTCTAACACTGTGATAATCTCACACACAGGTTTCAGCAGTAGGTAATCAATGTAAGGCAATTTCTCCTCGCTCATCCACAACATGACAAACACTAAACCAAGTAGGGTTTGTACTTAAACCAAAAGTAACACGACTACAAAACACTGAAGACATATTTATTTTAAAACTGTCAGATAGAAATTGGTTCCAAGAATAACTTACATTAGAGCCCCAAAATAACTGATCCGCAGTATTCAGTATAAACGTGAAACAAATTTGAACTCCAAAATGTAGTGAATGAACTGACAATTTAGAAGGACCAGGTTATGAGGTACAAAGAACTTTACACTGAGGTCTTAGTGTAGTTACGTCCAAATAATCATACACACAAACAAACAAACAGTAAATTCTCTTAGGCCAGTAACAGTGACCTTGCACTGATTACTAGTAGAACACGTGCCAACAACGTGGTTTCAACACATTTCACCTGCGTTAATACATGTGGGCAAAGCATCTGTGTTTTAGAAAACAGAAATAAGTCGCAACACTGCTTGGTGGAGCTGGTACTCCCAACATAAACACAGTCCTCTCCCAGCCGCAATTCATACACCGCATCATGACGACGGCTGTCCGAGCCTGTTATCAATATGCACGAAGGCTTTCAACAGCCTTCAATGAATAAGGATTACAGACAAGTCATTCCAATTCTGTATTTACTTGTGGCTTCCCTTCCCCATATACATTTAAAGTTTAAAACAGTGTATTTACATTGACAGTCTTCGTGTGTAACCTACACCCTTAATTTAAAGGGAAAACACGTATTGTTAATATTTGCGGACACAATGTAAACTCCAGTGCCAGCTACGCCACACATATCAATTACTTTAGCCTTAAACACTGTTTATTTACCTCACTTATGCGAAAATATAATCTAGCACAGCAATTGAAGGTTAATTAAGCTTACAATTTTAAGACACATCCAATGAAAAATTTCAGTAAAGCAACATCCTAATTTTGTGAGTATGAGTTGGTGTAATCCACTAGTTCTGACGAGTTTCAAACAGATTCAATAAATATGATTAACGCACGATAGCCAATTTACAGAATTTTTGTATACAGTGAAACCTCTATCCATCGTTCCCGGAACTATCGTTTTCCCGGATGCATCGTCCGGTTTGTTCGGTCCCGGATACATCCCATATAAAATAATGTTACATTTTCCCGCTTCTATCGTTCCTTGAACTATCGTTTTATCGCATCGATCGTTCAAAAATCTTAGTCCCAGCCCACAATTTTCCCGCAATGATCGTTTCTGAGAAATTATAACGAAATTTACGCGATATTTTTAGAATTTAAAATGCTGGGTTTTGAGATAAATTAATTCCGAAATACGCACAATGTTTTTGGAATACACAGTAGCGGTAACCTGTTATGTCGCCCAACCAGCACAGATTCTTTTGGAATGAGGGGTGATAGTTGGAGTGAATGGCGGTGCTCATTGTCAGAAATTTTATGAGTTTAATTAGGGTGCACTCATATTCCGTTCCAGCGATGCCAGATTGCACGTGCAGTGTGAATTTCTTCACAAATACTTTTATTACAAGTACAAAGGAAAGGCTTTTCATTCTTCTGGTTCATCTCGTGTCTTCTACAGCTACGTTTCGTTGAGTTCGGCAGTAATAGTATTTCCATTCTTCCTGTTATTGTTCGCGAAGGGGGTGGGAGCGGTGAGGAAGAGGAAGACGACGAATGCGAGCCCGAAGCTGTGCCGAGTTTTGCCGAAGCACACCCTGCATTGGCAAAAGTGAAGTCGTTCTTTTATGCGCGTAATATTAGTGAACGTGACGAGGAAAACATTTTGAACGTGGAAAGTGCTCTGTTTGGTCTAAAATGTAAAGTTTCGACAAACCAGTTGTCCATTAAAGACTTTTTTGGTAAAAAGAAGTAACTTTGGAAGAGAAAATTGTTTTTCTTTAAATTTTTAATGCTTTCCCGCAACTATCGTTTTCCCGCATTCATCGTTTTTATTTCCCACCCCCGCCGAAAACGATGCACCGAGGTTTCACTGTACTTCATATATTAATTGGCTGCCCATAACAGAGAATCAAATGAAATGTGATGTACACAACAAAGTCATCCTGATGACCAGAATATAAAAATATATATTTTTGTCTTTCGTTCGAATTTTGAAGAAAACTGCCAGTTACAATCTCCATATACACAAAGCAATCCCATCCTCCGTTGAACAGGTGTTTATGTCAGCTCCTTAGGAGTCCTTCCAAGTTCAAAATCAGACTTTTAAGGTACGTTTACTAATCAAGGTTGTCAAACAGAATATTGCATCAAAGACAGCAGTGAACCTACTGGATTCCTCCAGTGGCAATAATTTGAAACACATAATTCTTCTTTCATGGTGATGGTACAAGCTTTGTGGTATAAACAGGTTAAAGGTTAAAAGTTTGAAGAACAAAGCTGCCTTTAATTTTACAAATTTGAATGTCCATACACCCCAGCAAAACAATCATCCTCTTCACATATCTATTTCATAAAAATTATGGTTTTTGTAAATTTGCTGTTACTTGTATCCAATCAAATCTTTTGGGTTCTTCGAGTAATGTGCGTAAAGTAACGAATTTGTGCAGCATCAAATCAGTTAGGGTAAATGAAAGGATGAATTTCAGGTTATCTCAAAATTGCTAAGAAGCATATAAACTTGGTTGAGATCCGTGTGCTTTGACGATTATGGCATTCTCTATCTTAACATTGCAACAGGAATCAATTTTATACTTCCTTTAAGTGAGACGGACATATTAGTTTACATGCCAATTCTACATATTAATTCTCTCAACAAGAAATTAATCGTTCCACAAGTAAATACAGTACGCAGCACTGAAACTTAGCACCTTGCCACTTGCTGGAAGCACTAACCAGTCTGTAATGACAAGGCTAGGTTAGAGTTCCTGGTGTGACATGTATTGGGGTTTAAGCTCCTCTATCCTCGCGATGAAGTCCGGCTTCTCAATGCAACCCTCACATGTTTCATCCCAGTCACTCAGGATCTTCCTCAGGTCCCGCACTTTCAGCTTCTTCAGGTCTACTGTTCGTAGGTCTATTGTCTTGTCTGCAAAAATTACATACATCGTAACCAAGAACAGTGCAGAAAAATTCATCCAATTTGAAGTCTGGATAGAAATGCAAATATCACTGTCCATGCGTATGCACAAGACAGACATTACTCTGAATGGACACCTAATCATTGCATTTAGCAGGCTTACTCAGAATTTAAGGGCTAAATTTCAATTTGGTTTACAATTCTGACAACGATATTACATGAAATCCATACATTTAATTAACATAAATTTTCAAATATAAGAAGCATTCTTCATCTCCTCAAACCACTAACTGGTATTAAATTTACAACAAATTTATATTCACCAAAATTTAAATTTCACATAATCACAGTTTTAAAATGTGCCAAATAAAACAGATACCTCGACCCTGATGTTCTACATAAAGATCAAATCATCCTGAATTTCGAATATCCTTAGATATGTAATTGTGGAGAACTACACCTACGTTCATAAAAGATTTATGGCAAAAAAAGACCACAGGAATAAGATCCCGAAGTATTAACCGAAGCTTTCGCAGCGAATGAAGCTGATGAGCACACAACGAAGGAACAGACTGGTTACCCACCAACCCTGAGGATGAGAACAGAGATGGTTCTCGAAACATTGGCACAAGATTTGGTTTGTTCACCGTTCACCCACCTGACACGGCTTGTAGCCCAAGAATCTTCCATCAACTACTGACTTGAAGTTACTGGACACCTGTATGTCATTACGCTGTGCACTTGCCAATAAATAACACTACCGACGGCATTTAGACGTACAATACCTCATTCCACCTATTTCAATATACCATTTAAAATTAAAAAGAATTTAAGACCACAATTTCCCTTTGATATGAACATCACTATAGTGAGTGACAGCTGAGAAAGACATATTATAGCGCTCCGTATCCTTGCAGAGCCATTCGGTCCGTAACACACAGCGCTCTCTCCCGAGTGGCCAAACTGTCCCATCTGTTACGCTGAACGTTAACGACAAATGTTTCACTTCTTTCAGTTTTTAGCAAATTTCCTCTTTAAAACCTACCACCACAAATAGCACACGCGCAAAGAATAAATCTTTCAAACAAGAAGAAATTCGACATAAATCAACATGCCACGTTACACACAATTCATCGAGATGACCGAACATTAATTACATCAATTACGCTACAACATTCATTTATAATTGTTATGAGAAATAATTAGGGAAAACATGGGAATGCTGTCAGTAGACTGAAGTGTAAGGTGTGAGTTATATTTACATGTGACAGACAATTAAAAATACATGGATAAAGGAAACAGACCGAGAGCAGAACCATTGAACGTTGTAATTGGAAACCAACAGATGGAGAATGTGGAGCATTTCAAGTACTTGGGAAGCATAGTCACGACGGACGCCCTATGCACCAAGGAAGTAAAAGCAAGGATAGCCATGGCCAAGGCAGCTTTCGTCAAGAAGAGGATACTTCTCACTAGCAAGTTGGGCTTGGAGATGAAGAAGAAACTAGTGAAGTGTTACGTATGGAGCAGAGACTTGGACACTCAGGAAGAAGGAACAGAAATACCTGGAGAGTTTTGAAATGTGGTGTTGGAGAAGAATAGAGAAGATCAGGTGGACGGATCGAGTGACCAACGAAGAAGTATTGAGGAGAGTCAACGAGCAAAGAAACATTCTGCAGGCGATTACATGAAGGAAAGCTAACTGGCTGGGACATATTATGAGAAGGAATGGATTACTGAGTGATATCACCGAAGGCCAGGTTGAAGGAAAGAGAGGACTAGGAAGAAGATTGATACAGCTAACCGACGACCTTAAACAAGGAAAGAAGATGACGTTCCAGGAATTAAAGCGAGAAGCCGAGAATAGGGACAACTGGAGAGCTCTTTTTGGGCAGAGCAATGGACCTGTCGTAAGACAGAACACTTAATAATAATAAAGGAAACAGATGATGGTTGTGGTAACAACAGTGTTAAATAGCAGCATATAAGAAATAATGCATTCAGAGTAAACAGATAACAAGGGCTTAATGTAATATTAAGAAATAATGAACGCTGACCCAATTAAGAGACACAATTTTGTTTGAAGCCTAAACAAAGTCCTGTTCAATACTCACCTGCTTGAGAATGAAATTACAAACACTAGAATTTCTTTCTTTCTTTTTTTTAAACCAAATTCAGAAGTGGACATTTCATGGCGACATGACTTATGTTGTGCACAACAAGTACAAATTCCAAGGCTCTGTGGATAAACTGAAATTGCAGTACATTGCCACCACCATTTAATAATTCTTGACTTAAAGTCTTCCCCCTATTCGGTAGCGAATTGTTATGGCCCAGCTCCTTTACCGTAGTTTTAGATTTCCTTCTAAATTTTTTGCTCAACTTAATGTTAAAATCCCATGTCCCTCAGGTAAATACCAAATGGGGATTTCAAAGTGAATGGCTCCCACTTAAGGAAGTCTTCTCCTGCCACAGCAACTTACCATAACGCAAGTCACAAATCTGAGAGTCCATCTTCTTCAGTTTCTCGCACACTTTGTCAGCAGGCATGGACCACGAGATTGGCTTTGACAGTTCTCCAAGAATGCCCGTCGCAGATTCTTCCAGACCTCCCAGATAGTAACACTACAAAATGAAGAGAAACCACACAGATTTTGAAGTAACATCTGAAACAGCTCGATGTCGGACGGAGCAATCACGCGATGCCAGATTACTCCCCATTGCTAAAATTTCAATTTAATCGCATATTCAAGTTGCAATTATCATAATATAAATAAGCGTCACAAATGGACATTTGATATATTATTACACAGGAGTAATACCTCCCTGTGGTCCTTTGTTTTTCTGCAGAATTTTTCGGTCAGATTCCTCGACCTTTTCCGTCTTTTGGTAGGACTTCTTGGAGAGACGGCAGGCCCATCACAACAGACATCGGATATTTGGGCACTAAACACTTTTACATTGTGCACGTAATCTCTGGCCCATTAAGTACATTAAGTGGCACGACAGCAAAAATTCTCTGAAGAGAATGACCTCCAACTATTAATTTTCATCTTTCCAAATGTGTTCCTAATTTAACATATAAACCAAATGAGTGTTTTTATTTTACAGCACGGTGAACAATGTCAAAGAAGTCGGTCCATATTGCCCTCCTGTTTTGAACTGTTGACTTCACAGTGGTATATCCAATTTACGGTCCTAATGTTCTGTGACGGAATATATGTACTAGGCACTTTCTGTGGACATGCAGCAGACCACAGAGATACTGTTGTTGTTGTTGTTGTTGTTGTGGTGGTGGTGGGGTTTAAAAAGGGATGGTTGGAAGGGGGAATTATATTTGTCTTTCATCAACTTCGGTCACTGGCGGAAGAAATGGTTCATTCACCATTCAGCCACCTGATGCGGCTTGTTACCTGAAAGTCTTTCATCAACTTCGGTCACACTTGTTTTTCAATTGACATAACTCTGAATAAATTTTAATAAACCGTGGTCGACCGATACATCTTTGAAAATGAATAAATAAATACTGCCCCTTCCTGTATATTATCCCAAATTAACTTGTAGCACTTATAATTTGGCGACTTCAACCTATTATTCCAATTTCTTTGGTTTCTTACATCAATCTGAGCCGCTTCTTACGAGGCGGACCCAGAGATCAGTTGTTCAGTGACAAATACAACCCCTGGCAGATTTATTTTTTAATTTGTCATTATTAAATGCAATGCTTATATATTGTAATACAATTACTTGGCAATTTTTTAAGGTTATGATGCACCATAGTGCCTGCAGCAGTTATGGTGGTGAAACGCAAGACATTTCAGTTGATGACTCATAAAGTGATTACTTCTACATTAGAAGTAGAAACGACAAACTCAGATTCCAAAACTTGTTAACATGTCTTCTGCAATAATCTTGCAAAATAATTATATATTTAAATTTAATATTCATATTCATCTTACAAAAATGATACACCAGTAAGAGATGTGCCGATGCAGAAACTCAATTTTGTCCCATTATGCAAGAGTTTCGTGCTTCAACACGTGAGTTTCACAGACTCTTCTGATGATGACGCCATAAAACCACGTGCTTAAAGAGAGAATCACCTCTCACCAATTCTTCTGCTATACTACGTATGAAACTTACAAATCTGTTTTCCTTGCTCTTTGAGGTCTTGCAGAATTTTCGAAATTCGGCTTCTATCTTTTTCGTGCTCGACTTGACGTCTGGTGTTAGTGAGTTGGTAAACTTCTCCACTACTGTTATACATACTGTAACACAACACCACATTTATAAACTGTTTGACCAAGGACTGCCAGTGGTGTTATTCACTCTGCCCCGCTGACTAGTGACATAAGCAAGCTATATGGTATTAAAAATATATTAAAATTAGCAGTCAATCACAATATAATATTATTAAAAGATTAAAATAACATTTTACGTTCCCTATCGAGTACTCGATTTACATGTGGAACATACACGACATGTTTCGGCTATATATAGCCATCATCAGGTGTTATATATTAAAACTTTTCACTGAATTACTGATTTTTTATTGAATTTTAATGATTTTTAAAAAAATGAAGACTAAAAATCATTAAAATTCAGTAATTCAGTGAAAAGTTTTAATATATAACACCTGATGATGGCTATATATAGCCGAAACATGTCGTGTATGTTCCACATGTAAATCGAGTACTCGATAGGGAACGTAAAATGTTATTTTAATCTTTTAATAATATTATATTGTGATTGACTGCTAATTTTAATATATTTTTAATACCATATAAATCACAATATGACGCATCTACAATATCTTAAGCTATATGGTACTGTACATGCAACCTTACTTTCCCTTCTCTGCTCCCGTCTGGAGCTTCCATACAATGCAAACTTTCGAACAAAATTACAATCCTTGGTCAGACAGGAGACACAAGCACAGAACAATGCGAACGGTGACAATGACTTCCTCATACACATTTCATGACTCACAATGACAGTAGTGCAGCTCGGTCTCACAAATTTCAATACATAAAAGGTAAAGGTGTCCAGCTACACGCTATGTAGGCGCTTGGGTGGAGAGGAGATTTAGCTCCTACACATTCTCGATCTCAGCACTAGATGGGGGGGGGGGGGGGGGGGAGTGGTCAGCGTCACACTCTGTATATGCTTCACCCCCGTTAAAGAAACCTGGCACCCACTGGATAAGAGGCTGGGTGGGCCCCAGAGCTGGTCTCGACACAGACTACAGGAAAAATCCTCTGCTCCTTTCAAATATCAAACGTCGGTCATCCAGCCGACCGAGCTACCCCAGTTTCAATACTTACAAATTAAACTGATACAGCGAGTCGAAGTGAAAAGTTCTGTGAAACATTCATCTCGCCAGAGTTCACTGTTCGTGCCACGATGTTGTACAATTTTGCAATGACCTTGAACCTTGCAATCTGGTGATGCCATGTATATCATTGAAGAAAATACATAGCCAATCAACAATGGTATCATGTCTTGGATAAACCAAATTAATATTAACACATTTTGTACGAATCTGGGCTTGAACTGAAACTGCCCGAGATATATTTTGCATCGCCTTCATTATCGCATACATATAGGAATATAATGCCCTAGAACTGTCCTGTACGCAAATTAAATAATGAAACATATAGAAGATTAATGGGACATGGTTATAAACTGTCAGGAATTCTGACCAACTGAATGGTTTTCACATTACAGACTTTTTAAATCTACTTAAACTTGGACATTATATAAACTTTACGACTTTCGCTGGATCATAAGTTATATGTACATGGGTAAAAGTAAAACACAGTATTGTTTAGCGAGAATTCTGTGTCAATTATAAAATCAGTCTCCTACGGTATATAATGGGGTTTACATGTACCGACAACACTTAGCACTTATGGCAGATTTAAGTTATAAAATACTGTCCTTTTCTGGTATGTCAAGGCAATGCAGCAAAGTTTAAAATTCCTCATGTCAAATATCCTCACCTTCACAGTCTTCTTTCTTCAGCCCACAAGTTGAACTTACTATCACCAACACAACAGCAACAGATGAATACAAACTTAGGATTTCCATTGTGAAATTTTGAGGCTCCTGTATGCAAAAATACCAATGAATAAGAATAAAACAGAAATATGAAGCAAAAACTCTGAGAACACTTTTAAAGTCTCCATTAAGTAAATCATCACCAATTAATTATCTTAAATAAATGGATACATGCATTCCACAAATCCTGATGTTCATAACATTTCACAAGTCCATTCTGAATGCATCACATTAAAAAAATAATACCTAATCTTATACATATAATTAAAATTGGGGGTACGTGTGTGCGTTTTTGGTTTTCCTCAAGAACGGATGGACCAATCTGCACCAAACTTTGCAGCATTATCCCATGAGACCGGGAAGAAATTTTAAAAATGTCAAAATTTGCATGAGTTCCAAGTCCTGGTACAGATGGTTCCTGTAGCTCAGAAAGCAAGAATGATAAAAAGTTGACAGTGGAACCACTCTCTGTAATGTAATGAAATGTAATGTAATAATTCTTATATAAGATAAGTACTTGTGATATTCTACAACGTTTTTACCAGCACAAAATTATTTAGTCTACGACACACTTCTTCTACAAGCTATTCACAGCTCAGCTCTTTCCGCAATAACGAAAGCGGATTGTTGACGGCAGTAATGTAATACAACATTGCCAAGTAAACAGATGATGTAACAATTAGTTTCTTAGGTAACATAACCATTGTTGTCTGTCCATATTTACATATTGCTGATATGGATCTTACACATTCCTGCCGAATGACCCTTCCGTATAGACGTATTTACACCAAAAAATGGCACAAAGACCAAGTTGTTTGTTTCAAAGAGAAGATTACAGGGGCTAGAATGCCAAAAAACTGTCCTGTGTTTTAGTCCTGGTGAAGAATTCTGTAGCTCAGAAACTAAGCACGATAAAAGAACAGTGCCAAAAACAAAGTTGCTTGCTTCGATGGAGAAATTACAGGAACAAATGGTAAAAACCTGAAAAAATGTGTTCTGGGCTTCAGTTCTGGTTGATGACCACATTTTTGAGTATTGAAAACTAACTGGAGTAGATGACTGATGACAAATGAACTAAACATTGTAAGACATCAGCTGTAATGCCAAAATTGTTCTTTTTGAGGAAGATATCCCACAAAATTTTGTGATGGGGCACGATTTCAGGTTAAACATTTAAGGAAAAACATAACTGAAACAATTTCAATAAAATATGTAAAATATAAACTATTTATTTCCAAAATACAACTTACGCCATCTAGATAACCATTTGAGTTTAAACATTGCCAGTTTCCCATTAAACTTTGTTTCGCTGCATAGAAAGTGAAGGTCAAGGTCAGTCTTTTAAAAAATTATTCAAGCGAGCAATGCTTTCCACAAATGAAACTACAACATGAATATTTAATTACTTTCTAGTTGCTGTATGATACATTTTGTAATTCAACAAATATATATGATGCAACTAAAATGAGATAAAGGAACAGGCCCTTCTGATATTTATATTAATACAGAAGGAAAGGGTAAAATCATGACAAATCTTTTTGAAACTAATTACTGTAGATAACACTGTAAAGATGGTCTTGCATTTAGGGATTATATTTTTTTCTATAATATTAAAAAACTGGGCTACATGTTGGGATGATCAGGCCTATGACAAGATGATAAGAAAATGTTAATATTTCTACAATTTTCCCATAGTAACACTGTGGGCACTCTGATAGTATATAATATACCTTACAAGGCATATTGTAGCATATAATGCATTTTTTAATCATATCAATTGAACATATGAAACAGTAGACCTTAATAATCTACAAACAAAATCTGGATCAAAATAGTTAATTAACTACCCATGGATAAACAAGCCTACGTACGATGCAGCTGGACATTCAAATGACAATAACGACTTCGATTAGTCTGTTAATCATTCCTTAGTAATAAAAATTGGTCAACAGAGTATAGAGTATGAGCCAAAATCAGTTCTTTGAAACAAATGTTGTTTTTTGAATTGGCTTACTATACGTGGATAAACCGGCAACCAATGTTAAGTATGAGCAGCACTTCACACAGTCTACGGTAACTATTATTTATTTCATCCAATTCAATAAAGATACACAACCTTACCTCTCACAAATACTGGCAAGAAATGTGACGAATTTGCCTCTCTCCTTGCTTCTCACGTCATATTTTGTGGAGATCCATGAATGTTAACACATCAACCAGTTGGCGAAATGTCATTGGTTAGAATACCTACTTCCGGTTACGTCAAAATAATGGATGACAACTTCTGGAAATTTCACCTACAGTGATATCCGTACATTGGCTCCATATTCAAATTACCCATTTCAATTCTATGCATAACAGAGAGCGTATTATTTCATTTCAACAAAAAATATTTGAATCCGAGTCCATTAATTGGATTACGTACTTTTAAGAGTATCTCTTATCTCTGTCCTTATGCACTGTAGAAGAATTTACTTTAAACAATAATTCTGTTATTACAAATATGTATAATAATGATGATGATTCCTTGATGTAATTACTTTACTGTAGTACTATATTATATCAGATATGTCTGTAAATAATCTTAAAACTTTGCATACCGTGCAGTGTGTTGGAATATAAAATCATGCATACAAACAAAACTGTTTACACCTAAAAGGACACTAATGCCAAAAGTGTTTTGACCTCAAGAGGTCATCAGTTGCAAAACAAATTAATTCATATAATACGATTCAAAAGACTATGGTTCTCTATAGAGCATACCTTCTATGCTCTATAGAAAACCATATATATATTTTCCAAGATTTATTTATGGTAACTGGCTTAATGATATCCCATGCCTTTTAAACTTAGGCAGCAAATATTTTTCCATTGTCTTATTACATAATGTTTCCATTGGGATGCAATGGGTGCTATCTGGAAGAATTAAAGCCTTTTCTAGCAGATGTTTTGAGTTCAAATGTTTTCAGCCTTGTGAAAAAGTTATGATGAAATAATGTAATTTTGTTTTTCCTATTTGTTTCAAGAAATGTGGTTTGTTAGCTTTGCCTAATGCACGGAATTTAAGTCAGTGTGAACCAGAACCATTTGCACAACAGAAAACTGTTATTTTCTTTGCTCGATTTATGGTCAAGTGCACTCTGCTCTGTTTAAAAAGCTGGAGCCTTTACTGGCAGGAACTTTGAAAATAACCATTTCATCAGAATTATTATTTTGATCTAGCTGTAAATTTTTCTTTTAAATGAATATATTATGATAAAATCCAGTAGCGACCTTGTGATCACTACTCTGACTTTTTTTCTTAATGGTCATTTGCTGAAAAACATGTTAGTTTTTAAATCTCACTAGCCAGTCTGAGGATGGACCCCAACTACAACCATCCTAGATGTACCATACAATTACTCACTCCTAAACGTACCTATGCACCAACTTGAAATTTAATGGAATGATTTGGGTGTAATGGAAAGCACAGAATGTTGCTATATGAAATGCAGCACCATGGTCAGAGATGAGTGGTTCTGATCTGCAGCAGAAAACACAAATTCTACTAACTGACAGGGATTAAGGAAGCTCTGTGTCACCTGCAAGCCAATATATTTCATACTGGTAACAGTTCACCACATTGACCAGAGCACAATCAAAACAAAGAATATCCCTGTTTGCGCATTGCATACATACCAGGCACACTGTGATGGAGCACTGGCGTAAGATTTCAAGTAAAATAAAAATGTACAGTGGTTCTTTGGAGGGAGAAAAAACCCTATTGTTGATCCACAAAGTAGATATTCCCTGATGAAAGACTCTCAGGTTATGAGCATTGAAAGCTTCACTTTATACATCAGAAACCTTTATGGGGAGAAAACATTAAAAAAATAAAACCTGACGCGGCTTGTAACCCGAAAGTCGTTCATCAACTTCAGTCGCCACGCAAGCTTCACTTTATACATTTGATTATCCCTGCCTGCAGATAATCAAATGTAAGGTAAGGTAAGGTGGACCGACGGTGGTCTAGCGGTCAGAACGCTGGCCTTGTAATCCTGGGGTCTCGGGTTCGATTCCCGGCGGTGCCCGAATTTATAACTTGTGTTGGGCAAGGCCGTGGTCTAGGCAACACGGAGTTTTCCTCCGGGGGCGTCCCCGGTTTCTCCGTGGCATCCCAACAATTACTCCATTCACACACAGAAGAAGGCAATGGCAAACCACTTCTGGATCATCTGCCAAGAACGTATATGAACAGGTCCCAGTCCGAGAAAAGGATGGAAGGATCCTGTTCATATGGACCTGTCGTCAGACAGAACACTACAAATAACTGTACATGTATTTCCCATACTTTGTGCTAACCTTTGAAGGATTTTACAAGTGTACAACTTGTCCTGATCAGCTAAAAGGCTTAATCAAAGAGTTTAGTGACTGAATACCTATTTTGTTATTACCATCCTTCAAAATACCCTCTCGCATGCCGGCATACACTTGTTCCAGAACTCCTGTGACTGCTGGAAACATTTCTGGAAGTCTACTTTTTGAATCATGTGCATACAGTGTGTCTTGTTGCAAATTATGTCTTCAATTATGTCATCGCTTCCCATTCATTTCTTTGAATTTGAGGAATACTCAAAAGTCACATGGTGACAAGTCAGGAGGGTAGGCGGTTTGCAACAAAGTAGGAATGGTTTTACCCATCAAAACTGACAGATAGAGAGTGATCTGTTCAAACCTTTGGTCAGGATTATCTAAACTCAGCCAAATTATAGTCGTTTCCAAAATGGTTAAATCCCAGTTTGCTTGGACACGAGCAACATTTTTCTTGCTTCCTGATGTCAGTGTGCGATGACTTCTTCGTCCTCCACCGATTCATTTCCCTCTTGGAACCTCTAAAACCATTTTAAAACTTTCTTCCTTTTCACACCATCATTTACATAGGCTGTTATGAGCATTTCATACATTTCTGAAGCTGGTCTGCCAACTCTGGAACAGAACTGCATGTCTGCACATTGCAAACATTTCATCATTTTATATACACGCTGAATGTAACAAACGTGTGCTCACTGAAGACACATGCATAAGGGTTTCCATCATACACAAACTGCCACACCTTTACCATTCTCATGTCTTCTTGTGGCAACATCATTCACTGAGCTTTTTGATCAAGGCTTGTAGAACAATACATTCGACAATGGTACTAATAATGACAATGGGAGGCTGCCATATGTTACTCTTGCCTCCACCAGTCACATAATAATGACACTGATGACAAATATTCCCCACTTAATGGTACCTGCACCTTGTCACGGTGGTGGGGCTTGAGTACCTCAGTGAGCTATGCTGGTGGTAGCATTGCTACTGGTAGGGCCTCCCTAGCCAGATTGGTCAAGGGGGAGAGGTCAGATTAAGACAGGTATCCTGGTCCTCCAGGTTGGGGGTTGGTCACAAGGGTAACAACCTTGCACTGTAAAAAGGAAGATGTTTCGAAACCTCAATCAACGCCTTGGACAGACGGACCTAACAGAGGACCAAATGGAAGAGGAGAATTGAGGAGGCCATGGACCGAATACGGACCGGAGAGACATAGAAGAAAAAGATGACAATCTTAACTTTTAATATATTTTCGGCACAAACTGCTATTCCCCATTGATGATATCCACAATAGAAATGAATAATTCAAATCTATTTAAAAGTCAATCATTTTTATTTGCACAGCTGAAATTAATCAGGCTTTACTTTTACCTTATCTTTCAGAAACAGGGGATTTAAAGTCCTATAACGCTGGTTAACATTTTAGTGGTATTCTAGAGACACGGGACCAGCTGCACCATGCATAAGCCACAACACACAGTAATAATATTAAATATAACATACTGATCCTGCAATAAGGTTCTTGCACACTGTGAAAATGGGCTGTGTTGCCAACATTTACAAGGGACAAACTGCCTCATCAGGAATTAAGTGATAAGCATTAGTAAGCAGATGGTTAGAGCTATGCTGGTGGTGTCATAGCTACTGGTAGGGCCTCCCTACCCAGATTGGTCGAGGGGGAGAGGTCAGACTAAGACAGGTACCCTGGTCCTCCAGGTTAGGGGTTGGTCACAAGGGTAACAACCTTGCACTGTAAAAAGGAAGATGTTTCGAAATCTCAATCAACGCCTCGGACAGACGGTAGGACCTAATGGAAGAGGAGAACTGAGGAGGCCGTGGACCGAATACGGACCAGAGAGCCATAGAAGAAGAAGTAGATGGTTTATACAGGGACAGGAGATGGGTAAGGTGGATGGAGAGGGATTGGCCAATAAGAGCCTGTATGGGCAGACAGGAATGAGCTCTTTTTGGAGCATCGGAAGGAAGATTTGGATAATACAGAGAAAGGGAGAAAAAGTGGTCCCTTTAGGGGATGGACAGTGTGGCGGTGAGACCATATGTGGTTGGGGGTCAGTGACAACAGGAGCCAGAAGGAGAGATGGGAGGAGTCAAATGAAGTTATGGAGTTGATACAGCTGTAGTTGGCTTGGGTATTTCTGTGGTGTTCTCTCTGCTCCTTCAGATGAAGTCCTTCCAGCTTTATTTCCGAATTCATTGTTCTCTGGCTCTTAATAAGAGTTCTCAATATGTAGGATTTGAGGTTTTCATGGTGGTGAGTCTGAAGATTGCTGTCTTCTGGGTTGTTGCGCCATGTAGTCTGGTAGAAGATCATCGCCCTGATGATGGAGGCAGGAAGGACCTCTGAAACGTCAGTAAACTTCTACCAGACTACACGGCGCAACTACCCAGAAGACAGTAATCTTCAGCTCTCAATATCTTTAGCAACCTCATAAACTGTGATTCTTAAATAGCTTATAAATAATTATGAGACAAGTTATGATACAATTTTTAACTTGTAAAGTGATCAGTGGTGAATCTAATCCACCTTTTGTCTCTCAGCTGCAGTTTTCATAAAAATTAATTTTATAACAATGAAATTGAAGTAAATGTTATGGAGTGATGGACATGGAATACAAAAAAATAAATAAATAAATAAAAATATTAATTAATTTTAATACTGATCTAATGTCAAATAATCCTTTCACCATCTCTTTGCATATGGATTATTTTCTGGGCTGTGACACTATATGGTCTTGTAGGTGGTTATCAGTGTTGCAGAGGAACGTATCCCTCCAATTGTTAATGACGGTCTGCTGATTTCCAATGCAACGTGGACTTGTAGGGAGATACCGACATTTTGGAGGAATATACTGAAATCATCTTTAGCCCTCAAGACCCAAAACACTAAAAACCTCCAATCTCATTATCACCTCCAACTTCACCGTGACCAATATCACACCACATTACCACCCAGAAGACCAAAACTGATAAGAATCTCAAATCTCAGAAGATTTTACTAGTTTTCCAGCAGTTGCCAGCACGTGCCTTGAGGAAGTACAATATTAACATAGTTTACATTATCTTGCACAAACAAAACAATTTACATGGATTTTATGTATAAAATAAGAAAACATGTACACAGAACAGAAAGACTGTGAGTTACTCTTGTATGCTATGCGAGGAGTAAACAAAAAATTACTCACGGCATGTACTAAATATATAAACGTGACACACAATCAGTAATAATATATGTAACATAAAATTAATAATTTAGAATCTTTACAAATTTTTTTTGTATTTGGAAACAACAATAACAAACAAAAATATATAACATACATCCTTATTTTTGGACTGGAAAATTAAAATATCAAGTATTCATGTACAACATGCTTCAAAATAAATAAAATACAGGTACCAAAAAAAAAAAGAGAGATTACTTTGGAATTCATTATTGTAGGTGGTATTCTGTTATACGAGTAAAGCTGACTTGGATACACTGATACTTTTCGTCAATCAAATGACGGTGTGAATTTGCTTTGAGAGCAACAGAAAATACAAAATTTGTAAGTACAAACTGCTGACACTCAATTAGTCTGAATATGTCTCCTGGTTTGTTGGTTTTTGTGTTTTACAGTAACAAATACACCTTAGCTATGGATAAGACAAGACTAAGTTATACTGCGAGATTTAAACTGCATATTGTTCAGTACGCAGAGAAACGTGGCAAAAGACCTGCATGTTGTAAATTTGATGTGAATGAATGGTATAAAAAGAGATGATTAAGAAAAAAATCTAAAGAATGCTCTTAAAAGTAAGTAGGCATTTTGTGGTAAGCAAAGTGCCTTCCCTCAAACCGATAACGATGTCAATGCTCATGTTGTGTACTTGAAGAAGTCTAGCTATGTGTACAGTTTCTACTGAAATGCTGTAGTTGAAAGCTTCTAAAACAGCACAAAAATTTTAAATTGAAGGCTAGTTATGTGTGGGTTTGACAGTTCAAGAACTGTTGACAGCCTGGTCTGGCAATGGGACAACACAAATGAGGTAAATTCCCAGCATTTTCAATAAAGTTTCGCATGACAGCTAGACTGAAATTTATATGTTCTGTTTTGGCATCACATAATGTGAGGAGGAATACGCAGGTGGAAAAAAGCTTTCTGTCTACTTCCATGTCCACCACTAATATTGAGTAACCGTTTATCATTCTATCTCCTTTGCCAAAATATTCTTTTCGCTAGTTACAATCCTGTACAATATGCAGCTTCAAAGCATTTCCATGTACATCACAAAAGTTGCCCAAGGAATTCATACTTTCTGGAAAACCTCTTACAAAATGACATCTTGGAAGACCAAGAAGAAAAAGGGAGGATCACAGTAAGATAGCTGTTAGGTTAACAGGTTAGCGAAAATCTTAGGAGGGGAAAAATAGCTCAAGATCATGATTAATGGTAGATTTTGGTGCAAGTAGTGCTGAAACTTAGAGTGTCTTCTATCACAGTATTAATTTAGAATATGTATGTATGACATTTAACTTTTCTGACTGGGCAATGTTCAGCACACAAAATAAAATAAAAACATAGAAATGAATACTGAGTGATGTCATATACCTCCTCTTGCAATGATACTACCAGCCGAGACAAAACAGACGGCTCTCTGATCAGAAAATACGCAACCTCTTCCGCGACACAAATGCTTTTCCCCATTTGAATCAAATTTGGCTCTCAAATTTTCCTTACTCTGTACATAGTCTTCACTTTCCAAAATTTCTAAATTCATATTCTTTGAACATTCATTCACATCTCCACTTGAACTGGGTTCGTCTATGACATGCTCCAAGAGCGTTTTTATGTTTGGTAAGTTACAAATCTGTTTATTCTTCTGTTTATCTTGTGCTGTTGCTCTTCTTCGACAGCCTTCTTTCCTGCTAACACATAATATATACAAATAATATTAACAGACCACAACTCACAATTAAGTCTTGTATGCTGATCATAAATATGACAATCAAACAGTTGTAACATGCACAGTCTTTTGTCATCATTTTTGTTATTTGTATGAAAGAACGAATGTACATATCATTTACTGTGCAATTTGAAACTATTACATTATTTAAATGAAAATAAATCATTATTCACTATTAAACACAATATTTTTGCATTACGATTGACAAAAATAAAATTAAAATGGCTATTCTGGCCCAAAATTCAATTAAAGTAAAATTAGTTTTGCTTTAGGAATGGTTCTATCTTTGCCTTGCAAAGACCAAGAACAACCATCCGTCATGGTTGGACTCCATTTCCTTGATGGAGCTGTTCCACTGCATTTATATCCTGTAGAATTCTTTCGTCTTGTTCGCCTTGTTCATTACCCTAACAACATTTTGTAAAGAGTAAAAATTATGCAATCTTATCCAGTCTCTTGTTACTACAGCCTTCTTAGATGTAAATATTCTCTGAAGCACCCTGCTCTTGAACAGTTTCAATTTCTATTCTTCCTTTAATGCGAGACCTAAAAACCAAAAAGATCAACATATACAAAAACTACAATCCCACCAATTCTTCTGCATGGGTCTTGCACTCAAAGAGAAGAAGATACAGAATGTCGTGTGTAAGAACAAATACTGAGGAGAATATTTGGACCTAAGAGAGAAAAAGACAGAGTCCATTTCCACATTACGAAACCTGAACCAAATCAAAAAAATAATATAATAATCAAACACGTCTCTTTGTAAGTGTCAACACGATACTTAAAGTGTTCGAATGAGACAACAGAAAAATTACTTGAAAGCTACAGTAAGAATTAAGACTTACACCACAATTTAATAAAAGACAAGAAGTATCTTTACATATACATGCCCCTGAGCTATAAACTTTGTCATGAGCAGTTAAATTAATGCAAAAATCCATGTTCCCTAACATTAATTGCGTATTATAACTCCCTACCATGGATCGAAAACAAATTCTTAAATCAAAATGGTTGTAGCTGCTGCACGTCACAGCAAAATAATGACTTGAAAGACAAATCAGATATCTGCTATTTCCTAGAATCAATAAAATTAAGTCTGCTGTAGAAACCGAAAATCCTACTCGGTCTTTTACTGTGTGCACAGGAATCCTCAAATGGTCTGCCTCCTGTACCAGATGAATCCAGTCCACACCTTCATAAACTAACAATATGCTCTTAAAATAATTGACTATCTGACTTTTTCCATCGTCCTGGTTTAAAAGGAAGAAACCGCAACGTTTCGGAAACTGGCTCTGTTACCGTCTTCAGGCAAAGGGTATCTACTCAGTTGAGTCCGTCAGATAGAGCTAGTCTCCATCGCTGGACAACATGTCATCCAACTGTGTCAACGTATCCACCTGGGTACAAGTCTTGTCAGCAGATGGTAGTAAGAATATGATAAAATAAAAATGGATATGTTGAGACAGAGCCAGTTTCCGAAACGTCGTGGTTTCTTTCTTTTAAACAAGGATGATGGAAAAAGTCCAGATAGTGAATAATTTTAAGTGCAATCCACCATCGTCAGAACCCTTTAGAATCAAATGACAATATGCTCTCTACCTTGCAAAACGTACATAATCATATCTTTTACATATTGAATTTAACCTCACCTTTTACTTTCTTTGTCTGATATGTGTGTTTTCTCAAAGTTACTTGTCTGAAAGTAAACCTTATGCCTGTGTTGACCGTAATCACCTTTACTGCTCTCACTGGATGATATGTCAGTCTCTGAAACAAGGCATGTAATTCAATGTAAGATTTGAGGTTTTCACAACGGTGAGTATGAAGATTTCTGTCTTCTGGGTTGTTGCGCTGTGTAGTCTGGTCGATGTTAACCAACGTTTCAGAGGTCATACTGCCTCCGTCATCAGGGCGATGAGTATGAAGATTTCTGTCTTCTGGGTTGTTGCGCTGTGTAGTCTGGTCGATGTTTACCAACGTTTCAGAGGTCATACTGCCTCCGTCATAAGGGCGATGAGTATGAAGATTTCTGTCTTCTGGGTTGTTGCGCTGTGTAGTCTGGTCGATGTTAACCATCGTCATCAGGGCAATGACGGAGGCAGTAAGACCTCTGAAACGTTGGTTAACATCGACCAGACTACACAGCGCAACAACCCAGAAGACAGAAATCTTCATACTCATCGCCCTTATGACGGAGGCAGTTTGACCTCTGAAACGTTGGTAAACATCGACCAGACTACACAGCGCAACAACCCAGAAGACAGAAATCTTCATACTCTGATGACGGAGGCAGTATGACCTCTGAAACGTTGGTTAACATCGACCAGACTACACAGCGCAACAACCCAGAAGACAGAAATCTTCATACTCATCGCCCTTATGACGGAGGCAGTATGACCTCTGAAACGTTGGTTAACATCGACCAGACTACACAGCGCAACAACCCAGAAGACAGAAATCTTCATACTCATCGCCCTGAAGAAGGAGGCAGTATGACCTCTGAAACGTTGGTTAACATCTACCAGACTACACAGCGCAACAACCCAGAAGACAGAAATCTTCATGTAATTCAAGTTACAGGGCACTTATTTATATAAGACGGTCTCCTCTTCTGTCAGTAGGTAATAAACAAAGACCTTTGCAATACTGTCACAAAATGGGTTTATGCTGAACCTGTTTTTGGGTGCCGGCAATGTGAAGAAATTGGCTTCTTGCCAATGTTCCAGAGAAATATGTCTCTATCATCAGGGCTGAATTAAGTCATGTCAGAAGCAGCTGCTTTATATCAGGGTAAGAGAGTGATCAGGTTAAGGAACTGACCAATCACAGCCAGGGATGACGAGGAGAGAGTTAGACCAATGGGAAAGTCATTTTTGGAGCTGAACAGAATGCCGGGACAGGAGAGAGAAGAACGGGATATACCAGCCCTTTCAGTGACCAACAGGAGGGTACAGATGATTGGCGTTGGATGTGGCGAGATGCCATGTAATCAGGGGTTGATGAAGAGTGAACCGTGGGTCAAATGTTATGTTGAGCATATTTTATGCAGTTATGTACAACTGACAGATTGAACTGTAACAAATTAATGTCTTAAGGAATACTAATTGTTGTAGACCTGATGAATGCTGCAAAAGATGTACCATGTCAAACTAAAATAGGATGTATACATTAAATGTATACCATTTGACTGTAACATTGCTCATGAACCAAAAGACAGTGGAATATAAATTAAGCACATCTCAGTGGGTTATATGATGAAGTTCATATATAATTCATGCCACTTGTGTTTCCAAATCATTCCACCTGAAACACTGAACTCACAGTAATTAAAAATGGCATCTCAACATTCAACATGGTTTATCAGCAAAATCCAAACTTCTGCACTGAATTAAAGCTGAAAAAACCAAAGGATAAGAATACTCTGTGTATATTACAGTCAACAAAAACACACTCGTAATTTTGTCATGGAGAGGTTTAATACATTAGTCTACTGTACATAACAGCAAAATTCACTTCTGAAAAATTTATGAAGGTAGAATGTCCTGATCCGAACATTAAAATGATAGCGATGATTAAGCTTTGTGTCAATGGAACTGAAAAATAACTTGGCCTTGAACCATAAACTGGATTAGAAAGATCAATAGAAAAGTTGTCTTACCATTATAATGTCCAACGGGTGTAAACCTCGTATGTCTTATAGGCGATACTTCTTTGATACTGCTACCAACACAAGATGGACAGTCTGTAGCAGTGCCATTCATATTGTGACAGTTAGCAGCATTCGAAGACACAGCCACAGATGATATTAGTTTCCTGCTGAAAATAAAACAAAACAAGGAAACCTTGGGATGAAGATTTCTGTCTTCTGGGATGTTGCGCTGTGTAGTCTGGTCGATGTTTACCAACGTTTCATCGCCCTGATGACGGAGGCAGTATGACCTCTGAAACGTTGGTTAGCATCGACCAGACTACACGGCGCAACCCAGAAGACAGAAATCTTTAAACTCTCCGCTGTGAAATCTTACAAACCTTGGGATATTGAACAGATGAGATTCACTGATAATATTTTGCCCTTACATTCCGTAAGCAAGTTGGAATCTGCTCAGACCACTGGCATTCTACATTTTCTATGCTGGGATTAAAAAATTACCTCAGCAGCTTTTGAATCAGAGATATATTTTCAGTAAATATGATATGAACTTCGTGAAATTAAGCCCAGGGATATGGTTTTGCACAGTGAGCAGAAAGAATTCGTACTTTGCAATATTTGGGATAGAGAAGATAAAATATTTCACATCAACATTAGTAGACTTTGACAGTGTGGTACTGCATATAGCAACCTTCAGGAAGCAGACAAATTTCACACACAAAATTTTCTTTCTCTCATGTTACATTTGAGACATACTGTAATACGAGGCGCGTCCCAAAAGTAAGTTTCCCACTCGTCCCACAGCTAGCAAACCTTATATTGCGCGAAGCGACTGTGCGTACGTGATAGAGCAATGACGTAGCATGGCTCATGCACTAACGGCACTTCCCGCGTTCTCACAGTAGCATCGTTGCAGCTGTTGAAGATGGAGGTTCTTATTCCAGCTCCCGCCGACTGTGAAGTGCGGTCAGTGATAACGCTAGGCCGCACACGGCTCGACGGACAGCAAGTCTCCTGCAGGAGTTCAGCTGGGAGGTGTTTAATCATCCACCCTACAGCCCGGACCTCGCTCCCAGTGATTTCCATCTTTTCCTACACCTCAAGAAATTCCTGTCTGGTCAGCGTCAGCGTTTTGAGAATGACAGAGAGGCGGAGATGGTTGTCACACAGTGGTTCCAATCCCAGGCGGCAGACTTCTACGACACAGGTATTCAAAAGTTGGTCCCACGGTATGACCAATGTCTCAATTCCGGTGGCAAATATGTTGAAAAATAGCTGGACACTTGCTGTATCTGTTGCAATAAATATTTCCATAAAATTGTGTTTTGTTTCTGTAAACGGCCCCAGGGAAACTTACTTTGTAGACCAGCCTCGTATATTGCTGTGTCGTTATCACCTGAGTTGGTAACAGCAAACTTCAGAAGATAAAAGAACACTTTCCTTGGCCACCTTATCGTCTTTCACATTACAGGGAATAAGAAAGATGGTGGTCAGCAGAATCTATGCTATGTGCACAGATGTTATAATCAATGATATACTTTGTTTCATGTCTGCTTCTGTAACGTGAAGGGTTGTTACCATATTTACCTGACTCTTATCCCAGAAGCTGAGAACAAGTGCATCTTGTTTCTGTTGAAAAGTAAACTTCCCTGGTGTTAGCTTCTTAGATTCTTCAACTAAGTCCTTTGGAAGGTCACAATTCAAACAGATAATTCCACACAATATCGTATTTTTGTCCAAAGAGATTTTTTTGTACATAGTAACTGTCCTGGTAAACACAGCAGACTTTCTCTTCAAAGGCTACAGCAGAAACCCCTATGTGCCAACCACTCGCTCTTCCCTCATAAACGTGCACGATAAAAATGCAGTCTGATGTATTTTTGCACACCATATTAACCATTACTCCACTTGTGATGTGATACGCTGATGTGGCAAACGGTCTCCTAAAGAAAAAGTGTTGGAGGTTTGCAGCTACTTATTCTTTATCTTTATACACTTTCCAAACAGGTAACCCTGTAAAGCTGTCCCACTATATGCCACGTAGGCACTTGGGGGAAGAGACGGCATAGCTCCTACTCATTCTTAACCTCTGCACTAGGTGGAGGCGAGTGGTTAGCGTCACGCCCCGGCCGTGATTTACCCCCGGTAACCATTGGAGAGGAGGATGGGTGGGCCCCAGAGCCAATCTGGACACAAAGGTTAGAGAAAAAATCCCCTGCCCCCATAGGGGGTTGAACCCTGGTCGTCCAGTCCGTAGCCAGTCACCATATTGACTGAGTAACCCCGCGCTAAACAGGTAACTCTGATTTATTTTTTATTTGTAGTGTTCTGTCTGATGACAGGTCCATATATTATGAACAGGATCCTTCCAACCTCTTCAGGTTGTCAGGGACCTGCTCATACATATATACATTCTTGGCAGAGATGATCAGAAGTGGTTTGCCATTGCCTTCTTCTGTGTGTGAGTGGAGTAATTGTTGGGATGCCACGGAGAAACCGGGGAAGCCCCCGGAGGAAAACTCCGTGATGCCTAGACCACGGCCTTGCCCAACACAAGTTATAAATTTGAGCACCACCGGGAATTGAACCCGAGACCCCTGGCTTACAAGGCTAGTTTTCTGACCGCTGATATTTCAAAATAAAATGTACTTCTCAGTCAACCAACCTTTCTCTGCTAACACTGAGCAATTGCTCGTGCAGTTTCTTCTCATACTCCTGGTGCTTTCCTTGTTGCATATCTTCCTTCGTGAAACTTGCTTCATCGTCGCCTGCAACACAGACACACTAATATTCTTATATCATTGTACACCAAAAAATTCCATGCAGAAAACGAAATACTGGATCCATGCAAGATAAAAACATCTATCCAACTTTCTTCTGTCAAAGTTAACTCCATACATAGATAAAATTATTGGGATTAATCAGTGTGGATTTTGACACAATGAATTGGTAATCAGAAATTCTTGACTCATCGGATACTGGAGAAAAAATGGGAGTACAATGGAATTTTAAATCAGATATTTATGGACTTCAAGAAAACGTATGATTCTGTTAGGATGGAAGTATTGTAAAACATTCTCACTGAATTTATTACACCAATAAAACTAGTTTGGTTAATTAAAATGTGTTTAAATGAAGTGAGTCCGTACAGCCAAACATTTGGCTGAGGCACTTTCTATTCAGATTGGTCTGAAACAAGGAGATGCTTTGTCACCATTGCTTTAGAATGTGCCATCGTAAAAGTCCAAGAAAACAAAGACTGAATGAGCCACCCCAGCTTCTGGCCTATGCCAGTCATGTTAATTTACCAGAAGCAAACATAAATATCATAAAGAAAAACACATAAGCTTAAACATATGTTAGAAAGGAGGTTAAATCAAAGAAAACTAAGTACATATTCAGGCCACCAGACTACAGAACAGCATAAATGAAGGTTTCATCTTTGGTCTGCAAATAGATTATTAAAGGCCAAAAAATGTATTTGTACTTCTGCATTTCACAAATGGATATATCCGCATGAGAAGAAGTTAATTCACCTGTTTAAAAAAAAATCCAGCATACTTTCCTTCATAACAGGTTTTAGAAACTTATGGCTGTGTAGTATTTTTTAGTACGCTTCAAGATGAAAGGGTACGCACTACGACTCAAAGCCCAGGTTGAAATGTGCGTTCTCTCTGCTGTCATCTAGTCACCTTTTCATTCTGAGTAACCCAGTTCACCCTGTGAGTGCCCTTATCTCAGAATTGATTTGTAGTGCCTAGCATTGGCAGAGGCTTGAAATATCATCACAGACATACAGACGCCAACCAAAAACTAGACATTTCACCAACTGTTAGCAATTCACTTGCAAGCCTACATTCATCACGTAGTTTGCATGTTTAGAACGTAGCATTCTCCTGCATGTGAACATTCTACTGCTGCTCCCTCTCCAGGGTTCACAGAGGACACATCGATGCCAAAAGTCTACAAACTGTAGTGTCTTACTTCAAGACTATTTATTTATTTAGTGTTCTGTCTGACAACAGATCCATAAGAACAGGATCCTTCTATCCTTTTCTCGGACTGGGACCTGTTCATATACGTTCTTGGCAGATGATCCAGAAGTGGTTTGCCATTGCCTTCTTCTGTGTGTGAATGGAGTAATTGTTGGGATGCCACGGAGAAACTGGGGAAGCCCCGGAGGCAGTATGACCTCTGAAACGTTGGTTAACATCGACCAGACTACACAGCGCAACAACCCAGAAGACAGAAATCTTCATACTCATCGCCCTGATGATGGAGGCAGTATGACCTCTGAAACGTTGGTTAACATCGACCAGACTACACAGCGCAACAACCCAGAAGACAGAAATCTTCATACTCATCGCCCTGATGACGGAGGCAGTATGACCTCTGAAACGTTGGTTAACATCTACCAGACTACACAGCGCAACAACCCAGAAGACAGAAATCTTCATACTCATCGCCCTGATGATGGAGGCAGTATGACCTCTGAAACGTTGGTAAACATCGACCAGACTACACAGCGCAACAACCCAGAAGACAGAAATCTTCATACTCATCGCCCTGATGATGGAGGCAGTATGACCTCTGAAACGTTGCTTAACATCGACCAGACTACACAGCGCAACAACCCAGAAGACAGAAATCTTCATACTCATCGCCCTGATGATGGAGGCAGTATGACCTCTGAAACGTTGGTTAACATCGACCAGACTACACAGCGCAACAACCCAGAAGACAGAAATCTTCATACTCATCGCCCTGATGACGGAGGCAGTATGACCTCTGAAACGTTGGTTAACATCTACCAGACTACACAGCGCAACAACCCAGAAGACAGAAATCTTCATACTCATCGCCCTGATGATGGAGGCAGTATGACCTCTGAAACGTTGGTTAACATCGACCAGACTACACAGCGCAACAACCCAGAAGACAGAAATCTTCATACTCATCGCCCTGATGATGGAGGCAGTATGACCTCTGAAACGTTGGTTAACATCGACCAGACTACACAGCGCAACAACCCAGAAGACAGAAATCTTCATACTCATCGCCCTGATGACGGAGGCAGTATGACCTCTGAAACGTTGGTTAACATCTACCAGACTACACAGCACAACAACCCAGAAGACAGAAATCTTCATACTCATCGCCCTGATGATGGAGGCAGTATGACCTCTGAAACGTTGGTAAACATCGACCAGACTACACAGCGCAACAACCCAGAAGACAGAAATCTTCATACTCATCGCCCTGATGATGGAGGCAGTATGACCTCTGAAACGTTGGTAAACATCGACCAGACTACACAGCGCAACAACCCAGAAGACAGAAATCTTCAAAGAAGAGCGTTGTGTCCTGCACTCTGAATGATGTCATTTTGTAGCTGCTCCTGGCTTGTTAGTGGCTGGGAACATCAGATCACTCATTTTCTCAGATTACAAAGTAGCGCTTTGCACACACAAGCTATATTGTCCTGCTTGTGTGTTGATCTGTGCTTTCTCACCACATTTTTCTTGTCATCACGTACACCACCAGTTAATCCAAACTTTTGTGCCAGACGGCTGATTGCGGATCTTCCCACTGCCTGTCACATGTTGAATTTCGCCCAAAACTGTCTCTGCACAGTCACAAAACCTACGCACTGGTCTGATTCAATGTTTTGACAATAAACACACCCTTTCCTGCTGTATACCGCCATCGTGCACAGCCCACACTGTTTACTTGGCTGTGACGTCCTGATATTCCTCCATCCAATGGCATCAACTTTCACTTTTCGCACTAGTCATTTCATAGAGGTGTATGCGTCAAACTGCTGCATATTTTCCTTTACAAGACACTAATATGTTTAAGTACACACTGCTTCTGGCAACACTGAATTAAATAAGAAACAATCAACACAAAGGATACCATACAGAGCTGTCAAACCCACTTACACACAACCTTGATTTGAGTTTATTCCTCTCGCGGTCCTGCCCTGAAGACGAAGCACGTACAATTGAATTACATAAGAGAAAATAAAATCCTCACCTATTTCATGGAGATACATGCAGTCGGCTTTAGGACACATTTGGTTCTTCAAGAAGTATGAACAGTATTTTGTTGTACCTAGGGAACTTCTGATGGTGCGGCCATCCACCACGATATTACCGACTGCTTGAATTGCCCGCAGAGCATCGTCCGGTTTTTGGTATGTCACATATGCGCTGGCACTAGGTCCCTAGAAATGATTACACCATGAACCGAACAATTATTGAAAATGAAAGAAAAAGAGTTATCAACACTAGTAAAACCTTCGCTACATCATTTTAGTTGCATTTATTGTCTACTGCTTGTCTCTGTCTTCACAAACCTTACATGTAATCTCTGTCTTTCCTGACTGCTTTGATCTCAGTGCTAATATAGGGAATGGAAAATAATTTCTGCTAATTAGTCTACCAACAGGCTGCAGGAGGTGGTTTTCTGTATGTACACGATGCAGACCTGGTAATGAATCCTTGCAACAATATATTCAATGTGTTTTACAATTCCTCCCCGAGGGCTGCCGCCTTACCGTGGCGGGGAGGTTTGTGTGTCCCGTTAGGACCCTGAGAGCTATGCTGGCGGGAGCTTAAGCTCCTGGTAGGGTCACCCAAGTCAGACAGGTCGAAGGGCAGAGACCAGACAAAGAGCAGTCCACTGGTCCTCCAGGTTGGAGGTTGGGGCATTAGGCTGACGACCTGATACCCGGAAAATATTTCATTGTCCAGAAAATCGGGATGCCAGAGCCCACCAAGGGCTGTAGTGCAAGAGAAGAAGAATAAGAAGTGTTTTATAATTCAAGTTATCAATTTGTCCATCACAAAAATCAGTCCTTGCTACCACGTCAGTTGTTTTATTACCACAATTTAAATTCATCTTCATAAGTCTCTTGTTGTTAGTTGCGAACATGACTCATACTCGAAAATCATGTTGTGAACTGAACAAAGTTGACCAATATATTCATTTAAAAAGAGCTGGAAACAGTACCAGGAAAGCATTCAACAGATTCTCTACAAAGAAAGATGTATTATGAACATCATACATAAGGAAAGTGTTACAGTTTACACTAGTTCAAGACGAGGAATGCCAGGAAAAGGATAAACCTATAAGATGATAATGATAATTTTTGATTATAGAATATGGAAGTGACCCTGACAATTATGATAGCTATGTAGAAAAAATTTCTGTTGAGTCTCCAGTAACGATTCTTGATCAGAAATAAAAATTAGACTCAGATGAAATACGAGTTCTACAAAGAGCGGAACCATGTAAGCAGAGCCCGAGACAACTTGGAATAACACGCAGAAACATTTCTTGTGTTTGTGACTCATACAGATTACTTTATTTATGTTCAAAAATCCCAAAACTTAACTAAAATAATATACTTTCATTTGGCTCCAAATTCAGAAAAAAATTAGTAAGGCAAGTGGTCAGCAAACAATACAAAGGACACAGAGAATAAAGAATGAAAATTCCTGAGAACAAATGGGACAATAAAAAAAATCTGAAAAATAAAATTCTTAGCGACACTTATACTTCAAGTTGAAGTTGATGATGACAATCAAGGATAAGAAAAGCCAAGTTTAAAATAAGTGATATTTTCTAAATCTATTAAGGGGTTGAAAACCCTTCTAGTGAAGACTACTGACGCTTAATGAAACTTCTTTATTTATAGCTTTGAAGGACATTACTTTATTTTAACTAAAATCCTTTTATCTAACATTATCATTGTACCTAGTATTGATAACGAGGGTAAAATAATTCTATAGGCGACAGTTCTGTTGTTTGTGTACAATTTAATATTCCAGCTATGTTTAGCATACAAAATAATGAATCTAGAATAGCATACATGTAAATAGTATTACAATGTTAAAACTGATATTAGATTATTTTTATACCAAACACACCTGGATTGATAGAGGCTACTACACACCTGAGATCCAGCATAGGAAGTGCTCTGATTGATGACAAGCTTTTGAATCTTTCCAAACTTTCCAAAGTATTCGTGTTTCTTCAGTACCTACAAAAAAAAAAAAGTAAATTTGTTAAGGGTGCAAGTGGATTCTTAAAATTCTGAGCGTATAAATGTTTTAATATAATTTTAATATGAGGTGAAGCTTTCGCGGCAACTGAAGTTTATGAAGGATTCTCGGGCTACGAGCCGCGTCAGGTGGCTGAACAGTGAACAGACCATATCTTAATCCAACGGACTGGTTACCCAGCAGCCCTGAGGATGAGAAGAGAGATTTTTCTTGAAACATTGGCAGAAGATATGGTTTGTTCACCTTTCAGCCACCTGATGCGGGTTGTAGCCTGAGAATCTTTCATAAATAATTTTATTAGATTGCAGTAAAATTGTAACAGACCATCCTATGGTGATCCCCACTTAATGGTACCTGCACGTTGTCGTGGTGGTGGGGCTTGAGTACCTCAGTGACCCCAAGAGCTACTGGTAGGCCCTCCCTAGCCAGATTGGTCGAGGGGGAGAGGTCAGACTAGGACAGGTACCCTGGTCCTCCAGGTTGGGGGTTGGTCGCAAGGCTAACAACCTTGCACCGTAAAAAGGAAGATGTTTCGAAACCTCGATCAAAGCCTCGGACAGACGGACCTAACAGAGGACCGAATGGAAGAGGAGAATTGAGGAGGCCGTGGACCGAATACGGACCGACAGCCATAGAAGAAGAAGATCCTCTTGTGATATATATTAGTAAAATAAAGGTGCTTTAAAAATACTGCGAAACAGTTTAAATATAATTTAACTCTTCCCTTGAAAAATTATAACCTACAGTGATAGATATGTGCACGTTAACATACAGTTGCACATAAAGTCATGATAGCCAGAGAATGAGCATTTGCAACATGGCTGCACATGCGAACATGCCCCCACCACCACAGCCTCCATACTACAGCCTCTCGGAGGCAGCTGTATGAGACGTCGAGCAGCCTGTGTGCACTGAACATTCCAGCAGCTACTGGTTGGTGATGGAAGACACAGGCAGCAAGTAGAAACATCTCAAGGCTTGTGGAATATAGCAGAACTTACTATGCACCTTTCAAAAGTGAGTACAGCTGAGTGACAGGGTCTCCCATTGCATAGCACCAACAATCACAGGACTGTGTACTGTGTGCAAGCATGAAGCTGATTGTTATGGACCAGTGCAGTTAGTAGTCTGTGTTCAGATATGAATACAGACATGAAGAAGGGCACAGTTATAACTAGTGTAAAGTCTGAGGTTCCATAATAAATACTGTGATTTGTAAAGTGAGAGAAAAAGAAAAATAAATGTCATAACAGAGTGTAAAATAAGCCCATCTTTCATTTTCAAGAACGTTCGTGCCGATTTCTGTTAAAATATGTATCCAAAGAACATGGAATAAGAAAGAACTTTATAAATTACATACGAAAACAACTTTCATTAAAGTTTAACCACGGCTTGAAAGACACAAATCTAAATAATTCTTAAACAAACAGGTGGAATTCACTATTCCCAATGAAATTTACTTTGCAAAACATGAATCCCAGTCCTTCTGAAAAGAATTTCTCCCTTTTAATGCTTTGAGAACCTTCAAAATCTTCAACTCTTGTAACTTGCAATTTTTGTCAGCGATGGATAAGTTTGTTTGATCAAATGATCTACTGGAGTCTCAGTAGTTAAAATATTTCCTGTGTGAACTTTCACACAGAACTGCAATTTTACATGGCACTACAAACCAGAATACAAACATCTTCGTCACTGTCATGACCTGAAATCTCATATTTTCTGTATAGATGGCGTATAAACTACTGCTATCAAAATTTTAAGTGAGAGAATATCAATGATATGGGCACAGCAGACTTCAATTACCTCTGCATCCGCCAGCCTCGAAGGCAACCCAACAACAAACACAAGGTTATGCTGGACAACACGGACATTTGCGAGATGTTTACGGTTCAATATTATCTTCTGCTTGCGTTGTTGATACTTTTGTCTCTTCTGAGTCTTGAGGTGGGCCACGTCCTCTCGGGAAAGAGGTCGAAAATCTGCGGGGTTCTCTGGGTATGCTTTCCGACAAGCCGGACACAACCCATTCTCATCCGTCCGGATTCTGTGCCAGCAGAAACGGCAGATCTGTAAACACACGCGCATATACAAAGTTTATAATTCACACTTAACAGGTACAGTCACAGAAAAGATGTATGAACATTCAGAGCAACGACATACAACAATGCTTATTTACTGAGATAAGAAATTATCGAGAGGTTTCAATAGGTAACATCCAAGAATGACAAAGATGTCCAACATAAAAATTTTTAACAGACAAATGCTCTATTTCTCTACATAATCAATCACAAAAGTGACTGCAATATATGTTCTAGTGAAACACTACTTGTACTATTACCACAGAAAAGAAACCAGGGTTCAGTGCTTACATATCACGCCAAACCTTAGAATTGTTTTCCATTGCAGTCCAAAGGTGTGAAAGTCATTAGATGCAGAGTCTGGGGCATGTGGTGGATTGGCAAAACATTCCCAGTGAAACTACTCCAGGAGTTGCATTGTAACGCGGACTGTATGGGAGTAGGCATTATCCTGAAAAAGGACCACTTTCTCTGTGAGCGAACCAGGGTGTCTACCCTGAATATCTTCGTTCAGGTGATGCACATGTTAAACCCATGTTTCATCATCTCATGCTGACACTAAAAGCAGCATTAGTCAAACGGAAACAACACCAACAAGAAGTTCACGGCATTGCAGATTAGGGGGAAGCTGCTTATTTACTTGTTAATTTAGCAATGCTGTCAGTAAAAGGTAAAAGTAAAGCTGTCCCACTATACGCCATGTAGGCGCTTGGGGTGAGCGGAGGTATAGCTCCTCTCTTCCTTGACTTCGGCACTAGATGGGGGTGAGTGGTCAACGTCATGCCCCGGCCGTACTTTACCCCTGGGAAAGGACCCCCGGTACCCATTGTAGAGGAGTCTGGGTGGGTCCCAGAGCCGGTCTGGACGCAGAGGCTAGAGGAAAAATCCTTTGCCCCCGTCGAGGATCGAACCCCGGTTGCCCAGTCCGTAGCCAGTCACTATACTGACTGATCAGATGAATGATGAACTGTAAAGTATGTGGAAGGAAATGGTCACAGTTTAATCCTGGCATCTGCCAGGAGGAACAGGAAAACCCAAGTAGACAGTCTCTTGACTAAGATTTGTAACCAGAACCTCCAAAATATGAAACAGGAGTACTAAGCACTTAACCATAACACTTGATGGGAAGGTGTTACCGATGGAACTTAGTTGGGGATGCATAGGGTATTCTCTGGTTTCTGGACCACTTCGCAACAATCAATGCAGACCCTCACTGCACAACACTAAAATATCTGAAGGAAGGCATCTGGAAGAAACACCCTAGCTTCTTCAAAGAGAAAGTGATGACCCATTGCCCTGATGACGGAGGCAGTATGACCTCTGAAACGTCGGTAAACTTCTACCGGACTACACGGCGCAACAACCCAGAAGACAGAAATCTTCATACTCTGATGACGGAGGCAGTATGACCTCTGAAACGTCGGTTAACTTCTACCGGACTACACGGCGCAACAACCCAGAAGACAGTCATATTCAGACTCACCACTGTGAAAACCCCAAATCCTAAATGACAAATCCTCTTTATATATGATCAGCCAGGTGCTTGACGACGTGTGAATTTGACGTGATAAGCCCTCTACAATTTCAGTAACTTCTAGGTTGTATTGCAATGATACGAGCACGCTTCCCTTTCTGCGTGATATGTAACCAAAGTACTATGAATGTAAATGTTTGTATCTTATTGACTAACAGCTACCCCTGTTATTATAAATTTTGAATTTACATATCCTAAGGGACGTGGATCAGGTACTGACTATAATGGCACAAAAAAAGTGCCTTTCGTCGCTAAATATACATCATCCGATCAACAGAGGATAATTTTTTCTATTAGTATGTGACTTGCATACACCAGTTTTCAGTGTAAACACAAAATGATCAAAGAGACAAATTCAATTCAGTATTTAGGTATATATATATTTATATGCTGACCTGATAACCACATGTGCAAGGAAAGAAGGTGAGGTCGTCCACTTCAAGTGGTTCCATGCACAAAGGGCACTCCACAGGTTCTTCCCCACTTTGGTTCAACATGATGACCAAGTATCTGCAAACATACATAAAACAGTAACCAAATGAGGGGGGGAAATGCTGGAGTGAGGGTGGTGGGATATGTTTTAGAAGATTAATTTTTAAAAAATTAATTTTATTACGCAGATCCACAAACTCTGTTGCTGATACACTTCATAATAATTCTCTGTTTTGCCAAAAGAAGAACACACAAATTTTAAAAACCTATCCTTGCTTGTTTTCTGTAATGTTGCACTGTGTAGTAAGGTATAGCGTAACATCATAAAGTCAGCCATCTTCATCCTTGTCATCACAAGAACCTGGAAAATCCAATCTATCCTTGAATTTCAAAATCTTACATGGAAATCAAGAAGATGGCTGTCTTGTGGGTTGAATAAAAATTAGATACAAAATATTTTAATATTTTAGTAAAGACATTGCTGTTAGGTAGGATTTGAGGTTATTATTCCTATAATTCACATAGCCTGAGTAAAGAAACACTAATATAACTATTATCTCATAATGAGACTCTACAGGTCTAATAACAGACAAATAAGAAATAATATTATGTTACTAAAAGCTTCAACAAGTCCCATTCCAATTCTTCATTACTGTCCACTGACATTTCTAATTACCAAAATTTCACATTATTGTACATAGTGTTGTCTGATGTAGTTACCCAAGTAAAGTACATAACATAACAACAAATTAATAAAATAATACAGGTAGAAGCCCCAAAACTCTGAATAATCCTCAAAAATTTCAGCAGAATTAAAATCACCACATGGCATAAAAAATATTACACAAATCTAAGTTTCTAAAAAGTGAATATATGCAAACAAAAAAATCCACAGAAAAGTGGAATGCCACTACTTTCAGGAATTTACACACACACAAAAATATACTGACTGTGTTCAATACATGGTAATTAAAAGAAAAATTACTATGAATAACAAAACAACCCTCAACAAGAAATCAAGATATCCATACAGCATAAGAAAAACAAGTCTTGCCTGAAGATGATTGATCTTGTAAAATTAATATCACATTATAAGGTGTAGAAATACACATTTCCTTCCAACCACATAAACAAGGCTACTGCGAAGGCGTCCGAAACAAGTCAAAGAGGAAATAAATTGTTACTTTACATTTCACAGTCCCTGCATAATTTGGCAACTGACATTCCTGTAACACGCATGGGCATTGAACAACCGCAGTTATTTTGAACTAAAATGTAGTTTACGTCACATAGAAGGTATCTGTCAATCTTGGACAACGCCGACAAACATTTACGTACCTTGATCTATTTCTCTAATCAAAGTGGCCTCAATACACAGATCAAATGTCCAGCAAACTAGCAAACTTCTCTTCGAAGTGAAGCAACCTGTGAATAACCAACCTATAAAGTAACGGAGAATATTTACTCTAACCTAGTCGCTACATTAACGTCACATTCATAAATGGAACAGCTGCTAATAAGAAACGGCATAGTATATGACGATAAAAGACCTACAACAGTAACGTTCGATATAATGACACGAATTGGAACATACTGTTCTGTAAATTAAAATCCCACAGTTAAAAACATTTAAACCGTGTAGTTTTCACCAGTATTTTTATAAACAATTTACATTATGCAGCACTGCACTATCGATCCCTCCTGTTTGTAACTGCAATTTCATGTAGCTTCAAATAAATGCCACTTTTCAGAGTTAATAGTTTACTAACGTTATACAGTGTACCAACACCTCTAGCACTGCATATATACTCAATGAAACAAAATTCCAGCGCACCTCTTTCACGCACTAGTTACGTAAATAATATTAATACTGCGTTTCAAAACAAATCTTACTGTAAAGTCCCGCTGAAATGAATTGTACGTTCGGAATTAACTATGACAATACATACTTTTGTGGTTATGTTTTAACGAAGCTAAAGTTTTCATGTGCTCTGCTCTTCTACATATTTCTTGGGTCAGTGAGCAGGGACAGATGATAAACCCACTACATTTGTGTTTGAAAGAAAAATTGACAGTGGAACCACGGTTCCGGAGAATCTGACGTAAATACGTCTCTGTATTTAAATTACATTTAAGCAACAAATACAATGAAAGGAATGTAGCTGAATATAATGTAATGTAAGGAAATGTAATGTAATGTCAAAATTACCTAGTCTACGACGCACTTCTACAAGCGATTTACAGCTCAGCTCTTTCCGCAATAACGAAAGCGGGTTGTTGACGGCAGTAATGTAACACAAAAATGCCGAGTAAACAGATGACGTTTCCTAGGTAACATAACAATGCACGCAAGCTGACCATTGTTATCGGTCCATATTTAAACATTGTTGATATGGATCTTACACGTTTTCCTAGGTATCAACAATGCCGAGTAAACACGACGTTCCATAGGTAAACATTGTTGTCGATTTGTTGATACGGATCTTACACATTCCACGTTTTCCTTTCACTTTTTTGCCGAATGACCCTTCCGTATAGATGTATTTACGTCAAAATGGCACAGTAACTGTGACCAAACTGTGCGTTTTGCCTATATTATTAGCTTGCAGGTAGAAAGAAAACAAATGTATATACTATTGAGACCAATGTTACTGGAGAACCTACCAGAATTTATTTACATTTGTTATGTCTCTTATAGTACAAGCCAAGGATGTTAAACATGTCATAGTACGAATATGAACACTTAGTATATTAAAATTCTACAACAAAATTATAATTGCATACTTATACATATTTATATAAATATTTATAGTATTTAACAATTTTAAAGTTAAATAATTCTTCTACACAATAGGAGAAGTGAAATAGAAAATTGGAGACAGAGAGCTGCAAATTAGTGCCAATGGAAAATAATGTTTAATATTTATAGTATAAACAATATATTCTACCTTACCTGTTATCATGGTAAAAATGTTGCCATTATAGTTGTCAGTATACAGTAACTTATCTGTTTTTATGTAATTAAACACTTAATATGCAAATTGTAGGTCCATGTCACTTTGCTACACACTTGGTAACCTTTACCACTGAAGCAACAAATTTCTGAAATTTGTGCTCTAAAAGGGTATTTTTAAATTCAAGATGTCAATTATTCAACTTTTTGTAATTCCTGATTACCGAGTTGTTTAAATAACTCTTAACCATTAAAAGAACAGATTTGTGAAAATTTCATTAACGAGGAATTAATCATAACTCCTGACAATATTGAAGGTAGAGAACAATCACATTCATAATAGCAGCTAAGACCTGGAAGGACTGCTTCAGTTATCATACCAGACAGTACTGGAAGAGGTACATTGGGTTTTGATTTAAATTCCTGCATCGTTTGTTTTAACTTTTTTGAAAATATCTACTCACTTGCATTTGTTACGTAGTGGTGAATGTGAAAATGATTAATTTAGCCTTGAAAGGCTGATAAAGGATAAGTACTGATTGGTTTATTTATTTTCATCTGTGGTTTGAGTAACAATGCTGCAAGTAGCTGAGATTGTATAATATTACATGATAGGATGATAATTTAACAAGACTGAAAAATGTAATCCAGAATACTCATTGTTTCCACACACATTCTTTGCAGATTTTTTGTTACATGTGCGCTTAGCCATTGGAAATAGATTTGTCAAGTCATCAACAGTTTTAAGTAATCCCTCAATGTTGTCTATCTCCATCTTAACCAACCTCATCTAACCTAACCTAACAAATCAAAACATACCACAACCTAGCCTAATCTGACACAATCTTAATTGTATAGTAAATGTGGGGTGGTTTGGATAGCACTGAGAGTTGGGGGCACTGTCTTGGTACTTCTTTTAAAGACAGTCATGTCAAAAGTTGGTAATGCAACCTACAGGCAAGGGAAGAATGAGCCTCCTCTCCTTGAAATATGTTGATTATAGCCCCCTAGACACTTAAAAAATATGTTGCATAAAGCCAAATAGAATATAAAATCATTTACTTTAGTACTGAAAAGGTATGAGTTCATGAATAATATAGTATTACTTTATGAAAATACTTAAATAATTTGAAACTATTTTTATAAACCTTTTACCTACAGTGGAAATATAACACCTTACACATTTTTTATTTACAACTATTGATATTGCTAAACCATTACTCCTGGAGTTTAAGTTCAGCATGCTGCCCCATAATATCGGGGTATAATCCCCCTATTACTGTATGATAGATATTAAAAGTGTAAAGCTATCATTAAGAAAAAATTATGTTCTAATAATGTTACTTATGCCCATTTCTTTCTGAATGTAACCGCATGCTACACTGTGCTAGCATCCTGCAAGGGAGATACAAGATAAGAGTAGACGGTGAACAGGAATGGGAACAATTTATAATGAGTGTATGCAACTGTCATATTAGAATAAATATATCAATACGTGAAGGAAGGAGGTGAAGGGCAAAAACGGACATAACCTCAATCAGAATACTGGGAAGTAAACTAATGACCTTCAGAATACAAAGCATAAGTGTTAACCATAAAACACCCCTGTTTTGTAATGTGAGAATGTTTCTTGATCAATGAAGAATTAGCACTGCACAAAACCAACAAAACGAACGTCATGGTTGAGTGGTTAACACTCCTACTTTGTATAATAAATTCTTCTCGGGCTACCAGCTGTGTAAGGTGGCTTAATGAAGAAAACACAGATGTTTCGAGAACCATCTTCATCCTCAAAGAATTTATTATACTTAGTCGCCGTGAAAGCTTCAGATCATACTCCTGCTTTGTATGCAGGTCCTGTGTTCAAATCTCAGCCCCAAGACCGGCTATCTGACTGGGGTTTTCATGATTTTCCTCAGTCCTTCCAGGCAAATTCTGGAATAGTACCTTAAATCAGGCTACAACCACTTCCTGCTACATACTTTCCAATTCACTATCACCCTCTCATTCCGAGCTACTGAAAAAGCGTCGTTAAATAAACTACAAAATAAAAACCAAGAACACAGGTCATATAACGAGTTCGATGAATGGTTGCCAGTGTCATACACCACCAATGGAGATAGTTCTGTTCTGTATTCCTTTTATTTATAAATTACATGGTAACTTCTAACTTCTTTCCCTTGCCTTCTGAAACGCATACAATTCTATAGAATCTTTTCACCCACAAAACTGAAGAGCCTCGCCGGGTAGAACACCTGAATAAAGTAGTAATCGTAGAACAACAGCTGTGTTTTATCTGCACTGAATGACAGAAAGGGGCAACAGGAAAGAAAAAGGTTTATCAACCACTTTGAATATACCACTTTATCACAAAAATAAAATGTCTTGAGTGAATAAACCTTTCCACCATACAGCAGTGGTATATCAAACCAAGTACTTTACACTGTATAGCAGTGGTCCCCAACCTTTTTGTGCCTACGGGTACATTTGAGAGTTCATGAGATCGTGGCGGTCACCAACCAATTAACAAAGCCAAATTTTCTTTTCACTGGACAAATAAGATATGGACACCAAATAATACACAAAAAACACGACGTTTAATGATATAAGAAACCATTCATTCAAAAATACGTAGTTTTATAAGTACAATTATTATTACTCAAGTGGGAAGTTAGTGTGATGTTTGGCACCACATTTCATCAGCCAGTTTTTCAAATTTGGGAGTGTAGGATGATGTTACTGCTCGCAAACAATCGTCAAGATTGGTGTCAGTAAGTCGAGATCTGTGCTTTCATTTTATGATGTTCATGGTTGAACGGCCTTCATTATTCAGTATAACCACTTTCCGTAACAATGCGGGCACCCAAAAAAAGCCTTGGCGGGCACCGCGTTGGGGACCACTGCTGTGTAGTATACACATAACACAACCTTGGAAATATTTATCACTGATTTTTTTATATTAAGTTGTCATGGAATGTATAAATAATATTTTCATGATTAAACTTCAACAAAAGACCAACAGTTGTGATAGAAAAAAATTAGGAAGACATTTAATTACGGACACTTCTGGCATGGTGATTAAAGATGAGTTATGTATCTTTATTAAACATTTAAATACAGTTATGTTTATAAACTACACAATAGACTGAACATGATCCCAAATGATATGTATGACAATGATTTGTATAATAACTAAAATGACTGAAACGCCTTATTATGTTAAAGTTTTCGCTAGAGATGGGCTGATGCCACAGCTGGGCCACAAGTAAAGGAGAAGAAATTATAATCAATGGACGATACAAAATGTGAGTGTATAACTTATGTATTATTTTTTCATATTTGACTCGTGGATCAATTTTAAATAGTTAATATTTTGTAATTTCTTCCTCGTAATTTCCAGCTCCTTTTGAACTCCTGCTAAATGCTTTATTTTCTTGATACAAAAGTCAAGATTTTTATTAATTTCAATGGAACCATCAGAGATTGGGTATAAATATTTCTTAAATATAATTTGCAAAGTGCTCAAAGCGTAAGTAGGACCTGAGGCTCAAAGTTTATTTCACTGAGGTAACCGTTATGCTTTGACTGTGATTTAAAAGTCAGATACGCTCCAGAAAAAAAAAATCCCTTCAATATCAAGCACGTAATGCTGATCAGAAGTATTGCTACTAATAAAACCATCTGTTGTTATGTTGCCAGTGATGGTTGTATACATCAGATGAATCCAGGTCTCATTTCAGAAATATAAGAAAACCTTGTTCAAGTATATTCTCAGTGTGCCCTCTCTGTTACAACATTGTTTTTTGCTTTTATATTCTATTAAAAAATTAAAATTAAATCCGTGGCGTAACAGCCCCCTGAGAACCAAAGCCGACTAGCTGGCCTCACGTTCACATGCCTAAGCAGAGGTGAACGATCATCCAACCAGATATACAGCAACGTGCGGTCAGCATGACGAACCCCTCCGCAATTGCTAGTTTTCCTGACTGGATTACGCTACTTATTGTAGCTCCCCAATTTCCTTACGATGCTGGGTTGGCACCGGTCCCATACACTGGCCGGAAGCTCATGAGAAAATTTCTTCTCCCCCGAGACTCGAACCAGCGCGCATTCCGTATCGCCGGTCCGAAGCATGATGCCTCAGACCACGCGGCTACAGCGCGGGACTTTATATTCTATTATTTTTGTATTTTTTAAATTTGAAACCAATGTCCTTCGACACTCTTTTTGAATACTCTGTGTAGTTATGAAAATGAATGCCTCCTTTCAAGATTACTGATAATTTATTTAATAACGGAAATTCTTTTCTCCCTGTATAAAAATTATAAATTACTTTCCTGATCACACGCTAATCAAAGTCACAAACAATTCATGTTGAAATGTGCTGGGTGATTTTATTTAATATTACCTGCTTTTCTCATTTCACATTTTATTGTTTCCACTTTTCAAGTTGCTGAATCCGCATGTTTCCTTGTACTGTCAATTGCGCAATTAACATTTTCACTTGACATTTCTTGATCTCGGTCTTCCTGCTGGCATTTCGAGCTTAATGTCGCTATGAAAGCGCGTGTAATTTGCGAATAATAATGCAACAAACAATATTTCCACTGAATTTTTAACGGCAATCACACTACTTAGAGAATAATATTCAATTTCACTTGCCGACTTGAGCAATGATGGTGGAGTATGTCCAGTATGCGAGTAGCTTTTTAACATGCGTTGAGACGTCCCATCTCAATGTGGGATCCAGACATGTTGCACTCTGAGTTATACCACCTGCTGTTCGATCCCAGTGCGGCAGTTGCTTCAGATGCCTGAAAATTATCATGAAGGACATAATAACTCAAACTGTAGATAGAATGTTTACATGCAAAATAAAGGAACAGCAGAAATTATAAATTAGTAATATGGTGATATATATTTATTTATTTAGTGTTCTGTCTGACGACAGGTCCATATGAACAGGATCCTTCCATCCTTTTCTCGGACTGGGACCTGTTCATATACGTTCTTGGCACATGATCCAGAAGTGGTTTGCCATTGCCTTCTTCTGTGTGTGAATGGAGTAATTGTTGGGATGCCACGGAGAAACCGGGGAAGCCCCCGGAGGAAAACTCCACGGCCTTGCCCAACACAAGTTATAAGTTCGGGCACCGCCGGGAATCGAACCCGAGACCCCAGGATTTCAAGGCCAGCGTTCTAACCGCTAGACCACCTCATCTTATTATTATTTAGTGTTCTGTCTGACGACAGGTCCATATGAACAGGATCCTTCCATCCTTTTCTCGGACTGGGACCTGTTCATATACGTTCTTGGCAGATGATCCAGAAGTGGTTTGCCATTGCCTTCTTCTGTGTGTGAATGGAGTAATTGTTGGGATGCCACGGAGGAAAACTCCGTGTTGCCCAGACCACGGTCTTGCCCAACACAAGTTATAAATTCGGGCACCGCCGGGAATCGAACCCCGAAACCCCAGGATTACAAGGCCAGCGTTCTAACCGCTAGACCACCGTGGCCACATGGTGATATATAAACATACATAATTTCAAACTGAAAAATATAAGTCATTAACTGAAAGGTTGAAACCTGCATCAAGTTGCCAAATTTGTAATTTTAACAGACACAAGGTTCAGTTTAACGCTCTGATGACTTATAAATTTCCAGTTTCAATTACAATAACAAGGATTTTAAATAACCCTTATGATTTCCAGAGGTCAGACTCTACTGCGATTTAAGCTTTGGAAAATACATTTCTTACGTTAGGGGCACTGGTATAGTGTGCCTCAGCATTGTGGTCTACAAAGGATGTACAGAGATGATTGCTGCCATGACGCAACTTTCTGCTTCCTCCGACAGGGCCCATGCTGAGCGAGGTGCAGTCAGTGTTGGAGTAACAGTGTCCAGGGCGGAGTGGGCTGCGGAAATAACCCCTAAGGTTTCCACAATGCAGCCAATGGCGCTTCAGTTCGGCTTGAACCTCGCCATTCAGGAAACAGTATAGGACCGCCACAAAGAAACCCTGAAAACAGATCACAAGGCACTGCTGCCAGATGGACCACATCGCTCCAAATGTCATAAATGTAACAGTTTCAAGGACACGCAACTTTCTAAACTTTCTTAATTGTGGCCTTATGGGTTGTAATCCCATACAGTAATTCAGGTGGTTACCAACATTTCACCTTCATCTTCAAGGCAATATGTTCCTCCAAAATATTTGAAATCACCTACGAGTCTACTTGGTGTAAAAATCGCTAAGACCACAATCAACACTTTTGTTACTATGAGGACCTTAATCTCAGATTCTAACCTTTGCCTCCTTCTTATTAAGGCACATATTCACATACAGAGGAGTAGCTACTGTCCGATACTGGTAAGTACGGCCGTATTTGAAGGGACGTAAGCAGGTATGCAGCATTTGGTGTAGGTAAGGTAATGCTCTATGTATTGTGCAGTGTTGTCTCAGTTTGAAAACCGTCGATTTCAAGTACAGACAGCCTGAGTTGTGTACCGGACAATGAGCTGGTAAATGTGTTTTGCACTGATAGCAGTCACGTCGGTTGCAACCTGTAGTCAACCCCCTAGCACTCGTCGTCCTCCGTCGCCCTGCTTCCTTCCAGTGACAAACTTACCGGTCTCGGACTACAAGGGCCATATTCTCACTTGGATGAATGGAGTGGTTGGAACTTTCAAGTACGAGATGACGGAATATGGCAGTCGCATAAGAATTACAGACTGCATCACCGAGTGCATTCACTCATTAATTTCAATTCGCGATATAATTACGACATTGAACTGGATATTGTTTTCGGTTTTGTAACATGCGAAAACTCGTCGGAAGCTACACTGAACAGCAAATGCATTTCAGCTTTTTTAAGATTAACGTAGTGTTCCGGGAAAGTTAAAAGGTTGATGTGTTCATAATTCAGATGCAGTGCGATGGTATATTGATAAATGTGTTCTTTAAAATGACTAGAACATCGTTCATCTTCATTTGATAAGTAAGATCTGGCATGAAGAGTCCAAAAATTATATCTATAGCAAAGCTGATGTACGGCTCTGCGGAGGGAGGGAGGGAGGGAGGGGGGAGAGAGAGAAGAAGAAGAGGAGAGAGACAGAGAAAAACACACACTCTAAACTAGATGATAAGAATTCAATCTGTAAATTTATATGGGATATTCTTATTGCGTCTGACCTGGAAGGAAGCAAACAGCTGGTCGCAGAACAGCCAGGCTATCTCAACGCCTGGATGCACGCCGATACTGTAGCTCATCCCCAGGAACACCGTGTAGTGTACCCCAAACAGAGGGACCAGCACTAGTGTAGACTTTGCCCATCGTCTGGAAGGAACATAGTCGGGGGCTATATTTAATTTATTCATAGTTCTCGCAAGAGAAACACAATGGGGAGGTCATGTCTTCTTGTTTATGTCTACTATCTGGCCTCATGTAACACGTCACGCAATAAATTTAATTTTAATTAAATGCGAAATTACATCCACACTGTATGTTCACGGTTGAATTTCATTTTATTTTTTGTTACAGGCTGTCTACTTCATATCAAGGTAAAATTGAAATTCATCAAATTTCTGAATGCAAATGAAAGATGAGTGGGAAAGTGTACTACCAACTGGAGCAGATTAAATGGACTGTCATGTTCAAAGTAAAATTAAATATTTATTTTGAAAATCTGTTGTTAAAGAATTTTTAAAAAGAAAGGAATAAATACAACATATATTATATATAAATTTAACATATTGACATAAATAAAATGTTGCTAAAACCTGAATTTTGTAACAACAGAACATTATTACTATCCATTGGAATCCTTTTTAAAAAAATAGTTGGAAAGAAAATATTAAATTTTATATATAATCCTTTTTGTTGTTAGTAAATATTTAAAAATATATGTAGTTTATGTCTGTAAATAAACTTACATATCTGTTAAATCTTGCATTGTCCCTTCATTTTTGTAGAATGTCCAGTGTTTTGATTCTCTGTAAAAATATATTTCCCTACCAACGCCGATAATCAGGAGTCTACTGTAAAAGTTATATTTACATGAAAATGAAATGTACTACGCTGATATCTACCAAAATAAAATCTGGCTGACAACTAAGCTCCGAATTTCATAGGTAATAGATGAAACATGAAAATGAACACATGTGTTACCTCCACTATACAATTATTTAATGCATTTCCAAATTTGGTACTTGTGGGTTATCGGGACACATCACTTTAAAAATAGGTTAGGTTAGTTGTCATTTATTGAAATAAAATATAATAACTTTCAAGTATATGTCATTTATCCACACACATTAAAGCATTTTTAAAGCAATGAGTCCCGATAACCCACAAGTACCCCAAATTTTTTCTGGATACAAGACATTAGCCGACACACTCAGTTTTAACAAATTATAATGATTTTTATTTGCATTTAATTATCTCTTCACACTGTAGCATTTTAATAAACCTAGCGTCATTGCAGTTGTTCAGTTTGTATATTTACCTGATTAATGGCATTCTGAATGGTAATTATGGTTCAAAGTATGGATTATTGGTGATATAAAAAGAACTGTAGAATTCAATGTTCAATTGGCAATATCAGACACCCCACTCCTCATATTAGTCCACTGGATCGAGGGTTTACTGTATTGACAAACCCAACCAACAGAAGATATGTCAAACCACGCAGAAGTGTACGCTATCATTTCAGTGTATTTGTTTAAAGATATAACAAATGTTGCAAACAAAAACTACTCGCGACTGAACTTTTGCCATTCTGGTAACATTTGATGTAGAGTGTGATTGCAGCTTCGTACATATGTGGGTTACAGTGGACTAAACTTAAATTTGGTTCACAAATTTTAGATCTTATACCATTTGATGAAACTGAATTATGTGGTCTCAGGAATAAAGCATTGACATGGGTTCAAAACCCCGATGTGAAGAAGGATGAGAGGGAGACCACGGAAACGATGGATAGATGACGTGGAGGAGGATGAGAGGATGATGGGAGTGAGGGGATGGAGAATAATTGTGAATGATAGGACAGAATGGAAAAAACTCGTCGAACAAGCCAAGACCCACATAGGGTTATAACGATACAAGAAGAAGACGGGTTCAAAACCATATTAAACTAGAATTGTGTGTGACAGCGTAATCAAAGTGCATGATCGTACCCCCACCTGTAGGTCCTGGTTTCATCACACACCGAGGCCCTGAGCTTGAGGAGCAGCACACGGACAATGTTCACAAACAGCATAAAGTTCAACTGCAACACAAACATAATTATGCTCGAACCGGTTTGAATTTCAGGCTTAAGAGCCACGGATGTTCATCCGCAACTTTCTGTGTCATGCCGTCCTGTATCGGTAGAGGTCTTGAGAGAGGCCAATCACTTGTTCATGGGGTCCTACCAAATATTTAATAGATCAAGTAATTTACAATTACTTAACTTAGCCCAAAGAATAATGAAAGTCACATGTCCCAAAATAAATCCAAGAAACATATATCAATAAAGGTTCAATATGAAAACAGATTATTAAATATGAACAACAGTCCCTACATTAAAATATTTTAATCAGAATGCTAATTTTGGAACACGCTGTATACGTTCATTTTGTGTACAGGTTGCAAAGAACACATAATAAAGTTGTGACATCCACTTGCTTCTGTATTAAAAAAACTGGATATGCTCGGTAAAGCTGATAGCTACTTTACTCACGAGTATGGAGAATGTTGTGGGTCCTCGTATAAGGAGAAACAGCAGTTCACTAGAGTTAGTGGTCCAACATAATGTGTCCTCGAGCAGGGCACGCCCTACTACCCATGGCAGCACAAACAGGGCTGGCAACCCTGCAAAAGTCTCGTGAATTACGACGGGTATAAGGGAATAATAAATTTCTCGGAATGTATCGAAAGAACAGAAGATTGTGAAAGTTTCAGAATGTAACAATATAACTCAATTAAAATTTCTATAAATACGTTATACTTATCATGTGACACATTTTAATGGGCGACAGAAGATTTTAATTAAACTAACGGCTTCAGTTGGAGTAACCTGGTAAAGAAGGAAATATTAAATTATCCTTTTGAGAAACGTGAAGAATTTTAGGTTGAGTTCCATGAAAAACTGAGGTCACAGCACCAACTAATTCAAGCGACAAATTTTTGTACGGTCACCAAATATCAAATTTCACTGAAATCCATCAAACAATTTCACAGAGTAAATATTCAGATGGACAGTCTTCCACATTATGCTTTCGTTTCACGTACTGTGAAAAGAATGCATAAAGGGGATCTTCTCTTGTTCAAGCTCAGAACTGACTGGACTTATATCGATCTTATTTATTTACTTCAGATTACTTTGTAACTCTAACTGAACAAATCAGAGTTCTTTGATGAATTTTCGTCATAAACTGAGTTAAGAGTTTCTTCAATAAAATATTTCTCAGGACTTCAATGTACAATAACGAAATGAATAATTTTGCAGATAATGTTATATATATATATATATATATATATATATATATATGCAGAATGCTGTTGTTATAAGCCTACTTACTTCCTTAAGTCAATCTTGCTTTCTTAAGGAATTAATAACAATTGTTCAACTAGCAAAGTAACTCCGTCACTTATAGAGCCTGAAAAAAAATCATTAATGTTTTAAAAAATTCGTGACATTTTAGCCAATATTCTTACACCTCGCGTCATTATAATATTACCTTATTATTATTTTCTAATCAACACCAAGTCCCACACGCGGTATATTACATTTTCAGCCCGGCCCATATAATCGTCTCCGATTTTATCAACGTAATAAGAAGCCCATTCTGCAGCCTCATTCTAGTTTCAAGTTTCTCCAACAGAATTCGCCCTCGGACAATGGCCGATCTGAATTACATTCTTCGAGTAGTTGCTACTTACCCCAGCCGAGCAGCACGTACATACTAATGGCGCTGGTGTCAGAGAAGAGGGCCATGAAGATGAGATTGTGGAGGTACAGCCCCTCCATAAGGATCCAGGAGTAGTTCGCCATGATGCAATATTGCCACACACTCGTCACTGTCTTGCATAGCCAATTGTCCTGTAACAAGGCACGGTTCCATAACGTGCCTCAGTATCCTGCAAAGTGTTGATTTTTGCCTTCTGGGCTTCGTCTGAACTATAGTTCTCGTTCAAGGTCACAGCTTTGTTCGTCACTCACCTGATCGTAGAAGTAGGATGACCCATCCTTTTCTATGACGTCCATACGTAAGCCGACGCCGCTAACGAATAGAACGTCCTTCAAAAGCGCCATGAAGGCGCGCATTATGAACGACACGAACAGATGAAGGTGTAGCATGTTGCGAGGACAGCGCAGCTTCCTGTGGGCGAGTTCGTGAGTCATCACTGCATGAAAGGGGCAAGGACAGCGGTTTCCTGGGAACGGGTTGCAGACGGGACAAGAAATCCATACGTAATTTCTACCGGGAAACCTGAAGGAAACGGGTCCACTTGGCAAACCTGCGTTGAGATAGTAGAGTAAGTAATAATTTTTGACGGAGTGAAGTGCAGTCAATTGGCTCAGGAGAGATAACGTAATGAAGTCGTGTGGAAACCAGCCATGAACGTTTTCAAGACAGGAGCAAAATTTTTTTTAATAAATTTGAGCGAATATTAGTTTCTGAAGAAGGACCCAACTTTAGAGACTTTGCCTCTAATAACTACTGTCCACAGATGGCGATAAAAACCCTGTTGGGGGAAGTCGTTTCTGGTGCGGTGCGGGGGGAATGTTTACTGCCAGGTGGACTAGAGGGCTGCTATTGGTGGGAACTGTGATACGTCAGAGTTTACGGCTACTACACAGACTGAAAACATCACGCAGTTAAGAGTAGCGTGTAGTGAGTGCATCTGTACTGTGTTCTGTGGGCGTTGCGATAATATTATAGATTAAATCGCTGTGCCACTGTGAGGTAATCTTAAAGCTGTACACATTAGAACACGTGAAAGATTGTCGTCTGTTGTTCGTTCAGTGGTTGTGGAACGAATGCTTTTAGGATCGGTCGTCAACTCACCGCGAAATTTGCGCATGCGCGTATATCGAATTCTTAGCAGGGATTTTCTCCTGGTCTGCGGACTGTATTGACGCTGGTTTACAATTCAACTTACTTTATCGAGGCCAACATGCAGAACGCGATGACCAACGTGGAGAGTGACACGGCGTACCCCACTTGGGCGATTGTCTTCAGGGCGGGGAAGTACCCCTGGAAAACAAAATAAGGTTTTCTGCAGGTACTTTCAAAGTTTAAGCATTAGTGGGCAGTACATAAACGCCTAAAATTTATTTATTTATTAAATTCTATGGGATTCTTAAGAACTCTACCGCACAGTTGCCGATGTTTATAAATAACATTTCAGTTTAGTAAAAATATTTTTGAATATTTGCATAAATATGGATTTGTTACGTAGACGTGTAGGATATGAACAGCGACAGATTAGGACTGACCATTGTTGTTCACGCGATTCTGTGTCGTAAGGGTCTTTTTCACGCCATCTGCTGTGCACATGCTCTGTGTTCTCACTTAATTCTGAATCGAACAATAAATGCAACAAAATTTTCTGCTGGAATTTTGTATATACGTTTACGCTCAACGGCAAGCAATTCTAACCCAACACGTTCTCTTTTCCACGGTCATGTTGGCAATGAGGCCTACAGGATAACTGGGTTTTTGCACAAGATTCAAAAGAGAACGTTTTGGAGTACAGGACAGTTTCAAAGACACTTTTTACGCCACTTAAACGTCGACGGCGGTCACCACACATGCGCACAAGATCATGGGTAATGTAATCAAAGACTCAGATCACGAATTTTATCATCCCTTACACTGTATTAACGAATGGAGGTTATGTTAGAAACACTAGATTGTTTGCCTGTAAGTACCATACAAAATCTGGCAAGAATCCGATCAACTGTTAACGACTTGTTATACTAGTTCCCTGAATCACCGATAGATGGTAGCTCGATCTCAGCTGAAAGCCGGAATAGACAGACTTTAAAAACAACTGAAGGTCTTTGGAACCTCGGCTGCTTACCAGACGCAAGTGAGACTTTTTATTGCCGGAGACACGAGACGTCCATAACTTCTCACCGTCCTTTACACAGCATTCCAATACAAAGACAATTGTCTGTCGAAACGCTTTGTTCGTCTTTTCACAACCTTCTAGCAGACACTAACATCTGAGCACGGAATGAAAGCTGGAGAACAGGAAATCTCATCGTCTGAAATCTTTTCACACGAAAGGCGCACTGTGGACTGAAATGCAGTGGGATACGTTACCGACAAGAAATTTGTAGTCTCTGACGCGGATAGAATCCTGGTCTTCCGAGCGTCACAGATGCCATCTACTAGGAGCAATGAATACTAGTACTTTGTATTTAAAAATGTTTGAAACGAGAGCTAAAGATCGATATTTTCGTCATGGACTCGCACCAGTTGCAACTGTAATTTATTAAATATGGCAAATCTGTTGTTAGGATGATCGAACTACGAGTGCAATATGGTCACGTAACACGCATGGAAGATATGACAAATATGTTAATCTACTAGAAATCGATTAGTATTAAATTAATCGGATGTTTTTCAGATCAAACACGAAATGATACCAACGGACGGAATAATCTGAGATACGTTTGTCCTCACAGTTCACAGGACCGAGTATTTGGTATGAACTATTATTGCGATAAAAATCTCGCCACTGATAGCTTTTGGGAGAACCAAAATAAAGTTATTGATTCCAAAAAAAAAATACACTTTCTCTCTCGCTTGTCGAAACGTGAATTTGTAAGACCAATGGTTATCTTTCCTGATTGGTGGAATAATTTAAATTCAAGTCAAAATTATCCTCCTGACTGCTGGATTTAGCAATCGAGATAAAACCTTAAGAGTGAAAAACAATGCAATGTTATTAAGTCACTTAGACCAACTTTTATACTTAAATTAAAATTAATGCTGGTCCGAGCTCCGACTGAAAATTACTGAGCTCTGCGTTGCTTACTGAGATGAGAGGATTATTATCAAGGTCGCTGAAGTTGACGGGGACTGTGATGGTCAGTTCGTTGAAACAGCTGCTGTAGTTGGTCCACGTCTTGTTATTCTCGTCCCTGAACCACTCGCCTCTCGAGAGACACAACTTGGACGCGTTCGCCTGCAACCACACCGACAAATCTCAGCTCACCAATTGACACGAAAATTTTGTTTTGAAGCAACTAATTGCATGAAACAGAATCGTCTCTTCACTCAAATCCCCCCTCTGGTCCCAAAAAACAAACTATTTCCCCCCCCCCCAAATTTTAATATTACATTAAGATCGATACTTGCGTCTTCCAATTGGTTTGTTCCACTAAGTTCTTCCAAATAAAATTCTGTTAGAAGAAGCTATCTTATGGGATGTTGCGTCGTGTAGTTTGGTAGATGCTGACGTTTCAGAGAGACTTACTGCCTTCCTGATGGTCAATCCGTGAGAGAACTACATTCATAAGCGTCTCAGTGAGAACTTAAAATCTCAAACGTTTGTAGGCCTTTTAAATCTCTGCCATTTATTCTGCATGAGACTATTAATATTAGTTAAAATACAAATTACTTACGTCTTCACATTTATAAAGTTCTCTTCCCCTCAGCAGACTCATCTCACAGATATTACTCTCCTATTACGAGTCTAACAGACGCTCCTAAGAGAGATATCTGATCATTCTCAGAAAATAAACTAAATATCACAAAATATTAACCAGAGGCTTAAACTTCATTCAGAAGCCAATTTAGGGCCTGCATTCGCGACAAATTTTTCTTCGTTTTAACCCCCTGAACACATGTTATAAATATTACCCAAACTTTTTAAAACACCCTGTATATGCTGTGACGCAGGCCACCAAGGGATCTCCCAATCAAGAAACTGGCTTTACCTGGTTATCGAAGCCAGCGATGTAGTCCGCACAGCGCTGCTCGTGGGTCTTCCCCGATGAAGTTGGGGGCCAACACATGATCCCGTCCCACACTTGAGGGCAGAACATCCCAACACCTGCAGTCGGAGAACAGAGGCGTTTATGTTAGGTCAGGACAGTGATGATATTAAGTGGGGGGTGCGTATTACTTGAGGAATTAAGACGGGAAATCATGGCATTTGAGCCACGCTTTTGGGAAATCATACGCTAGGGGGTGCGGCCTACATTCATAGTGAATCAGTGTGCCAGCCGGCATCATCGAATTAGCATTTGTTTCTTAGTTACGGGCGTTTTGGTAGTGCATTACACCGACTCTCCTGCGATTTCGGAATGGCGTGTGAATCAAATTTTGCCAAAGACTCGCCAAAACGGCTACTGAAACCTATGAAATGCTAAAGCAAGCATTTGGGGAGTCCGCAATAGGTCGTGCACAAACTTTTGTGTGGCATTCACGTTTTAAAAATGGCCGAACCTCTGTCGATGATGACGAGCGTTCTGGACGACCATCTTCGAGCACAACGCCCGAAAATGTTACGAAGATCGACGTCGTACCATCAACGACTTGTGCGACATTGTTGGGATAGGCTCTGGGACCTGTCAGCTGATTCTAAAGGAAGAACTCCACATGCGACGCATTCTGTCTGAGGACCAGAAGCAGAATCGACTTCTCGTTTGTCAGGAGCTCAAAGATCTTGCAAGAACCGACCCCAATTTCCTTTCTAAGCTCCGTGTGACTTCTTCCTCTTCCCAAAGATGAAAATTCAGCTAAAGGGAAGGAGATTTGAGACGATAGAAGAGATTCAGGCAGAATCGCAGATGGTGCTTGACAGGCTGACAAAGAAAGATTTCCAGGGATGCTTCCAGGCTTGGCAGCGGCGCTGGGATCGTTGTGTTCACTCCCAGGGGAACTACTTCGAGGGTGATGGATGAATTTAATACCTGAGATAAGTGTACGGGTTTTTAAATAGGCGCAGTATGGAAACTTTCCGATCGCACCTCGTACGTCTAATCCGAGAGTTTCTTTAGACGTCGTTTCGGTCGACAAGTTTGGAACCAAACTGTGACGTAATATGAATACAGCCAAGTAATTGGTGAGCAGCCGGAGGCTGCTGGAACACTGAAATTATGAGTTCGAGTCCCACTCAAATAAAAGATGTTTTCTCGTGTTCTTGTATGATTTTGGTGTCCAATGTAGGCACAGGCCTTGCGAAATGAGTGATCGGACGACCACAAAGGATGAATTTAATTTAATGAAGACACAAGAATCCGGTTAAGTAAATGAAAGTAAGTCAATTGAATAAAAATTTACTTGGATATTATCCATCGTCTAGTAATAAAACGTATCTGGTGGGCCCAACTGAGTAGGAACCTGAAGACGGAGATAGAGCCCCATCTCCGAAACGTCGTTTTACGTTTTTTACGTTTTATTACTAGACGATGGATAATATCCAAGTAAATTTTTATTCAATTGACTCTTCACCATCGTCAAGATGTTTTAGATTTGAAATGAAAGTAAGAATAATATAATAGATATTATTTGGCGAAATAAATTTAAACAAATTCTGTAACTTCTTTGTGTCAGTGAACAGAGCAATCACAAGACAGCGATAGTCACTTAACCCTCTTAAGAACAAATTAAAAATAAATACTATTTCATAAGATAGTGTAATTGCGTCATATTGTGAATATTATAACAATTATTTATTTTAATCCGTCTGATCACAATATTTTTAAAATTTCCTATAATTAAGATAATAAAATATCATTGATGTTCCATATCGATTGATCGATTTACATTTCCGAAATGTAAATTGATCAATCGATATGGAACATCAATGATATTTTATTATCTTAATTATAGGAAATTTTAAATATTGTAAATCGATCAATCGATATGGAACATCAATGATATTTTATTATCTTAATTATAGGAAATTTTAAATATTGTAAATCGATCAATCGATATGGAACATCAATGATATTTTATTATCTTAATTATAGGAAATTTTAAATATTGTAAATCGATCAATCGATATGGAACATCAATGATATTTTATTATCTTAATTATAGGAAATTTTAAATATTGTAAATCGATCAATCGATATGGAACATCAATGATATTTTATTATCTTAATTATAGGAAATTTTAAATATTGTAAATCGATCAATCGATATGGAACATCAATGATATTTTATTATCTTAATTATAGGAAATTTTAAATATTGTAAATCGATCAATCGATATGGAACATCAATGATATTTTATTATCTTAATTATAGGAAATTTTAAATATTGTAAATCGATCAATCGATATGGAACATCAATGATATTTTATTATCTTAATTATAAGAAATTTTAAATATTGTGATCAGACGGATTAAAATAAATAATTGTTAAATACTATTTATAAATTCAGTTTCGAGGCGTGAGCCTTGTCGGTGGGACCGTGGGTTCGAATCCCACTCAAGCCATGGATGTTTTTCATGCTGTCCTGTGTACAGGTAGAGGCCTTGCGACGGGCCGATCCCTCATCCAAGGAGTCCTACCGAATGTCTATAGATCATGCCAACGGGAAGTTGGGACCCGTAAAGGGTACCGGAAAATGTATAAACATCGTTAAACCGGAAATAGAGGAGACGAAATTCAGTTTCTAACGTCAGAGATCATAACGCGTCTCCATCACCAAAGATAAATAATTTGTTAATTCTGTTTAGTGAAGTAATCGCTCTTTTTTTATGAAAATCGTACGAAACCCTCTGCTGGCAAGAAACATAATCACTGAATACTGACGTTGGCGGTAAATATAGTTACCACTAGTTCAAAGAATTAAGTGCTTTCGACGAATCACTCAGGTGAATTCTATTTTCCTGCTTACCACATCAGAATAAGCACAGAGAGGCAACGTTAAATTGCGTTCACTTCTGAGCTGGAATAACTCAACGACGAAGCTTTAAAAGCACAAACAGAGTAAACAGTTGCAGCCACGGGCCTTTCAGTCGGAAACAGCTCAAAGCCAAATTTGTACTTTTTTTATGAGATCAAAAAACACAGGGCAAGTTTACTTTGAAACTGACCACAAAAATCAATCCAGAAATCGTTCACCGATGTCCCTATATAAGAAAAATGCTGAAATTCGTGTCATTTAATTCAGTGGTATTCAACCTGGGGTACGCGAAGACATCTCAGGGGGTACGTGAAATTTAAAAAAAAAATTATTTAATGATAAACACTGAATAATCAGTAATGTAATTAATTTAATTTATTTTATATGTAGATTATATACTATGTATAACTTGAATTATACACCAACAACTTTGGGGGTACAAAGTTGAAGAGAAATTATATCCGGGGTACACGAAGACATCTTAGGGGGTACGTGAAATTTAAAAAATAATTATTTAATGATAAACACTGAATAATCAGTAATGTAATTTATTTAATTTATTTTAGATGTAGATTATGAACTATGTATAACTTGAATTATACACCAACAACTCTGGGGGTACAAAGTTGAAAAGAGATTATATCTGGGGGTACGCGAAGACATCTTAAGGGGTACGTGAAATTTAAAAAAAAATATTATTTTATGATAAACACTGAATAATCAGTAATGTAATTTATTTAATTTATTTTAGATGTAGATTATATATTATGTATAACTTGAATTATACGCCAACAACTTTGGGGGTACAAAGTTGAAGAGAAATTATATCTGGGGGTACGCGAAGACATCTTAGGGGGGTACGTGAAATTTAAAAAAAATATATTATTTTATGATAAACACTGAATAATCAGTAATGTAATTTATTTAATTTATTTCAGATGTATATTATATATTATGTATAACTTGAATTATACACTAACAACTTTGGGGGTACAAAATTGAAGAGAAATTATATCTCAGGGGTACGCGAACATTTAAAGGTTGAATACCACTGATTTAATTGATTTTACTGCCATAAAACCGGATAAACTTTCTTTAGTGACAGAAACCCATTGCAGAAATATAATTCGGGGTCTTATTCGTATATAAACAACATTCACAACGATCTCAAAATTACATTCGCATGCAATAGAGGGAGACTGACAATCTGTTTATCATAGGATCGAAGGTCCACTGCCTTTTAAATTAGAACAAAAAATACCTGCTTGTTTGCTATCCGTCCGCTGATACATCAGATGCAAAAACAAACCCACAGAGCGTACAGAGGACACGGAAGCACATCGGTCTCCTGTCTGATTAGACAGTTCAACGAAAGAGTGGCCAGTTAGTGACGTTTGGTCGTGCGGACAGAAAGACCAACAAAGCTAGCAGTGTCAAGTACGACTATGTATTGTTGGGAGATGAAATTCCGCTGACACGTGTCGTCCTTTGTCCTTTTTCAAACGCCATCTTCTTGCACTGCACCACAGACGTACGTTCAGGAAAGAACGCCTCACAAACCAAGTCTCTGGCTCGTCTGTGTAAAACCAGATTCTTGGAAAACAAAAATGAAATTTCACGAAACGGATTAACGTTCCAGACGTTTTCTGTACTGAAGAAAACGTTTGATCTTGTATTCAATCAACAGAAAATGAGCAGTGACTGAGGAAAAAGGAATAATGACTTTTCACTGACTCAATACGAATCCTACCAATCATCGCTCGCAGTTTATGACGTAGTGGTTGGCGTTACTAACTAAGTAACTAGGTGGCTTACGGAACCCGAAAGTTCATCACCGAACTAACCAAAGCCCTCCACCGGACCCTGTCCTGGGCTAACAAAATCCAGTTTCCTTCAACTCCCATCTCCCATAGATCCCGCCTGAGATTATCCTCCCATCTACGTCTAGGTCTCCCCAGCGGTCTCTTCCCCTCAGGCTTCCAAAATAGTGGACCCAACCAACCAGATGGCTTAGGGAACCCGAAGGTTCATCACCGAATTAACCAAAGCCCTCCACCGGACCCTGTCCTGGGCCAACAAAATCCAGTCTCCTTCAACTCCTATCTCCCATAGATCCCGCCTGAGATTATCCTCCCATCTACGCCTAGGTCTCCCCAGAGGTCTCTTCCCCTCAGGCTTCCCAAATAGTGGACCCAACCAACCAGATGGCTTACGGAACCCGAAGGTTCATCACCGAATTAACCAAAGCCCTCCACCGGACCCTGTCCTGGGCCAACAAAATCCAGTCTCCTTCAACTCCTATCTCCCATAGATCCCGCCTGAGATTATCCTCCCATCTACGCCTAGGTCTCCCCAGCGGTCTCTTCCCCTCAGGCTTCCCAAATAGTGAACCCAACCAACCAGATGGCTTACGGAACCCGAAGGTTCATCACCGAATTAACCAAAGCCCTCCACCGGACCCTGTCCTGGGCCAACAAAATCCAGTCTCCTTCAACTCCTATCTCCCTTAGATCCCGCCTGAGATTATCCTCCCATCTACGTCTAGGTCTCCCCAGCGGTCTCTTCCCCTCAGGCTTCCCAACCAGTACCCGGTGCACACCTCTTGTCCCATCCATGCGCGCTACATGCCCAGCCCATCTTATTCTTCTCGACTTAATCACCCTGACAATACTGGGAGAGGAGTACAGATTTTTAAGCTCATCATTATGCAGTTTTCTCCACGCCCCATCGTCTTCCCTCTTAGGCCCAAATATCCCCCTCAACACCCGATTCTCAAACACCTGCAATCTGTGTTTCTCCCTCTGAGTGAGAGACCATGTTTCGCACCCATACAACAATATCAACAGCTTATCAGCTGATTATGGACAATTATTTTTAGGGAATAACATTTCGGATGCAACACGCCCTGCGGGAAGATGGAATATTACCCTGACGTTATATTTAACTAAATTTGGCGTTATTTTTAGTGAATTTCACATAGAAAATGAATTCGATGATAATTGGTATGAAATGTTCAAGGCTGTTAAAAGTGAATAACTCCTGTACGATTAACCACGTCAATTCGGTTCAGAATTTTACGAAGTTACGGTGGAAACATATTCCAGCACTTGAACACACTCTATCAGAAAGAAAAAGAAATAAACTGCATTTCAAATTATTTTGACTGAAACTTTGAAATTATAGTTCGAAATCTTGAAAGACGCCGAAGTCTGTTGTTCGTTTAACAACGCCCTTCACGGCGTATTCAAAATTATAGTCTTCAGTTCTTAAGTTCGTAACATACGACCTCGATTATCGAAGGCCGCCTCCGGCCGAACCCAAGTTTCTTTCCCAAAGAAATTCGACCTTAATGCCTTACCGACAGTATAACCTCTTCTTTGAGCTCGATGTTTAGAATGTGAATTAACTGAATCCAAACCCCATCCAAAGGAAGGACTGAAAAACAGGTATTTTGTATACATGCCTAAGATTTCCGGTTTTGGAAATCACTTCCGAGGTCTTCCGACACATTTGCGTGTGCTACAGAACTCCCCGGAGGACGGAAAACATTTCAAATTTTTGTAAGTCCGGAAAAGAAAATCCCTTCTGGCGAGGACAACGAAGGAAAATTAACAGCTAGGCTGTGGGACATCGCAAAAGTTTCTTGTGAATTTTGGAAGGAGGGGAGAGGAGAGGGGAGGGGAGAGAGGGAGGGGAGAGAGGGGGGAGAGGGGAGGGGAGAGGGGAGGGGAGAATGGATTTTGTAGGAGCGAACAGACACACATCCAGTATGTCCCAAAAATATTTACACACACTCAAGGAATGAAATACAGACTTTTTAAAAGAAACTGAACCATTAAACATGTCAACATTGGCACTTTATGCTTTTTTTATTTTACGAATTTAGTGTAGGTGTTCAAAATGGCCACCTTCAGCTTCGTGGCGCTGTTGACAGCGGTGAGAAACTTACTGACAAGCGACCACCGAATTATAACATGACAAACTATGAAATCCGGCAATGTACATAATGCCTAAAGTCATTAGGCAAAATATGAAATTCAGACATTCTATGGAATGCCCAGGCATTTTATAAAATGCCTAGAACTTTTAGGCAATGTATGAAACTAACAGCTTATTTTATACTTTGCCCAGGTAGAATCCTAGGAATTTTATAAAATACCGCGCCTCAGATTCTTTAGGCAACGTATATAATACAGAAGTTTCTATAATACGAATTATACAGTTTTATTTTATATTTGCAGAAACTTAAATATAAAACATTTTTTTTAATTCTCAAAACTTTTGTTATGTTCAGGGTTTTAGAGGTGATAGTGGGGAGACAGAGATCACAACGTGGAGATCTCTGATGATATCATTTAGGTGAGTTGTAGATCAAACATAACCTCCTTCTGCGCAAATATTTCACCTATACATCGGAATTCACGAGACTTAAGGTCCGAGAATTGTACGGTAGAAACGTTAGCATACTAGAAATGGGTAAAACACACGTAATTAAATTACAGCTTCACTGACCTGTCACGTGGTAGCCTATTTACAAAACTCAAGTGAGTACTGCGCCTGCGCGGAAGGGACTTACCTGCGGACGCGGAGGGATTTCTTGAGACATTCCTGGAACAGGTTTCCTCCTTCGCTTTCAGCCATTTGAGCTGTTCCTCTGGGCTCAACACACGGAGTCCCTCCTGCAAAATAATCCATGTTAACTAAGTCTTTGTATCCCATGCCAGTGTAAAGGTCCGTACGTCTCGAACGAACTGCAGATTTTAGAGGTTATGTGATATCACAGATATACTGGCGGGAAAATGGTAAACTAACAAAGACAATGTTTATATTAAGTATATATCAAATCTTGTCCGTCTAATCACAATAATTCTTATTAAATATTAAAATATTACAATAATTAACATTTAAAATATTTAAAATATTAAATTTCTCATTTAATATTTTAAATGTTAATTATTGTAATGTTTTAATATTTAATATCGTGAAACATGAAAAATGATGGTCTAATGTAAATCGAATATTTCGATAAAGAACATCATTTAATATTTTAAATATTTTAAATGTTAATTATTGTAATATTTTAATATTTAATAAGAATTATTGTGATTAGACGGACAAGATTTAATATATACTTATTATAACACAATATGACGCAACTTTACCATCTTATAAAGACAATGTTTTATGACGCAGTAAACAAATATATAATTTCAATTGTATTTACCAGTACAAATGTGTTAGTGTACAATGCATCCATCTTGAAAACGAGTCCACTGAGGGATATCTGATTACGTCATAATTAAATTACAACCCATTCCTATGATTTGATGATTAGTAATGATACCGCGTTAACAGCTGCAGGCTTTTATCTATTTTAAACTCCGTTCCATGAATGATAAAAGTTTACAAGCACAGAACTAACTTTAAGTAGGTCATCTCGTAAATATTCTAGTTCACAGACACGTTGAGATGTTCGATAAATACTTTCAGAATTGAAAATATCTCTGTCCAGAATGTCCGTTCGTGACCCTTTTCGAATTTTAGATTTTACTTTGTAAAACGAACAAGACTTAAATTTCCCGACGTCGTAAACACCACGTCAGAGTATATGTGGAGATCAAAGAATTTGTGTTGTAACCACTACAAAGACGAGCAAATATTTAAACACGAGAAATGGCATTTGTACTCGGCTTTCAAAGACGTTTACACTACTCAGTTATGAAATCAAATAAAGGAAACCGATTGCAGGGGAAGGCCACGCGGTCTAAAACGTGGATCTTGACAGCAGTGATTCTCGGTTCGAACCCCATTCGACACAGATGTACGTCAACACTGTTCTGTGTTGTCCCTCCCCTGTCATGGTTTGAGAGTCTTTTAGACGTTTTAAAAATGGGAAAAATGTTTCTGTAAACTCACCCGTGGCATTTTGAAAGGCTTAGTGACGCTCCTCTACTGGCTACGCGTGAATCTCATTCTCCTTCCTGAAAAGAGAAAGACAACGAACTACTTTTATTTGCGGATTCAGACAGAAGCAGGCGATTGTGATACGTCCTTCGAAGAGAAGTTGCCGTAGCGGAGTTTTACGTATCAATGATAACAATTTGAAATTCGTAACTTATAAATTGATTCACTGTCCTCTATCAGTTATTATTTATAGACTACTGCCGACACATTTTTGAAAAAATCATCCAGCTCGTAAATCTTTTCTTTCTAGATCTTGGCACTCTGCCATAACAGCACAAACTATCATCAAATGTAGCTCAGTATTTAAGACAAGTTGAGAGTTAGGTTAGGTTAGGTTAGGTTAGGTTATGTTAGGTTATGTTAGGTTACGTTAGGTTATGTTAGGTTACGTTAGGTTACGTTAGGTTATGTTAGGTTATGTTAGGTTACGTTAGATTATGTTAGGTTACGTTAGGTTATGTTAGGTTACGTTAGGTTATGTTAGGTTATGTTAGGTTAGGTTCATGTTTAGCCAGATTCTGTAAGCTCTCGTGATAACGTGTGACAGAAAAAGCGATATTCCTTTGGACAATGCTTGAGGTATATTCAATGTACACGAGGTTTCAGAATTTCTTTCCTCTGCCGTCTTGAATTGATATGTTACATTAATTAGCCTGTGATCTAGTAACAATAATTGATTCATACACATATAACGATAAGTTGCATTTTAACCTTACGGCATTGCATAGCAGAAGGAAAGGTTTTAGGATCTGAGGTTTTCACGGCTACATCAAGGACATGTGAAGACAGCCATCTTTAGAAGGAAATATTCGTACTTTAAAATGTTATGAAGATCAGTTCACCCCTATGGTTGATACGTGTCCATGGACGGAAGAAGTATGCAGTGTGGCGATCAGCTATTGAAATGGTGATTATAACATTTAAGTCTTCAGTACCCTGAGGACGAGGACGAAGAAGGTTCTCGAAACTTTGGTGTTTTCACCTTTCAACCACCTGACACGGCTGGTAGCCCGAGAAGAATTCATTGTATACTTAGTCGCCGTGAAAGCTTCAGATCATACAAAATTTTGATAAAATTAAATCCATATAGATTAAGCAAACCAATAATTATTAACACTATAAAAAAGACACTATTGCCATACGCGTTTCGACCTCAAGAGGTCATCATCAGTGGCATCAGGGAAATTAATACATTTAGTCAAATGGTTCAAACTGGATTCAGACTCGCCACATAGAAATGATGAAATGATCTGATATGATAAGATGGATGCGTCATTCAACACGCAGATGACCTGGGCGTACATGGTACGATAATATAAAAAATGGATAATTAACAAAAATACGATAAGGAATTGATTGAATTTATCAGGCTAAAAACACGGACCGGTAGCATGTACTTATGAACACGGTAATTAAAATTCGGGTTAAATAAAATAGTTGTATTTGTTGATTAAATGAGCGACTATTAACTTTTATAGAGGGCTGTGCTTCAATAAGAGTTTGTTCAGTTAGATATAATTAATTGAATAAAAAATTTCTTTGATATTATCCATCGTCTAGTAAATAAATTATTAAAACGTAAAACGACGTTTTGGAGATGGGACTCTATCCCTATCTCCGGACCGGAGATAGGGATTAGCTCTATCTAGTGGGCCCAACTGTGTAGGAACCTGAAGACGGAGATAGAGTCCCATCTCCGAAACGTCGTTTTACGTTTTATATTTTATTTACTAGACGATGGATAATATCCAAGAAATGTTTTATTAAAATGTGAAGACGGAGATAGAGCCCTATCTCCGAAACGTCGTTTTACGTTTTATATTTTATTTACTAGACGATGGATAATATCCAAGAAATCTTTTATTACAATCTGAAGACGGAGATAGAGTCCCATCTCCGAAACGTCGGTTTTACGTTTTATATTTAATAGACGATGGATAATATCCAAGAAATTTTTTATTAAAATGTGAAGACGGAGATAGAGCCCTATCTCCGAAACGTCGTTTTACGTTTTATATTTTATTTACTAGACGATGGATAATATCCAAGAAATCTTTTATTACAATCTGAAGACGGAGATAGAGTCCTATCTCCGAAACGTCGTTTTTACGTTTTATATTTAATAGACGATGGATAATATCCAAGAAAATTTTTATTCAATTGACTCTTCACCATCGTCAAGAACTTTTAGATTTGATATAGATATAATTAGCTAGATTTCCCATCAAATCAGTTCGAAAGTTCTGTATTTGAAAGTTACATCACACAGCAACAGAACAAATGACTGTCGATAAGATAAGTTTTTGCTAAAAATAAAGTAGAATTAAGTTGCATTAGTAAATCACACGAACAAGAGAACCTCTTCATTTACGTAATGTACACGGAAATCCTGAGCCCACGTCCGGCTAATTCCATTAGTTACGACTGGGATAAGATCACGAAGCAACTCATCGGATGGGCGTGGCCCAACATCCCCGTGTGGAAGACCAACGACTGTGTTTTCTGATCTGTAACGGGGTCACGCGGTGTCAAGTATCGGGGAGGGGGGGGGATAATTGCATCCGCCTCACAGAGACGAAATAAAATTAAAATGTATGCAGTGCAACCTCTCTAAAACAGAAACTGCATTAAACGGACGTGGTAATATTTCCACTTGCTTTAAGCAAAAACCTGTTTAAAATTGTCTGATATAAACTAAAAATATTTGGCATAAAATGTCAAACACGCAGATTGTATTCAATTGTTTTTAATGCCAAAAATGTCAGCTTCAGTCCCCCCTCCCCCACGGTTCATAAACCACCAACAAGCCACGGTGGTCTAGCGGTTAGAACGCTGGCCTTGTAATCCTGGGGGTCTCGGGTTCGATTCCCGGCGGTGCCCGAATTTATAACTTGTGTTGGGCAAGGCCGTGGTCTAGGCAACACGGAGTTTTCCTCCGTGGCATCCCAACAATTACTCCATTCACACACAGAAGAAGGCAATGGCAAACCACTTCTGGATCATCTGCCAAGAACGTATATGAACAGGTCCCAGTCCGAGAAAAGGATGGAAGGATCCTGTTCATATGGACCTGTCGTCAGACAGAACACTAAATAATAATAAGATGAGGTGGTCTAGCGGTTAGAACGCTGGCCTTGTAATCCTGGGGTCTCGGGTTCGATTCCCGGCGGTGCCCGAATTTATAACTTGTGTTGGGCAAGGCCGTGGTCTAGGCAACACGGAGTTTTCCTCCGGGGCATTTACCGGTTTCTCCGTGGCATCCCAACAATTACTCCATTCACACACAGAAGAAGGCAATGGCAAACCACTTCTGGATCATCTGCCAAGAACGTATATGAACAGGTCCCAGTCCGAGAAAAGGATGGAAGGATCCTGTTCATATGGACCTGTCGTCAGACAGAACACTAAATAATAATAATAAACCACCAGGACAGACGTCATTAAATTGTCGAGATATTTTTAGATTTCCGTATCGCTGGACTAAAATTCATCTAGGAAACTAACGGACAACGTTAATGCATTAGGGCAGAAACGGAAATGATTGGACTGAAATGCAGAATGCACACTTACGATTCGATCTTACTGAGTTTTCTGGAAATCATTGGAGATATTTACAGGTAACCACACCACTAAAGGTTAGTGACAATATATATTATCAGCGTCGTTCGGGCCACTAATATGGACCGGGATGTTTCGATCTTGAAGTTCTTGATAACAGAAACGAAAGCTACTTCTGACTGTCGCCAGTTCTAGTTCATATATTGTCATATTTGCTCAGCTTTCAGTCGAAATTATTTCACTGTACGTAAGCATTTGAATCAAATTCATGGCGACGAAATCCTGTGCAGAGGCAGCGAAGTTGTTTAACGGAAATCATAAAGTTGTTAGCTCTTTCTGTTAGAGGAGTGGTGTTGGTATGCTATGACCGCTGGTTCTCCCTAAAGCGATATTCCACAAATTCTTGTTCCTTGCTGAGATTAATGAACTTACAGAAGGAATTGTAATATCTGTGTACTTCTTTGTATGGTTTCCACCACTACTATTTCATCCTCGTTTTCTATTACCGTTAGACGAGACCTGGGGAACAAAAGTAATCATCCATGGAGATACATAGAGGCGCGTCCACAAATTAAGTTTCCCACTCGTCCCACAGCTAGCAAACCTTATATTGCGCGAAGCGACTGTGCGTACGCGATAGAGCAATGACGTAGCATGGCGCATGCACTAACGGTACTTCCCGCGTTCTCACAGTAGCATCGTTGCAGCTGTTGAAGATGGAGGTTCTTATTCCAGCTCCCGCCGACTGTGAAGTGCGGTCAGTGATAACGCTAGGCCGCACACGGCTCGACGGACAGCAAGTCTCCTGCAGGAGTTCAGCTCGGAGGTGTTTAATCATCCACCCTACAGCCCGGACCTCGCTCCCAGTGATTTCCATCTTTTCCTACACCTCAAGAAATTCCTGTCCAGTCAGCGTCAGCGTTTTGAGAATGACGGAGAGGCGGAGATGGTTGTCACACAGTGGTTCCAATCCCAGGCGGCAGACTTCTACGGCACAGGTATTCAAAAGTTGGTCCCACGGTATGACAAATGTCTCAATTCCGGAGGCGAATATGTTGAAAAATAGCTGGACACTTGCTGTATCTGTTGCAATAAATATTTCCATGAAATTGTGTTTTGTTTCTGTAAACGGCCCCAGGGAAACTTACTTTGTGGACGAGCCTCGTAAAATACGATAGGGTGTACCCCGGGGCCCCGAAGAGGTCGTTAGCAACGCTGATATCACCACTTCAATGCGATCCAGCCCTCGACATGTCGCATCTTCGCTTCGCTGGACCAAGACTGTTACTACCCTCTGCGACGAGGTTGGATTTTGGAGCAGGAAACCTTGTAAAAGTATGAAAACAGGACGTGGTCCAATTTACAACGATGATGGATGCAGAAACTGACTTCGAAACGTTGATCCTGCTCATTGCCAGAACATAACGATGAAGCCCGCCCTATAAGATGGATTTCTTTATCCTTTGTCAGGTCAATGAAGTACGCCACTTTGCATTGTAAGATTATTATAATTAAATTTATATTTTTATTGTTCTGACTGTCCCAAGGGGTGTTTCAGTACGAGGTTTCGTCACAAAAAAAACACTGCTTTGGGACCATGTAATAGTTCGACACCCCAGTGGTCTCTCAGCAGGACTGTCGTCAATTCGTCACAGTTATGAGAAAAGCAGAGATGTTACAAAGTAGTGCGAAAGGGTGTCACCATTTATTATTTATAAACGTATAATACGTTCCAAAAATCTTGAGAGACAGAATTATCCATGTCACGAACAGTTTGAGAAAGTCACTCGAAATTCAACACTGATTTGTCCTCGACTATGATCAGCCAATGACATGTGGAAACTTCAAACTACTGGAATTCTAAAGCAGTAATGTACGAGACTTTTTAATCGGTATTTCGAAGCCATCAGGGTTTCATGTTATATGCTTTCGTTTTGCGGGGAAAGTTTAATCCAATTTGCGACTACAAATTCGGCTCACAAAAACTATTTCATTCATTATATCCTTTCCGCTCCTATGCGGAGTACAGTCGCCTAATTTTGTAGATTTCTTTATCTGTTTAGACCAGGGGTGGCCAACCCAAATGATCTTTCGGGTCACTTTGGAAATGCATCATAACTCCGCGGGCCACATATAACTGTAAACTCATGAATAAAACAGGCAATATCTGTCATATATTCGCAAGAATATTATTTTAAAATCAAAGTTAATTTTTTCTCATAATTTCGACAGATAATTTTTGAATATATGGATGCACAAATAATGTATTTTTTTAATACATTGGTTTTCACTACTTTGGCCATTATAAAATAAATATATTTTGTAAAAGTGTGATGAATCTCGCGGGCCGGAAAAATGGTCAAGGCGGGCCACATGCGGCCCGCGGGCCGCGGGTTGGCCACCCCTGGTTTAGACATTCGGTACGACTCCTTGGACGAGTGAATAGCCCGTCGCACAACACAGAAAAACGCAGACAAACATCCATGCTTTGAGTGGGATTCGAACCCATGGTCCCAGTGTCAAGCGCACGAGACCCCTCGCTTTAGACACACACGGTCAACCAAAAATCCGGGTTCCAAATTATTATTATTACAATTCATGTCAGGCTCAAATACTGAACATATAACTACGTTAATTATATCAAAGTTTCACGGTCATTACACAGTGCGCGCAGCCAAAATTTCATTGTCCCAGATATTTCAAGTCTGCAGTGGAAAATCTCGGTATCTTTTATGTTGAATTTTTCGCTTTTATAAACTGGAGACTCAAAAGATATCCTACTCGGCCAGAATTCATGAAACCATCATCACACTCATCGCCGCGAAAACCTCAAATCTTACAAAGGTTTCATCTATCGCCCTTTGATTATTTTCCTTTATAATCTGAAATGCTGGATTCTGAATCTGAAGTAGACATGTTAATGTCGTAGTATTAAAATTGTTTCTAAATCCACTATTTCAACAATCCGCCGCCATCTTGTGAGCTTTAATGTTCTTCATTGATAACGACTGTGGTTTAGACCAGCGGTATTCAACCTTTTTTGTTCGCGTACCCCCAGATATAATTTCTCTTCAAATTTGTACCCCCCAAAGATTTTGGTGTATAATTCAAGTTATATATAGTATATAATCTACATCTAAAATAAATTAAATAAATTACATTAATTATTATTCAGTGTTTATCATAAAATAATATATATTTTTTAAAATTCACGTACCCCCTAAGATGTCTTGGCGTACCCCCCAGATATAATTTCTCTTCAACTCTGTACCCCCAAAGTATAATTTGTATAATTCAAGTTATACATAGTATATAATCTACATCTAAAATAAATTAAATAAATTACATTACTGATTATTCAGTGTTTATCATAAAATAATATATATTTTTTAAATTTCACGTACCCCTTAAGATGTCTTCGCGTACCCCCAGATATAATTTCTCTTCTACTTTGTACCCCCAAAGTTGTTGGTGTATAATTCAAGTTATACGTAGTATATAATCTACATTTAAAATAAATTAAATAAATTACATTACTGATTATTCAGTGTTTATCATAAAATAATATTTTTTTTTAAATTTCACGTACCCCCTAAGATGCCTTCGCGTACCCCCAAATATAATTTCTCTTCAACTTTGTACCCCCAAATTTGTTGGTGTATAATTCAAGTTATACATAGTATATAATCTACATTTAAAATAAATTAAATAAATTACATTACTGATTATTCAGTGTTTATCATAAAATAATATATATATTTTTTAAATTTCACGTACGCCCTAAGATGTCTTCGCGTACCCCCAGATATAATTTCTCTTCAACTTTGTATCCCCAAAGTTGTCGGTGTATAATTCAAGTTATACGTAGTATATAATCTACATTTAAAATAAATTAAATAAATTACATTACTGATTATTCAGTGTTTATCATAAAATAATATATATATTTTTTAAATTTCACGTACGCCCTAAGATGTCTTCGCGTACCCCAGGTTGAATACCACTCTTTAGACGAGGGGGCCTTTCAGTGACGTGCATTGTTTTGACTTTATGGAGTGTAAGAAAACATAAAAAGGACGACTGAACCAAAAAAAAACTAGAAAACCAAGAACAAAAGAACAGACTAACTTTTACGAAATACAAGAAGCTACTGACTTATTATGACTGATCTCCTTTCTCAAATAACCTATTCATTACAAAATTAGGGCAAATGAATGGGCTATTCACAACATCAAAATAACCAGTGAAAATTATTCAGATGACGAATAATTATTTTTTTTTTATTATTAAAGTTCCGTAAAAAGTACATTTTCTTAGTATATCCCCCTTAACACAATCTGAGCCTTTCACTCTGAATTACGAGACATCTTTCTATGGTAATAATTTAAAGAAAAAACTGCTACTGTGGTGATACGTGGTTCTACACGGAGAAGCAGTCTGAAATTAATAACAATTGTATTGTTTTTAAGGTTCAGTAAAATCATTTCATTGTTCAAATGCATGTCTCTAGTAGATTATCAGTATTACAGATATGCAATAAAGGTATAAAAGTTGGTAAAGAATTATTCTAAGGCGATCAGCAGTGTCAGAATGGCTTTGTAATCCAACGTTTCGGATATTCTCTTTGGCCCCATCATCAGGATTGATATCAATATCTGATCAAAATATTGTATTTATATCAAAGCCAGTTCTTCAGTTTTCCAACTCAGAACAGGTTGGAACCCACAGACTTATAATGACTGCTGGATTAAACCAGCAATAAGATAGTGTAATTGCTTCATATTGTGAATATTATAACAATTATTTATTTTAATCCGTCTTATCACAATATAATTTTATTTAAAATTTCTTATAATTAAGATAATAAAATATCATTGATGTTCCATATCGATTGATCGATTTACATTTCGGAACATTTACACAACATGTTTCGGTTTTTATAAAACCATCATCAGGTGTAAAATATATCTAAGAACTTAAAACCCAATTATGATTTCTGTAGTTTTTTGGTGATGTTTCATTACGTTTGTTTTTCCATTTTTGGGCTAAGGTGTTGTTTTTCTTAAATGTTATTAGATGTACATATCGGCCTGTAAGTAAAAGATTGAAAGAAACACTAAAGAATTTGAAAGAATTTTATGGAGCAAGTGTGTGTGTGTGTGTGTGTGCGTGCGCAAGGGTCCTACTTTGAAGGTGATTAGGTAAGCATTGCCATATGCCCTACCATTACAGGGAACTTTTTGACTGCCCTACGTAGTGTTCTTGTTCAAGGGAAAAGCGAAACCTGAAGAGGTGAAAATGGTAGAACTTATGACAATGGAATTTTGCAATTTACTCTTCTCCAGATGTCAAGGCAGTCCCTTCAAGGGGAGTACACTATAATAGGTCAAACATGTAGCCAAGACCCAAAAAGGTGGAAGGGGGGAGAAACTAAGAGAAACAGATAATTTTCACGAGAAAACCTTAACAGCAGTCACATCAGAGACTGCAACAAAAACATTACAAGGGAAATTAAGTTTATATATGATTCAGGTTTTAACAGTAGGCTTGTATTAGCAGTGTTAAATCTGTAACTAGTTTGCTTGCGCTACAGATCATTAACCCCAACCCCGACAGCCACCTTTCACTTACTCCTTCCACAAGCAACCACAGTCAGTATTGACCCACACCTATACGATGACAGTCGTACTTCTGGACACATCGGGACACTCACTCCTACATCTTTGGTATGTTTTATTTTTATTTCTATTTTATTGATACTTTCTAACTATAATTTATATATTTTTCATTTATATTCTCTAAATTCTTTTATAAATTCTTTCAAATTCTTTAGTGTTTCTTTCAATCTTTTACTTACAGGCCGATATGTACATCTAATAACATTTAAGAAAAACAACACCTTAGCCCAAAAATGGAAAAACAAACGTAATGAAACATCACCAAAAAACTACAGAAATCATAATTGGGTTTTAAGTTCTTAGATATATTTTACACCTGATGATGGTTTTATAAAAACCGAAACATGTTGTGTAAATGTTCCGAAATGTAAATCGATCAATCGATATGGAACATGAATGATATTTTATTATCTTAATTATAAGAAATTTTAAATATTGTGATAAGACGGATTAAAATAAATAATTGTTAAACCAGCAATGTTTTTGAGAACAATGTGAACATCTATCTTAGTCCAAAGTAGACAGCAGAAACCAATTCTGTGCAGCTGTGATTTCATTTGTTTCGCATTATCTCCATTGATTTTTATTAATTTTACTGAAACCTTCAATAAATTAAATTAATTTATTTGTTCCCACAAGATTTCACTGAAGTATTACCGATATATTCAGTCAATTGCTCAAAATGTGTAGAAAACAATATTTTTAAACCTAAGTTTCCTTAGACATCATTTCCATTTTTGAGGACAGTTGACAGCCAGCGACCGCATTCAGTGTACAGTAAATCCTCCTATAACTTCGGTTTGTCCAACGGACATTTGATTACGAGCGTCAAAATATATGCCAATTGTTTGCCAAACACAGGACATTGGATCATACACACTGTAGTATCATAAAAAAAAATATATCGCTGTTGCTCAAAACGCCAAAGATGGTTTGGGTTTCGCGTGTGTATTTGTACAACAAACTTCGTTTTGCTTCACTAAGCGCATGTAAGAGTGTAAACATTCAACTGCTCTGTCATCCAGCGCTTTCACCCCTCTCCACCTCTTGAACCCCCTCTCCGCCTCTTGAACCCCTCTCCGCCTGTTGCACCCCCTCTCCACCTCTTGAACCCCCTCAACGCCTGTTGAACCCCCTCTCCTACTCTTACACTGCATGTAGCCAGCCGTCTCAGTCTCGCTTACATTGTTCCAGTGTTAAATAGTAACAGCATATTGTTTTAAGGTATTTTTTACTGTTTATATCATTTCCCTTCATTGAAAAGCCGAGTAACAATTGACTTTTCAAATAATATCAAGCACAATAACAGGAAAGACACTGCCCTTGGCCAGAATTACTGAATAAAAGCCAAACTACAAACGAAGTTTTGAGGTTATGGCAGCAGATGATCAGATGCGCAGTGGAAGTTGCGCGTGAGCAGTTGAATGACATTGCGTTGGTATTTTATTTTAAAGTGCAACTTTCTGGTAATGTTTTAATTTAATACTTAACTTCCGATTTGGTCTACACTTTTTATACGACACACAAATAAATAAATTACAATATATTTATGGGTTTGTGTTTATTTTCTTCGATATCCCACGACCTAGCATTCCCACGCAACACCCAAGTTCGTCCTTCGAGTCACACAGAGCACCGTTCTAGAGGGGAGTGTCCCCGCGTTGGACGACGGTTAAGGTAAGGACTGGTAAGGAGACATTGATTTTTCCAACAGAATGTTTTCCAGTTTAGATACAAAATCATTTGAATCGAGGAAATTAAATTAAGTTGAACTATTCCTTAACCATTTCGATATTATTCAAATTATACGAGGCTCGTCCACAAAGTAAGTTTCCCTGGGGCCGTTTACAGAAACAAAACACAATTTCATGGAAATATTTATTGCAACAGATACAGCAAGTGTCCAGCTATTTTTCAACATATTCGCCACCGGAATTGAGACATTGGTCATACCGTGGGACCAACTTTTGAATACCTGTGTCGTAGAAGTCTGCCGCCTGGGATTGGAACCACTGTGTGACAACCATCTCCGCCTCTCTGTCATTCTCAAAACGCTGACGCTGACCGGACAGGAATTTCTTGAGGTGTAGGAAAAGATGGAAATCACTGGGAGCGAGGTCCGGGCTGTAGGGTGGATGATTAAACACCTCCCAGCTGAACTACTGCAGGAGACTTGCTGTCCGTCGAGCCGTGTGCGGCCTAGCGTTATCACTGACCGCACTTCACAGTCGGCGGGAGCTGGAATAAGAACCTCCATCTTCAACAGCTGCAACGATGCTACTGTGAGAACGCGGGAAGTACCGTTAGTGCATGCGCCATGCTACGTCATTGCTCTATCACGTACGCACAGTCGCTTCGCGCAATATAAGGTTTGCTAGCTGTGGGACGAGTGGGAAACTTACTTTGTGGACGCGCCTCGTAACTCACCAATGACATAAGGAGCATTTATAGACCACGCCATATAGGATGAGAAACTATAATTTATATTGCTCTGTATAACTTGTGGAATGAATCAACTTTGATGATACACAGGGACGAACCGTAATAGCCGAGCCATTTATATACCCGTTTATTTTAGTTCACTGCGAGAAGCACTAAAAGGAAGTAAATTGACGTTTATGTATTTTTCCAGTCTTCTGACACAGTTCGATTAAAACTAACATCACAGCGCTGAAAAACCACTTATTTTCTTTCAGTCATCACGAATTATACCGTGTGCCCTGTTTCAATTGAAGATTAACTTCTCAAACTATCAATCATTGTATCTAAACGCGCAGTTTTCGACCAACCGAAGACAGTATTCAGATCATTTTAAGGCCACATTGAATTCACTTCATCAAAATTTCTGGATAGTAAAGCTGTCCCACTGTACGCCATATAGACGCTTTGGGGGAGAGGAAGTATAGCTCCTACTAATTCTTAAACTCGACACTAGATGGGGGGGTGAGTGTTAGAGTCACGCCACGGCCACGCGGACCCCGGTAACCTTTGGATAAAAGGCTGGGTGGGCCCCAGAGCCGGTCTGGACGCAGAGGCTAGAGGAAAAGTCCTTAGCCACCGTCGGAGATCGAACCCCGGTCATCCAACCCGTAGTCTGTCACTATACTCAGCCACTCCGGTTACATTAAAAAAATTTTAAAAAGAAAACAGGTTATTATGAAAGAAACAAATTAGATTTAAACATCAAGAAAAGATGGGTTATACGAACAAATTAATTTTAAAAGCCTTTAGAATTTATGATAAAGATAAATTAATTGAATTTTTTGTAGTCGGTGATTTTAGTGAGGTTAATGTGACCTCTAGGTCTCGCCCCAACCTTATCGTAATCCAAAAAAAAAAAAAACGTGGGGTGTGTTTCCATTAAAATGATTAGTTTACACAATTACTGCCTACTGAAATGGAACTAGTGTAATCCAATTAATGATCTCGGTCCACTATTACAAAATTGTCACTGTAATATTATACACCGTGTCACTGCCAACTTATATCAAGAACTTTGGACACGTGGTCTCAATTCACTGCAACGCCCTGGATGTAATTACACACTACGTAACACCGTAAGTCACCATTAAACTTAATGGGATTTAGGACAACCGACATGGAGACAAGTTAAATGACTCTCAGACAGGCCAGGAAATTAGCTACTAGCTACTCTTTGAAGACGTGTCAAATGGGGAAAACAGCCATTAGCCATTAATAAAATAGACGCTTCAAGGCCACGAAACAATTTCCCCCGTAATGTCTAATATTCCTTACATATTTGAATGTTTTTGTGAATGTAAAAAGTGTGAAACTGCAAGGCGTTAGAAAACCAAATGAAGTCACGCTCAGTATTTCTACAGCACGTGAAAAGATGCTGAAAACATGTCAATGTGATGTATAAAAAGTGAAAGCTTTCGCGGCGACTGAAGTTGATGAAAGATTCTTGGGTTACGAGCCTCGTCAGGTGGCTAAATGGTGAATAAACCATATATTCTGCCATCGCCGAGCGCGCTACAAAGGACCAGATTTGTTACGTAGCAGCTCTGATGATGAGAGCAGAGATTGCTCTCGAAACGTTGACATAAGATATGGTTTATTTAAACTTCATGTCAATGTGACTTGAACGGCCGTACATTAAAGAACTTCTGGACTGGACAAGTTACCTGAATAGAATTCACAATTACTATCACAGCAGAAGAAACATGTTTCGACACGATTTTTGGAATTCAGTCACCTCTCGAGGGAAGACTGAAGTCCTCAAGTGTCCCGACGATGTACAATTGGAAAATGTCGCTCTCTACGTGTTTGAAATGGGATGAATAAAATCTAAAGTTGGCGGGAAAAGTCTGTTTAAGAACGAAATAAGCTTGAAGAAAGGGTTAAAGTTGAATATGAAGGTACAAAGGCGTGAACATTAAAATAAATTACTACAAAACACGCTCAGTGCCGATCTTAACCTCACTTCTCCTCATACATTCGTGAGAGATTATCTTCTGCATTGAGAACAGTGAAGTCTTATTTTATAAATAGACTTACCGATTAAAGCTTTCGTAACTCTCTAGAGGACAAATTATAAACGTAATTATAACAGCATCAGCAGATAAAATTGAACACCAGACGTCTCGCTGACTTTATACGAAATAATGTGTTTGTGACAGTTGAATGTAAACTGAGAAGACAGATGGAACGTAAACTGAGCGAAGTAAAAACATATATGGAACCTTGGCAAAAATTTGCGTTTGGCTTTTGTTTATTTTCCAAAGACTCGAATAACAATATAAGCATACAAAAAATTTAGTACTCACAACACAGAGTAAATGTGCCGACACAATATGGGTTCGAATGAACGCGCCTGCGCGATGATATCTGAAGGGTTTAATGATTTAATTCAGCGCCAATTTAAATAAATCAGGTAGCAGGACAACACGCACGCACGCACAAACACATACAAGCGCATTCCATGGATCCAAATGTTAGCCGTAGGACGCGGAATAAGACTGACAGATAAGAAAATTTTAAAGTTTTCATTAAATTTCACAGAGAAAAAAAATATATAGCAATTTTACACAAAATCTGCTTTACAGCAGACTATGTAAGTACAGTACAATGACTCCTGAAGAGATATTGAAGCCGAATAAGAGAGAGAGAGAGAAATTGGGGTTAGAAAGTGGAGTAGAGATTGGCACAACTGTTTTTAGTAGGGGTTATACCAATTTTATTTTCGGATACGAAAGACCCCAAGCTGGACGTCTTAATTGGCGTGTTGCTGTGTGACCTGCGACGTTATAAAGGTCACGTGGTTGGTTGAAGCTGTAGGGGGAAGTCACCGAAAGTTTTTTTTTTTGTGGGGGGGGGGGGGTCGTTGGGGTTGAGCTGTGATCCGGGCTCCAACATTTCATTTGAATTTTCTTGCAGAGGTCTGGTCTTCGTCTCTCTCTCTCTCTCTCTCCATGAGGTCACGGAAGAAGGGACATCCTCTGACTATGTGCATGTACAGAGGAGTTTTGTCTCTCCAAGGGGTCATTGGGATCACGGTTTGAACTGTCAGTACAAGTGCGAGTTCATCCTGAATGATTTTTGGAGGAGTGGTTGTTGGAAAACCTTTTATAACCACTTTATAAGCCTATAAGCCTTTTAGAAAGGTTTTTAGGTTTAGGTAGTCCTTGTACGTGGAGGTTTGACAGCGTTGTGAAGCCCAGAGGCTGGAATTTAGTATTAAAATCCTTATTGAGTCTAGTCGCGTATCTCTGCAGGTACGACTAAATTTTGATTGTCAGATAGGCATGTCACAGGCGAGATTGTAATTGGCTTTTTTTTTGTGTCTATGGATCGAAAGATTTGAACGTTACAAAAAAAGACGTTATATCAGAATCTGATTTTTCTGACATCAAGCCTTCGGATTCCATATTTAATGATGACCGAAGTGTGTATTTGACCCGTTCTATCAGTTTTGTAGATTTTTAAATAAGCTTATCTCTATTAGTTTTTAATTCAATTCAATTAATTTATTTACGTGTTTTCCAACAGCAAGAAGCCAATAACAGGCAAACACTGATAATACATACAAATAATAATAAAATAATAATGAAAAATATTACACAAACAGATTAACTAAACTTATAAATGTACAGTATTAAATATAACAGCCAAGTACAGGCAAACCCAAAATAGAAATAATATTATACACAAAGAAAAATAAATTAATAAATATAAATAAAAACAAATAATCCACCTAGGGAACACTAATATAATTGATACAATATTTTATTTTCCGTCTATACACAAACTTAAAATAATGTTTGTTTAAAATTACTTAAAATTATAACATTCTCAGTAGGTACTGTATCTTGTTACATTTTATATTGACGACATGTTTCGATGTGTATTACATCATCATCAGGTCTATCAATTTTAAAAACTGTTGTACATCTTGCGTTGCGTATATTGATTTGTTCGATTTTAAGTCTCTTCCTTTAAATTTGGAGGTTGTGCTTGGATGTTTTATATCTGTAAAATTAATTTTCAAATCGTGATTTTGGAAGAGACTTAAAATCGAACAAATCAATATACGCAACGCAAGATGTACAACAGTTTTTAAAATTGATAGACCTGATGATGATGTAATACACATCGAAACATGTCGTCAATATAAAATGTAACAAGATGCAGTATCTACTGAGAATGTTATAATTTTAAGTAATTTTAAACAACATTATTTTAAGTTTGTGTATAGACGGAAAATAAAATATTGTATCAATAAAACACAAACATGACGCAATTAAGATATAAACTAATATAATTGTAAAACGTTAAAGAAATATAAAAAATACATAACCTATCTAGATCATTTCCCTTGTTGAGAACGTGCGCTCAAGGGAGACAATGTTTATGGGTAATACGTCCAAATATTTACATACGTCATTTGCAGCGATGACGCACCTCGCTGAAGGACTATGTCTCACTAGTCCGTACCGCAAAGAAATCACTACACATCACCATTACAAATATCAACTATTTGTTCGTCTTTAAGGACATAATTCGTGTTTACACTGAAAACCATACAAAACGCAAAGTTGTTAACTGTTAAAGCAGGTGGGACGAAGCACTGGGATTGAAAGCGTAAACAGAGTTAAAGAGAATATTTTGGAAATAAACCACTGGCAAATAATATTGTTAGTGAAGAAATCATAACAGAAAATTTAAAAATTAGTTAGGGGAGTGAGAAACTCCTATGAAAGAGAAAATAAATATGTATAAATTGATTACATGAATATATTATCATACAAAGAAAATCCTCTGGAATGCAAAAAGGCAGATATTAACAGACTAACGAGTAAGAACACGAGATAAACCAAAGAAAAACTTAGAATACCAAATGAAAAATAGAGAGGATTTAAGGATAAACAAATTGGCAAACTTAACTAATAACAAAAAGGACCACGCTTTAGAAATGTACAAAGGTAGAATCACAACGAGAAAGAACCTAATAGGATAAGACCCAAATTAAGATTTAACGCAGAAGACAATGAGACGAATTTGAGGGGGGATTAGCTGTGGGAAGAAAGATGGAAAAGTGATTGTCAGGACTCGGGTATAAGACAGCTTCACCGCATAAGTTAACTCATTTAGAAAATTTGTATCTTAAGTGCGTCATGTTTGTGTTTAATCAAATATATATAATATACTTTATACTATAAATGTTATAATATTTTAACAACATTATTTTAAATGCGTTTGTGTATAGACTGTAAAATAAATATATATATTTCATTTAGAAAACTCAGATCAATAAATAATAGAAGCACACAAACTCAAAATAGAAGATTTCCCTCCCAAGCTTCGAAAAACGGCGTTGAAATGTATTTCCGTCTCCGGTGTTCGCGTGTCTATTTCATGAAGTGAGTCTCGGGAGTACGTACTTTGCTTTTCGCCATATTTTAAATTTCACGACAGCTGACGTTTGTCTTCAAGTCGAAGAACAAAGCGATTTCCTTCCATGACAGCCAAAGTCATCAACCTGTGAATATATTTATTCATCGTAATCTAATAAAGCAAACAGGATAATTACGCTGAAGGTCCATGACGACAATTACGATGATGGATGATGGCGTAACGCGTTTGTGAACATGAATAAAAAAAAACTGAGTTCATGAACGCGGTGAAGTTTTTTTTTTTTAAAGTTGTAATCCGCTACTTGAAGGTGTTAACTGTACGTCGTTTAAGTTAACCGTGTTAGTTTAATACAGCAATCTTTGAGAAGTTAATAAGCTCACAGCTGCTGACATTACACTGTAAATACATCGGGTTGGAGCAATTTAACACTTGCTTTGTCTCCCAACAGAGAGACAAGATGTCAGCTAATGGTAGTGAGCTGTCACCGGGATATATCTCTACGATGGGGATCAGCGGGGACGCGATTACTGTCCATGCAACATTATTTCTCAGAGGCAGGACTTCGAATCTCCCTCTCTCATTTCCGGTGTCAAAATTGGCTTTGTAAATACGTTAAACAAACAGTAATAATAAATTACCGACGTTACTACTGACAGCGAAGACGCGTGAGAAATAACTTTGTAGAGGCCGCGCGAGAAGTGATGTCACCTGCGCAAAGGACTGATTTTGGTCGTATGAGATGGACTCGTCCGAAGCACGCGCTAGAGGGGTGTCAGCTTCAGTTGGTTTGTAGCTCTAACTGTGTTTAGTTCGGTGCGTCACCGCAGCTGAGGCCGTGCGACCCCCACTACTACTGAACTCCCCTCTCTCGGCTAACACATCGCGCATTTAGGTTCCACAACTACTCGCGCGACCTCTAGTAAGAATAATGTTATCCACTCAGTAACTTGAAATCTTACTTAGTCTTTCTGTGGTTTCTCTTTAATCCAGTAAGAAATGGAACCTTTTTGTGTATAATATCAAAAATAGGAATAATGCAAGATGACCTCTGATCCATCGCCTATAAATGAGATAAAAGGCGAACGCGGTGACCTGCATTTGTACATAAAACTCGTCAAAGCAGAGGAAAGAGTGAATAATGGAATCGAACGGATCAACCGGATTATCGGCAGAACTGTTTTTACATGGAACACAGAAACTACATGGACTGTTCAAAAAATGATTTTAAATTTGCGTAAATAAAAAAAAAACATACAGGGAGGCTGGAGGTAATGAATACCAAAATAATCAGATTGTGATGTTCAAAATAGAATGTTTAATTGTTTATCTATAAAGTTCAATCCACTAATTATCTGTTTATTATCATTCCCATTATCACTATTATTTCATTTGAAAGGATGCAGCTGATTTATTTTACGTATCCAACCAATGAAATCCCTTTCTACAAACATGGGGTTTAATTTTATTGCTACCATGACGTAATGCTGTCGAGAAACTGTATTGACCTCTTGATAAGACTTAATGTTATCAGGGCGGTCCGTATGAAAATATTCTTCTGTAAAAATACGCAATGTAGTCTCACTGACGTACCTGCTGCCTCTATCATCAGGGCTATGAGTGGGGTAAACTTCTGTGAGGCTACACGGCGAAACAGAAGACAGCCACCTTCAAACTCACAGCCGTGAAAACCTCAAATCCTACTTAAATTAATATTATATTAGCCTGCAGATCACATTCTATTTCCAACTATTAAGAGTAATAACACGTGCGGTGGGTGATATGACATTAATTTCTAGGGAAATTTTTGTTTGAGAGTATTTAAGTTTGTCGGACGTATTTGAAAAACTCTGATGATCGGGCTGGCCAAGAAATGTTACCATAGGAGTAATTTATTCGATGTTAAAACACCGTCTTTAAAGTGTTCATCGACTGTCATGAAATATATTTCTAGAAAAATTAATATCATTATTATCAGCTATGTTACTTCGCATAATGGAAAGTTTTATTAATCAGTGCATAAATCATTACGAACAATATCTAACAAGTGTTTACAGAAGTAATTTTTCCAATGCATATTACCTTGAATAAATTTAAATAAACTTTGATCTGCTAGTTTATCTTTAATTATGAATGAACGCTGTCTCACTCTGTATATATAACTTAAACAGATAGCGACTGTTAACACCTGTAACGTATTAAAAATTATCGCAAATTTGTGGGGTAATTTCTAACAAAAATCTCTCTCTCAGTCCGTGTTAAAGACGTACATAAAAAATAACACCCGAAAACTGCTACGTGTAACACACCAACTATGCTGAAGCACGAGCTGTTGTACGACGCACAGCGACGTACTAACTTCATCATCCAATTTTACGACTCAGAAAGTTAATTACTCCTAAAATAACGATCAATTTGCAATTTGCATTCTTTAATTGTGAAGCCAACAACCGATTAGCTACAGAATCCGATCATGAAAACGTAATCACTAACACAGAGGCAATTCGATGTAAAATAACCTCTGCAGAATTTGGGTCCTGATCGAGTCGGAAGTAGTACATTGCTTACATTTGTAAATACATCACAATTAATATTATTATGTATTTCATATTGGGTAAAAATCATCACCCCATACATTTCCAATATATTACCCACCTGTGGACTGGACACTAACGCATAATTTTACAGCAATCTCATTTATATGTCGTAATTTTCAGATAAAATTCAATTTTTGTCCTCATTGCTATAATAGAAGGCATATTTTGTTAGTTTATTGAGCAAAATTAAAATTATTCATTACGTTCTTGGCGTCAGTATTAAAACACAGCACATGTACGCTTTTGGCAGAAATTGAGTAGCCTCGAGAACGGGTACCCCTCTCAAAAATGTGTGTATTGGGGCAAGACAGAATATTATAATAAGGCAAATTATTTGTGGTTAATTTAATGTGTAACAACATCCAAACATATTATTAAAACCAATATATTCTGAATACTTTTACATATGCTTGAATATTTTGCTATGTAGGTAAAATGTGTTTTAAAAACATGTAAGAATTCTTGTTTCTCAGGGCTCTAATAATGAAAGAAAATTCAGAATATATCAAACTTAGTGTAAAGCAATACATAAAGGAACACAATATGCGCAAGGAGTAATTAAACGTCGTAATATTTTAATATTTTTTTATTTAATCCGAGTTTGAAAGAGACAGGACCCAATATACTTTCCACAGATGGTCTCACTAATTGACCATCATTTTAAACTGCCAAACGTAATATTTGTCAAACATAATCTCCACAGTCAACACGGTCGCCATGTTTATCACTGAAAAAGCTAAATACAAATTTCATTCAGCCGCCATGTTGTTTTACATTCGACAAATTACTTTATCAAAAGATAAGTAGGATACGGTAAAATCCTCTGCCCCTGTGGAGGATCGAATCCCGGACGTCCTGTGTGGAGTCGGGAACTGACTGAGTCTCCTTTACTCATTTCATCTTCACAACGAAGAGAAGTCCTTGACCTGACGATAGCGACTACTCGCGGTATGTCTTTGTAATTCTGCAATCCGTACACAAGTTGAGCAAGATCAGTTTTCCTTTGATAAGACTGCAATTCTTCTTCTGCAAAGCTCATGGATGAACAAATACAAAAACATGGCCGCCAACTAACCAACTGTCGACATAACACGGCGGTATCGCACTAGGATGCCATGGCAGCGACACCAACAGCGATGCCATGGCGTCCAGCTGCCAGTAAAAGACGCCAGACAAGCTGCCAGCTTTCGACGCCAGTCGAGCGAACAGATGGATCGACATTATGAGATCACGAAATGAAGGGCTATTATCACTTTTGAGAAAATGAGATTTACCTTTATCAAAACTACATACCTGGAGTGAATTTCAATTCTGTAACAAAGAAATAAGTAAGAAAAATTCTCCATACACACACTTTGCACGTCCATACCATTATTGAATTTGAAATATTTCACTTCCTGCAAATCACATGTAATATTACATGAACAAACTTTATTTAATAAAACATAATAAAAGCAGGTTTCTTCTTAATTCACGTTATTTGTGATATATAGATTGCTAAACAAAAAAACTTAGAAATTAAGTTGCCATATTCGAAAGCGGCCCCACAAATAAAGCCATAGAAACACTTCTTAGCTAATTCTTTCTTTTCTACTGTAAATAAATCTCCTCCAAATATTTCCACAAGTTCTACCCAGTTTCTTTTTTTCAAGTCCCGGTTTGCGTATTCAATAGCAGATGAATCCCATAGTCGGGACTGAATTTCAATTATCAATCTTTCGGTGTCGAAATTATCCATGTTTGGAAGAAACAGAAATACACACAAGCACATTCACGCACGGACGTCAATGGACTGGCCAGACTGTCATGTGATGTTGATTTGGCCTTGGCCGTGGCAGCGATGCCAGTAGTATTTAAACTTGGCATCTTGGGTGGCAGCGATGCCAAGTTGGAAGCGCTGCCAGACGGATGCCAGGTGCGATATATGACTACTAAATTAATGCATTGAGTTTGGCCGAGATGCTGGCAGCTGTGCCATGGCCTCCCGTTGGCATCCTAGTGCGATACCGTCCTTAGGTAACAGATGTCGACTTTGCTACCTGCTAAATCTCACATTTCTGTCCATTCCGAACTTCCTGAGATTCATCATAATGTTATCTTCTTCCAGTGGACGTTTTCGAAAGCATTTCCCTACTGTATTCCTTTTGTCTCGCAGTCTCTACCCACATAGTCAGGCCACTGTAGAGGTCGCGCGAGAAGTGGTGTCACCTGCGCGAAGGACTGATTTTGGTCGTATGAGATGGACTCGTCCGAAGCACGCGCTAGAGGGGTGTGACCTTCAGTTGTTTTGTAGCTCTCGCTGTGTTTAGTTCGGTGCGTCACCGCAGCTGAGGCCGTGCGACCCCCCACTACTACTGAACTCCCCTCTCACGGCTTACACATCGCGCATTTAGGTTCCACAACTACTCGCGCGACCTCTACCTCAGAATTTCCTCGTTATGTTCAGTATCTTAAATCGTTTGTGGTTACCAGTATTTTTGAACATTGTTTTTGAAAACCCCAAATAACTGTCTCCTAACTGAGCTTTGTTCTTTCTGATAAGTCGTGACTTGCGAGTGAGTTTCGTGTAATCACGGCCGCTAATAATCCTGTTGGAAATTTATTCCTTGGATAAAATTTTGGCTTCTGTAGGATGTTTTCTAGCATGTTCACATAACCTCAACCCTCTGTTGTTGAATTTTCGTCAAAGTTACAAGTTGTAGATGTTCTTAAAAGTGATTAATTTTTAGGAAGAAACGTGTTACTATAATAGTTATTCAAAACTGAGTTTTGAACAATTTTACTCCTTAGGACTTTTTCCCTAAAGTGAACTGTTTTTCAAGGAAAAAAAGTTGCACTGAAATAAGAATTGTTGAATGTGCCTTTGTATGTGATCTCTGAAAGTTCTACCTTAAGAGAGAAAGTTTTAAGTAACGATTACGGATGGAGTTAGATTGGTAGGAGATCATTAGCTGAGAGAGGAACAATGACGGAATAATGACGATACGTAAGGGAAACCCGCATCAGTGCCTTGTCTTCAAGTCGTTTATCGTCGTTTTTCTGAAGCAGGGAAACAATTTTCTAAACACAATTTTTGAACAGCTTCTGTAATAGCACATTTATTCTTAACATGAATCATTATCAAGAAAGTAAGTCTACATATTCTGAAGTGTTTTCTGATTCAATTATTTACTCCAGGATGATTCTAGTCTTACAGTCACAGGAAGGGCCATTCACGTTCTCCCGAATTCATCACTCAAATCCGTTCTCCCATTTGACCTCATAAGACTATGCAGTTGAGAAAAATATATTAAATAAACTCCTATATATGTAAATTAAAATAATTATATATATTTGTTTACCGTCAAATCACAATAAAATAGTAAGATAAGATAACTAAAATGATTAAAATATTTTGATTTCACGGTAAACAAATATATATAATTATTTTAATTAATATCACAATATGACGCAGCTATACTATCTCCTATATATGTGTCAGCTAAATTCTGTAGTTCAACCAAAAATGTGAACTAATGCTCCCATCTATAAAGTAAATAAAATAAAAGTTTCGATATTTATTTTCCTTGCTGAATCGCGTGTCGTTTGTAGTTACAAAACATAAAAATAACATTGTCACAAGTATTTCAAAAACACGAAAACAACAATCAACAGACATAAATTTCCCATACCAGAAACAAATGAAGTTGTAGGTTTATGGCCACATCATTCGTCTCTCACATCCGTTTGCCTTTAGGTTTGTTTGGAATTCAATGCATATTTTGTGTCGAAACATGCTGACAACTACAAACATATTTAATAACTTTTAAACAAAAATATTCGCGTAGCTTTTATTAGCATTGCGATCGTAAACCCTAAACTAACATGGGCAAAATACGTCCAAGAGCTTTTGTGGATGCTTGTTTACCATTTAAAGGAGCACTTTTGCTGTTATTAAAATGTTAGATAAATACTGCCTAAGCGAATGGATTCTCTGACGAGGCCAAATCCCACGGCCTCCAGGGTCACCGGACTTAATCTGCTCGTTAAAGAATTAAAGTCTCTGTGTCCCCTAAGCCAAAGTAAACGCTGGAGATTACAAGTGGAGGAGTTGTTAAGCAGTGTTTGGACTGAAACGGACTGACGTTGGGACACTACTTGCTAGGCAAAGCACACACGCACAACACCTGAGGATTTGCTGGATCGTCTAGAACAGTGGTATTCAACCCAAAGTTGTTGGTGTATAATTCAAGTTATACATAGTATATAATCTACATCCAAAATAAATTAAATAAATTACATTACTGATTATTCAGTGTTTATCATAAAATATTTTTTTTAAATTTCACGTACCCCCAGATATAATTTCTCTTAAAATTTGTACCTCCAAAGTTGTTGGTGTATAATTCAAGTAATATTTAGTATATAATCTACATCTAAAATAAATTAAATAAATTACATTACTGATTATTCAGTGTTTATTATAAAATAATATATTTTTTAAATTTCACGTACCCCCTAAGATGTCTTCGCGTACCCCCAGATATAATTTCTCTTCAACTTTGTACCCCGAAAGTTGTTGGTGTATAATTCAAGTTATACATAGTATATAATCTACACCTAAAATAAATTAAATAAATTACATTACTGATTATTCAGTGCTTATCATAAAATATTTTTTTTAAATTTCACTTACCCCCAGATATAATTTCTCTTAAAATTTGTACCCCCAAAGTTGTTGGTGTATAATTCAAGTAATATTTAGTATATAATCTACATCTAAAATAAATTAAATAAATTACATTACTGATTATTCAGTGTTTATCGTAAAATAATATTTTTTTTTAAATTTCACGTACCCCCTAAGATGTCTTCGCGTACCCCCAGATATAATTTCTCTTTAACTTTGTACCCCCAAAGTTGTTGGTGTATAATTCAAGTTATACATATTATATAATCTACATCTAAAATAAATTAAATAAATTACATTACTGATTATTCAGTGTTTATCATTAAATAATTTTTTTTAAATTTCACGTACCCTCTAAGATGTCTTTGCGTACCCCCGGGGGGTACGCGTACCCCAGGTTAAATACCACTGGTCTAGAACACGTTTCACATACCTGGCGCCATTGAAACCAGAACTTTAAACTTTATAATTTTAAATAGGTACGTAATTATCTGAAGATTTTTCCCTTAGGATGAGACCTCGTTTCTCTGCAAAACTACTGCATAAGCGGTAGTTTCAAAATCAGCCCTGAGATTTGCAACTTCAATATAAACTCACTTTGAACATTTGAATTTATTACGAAATTCGCCATTGGATACGTTTATTTACAGAAGCCCTTAACACCATTTGCCGGACCAAATGTCTTATCACTGTTAGGTCTAGGTTCTTGAGAAATGGGACGACCTCTCTCAGTCAGTGAACTCAGTCAAGGACAGTTTTTTTATATTAAAAAATAGGTCAGCCTCTTATCTCGTCACACAAGCGTGTCGGAGTGCGAAGTTCTGTCTTAAGGATGAATCGGCCTGCTTTGTATGCCGATCACAGTCATAACGCGATAATATAAGTTGATGTTAAGGATTTATGTTAACTGTTGCAAAAAAAAACCTATGCTTTCTACTTTGTGTTGAATTAACTAATAAATTTTGCTTTCAATATCCTTCAGATCAACAATATCTTGTTAAATTCACTCACTTATAAATTATCTTAAAAGCGGACGAACTACAAAGTTGTATAAGCATTTTCAAAACGTCGATAATTACCAATCAATTAACTGAATGAACCACTGGGAATGATTTACAAGTTCTGACTGTGATCTTCTGGGTTGTTACAAAGTGTATTACTGTTAGAAAATAAAAACGTTCGTAAGGGACATACTGCCTCCACCTTCAGAGTCACCTAAACACTTTAGATTAAATTGTATAACAATTCAGATTACCACAGTCAGAGAAATTTTGAGGTTACGTTTAAAGATCAAATCTCTCGCCATAGCAAATTTCGTTTCTCAAATTCATCATTTCCAAAGTTAAATAATATGGAAATGCCCAGTTTGTCCTAGGCGCTGGGTAAAATGACTTACATTTTTATACATGCATTACTTTTACGTTTACCAATACATTACGGAACATGTAATTTTTATAAACGTTTAAATACATATTCGGCCCAGAGCAGAAGCACCTTTCTATTAAAAACAAAGCAAAACTACGTTCAAATACAATGGAAGAAACTTCATAACACATGCACAAAGACTTCACTGCATATGTTTCAACAAATCTTGAGCTGTGATTTTGAAACTGTAAGAGAAAACGTCAGAAAACATTTCTGCACACCAAGAATTAATACCACGCTCTGTCATTACTGCCATCTTCCCGTGGAGTTGAATACTAATATGACCAACAAAACGGCGTAAAAATTAAAACCATTTCAGTAATATGTCAATAACACAGAGTTCTGTGGTGAACACGGAAAGACAGACAGACAGAGACATAAAATAGATGACACATGTGTCACGATATTAACAAATAACAATAAACATGTTTCTACGCCAAAACGAATAACCGCCCATGACTGAAAGCAGGTTACATATTGACTCGTTCAGTTACGGGGCAAATGAAGTTGAGTCAAAACATTAATTTCTGGAAGCTGTATAACTTACTAAAAGAAAATAAAATAAAATTTAACAGGGATAATTAAAAGTCATTCACTTACCAGGAACAGGGAATTAAATTAGCTGAACACATTCCTCCAACTTCCAGCCGGCTGTATGACTGTGACGTTGTGACATAACCTAACACATTTTACGATATCCTACTCATGGAGCGAAACCTTACGATATAACGTCACAAACTCGTACATTTTCACGAGACTTGCTGAAACAGCATGTCCGTATTGGATGTGCCAGTCCACTGATCGAGAAGCTAGTCGATACAAGAACGGGTGAGATGTAACATCGAAGTTTAAACGACTGGCTTTTGTCAAAATGGCGTTAGCAGAACTATTTTTTTTCTTCCAGCTTTCCGATTGGTTGGTTGGTTATTCTTGAAGCCGTGTGGTAACATAACATTAACGTGAATTTTATATATACGGTATCTCTAAGCCACGTAGCGAACTTCAGTGTTGTGTCATCGCATCTCCATTTAACCATCAAGATTGCAGTGAAAAACGACGCAAATGTAGTCAACATTTTACGTTGCCATGACACAGACACGTGATCCGGGTTAGCAATGTACCACAGCGAAAGTGTGAAATCTTTAACGAATTATTCTGATTTTGAAGATGACTGTCTTCTGCGGTGAGTAATGATGAAGACAGCAAGGACTTCTGAAACGTCGGTAAACTTCTACCATACTACACGGTGATAAAACAAAGAAGACAGCCATCTTATGTTCATACTTTTTTTTAAAAGTGCGTTTAATATCACGTAAGGCCACACCAGTATCTCCAGAAACTTGATTTTGTGCTCGATTAACGTTAATAACCTCGCCGCGGACATCTTATTTCATCACAAAACTGTATAAACACCAATCACCACTTCTCTATTCTGGTTGTATATTTATTTACGTCGACCTATTTTCTTCACACCATTGTACTCCTCGCCTCGTATTCTGTTCACGTTTCATTGACACAACAACAATGAAAATGATAGTCCTGTTTATAAGCTGGCAAATGTTATCGAAATCGAACTGAACACTCCTTGTGGACTCGGTCACACAACTCGAGGCACTGAGCTCGGCTTACCACCACCACCCCCCACCATAGCAACATCTGATGTGGCGTGTATCCCTCCGCACACTTCAAGGTCACAGCTCGTTTCCCACCCGGCAAGCTTTACTATCGCTGACGTTGACAATCGACTGTCCGCTGTAATTTATTGATTTAAACCCAATGATTTTGTTGTGTAGACGGAAATGTTGTAAATGTTTTCGATAATTCAAGGTTTTAGTTTTTGTCTAATCGTGACAAGGTTTGATGCATTTATAAAGTTTCAAAAACACCAGATCTCAAAACAATGGCTTATTCTCCGAATACATTGTAAACATGTCCTCCTGGGAAGCTAACAGTCGCTCAGCTAGTGAATAAAAACTCTCCTATTCATTTACCTTGTCCACAAAATAATACCACTTCTTTCATTATCGTGAGCTATATCCAATTACAAACTTATTTATGAGATGATTAAAGTTGCGTCATATTGTGATAAATATATATTTGTTTAAATCTTGTCAGTCTAATCACAATAAAATTCCTATTAAATATTAAAATATTACTATAATTAACATTTAAATATTTAAAATATTTAAAATATTAAATGATGTTCTTTATCGAAATATTCGATTTACATTAGATCATCATTTAATATATTTTAAATATTTAAATGTTAATTATAGTAATATTTTAATATTTAATATAAATTTTAATGTAATTAGACTTGACAAGATTTAAACAAACTTATTTATGTAGAATCCATTTTAATATTAAATTTTCACTATTTCCAATGAAAATTTTATGTATTTACTACAGTTTCCCTGCGTGCTACATGTCTCGCCCATATAACCCTCATTTGATGACATTAATATTGATATTATGGAGTTCCTCATCACACATTTTCCTCTATTCTTGATGGTCCTTAGCCAATTTCGTATTCCCATAATCTTCAAATCCTCTTTGATCTCGTCTCCGCATCATTCACGTGGTCTACCTTGTTTTAGTTTTCAGATATTCTTTTGTCGTTCGTCCTCGCGAAATGTACACGCCATCTCTTACCAACACCTTCACATTTTTAGCCACCTGACACACAAACCGCAGAACTAGAAAGTTTATTTTTATATTCCTCGTAAAACCTTACGGACTCCATGTTGCCATCATCGCAACAGAATTAAGTATCATACAAAAGTGTTAGTCAACATTCCACTACACAAAATTACATTAATTTATAACAAAAATAAAAATCGATTCACATAATCGATATAATTCATTTCTGTTTTGTACAAAAACGACCTAAGAAAATATCATATTTCAGTGATATCACGTCATTTCAAAACAACAGCCATTAACGATAATTTCCTTAATTTAGAATGAAATTACGAATGTGTTTAAAAACACTTCTCGTTTTGGAAATTACGGTATTAAAACGTCTAGGAATGTGAGAGAGGTCAAATTTGAAATATGAAACGAAACTCGGGATTGTGCCAACGAACTGCAGTCAACCGTCGGGGTAGACGCAGTGGGGATGAAGCTTTAGGGAGGATATGAAGGGTGGGTGATTTGGTTACCCCCTTTACTGTGTATAATCTGAAAAAGAGAATCTGACCAAGACATAGACGGAGGATAATATTAATACAGGTGTGTAGGTTTCTGCTGTTAAAAGACGACAGATTCCGTAAGTGGCGAGAATTTTGTATATCCGAGTTACTAAGTTCCAAGCAGAACATCATGTAGCGTAAAATACTTTAAAATAAACGTTGTTGGTAATGTTTAAAAGCGTGTATTTGTCACTTTATCGTAATTATTACAAACTTTGTTTCTTTGTGGGTTTATTTCTGATTAATTACAAAGTCAAGACTTAAAATCAGAAAAAATGTGATAAATATAACTGGAATGCAAGGATGTTTCCGAAAAAAATCCACAGACAATCGATCTTTTGAAAACGAAAGCACTCAGACAATATTAAAAGTAACATTCGGCCATATTGCAAATATCAGCGGCCATTTTGACCAAAATACAAACAGCTGTGGGTGAGCGAGCACGTATATTCAGAAGAGAATGTAGATTGGTTACGTTACGATAGTATTTTTTTATTTATATTCGTTTAATAGGCGCTCCGAAGAGATTTTCGAACGCGCCTGAAAATTAAACAGTTCAATCAAGAATATTATATTCCTCCTCTGTTGGGAGGGGAGGTTCAGGATACAATAATGAACCCAACAACAATATCCAAACCAATGGAGTCCCAGTTTACGTTGTTTCTTAAGTGTCACGCATCCAAACACAACAATTCAGCAGAATTCACGACACAAAAAATTCTCAAAATTTTATGGGACCTCAAATTCTATTTCAACGTTCACAGGACTTCTCCACTGCACTGGTCTTTAACTAACTAGATGGCTTAGGCCAGTGGTATTCAACCTTTTTTGTTCGCGTACCCCCAAGATATAATTTCTCTTCAACTTTGTACCCCCAAAGATGTTGGTTTATAATTCAAGTTATACATAGTATATAATCTACTATTATATTTATTTAGTGTTCTGTCTGAGGACAGGTCCATATGAACAGGATCCTTCCATCCTTTTCTCGGACTGGGACCTGTTCATATACGTTCTTGGCAGATGATCCAGAAGTGGTTTGCCATTGCCTTCTTCTGTGTGTGAATGGAGTAATTGTTGGGATGCCACGGAGGAAAACTCCGTGTTGCCTAGACCACGGCCTTGCCCAACACAAGTTATAAATTCGGGCACCGCCGGGAATCGAACCCGAGACCCCCAGGATTACAAGGCCAGCGTTCTAACCGCTAGACCACCTCATCTTATTATTATTTAGTGTTCTGTCTGACGACAGGTCCATATGAACAGGATCCTTCCATCCTTTTCTCGGACTGGGACCTGTTCATATACGTTCTTGGCAGATGATCCAGAAGTGGTTTGCCATTGCCTTCTTCTGTGTGTGAATGGAGTAATTGTTGGGATGCCACGGAGGAAAACTCCGTGTTGCCTAGACCACGGCCTTGCCCAACACAAGTTATAAATTCGGGCACCGCCGGGAATCGAACCCGAGACCCCCAGGATTACAAGGCCAGCGTTCTAACCGCTAGACCACCGTGGCTGTGTATATAATCTACATCTAAATTAAATTAAATAAATTACATTTCTGATTATTCAGTGTTTATCATAAAATAATATATATTTTTTTAATTTCACGTACCCGCTAAGATGTCTTCGCGTACCCCAGGTTGAATATCACTGGCTTAGGGAACCCGAAGGTTCATCACCGAATTAAACAAAGCCCTCCACCGGTTCCTATCCTGGGCTCTGCGCTCGTCATTTGTTACTTCATTCATTACAAAACAAACAAAAGAAATGTCAGTTAACGTGATCCCCACGGACGGGACCACAGCCAATAAAAAAACACTGCTCGTCGCTTGGGTCGTAGGCCATCACTGTGAATAACCCTTTAGAGATTCGAGTCTGGTATTAATCTGCTAGCTTCGTAGTTTCCTGCAGGACCTATCATTTCCCCCAGGAAGGGAAATAGAGGGCAGCACAAGCCGAGTGTCATTACGAAACAACGGAGCAGCGAAGTGATTTGTCAGTTCCGTACTCTAGAGACAGCGAGAAGGTTTTGGTCCGCTGTGCTAGTGGGACGAGAGGGACTCATGCATTTGCAGCAGAGATCCACGTGACGGCTTTACAAGCCGCTACTCCAATACACACGAGTCGTACGAAGACAAGTTTTCTACTGACGTCACAATTACATTGTAACAGCTTTGCCTCTTCGCGCCTGCGTGATGCGGACAGACTGGGATAACGTTGGGTTTTGCTACAGTGGATCAGTGGTAGAACAAGACCTCTTAATCCAATGGGCCGTGCGCGTAGTTGGCAGGATGAATCTCAATGTGGCGTGACGTGGGATTACCATGAGTCACGGTTAACTAGACTCTTTAGTTAATAACAACTTCGTATTTTCATCGTCTCTCGACGAGTAATTTATTTTGAGCTCGCTCTCGTAGTTGTTAAGGTGGCGACTGACTTGTAACATTTACTCGTAATGTAACATTCGCGGCGAGCATGTTACATTACACCACAACTGGTGAGGCGTATCGAATGCTCGTTTTGAACGCTCGGCTCGACTGTGCTCGACTGTGCTCCATTCATTTCATTCAATATGTCGGACGTGGAGGTTGTGTTATCTTTCATAAGATAGTGTAATTGCGTCATATTGTGAATATTCTAACAATTATTTATTTTAATCCGTCTTATCACAATATTTAAAATTTCTTATAATTAAGATAATAAAATATCATTGATGTTCCATATCGATTGATCGATTTACATTTTGGAACATCTTTTACACAACATGTTTCAGTTTTTATAAAACCATCATCAGGTGTAAAATATTTACGAACTTAAAACTCAAATATGAATTCCATTTGGTGATGTTTCATGCCATTTGTTTTTCAATTTTGGGCGAGGTGTTGTTTTTCTTAAATGTTATTAGATGTACATATCGGTCTGTAAGTAGAAGATTGAAAGAAACACTAAAGAATTTGAAAGAATTTATAAAAGAATTTTAGAGAATAAAATGAAAAATATATAAATTATAGTTAGAAAGTATCAATAAAATAGAAATAAAAATAAAACATACCAAAGATGTAGGACTGAGTGTCCCGATATGTCCAGAAGTACTACTGTCATCGTATAGGTGTGGGTCAATACTGACTGTGGTTGCTTGTGGAAGGAGTAAGTGAAAGGTGGCTGTCGGGGTATGTACATCTGATAAAATTAAGAAAAGACAACACCTCGCCCAAAATTGAAAAACAAATGGCACGAAACATCACCAAATGGAATCATATTTCAGTTTTAAGTTCGTAAATATTTTACACCTGATGATGGTTTTATAAAAACTAAAACATGTTGTGTAAAAGATGTTCCAAAATGTAAATCGATCAATCGATATGGAACATCAATGATATTTTATTATCTTAATTATAAGAAATTTTAAATATTGTGATAAGACGGATTAAAATAAATAATTGTGTTATCTTTGTTTCATTTAATACGCTACTCTTATCTAAAGAACTCGTGAATGCTCGTTACGACGCCGCTCCACTGACTGACTGACTTGTAACGTAACACTCAAAGGAATTCGCGAAAAAATCGACAACACGATGGAGCGCCCGCGAGCGTGAGCGGCTCGCATCGAGCGGCTCCGTTCGCTGTCTTCACTTGTGTAATGCTCGATTTGTAACACGTTACATTACAGGCAAATGTTACAAGTCAGTCGCCACCTTAAGAAGTCTACTGTGCCCTCGCCTTGTCAAAGAATATCCCACTTTATCGATGGAAACTTCCACTATCTGACTCTGTCCTGAGCTATCGATCCCTATCTTCCTAAGGTCCATCTTAACGTTGTCCTCCCATCTACGCCTAGGTCTACCTAGTGGTCTCCTCCCTTCAGGCCCCCAAACCAATACCCCTCCCTTCCCCCATGCGTGCCACATGTCCCGCCCATCTCATCCTCCTTGATTTAATCACCATAACAATATCAGGTGAGGAGTACAGGCCGTGAAGCTCATTATTATGTAATTTTCTCCATGGTCTGTCCCACTCCCTATTTGGGTCCATCTTCCTCAACACTCTGTTCTCAAAGACCCTCAATCTATGTTCCTCCCTCAAAGTAAGAGACCAAGTTTCGCACTCAAACATCACAACTGGCAAAATTACACTCTGGTTCATTTTAATCTTTAGACGGGAGGACAAAAGATTTTGCACTGATTGATAGCAAACATTCCCTGGATTTAATCTGCTCTTGATTTCGTCATAAATGTCATTCTGACTTGTTAAAGTCGTCACCAAGTACTTGAATTTCGTCACATTTTCGAACGACTGATTACCTATCCTTATATTCTGGTTCTGTCATCCCTGCTTCTACATTTTCAGTCAACGACGTCAGAACAGCTGACTTGCTGACACATCCGTCCAGCTCCACCGCTCAAGACTGACGTTTTAGGTTCGCGAATTGGTGGGAGCGTATCAAAACAACTACCCCCACCAAGGTCACCCTTCTTTCTACACCGTACAAAGCTCTACGTCCTTCCGAAACGTCCATACCCACCCGAGGGCTCTCGCCGCTGTTAAGGCTTTGGTCGGGATGTTCTTTTGTTAAATCTTATGTGGTACCGCCTGATTCGACTTCTAATGGTTAAGTGAAGTGTTTTCTTCGCGGTACGGTCTGGATTCGTAAATAATATTCAGACGAGCTTCGGCTTCAAAGGGTTAACCAGCTGATTTTCGTAATGGTGAGGTGTAGTGTTTTCTTCGCGGTACGGACTGAATTCATAAATAATATTCAGACGATCTTCGGCTTCAAAGGGTTAACCAGCTGATTTTCGTAATGGTGAGGTGTAGTGTTTTCTTCGCGGTACGGACTGAATTCATAAATAATATTCAGACGATCTTCGGCTTCAAAGGGTTAAAAATTCAAACCTCGACGAACAGAGGAGAAAGTAAGGAGTCCGAGAATCGCACCGAAGATCCCCGGCAAGGTCACGGTCGAACCGACTCTGAACGGTTACGTCACGTGTACAAACCGCGAACATATAAATCCGTTAATTCCTCAAGGCGTCCGGAGTATTGGACTCGAGCGGACGGTCGTTCGCCGTTTACATTGGTTTGTTAGCATATTTGGATTACGAAGAGGTGTGACATTTTAAATACAAAGAAAAGACGATTAAAACTATTTCAAGTAATGCATATCTTTGATATATTATGTTTCCATGACGTAAATACATGACAACTCGATGAATCTGCTAATATTCTCTTCACGATAAACCTACAATTCTCTTAGACACCCGCTTTGCAAAACTGCATGAACTCGTGTTCAAATTCCATCTGTCCACACTCTGAATTTCACCCCAGGTGAATATGTTGATATAAAATATTTTAATTTTCACCAAATTATGGACGAAAAAGCCAGGTATTTCACGGTCCTTAGCCCATATTTCATTTTAAACGTTTTATCTGTACAAAACGGACGTTGGTGGTTTTTCGATTCAGGTTTACGTTATCCGCCATGTTACAAACAGTCCGCCACTGGTCCCTATCGTGAGCTACATGAAACCAGTACACATATCACACCCTGTTTCCGAAACATTTTAACACTTCTTCCCCTCCTCCCCTACGTCTTCCATGGTTTCCCCACTAAAATTATGTTTTCATTTCAAACACCCCCCTTGCGTGCTACTTACTTCACCAATCTTACTCCCTTTCATTTGTTGACCCCAACATATGATGAGTACAAGTTTATGAACCACATATTCCAGTGGTATTCAACCTGGGGTACACAAAGACATCTTAGGGGGTATGTGAAATTTAAAAAATATATTATTTTATGATAAACACTGAATAATCAGTAATGTAATTTATTTTATTTATTTTAGATGTAGATTATATACTATGTATAACTTGAATTATACACCAACAACTTTGGGGGTACAAAGTTGAAGAGAAATTATATCTGGGGGTACGCGAAGACATCTTAGGGGGTACGTGAAATTTAAAAAAAATATATATTATTTTATGAAAAACACTGAATAATCAGTAATGTAATTTATTTTATTTATTTTAGATGTAGATTATATACTATGTATAACTTGAATTATACACCAACAACTTTGGGGGTACAAAGTTGAAGAGAAATTATATCTGGGGGTACGCGAAGACATCTTAGGGGGTACGTGAAATTTAAAAAAAATATATATTATTTTATGAAAAACACTGAATAATCAGTAATGTAATTTATTTAATTTATTTTAAATGTAGATTATATACTATGTATAACTTGAATTATACACCAACAACTTTGGGGGTATAAATTTGAAGAGAAATTATATCTGGGGGTACGCGAAGACATCTTAGGGGGTACGTGAAATTTAAAAAATATATATTTTATGATAAACACTGAATAATCAGTAATGTAATTTATTTAATTTATTTTAGATGTAGATTATATACTATGTATAACTTGAATTATACACCAACAACTTTGGGGGTACAAAGTTGAAGAGAAATTATATCTGGGTGTACGCGAACAAAAAAGGTTCAATACCACTGCTCTATTCGTCCCCCAAGGGTGCCAAATGCTTCCCCTTACCGCCCTGTCCTGCCTTCACGCTTGGGCGGTGGATTCGTGGAAAGAAATTTCGCAAAGGAACAAGAAAGACTAATTTCCTTTTAAAAGCTGAACTACGAATATACTGTAACAAGGAAATGAAAGGAGAGTCATAAACTGACAACAGTTTTCACAAATTTCCACTCCATTACGTTGGTAATAACATCTGCACTTAATAGGACCCCGGTATAAAACGTCCCGGAACACCTGGAGTCTGACAACCCGACTAGTACCGCTCACGAGTATAGAAGCACACATTTTCAACAAGAAATGCGTTGAACTCTGAATTCTAGCCGCGGGATTTTTTAAAATACGTTCTGAAACTATCAGCAAACAAAAATATCACGAATTAAAATTCCAAATTCATGTCTCCGAGCTTCGATGTTGAATCTCAAATGTTGTTTTTGTCAGCTATAATCCATGTGACAGATTGGACATGAGAGTTATTTATATCCGACTCGTAACCGTTCAAGGACAATACGATGCTAAAATACATGAGACTGGATCCCACTATAGGCTCGCATGCATGTTAGATAAACGATAACCTGAAGATGCCCCCTTGTGCCCCGAAACGGTCTAGTTTGCACAAAGTATCACTTGCATTAAACAGATTTATACCGGCACAACAACAGATGCAGAGATTGTGATGTTACATTAAGTTTTCGTCTTATCACGTGTCTACCCATCTACTGAATCTAAAAACAAAATTTCACAGTTTTGATGTCTCCATCAAGCACTTTTAATCTCTATTACGTCATTTTAAGCACAAACAACTGTTTTTCAGTTCAACAGGCTAGCCTTTCGATAATTACTGGGTCTAAGTCTAGAAAACAAATAAATTAAAACAAAACGCTTTAACGCGCATAAATAAAGCGTGTAAAATGGAACCCTGGTATAGCAAGGCCCCGTACTACCAGCATCGCCGTACCTTAAGATTTCCATCTATCAGCAGAAACTCACGGATTATTAGAAAGCCAACTACCGATTCTACTGTGGTACTTACGAAGAATGGAGATATATAAGGTTAAGGTTGTTTAATATTCCTGTGTAATATACTCATTTATCGACGTTTCGAAAACACAGGTTTTTCTTGTGTGAAGCGTTGTCTACCCTTTGAGCAGAGAACTTCGATGTCAGAGAATTACAAGCTCAGCTTTTATTTTAGTTCGTATCTTATCAGAAAATAAATAATTTCACAAATTCTCATCCAAATACAACAAGTTCTTACTACACATCATAAAAGATAAACGCACACGTCAGACGTATCTGTTAAAATACTTTGTAAGTTAGACTCACCCATTAAATCGTTTCTTCTGCCTCGATGATTAAGGACCCTCCGCCTGCAATGACGAAAGAAACTGTCAACAAGTAGTGTATCCATCGAGGGAAGCTGATAATCACTCAGATGATCAAGAAATCCCCTGCCTATCACGAAACCCGAACGTCACTAATGCGTTATTAACCCTTTGAAGCCGAAGATCGTCTGAATATTATTTATGAATTCAGTCCGTACCGCGAAGAAAACACTACACCTCACCATTACGAAAATCAGCTGGTTAACCCTTTGAAGCCGAAGATCGTCTTCATAATATTTACGAATTCAGACCGTACCGCGAAGAAAACACTTCACTTAACCATTAGAAGTCGAATCAGGCGGTACCACATGAGATTTAATAAAAGAACATCCCGGTCAAAGCCTTAAGACCCTTTCATCAGCTCTTTGAATCCGATCCACGCCAACAGAAACGCTCTCTTTAGAAATTAATTAATATTATCCTTCTATTCAGTCTATAACATAGCGAAAGTGTGTTCCTATGAGACGTTTTTCTCTGCCTACAAGTCTACAAAGTCAAACACCAACATGGACGAGTATCTGACGTGCCGTTCCGTTGCGAAGACCGAGCCGTAACGTGCCAAGCCAAAATGACCATCGAGTAAAAACGCCAAGTAAACTGACGAGCAACAAAGCATGAGTGCATGTGGACAAAATATTCTTCCAGCAGAATGGTGCACACCCACATGGAGAAAATATCGTCTCAAATGTGTCTTGTCTAATTGATTTCCAGAGTGCTTCGAATGCGTATGTGGTCCTGACCACCGGATACGAACCGCTGCGATTATTCCCTTCAGGGCTAACTCAAAGACTGTGTTCCCCATTAACCTACACACTGTTCAGGAGTTACAAGAGGAAACAAATTGTTGTTTAAAGAATCACAGGCGACACTTTAGCGTGATAACGTTGGTAAATTTGTAGTTTGTTTACCGTGAGTCCAGAAGGTCGAAGGATCTAATATTGAACATTTTAGTCACATGCGAAAACTACAAACACACTGATTTCCGAACAACCTGTAGAAACTAGACTGAACTGTTTTGTGTAGTTGATAGTAAATAAAATCTGTTTGTACTCACCTTTAAGCTCATACATTATAAATTGTCTTGGTCTGCATTTATACAGTTGATTGTTGCGTACGATTTATTACCGGTAAGTGAAATGACAACGCAATTACATAGTGAAAAACCTAATTCATTGACTCGCGAAGACTTTAGAAGGGTGAACAGATACTACAATTACAGCTGGTGTTCTCAAAGTAGGTTCATTTCAAAGCATTATCACAAGAATCTTCAAATTATCGCTGCGATTGTGAAATTCTTACACTCTAAAATGTATTGCGATAAATCATGTGGTTTATCAACAATGAACGTCTTTATATCATAATGAGTCACAACACTGGAGTCTGACAAATTATTTAAATTTTCAGCTCTGTTCGATTTACGTAACACACATCCGTAAATAATATTCCTGTACGCTTAGTACATTTCTCGGTTCTTACAACCCAATTTACATAAGGAACTCTTCCGTCCCTATAGAAAACATAAAAAAGTTTTCCTGTACTTGTGTTTATTTACTTCCTGAAAGCAAAACTATTCTTAAAACCAGCTGGATGTTTTGTTATTGCAATGCTTGTAGAATTGTCGCGCGGCAAATACGGTGCACTCTGCAGTACACTAATCACGCGGAAGGACACATACAAACCGCGTATCATCTACAACAACACAACCTCTCTCCTCGAGCTTCGGAGTCCTACTGCAAGCGACAACGCGTAAGCATGGTGGAGCTGGTAGGTCACGTGGGGTGCGGGGAAGGGGGAAAGGAGATGACCAGAAAAAACCTGTTGCAGTTCTGCTAATAAAAAGAAAACAATGGATTCCGTAAAACTTGTAGGAAGAAGTGTACACTCTGACAAATAAACTTTCTGATTAACATCATTCAGGCGAAGTCTACTGGGATTCTTTGACTGTAAAAACTGTATAACAACGTTCGATATGCATATCTATCCATTTAGAAGCGCGCAGACACACAGAGAGACAATAGATCATTAGCCTAAACATTATAGTAACGTGTTATTGTTTACCGAAACGGATTATAGAAGTTAATAATAATAATAATAATAAATAATAAGGCGTCTGTTACCATGTCGCTTGAGCCCAGGTGTGTACAAATTCTGTCCAATTAATTTCATTCAAGGCTGAAGCCTATAAATCACTGCCACATGGACCTCATTATCAGCGTTACGAGTGTCATATGTGGCCCCTCGTGCTCTGGCATTATGACCCCCCCCCTCTCTCACTATCTCCTGTGATGTCACGTGTTGATCCCCTCCGGCATGCCTGTGAGATTATCGCTTTTTTTAGTGGCTGTGAACGACAAATTGCCCTCACCCATGAAAGAGGCCGGTTGTATTGTGCGGAATTTATATGGTGTGATTTACAAACTGTCTCTCACACAACCGTGTGTTCAAGAAAGACATTCCTAGGAATTTACATATTCGTAACTCATGAGCAGCTTACATATTTTATCAATAGGTGGCACTGCCTACAAAGTAATACGTAATCTGATAAATCGGCCTCTGTAGAGGATGGGATACAATTATGGAACAGGTTAGGAAGACTAAAAGTAGGATTTGAGATTTTCACTGTGGTAATTACCAACGTTGGTAAATTTCTTCACGTAATCCCCTTTAGAATAAATATTGTATTATATTCCATGACAATTTTTAACTTGTAATAACTGCGAACAGACCTAATACTATGTTCATACGAATACAGGTACAACCATACTCAAATAAGCTAATAGTTTTGTCACGATTCGGATCGAAATGCATCGATAATAATTGTTCACGTCGGTGGCCTTGCCGTAGAGATTCTTCTGTTTGAGGTTAAGTGTTACTTACATGGCCAAGACTTGTACGGAACCCGAATTTTCATTGGGGCTTCTGCGATGATATGGGTCCACCACTTGTCTCTATCCTGAAGCAGTTCATACCCACGAAATAAAATTACATACGAATTTCTATTTCTTCTTGTCGTTCTAAATATATCGTTGAGCTGCTTCGATAAGTCTCGCCATTTCGATATCTCGTCATATCACTTGTTAACTCGCTGTTCGACTCCTCGCGGCGTTCGTGTGTCTACATTTTCTACGCCCTTCAGCTGTTTGTCTAGCTTCTCTGTTGTTTTGTCTTCACACTGATAGAGGTCGGGCCTGTTGAAGCAACGCACGGCCCGGTGTAATAGGTGACGAGGCTAGCGACTGTTCTAAAAGTAGCTCGCTTTAAACGTAATTAACTGCATTGAAGACAGTCTTTGAGAAGCTAATAGTCGCTCAACTGTCAACAAATATCTCGCCTTTTATTGGACCCTGAGGTTATTTATTTGGCTGAATAAAATCATATCCTGAGTCAAGACGAATTCAGTCCACAGTTTTACCCTAGTTAAGCGCCATTTTAATATTTTCGATATCTAAACAATGTCTCTCAAATGGAGTAACCAAGAAACAATGTACAATTGTAAACAAATGGCATGCGCAACATCACGAGGTAATCAAATGATGGAATAGTATGATATTAATAAAATAAAACAAAATTAACCCGAAACGTCTCTGTAACCCCCAGACGTCCCCCTTTTCGGTACATCCAGTACGTTATAAACAAATTACTTGTAGTGGCCGAGCGAGAAGTGTTGGCGCATGCGCAAAGGACTGATTTCGGTCGTATGAGATGGACTCGTCCGAAGCACGCGCTAGAGGGGTGTAACCTTCAGTTGTTTTGTAGCTCTCGCTGTGTTTAGTTCGGTGCGTCACCGCAGCCGAGGCCGTGCGACCCCCCACTACTACTGAACTCCCCTCTCTCGGCTTACACATCGCGCATTGAGGTGCCACCATTACTCGCGCGACCTCTACCTAACTGAGTTTCCTCCAACACACCTAGTATAAGATACAAGGAAACTTATAACAATTTATACTTTCAATATTGGAATATTATTCACTGCATGGAAGGCCGCTGTGGTTTCCCCGTGTGGCATGCTGGCGACCTCACAAAAAAAAATCCCTGAAGGACAGAGTGTCTGCAGTTCAAAAAGGGCACGGCCCGCCTTCTCTAATTGTGGAGGCCTTAAGACAAAGTGACCCCCCCTCTAAGTCGTAGAAGCCATCAGCCAAAGTTATCCCAACACTTCTAGGTTCATATCTCAGACATGCATCCAACCAAAGTTCGTTTTCATAAGGGACAAGTTGGCTGATGGGATAATCTCCCATCAGCAGCAACAACCCCAAATTTGTACATGCCAAGGCCTTCCGCCAGTGGAAAAAAAAAGAACAACGTTTGCGTAAGAACATTCCCAGTTTTTGTTTTTATAAAGCAACTTTAATCATTTCAAACTATACGTTTCGTAACCTTGGACTTCCATTTTTGTACTGCGACAAACAGAACATTTCAAACTTACTTGTCTTTTTCAAGGTAAAGAAAGTTACAGAGTAATCCACAGACTTACATACCCATCGCAAGGGGAGACCACAGAATAAACAGACTCGTAAACGAGATATCCCCTATTTATTTCTAATGGCAGCCATCTTGAATGACAGTGGGGCAAACCTTCGATAACTAAACACTTAAAATTATGCGAATATATAACTGTTACGGAATGTACTTCAGCGTATGGGTCCCAGATTACGGCTGGAATATAACGCTGTGCATCAATATATGACCCATTTCATACGTTAAAATTTATTTACAATGGGAAATGGTAACCATGGAATTAGAATTAACCACGACAAATCAAAATAATCACCATTCTTCATCGAGTCAGCACAGAAATGTAAGCAGATCTTTGTGTAATGTGTCAGCTACTTGGCATAAATCTTTGCAAAAATTAAGTACAATTCTCAAATAGCAAATTTCATTAAAATCTTTTCTGCAGTTTTCGAGGTTTTATATGCTGACACACAGAAATAACGAAGAATTTGAGTATTTAGTTGTACACCTGCCCGAAAGCCAGTGCTGACAACACACAAGAAGCCCTCGGACAAGCCATCACTAAAACTTATTAAAAGTTGGGTTATGTTCCTTGAATAATTTATGGTTTTCGATACAGCTGCCTTGCTATTTATATCATGCAGCTAAATCATATTTTCATGAGACGGGGAACTCGATAAATATAGTGACTGACTATGGACTGGACGACCGTGGTCTTATCCCCGGCAAGGACAGAGGAGCCTCTGCGTCTAGACCGGCTCAAGTCTCCTATCCAATGGGTACTGGGACACTGACCACTCACCCCATCTAGTGTCGAGGTTAAGAATTAAGCGCGTACATGACGTAATGAGGGACAGCTTTACTTTTTAGGTCATATTTGCGATCATATTCACAATATGGTTAGGACGCTGGCCTTGTAATCCTGGGGTCTCGGGTTCGATTCCCGGCGGTGCCCGAATTTATAACTTGTGTTGGGCAAGGCCGTGGTCTAGGCAACACGGAGTTTTCCTCCGTGGCATCCCAACAATTACTCCATTCACACACAGAAGAAGGCAATGGCAAACCACTTCTGGATCATCTGCCAAGAACGTATATGAACAGGTCCCAGTCCGAGAAAAGGATGGAAGGATCCTGTTGATATGGACCTGTCGTCAGACATAACACTAAATAAATAGTCTTGGTATTATCAAGGGTTTTTCCAGTTTTGTGGCACGTTAATTCCTTATCTAATTGGTACATGCGGGCTCTTCTGTCCAGAAATATTATTTTACACGGGGAAATACGTTAGTCCTTCAGGTTGCAAACCTAACCTTACTCTTGTAGAATACTTAACTCTTTTGTTACTATAAAATGCTGAAAATATTCGGTCCAACTGCGTCACTAAAAGTCTCATTTAGTTATTCAACATAATTTAAACCATAGTATAAAGTAAAGTTAAAACTGTCCCACTGTACGCCATGTAAACCCTTGAATTAAAAATTCTAACAGCACGCGGTGTTCCCAAGCGGTCACCCATCCAACTACTAACCGCAACCAATGTTGCTTAACCGCGTTAATCGGACGAGAACCCACGTTTTCAACATGGTATGGCCGTTGGATATTTCATATACGTATGAAATGTGTTCCTTTTTTTTTCGAATTTAAAGACCACATTGACAATAACTCTTTGAAATACTATATTCCTGATTTAACGTGTTATATTCACTGGCCAATCTTTTTTAAGATATAAGTATTTTCGTATATAATTCCCCCTTTCCAATGCGTTGTTAATATTTATTGTTAACACGATATCAGACACCACAAATAACACATTTTTAATTAGATCCATAAGGAAATACAAACATCCATGCATATATAGGCAAGAATCTAACATATTTATAGCATGGGTGCCAATCTTCGAGATATTTACAATACATCGGACACTCTTCAAGTTCTGTAAGTGTTTTATTTGTATTAATTAAAATCTGTGTCAGTGAGAATGGTCACACACAGGGCGAAGTGTAAATGAACGTACCATTTACGCTCCAAGAGAACAGAAATCAGTTTTCGTATGCTGTCAGGACAAGAAGGATTTGCTTTAGGTAGATTGTTTGTAAAATTTCAGTGGTGGTACGAGGCAGAGATAATTGCTAGCCTTGAATATACAAATGAGCTTCTAAACATTACACCATAAAACCACGTGTCATACAGTGATGATTATAACACGTGGTTTTTGTTGGTGTTGTATTCTAATGTCTTGAATTTGCACGTGAATTGAAACCAAATACATTTTGATTGATCATAATTTTTCTTTTAAAAAGAGCACTAAAAGGGAGATTGACTGAATTATACTTTCAGCAAAAATTATAGCAGAAAAGGATACATTACAGAAATTTATAGGAAATTTTTCTGTGAAATTGTTCTTTCAGACTTTGTTCATCGTCTAAATTTTATAAAATGTTATAATATTTCTAAAAAGAACAATGTAACACTTCACTGTCAGAAAACGTCAAATTTTTAGTATAAATTTTAGATTTAACGAATTCGCACATAATTTAAATATGGCTCATAAAGTTTGAGTTTCACTTACAATAATTATATCACTAAACATTACTCATAACACAGCGTTATCTTTCAGTAAAATACGCAAGATTACAAAACACAATACCCAGACTGTAATGATTACAATTATTTAAAATCTTTATGTACTTTTCAGGAAACAAATTTTCCCTATTTTGAAATTACGATAAACACACAAGAATTGGAGGAATTATTACAATGGAAATTGGTGTGGGAAAAAAAAGTAATTAGATCTGAATTCAGGAAGAAATAATATGTAAGTACCTTTCAGCATTCTTTCGACAGCGATCTGGTACACCGAGAAGAATTCATTGTAAATCTGTGCAATTTAAATTAAACTACGTTTTGAGGGAAACACATTCCAAAATACTGACAGTACTCGTCATTTACAGTATTTTTTTAAATCTAATATTTAAAAAATTAATATTCAAAATTCATTTAATAAGATATTAAAGGGCTAGTGAAATATATAATAAAGACAATATTTTATTATTTTAGCTACCGTTTTAGAAAATATGTGAAATTAAAAATTGGGGATATTTTCAACATTTTTCTATTTTTCCCCCTACATGTAACATTTTATAATGTTAGAGAATTTAATTTAATTTTTTAATTTGACATCTGAGCCACAACTTTACTTACCAAGATGATATTTCTTATCCCCTGGACAATCGCAGATCTTGTCTATCACTTCGGACTTTTCTCTGGACAGGGATTTCTGAATTGGAAAGTAATCATAATATGAAGATTTCTGTCTTCTGGGTTGTTGCGATGAATCAACCTGATGATGGAGGCAGTATGACCTCAGAAACGTCGGTAAACATCGACCAGACTACACAACGCAACAACCCAGAAGACAGAAATTTCATACTCTGATGATGGAGGCAGTATGACCTCCGAAACGTTGGTAAACATCGACCAGACTACACAGCGCAACAACCCAGAAGACAGAAATTTCATACTCTGATGATGGAGCCAGTATGACCTCAGAAACGTCGGTAAACATCGACCAGACTACACAGCGCAACAACCCAGAAGACAGAAATTTCATACTCTGATGATGGAGACAGTATGACCTCCGAAACGTTGGTAAACATCGACCAGACTACACAGCGCAACAACCCAGAAGACAAAAATTTCATACTCTGATGATGGAGCCAGTATGACCTCAGAAACGTCGGTAAACATCGACCAGACTACACAGCGCAACAACCCAGAAGACAAAAATTTCATACTCTGATGATGGAGCCAGTATGACCTCAGAAACGTCGGTAAACATCGACCAGACTACACAGCGCAACAACCCAGAAGACAGAAATCTTCATACTCATCGCCCTGATGATGGAGGCAGTATGACCTCTGAAACGTTGGTTAACATCGACCAGACTACACAGCGCAACAACCCAGAAGACAGAAATCTTCATACTCATCGCCCTGATGATGGAGGCAGTATGACCTCTGAAACGTTGGTTAACATCGACCAGACTACACAGCGCAACAACCCAGAAGACAGAAATCTTCATTCTCATCGCCCTGATGATGGAAGCAGTATGACCTCTGAAACGTTGGTTAACATCGACCAGACTACACAGCGCAACAACCCAGAAGACAGAAATCTTCATACTCATCGCCCTGATGATGGAGGCAGTATGACCTCTGAAACGTTGGTTAACATCGACCAGACTACACAGCGCAACAACCCAGAAGACAGAAATCTTCATTCTCATCGCCCTGATGATGGAAGCAGTATGACCTCTGAAACGTTGGTTAACATCGACCAGACTACACAGCGCAACAACCCAGAAGACAGAAATCTTCATACTCATCGCCCTGATGATGGAGGCAGTATGACCTCTGAAACGTTGGCTAACATCGACCAGACTACACAGCGCAACAACCCAGAAGACAGAAATCTTCATTCTCATCGCCCTGATGACGGAGGCAGTATGACCTCTGAAACGTTGGTAAACATCGACCAGACTACACAGCGCAACAACCCAGAAGACAGAAATCTTCATACTCATCGCCCTGATGATGGAGGCAGTATGACCTCTGAAACGTTGGTTAACATCGACCAGACTACACAGCGCAACAACCCAGAAGACAGAAATCTTCATTCTCATCGCCCTGATGACGGAGGCAGTATGACCTCTGAAACGTTGGTTAACATCGACCAGACTACACAGCGCAACAACCCAGAAGACAGAAATCTTCATTCTCATCGCCCTGATGATGGAAGCAGTATGACCTCTGAAACGTTGGTTAACATCGACCAGACTACACAGCGCAACAACCCAGAAGACAGAAATCTTCATTCTCATCGCCCTGATGACGGAGGCAGTATGACCTCTGAAACGTTGGTTAACATCGACCAGACTACACAGCGCAACAACCCAGAAGACAGAAATCTTCATTCTCATCGCCCTGATGACGGAGGCAGTATGACCTCTGAAACGTTGGTAAACATCGACCAGACTACACAGCGCAACAACCCAGAAGACAGAAATCTTCATACTCATCGCCCTGTTGATGGAGGCAGTATGACCTCTGAAACGTTGGCTAACATCGACCAGACTACACAGCGCAACAACCCAGAAGACAGAAATCTTCATTCTCATCGCCCTGATGATGGAAGCAGTATGACCTCTGAAACGTTGGTTAACATCGACCAGACTACACAGCGCAACAACCCAGAAGACAGAAATCTTCATACTCATCGCCCTGATGATGGAGGCAGTATGACCTCTGAAACGTTGGCTAACATCGACCAGACTACACAGCGCAACAACCCAGAAGACAGAAATCTTCATCGCCCTGATGATGGAGGCAGTATGACCTCTGAAACGTTGGCTAACATCGACCAGACTACACAGCGCAACAACCCAGAAGACAGAAATCTTCATTCTCATCGCCCTGATGACGGAGGCAGTATGACCTCTGAAACGTTGGCTAACATCGACCAGACTACACGGCGCAACAACCCAGAAGACAGAAATCTTCATACTCATCGCCCTGATGATGGAGGCAGTATGACCTCTGAAACGTTGGTTAACATCGACCAGACTACACAGCGCAACAACCCAGAAGACAGAAATCTTCATTCTCATCGCCCTGATGATGGAAGCAGTATGACCTCTGAAACGTTGGTTAACATCGACCAGACTACACAGCGCAACAACCCAGAAGACAGAAATCTTCATTCTCATCGCCCTGATGACGGAGGCAGTATGACCTCTGAAACGTTGGTTAACATCGACCAGACTACACAGCGCAACAACCCAGAAGACAGAAATCTTCATACTCATCGCCCTGATGATGGAAGCAGTATGACCTCTGAAACGTTGGTTAACATCGACCAGACTACACAGCGCAACAACCCAGAAGACAGAAATCTTCATTCTCATCGCCCTGATGATGGAAGCAGTATGACCTCTGAAACGTTGGTTAACATCGACCAGACTACACAGCGCAACAACCCAGAAGACAGAAATCTTCATTCTCATCGCCCTGATGACGGAGGCAGTATGACCTCTGAAACGTTGGTTAACATCGACCAGACTACACAGCGCAACAACCCAGAAGACAGAAATCTTCATTCTCATCGCCCTGATGATGGAAGCAGTATGACCTCTGAAACGTTGGTTAACATCGACCAGACTACACAGCGCAACAACCCAGAAGACAGAAATCTTCATTCTCATCGCCCTGATGACGGAGGCAGTATGACCTCTGAAACGTTGGTTAACATCGACCAGACTACACAGCGCAACAACCCAGAAGACAGAAATCTTCATTCTCATCGCCCTGATGATGGAAGCAGTATGACCTCTGAAACGTTGGTTAACATCGACCAGACTACACAGCGCAACAACCCAGAAGACAGAAATCTTCATTCTCATCGCCCTGATGATGGAAGCAGTATGACCTCTGAAACGTTGGTTAACATCGACCAGACTACACAGCGCAACAACCCAGAAGACAGAAATCTTCATTCTCATCGCCCTGATGACGGAGGCAGTATGACCTCTGAAACGTTGGTTAACATCGACCAGACTACACAGCGCAACAACCCAGAAGACAGAAATCTTCATTCTCATCGCCCTGATGATGGAAGCAGTATGACCTCTGAAACGTTGGTTAACATCGACCAGACTACACAGCGCAACAACCCAGAAGACAGAAATCTTCATTCTCATCGCCCTGATGACGGAGGCAGTATGACCTCTGAAACGTTGGTTAACATCGACCAGACTACACAGCGCAACAACCCAGAAGACAGAAATCTTCATTCTCATCGCCCTGATGACGGAGGCAGTATGACCTCTGAAACGTTGGTAAACATCGACCAGACTACACAGCGCAACAACCCAGAAGACAGAAATCTTCATACTCATCGCCCTGTTGATGGAGGCAGTATGACCTCTGAAACGTTGGTTAACATCGACCAGACTACACAGCGCAACAACCCAGAAGACAGAAATCTTCATTCTCATCGCCCTGATGACGGAGGCAGTATGACCTCTGAAACGTTGGTTAACATCGACCAGACTACACAGCGCAACAACCCAGAAGACAGAAATCTTCATTCTCATCGCCCTGATGACGGAGGCAGTATGACCTCTGAAACGTTGGTTAACATCGACCAGACTACACAGCGCAACAACCCAGAAGACAGAAATCTTCATTCTCATCGCCCTGATGACGGAGGCAGTATGACCTCTGAAACGTTGGTAAACATCGACCAGACTACACAGCGCAACAACCCAGAAGACAGAAATCTTCATACTCATCGCCCTGTTGATGGAGGCAGTATGACCTCTGAAACGTTGGCTAACATCGACCAGACTACACAGCGCAACAACCCAGAAGACAGAAATCTTCATTCTCATCGCCCTGATGATGGAAGCAGTATGACCTCTGAAACGTTGGTTAACATCGACCAGACTACACAGCGCAACAACCCAGAAGACAGAAATCTTCATACTCATCGCCCTGATGATGGAGGCAGTATGACCTCTGAAACGTTGGCTAACATCGACCAGACTACACAGCGCAACAACCCAGAAGACAGAAATCTTCATCGCCCTGATGATGGAGGCAGTATGACCTCTGAAACGTTGGCTAACATCGACCAGACTACACAGCGCAACAACCCAGAAGACAGAAATCTTCATTCTCATCGCCCTGATGACGGAGGCAGTATGACCTCTGAAACGTTGGCTAACATCGACCAGACTACACGGCGCAACAACCCAGAAGACAGAAATCTTCATACTCATCGCCCTGATGATGGAGGCAGTATGACCTCTGAAACGTTGGTTAACATCGACCAGACTACACAGCGCAACAACCCAGAAGACAGAAATCTTCATTCTCATCGCCCTGATGATGGAGGCAGTATGACCTCTGAAACGTTGGCTAACATCGACCAGACTACACAGCGCAACAACCCAGAAGACAGAAATCTTCATACTCATCGCCCTGATGATGGAGGCAGTATGACCTCTGAAACGTTGGTTAACATCGACCAGACTACACAGCGCAACAACCCAGAAGACAGAAATCTTCATTCTCATCGCCCTGATGATGGAAGCAGTATGACCTCTGAAACGTTGGTTAACATCGACCAGACTACACAGCGCAACAACCCAGAAGACAGAAATCTTCATACTCATCGCCCTGATGATGGAGGCAGTATGACCTCTGAAACGTTGGCTAACATCGACCAGACTACACAGCGCAACAACCCAGAAGACAGAAATCTTCATCGCCCTGATGATGGAGGCAGTATGACCTCTGAAACGTTGGCTAACATCGACCAGACTACACAGCGCAACAACCCAGAAGACAGAAATCTTCATTCTCATCGCCCTGATGACGGAGGCAGTATGACCTCTGAAACGTTGGCTAACATCGACCAGACTACACGGCGCAACAACCCAGAAGACAGAAATCTTCATACTCATCGCCCTGTTGATGGAGGCAGTATGACCTCTGAAACGTTGGTTAACATCGACCAGACTACACAGCGCAACAACCCAGAAGACAGAAATCTTCATTCTCATCGCCCTGTTGATGGAGGCAGTATGACCTCTGAAACGTTGGCTAACATCGACCAGACTACACAGCGCAACAACCCAGAAGACAGAAATCTTCATACTCATCGCCCTGTTGATGGAGGCAGTATGACCTCTGAAACGTTGGCTAACATCGACCAGACTACACAGCGCAACAACCCAGAAGACAGAAATCTTCATTCTCATCGCCCTGATGATGGAAGCAGTATGACCTCTGAAACGTTGGTTAACATCGACCAGACTACACAGCGCAACAACCCAGAAGACAGAAATCTTCATACTCATCGCCCTGATGATGGAGGCAGTATGACCTCTGAAACGTTGGCTAACATCGACCAGACTACACAGCGCAACAACCCAGAAGACAGAAATCTTCATCGCCCTGATGATGGAGGCAGTATGACCTCTGAAACGTTGGCTAACATCGACCAGACTACACAGCGCAACAACCCAGAAGACAGAAATCTTCATTCTCATCGCCCTGATGACGGAGGCAGTATGACCTCTGAAACGTTGGCTAACATCGACCAGACTACACGGCGCAACAACCCAGAAGACAGAAATCTTCATACTCATCGCCCTGTTGATGGAGGCAGTATGACCTCTGAAACGTTGGTTAACATCGACCAGACTACACAGCGCAACAACCCAGAAGACAGAAATCTTCATTCTCATCGCCCTGATGATGGAAGCAGTATGACCTCTGAAACGTTGGTTAACATCGACCAGACTACACAGCGCAACAACCCAGAAGACAGAAATCTTCATACTCATCGCCCTGATGATGGAAGCAGTATGACCTCTGAAACGTTGGTTAACATCGACCAGACTACACGGCGCAACAACCCAGAACACAGAAATCTTCATACTCATCGCCCTGATGACGGAGGCAGTATGACCTCTGCAACGTTGGTAAACATCGACCAGACTACACAGCGCAACAACCCAGAAGACAGAAATCTTCATACTCATCGCCCTGTTGATGGAGGCAGTATGACCTCTGCAACGTTGGTTAACATCGACCAGACTACACAGCGCAACAACCCAGAAGACAGAAATCTTCATACTCATCGCCCTGATGACGGAGGCAGTATGACCTCTGCAACGTTGGTTAACATCGACCAGACTACACAGCGCAACAACCCAGAAGACAGAAATCTTCATTCTCATCGCCCTGATGATGGAAGCAGTATGACCTCTGAAACGTTGGTTAACATCGACCAGACTACACAGCGCAACAACCCAGAAGACAGAAATCTTCATACTCATCGCCCTGATGATGGAAGCAGTATGACCTCTGAAACGTTGGTTAACATCGACCAGACTACACAGCGCAACAACCCAGAAGACAGAAATCTTCATTCTCATCGCCCTGATGATGGAAGCAGTATGACCTCTGAAACGTTGGTTAACATCGACCAGACTACACAGCGCAACAACCCAGAAGACAGAAATCTTCATACTCATCGCCCTGTTGATGGAGGCAGTATGACCTCTGCAACGTTGGTAAACATCGACCAGACTACACAGCGCAACAACCCAGAAGACAGAAATCTTCATTCTCATCGCCCTGATGATGGAAGCAGTATGACCTCTGAAACGTTGGTTAACATCGACCAGACTACACAGCGCAACAACCCAGAAGACAGAAATCTTCATTCTCATCGCCCTGATGATGGAAGCAGTATGACCTCTGAAACGTTGGTTAACATCGACCAGACTACACAGCGCAACAACCCAGAAGACAGAAATCTTCATACTCATCGCCCTGTTGACGGAGGCAGTATGACCTCTGCAACGTTGGTTAACATCGACCAGACTACACAGCGCAACAACCCAGAAGACAGAAATCTTCATTCTCATCGCCCTGATGATGGAAGCAGTATGACCTCTGAAACGTTGGTTAACATCGACCAGACTACACAGCGCAACAACCCAGAAGACAGAAATCTTCATTCTCATCGCCCTGATGATGGAAGCAGTATGACCTCTGAAACGTTGGTTAACATCGACCAGACTACACAGCGCAACAACCCAGAAGACAGAAATCTTCATACTCATCGCCCTGTTGATGGAGGCAGTATGACCTCTGAAACGTTGGCTAACATCGACCAGACTACACGGCGCAACAACCCAGAAGACAGAAATCTTCATACTCATCGCCCTGTTGATGGAGGCAGTATGACCTCTGAAACGTTGGTTAACATCGACCAGACTACACAGCGCAACAACCCAGAAGACAGAAATCTTCATTCTCATCGCCCTGATGATGGAAGCAGTATGACCTCTGAAACGTTGGTTAACATCGACCAGACTACACAGCGCAACAACCCAGAAGACAGAAATCTTCATACTCATCGCCCTGTTGATGGAGGCAGTATGACCTCTGAAACGTTGGCTAACATCGACCAGACTACACGGCGCAACAACCCAGAAGACAGAAATCTTCATACTCATCGCCCTGTTGATGGAGGCAGTATGACCTCTGAAACGTTGGTTAACATCGACCAGACTACACAGCGCAACAACCCAGAAGACAGAAATCTTCATACTCATCGCCCTGTTGATGGAGGCAGTATGACCTCTGAAACGTTGGCTAACATCGACCAGACTACACGGCGCAACAACCCAGAAGACAGAAATCTTCATACTCATCGCCCTGTTGATGGAGGCAGTATGACCTCTGAAACGTTGGTTAACATCGACCAGACTACACAGCGCAACAACCCAGAAGACAGAAATCTTCATTCTCATCGCCCTGATGATGGAAGCAGTATGACCTCTGAAACGTTGGTTAACATCGACCAGACTACACAGCGCAACAACCCAGAAGACAGAAATCTTCATACTCATCGCCCTGTTGATGGAGGCAGTATGACCTCTGAAACGTTGGCTAACATCGACCAGACTACACAGCGCAACAACCCAGAAGACAGAAATCTTCATACTCATCGCCCTGTTGATGGAGGCAGTATGACCTCTGAAACGTTGGCTAACATCGACCAGACTACACGGCGCAACAACCCAGAAGACAGAAATCTTCATACTCAACGCCCTGATGATGGAAGCAGTATGACCTCTGAAACGTTGGCTAACATCGACCAGACTACACGGCGCAACAACCCAGAAGACAGAAATCTTCATACTCATCGCCCTGTTGATGGAGGCAGTATGACCTCTGAAACGTTGGCTAACATCGACCAGACTACACAGCGCAACAACCCAGAAGACAGAAATCTTCATACTCATCGCCCTGTTGATGGAGGCAGTATGACCTCTGAAACGTTGGTTAACATCGACCAGACTACACAGCGCAACAACCCAGAAGACAGAAATCTTCATTCTCATCGCCCTGATGATGGAAGCAGTATGACCTCTGAAACGTTGGTTAACATCGACCAGACTACACAGCGCAACAACCCAGAAGACAGAAATCTTCATACTCATCGCCCTGTTGATGGAGGCAGTATGACCTCTGAAACGTTGGCTAACATCGACCAGACTACACAGCGCAACAACCCAGAAGACAGAAATCTTCATACTCATCGCCCTGTTGATGGAGGCAGTATGACCTCTGAAACGTTGGCTAACATCGACCAGACTACACGGCGCAACAACCCAGAAGACAGAAATCTTCATACTCAACGCCCTGATGATGGAAGCAGTATGACCTCTGAAACGTTGGCTAACATCGACCAGACTACACGGCGCAACAACCCAGAAGACAGAAATCTTCATACTCATCGCCCTGATGATGGAGGCAGTATGACCTCTGAAACGTTGGCTAACATCGACCAGACTACACAGCGCAACAACCCAGAAGACAGAAATCTTCATTCTCATCGCCCTGATGACGGAGGCAGTATGACCTCTGAAACGTTGGCTAACATCGACCAGACTACACGGCGCAACAACCCAGAAGACAGAAATCTTCATACTCATCGCCCTGATGACGGAGGCAGTATGACCTCTGAAACGTTGGTTAACATCGACCAGACTACACGGCGCAACAACCCAGAACACAGAAATCTTCATACTCATCGCCCTGATGACGGAGGCAGTATGACCTCTGCAACGTTGGTAAACATCGACCAGACTACACAGCGCAACAACCCAGAAGACAGAAATCTTCATACTCATCGCCCTGTTGATGGAGGCAGTATGACCTCTGATACGTTGGTTAACATCGACCAGACTACACAGCGCAACAACCCAGAAGACAGAAATTTCATACTCTGATGATGGAGCCAGTATGACCTCATAAACGTCGGTAAACATCGACCAGACTAAACAGCGCAACAACCCAGAAGACAGAAATTTCATACTCTGATGATGGAGGCAGTATGACCTCTGAAACGTTGGCTAACATCGACCAGACTACACAGCGCAACAACCCAGAAGACAGAAATCATAATATAATAATATAGCTGAAGCCATCAACAAACAATTGTCGGTTAATACGCTATTGCACAAATCAGACAAGACTTGGATACTTCTATATTCTCGCTGGTTTTGGGATCATTTTGAATTTCTGGCTTTGGCTCCTTGGCAATTTTAAGGTCTCGGGCCAAGCTTTAGAAGTTGCGTACACATTTCTCCCGCTGTTGGATGAAACGTCCATACTGATGATTACATCTGAGACGTCATCACAGTAGAGTGTTTTATTTGAAGCAGAATCACCACCCCGGCATTCCACCTTCTCACCAGTGCAATGAGGGCCTCTTAGTGTATCAAAAATGTTTATGTTGACGTGTTCTTTCGACGTCCTTTTCACTGATGATGACTTATATTGTAGATTGTTGAGTGTTATATCCTCTGCCGAGCTAGTGGGAACATCGCTGTTTCTTGAATGTCTGTTCGATGACTTGAATCGTCTCATTTCTTCACCGTTGGCAGACCTGGAAACAAACGTCACTGTTAAAACATCGGCAAACGAAGATCTTACGTCACGAGTCATAAGATGGCGGCTGGAGTGCGTGTTTACATTACTCCAACTCTTTCCTTGAAGCGCTATTTAGATATACTGTTATTACAAAGGAAAATTACAATGGAATCACGTTTCTGATATATAATACTATAATTTTAATGAATTTACTACGAAGAATCGAATAAGAAAGAATGATTTAAAAATAATTTGTTAATTATACCAGACTGTGTTATAAAATACTTCTCGTAACAGCAATTACAATTTAATCCACGGAGCCAAGTCCTTCTTGAGAAGCCAACAGTCGCTCAGCCACTCAAAAATTTGCCAACATTTTATGGTACGTGACAGTTCATTACCATTTTTATAAGAGTCAGCGAATTATAACTTTCACTTGTCTAAAATTATTTTATTTTGACTTATATTTCAGTTTAATAACATGAAATTGTTTTGATTGTTTAATTGTTTAATTTTAACCGTCTAATCACAATAAAATATTTTATTAAATATTAAAATATTATTATTACAATTAACATTTAATATTTAAAATATATTAAAATGATGCTCTTTCTATCGAAATGTTCGATTTACAATTAGAGCATCATCTTTTTCACGACATGAATAACATGAAATTGTTTAATTTCCTATTGAAATAAAATTTCAGTTAGTTTTTACCATGTGTTCAGTCGACTACGTCTATCATTTATGTCATTTGTACTGAAACAGCATTTAATTGAAGTGACTTCGTAATTTGCAAGAAGCAGCCAACTCAAAATATCAATCAGACGTACCTTAAGGTAGAAAATGTCTGAAAGTTCAGTCAGATATGGATTTTGATTGCTAAAAAAAGATGTACACACCTCAAAAGGGGGCTTTTAGTGTTACTATCAGGCTATGCCAGAGATGAGCAAACACTGTATTCTGCAAATGTAAAGTTGGAAAACATTTAAAAGCAGCAAATCTTAATACACAGCAAAATAATAGTAAATGAGGTTATGTCACTGGCAGCCATTTTTATTTAGGGACATAGGCATGTAATGATTCTTATCATGCCTGTGCAGTGTCTGAAGAAAACGTAAATTATTTTTCAGCTGATAAACATACCAAGTATGTTTCTCAGATATTTTTTGATGAACCAAAAACAACATTTATAAAGGCTAGTAGCAACTAAAATATTAACAACCATTACACCGACTTCAATAATCTTTTAACATTTCACCTGTTTGACGGGTCACGTAACGGATTCGATTAGGATCCACCATGAGGATATATGACTGGTTGGGGGATTCCCCGTACAAGGATTCCCCACTGAGTCACTTTTTCTCACAGGAAATCACACAACTCATCCATCATTATCCTATTTTAAAGAAAACTGGAAGATGGTAACAAATTTTCGTAAAACTTCTCAATGTAACATTTTAAAGAAATAGGTTTAACAATTCTTGAGTTCTTACACTCCGACAGACATGGCATAGCTAATCTTCTTCTTCTTCTATGGCGCAACAGTCCAATTTCGGGCCTTGGCCTTCTCCCATGTGGGAGGTTTCTTTGTATTTTATGAGTAGTGACCAGCCCACTGCCTCAGCACAGTTTCTATTCAACCAAGATTTGTCTGCTAGAGCCATCTAGTAGTGAATCAGGAGAGACTTGGGTGAGAAATGGCCGTTGAATTTTGCTTACGAAACATCTCGTAAGGTTCTTTTAAATGCCGTAAATCTACGAAATGGGACCATTGGCTTTTCTTCCCCTCCAAAGAAAGTCATGTTACGGATTTTACCACCCTTAAAAATCCATCGACCTCGGCTGGGTTTGAACCCGCGAACCTTGGGTCCAGTGGCGAACAGCTCTCCATTTTAATTGTGTTACAAGGGTTTCTCATTAAATCTTGCCAAAAATTTTACCTTCAGTTTCATGTCTAAAATGGCTCTGGGACACTCAGCCTCCTATTATACGAGTATTGAAGAATCATGCACTGATGTGAAAAATGGCAACTCTGAATAATGTAAAGGTTAAAAATTAGAAATTTTGGGATTTATTAAGGTTGGCTGTCAGAGAATGACGACATTTGGAAAGTATAAAGCAAGTAGGAACAGTCCTTTTTATCCTGTTACCTATTAATTTCTTTTATGTAGTTAATTTAAAGTAAAACAGTAGGGAACAAAAGATAATATCTGACAACTAATATAAATTTATGTCAGTAATTCAGAGATGTTGCTTTCAAGTGAACACGTGCATGTTACATTTTTTTCTCATCACGAAGAATGCCGGTGAATGATATCAAGTCCACACCTGCAGTGATCAAAATGATCATTGACGTAGATGACTGTGGTGTCCCTGAAAGTGGATGCTTCTGTGCTGCTGCTCCTGTCAGTGTTACCGCAGCAGAGAGTCTTTCGGAAAGCCAGGCGGTACTTGGCGGACATCACATTATAAAGAACAGGGTTGACCGTGCAGGAGAAGAAATAGAAACACCCTGTAACATATGTGCATTGCTTACATAAGGATATTGTTACGTTTACTAACGTCAGCACACCAATGTTTATATCGTATTTACTCACTTAACTAACTAACTAACTAGATGACTTACAGAATTTACCAAAGCCCTCCACCGGACCCTGTCCTGGGCCAACACATTCCAGTCTCATTCAACTCCTATCTCCCACAGATCCCGCCTGAGATTATCCTCCCATCTACGTCTAGGTCTCCCCAGAGGTCTCTTCCCCTCAGGCTTCCCAAATAGTGGACCCAACCAACCAGATGGCTTACGGAACCCGAAGGTTCATCACCGAATTAACCAAAGCCCTCCACCGGACCCTGTCCTGGGCCAACAAAATCCAGTCTCCTTCAACTCCTATCTCCCATAGATCCCGCCTGAGATTATCCTCCCATCTACGTCTAGGTCTCCCCAGAGGTCTCTTCCCCTCAGGCTTCCCAAATAGTGGACCCAACCAACCAGATGGCTTACGGAACCCGAAGGTTCATCACCGAATTAACCAAAGCCCTCCACCGGACCCTATCCTGGGCCAACAAAATCCAGTCTCCTTCAACTCCTATCTCCCATAGATCCCGCCTGAGATTATCCTCCCATCTACGTCTAGGTCTCCCCAGCGGTCTCTTCCCCTCAGGCTTCCCAAATAGTGGACCCAACCAACCAGATGGCTTACGGAACCCGAATGTTCATCACCGAATTAACCAAAGCCCTCCACCGGACCCTGTCCTGGGCCAACAAAATCCAGTCTCCTTCAACTCCTATCTCCCACAGATGCCGCCTGAGATTATCCTCCCATCTACGTCTAGGTCTCCCCAGCGGTCTCTTCCCCTCAGGCTTCCCAAATAGTGGACCCAACCAACCAGATGGCTTACGGAACCCGAAGGTTCATCACCGAATTAACCAAAGCCCTCCACCGGACCCTATCCTGGGCCAACAAAATCCAGTCTCCTTCAACTCCTATCTCCCATAGATCCCGCCTGAGATTATCCTCCCATCTACGTCTAGGTCTCCCCAGAGGTCTCTTCCCCTCAGGCTTCCCAAATAGTGGACCCAACCAACCAGATGGCTTACGGAACCCGAAGGTTCATCACCGAATTAACCAAGCCCTCCACCGGACCCTGTCCTGGGCCAACAAAATCCAGTCTCCTTCAACTCCTATCTCCCACAGATCCCGCCTGAGATTATCCTCCCATCTACGTCTAGGTCTCCCCAGAGGTCTCTTCCCCTCAGGCTTCCCAAATAGTGGACCCAACCAACCAGATGGCTTACGGAACCCGAAGGTTCATCACCGAATTAACCAAAGCCCTCCACCGGACCCTATCCTGGGCCAACAAAATCCAGTCTCCTTCAACTCCTATCTCCCATAGATCCCGCCTGAGATTATCCTCCCATCTACGTCTAGGTCTCCCCAGAGGTCTCTTCCCCTCAGGCTTCCCAAATAGTGGACCCAACCAACCAGATGGCTTACGGAACCCGAAGGTTCATCACCGAATTAACCAAGCCCTCCACCGGACCCTGTCCTGGGCCAACAAAATCCAGTCTCCTTCAACTCCTATCTCCCACAGATCCCGCCTGAGATTATCCTCCCATCTACGTCTAGGTCTCCCCAGCGGTCTCTTCCCCTCAGGCTTCCCAAATAGTGGACCCAACCAACCAGATGGCTTACGGAACCCGAATGTTCATCACCGAATTAACCAAAGCCCTCCACCGGACCCTGTCCTGGGCCAACAAAATCCAGTCTCCTTCAACTCCTATCTCCCACAGATGCCGCCTGAGATTATCCTCCCATCTACGTCTAGGTCTCCCCAGCGGTCTCTTCCCCTCAGGCTTCCCAAATAGTGGACCCAACCAACCAGATGGCTTACGGAACCCGAAGGTTCATCACCGAATTAACCAAAGCCCTCCACCGGACCCTATCCTGGGCCAACAAAATCCAGTCTCCTTCAACTCCTATCTCCCATAGATCCCGCCTGAGATTATCCTCCCATCTACGTCTAGGTCTCCCCAGAGGTCTCTTCCCCTCAGGCTTCCCAAATAGTGGACCCAACCAACCAGATGGCTTACGGAACCCGAAGGTTCATCACCGAATTAACCAAGCCCTCCACCGGACCCTGTCCTGGGCCAACAAAATCCAGTCTCCTTCAACTCCTATCTCCCACAGATCCCGCCTGAGATTATCCTCCCATCTACGTCTAGGTCTCCCCAGAGGTCTCTTCCCCTCAGGCTTCCCAAATAGTGGACCCAACCAACCAGATGGCTTACGGAACCCGAAGGTTCATCACCGAATTAACCAAAGCCCTCCACCGGACCCTATCCTGGGCCAACAAAATCCAGTCTCCTTCAACTCCTATCTCCCATAGATCCCGCCTGAGATTATCCTCCCATCTACGTCTAGGTCTCCCCAGAGGTCTCTTCCCCTCAGGCTTCCCAAATAGTGGACCCAACCAACCAGATGGCTTACGGAACCCGAAGGTTCATCACCGAATTAACCAAAGCCCTCCACCGGACCCTATCCTGGGCCAACAAAATCCAGTCTCCTTCAACTCCTATCTCCCATAGATCCCGCCTGAGATTATCCTCCCATCTACGTCTAGGTCTCCCCAGCGGTCTCTTCCCCTCAGGCTTCCCAAATAGTGGACCCAACCAACCAGATGGCTTACGGAACCCGAATGTTCATCACCGAATTAACCAAAGCCCTCCACCGGACCCTGTCCTGGGCCAACAAAATCCAGTCTCCTTCAACTCCTATCTCCCACAGATGCCGCCTGAGATTATCCTCCCATCTACGTCTAGGTCTCCCCAGCGGTCTCTTCCCCTCAGGCTTCCCAAATAGTGGACCCAACCAACCAGATGGCTTACGGAACCCGAAGGTTCATCACCGAATTAACCAAAGCCCTCCACCGGACCCTATCCTGGGCCAACAAAATCCAGTCTCCTTCAACTCCTATCTCCCATAGATCCCGCCTGAGATTATCCTCCCATCTACGTCTAGGTCTCCCCAGAGGTCTCTTCCCCTCAGGCTTCCCAAATAGTGGACCCAACCAAACAGATGGCTTACGGAACCCGAAGGTTCATCACCGAATTAACCAAGCCCTCCACCGGACCCTGTCCTGGGCCAACAAAATCCAGTCTCCTTCAACTCCTATCTCCCACAGATCCCGCCTGAGATTATCCTCCCATCTACGTCTAGGTCTCCCCAGAGGTCTCTTCCCCTCAGGCTTCCCAAATAGTGGACCCAACCAACCAGATGGCTTACGGAACCCGAAGGTTCATCACCGAATTAACCAAAGCCCTCCACCGGACCCTATCCTGGGCCAACAAAATCCAGTCTCCTTCAACTCCTATCTCCCATAGATCCCGCCTGAGATTATCCTCCCATCTACGTCTAGGTCTCCCCAGAGGTCTCTTCCCCTCAGGCTTCCCAAATAGTGGACCCAACCAACCAGATGGCTTACGGAACCCGAAGGTTCATCACCGAATTAACCAAGCCCTCCACCGGACCCTGTCCTGGGCCAACAAAATCCAGTCTCCTTCAACTCCTATCTCCCACAGATCCCGCCTGAGATTATCCTCCCATCTACGTCTAGGTCTCCCCAGAGGTCTCTTCCCCTCAGGCTTCCCAAATAGTGGACCCAACCAACCAGATGGCTTACGGAACCCGAAGGTTCATCACCGAATTAACCAAGCCCTCCACCGGACCCTGTCCTGGGCCAACAAAATCCAGTCTCCTTCAACTCCTATCTCCCATAGATCCCGCCTGAGATTATCCTCCCATCTACGTCTAGGTCTCCCCAGAGGTCTCTTCACCTCAGGCTTCCCAAATAGTGGACCCAACCAACCAGATGGCTTACGGAACCCGAAGGTTCATCACCGAATTAACCAAGCCCTCCACCGGACCCTGTCCTGGGCCAACAAAATCCAGTCTCCTTCAACTCCTATCTCCCACAGATCCCGCCTGAGATTATCCTCCCATCTACGTCTAGGTCTCCCCAGAGGTCTCTTCCCCTCAGGCTTCCCAAATAGTGGACCCAACCAACCAGATGGCTTACGGAACCCGAAGGTTCATCACCGAATTAACCAAAGCCCTCCACCGGACCCTATCCTGGGCCAACAAAATCCAGTCTCCTTCAACTCCTATCTCCCATAGATCCCGCCTGAGATTATCCTCCCATCTACGTCTAGGTCTCCCCAGAGGTCTCTTCCCCTCAGGCTTCCCAAATAGTGGACCCAACCAACCAGATGGCTTACGGAACCCGAAGGTTCATCACCGAATTAACCAAAGCCCTCCACCGGACCCTATCCTGGGCCAACAAAATCCAGTCTCCTTCAACTCCTATCTCCCATAGATCCCGCCTGAGATTATCCTCCCATCTACGTCTAGGTCTCCCCAGAGGTCTCTTCCCCTCAGGCTTCCCAAATAGTGGACCCAACCAACCAGATGGCTTACGGAACCCGAAGGTTCATCACCGAATTAACCAAAGCCCTCCACCGGACCCTATCCTGGGCCAACAAAATCCAGTCTCCTTCAACTCCTATCTCCCACAGATCCCGCCTGAGATTATCCTCCCATCTACGTCTAGGTCTCCCCAGAGATCTCTTCCCCTCAGGCTTCCCAAATAGTGGACCCAACCAACCAGATGGCTTACGGAACCCGAATGTTCATCACCGAATTAACCAAAGCCCTCCACCGGACCCTGTCCTGGGCCAACAAAATCCAGTCTCCTTCAACTCCTATCTCCCATAGATCCCGCCTGAGATTATCCTCCCATCTACGTCTAGGTCTCCCCAGAGGTCTCTTCCCCTCAGGCTTCCCAAATAGTGGACCCAACCAACCAGATGGCTTACGGAACCCGAAGGTTCATCACCGAATTAACCAAAGCCCTCCACCGGACCCTGTCCTGGGCCAACAAAAACCAGTCTCCTTCAACTCCTATCTCCCATAGATCCCGCCTGAGATTATCCTCCCATCTACGTCTAGGTCTCCCCAGAGATTTCTTCCCCTCAGGCTTCCCAAATAGTGGACCCAACCAACCAGATGGCTTACGGAACCCGAATGTTCATCACCGAATTAACCAAAGCCCTCCACCGGACCCTGTCCTGGGCCAACAAAATCCAGTCTCCTTCAACTCCTATCTCCCACAGATCCCGCCTGAGATTATCCTCCCATCTACGTCTAGGTCTCCCCAGAGGTCTCTTCCCTTCAGGTTTCCCAACCAGTACCCGGTGCACACCTCTTGTCCCATCCATGCGCGCTACATGCCCAGCCCATCTGATTCTTCTCGACTTAATCGCCCTGACAATATCGGGGGAGGAGTACAGATTTTTAAGTTCGTCATTACGCAGTTTTCTCCAGACCCGGTCGTTTTCTCTCATGTTTACACACTTAAATAATATTTGTTAATGTAGATGTTGTCTACATGAATGTTTCCAAAAATATTGAGTACAGGTAGGACTCGGTTTACGCCGCTTCAATTTTGCGCCTCTCATAGATCACGATTGGAGGGGGTAAGAGTCATGACTCTGCCCGACTTCCTAGACGCAGATGGTCCCGACATTGTAATAAAAAACGATAAATTATGGCCTAAAATTCAGATAATTAAACAAAGAAAGTAATATAAAATGCGACGAGAAAAGGTAAATTATATTAATTGAGGAATTGATACTGTTCTACAGCCATATTATAACTTATTATCAGAAAAGAATAAAACCAAACATTTTTCAATTATTTTGTGTCGATTACTGTAAATCTTGGAAAGGAAACTAATGTATTTGCATATGTTCCCATTATATTTTTTACTTCAATTTACGCCGCTTCATTTTACGCCGGAAATATCAAGAACCTAACCCCGGCGTAAACCGAGTCCTACCTGTATTTGTTATAACTAAATTCTAAATGTCTAAAGTAAAGTTTTGGCAGCGGCCTTTAACGACGTATCACAGAAATGGACAATACACACCTAGAAAGGCAGAGGATACAGGTATCTAGATCACCAAATGCATAAGCAATATCACCAATATCGTAAACACTGACCTGTGATGTAATACGCCCACTCATTGATCTTGTCAAAATTGGGCGATTGCTTGCCGTAGATGTAAAATAGGCGTTGCATGTGGAAAGGCGCCCAGCAAAGGAAGAATGTGATCACCACGGCCACTGAAATACAATCGCCACGTGACTTTCATACAAGACGCAGAAAGGAAGGGCAGTGTTACTATCTTAGCGTTCCTATGGGAAATTATGTGGTACCTAAATACAAGTGAGACTTATTTACTATCATCTCAGCTGCTATTTTTGTATATTAGGCGTAGTAGTTTTTGGTCGGTGGAATTTTCAATGGGGAGGCTAGGAGCGAGTCTCTTGTGCGATAGTATAATGCTGACTGAACGCCCAAACAAAAGAAATACGCTGACCGTGCCACCTCAATTACACAGACTAGGCCCGTCCGCCAGCTCCGCTAGCTTGGAATTTTCAAGGGAAAGGCTAGGAGCGAGTCTCTTGTGCGATAGTATAATGCTGACTGAACGCCCAAACAAAAGAAATGCACTGACCGTGCCACCTCAGGTACACAGACTAGGCCCGTCCGCCAGCTCCGCTAGCTTGGAATTTTCAAGGGAAAGGCTAGGAGCGAGTCTCTTTGAGATAGTATAATGCTGACTGCACGCCCAAACAAAAGAAATACGCTGACCGTGCCACCTCAAGTACACAGACTAGGCCCGTCCGCCAGCTTCTCCACCGGCCAAAAACTACTACGCCGACTATACTACTAACTCTTAGAAAATATTTGGGTTGCGTTTAAATTGATGGATATCTTACGTTACTTTTGAAAAGAGGGCAAATTGTCACCCTGGGACAGATGTGGGTGAAAAAATAAAATAATAATTTCTAGAAATGGGTAAGAAATAACTTAAATATGTCGTTTAAAATGATACTGCATCTTACATTAAATGATACGAATTGTAATTCAACGTTTTTAACGATGCGGTGGGTATCATTTTGTGGAGCATTTAAATGAAACGCAAAATCAGTGCAGTTTGCTAGAAAGACAGGTATAGTTGCAGTTGAGGGGAGTTGTTTGGCGCGAATAATGCTCTGAAGCTCCGAGCGGTACAAACTACAATGAACGCAGGTTACGTTAATGCAAGTGATAAAATTGTGCCATCTGGTGATAAATCGCATGAAACACTAAGCAATGAATGTGCATTCTTCTCCTGCAACTCCCGTGGTGTTTGACTGAGCATTTCTGTGGATTGGAAACTGTACTAAGCAAAATTGATCATCAAATGGTAGACTGTATTTCGGTGGATAAAAATTGGTTGAATCCGTGTTTGTGTATTGTGCATATATAGCAGGGAAAAAGAATTCTAAACTTGTTTGTCAGAGGGAAAATGAATGTTTAAGGAAAATATATTATTTTTGGTACCATCGGGTTGGAGCCGACCCCTGGTGACATTATGAACAAGTTCCCTCTGATAGGGACCTGTTCATATACGTTCTTGGCAGATGATCCAGAAGTGGTTTGCCATTGCCTTCTTCTGTGTGTGAATGGAGTAATTGTTGGGATGCCACGGAGGAAAACTCCGTGTTGCCTAGACCACGGCCTTGCCCAACACAAGTTATAAATTCGGGCACCGCCGGGAATCGAACCCGAGACCCCAGGATTACAAGGCCAGCGTTCTAACCGCTAGACCACCTCATCTTATTATTATTTAGTGTTCTGTCTGACGACAGGTCCATACGAACAGGATCCTTCCATCCTTTTCTCGGACTGGGACCTGTTCATATACGTTCTTGGCAGATGATCCAGAAGTGGTTTGCCATTGCCTTCTTCTGTGTGTGAATGGAGTAATTGTTGGGATGCCACGGAGGAAAACTCCGTGTTGCCTAGACCACGGCCTTGCCCAACACAAGTTATAAATTCGGGCACCGCCGGGAATCGAACCCGAGACCCCAGGATTACAAGGCCAGCGTTCTGACCGCAATATTTTCATAATATGAATTTAATGATTATGGAAAATGTAAAATAAATTTAATATTCCTTTCAATTGAAAATAATCTTGCAGACTGAAAGTTTGAGGAATGGTTCAAATGTTTTATATGTATTTAATTCATTTTCGTATTTGGGGTTTGATAAAGATAAAATGTTTTATCGTAACACATGTACAGCAGCAGGGAATATATGGATTTAAAAGCCTGGTAATTTAAAGGTTATGTGTACTGAGAAACAGGGACAATTTGTAGAAATGTGATTCAGCACAAATACATTATAAATAAAAATAATAATCGCAGACACATTTTGAATTATTTTAATAGTAACGAAAGGAAATCATCGCTGTCACACATGAATGTTGCTGTTACACGTCAACCATTCTCGACGTTATTAATAATAAAGAGTACTGCATGAAACACGTAGAAATCCAAGCTTGTCTGATGATTGAAGTTCAGTTAAAAATCAAATTTAATAAAGCCTTTTTCAGGCAATATTTGATAAGGATTTGGCATATGGAGTTCGTACAATACTTTTTAAAAATCGCCCAATTATAAATTATTGAATACTGTATCACAGATTTAATTTATCATATCATTGGGATGATAATTTTTAGATTTTTATTTCACATAATTATTAAATTCTTAGCGGTATACCATGTTTATTATTAAAGACGTCTTTAATTTTTACATCTGAAACAATGTCAGCGTATTTTATGTGAGTGAGCGGAATGCGGACAAGTATGACGTTCCTTTTTGTAAAATTCTTTTCCTCAGTTCGTGTTTTACCAAGCATCCTAATGATGGGTTTAGTACGAGAGTCCAGGTGTTTGGTTTCGCCTGGAAACTTGATCATTCGACTGCGAATTGTGACTCCCATCCGGACGTACAGAATGATGATTATGACCATGGGACTTATGAAAAAGATTAATGCACTCAGTTCATACATGGGCCAGTGAGATGGTACAGCTTGGTCCAACATAGCACAGAATGCGGATTCTGCTACCTGGTATGAGGAACCTGTGAACATAACCACACTTTAAACAAGAAACTCAAAATATTTTTCAGTTTTATTTACCCACAGACATGAGAAATGCGATGAAGAATCTTACTTAGTCGAATAATACTTTAATAAAACAGTCTATGAATATAATGCTGTAATTTCTATACATTTACAACATTATATGTGTGAGGGCACGTGCGTGCGTCTTGAAGTTCCTTTAGGAAATTGTTTCTCTAAGTTATGTAAGCGTAAGTTTGGTCCTAACCTGTCAATTCTTCAGAATTTAATTAGACCAAAACCAAAACTGAGCCTATAATATTGTATAAACAGCATATAATCTCGATCCAGTGGCCATACATTTAATAGTTCAGTACTTAACGGAAAGCAAGCTCAATACTTCCTAATTACGAATTTAAGTTTGTTGAAAATTGAGAATTAAAAAGAGATGAAGGCTTCTAGAATGTCGTTCTAGTGGGACAGATGTCTCCCGCGACGCATCAAAGTTTTAATTAAGCAGATAAATAATTATATTTTCTGCATCGGAAAAATATGACAACAGATTGGTCCATAAAACTACATATAATTCAAAAATGGTAGATCAGCTTGTGATAGTTTTATATTGACAACAGAATCAACACATAACTTAAGATTTTCGACGAGCAATAGTCTTTTGTGGTTAGAAACGAAAGGTGCATTCAATCGATAATCGATTTTGGGTAGCATTGTTTTTAGATTATCGATATACATCGAATTGCCAGTTGTGTTAACTTATATTTGAAATGCAGTTAACCAGGAAAATGATATTCATGAGGAAGTTAGGAGGAGAATAAATTCTGGAAATGCTTGCTACTTCTCAGTTCAAAATATTAACTTAATGAACAACGTCACCACAAACGCTACCTCCGAGGAGAGGGTAACCACGTTCGTGCAGTAGAGAGTTCAAGTCACGTAAATGGAGGAAGTAAATTGGAGCCTAAATATTCATTAAGGACACTTATTCCGAGGTAAGGAAAGTGGATTAGGATAGGTAGCAAGCAGGCTTTGTGGTGATAATGTAGCTTTGGGTTTCATAGAAGCGATGTATGCTATCAACAGGTTAACGATTGCTGGAGAAATGCCATTATACAGGGTGTTTCGCTAGCGAGAGCTGCCTCGGCGGGGAGAGTCGAACGCTCCTCCCGCCAAGTCGGCCGACCCTCCCGCCAAGTCAGTCGATCCTCGACGCCCAAGACCGACCGCCTCTCGGAAGCGCTGTCTATATAATCCACTGCTTAGCTGACAGGGATGATTTACAGACCTGGGGGGTATTCCACGTAGTTGATCCGGGTGTAGACTGCGAAGGGCGTGGCGCTTAGTAGAGACACGCACCACAGAATGGCGATGACCCGTAGAGCGGTCCTGGGGCTGGACGTGGTGTATGAGTGGATGGGCTGGCAGATGGCAAGGTAGCGCTCCGTGGAAAATGCCACGATGGTCAGAACTGACGTGTAGGTTGACCTATAACACGTGTTGCTTACTTTTTTTTTGTAGTGTTCTGTCTGACGACAGGTCCATATATTATGAACAGGATCCTTCCAACCTCTTCAGGTTGTCAGGGACCTGCTCATACATATATACATTCTTGGCAGAGATGATCAGAAGTGGTTTGCCATTGCCTTCTTCTGTGTGTGAATGGAGTAATTGTTGGGATGCCACGGAGAAACTGGGGAAGCCCCCGGAGGAAAACTCCGTGATGCCTAGACCACGGCCTTACCCAACACAAGTTATAAATTTGAGCACCACCGGGAATTGAACCCGGGACCCCAAGCTTACAAGGCTAGTGTTCTGACCACTAGACCACCGTGGACGTGTTGCTATACGAGTATAATTTAATATTAAATTATTTTACAACGAATTTCCGTCGAAATATGTAGCCGAATGAAATATCCCTTGATAGAGCAAGAATCACTGTAGCTTCTTCGGAGTGTGGCAGATGATATAAAATTATAAAAGACCGACAAACAAGTGTTAGACTAGTCTACCGCGTAAAAGTTACTGAATAAATCCGAAAATTACAACTGGATAATAATTCAATTTGATGACTAACAGATTAATTAATATTTAAAATCATAACCCGAATATGAAGGTTCGCGAAATAATTGGAATTTTAAATATATTGTTTAAATCTTGTCCGTCTAATCACAATAAATTCTTATTAAATATTAAAATATTACAATAATTAACATTTAAAATATTCGATTTACATTAGACCATCGAATATTTCGATAAAGAACATCATTTAATATTTTAAATATTTTAAATCTTAATTATTGTAATATTTTAATATTTAATAAGAATTTATTGTGATTAGACGGACAAGATTTAAACAATATATATTTATTATATCACAATATGACGCAACTTTACCATCTCATGGAATTTTAAAGATTTGCGTTTCGCTGTTTTTAAGCGACGTGTGGCGATCGGGTTCCGTTTCCTTCGTAGGTTACGGCTTCTTTTTCTCAGGGCATTCAAAACATAAAGAAGTTCTAATAATTAATTTAATAAAAGTTAAGTATCGAGTCAGTAATTAATTAATTTCTCTGCTGAGTTTTCCGCTGTACAATTAACAAACACGTGGAGCTAGTAACATCAGGAGGGAGTACTGATAATATTCATGCAGAACGAGTGATATAACCAATCAAGTTGATGATATCGTAATCACAAATTTTCTTTGGTTTAATAAAAGTATTTATTTGCTAGATATTCTAAGATACATGTCGAATAATCAAGCCTATGATAAACTTTCTAGCAAGAAGGACAGTTAATAAATATGAGAATTTATTAATTTTCTTAGCAGTAACACTGCAAGTACTCTGTTGGTTCATTAATATGATTCACACAGTCATAATTTATGTTAAAATAATTGTTTCTCACCCAACTAATCACGTCAACAAGCAATTTACAAACACTTTGAAAAAATTTATCTGCTTGAAAAATTGCTGTCTTCTGGTTTGTAGTCTGGTAAAAGACGAGAATGGTTCTCGAAATGCTGGTGTTTTCTCCATTAAAACACTTTACACGTCTCGTAGCCCGAGAAAAATTAATTACGAAGAAACAGGAACACGACGGAGGTGGTAATTGTTGACTCATGAAGGCAGGCACGCACAGACGCAAACATGGCCTCTCACGAGTGAATGGGTCACAAATTAGGTTATGTCTTAAAATAGTGTGACTTACATCTCGGACCCTAGAGCTCGCAGCTTGCACAGGGTCTCACCCAGGACCCATGGATATTGTTGCCAGTACACGCCCAAGTCGTACGGCAAACCTGCAAACAAAGGGAACAGGAACTTGGATTAAACCCTGCTGTTCTATATCCACAAAATGATTTAGTTTTAATGTACGTAATTTCTCAGTTCTCAGAGATAAAGAAGTACATCTCTGTGTTTGAAAAAGTAACACGCCATAAGAGGCGTGGAAGCAACAGCGTAAACTAGGAGCGTGATCAGCTACCCTAACCTAACCTATACAAACCCAAGATAACCTAACCTAACCTAAACCAACCCAAAATAACCTAACCTAACCTAAACCAACCCAAAATAACCTAACCTAACCTAAACCAACCCAAAATAACCTAACCTAAACTAACCTAAACCAACCCAAAATAACCTAACCTATACAAACCCAAAATAACCTAACCTAACCTAAACGCAAAATAACAACCTAACCTAAACTAACCCAAAAAAACCTAACCTAAACTAACGCAAAATAACCTAACCTAACCTAAACCAACCCAAAATAACCTAACCTAACCTAAACCAACCCAAAATAACCTAACCTAAACTAACCCAAAATAACCTAACCTAACCTAAACCAACCCAAAATAACCTAACCTATACAAACCCAAAATAACCTAACCTAACCTAAACGCAAAATAACCTAACCTAAACTAACCCAAAAAAACCTAACCTAAACTAACGCAAAATAACCTAACCTAACCTAAACCAACCCAAAATAACCTAACCTAACCTAAACCAACCCAAAATAACCTAACCTAACCTAAACCAACCCAAAATAACCTAACCTAACCTAACCTAAACCAACCCAAAATAACCTAACCTATACAAACCCAAAATAACCTAACCTATACAAACCCAAAATAACCTAACCTATACAAACCCAAAATAACCTAACCTAACCTAAACGCAAAATAACAACCTAACCTAAACTAACCCAAAATAACCTAACCTAAACTAACGCAAAATAACATAACCTAACCTAAACCAACCCAAAATAACCTAACCTAAACGCAAAATAACAACCTAACCTAAACTAACCCAAAATAACCTAACCTAAACTAACGCAAAATAACATAACCTAACCTAAACCAACCCAAAATAACCTAACCTAACCTAAACCAACCCAAAATAACCTAACCTAACCTAACCTAAACCAACCCAAAATAACCTAACCTATACAAACCCAAAATAACCTAACCTAAACCAACCCAAAATAACAACCTAACCTAAACTAACCCAAAATAACCTAACCTAACCTAAACCAACCCAAAATAACATAACCTAACCTAACCTAAACCAACCCAAAATAACCTAACTATACAAACCCAAAATAACCTAACCTAACCTAAACCAACCCAAAATAACAACCTAACCTAAACCAACCCAAAATAACAACCTAACCTAAACTAACCCAAAATAACCTAACCTAACCTAAACCAACCCAAAATAACATAACATAACCTAAACCAACCCAAAATAACCTAACCTAACCTAAACCAACCCAAAATAACCTAACCTAAACTAACCCAAAATAACCTAACCTAACCTAAACTAACCCAAAATAACCTAACCTAGACGGAATTAACTGTAAACCTCCTATGTCACTTATTAATTTTATACGAAATCAGAAAGAATTACCACAGCAGTGGACAGACCAATCTAGAGGACATAATCATCTTGTAACGGCAGATAATAAATCCATTGAAAAATAAGGAAGAGTTGAAGTATTTGAGAAAAAAAGCGTAAAGAAATCAGAATTGCATTTACGAAGACATTGCACGCAATATGAATACACGGAATGCTTGTTTCATTATCTTTCCTATTCGTGTCCGCTGTCTAGAGACGTAAATACGAAGATATACACAATTATAATTTCATTTTCTCTTCTGTAGGGCCGTAAAAATCTTTTCTCTCACATCGAGTGGAAAAATGAGGACTGAGGGGTTTAAAGAAGAGGATTGCCAATAGTTTGTACGTACCGATGGATATTATTATGATAATTTCATCAAGAAGGATGGGATTGGTGGATCATGCAGCGCGCATGGGAAAGATGAATAATGCGTACAAAATTTTTGTGTAGAAGTCAATGAACCTTCCGGTTTCCATGACTAAGGTAAGGTACCTTATCTCAGGAGTTAGTTGTTATGACTAACACATGGGCGTATACGACACAAAATTAAAATGAATCTCTTGGATTAATTCTGTATGCATGGTGAAAAGAGCAAATACTATTTGAAAGTGATTATAATTTGACATAATCTAATATTACAGGCATCAAATTATGTTTAAAAATTCAACGCTACGCTAAAATTCTAAGGCGATAAATTAAATTATTGTTGTTTAATTTTAACCGTCTAATCACAATAAAATATTTTATAAAATATTAAAATATTATTACTACAATTAACATTCAATATTTAAAATATATTAAAATGATGCTCTTTCTATCGAAATGTTCGATTTACAATTAGAGCATCATCTTTTTCACGACATGTTTCGGTTTCCAATGAACCATCTTCAGGTGTATAATCGATATAAATTCAAATGTAATATTCTAAATGCAATCCTTCGTCAGATGTCCATTAAATATCAGTTATCCTCTTCTAGATCAATTGTACTTTGTTATCACATTCAATGTTGTTTCGTAAATATATGTCGCGTACTCTTCATATCTGATCGATTATAAAAAAACCCACTACAAACATTTCACCCACGCAAGATCACGCTATACGCGACATACATTTACGAAACAACATTGAATGTGATAACAAAGTACAATTGATCTAGAAGAGGATAACTGATATTTAATGGACATCTGACGAAGGATTGCATTTAGAATATTACATTTGAATTTATATCGATTATACACCTGAAGATGGTTCATTGGAAACCGAAACATGTCGTGAAAAAGATGATGCTCTAATTGTAAATCGAACATTTCATTAGAAAGAGCAACATTTTAATATATTTTAATATATTTTAAATATTTTAAATGTTAATTGTTGTAATAATATTTTAATATTTAATAAAATATTTTATTGTGATTAGACGGTTAAAATTAAACAATTATAATCATCACAATATGACGCAACATTATCATCTCATTAAATTATTGTGTTATGTGTTGCATATTTTAGAAAATAAATTGGAATATGACAATTATGAACTTATTTTGTTTTACAATGTATTCGAAAATGTAATATTAATTTGCTGACGTACGGAAGAATTTCAAATTTCAGTTAAAAAATAATTCATTAGTTGCCTTCATATACAATCCTTGTTCTGACCTGTATTCTAGTGAGAAACAGAGAAAGTCTTTTTCTAATTTGTTTTACGAGAAATTGAAACCTTTACCACTCCACAAAGTAATGAAAGTGTATTTATAACATCCAGTAGTCGCTCCGATGTGTCAGGTTGAAGAGTGGGCTTAACTGTCAGTCATCCGTTTTCAACAGAATCTAATTCTGATTTACGATTAAATTCGTACAATACTTGCTACCATTCAGTTCAGACCTGCCTCCTGTCTAGAATTTATGGATGAAAACATAATAAATGTAATTTTCCTCTTATGTTTATGAGTGTTGAATCTCCGTATTTTACAACAAGAGAAGAACACAAGTTACAATTTCTCTGTGGAGAATAATGCTGCTACGTATCAGCGTTAATGCTTAAATATTACAGACTGCAAAGTATCTTGTATAAAATGGCTGATATCGATTATACACGGAGACTGATTATAAATAAACTACGCATTTATAAGGTGATATTGTTGCGTCATATTGCGATGATTATAATTGTTTATTTTAACCGTCTAATCACAATAAAATGTTTTATTAAATATTAAAATATATTAAATTATAGTAATAATATTTTAATATTTTAAGTGAAAATGATGATGCTCTAATTGAAAATCGAACATTTCGATAGAAATAGCATCATTTTAATATATTTTAAATATTAAATGTTAATTATAGTAATAATATTTTAATATGTAAAGTGAAAATGATGATGCTCTAATTGAAAATCAAACATTTCGATGGAAAGAGCATCATTTTAATATATATTTTAATATATTTTAAATATTTTAAATATTAAATGTTAATTATAGTAATAACATTTTAATATTTTAAGTGAAAATGATGCTCTAATTGAAAATCGAACATTTCGATAGAAATAGCATCATTTTAATATATATTTTAAATATTTTAAATATTAAATGTTATTTATAGTAATAATTTAATATATAATAAAACATTTTATTGTGATTAGACGTTTAAAATAAACAATTACGAATTTATAGCCAAAGGCATTCAAATGAAATGAAGCTTGGTATCCCTTATTGATCTTATATTATTAATAACATAAGTCCATTGTTCTGAAAGTTAAATATACGAGTGAATCAAAAATAAAGATAGCATTTGAAAAAATAAACTTCCGTTTAAATCCAGAACACGAAGAAAATTAAGCTGGAAGAACATAAGTTATCATTCCGCTGTCAGGTTAAATACATAAGGAAATCTAGAGATGCTGATATTTACCTCAGTTCCCCTAATAACTTACTGGATTAACCAGGCTCATCGCCTAGCCTACTCCTGCACCCGCCGAACTTCTCTGTCGTGAAAGTCATAGATGTCACAGGGGCATAGTCAAAATGTATGTTCGGAATTTGGAGATAAAACCAACAACACGAGAAGTTTGAAATTCTTTAACTTGCGCAAGCAAAGTCGGTCTTATAATTTCGACGCTTCTGTAAAGGTCGGCAACTGAAAACACAGTTTATTAGGTCTTAAATTCCGTAAAACTAATCCACAAATTCAATGCAGCTAACTGGCGATTATATTATTCAGAAAGGATCACTCCTCCTTGTCTCTAGAGACCTCAGCATAAACGGTCGGCCAATTACAAAGTTTTAGAAGCTCTGTGCACTAGTAACTAACGAGTTAGACCACAATTAACGAACACTCAGCTCAGAGTACAACTTTCTAGAGCGTTCGTGGCACGTTGCTCAACAAGGCATTTTTCATTATTATATTGCGTCTGTCTCGTGGTACACGTATTTAAACCCATAAGTTTTGTCTCGAGTAAAACACCTTGAAATTTATAACTTACGTAATTTAAAGAACAATGCGAAGAAAATCTTAAAGTTTTATAAATTACAAAAGTTTCCTACACCTACGCTGCTTTGAAAGGATTTATTTACTGTAAAGTAGGCACTCTTAATGACATATACAATGAACATAAGAAAAAAGGTACGAGGTGCGATCGGAAAGTTTCAAGACTGTGTCAATAGAGGGCGAACCGGATGTAGTACGAGCTTCTGCCGCTAGGGGGTGCGGCCTACATTCATAGTGAATCAGTGTTCCAGCCGGCATCATCGAATTAGCATTTGTTTCTTAGTTACGGGCGTTTTGGTAGTGCATTACACCGACCCTCCTGCGATTTCGGAATGGCGTGTGCATCAAATTTTGCCAAAGACTCGCCAAAACGGCTACGGAAACCTATGAAATGCTAAAGCAAGCATTTGGGGAGTCCGCAAACTTTTGTGTGGCATTCACGTTTTAAAAATGGCCGAACCTCTGTCGATGATGACGAGCGTTCTGGACGACCATCTTCGAGCACAACGCCCGAAAATGTTACGAAGATCGACGTCGTACCATCAACGACTTGTGCGACATTGTTGGGATAGGCTATGGGACCTGTCAGCTGATTCTAAAGGAAGAACTCCACATGCGACGCATCCTGTCTGAGGACCAGAAGCAGAATCGACTTCTCGTTTGTCAGGAGCTCAAAGATCTTGCAAGAACCGACGCCAACTTCCTTTCTAAGCTCCGTGTGACTTCTTCCTCTTCCCAAAGATGAAAATTCAGCTAAAGGGAAAGAGATTTCAGACGATAGAAGAGATTCAGGCAGAATCGCAGATGGTGCTTGACAGGCTGACAAAGAAAGATTTCCAGGGATGCTTCCAGGCTTGGCAGCGGGGCTGGGATCGTTGTGTTAACTCCCAGGGGAACTACGTCGAGGGTGATGGATGAATTTAATACCTGAGATAAGTGTACGGGTTTTTATAGGCACAGTCTTGAAACTTTCCGATCGCACCTCGTAAACAGTGAAAACATGGAGTTACATGTCAGCTTGGTTTTGTAAATATTAATGCCAAATAACATACAGCCTCCTTTAATATAAATTTATAGTCCTGCATACTTGACAAACTCAAAGCGTAAGACTACGTGGGCTCGAATTAAATTTGAAGGCTCACGTAAACAATTTCATATTCAAGGCAAATTCAGAAATTGAATAAAATTTAACACGTTTTTGAACGAAATATGACACATTAAAATAACAAACTCAACTAATTTTCTTTGAAATATCTTTCTTTGGTGATGCATCGGGACTTCACGTATTCTGTCTTCAGTTTTCAAAAATTTCAAAACCAAATTTCTTAAAAACACACTAATAATAAAGCTCCGAAGAAATTCGAGCGTAGACGAAGGCATTAAAATTATAAAATCACGTATCAGGAGAGTAGCTAATAAGTTTTACCACAAAGAATAATCCAGAAAATTTCTACATTTAGAACAGCATGATTCCAAATTGGATCACGTGTCCTTCTTATACAACGCCTGTATTATTATTGAGAATTACACGCAGGGGCGGACTCAGGGACTCGAAGTATAAACCACGCCAGTAATTGTAATAGGAGCACAGAAATTATGCAAATTTATATAGAACTCGCACATTAATAGTATGTATCGAGCCTAATATGATATACACAAAGAGCATTTGAATATCTAACTCATAATTAGCGACGCACGAAGTATCATCATGTGCGCCAGGAGATTCAATTGATAGGCCGATCAGTTAGTTATTTCCACACGATGTAAAAATTTTCAGAAGTTCCATACAGTCTCCAGATGGTAAATCCATCCCACTATACGCCACGTAGGCGCTTGGGGAGGAGACAGAATAGCTCGTACTCATTCTTAACCTCGGCACTAGATGGGGGTGAGTGGTCAGCATCACGCCCCGGCCGGCTTTACCCCGAGGAAAGGAGGCTGGGTGGGCCCCAGAGCTGGTCATGAGACAAAAGCTAGAAGGAAAATTCTGTTGGGGATCGAACCCCGATATTCCAGCCCGTAGTCAGTCACTATACCAGCCTCCTTAAATCTCCACATAGAAAATATTTTAATTTGCGTATGTATCAGTGACGTCCTTAATTTGTTTGATTTTTAGGTATTCAATAAACGAGAATTACTAAAAAATTTAAGTAGGATTTGAAGTTCTCAGGGCGGTGAGTTCGAAGACGCGTATTCGAAAAAAGTATAAATATATAAATAAAAAAATACACAGCGTTAAGACCCCAGAAGAAATCGATGATTTCTTAACCTAACCAAACTCGTGACAGTGACACAAGTTCCTCGTTTTGCCTAGAACAAATCAGTTCAGACGGATTTCGAATATTTTCGTTTAATGTACATGACAAATATTACATTTCAGTGTTTGTAACTATATTTTACTTCCAATACATCAAATAAGAGAAAAAGCAGTGCACTTTTCACTACGTCTGGTGTACCGTCAGCCCCTCTCAATCTGTAGTTTGAAGGTAGTTTACCCACACGACCTTCAGGAATTAGAAAATTCGTATATTTTATCTGGTATCAAATTCAGTTGTCAGACAACTAACGTTTCAGGGTTCCCCTTGCAAGAATCAGCCACCTACATCAACTTATTTTGAACGTCGCCCCACTAGTTTTATATTTCATAATGATTACCAAAGTTAGGTTAGGTTAGGTTAGTTTAGGTTGGGTTAGGATAGGTTGGGTTAGGTTAGGTTAGGTTAGTTTAGGTTGGGTTAGGATAGGTTGGGTTGGGTTAGGTTAGGTTGGGTTAGGTTAGGATAGGTTGGGTTAGGTTAGGTTGGGTTAGGATAGATTGGGTTGGGTTAGGTTAGGTTGGGTTAGGTTAGGTTGGGTTAGGATAGGTTGGGTTGGGTTAGGTTAGGTTGGGTTAGGATAGGTTGGGTTGGGTTAGGTTAGGTTGAGTTAGGTTAGGTTAGGATGGGTTAGGTTAGGTTGGGTTAGGTTAGGTTAGCTTAGGTTAGGATAGGTTGGGTTGGGTTAGGTTGGGTTGGGTTAGGTTGGGTTGGGTTAGGTTGGGTTGGGTTAGGTTGGGTTAGGTTAGGTTAGGTTGGGTTAGGTTAGTTTAGGTTAGGTTTCACGTGAATGCGACAATGTAATTCGTTTGTTCTTACGACTAAGAACGTAGATAAATCTTCTCTTCATGCAATAATTAAACCATTGTGTAATGCTGGACTACAGGAGCTTCAGAAATGTAGGTTTAAACACACTGATAATCTGTTACATTGATGAATGCTAGTAGGTTTCACGATAATGGATCCATTATTCATCCAACATGCACAGAATGTTGCTTCAGATTGAGGTTATAGATCACAACCGAGACAAAAATTCGATACAGAGAACTGGTGTTCTGTTATTTGAGAATTATGGGTAACGAACGTAGCGAAGATAGGGAGGACGGACTAGAAAGGAGGGAAAATAGTAAGAATGCGGGCTACCAGTGGGAGAGAATTCTGTCTTCGCAGGTGATAACAACATCGCTAAGAAGAGAGGTTCTAAAAACGTGGTTGGCGAGCCACTGATGTTGCGGAGGGGATATCCCAAAACAGACAGTTTTGGACACTGGACCCCATTGAACAACACATCGTCTCAAAACAACTGCCTTATTTTCTTTCCGGGAAATGAGTCTCAGTTGTCGTAACGGGGCACATGACAATATTGAGACTTCACGTATCAATTGACTGCTTAAGCAACTGAGTGGAAGTGACAATTTCTCATAGACATCTCGTCTTCATGTACATTGATGACAAGCCACTGAAGTTTACATTTTACCACCGTGGCTCTATATATATATAGATAGAGCCACGGTGGTCTAGCGGTTAGAACGCTGGTCTTGTAATCCTGGGGTCTCGGGTTCGATTCCCGGCGGTGCCCGAATTTATAACTTGTGTTGGGCAAGGCCGTGGTCTAGGCAACACGGAGTTTTCCTCCGTGGCATCCCAACAATTACTCCATTCACACACAGAAGAAGGCAATGGCAAACCACTTCTGGATCATCTGCCAAGAACGTATATGAACAGGTCCCAGTCCGAGAAAAGGATGGAAGGATCCTGCTCATATGGACCTGTCGTCAGACAGAACACTAATAATAATAATAATAATAATAAAAAAAATATATATATAGAGTCGCTACACGGACTGAAAGAATTTAAGATTATATAACAATGTTTAAAAAATGATGCAGCAGGTTTGTGAAGGATACCACTGAAATCAGGCGGACGGACATCAATAACCTGTGCAAGTGTTCGAACCCGGGATACCTTACTTTCTATCGTGCAAGGCCCATACGGTCCTAAGACTGAGTTACAAACGCCACTTGTGGTTACAAAGATTAATCAGCTTAGTGATGCCTAATACTTCCGTCCGTAAAATTCCATTTGCAAGCCAATACTAAAAATCTAATATCAGGCTATAGTTTCATAAAATCATGTCTTCATCTTTCAGTAAGGCATTTAAAATTAATATTTAAATTTCTGTTCGCTTTCTACGCCCGTACAAGAACCAATAAATACTAATCCTGGAGGCCTATTTTCAATTCTCGTGTCTAAAAATTTCATTATTATTATTATTATTATTATTCCATCTATTCACCACTTTATAGGGTATTTATTTCTATGTACCCTAGACAGACCTTGCCGCTGAGGTACATAGGGCAGCAGCTATTTCCGAACTACATTTTATTTTTAATACGTGTTACATGTATTATATAATATTATTTTACGACAGCGTCTTTCGAATGATTTTAAGCTTTGATGGAAAATTTGCCTTATTTACATAAGCATCAAAATCTCATTCTTTGAACAAGTGACTTGTGATTTCATAAAATCACAAACAATAACCTTTTTCAAGGGTCGCTGTTAATGCTAACATGTATGTATTGTTACAAAATGCTTTGGCTTGTATGTAGTTCTTCAGGTAATAGTGAACTGCTCAGTAAACAATATGCAACATATTTAATTCATTTTCACAATGAAAACGATTATCGCTTCGAGTGGAAGCACTGTTAATTAAGTAATAAGCAAATAACTTCATCGCCTGGAGCGAAGTCTGAGCAGATTTTGGGATTATCGCTTTTTGGTTGGTGCAGTTGTGTTTTTCAATTTCTTCAGCTCATAATTTATGTATATTTATTACTTAACTACACTGAGGAGCACATTATAAATCAAAGTCAAATACATTCTCAAAAATTCCTAACTAAATTTACAGTAAATAAACAATACTCAAGGTCCTGTCCTCAAAGGTTAAAAAACAAAAACAAATTTCTACAACGTCCATCCCAGAAGTTTCAGGATGTACTTAATATTTCACAAACAGTTAAATTCGCAACAAATAAATTACTTCACTCACTGAATGAAATATTTCGCACTATTAACTTGGAAGTTTATTCTGATCACTGTTTTAGTAACTTTATTTCCCAGTAAATTAAGAATAATTTTGTTTGGATAAACTCAGCTTACTTCTCTGCACACATCTTCTTATAAATTCAATTCAAAACAAACACTTACCCAAGATCGAGAGCCACAGAAACATTGATTCATTCTCGAAATGCAGAAAATTAAAAGCCAGCATTTCACGAAAGAGCGGATTCACTTTTCCTCACACGACAATCAATAGTCAAATTCACAATTGACAAGAAAACGCAGCTCAGAATCCCCTGAAGGAAAGAAGAAATTACGTCACTATTAAAGGGGGCATGACTACACAGAAAGAAAGAATTGACCAACAAACTGACAGCCAGGCAGGAGAATGCACACTGCTACACCAAATTACTGAAACTAATAAAAAATAAAAATCGTCTTTAAAATTAATCAAGTATAAAAACACACGACGTTGTTCTTAAAATACGGCAAATTAAATTTAAAAATTTACCTCAAGCCTCTTTTCAATAGTTTTAAATCGATTTCCTTCTTACAGAGAAAATATTTAATATCAATTATTGACTTCTTACATTTATGTTGGAATGTAACCAAATTATAACTTGGATTAATTTTCTTAGTATTCCTGTAACTAAAAAAACACCTGCGCGTTCAACAATGTAAGAAAATGGATTGGAATCTCTAAAGAACACGTGCATAAATCTCGACTGAGCATGCCATAAGGTTCATTTTCTATTACTTATACACGCAGTATAATAGCCTGAATGAACCTTATTGCACTCCTTTACTAATTCTTGCGTCATGGGTTACGTCGGCTTTGTTGTACTGGTATGTATTGCGGTGCTACTCTGAGCTACTGAAAATGAGTAGTTAAATAAACTATGAATAAATAAAAACATGGTCTATTATAACCACAAAATATCAGCACCTTAATTTTGAGACACCTGGTAGCTTATAGGCCTAATCAGAATGAATAAAAAACATGGTCTATTATAACCACAAAATATCAGCACCTTAATTTTGAGACACCTGGTAGCTTACAGGCCTAATCAGAATGAATAAAAAACATGGTCTATTATAACCACAAAATATAAGCACCTTAATTTTGAGACACCTGGTAGCTTATAGGCCTAATCAGAATGAATAAAAAACATGGTCTATTATAACCACAAAATATCAGGACCTTAATTTTAAGACACCTGGTAGCTTATAGGCCCAATCAGAATGAATAAAAAACATGGTCTCTTATAACCACAAAATATCAGCACCTTAATTTTGAGACATCTGGTAGCTTATAGGCCTAATCAGAATGAATAAAAACATGGTATATTATAACCACAAACTATCAGCACCTTAATTTTGAGACATCTGGTAGCTTATAGGCCTAATCAGAATGAATAAAAAACACGGTCTATTATAACCACAAAATATCAGCACCTTAATTTTGAGACATCTGGTAGCTTTAGGCCTAATCAGAATGAATAAAAACATGGTATATTATAACCACAAACTATCAGCACCTTAATTTTGAGACATCTGGTAGCTTATAGGCCTAATCAGAATGAATAAAAAACACGGTCTATTATAACCACAAAATATCAGCACCTTAATTTTGAGACATCTGGTAGCTTATAGGCTTAATCAGAATGAATAAAAACATGGTCTCTTATAACCACAAAATATCAGCACCTTAATTTTGAGACACCTGGTAGCTTATAGGCCTAATCAGAATGAATGAAAAACATGGTCTCTTATAACCACAAAATATCAGCACCTTAATTTTGAGACATCTGGTAGCTTATAGACCTAATCAGAATGAATAAAAAACATGGTCTATTATAACCATAAAATATCAGCACCTTAATTTTGAGACATCTGGTAGCGTATAGGCCTAATCAGAATGAATAAAAAACATGGTATATTATAACCACAAACTATCAGCACCTTAATTTTGAGACACCTGGTAGCTTATAGGCCTAATCAGAATGAATAAAAAACATGGTCTATTATAACCACAAAATATCAGCACCTTAATTTTGAGACACCTGGTAGCGTATAGGCCTAATTAGAATGAATAAAAAACATGGTCTATTATAACCACAAAATATCAGGACCTTAATTTTGAGACACCTGGTAGCTTATAGGCCTAATCAGAATGAATAAAAAACACGGTCTATTATAACCACAAAATATCAGCACCTTAATTTTGAGACACCTGGTAGCGTATAGGCCTAATTAGAATGAATAAAAAACATGGTCTATTATAACCACAAAATATCAAGACCTTAATTTTGAGACACCTGGTAGCTTATAGGCCTAATCAGTAAACGTGTATCGTTTAATACGCCCGTAAAAATTACCTCAGAAACCAACACCTTAAGAGAAAGACTCGAACAGAGGACTGTGTATCCGTGTCTGTGACCTTAGACCCCGTAATTTCCTCTCCGAAACGAAAGAATTTTGCCTTGGCGTCGTTCGTCTATCTCGGTTGAGTTCCCGTCAACAGAAACCACCCTTGTCGGCACTCGAACCCAGTATCGAGGCCTTCGTTTCCGCAATCTCCACTTCGAAGCAAATAAAAATCTCAGATCCTGGCTCCGTTGTTCTGTCTCGCTTATTTTCAGAGTTAAAGGAACCGCCCTTGAAGGAAATCGAACTCAGGACACTTTTCCCAGAGTTCCGACCTTCCTGTGTTCGCTCATTGGTCAAAACGAACAATCCCGCCACGTTATTCCTTCACGGGCCGTAAGCGAACGAGTGAAGGAACACGTCAACCCCCAATCTCGAGTTTACACGTGACCAGCAGACTCTGCGGTATTTACTAAGGGCAAATACGACAGTTTCTTACAAATTCATCCTCTCGATCTCAGGACAGTTTTCGGGTTTGTGATCTTAGCCAATGAGATCCCTTCCCAGGAACAAACAAAATTTGCTTTCGTCTCTGTCCGAAGAACAGAAAACATCTCAGCCGGGATTCGAAGGAAGGAAATATTTTTCTCTCGCCCAGGGCGATGGGCTCAACAGCGCCCAGGACCCTAAAGATCGTCTTTAAAAGACGACGTTGTTTTTAAACAAGTGCAAATTAAATTTAAAAATATACTTCAAGCCTCTTTTCAATAGTTATAAATAGATTTCCTTCTTACAGAGAAAATATTTAATATCAATTATTGACTTCCTACATTTATGATGGAATGTAACCAAATTATAACTTGGAGTAATTTTTTTAGTATTCCTGTAACTAAAAAAAACACCCGCGCGTTCAACAATGTAAGAAAAGGGATTGGAATCTCTAAAGAACACGTGCAACAATCTCGACTGAGCATGTCATAAGGTACATTTTCTATTTCTTACGCACGCAGTATAATAGCCTGAATGAACCTTATTGCACTCCTTTACTGATTCTTGCGTCATATGTTACGTCGGCTTTGTTGTACTGGTATACACTTCAGTCAACAATCGGGATTCGTTACTTTGGAAAGGATTGCGGTGTTAATCGGTTGTTCATGAAGTGCGTCGTGGTCTAGATAATTTTGTGCTTACATTGTTTATGAAAACCTTTGAAAATAACTCGTGTTTTATCTTCTGTGAATTATCAACAATTTCGTGACAGTGTCCTGCACTCTTTATATTTAATTTCTGATTAAACTTTTGCTCCTGTGGACATTGAGGTCTGTTCTTCTTCACAAAGGGTGAGACAAAGGTTTCCTATTTCTTATTAATATTATTATTTGATTTTGCATTTGTAATTGTCTGTGGTATTTTGAGAGTTTGTGTGTAATTTTTAAGCATCCAAATGCTAGCAACCACACACGTCGGCCATCATCAACAAAGTTATTTGAGTTCCGGCTAAGCTAATCGGCTGATAGGGACTTAAGTCAGAGTCACTTGGGAATAAAGAAGTGGTTTAAGTCTCTTTCGTAGTTTGCCAGGAAACGTGTGGAATTGCTTAGGCGTTGCCCGCGAGCTACAGGTTGGGGAAATATTACCTACGCAAACCAAATCGATCAGTGGAACAGAGTACTGTAATGCAACGCTTCTCAAAATGTTTCTTGTCCCCTGGTTCCCGAAATGTCACTGAAAAGTTTCGAGGATTCTTAACCGCGGTTACCATAAGATTAGATAGTAGTCTCTAACACTAAATATGTAATCATTACACATTTGTCATTGAACACCAATGTTTAAAAATGTTCAGGCGTCTGAATACACCATCCAGTTAAACAGCAGTAAACGGAACGATTGGTCTGTGGTCTGAAAGAGGGTTTGATGTCAAAATTACTTATCTTAATGAAGTAATTTATTACACTCTTACTCGCACTGACGAGGGAATTGTCCGATTGGTCGTGTCGAAACCTCACCTGAAACTTTGCTCGTCTGCAGAGCCCATCTAGTAATGACTGTACACAAAATCTCAGCCGCTGATTCGCTGTGCAAGGGTGCGAAAAAAAATTCTAAAAATTCGAATGTACATTTAAAATTCGCGCCATCGCGCATGCGTCTGACGACAGTGCGCCTGGCAGTGGCGCGGTATTCACCGGTGCATTGCAACGGAGAGCGTGGGCCACGCGTCTCTCCCAAATGGCGAGTCGTGAAAAACGCGAAACAAATTACTAACTGGAGAGGAACAATGGGGGGGAGAATTTATTTCCAAAATTGGGCTAAGGGATGTACAAGGCAACGCTCGTCGCTGAAAAACCACGGGAAATTGCCTAGATTTTAAATAGCGCTCAGGATTGTCCAAAATTCATATACGCTACTGCGTCCAAGGATGAATAATACATAAAAATATCTTATTCCTGGAGAGACAACCCAGGAGAAATCATTACCTTCTATATGCTACAAAATAGGGGCACAGGGTTGGCCATAAAGCTTCCTTCGCCAAAAATGGCGCATGTAAAGAATGCCTCAGTGCCGTTATTTCCAACCATGTAAAGTACTTAGTATAAATTTGTATTTCGTGTGTTCCGAATTTCTTTTGTTGGATTTAAAAGAGCGCTGTTGGAAGGTAACAGGATATATCTTTTTTGACTACAGGTGCCTGAGTAGAATCCCGATTTTTTTTGTCAACAAACGAAGAAACTAAACCAAGGACATTGTGACTGCCTGGTCTGAGTACGATAGCGGACAAGCAACCAGAGATGAACAGGAACTTCCCTTTCTGGATGCAATTCGGTTAGTATGGAAAGAAAAAGGCTTGAGTTAGGTTTTGATCTTGATAGTACCTTTCTAAATCAAAAGTTATAATTATAATACATTGGAAATTTGTTAGATTTATATTTTAGGATTGTAGCTTAACGTAGATGCTGTGCGGGCTTGTGTCTGGCCAGCGAATGGCCCGGTTCGGAGCAGACGTGTCGCTCTGCAGTTCGCGTTGTATTGTAAATAGTAACGTTGTGGAATGGGACCTCATGGCAAGTCAACATAGGAACATGACATGCACAGCAGACTGAACTGTCCTCGGGTTTGATGGTGGCAGTGAGGAGGCTTACTATCGCAAATGAAGTATCGTGTCTCGTTTTTAAAGGCTTCGACGGGTTAAGACGGCCGTCCCATTCCTCTCATTCACATTTTCCACACGTATATTCCCTGATGTTATATAACTCATTCCCACATCAACACTTCGCTCATAACCCACCTCTGCTAGTCGGGCATACAACCGACCAAGAAGCCGAGTAAAGGCGGAGAGAGCCGAGTAAAGGCGGAGGGAGCCGAGTAAAGGCGGAGGGAGCCGAGTAAAGGCGGAGTTCTGCGCAAGCGCAAAGTACGAAACGCATTGCTGGAAATGGGATTCAGAGCCTTGTAACTAAAACGGGAGTTTGCTTACGCTGACGGGGGTGCCTTGAACTCAGCACATTTTCTGGCATTTGTATTTCATCCGGAAGCATGAATCTTAGCCCGTTTCATTTAGCTAGCCTCTAGCGTCATTTAACATTAGACAATGTGCTATGTTTGTTGGAAATATTTGAAACAGCTGACATGTTTCTTTTAAAGACAATAACTTTGCATATCAGGAAACAGACCGCCATTCGAAGTGGCAGTGACTGGTTCCTCCATAACTAAGCACGATGGGGAATTTCATGGTTTATTTTACTAACTAACTAACTCCTTGTATCAGAAGCTCCAGGTCCAACACCATCAACACCAAAGCGTGCCAACGGACACAATCCTGAGCAAACTCCACTCCCTAAGATCACTCTTCATTCTATCCCCCCATCTCCTTCTTGGTCTGACCAGTGATCGCTTTCCAAAGGATTCCCACCCAAATTCTGTACATTTGCTTTGCCGTCCCTCGTGAGTTCTACGTGTCCAGCCCACAGAAACCTCGTACATTTCAGGATCATGGTTTATTTTACTCGTAAGATTAATATAATGATTAGTGCAAATAAAAGTTGCTTCACGGTTAAACCTGTAATTCTGATGCTGTGTTACAGATAGACAACCACAGACCGACGATATCACTTTAGACGATTTTGAACGCCTGTGGATGATAGGAAAAGGAGGTAAGTGCGATATTTCCTTATTTCTAGAAGTCAGAATAAGTCGTGGGAGATAATTTAAAATAACTCAGGATTTATTTATCTTTTCTGTAAGACAATGAAAATGTATCAGCAACAAAACTGATTTCTTCTTACGTTTTTCTATGATGGCTGACAAGTTACTGAACGCCTTCCTAGCAAAGTACATTGGCTAATCGGAGCTGTTACTAATGCTTCCTCGTTGTCGTTGTCTCCTTACTGATCCTTTTATGTGACGCTAGGTCTAGTTCATAACAGGGTAGAAGAATTCTTAACATCGACGGAACCGCACTGAATCTTTTTGCCATCTCCGTGGACTTTCACAAACGCAATTCTTAAGCAGCAGACAATGAGGAGACGAGCATCTCACCGCTACCTCCGGGCACTGCAAACTCAATCGAGAGTGAAATCTGCGAGTAGAGGCTGACAGGACATTTCTGTGGCGCGGTCCTTGTTACCGACGTCAATGAGATTTTAATTTTGCATTGTATCACGCCGACCAACATTTTAATGCATGAGTGACATATCTAGTTATTTTCAAACTGAGAATTATGTAGAGCCTGTTCTGACGTAGATAATTTTCAACCTATGGCCTGTAAAAGTTTATTTGTGGGTAGATTCAAAACAAGATGGCAAGTAATGAATTCGGGCATTGACTTGGTCAATCAACCCTTCGAAGAGATTTAGCACAGAAGTATTATAACAGGAAAAGTTTAATTATGGAATACCTGTAATAAGATTAAATAAAGTTTTATTATGTTACTCTCAATTAGTAGGGCTATTCATATCCCTTACTTGAAATTATGTGCTCCAATAATTAGAAACTACAAAAACTTTCGCATTTACAGCAAGTGATTCTAGTGTTTTTCTGAACTGAAACTACAGAATATACTGAAAAATTCTTTTTCACTCAAGAAGTTTAGACGCTGCATAGAAATTGTACTGACTCCTAATCTGTATGAGGAGATTGTTTTCTTACGTGAGAACCTTTTGTTGAAAGGGCATCAATTAGTAACACATGAAATTTTACAGGTTACGGGGAGGTTCACTTGGTCAAGCAGATTAGAGGCTTGAATGTGGGAAAATACTACGCAATGAAGATAATGGAAATGAATGACATCACTAGGAGCACAGTGATTATCCGGCACACGCAGACGGAGTGCATCGTGTCAGCGGAGGTAGGCGACAGCCCGTTTTTGGTTAAGTCGCACTACACCTTCGTCACGAAATCTCATCTGCACCTTGTGATGGGTGAGTACATGAAGAACTGCTCTCATGTTCGGGACAGAACCGCGACTGGGTGTTTGGGTCCTGAATGGCAACGAACTGAAGTGTGTAACTACGCTTAGTAGAGATTCAGAATTCGCAGCCGAATTAGGGAAGAATTCCTTGATTCTTGTTAAACTATTTTACACTTCAACCTTTACACTTACATTTTGTAGAATTTAATATTCAATACACTACTATTCGCTGACATCTAGTAAGAGTAATGGTCGTTAAAATAAGGAGGTCTGGAAATATTGTTATTTTCAATGTGTTCACAGACTTTATGGAAGGTGGAGATTTATGTGAGCTTCTGGACAAAGAACGTAAACTTCGAGAGCGCGAAGTTAAATTCTATACAGCCGAAATCGTCCTCGGTATCGAACACCTGCACAAGGTAAGCTCACTGCAGACCTCGCCAATGAACTGCCTAACAAATACAGTATTTGTCTGTTTGTTTGTTTGTTTGTTTGCACGTTCAAATAGCCCATTTCTGTGTCTGGTTGAAAATGACAGCCAACAGTTTGGGAAATCACTATTGTGATCATTAAGTAAAAAAAATAATTATTTTTATGAGTTGTGTTAGAAAAGGTCATTTGTTAAGATCACAGGGTTCCTGTCCCTAATCCTCCCCCTCCGCCGCTTTCAGACCCAGTGACATGAAACTTCCTGATTCATGAGCAATTTTTTTTTATAGTGTTCTGTCTGACGACAGGTCCATATGAACAGGATCCTTCCATCCTTTTCTCGGACTGGGACCTGTTCATATACGTTCTTGGCAGATGATCCAGAAGTGGTTTGCCATTGCCTTCTTCTGTGTGTGAATGGAGTAATTGTTGGGATGCCACGACGGAAAACTCCGTGTTGCCTAGACCACGGCCTTGCTCAACACAAGTTATAAATTCTGGCACCGCCGGGAATCGAACCCGAGACCCCAGGATTACAAGGCCAGCGTTCTAACCGCTAGACCACCTCATCTTATTATTATTTAGTGTTCTGTCTGACGACAGGTCCATATGAACAGGATCCTTCCATCCTTTTCTCGGACTGGGACCTGTTCATATACGTTCTTGGCAGATGATCCAGAAGTGGTTTGCCATTGCCTTCTTCTGTGTGTGAATGGGATGCCACGGAGAAACCGGGGAAGCCCCCGGAGGAAAACTCCGTGTTGCCTAGACCACGGCCTTGCCCAACACAAGTTATAAATTCGGGCACCGCCGGGAATCGAGCAGCTACAGCGTAGCAGAAAAGCAAACTGCTGGGTTGTGCATCTCACAGCCACAATAAGTACGGAAACACAACAGAACAGAAGAAATTTGTTAATTTTGTTTTTTGTTTTTTTCCAGATGGGCTTCATTTACCGCGATCTAAAACCCGAGAACATCCTCATAGACTCCATTGGCCACTTGAGGATCACTGATTACGGCCTCTGTAGGAAGTTATGCCCTCCTCAGAAGGTAAATTTAATTTCCACCTGAGACCCTTTTGTTGCTTAGTCCAGCTACAGGAAAACGTAGGCCGACAATGCAGGAGCTGCGTGGACCACTGTCAGTACGCTTTGTCTGACGGACGTCAGAATACAAGAATCATAAAGGTTGTACGTATTTCAGTTGTTAAAATCGCTTCATCCGTGATCAGATTGTGTGTCTTGTACCAATATTTAACGGAAAGTGCAACTAACATGCATCGGATGCATTCCGAAATTGAGGAGCTGAACTCAGAAGCACAGAACCATTTTAATTGTAGCAAATCTGTTCGCAATTCCTTCGGGATTTTTTACCATAAAGAAATATAAACACCATAACAGAAATTACCGGTGTTAGAAGATTGACTCTAATGGAAACAAAGCTGTATGAGGTAAAGAGAGGAATAATTTAGATGTTATTTAATGAGAAACTTTGTGGATAAGTCTTGGTGAGACAAACCCCTTACAAAGGACCAAGGCAAAGGACGAGGAAGAACATCGGGGGACAGAATTAAGAGGAATATAAGAAAAAGAATTGATTTTGAGAGCAGGAGGAAAATGGCACTGCGTCCTGTGGTGGTCTTTGGAATTAGCGATATTAAAAGTTTTTAGCCTTACTACCAGAAAGTTAGTTACTAGTTGCTTTGTGTCTCATAATATTCTCACACTTATGTAAAATATTGTTTTTATCAACAGAATAAACGTGAATATACCTTCTGTGGCACTCCCCATTACATAGCTCCTGAGGTGATCAAACAGGAAGAACATACCAAGGTAATTTCTTACGCAATGGCAATCTGACAATGAGGATTTCACTGTCTCATGTGACTGAACCAACAAGGGTACGGATTCATAAGTACAAATTTCATGCGGGATGAGAAGTTCTTCAACCAATGCCCTCCAGGAAGGGCCAACAACGAAAAAATATTTCAAAATCTGTGTGTGTTTACCAACTGCTCATAACATCATTTAAAGATAAATAGTCAGTGCACGTTACAGGTGTCAGAAGCTTTCGTCTGTCTTTGGTGCAGTTAACTTTGTGCCGACGGACACACATTTGCCAGAAGAATGGAGAATTAATATATATATATTCAATTCCCGGTGGTGCTCAAATTTATAACTTGTGTTGGGCAAGGCCGTGGTCTAGGAAACACGGAGTTTTCCTCCGTGGCATCCCAACAGTTACTCCATTCACACACAGAAGAAGGCAATGGCAAACCACTTCTGGATCATCTGCCAAGAACGTATATGAACAGGTCCCAGTCCGAGAAAAGGATGGAAGGATCCTGTTCATATGGACCTGTCGTCAGACAGAACACTAAATAATAATAAGATGAGGTGGTCTAGCGGTTAGATCGCTGGAATTGTAATCCTGGGGTCTCGGGTTCGATTCCCGGCGGTGCCCGAATTTATAACTTGTGTTGGGCAAGGTTGTGGTCTAGGCAACACGGAGTTTTCCTCCGGGGGCTTCCCCGGTTTCTCCGTGGCATCCCAACAATTACTCCACTCACACACAGAAGAAGGCAATGGCAAACCACTTCTGATCATCTCTGCCAAGAATGTATATATGTATGAGCAGGTCCCTGACAACCTGAAGAGGTTGGAAGGATTCTGTTCATAATATATGGACCTGTCGTCAGACAGAACACTACAAATAAAAATAAATATATAACCTTAACGCAATAAATTAACAACACCTTATAGATCCCGCAAATTTTGTTGCCCTTAAATTCTTGTGGACATGTAGAAGTCTTTAGAAATGAAAAGTGACTGATTTCAATTGATTCTGTTGCAGGCGGTTGATTGGTGGAGTTTAGGCATCACGGTGTATCAGATGCTAAAAGGAGCCACGCCATTTGAACAAGAGGATGATGAGAGTGACAACTTCATGAAGCTTTACAAGTGAGTTCAGTGTGTGACGTCCAAGCTCCTTTAAACACGTGCTAAATAAACCTTAGCTCAGGGAATGAATTGCAGTCAGAAAAAACGCCTGGTGACCAAAACCATGTAAAATCTGACGATTGTCCAGGGCCCTAATTGACTGTGAGGGACAGGGAAGTAAAGAGTTCGAAATGTTGAGAAGCTGAGTGCGTCCTTATAGATGATCCATCTTAAACGTCTGTTGTGTTACCCGCTTCAGAGATCTCCGTGTAAAAGAACCAATGATGAGGCTTCTTATAATAGAAGTGAGGGGAATTAGGCACACTAATTATGGATGCATATTTAATATGTAGTTTTCTGTATACAAATACAAGAATGGCGTTCTTTTCTCCCATTACAGACGAATTCTGACTCAAGATCCGGTGATCCCGACGACGTTTTCCGCTGAGGCGAGAGATTTCGTCGTAGGATTGCTAACTAAAGATCCAACCAAGCGTCTTGGTGGAGGCAAGAACGGAGTCGATGACATCAAGAGACATCCGTTCTTAAAAGTGAGTTCTGTCTCCGTGTCTGTTCTAAATGTTTCAGTTCTAAACTGTGTCTTGGCCACGTTAACGTGTATTAAGAAAATCAAGGTTTCCCGTTACTTCGTGAGCAGAATTCATCGTCTGCAACAAATATCATAGCACTGACAGAAGTTGCTTTATGAGTTCACAGTAACAAGTTAGGAAGACAATGCATAAATCATTGACAGATGACGTTTTAGAGAAAAAACCTCTCACCACACGACTTAGATTTCCAAATAACTTGCTTAGAACCTTGGGTGCATCCTTAAACACCCCTCCCTGCAATCTGTACTATTGCTAAATAACTTACAGCAGAGACCAAAATTTGTAGCCACGCTGAAGACTATTTTCAGAATCCTCCTTCTGTCTGCACAACTGAAGCATCTGTTCAAATGAGATGCTCCCAGTTGAGCCTTGCCAGCCAGACATTCACTCTGCAATCACCGTTAATGCTCGTGTTCATCCCACAGAAAATCAACTGGGCTGATATGGCTCGAAAAGCCAAGAAAGCTCCGTTTGAGCCGGTTTTTGGTAACGAAAAGATCCACGGCGCCAAGGATAATCACCACCCGCCATCCCCTGCTCGATCCCAGGATCGTGTCACTTCACGCTCAGGTGAGATACGTGACTTAGTTTCAGAAGAAACATACTTTTTGTGCCTCGTGTGTCTTCAGACGAATTTGATTTCAAATGTGCCCAGAAAAGGACACTCCATGTTGACGTTGGTCCTCTGCGTTGTAATGCCATGTGCACACGTAAATACATTTCTGCGTTCCGGAGGAACATACTGCCTCCATCGCCATCGCTGAAGATGGTATGAGTACATTCCTCCGAAAATTTGGTACAGAGGCAAGTCTGATGTAGTGAGTTTCCTTTTCCACCCAATTGCTTCATCTCCTTCCAGGTCGCATAATTAGGATCACGTTTTGTTGAATTTGGATAAGATAAATAAAATTCAGGGGCACACGGGTAATGAAGAAAGTGATAGCATTTGCTAGAATAAAGGCTTGTACCACGCTGAATTCTGTCAACGCAAGTTAAAATGTGGTCCAGCAATTGCCTTCTGCCCCACATTGACTCGACTCAGTTCATAAAACTGCTCAGAATTAACAAGAAAGGCGACTTCATGGGGAGAATTATGCACAGCTTTAATTTTTAAAACATGGAATAGTAGTTGCAGTCTTCAGCGAATGTTAGAGTATTTATCAGCAGAAAATATACTGGAGCAGACGTGATCAAGTGTCGAGAATCGCTGTGTCCCTTACACGAACACAGACTGAATATTTCGTGTATTTCTCTTCAGATACACAAAAGACGGAGATTCCTGCAGGACAAACAGCACCTGCGGCTGTCGGGAAGACTCCGTCACAGAAGAGGAAACTGAGCAGCTCAGGAGACAGCGAAAGGCGAACTAAGAGACCACGACCACCAACGCCGGAGGTCGACCTCCCAAATGACGGCCACGGAATAGCGATGCTGGTACGTGTAAGTCAACTACTGGTTTCATTGCTTAATTTTTGTTTACGGAAACTAGCAGCGTAGACTGTTGAATATTTCCCAACGTTTCGACAAACAGTGTGGTTGCCATCTTCATTGAGGGCGAATATCTTTTGGAGAGATTAGGAAGCATCAGAAGGTTAGGTTAGGTTAGTGGGAGATGTGATGATTGTAAAATGGGCGAGGGGGCTATCCACGGGGGGGGGGGGCACATAATGCATCTAAATGTTTCAGTTCTGAACTGTGTCTTGTCCACGTTAACTTGTATTAAGAAAATCAAGGTTTCCCGTTACTTCGTGAGCAGAATTCATTGTCTACAACAAATATCATAGCACTGACAGAAGTTAACAAGTTAGGAAGAGAATGCATAAATCATTGACAGATGACGTTTTAGAGAAAAAACCTCTCACCACACGACTTAGATTTCCAAATAACTTGCTTAGAACCTTGGGTGCATCCTCATACATCTCTCCCTGCAATCTGTACTATTGCTAAATATCTTACAGCAGAGACCAAAATTTGTAGCCACGCTGAAGACTATTTTCAGAATCCTCCTTCTGTCTGCACAACTGAAGCGTCTGTTCAAATGAGATGCTCCCAGTTGAGCCTTGCCAGCCAGACATTCACTCTGCAATCACCGTTAATGCTCGTGTTTCATCCCACAGAACATCGACTGGGCTGATATGGTTCGAAAAGCCAAGAAAGCTCCGTTTGAGCCGGTTTTTGGTAACGAAAAGATCCACGGCGCCAAGGATAATCACCACCCGCCATCCCCTGCTCGATCCCAGGATCGTGTCTCTTCATGCTCAGGTGAGATATGTGACTTAGTTCCAGAAGAAACCTACTTTTTGTGCCTCGTGTGTCTTCAGACGAGTTTGATTTGAAATGTGCCCAGAAAAGGACACTCCATGTTGACGTTGGTCCTCTGCGTTGTAATGCCATGTGCACACGTAAATACATTTCTGCGTTCCGGAGGAACATACTGCCTCCACCGCCATCGCTGAAGATGGTATGAGTACATTCCTCCGAAAATTTGGTACAGAGGCAAGTCTGATGTAGTGAGTTTCCTTTTCCACCCAATTGCTTTATCTCCTTCCAGGTCGCATAATTAGGATCACGTTTTGTTGAATTTGGATAAGATAAATAAAATTCAGGGAAACACGGGTAATGAAGAAAGTGATATCATTTCCTAGAATAAAGGCTTGTACCACGCTGAATTCTGTCAACGCAAGTTAAAATGTGGTCCAGCAATTGCCTTCTGCCCCACATTGACTCGACTCAGTTCATAAAACTGCTCAGAATTAACAAGAAAGGCGACTTCATGGGGAGAATTATGCACAGCTTTAATTTTTAAAACATGGAATAGTAGTTGCAGTCTTCAGCGAATGTTAGAGTATTTATCAGCAGAAAATATACTGGAGCAGACGTGATCAAGTGTCGAGAATCGCTGTGTCCCTTACACGAACACAGACTGAATATTTCGTGTATTTCTCTTCAGATACACAAAAGACGGAGATTCCTGCAGGACAAACAGCACCTGCGGCTGTCGGGAAGACTCCGTCACAGAAGAGGAAACTGAGCAGCTCAGGAGACAGCGAAAGGCGAACTAAGAGACCACGACCACCAACGCCGGAGGTCGACCTCCCAAATGACGGCCACGGAATAGCGATGCTGGTACGTGTAAGTCAACTACTGGTTTCATTGCTTAATTTTTGTTTACGGAAACTAGCAGCGTAGACTGTTGAATATTTCCCAACGTTTCGACAAACAGTGTGGTTGCCATCTTCATTGAGGGCGAATATCTTTTGGAGAGATTAGGAAGCATCAGAAGGTTAGGTTAGGTTAGTGGGAGATGTGATGATTGTAAAATGGGCGAGGGGGCTATCCACGGGGGGGGGGCACATAATGCATCTAAATGTTTCAGTTCTGAACTGTGTCTTGTCCACGTTAACTTGTATTAAGAAAATCAAGGTTTCCCGTTACTTCGTGAGCAGAATTCATTGTCTACAACAAATATCATAGCACTGACAGAAGTTAACAAGTTAGGAAGAGAATGCATAAATCATTGACAGATGACGTTTTAGAGAAAAAACCTCTCACCACACGACTTAGATTTCCAAATAACTTGCTTAGAACCTTGGGTGCATCCTCATACATCTCTCCCTGCAATCTGTACTATTGCTAAATATCTTACAGCAGAGACCAAAATTTGTAGCCACGCTGAAGACTATTTTCAGAATCCTCCTTCTGTCTGCACAACTGAAGCGTCTGTTCAAATGAGATGCTCCCAGTTGAGCCTTGCCAGCCAGACATTCACTCTGCAATCACCGTTAATGCTCGTGTTTCATCCCACAGAACATCGACTGGGCTGATATGGTTCGAAAAGCCAAGAAAGCTCCGTTTGAGCCGGTTTTTGGTAACGAAAAGATCCACGGCGCCAAGGATAATCACCACCCGCCATCCCCTGCTCGATCCCAGGATCGTGTCTCTTCATGCTCAGGTGAGATATGTGACTTAGTTCCAGAAGAAACCTACTTTTTGTGCCTCGTGTGTCTTCAGACGAGTTTGATTTGAAATGTGCCCAGAAAAGGACACTCCATGTTGACGTTGGTCCTCTGCGTTGTAATGCCATGTGCACACGTAAATACATTTCTGCGTTCCGGAGGAACATACTGCCTCCACCGCCATCGCTGAAGATGGTATGAGTACATTCCTCCGAAAATTTGGTACAGAGGCAAGTCTGATGTAGTGAGTTTCCTTTTCCACCCAATTGCTTTATCTCCTTCCAGGTCGCATAATTAGGATCACGTTTTGTTGAATTTGGATAAGATAAATAAAATTCAGGGAAACACGGGTAATGAAGAAAGTGATATCATTTCCTAGAATAAAGGCTTGTACCACGCTGAATTCTGTCAACGCAAGTTAAAATGTGGTCCAGCAATTGCCTTCTGCCCCACATTCACTCGACTCAGTTTATAAAACTGCTCAGAATTAACAAGAAAGGCGACTTCATAGGGAGAATTATGCACAGCTTTAATTTTTAAAACATGGAATAGTAGTTGCAGTCTTCAGCGAATGTTAGAGTATTTATCAGCAGAAAATATACTGGAGCAGACGTGTTCAAGTGTCGAGAATCGCTTAAGTTACAATTTCGCTGCACGCGACCGAGACAAGCGACAGAGACAAGGCACAGAAGACCGCTCTCGGACCAGTAGTGTCTCGCGACGGGCTCAGGCAGCACGTGTGTTGTTGAGTAAAATAATGGCGGAAATTAAAATTACTGGTGACCAAGATGGGCAATTGGTAGAATTAGTAGCAGAAAACCGACTACTGTTCGATCCTGACGTCGAGTCATACAAGGATGGGAATATTCATGATAACGTGTGGGAAGTTAAACAAAAGTGGTTAGTTGTTTACGTTTTTATAATGCATATATCATTCATAATACAATATAACAATATATAAAATATAACTTCTTATTGAATTAAACTCATCAGGCAATGAATGGATTATTACCAGGGCTATTGGTTACTTAGTTTCTTCTGATTATGCGATCTACTCGCCAAGAAACTTCACCAGAGTCTGACATGAAATATTTTCTCAACTCTTCTCTCATCTCGCCTCCTGCTCGAGATAAGGAGTGCATGTTTGGTGTTAGCGTTGTTTCCACGTCATTACTGAGGTTATAGAAAGTTTTTCCAGATTTTTCTAGGAATCCATCGCGTAACAGGTTACGTAAATAACAGTCGACTAATATCAAATCATAAGACGTCTCCGGCAAAACGTTTATACGAGGCTCGTCCACAAAGTAAGTTTCCCTGGGGCCGTTTACAGAAACAAAACACAATTTCATGGAAATATTTATTGCAACAGATACAGCAAGTGTCCAGCTATTTTTCAACATATTCGCCACCGGAATTGAGACATTTGTCATACCGTGGGACCAACTTTTGAATACCTGTGTCGTAGAAGTCTGCCGCCTGGGATTGGAACCACTGTGTGACAACCATCTCCGCCTCTCTGTCATTCTCAAAACGCTGACGCTGACCGGACAGGAATTTCTTGAGGTGTAGGAAAAGATGGAAATCACTGGGAGCGAGGTCCGGGCTGTAGGGTGAATGATTAAACACCTCCCAGCTGAACTCCTGCAGGAGACTTGCTGTCCGTCGAGCCGTGTGCGGCCTAGCGTTATCACTGACCGCACTTCACAGTCGGCGGGAGCTGGAATAAGAACCTCCATCTTCAACAGCTGCAACGATGCTACTGTGAGAACGCGGGAAGTTCCGTTAGTGCATGCGCCATGCTACGTCATTGCTCTATCACGTACGCAGTCGCTTCGCGCAATATAAGGTTTGCTAGCTGTGGGACGAGTGGGAAACTTACTTTGTGGACGCGCCTCGTATGTGTATAAAACACTCTAAATACCCTTCTGGAACGACAAAGGCGATAATTCCGTAATTCTTTGCAACTTCATCAGATACGTGTCGAGGCCAAATTCTTCGTCTGCCAAGTAAGAAATGGTTCCGCTTTGTATTAGTTCCCGGAAGGCACTCAGGACCCGGAAAATTAAATATAATTTTCCACCGCAATAAACTTGTAAATTAGCATCCACGATGGCTAAAAGAACAATAGAAAAGAATGCTTTGTAGTTGGAAAAGATTGAGCCCCTGTTTGGAGGTGCTCTTAACCGAATATGTTTTCCATCCATGGCTCCAACGGTGTTCGGAAAATTCCATTTTACCCAAAATTCTTTTGAAATGCGTTGAAACTCTCCTTGAGTAGGTTCAGGCATTATTTGAGGTACCAACTTGTTTCTTAAACACCTAAGAACCTCCTTCACGATTGTTAAAATATGACACGCTGATATATTTTTTTTAATTTGTAGTGTTCTGTCTGACGACAGGTCCATATGAACAGGATCCTTCCATCCTTTTCTCGGACTGGGACCTGTTCATATACGTTCTTGGCAGATGATCCAGAAGTGGTTTGCCATTGCCTTCTTCTGTGTGTGAATGGAGTAATTGTTGGGATGCCACGGAGGAAAACTCCGTGTTGCCTAGACCACGGCCTTGCCCAACACAAGTTATAAATTCGGGCACCGCCGGGAATCGAACCCGAGACCCCAGGATTACAAGGCCAGCGTTCTAACCGCTAGACCACCTCATCTTATTATTATTTAGTGTTCTGTATGACGACAGGTCCATATGAACAGGATCCTTCCATCCTTTTCTCGGACTGGGACCTGTTCATGTACGTTCTTGGCAGATGATCCAGAAGTGGTTTGCCATTGCCTTCTTCTGTGTGTGAATGGAGTAATTGTTGGGATGCCACGGAGAAACCGGGGAAGCCCCCGGAGGAAACCTCCGTGTTGCCTAGACCACGGCCTTGCCCAACACAAGTTATAAATTCGGGCACCGCCGGGAATCGAACCCGAGACCCCAGGATTACAAGGCCAGCGTTCTAACCGCTAGACCACCTCATCTTATTATTATTTAGTGTTCTGTATGACGACAGGTCCATATGAACAGGATCCTTCCATCCTTTTCTCGGACTGGGACCTGTTCATGTACGTTCTTGGCAGATGATCCAGAAGTGGTTTGCCATTGCCTTCTTCTGTGTGTGAATGGAGTAATTGTTGGGATGCCACGGAGAAACCGGGGAAGCCCCCGGAGGAAACCTCCGTGTTGCCTAGACCACGGCCTTGCCCAACACAAGTTATAAATTCGGGCACCGCCGGGAATTGAAACCGGGAAGGGAAAAAAATTGTCAATCACTCAATAAGTGATATCGTATACAAACAACACACGCCTGCACGTACGTGTAAATGGGCGTATTTTCTCATTTCAGATGGAGACTGTAAGAAACAGTGGACGTTTACACGGGATTCATACAATCGATTTAAACGCAAAAGAAAAATGCCAACCGGATCAGCTGAACCACCAACAAATTCTAATTGGGATTTTTCCAAGGGACTCCAATTCTTAGAACCGTCAACTTCAAATTTACCGGCAAACGCACAGTTTCAGACTCAGACTGAAAACAACGAAGGTTGTCCAGATGAAGCATCGCAGTCCTCTGTACCACAGCCTCCACCACAAAAAAGACGCAATAACAATTATGATTATAATCTTGATTATCTCGTGAAACGAGACGCAATGCAACAGTTAAGAGCCAACACTGCTACAGAAATTGAAGACGATATTGCTTTATTTGGGAACTACGTAAAAGCTGTGTTAAGGAAATTACATCCACGTATGACAATACAAGCTAAGAACGACTTATATAACATTTTAAGTGAATATGAAGTGAAACAGTTGGATATGCAAGAACGAACAAGAGACAAGTACATCTGAGGTATAAGCATATTCTCCTATAAGAACTGCCTCGACCCCCGAACCAACCAACATCACAGTGTACTACACAGAATGAAGACAATTGTTATTATATTTGTGATATAATTAGTAATAATACAATGTAAGAAACTTACCGTAAGGTGAGTGACAGTTTTTCTTGTGGTGTTATATCCCCTTCTGTTTGTATGTTTTTTTCTATTAAACTCAGTACATAACGAAACTGCTTATGATTCAATCTGAAATTATCTTCATCTAATGATAAATGATTCTTTATTAACAGACAGAAAGATCCTTCTTCACGTCTGGTTTTGAATATTGAACTTGTAGGTTTTCTTTGTTTCTTTCGCAACAAATAACACAGCAACACATCATCTTCTTCTTATTCTTCGATTAACCTTTTTAGAAGCATTTTTTGTACTCATTTTTCACAGAATATGTGCACGTATGTCTCAACAAAACAAAGAAAACAAACACTTCGCCGCATGTCTCGGTCGTCACCTCAAAAGTGTGTGGCGACAAGCTGCGATGTGTCCGTCTCCCGTCTCTGTCGCCTGCCTCGGTCGCTTGTCTCTGTCGCGTGCAGCCAAATTGTACCTTAAGAGACCACGACCACCAACGCCGGAGGTCGACCTCCCAAATGACGGCCACGAAATTGCAGAAGGAGACTTATAAAATGCGGGAACGATATCACTACTTGTCTGATCTAAATTTGAATTCATACTGAGCCAGACGCCATTAGTTTGGTGCGTTATGAGATCCTGATGGATTAGACCAATTTAATTCATTGCATGCTGTATAAAGAATTAACGTGGCTGCAACACCGGATTGCATACATCTCGCACGACCAGGAGCACTTTCTCCACTCAGCAGCGTCAGACTGACTTACTAATTCCAATGGAACAAATCCCTTTGTCGATCAGCGGACACAAGACATTTCCAGCATTTCTGCAGAAACAAAATATTTATGATCCTCGTTAATGTTTTAAAGGGAAAAATTAGTTGTTCATCTGTTTTTGATGTAGTTAGTCTCTGCATACCCAGTAGGTCTATCAGGGGCTATTATTATTATTTGGTGTTCTGTCTGACGACAGGTCCATATGAACAGGATCCTTCCATCCTTTTCTAGGACTGGGACCTGTTCATATACGTTCTTGGCAGATGATCCAGAAGTGGTTTGCCATTGCCTTCTTCTGTGTGTGAATGGAGTAATTGTTGGGATGCCACGGAGGAAAACTCCGTGTTGCCTAGACCACGGCCTTGCCCAACACAAGTTATAAATTCGGGCACCGCCGGGAATCGAACCCGAGACCCCAGGAATCAGATACCATCTTAATACAGTATAACCTCGCTATAACGCGGGTCGCGGGAGACAGGGGTAAACCCGCGTTATAGAAAAACCGCGTTATTACGGAAGTGCATCGGAAAAATCGGTACAAGTACTGGACGTACTGTACGGTACGTACAGTATTGATAGACTATCGCCATTTAAGAGTATACATACTTATTTCACTATGCTACGATTGATTTTTACGGAAAAAGTAATAAATAATTAATTTGGTTTGCATTTTAATATACCGTACTAAAATATATTATACTACTGTACTGTATTTTTTATTTACAAACAAACACTATGTACAAGAAATTTATAAACTATTACATAATTTTTATATATCAAGATTTAGGTGTAAATTTAGCAATATATCTGGAACCGCGGTATAGCGAACCGCGTTATAGAGGGGTTGTACTGTATCCCTGTAATTAATAAGAAATAAAAACCGATCGAAAATAAAATGCAGATAAGAGACGATTACATGACAAATTATAAAAGTATCCAGGAGGTTGGATGATCCTAAAATATTACAAAAATACCCACGTTCCTCTTCAATAACTTCTGGTGCTTTCTGAGAGAACAAGTGATACCATCTGCAGTAACTAATGATGTTAATGCCCGTGATCACATTTCTCGAGAATGGCCGGATTAATTATTACGAAATCTAGCGTGGACATTGTGCTACTCGTGGCTACTCCATACAAGTATTTTTTAATATTATAAAATCGGTAGTACAAACTTAACAGATGCTCAAGTTTGTAAGGTGATAGGATCATCCTCCGCCATTACGTTGTTACACATGATACTCTGCTACGAATCATGGCGTCATCGACCGAGACGTCATCTATTAGTGGCCGCTCGAACTATCAGTGCTATGGCTTCGCAGGAATATAATGTGTTGAATCGTTAAGTTGCCATAACAACTGAAGATTTCTTTTCAAGAAAGTGAATTAATTAATCAGAAATAAAGCATTGCATTTAAATGGATACGTGCATTAGTAAGTTTATGTACAACCTCTAAAATTAAGACGATAAAAGCGTATGAGTACACAAAATGGCTGATAGAAATCCACAGCGAAATTGAGGATTTCAAATCAAATTAAGAACAGAGACGCTTCTTAACTGACGAACACTTGAAGGCATGAGTGCGAACAGCATCGAGTGATCCTATCTCAAGTTGAAGGATTAGGCAGGCAAGGACAGTACCAAATACCTGAGTCTTAATAAATGCAGACTCACTAAATTGTCTTCATAAGCTACGATTCGATAATACATGGTAAACGTGTCCCAATTATACAAAAGACGACGGGGCATCTGTTCTAATTATGTTTGGATTAGTCTATGTACAGTTTGTCTCATGAAAAATGTTTTAACTCCAGAACTAGGAGGAGCCAACGACAGTTATTGTTCTCAAAATGTCACTTATTAATCAGTATCTTGGTGTTTGTGAACTGTGGGTTTCTTCAAAGCTTACGATCCTGCATGCCGCTGTCAGTGGTGTAGCTGTTAATCCGTAATTCTGAAATTAATTTTCCTGAATCCATTTATCTATCCTTAACGCTATATTAGCTCGTGGTATCTCACAGACGTTCTGGATAACTCGTATGAAAATCTTTAAAGAACAGATCTGCAACCAGGAACTTGACAGCATTGAGGAATCGTCTCCTTTGGAGTCTACAAATCGGTCAACCGATCAAGAATTTCTCTGCGTTTTACGACTTTCAAAATATCACAGCTGCTTTCACGCTATCCCAAGCCAAAATGAATTCACCCAAATTCCGAATGTTTAAGAACGTTTTTAATATTATCCACTCACATACGCCCACGTATTCTATTTGATGACAAACAAGGTTTACAGAATCTGGTATACTGTTTACTTCCTTCGTAAATGTAATTTTGATTTAAAGATGGCTGTCTACTGGGTTGTAGCACAGTGTAGTTTAACATCGACCAGACTACACAGCGCAACAACCCAGAAGACAGAAATCTTCATACTCTGATGATGGAGGCAGTATGACCTCTGAAACGTTGGTAAACATCGACCAGACTACACAGCGCAACAACCCAGAAGACAGAAATCTTCATACTCATCGCCCTGATGACGGAGGCAGTATGACCTGTGAAACGTTGGCTAACATCGACCAGACTACACAGCGCAACAACCCAGAAGACAGAAATCTTCATAATCTGATGACGGAGGCAGTATGACCTCTGAAACGTTGGTTAACATCGACCAGACTACACAGCGCAACAACCCAGAAGACAGAAATCTTCATACTCTGATGACGGAGGCAGTATGACCTCTGAAACGTTGGTAAACATCGACCAGACTACACAGCGCAACAACCCAGAAGACAGAAATCTTCATACTCTGATGACGGAGGCAGTATGACATCTGAAACGTTGGTAAACATCGACCAGACTACACAGCTCAACAACCCAGAAGACAGAAATCTTCATACTCTGATGACGGAGGCAGTATGACCTCTGAAACGTTGGTTAACATCGACCAGACTACACAGCGCAACAACCCAGAAGACAGAAATCTTCATACTCTGATGACGGAGGCAGTATGACCTCTGAAACGTTGGTAAACATCGACCAGACTACACAGCGCAACAACCCAGAAGACAGAAATCTTCATACTCTGATGACGGAGGCAGTATGACCTCTGAAACGTTTGTAAACATCTACCAGACTACACAGCGCAACAACCCAGAAGACAGAAATCTTCATACTCTGATGACGGAGGCAGTATGACATCTGAAACGTTGGTAAACATCGACCAGACTACACAGCTCAACAACCCAGAAGACAGAAATCTTCATACTCTGATGACGGAGGCAGTATGACCTCTGAAACGTTGGTTAACATCGACCAGACTACACAGCGCAACAACCCAGAAGACAGAAATCTTCATACTCTGATGACGGAGGCAGTATGACCTCTGAAACGTTGGTTAACATCGACCAGACTACACAGCGCAACAACCCAGAAGACAGAAATCTTCATACTCTGATGACGGAGGCAGTATGACCTCTGAAACGTTGGTAAACATCGACCAGACTACACAGCTCAACAACCCAGAAGACAGAAATCTTCATACTCTGATGACGGAGGCAGTATGACCTCTGAAACGTTGGTAAACATCGACCAGACTACACAGCGCAACAACCCAGAAGACAGAAATCTTCATACTCATCGCCCTGATGACGGAGGCAGTATGACCTCTGAAACGTTGGTAAACATCGACCAGACTACACAGCTCAACAACCCAGAAGACAGAAATCTTCATACTCTGATGACGGAGGCAGTATGACCTCTGAAACGTTGGTAAACATCGACCAGACTACACAGCGCAACAACTCAGAAGACAGAAATCTTCATACTCTGATGACGGAGGCAGTATGACCTCTGAAACGTTGGTTAACATCGACCAGACTACACAGCGCAACAACCCAGAAGACAGAAATCCTACTTAATTTTGATTTATAAATGGCGTTGCCGAACATTCGAGCTCTGTCACAATTTGGAATTACTTCTTTACTACGATGTTTTCATTAGCGTCTTCCCTGCATCTGTTTCTAGACTATCAACTTTACACGCGTCTAGTGGAACGCATTCTAATGCAATCAGTTCGGTTCCAAAAAAACAAACAAAAAACATTTCATCCTGATTACGCAAACAAATGGAGAACGTGTTAGTGTTGCTCTGATTTCATTTCACACAACACGAAGGAAATGGTGCATTAGGTCTGAACACGTCAGTTGCGCATGCGCGAGGTGCGTGACGTCACCAAACACGTACCGATCGTCAGTCGCCTGTACATGACGGCAATACCTTCTTGATGAATATTCTGTTTCAAAGAACGCAAGGACTAAGTCAACGGTGAGAATCTCAGGTTCTTAATGCTATTGCATTCAGACTTTTCACACGTAATGAAATTGCCTGTCTCCTAATCGAATAAACAGAGAACAATGGATCGATCTACTTATTCGATTAAATCGCAGCTTTTACGATCTACAAAAGCAGGAGAATAAGTAAGCGGAGTTCCTTCTGCCGTCTTATCAGATGCAAGCGAAGTCATTTAAAGTTCCAAGGTTAAAGTTCAAGCTTTCTTGTCATTAAGACAACCTCGATCTGATTTCTTCCGTCAATATAAGGGCGGTATCGCACTAGGATGCCATGGCAGCGACACCAACAGCGATGCCATGGCGTCCAGCTGCCAGAAAAAGACGCCAGACAAGCTGCCAGATGGATCAACATTATGAGCTCACGAAATGAAGGGCTATTAGCAAGGAGAAATGTCCACTTTTATCACTTTTGAGAAAATGAGATTTACCTTTATCAAAACTACATACCTGGAGTGAATTTCAATTCTGCATCAAAGAAATAAGTAAGAAAAATTCTCCATACACACACTTTGCACGTCCATACCATTATTGAATTTGAAATATTTCAGTTCTTGCAAATCACATGTAATATTACATGAACAAACTTTATTTAATAAAACATTATAAAAGCAGGTTTCTTCTTAATTCACATTATTTGTGATATATAGATAGATATATAGATTGCTGAACAAAAAAACTTAAAAATCAAGTTGCCATATTGGAAAGCGGCCCCACAAATAAAGCCATAGAAACACTTCTTAGCAAATTCTTTCTTTTCTACTGTAAATAAATCTCCTCCAAATATTTCCACAAGTTCTACCCAGTTTCTTTTTTTCAAGTCCCGGTTTGCGTATTCAATAGCAAATGAATCCCATAGTCGGGACTGAATTTCAATTATCAATCTTTCGGTGTCGAAATTATCCACGTTTGGAAGAAACAGAAATACACACAAGCACATTCACGCATGGACGTCAATGGACTGGCCAGACTGTCATGTGATGTTGATTTGGCTTTGGCAGCGATGCCAGTAGCATTTGAACTTGGCATCTTGGTTGGCAGCGATGCCAAGTTGGAAGCGCTGCCAGACGGATGCCAGGTGCGATATGACTACTAAATTAATGCATTGAGTTTGGCCGAGATGCTGGCAGCTGCGCCATGGCCTCCCGTTGGCATCCTAGTGCAATACCGCCCTAAGAGACGAAACCTCGAATCCAAAAAAGCTGCACTTGTAATGCACAGGCTCAGCTTTAAGGATGATCTGCATCGAGTACTGGAAAACATCATGCTTCGACTAACATTGCAGTTACCATCTTCAGGGTGAACCAGCATCACACTAGCTCAGAAACAACTGCATAGATCCAATGCCTTAGTTTTACACAGCTCAGATTTAGCTCAATAAGAATTCCGTCTTTTTGAAGATAAACGAACATGTGAGATGACATCACATCTCGTCTCGTGACCCATTTTTGAGGCTACTGTTGAACAAAAACGAGTTCCAGAGAACACAAATTCTTCTAGAGAAACTAGTAGTCGCCCATCTAGTCAAGCACGACCTTCACGGAAAACGATGGTTGCCTGCTTTCGGCCCCTGTCCGGAGTGAAATCAGTGCAAATTTTGTATGTATTTATAATTTTTCTCATGCATTCTACATGACCCTACAATCTCTTTCTCGAATTGGACACTACAAATTACAAAGCTCTTCATGTTAAATTTTCTCCATCCTTTCGTCTCTGCCTCGAATATTCTACTTATTACTCTTTGCAGATTCCAGAGACCCACATATTTGGTCTTTTCTGCATTTATTTCTAGACCAACGATTCTTCTAGCCCGTAAGTGTGTTTCTACGTTGGCTCTTATAGTATTTATATTATCGGCCAACAGATTCCAAACCTCCCTGATTTTATTGGAATTTCGTGGTGGCATATTATAAGGCATTCTTCATTACGTTATATTCCTAACAAAATGCCATCATCAGCGTAGACCATAAGGCAACTCCAAATCTTTTAATTCTATTTCTTCCTGATTATCGAGTACTTTTGTAGTGGCGTATTGTAAATTCGGGCTTAATGCATTTTCAATTAACGACTTAGGACACGGTGACATATTACATTAGAAAATATGTTACGACAATGCTGACATTTAACTTTTTAGGATCATAAGAGGTGCGATCGGAAAGTTTCAAGACTGTGTCAATAGAGGGCGAACCGGATGTAGTACGAGCTTCTGCCGCTACGGGGTGCGGCCTACATTCATAGTGAATCAGTGTGCCAGCCGGCATCATCGAATTAGCATTTGTTTCTTAGTTACGGGCGTTTTGGTAGTGCATTACACCGACCCTCCTGCGATTTCGGAATGGCGTGTGCATCAAATTTTGCCAAAGACTCGCCAAAACGGCTACGGAAACCTATGAAATGCTAAAGCAAGCATTTGGGGAGTCCGCAATGGGTCGTGCACAAACTTTTGTGTGGCATTCACGTTTTAAAAATGGCCGAACCTCTGTCGATGATGACGAGCGTTCTGGACGACCATCTTCAAGCACAACGCCCGGAAATGTTACGAAGATTCGGCAGGCCATTCACGAAGATCGACGTCGTACCATCAACGACTTGTGCGACATTGTTGGGATAGGCTATGGGACCTGTCAGCTGATTCTAAAGGAAGAACTCCACATGCGACGCCAAGGCTCCTGTCTGAGGACCAGAAGCAGAATCGACTTCTCGTTTGTCAGGAGCTCAAATATATTGCAAGAACCGACCCCAACTTCCTTTCTAAGCTCCGTGTGACTTCTTCCTCTTCCCAAAGATGAAAATTCAGCTAAAGGGAAGGAGATTTGAGACGATAGAAGAGATTCAGGCAGAATCGCAGATGGTGCTTGACAGGCTGACAAAGAAAGATTTCCAGGGATGCTTCCAGGCTTGGCAGCGGCGCTGGGATCGTTGTGTTCACTCCCAGGGGAACTACTTCGAGGGTGATGGATGAATTTAATACCTGAGATAAGTGTACGGGTTTTTATACGCGCAGTCTGGAAACCTTTCGATCGCACCTCGTAACATCTGTTTCAGAAATGATGGAACGTGTAATTTAGTATGTACAACGATTTTGAGAGGTGTGCGGTGTTCCTGAGTTTCGCACGGTCAAAGCAAGATCTCGGCAGAAGGCAGAAACCTTCCTTTTCTCGTGTAAAATATCTGTCACATACATAAAATATGTCACAGGTGACGCCATGTTTTAGGCACACAAAACTCCTGACGCAGTTTTAAGACGTTGCAAGAGCGATCTTGAGTTAGTTTATGGATCCACGTGGATGAGATTACTTTCGGCACAAGAGATCAAAATGGATGGCTTTTCACGTGTCTGACGCTGCTGGATAATCTTGTCATGTGTCCGTACTCTTTGAATGCGTATCTTGGGAGTCGATTTGAAATACTTCAGCGCTCTCCTGTTGACAGTTTTGATGCAAACATATGAAATCATTTCTACTTCACTGGAGCAGAAGGAGACTTTTCCTTTGTCCAAGAGGAGAGATAATGTTGTATATGGTAGACGTCGGCATGACCAATATCCTTCCGAAGGATCGTCTACAATAGCAAAATGTTACGATAAATAATCCCAGAAATATTGACAACAGTCCTGTGGCAGTCGTCGGATGACGAGTGATATAAATTTAGACACGAAGGTTTAAAGAAACTTGAAACTACCGGCTATAAATAAATCCAGCATCTTTCATTACACAGTTCCAAAAAAAAAAGTCCTCAGAAAGGAACCCATAACAAATATCTCTTAAACCTAGAAACTCAATTAAGACATGGTGAGACTTCAGGTTCTCAAGGCAGCGATTTTGAAGACGACTTTTTTTCTGGTACGTTACGCCTAGTGTGGTAGAATGTTACGGACGTTTCAGAAGCACATGATACTTCGGTATTCATAATGGAGGAGCATCTCTGAAACGTCTACCAGACTATAAGGCTTAAAAATCTCAGGAGATAACCACATTTATGTTAAGATAATTTAGGATACTGAAAAATGGCGTGCAACTATAACCGTTTATAACACGCAAGATGATATCGCAGAGAAATTTAAAAAAAATAAGTTAAGTTAATGAGTCTTCCTTAATTAATTACGTCCAACTTAAAGTTATAAAATTCTAATTAAGAAGCTGAGAGCAGTTGAATATTTAAAATAATTCCTCGTCAATGTTCAGTAGGCCCACTGTTTATTTGCAGGAGGGTACAATTAGGATTTATTTTAGGTGTGTTAAATCCACGACGAAGTCTATTTGTTAAAATGTTTTTAATATCATCCTCCCATCAGCGACCTATATTTCTTCAGTTTTTCCGGAGGTTTTGTTACACTCCGTCTCAACCATGTAGACTACATATAACGTTCCTGATCTAACAATCTTTAAAACATTATGTAAGGACGTAAATTATATTCTCATCATTTATCTACTCTCTCAGGGCTGAATTTTATCTTGAATAACCTCAATCGATCTGCGTTTCCCTGTCCAGCAGCTGTAAGCCGAGACGGGGAGAGTGAAAACCAATGGGCAATGAAACCCATCACGTTACCATGGACACCGATCCGCTTCAGACAAAGCCAACCAACACCGACACTAAATTCGACAAAATCCCTAAACCACAATCGATGCGTTTCTATATTCTATTAATCATTAAAATGTTGCATTTTTAAAATTACGGTAAGTATATTTTACGTTTTAACTAAGTCAATTTCTTTGTACTGTTTAAATTCTTCAGCAGATATATTGGTTTCAGTGTGCTGTAATTTTATTATTTATTTAGTGTTCTGTCTGACGACAGGTCCATATGAACAGGATCCTTCCATCCTTTTCTCGGACTGGGACCTGTTCATATACGTTCTTGGCAGATGATCCAGAAGTGGTTTGCCATTGCCTTCTTCTGTGTGTGAATGGAGTAATTGTTGGGATGCCACGGAGGAAAACTCCGTGTTGCCTAGACCACGGCCTTGCCCAACACAAGTTATAAATTTGGGCACCGCCGGGAATCGAACCCGAGACCTCACGATTACAAGGCCAGCGTTCTAACCGCTAGACCACCTCATCTTATTATTATTTAGTGTTCTGTCTGACGACAGGTCCATATGAACAGGATCCTTCCATCCTTTTCTCGGACTGGGACCTGTTCATATACGTTCTTGGCAGATGATCCAGAAGTGGTTTGCCATTGCCTTCTTCTGTGTGTGAATGGAGTAATTGTTGGGAGGCCACGGAGAAACCGGGGAAGCCCCGGAGGAAAACTACGTGTTGCCTAGACCACGGCCTTGCCCAACACAAGTTACAAATTCGGGCACCGCCGGGAATCGAACCCGATACCCCAGGATTACAAGGCCAGCGTTCTAACCGCTAGACCACCTCATCTTATTATTATTTAGTGTTCTGTCTGACGACAGGTCCATATGAACAGGATCCTTCCATCCTTTTCTCGGACTGGGACCTGTTCATATACGTTCTTGGCAGATGATCCAGAAGTGGTTTGCCATTGCCTTCTTCTGTGTGTGAATGGAGTAATTGTTGGGATGCCACGGAGGAAAACTCCGTGTTGCCTAGACCACGGCCTTGCCCAACACAAGTTATAAATTCGGGCACCGCCGGGAATCGAACCCGAGACCCCCAGGATTACAAGGCCAGCGTTCTAACCGCTAGACCACCGTGGCTGTAATACGTCTCGAAAATGCTATTTCACGAAAATGACTGTCTTCTGGGTTGTATCCCCGTGTAATCTTGTAGAAGTTTACCGGCGTTTTAGAGGTCCCTGCTGCCTCCATCCCCCTCATGATGGGGGCATCAAAGACCTCTAAAATGCCGGCAAAGTTCTACCAGACAACCTCAGATCCTACTAATTGTATTTCACGATTATCATTAGATGTTATCGGTCAATGCTTTCGTAGTAAAGGGAACCACCATCAGCTTCTATTTCCCCAAGTAATAGTTTATATGGCACAGATGGTTTATTATTACTGACTCAGACACGAGTTGAATGCAGTAAGGAACAATTTTATCACGTTGAAGAAGCCGAGAGGCTTCTCATTCCAGCGTCTTAGGGAAATATAATGAACTTGCTTTCAGTGCTTGGGATCTTGAATGAGGTCTCATTTTTAGCATTCACAGCAGGGTGACGTCACTAACTACCGGCCTGTGTATGATTAAATACGTAGCCACAATCTCATTCCTTGACATTTTCCTTATAACCGTGTAAAAAATTTTCGTTCAAATTTTTGATGTGTTGAATTTAATTCATCTTTGATATTTGCCTCTCATTCCGCTATGAACACTCAGCTATTATTTGCTACACCAGTAATTAATGTACGTGTTGTAATTGGATAAATTTAATTTAAATCACCACGTAATATAAAAAAGTCTCATCAGACGGTTAAATTAAATTTAAATTAAATTTAAATATGATAAATGGTTGCAAATTTAAAAAAAAATTCTACTTAAAAAAACACTATTTGAACTTTTAATTTTATTTCAAATTTTAATCAACTGACTCCAGTTTCCGCATTCATAAACATCCTAGTCCTTGCAACTGAAGATGGATTCAGCAAGTTCCTTCGAAACGATGCTATGTTTCCACAAGATTAAATATGGCAAAACTTTTAATCCATGTTCTTATGTAAGTTGACACACACACATGTATATATGAACATGAATTAACTTAGACCCATCCAAAAGACAGTTTCATTCGAAAATGCATCATCATAACTGGATGGCCGGGAAGCCACTGGTTGGTGTTTCTGCAATAAAAATGTTTTCCATGTAAAGCGAAGTTCGCAGGAGGTCCCTTGTTTTGGAAAGCTGGTTCTGGTTTATTATTTTTTTTAAGGCCGTACGTTCTTTCAGAAATTCGAGATCTAGTTTGCACGTAACCTAACACTTCATCACAGCGAAGAACGCATGTGAGTTAATGAACAGACCAACCCTCCGAGAGAAGGTACGACATCTTTTATCACCTGGCAGAAACTGCGTCTCTGAATTCCATCTCCTTTCATTATTACTCAGTTCCATGTAGTTTAAATCGTGCCGACAGTAAAATTATTACTTCTGAGTCAACCATCTTGTTACAGGTTTAACAAAATGGAAGTGTGAAGTGCGAAGCGAAAATTAAGTAGCAAACTATAGTTTCGTAACAATACAAAGACATATATATTAAATCTTGTCCGTCTAATCACAATAAATTCTTATTAAATATTAAAATATTATAATAATTAACATTTAAAATATTAAATGATGTTCTTTATCGAACTATTCGATTTACATTAGACCATAATTTTTCACATGTTTCAGTTCATAAAAGAATTATCTTCAGGTGTATATAATTATATAAAGATTCAAATCAATAATAACTTAAATACAATTTCTATACATTATTTTAGCGTACATTTTTATCAGATGGAAAAAGAACATCGTTTGATATCTGATAAACATCTGATAAAAATGTACGCTAAAATAATATATAGAAATTGTATTTAAGTTATTATTGATTTGAATCTTTATATAATTATATACACCTGAAGATAATTCTTTTAGGAACTGAAACATGTCGTGAAAAATGATGGTCTAATGTAAATCGAATATTTCGATAAAGAACATCATTTAATATTTTAAATATTATTTTAAATGTTAATTATTGTAATATTTTAATATTTAATAAGAATTTATTATGATTAGACGGACAAGATTTAATATATACTTATTATATCACAATATGACGCAACTTTACCATCTCATGAATACAAAGACAATTTTTGATGTGATTCCTAATAAAAAAAATACGTAGTGTTAAATTTAAAACAGGTATTAATTGATTATGGAAATAAATTTATTTTTAATGAATAACCCGCTAGTTACAAATAAATAGTAACCTTATGCAAATGGCAGGCCTAATGCAGATCAGTTCGGTTTTGCACAAGTACAGGCAGGAGAGAGTCCTTGTGAATCTAATTACGTCTCGATTGGTAAAGTCCTTCCATGTACGAGGCGTCATAATTAAGTTCCGGGCAGTTGTAGGAAGGAACTTACAGAGAAACACGTCGTGTATATTAATCCCGGCGGAAAAATGAACTATTGGTTCTTGGAGAGACGAATTAACAAGGACGAGTCAATTGAATAAAAATTTTCTTGGATATTATCCATCGTCTAGTAAATATAAAACATAAAACGACGTTTCGGAGATGGGACTCTATCTCCGGAGACAGGGATTAGCTCTATCTAGTGGGCCCAACTGAGTAGGAACCTGAAGACGGAGATAGAGTCCCATATCCGAAACGTCGTTTTATGTTTTATATTTACTAGACGATGGATAATATCCAAGGAAAAAGTCCGGAGGTAGGGATTAGCTCTTATCTAGTGGGCCCAACTGTGTAGAAACCTGAAGACGGAGATAGAGTCCCATCTCCGAAACGTCGTTTTACGTTTTATATTTACTAGACGATGGATACTATCCAAGAAAATTTTTATTCAATTGACTCTTCACCATCGTCAAGAAGTTTTAGATTTGATAACAAGGACGAATTTGACAATGTTATTTAGAAATATTTGCAAGGCTGTTGGTAGATATAACATGAATTTTGGCCTGATCCTCGGATCCTGCTCATAAATCGCTTGCTATCATAGAGTTTTTGGCCAAAAAAAGAGATATTGACATTCGACCATCCACCATATTCGCACATATTTTAATTTATACAAAAAAAGCCAATTATAACGTATGTAATGCCTTAGTTTATGAAAATGTCTGTATTTTATTAATTAAGTTTGTGTGTATATATATTTTTGGGACAGCTTGTGAATGTAGCACATCCATATTGACTAGTGTAAGGGGATTTAACTGGATAAACCGTACTGGGAGTTAGTATCGGAGTATGAATTGCAAACCAAACGCATGTTAGAACTCACTCCTCCACTTTTAATGAGTCAAAAGCCCTCTAATCCTTTACAACTGTCGTTATAAACCCTAAAGCGAAAATATTGAACAAAATTTACACAAAACGAAACTAAAATGAGATTTCAGCGTTGGTTGAAGCTTTCGAACGGAGATGTATTCACTGAGATGCTTTTCTCATATGCCTTCGTCAGGAGTAAATTAATGATGCCTTTGAGAGACAAGTAAAATAATGCTACGGGTATTTGCGACCGGAAGTCTTTGTACCGTACATTTGGGACTCACTTTCTCCGTGTTTGGTCAAAGTTGGGGGTAAACTGTAATATTATCTCTCTAATTTTCATTTTAATTGTGTAGCTGTGTATTTATACTTTACATATATATATATATATATATATATATATATATATATATATGCCTAAAACGTCTAAAAAATTAAAAATTCTACAGTATATTTGACTCAAAAGGAACTTTAGCGTTCCACATCCGACAACGCCTCAAAAATTTCGACCATAGTTCAATTCTCGTTTGTGACTACACGTAGGTATTTTTAATGCCTGTGACTGCAGGTTATAATTCATGTATCATAGGGATTTAATTAATAGATCAGGCTTCACGGCCTACACGATAAACAGAAAAAAGGATTGAAGGAATTTAATTAATATACTCAGTTTTATCGATTACGTGTCACACACCATCTCCTTGTTCTTGTAATTAACATCGCGACAGTGATGTCATCGGAGCAAACTTTCGAAATTTATCCGCAAATTTTTAACATTCCTTGCGGGAAATAAGGTTCATATTCGTGTATTGGCTCTCGACATAATTGATCTGGCTAAAACATTTCTATGAAGCGATGAAACACCGCTAAAGCGAAGATGGCTGTCTTATGGGTTGTAGTCAGGTAGAGATTGACAAACGTTTCGGAGGTCGTTGCTGCTTCCATCATCAGGGCGATGTTCATCATGACTACACGGCGCTACAACCCGGAAGACCGCCATCTTCGGACTGACCGCCGTGAACACAGAAAATTGTAGCATTAAGGATGTTCACGGAACGGGCTGTTCTGTTGTTTATAATTCACTGATGAGGTCTGACAGGTAAAATTAGGAGTGGTACCAGGCAGGACTGTATTGATTGAAGAGTTTTCTGATTAAAACCCATGCTTTGAGGGAACAACACGACGTTTAACAATAAAGGTACTTCCTTTATCAAGGGACAGATTTGTGTGTAATGACGGCTTCACTGTAGAACATAGGTTTTTGACAATAAACGTTTAAGTGGAACCAGAGAGAGTCATCAGGAAAGTAGATTAATCTAGCGTGAGAATGTTTTGGAACACGTGAAGTTTTATTTATTGTGGTTTAGCGAACAGTGGTCCAGGAAATCTGATATTTATATTTTTGTGTGGGAGAAAACAAGGGGAAATGCTTCATTTTAAAATAAAAATTCAAATGCCTGGACCGGGGTCCAGCTAAATCTGTCCATTAGGCCCAACTTTGAAAAAAAAAACAATGACTTCTCTTACCAAAATCGTGGTAACGAACTCAATTTAAAGCTTCGAACGTCTTCAGAGATACTAAAACTGTAACATGAAAAGGGATATCAAGCTGCCCTGATGATGGAGTCAGCGAGGACTTTCGAAACATTTGGTAAACTTCTACCAAACTACACGGCTCTACAACCCACAAGACAACCAACTTTGTGTTTGCTGGCGTGAGAACCTTAAATCCTACCTTCAGAGTCGACTGTTTATTTTGTAATATGTTATGTTCATTTGTTTACGTGCGTCCAAGCTATGGAAGATTCTACAGACAGAACGTAAGTCCTGCCATCTGTGAACAACGCCCATTCATTTGAATAACGTATTACCGAATCGGTCCCTCTCAGTTTTTACCAAAAAATTTCCAATTTAAGTTCAAAATTATATTGGTTCCGTACACATTAACTATACCCAAGACGCTGTTTATTTATTTAGTGTTCTGTCTGAGGACAGGTCCATATGAACAGGATCCTTCCATCCTTTTCTAGGACTGGGACCTGTTCATATACGTTCTTGGCAGATGATCCAGAAGTGGTTTGCCAATGCCTTCTTCTGTGTGTGAATGGAGTAATTGTTGGGATGCCACGGAGGAAAACTCCGTGTTGCCTAGACCACGGCCTTGCCCAACACAAGTTATAAATTCGGGCACCGCCGGGAATCGAACCCGAGACCCCAGGATTACAAGGCCAGCGTTCTAACCGCTAGACCACCGTGGCATAATAAGACGCTGTTAGGTTCCATTAATTTCCCTTTGTCATTTATCTTGAGACAGTTTATTACATGGAGCGTGCTTTGATAGGCAGCTAGAGATTACCTTCCCTGTCATCTGTTGATAATCCCAGGAAGTAGAATCAGCTTATCTGCATTTTATTACAAAACCTTACAAAAGAAGAGAGCAATATCGAGTTTTACTGAACGTCCCGATGGAGTGATTCATGTCTCGGCAGGAAACTGAACGTCCACACTATGCATTATCGTCGATTTCCTCAGTAACTACAGATAATTGTGTAACCATATTAATATGGACTAGACAGGTTCCTTTCATATTTATTTAAATTTATTATTCATTAATGATTGTGTAGGGTAAGTTAAAATCTTAACAATTTTTAAAAAATAAAAATTAACATGTATGAACATACGACTGTTTCTATGAATATATACATACATGTATACCCCAAATGTTAATTTGTCTTCTTGAATGGGTATTTTAAATCTAAAACATTCCATAAATATTAGTCTAATTTTCAGACGTTACAAAGCTCTGGACATTTAGGTTATGGACATAAGTTTTTATAGAGTAAAGGTTTAAAGACAAATGAACAGATTTAATTAAAACTTCTGATTGGATCATAAATGTAATACGTAACGCTCATACGTCGTCCTGAAAGCTAAAAAAATACAGACAGACAAACACAGAGAATTTTCAATTACACGCACAGAACGAAACTTTTTTATTTTCATAGTCCGTTTCTCTGTAGACAGTAATAAGAATTTGGCTGTAAAAGGCGAGGAACATCTGCATCAACTTTTATTTGAAACGTCAATATAATAATTTTCTCTTTTATGGAATATGAGTATTCACTAGCGTATTAACTTTTCATTATCCTGAGTCAGACAATGAACCCCTATTTCTTTATGGTTTATATAAAAAATTATACTCCCGTTTACTTCTAGGTCTCCCATGCACTCTCTTTCCACTGAATTTTCAGACTAAATTTCTGTAAGGGTTTTTCCGTCTCCCACTACGCATTATAACTTATTAAATTTCAGCAATAAAACTTGGTACAGAATACAGATTATGAAGCCCCTTGTCCTTAGGCAATTTTCTTCACATTCCTGTTGCATTCTGTCTATCAGCTATAAATAATATCCTCTTTACCTCATTTACCATCTCTTCAGTGAGAGAGAAAGTTCACACGGACATAAAACAACGTGTAATATTACGTTTTGCGTATTTCTGTAATTAAGTTTTTTTTTAAATATCGATAAAATGACACGACAAACTATTTTCTTAACTCAAAGAAGCTATCTTAATTATTTCGTGTAATTTTTATTACTTATTTTTGTATCTGTTTATTTGTTTAAATCTTGTCAGTCTAATCACAATAAAATTCCTATTAAATATTAAAATATTACTATAATTAACATTTAAATATTTAATATATATATAAATAAAATTATAGTAATATTTTAATATTTAATAGGAATTTTATTGTGATTAGACTGACAAGATTTAAACAAATATATATTTATCACAATATGACGCAACTTTATCATCTCATACTTATTTTTGGTCTTAAACCTGCTATGTTTTTTTTTAAAAGGAATATTTTTTTTTGCATTCTAATAAAAGTGCATAACATTACAATTATTTCTTGATGTAATGTACAGATCTAACAGAATTTATTTTCGGTTCCATTAGTATCAGAATTTTCGACCGATAATCTGGCAAAATCCGCATGGACTGAATGTGGATTTGTTGTATTCAGTTCAACTGCCTTCGATTTTATTCCAGCTGCTGGCGGACTGATACAAATCGGAGAGCCAATGGCGATGCAGCGTCTACTGAGCCATTATCCTCGTCTGCCATTAATCGTGCTGCACAGTTCAAGTGTCTACTGGAACCCAACAAAGCGGAAAGTGACCGCTTCATTTAACAGACCGGACAACTGTAACTTACTCCTTCATTATACTGAATAATCGAGAAGTCAAACAACCAATCTTAAAATATTTATATTTACAATTCAATTAGTCTGGATTAATAAACGCACATTATCACTGAGAGTATACAAGGCCTCACGGAAGTCACGTGACGTAACCTGCTCACGCCCAGTCCGTCAGTTGTCTTTCAGCAGTCGAAGGGGAAGCATGTCTATTTTTACAAGTGCAACCAGTGTCGAACACTACCTGACATCTCGTTCTTAATTAAACTGCCATAATAAGTTTAGGGACACATTTACCGATTCTCCTATGACGAAGAAATCGAATCTTCTTTGTGACACACGGTCTCTTTACGGGGATTGATGAAAAGAGTGTATATATATATATACATCGCTGAACGCGGTGGATATTTGCTATCACCAGGACGATGAGTGGCCCTGATGATGGAGGTAGCAAGGACCTATTATTAATTAGGACCTCTTGTTAATTATTTATTAACTTCCGTCCTTATTTTGTAATATAAGACAGTCCTATTATATGTGTCTCAGTATGTCCCTAATACCTTTTCACCAGCTGGTGAATTTTCATGACAGTTGGTATGAACATCGTGTCACTATAAATCATTCCACTTGTTACAAATATCGCAGTGCCATTAATCCTACATATAGGCAGTTTGACGGATGAGTATGTAGAAGTGCATTAGACTATAAGCAGGATAATTTGAAGGAAGGTGACATCTTGTCAAACCCAGATGGAGGACCGATTACAATATTTAAATGGATCTTATATAGTAGGATTAAATTTATTCAGGAGACGTCCAATAAGGAGTTCTTATTAACATGGAAGTAAACCATTAGTTTCCATTAAAAGAAAGGATACTTTACCAGTTGAACAACTAATAACCAAATAAAATCTATGTCCATGGCATATATTTTGGACCAAAAATTTACCTACTAATGAATATACAGGGAATCTATAAAAAAAAACTACAGTGAACACGTAATCTACAGATAAGTTTAACATCAATAAACTGTAATAATTACGTCTGAAAATATCTCAATGTGGTAAACACTTGAAAAGTTTTCCAACAAAGCCACGTCTTTGTCTCAAGCTCATAGGTAATTTGGATATATGCCACTCTTGGTTCAAATAAAATTCTAATTTTAAAAAAAAAATCCTTTAAAACAGACGTTACAATATGCTAGCTACAGTTGGACAAACATATTTCTCTCTGTTCCATCTTCGTCATCGTGAAAGCCAAACATAACCTCTCTCCAAATATCCCGATGTGCTCGCCTTATTACAATCTAAACCAATTTTACTTATGATTTCTGGTAAGCCACTTACGGAGCTACAGAGTGCTCTGGAAACCTCTTAAGTTCACGTTAACGACCACTCCTTTCCTGACTTACGTTGTCATTCGAGAGCGGGCTACTACACCTCTTCTGTGACTCACAGAGCCCGTATTTTATCCTCCCTTCCTTCAAGAATCCTTTCATCAGAATGTGAGGTCTGGTCAATGGTCGGTTTATAGGATTTATATTAGTTCCAGGAGCCAGAAACGTCCTGAAGTATTGATAATCGATAAAGAGATTTAATACGAGGCGCGTCCACAAAGTAAGTTTCCCACTCGTCCCACAGCTAGCAAACCTTATATTGCGCGAAGCGACTGTGCGTACGTGATAGAGCAATGACGTAGCATGGCGCATGCACTAACGGTACTTCCCGCGTTCTCACAGTAGCATCGTTGCAGCTGTTGAAGATGGAGGTTCTTATTCCAGCTCCCGCCGACTGTGAAGTGCGGTCAGTGATAACGCTAGGCCGCACACGGCTCGACGGACAGCAAGTCTCCTGCAGGAGTTCAGCTGGGAGGTGTTTAATCATTCACCCTACAGCCCGGACCTCGCTCCCAGTGATTTCCATCTTTTCCTACACCTCAAGAAATTCCTGTCCGGTCAGCGTCAGCGTTTTGAGAATGACAGAGAGGCGGAGATGGTTGTCACACAGTGGTTCCAATCCCAGGCGGCAGACTTCTACGACACAGGTATTCAAAAGTTGGTCCCACGGTATGACAAATGTCTCAATTCCGGTGGCGAATATGTTGAAAAATAGCTGGAAACTTGGTGTATCTGTTGCAATAAATATTTCCATGAAATTGTGTTTGGTTTCTGTAAACGGCCCCAGGGAAGCTTACTTTGTGGACGATCCTCGTATAACCTCTATACGTAGATAGAACACGTGTCAATATAAAATATCTTAAAATATACATAATAAACATTAAAATTAGCGGAATTATAATAAAAAATATCGACAAATATAATTAACAAATGAAGTCGTGTTGGACTTAATCAGTTCTGCACAACAGCGTAATCATCCTACATTGATCACTGGGCACTGTGGACGCTGTATGAGAAACGTCATTTATGCTCTAAATATCAATGTTTGCTAATATATGCATTTCTTAAACGGAACTTCAGAGATGAATGGTAACAGACTATTTATATTATAAAATGCTTTTTAAAGAACATCAAGGCTTCAATGAAGACGGTGGAGGGTGCCTAAAACTGTGTGTATGATCTTTAAATGTTTTGAACAGAATTTAGAGAACAAATGTAATGTGGCATGATTGGGTCTCATGAGGAAATTTTTGGAACAGAGGTGTTCATGTGTAACGGTTAGAACGCGGGCCTTGTAATCCTGGGGCCTCGGGTTCGATTCCCGGTGGTGCTCAAATTTATAACTTGTGTTAGGCAAGGCCGTGGTCTAGGCAACACGGAGTTTTCCTCCGTGGCATCCCAACAATTACTCCATTCACACACAGAAGAAGGCAATGGCAAACCACTTCTGGAGCATCTGCCAAGAACGTATATGAACAGGTCCCAGTCCGAGAAAAGGATGGAAGGATCCTGTTCATATGGACCTGTCGTCAGACAGAACACTAAATAATAATAAGATGAGGTGGTCTAGCGGTTAGAACGCTGGCCTTGTAATCCTGGGGTCTCGGGTTCGATTCCCGGTGGTGCTCAAATTTATAACTTGTGTTGGGCAAGGCCGTGGTCCACGCATCACGGAGTTTTCCTCCGGGGGCTTCCTCGGTTTCTCCGTGGCATCCCAATAATTACTCCACTCACACACAGAAGAAGGCAATGGCAAACCACTTCTGATCTTCTCTGCCAAGAATGTATATATGTATGAGCAGGTCCCTGACAACCTGAAGAGGTTGGAAGGATCCTGTTCATAATATATGGACCTGTCATCAGACAGAACACTACAAATAATAATAAAAAAATAAATAAAAATTACATACTTCACAGAACTGATCCTCAGTTACTTTTCATCTCACATTCTTGAAGAAAATTACGTCAGTGTCCATGTACAAACATGACGCAGACATTGAATATTAATGGCGAAAAATCCTGTAAGAAACGAGTTTTAAAAAAATTCAGTTCGCACTTTTTAAATAAATATTATTCTTACAGTCTTTCCATTTTGTTTTGCAGAAATTTTGCTGGATGTTATTTTAATTGGAAAATGCGCTTTATAACTTTGGAGAACGTCCACAAACTAAAGGAAGTCTAAGCAGGAGGTTTATGAAAGGCTACTTAATTAAGTATGAATGATTAAGTAGCGTTAGTCGCCCGCTGTTCTCGGCCTATATATTTGGGAGAAAATCTGCCTGTTGCTTATCAGTATCTACCAAATAACCAGAAAATCCGATATGTTTGTTGGACATTGGAACGACTTCTGTGTAGAATATTCGGTTATAGGAGGATAAAACATCATGATATAAAAATTACACGGTGACAGGTCAAATATATATAAATTTACTAAATATTATTAACCTTTTTATTCAAGTAATAACTTGGATATAAAAAAATTCATACGACAATTTTGTAAGAATATCTAAATGGCGTATTCCAGTTTACGTATGTATGAAATACATACATTATAAACTTCATATTTAAGAGCACATGATATCCAGTTTGTGGAAGCCTCAGTAGATATAACCAGCCTCCGTTCCGGGATTTGAATCCGAAATCTCCAGGAAGTAAGGTAAGTAACCATCCGGTTTACGGTATATTATTAACGCACAGGAATTGTTTGGTGTATAATGACTGCACAGAACATCGTCAGTCATTTTAACACAAAAATTGGTGTATTATAGTTAAATTAGAAGTTATCAGAAATAATCCAATGAGAAATAACAGGATATATTTTAATGATGGGCTTTGAAATATATAAAAAGAAGATCGCGACATATTTTGAAGTATTATTTGAGTCTCTGATAGAACATGAATAATGAACTTTTCAGTGAAGGTACAGAAGTATAGTTTGAATCAGTCTGCTAGTTCCGTGCACATCCGTAGCTGAAAACTGAATTTCGTAAGAGAAATCAAGGCAGAAAAATTGCCTATTTCCAGGAATCTCGTCGAAAATGCTTTAGGTAGTCCCTACATATTGTAGCAGTCGGATACATATTGTAGAATAACAAAATTGTTTCACCAAAGTTTCTAAAGTAAATCTGAATATTTGAATGTGTTGTAGCCTGATACAATCTGTTCTCTAGTTTCAAGATTGTTTCTTTTTTCTGTGGAACGTACCTTGCCCTATCACGAAGGCTTTCATTCAGAATTTAAATTCAAAACACGAAAAGTATACGTACAAAATAAAATATTTTTCTTTACAAATAAACGTAAGTCAACAGCGAGTTTTCCCAAGTACAATCAGAATACAAAGCCTACTTTCCTACTGTATAAATATCAAGTTGTTCTGTTCTAAATGATTTGTGTAAGTAACTTAAATTTACAAAGCGATAATTAACACAAATTATGCTTAAATAACCATACAGTCTCACTCGATCCATAATATTTTTATTTCAAAATTGTTACAGATTAATTATTAATTTTTTTATAATAACGTCCCAGTTGAGTATAGTTTTTGCCTACGTTAAATTTATGGGACATAAACCTTTGTAAGAGTTGTTTGTATAAACAATAACCTGCTTCATACAAGACCTGTACAAATTTCTGTAATCTGTCTGCATACAAAATCCAAAACGTGTACCTCAAATGGTCCATGAGTTAAAACTGTCAAACTGACATCAAAATGTAAATTTGGAATAGCAGCCATTTTGAATCGTTGCTTTAAATAAAAAAAATAATGTATTTAGAATTATATTATCTAGCGGTTAGAACGCTGGCCTTGTAATCCTGGGGTCTCGGGTTCGATTCCCGGCGGTGCCCGAATTTATAACTTGTGTTGGGCAAGGCCGTGGTCTAGGCAACACGGAGTTTTCCTCCGTGGCATCCCAACAATTACTCCATTCACACACAGAAGAAGGCAATGGCAAACCACTTCTGGATCATCTGCCAAGAACATATATGAACAGGTCCCAGTCGGAGAAAAGGATGCAAGGATCCTGTTCATATGGACCTGTCGTCAGACAGAACACTAAATAAATAAAGCAAATTAATTATTTACAATCATTAAAGGTAACTGCATGTCATCGTTAGAGACAGGCTGTTAAGTAAAGACTTAAGAACTCTGTTGACTCTCCCAGTATACCCTGAACTCTAGCGTTTAGTGTATTTCTAGATCAGTGGCATTCCGGTCTGTTCGTGCAGGGTGCTAATTGGTGTAACCCATAGGAATTTTGTTATTATTCGGAGGAATTTGTTCTGAAATGCCTGAATTTTGTGTAAATAGGTTATCGCAGCGTAGCCCCAGGCGGGGGGAAGCATACGTCAGTACGGACCGGAGGAGTGACTTATTATAAACCATTAGCGATAAATTTACATCCATTCTAGAGGATTTATTTAGTAAAGGAAATAGTTGCCTGAGTCTGGATTGGCTGTACAGAGAATTGATGATTTATTTGGAATCTAGAATGACGCCCACTGGTTTAAGTGGTAAAAGCTACGTTTTTATTAAATTTTCTTACTGTGGTAAACACTTCGGCGATAATCACGTAAACATTTGAGGAAAACCCCCAGTTGTGTTGCACTTGTCTGTATTTATATTTATACTCAATTTCAGAAACCAGGGTTCGAGAAAGTCTATTGCTATGTCTAATTTACCTAAGCGAACACTGATATTTGTGTCGTCAGCATGGAATTGAGATGGATACGTTGGAATCAATGGATGGGATGTCATTTATATAGAGGTTAAAAAGTGTGGGCCCGGGTAGGTTACCCTGGGGAACGCCGGTTCTGATGAGGCGATAACTTGAACGAGAACTCCCATGTGATATAGAAAATGATAGGTTCTGGAGGTAACTGTGAATTAGATGGATTAGATGAGGTGGAATTTTGATTTAATGAGTTTTGTGATCCAAAATTTATCCAATGCTCTTTCTATATCTAGGAACAACACCACTGTAAGTTTCTTACTATTAAAATGAGTAATCCGTTGTGGAATGTCCTTGTTTAAAGCCATTTTGGTCATTTTTTATACCGTGAAGCAGTTCCTTAAGTTGAAAATTTAGTCTCTTCAAGATAATTTTCTCAAAAACATTACCAAGGATATTTAATAAACTTAAAGGCCCGTAATTTAATGGAGAGGCATGGTCATTTTTCGGTTGCTGGAGCATAATAACTTCAGCGTTTTTTCACCGGATAGGGTAATAATTTAAAGCTAATTACTTGAGATGATAAAGTTGCGTCATATTGTGATAAATATATATTTGTTTAAATCTTGTCAGTCTAATCACAATAAAATTCCTATTAAATATTAAAATATTACTATAATTAACATTTAAATATTTAAAATATATTAAATGATGTTTTCTATCGAAATGTTCTAATGTAAATCGAACATTAAATAAATAATAAATAATTAAATAATAAAATTCCTATTAAATATTAAAATATTACTATAATTAACATTTAAATATTTAAAATATATTAAATGATGTTCTCTATCGAAATTTTCTAATGTAAATCGAACATTTCGATGGAGAACATCATTTTAAATATTTAAATGTTAATGTTAGTAATATTTTAATATTTAATAGGAATTTTATTGTGATTAGACTGACAAGATTTAAACAAATAAACAAGCTATTTACTTGTTAAATATTTTTCCAATAAATCTGAGGACTGGTCGTGGCAGGTGTTTAATTACTAAGTTATGAATCCCACCAGTGCCAGGAGCATTGCGTGGTTTGAGGTGGCGGATAATCCATTCGACTTCGAAATGGTTTGTAGGCCTTACCGAGGCCTGCGGAGGTTGCTTTAGGAAGTCAGATACTACCTGCTCTGTGCTAACTGTAAAATTAGTGTCTACGTCTGGGTTTATTTGGAATATTTCTTCTATCGTGGACGTTGACAGAAGCTTCTTCAAAAAAGTTGGAGGCCTTCGAAATGTGGTTGTACCGACGTATTCTCAGAATTTCCTGGACTGACCGTGTAACCAATAAAAAAGTTCTCGAGAAACTCTGCAAAGACGTCGAGGTTGTTAACGCCATAAAAAAGATAAAATTGGAATATTTCGGTCATATCATGAGAAATTGTGATAGATACGGGCTGCTTCAGTTGATAATCCAGGGAAAAGGATTCGGAAGGAGGGGACCTGGCAGGCCAAGAATCTCCTGGCTTCAGAACCTAAAAACTTGGTTCTCGATGTCCACTGGAGGGCTCTTTCAAGTAGCAGCCAGAAACTCTCAAATTGCTACGCTGATCGCCAACACTGATTTGTTATTGCAATTTTTACCATTGTGTTTCAGAATTTGGATTTTATTTCCGGTGTTCTAGAGGCCTTCAGCTATCCTCCAAGTGTCTAGGCCATGGAGAGTTTGCTGCCAGTGTTCGATAATTGATCTTTAATCTCTGAGTCTATTTACTGTTTCAATGCGTTAATGAGAGGACGAAGCCTAATGCAGTGAGTTCTTTGCTACTGATTTCTCAGTTTGTTTCTTTTTTGAATGAGAAGTCGAGTGGATGCTGCAATTTGCATTGACCTGGAAGTTCTCCCGAGCGGAATAAAATAGTGCATGGCCTTATTAAGAACGTCTGTGATGTGTTCAACAGCTGTTTCAGTACAAATTTTCAGCAACATAATTTTGAAAAAGATTCCAATTGGCTTCGGTGTAGATGAATGTTTGTTTTAATTCGTCTGGTTCTAAGAAGAACTGGGTTGTGGTCGGATGTCGAGCGACTGCCTTGTGAGCTTACCGAATGGCTGGAAGGTACATTACTTATAACAGCAAAATCTAAATTATCCTCTTCGGCAGGATTACAATCTGTGGAGTGTGTGGGTTGAGATGGAGCCGATATTATGTAATTCAGTTCAATTCAATTAATTTATTTACGTGTTTGCCAACAGCAAGAAGCCAATAACAGGCAAACACTGATAATACATACAATAATAGTGAAATAATAATGGATAATATTACACAAACAGATTAACTAAACTTATACATGTACAGTATTAAATATAACTGCCAAGTACAGGCAAACCCAAAATAGAAACAATATTAACACAGAGCAAAAAATGAAGAAATATAAATAAAAACAAATAATCCACCTAGGGAACACTAATATAATTGTAAAACTTTAAAAAATACAAAAAAACCAGATAACCAAGCTAGATCATTTCCCTTGTTGAGAACGTTCGCTCAAGGGAGACAATGTTTATGCTAAATACGTCCAAATATTTACATACGTCATTAACAGTGATGACGCACCTCGCTGAAGGACTATGCCTTAGTGCACTGCTCACACTAAAAGTAGAAAATTCTCTTATTTGCCTCGCCGGCACACGTAAACCAACAGCGTCCATAATGGAATGGCAATTTATTTTGCCCTTAAATACATTAATAAGAAATAACGCATCGAGATGTCGTCGTCTGGAATAAAGTGTTCTAAAATTTAAAGTAGATAGGATCAGTTCATATTTTCGGGGGATATTAAACTGGAAAAATTCGGTAATTGCATAAACTGGCAAATTTTCTTTGAATATTTTCTAATTTATTAGAATCTGTCTGTGTAAGATTATTCCAAACGACCGAGGCATACTCAAGCTTTGACCTAATTAAAGCATTATATAAAACAACAAGGCTGTCTAAAGAGGAAAAATTATAAGTAATAAAACGAATAAGCCCTAAGGTCCTTAGTGCCTAATTACTTTTATAATAATGTTTGAGAAGTGTCTGCCTAGAGTTCTAAATTACTTGCTTGGCGTTGAAGTCGCCTGCTAGAATTACTTTGTTTCTGGTTGCCAAAAGATGGTCCAGGTCACTCTATAATTCTGCCCGGGGGGTTGTAGATAGATATTAATATTATTGTTTCCTTGTTGATGTTGACTTCCATATGTTGGAGTGGGGAAAGCGGGATCTCCGAGTGTTTGAAACCCTGACGGATTAGAATGTAAATGAGTTTTATTAATGAGTGCTATGGGTATGTTATTTGTTTATAAATAATTTAATAATTCTTATTTTTTTGTCTTGACGCCTCTGGCGTTCCAGAACAAGAATTCAGTGTGCCTGAGGGACCTACCCATGATTTGGAAGACCTAAGAGGGTGGCTAGGAAGTTATTGAAGATTATTGGTAGGGTGGGTGCTACATGAGTTGCAGGAGCATTCCTCATATGGAGTTCAGAAGACACTGAAATGAGAATTTCGGATTGAAATTCCGAACAATTTCAACAAATTCTCTTGTCTGCGGCTGGGTGTGAGGGTTTGGTCGTTGGGGGTTGAGTCGTGCTCCCCGATCTTGCACAGGGCGAAGGTCGGCACAAAGTTTGGAAGGAATCTCTTTTAACATTACCACGAGAAGTGTTCTTCCGCGCAGTGGGTACAGGCCGGAGGGCCCTGACAGTTTGTAACCACGTGAAGAAATGGTTTGCTCTTTATAAGGTTCCACAGTAATTTTGATGAAGCAGAGATGGCACAGCTGTGAGATCTTGTGGCTCTGTGGAACGTTGTTCAGTTCGACTATGTACATGGACAGAGGAGTTTTGTCTCTCCAAGCGGTCATTGGGATCACGGTTTGAACTGTCAGTCCACGTGCGAGTTCATCCTGAATGATTTTTGGAGGAGTGGTTGGTGGTAAACCTTTTATAACCACTTCGTAAGCCTTGGAATCGTTTGATCTGATAAGATTAAACCTTACTGTCTTTAGTCCTTATATGTGGAGGTTTGACATGCAATTCCCGCTTTTATTCTGTGAGTAGTGAAGCCCAGGGGCTGGAATTTTGCGTAAAAGTCCTTATTTAGTCTAGTCATGTCACATTCGAAGTGGTGGTAAATGACTACAGGTGGGATTTTCGCTCTTAGTGCGTTTAGGTAGTGGTTGTTCTTGTGTCCAGAGGGTCTCAGAGGTGCGATAGGAAGGTAACGCAGTGTGAATCGGGTCTTCGGTTATTTTGAGCTTTGGAGTTGCTCGTTTTTGTTTCTTTTTGGAGGTAATATCACCTCCCTCCAAAATTTCATCAAGATTCAACGGTTCATAGGATGTTTTTGCAGAGTTAGCTGGTTTCTGCGCGCTAATCCTGTCACTTTTAGTTCCACCTTTGGGTACAGTGGCCCTCAGCCACTACAGCTAAATTTTGAGTGCCAGAAGGGTGAAATTTCCAATGCACTCGCTCCTTCTAGGTGTTCTGAGGGGTTTACGGATGCAAGGATTTGACTCTGTTGACAACTTGACATTATTTCAGATTGTGAAATTCTTGACGACGATCTATCGAAGTCAGTACTTAACGGGGACCGAAATGTATATTTTACCTGATTTTTCAATTTTGTGGATTTATCTATTAGCTTGTCTTCATCCGTTTTACATGTGGTTTTAGTTCTTCGGGATGAGGGTCCAGAGAAGTCTAAAATACTATTAATTCCCCGCGGGTTAAGTCTAACCACCTTGGGTTTCGCCATTCTGACTCACGTGGTGTAATCACCAACACCTCACCTGCCAGGAGGTTGAAGCCCCTAACGTTTTCCCCTGCATTAACCGAGGTTCGTATTCCCTGGTGTGGGAGGACACCAGCCTTTAGCTTATGTTGACACCGTTAGGTTTCGGTTGAGGATGACCCCCGGGTGAACACGGCGTATGTTGGCGACCGTTTCTTCTCCGCTGTTCTGTCTTCGTCCTATGTTCCCTTTACACAGATCCCACATGGCTTCTAGAAGATCCCTCGACTGGCGACGTCAATGTTCCCGACCGGGCTTTAAAGTCCTCTCCACCTGAAGACCGTCACAAGACTGATTGATTGAAGCAGAAGACGAGAGAGAAAGTGGTTGATACTAGCGATAGGCACTACTATTATAAATTGGGGGGGGGGGATAAGCTCATCTACATAATACTTAAGAATTCAGTCCTTACCTCAAAGAAAACACAACTCTTCACTATTACAAAGATCAAAAGGTAAACGCTGTCGAAGGATTTGATACTTGTTTAGAGTGAAGACTCAAACCCTAGAACACAAAATGATTTAATCTTGAAGCAAGTGGGACATATAGCTGTCATTGGACCACAGTTACCATTGGGGAAAACCGCCAAATTATTAATCGTTGTGGTCCTGAACGAAGATTTTGCGGGCCACAGATTTCCTGCCTTGGTCTCACATTCCATTCCACTGTACAACACAAGACGCGCTAACCTCATGATAAATTCCTGGCTCCTGTTCGCAAACATTCAGCCCTATTCTGTGGCGAAATTCTGAAGTAAAGAAAGCTATTTATTACATGGGGCTCGCCCCAGAAATGGCGATCAGTCCTCTCTGGAGCGCTGTGGTCTCAAACGTCGCCTAAAACTCCCAAGTCCGTAACAAACGCGCCAACTTCTAGGGAAATTCCCCGTCCTTCGAAATGTTGCAGGTTTGTATCGGCCTTCTCGAAAACATCAACTAATAATGAATCAATGCTCTCCAAATTATTAATTCTGCATTTCCCACCAGCTCGACAGATTTCTTATTCATCCCTTCACAGTTCTTACAAGTCTGACTTCTGATTCTGGGCGCTGGTTGTCACTGAATGCTAACAAAAGAAAAACGAAATTATCTAACCTAACCTTACCTAACCCAACCTAACCTAACCAACCTAACCCAACCTAACCTAAACTAACCTAACCTAAACTAACATAACCAACCTAACCTAACCCAACCTAAGCTAACCTAAGCTAAGCTAAGCTAAGCTAACCTTACCTAACCCAACCTAAGCTAACCTAACCAACATAACCTAACCTAACCCAACCTAAGCTAACCTAACCTAACCCAACCTAAGCTAACCTAACCTAAACTAACCTTACCTAACCCAACCTAAGCTAACCTTACCTAACCCAACCTAAGCTAACCAACCTAACCTAAACTAAACTAACCTAACCAACCTAAACTAAACTAACCTAACCTAACCGCATCTCCGTCTTAGCTCACCAATACCACGCCAGCCCGTCACAAGCGGTTCCTGTCCTCCAATTCAACAACTCATCCGCATTTTCCCATAGCCTTTGTTAGTTAGTATACAAAATAAGATGGTAAAGTTGCGTCATATTGTGATATAATATACACCTGAGGATGGTTCTTTTAGGAACTGAAACACGAAAAATGATGGTCTAATGTAAATCGAATATTTCGATAAAGAACATCATTTAATATTTTAAATATTTTAAATGTTAATTAATGTAATATTTTAATATTTAATAAGAATTTATTGTGATTAGACGGACAAGATTTAATATATACTTATTCGTATATAAAGCTTAATTACAATACGTTTTGATCACTTATAAAGTTTACTGATACCGATATTATCGGCAGAGGCAGTTCGCCGATTAGAATGACATACTGAAAGGAATACGAAAATGTTTTAAGTGTGGGGAACACAGGTTTAGAAACTTCTGTCCCACCATCGAGATTTTTAAGCACTTATACGAGGTGCGATCAGAAAGTTTCAAGACTGTGTCAATAGCGGGCGAACCGGATGTAGTACGAGCTTCTGCCTTTAGGGGGTGCGGCCTACATTCATAATGAATCAGTGTGCCAGCCGGCATCATCGAATTAGTATTTGTTTCTTAGTTACGGGCGTTTTGGTAGTGCATTACACCGACCCTCCTGCGATTTCGGAATGGCGTGTGCATCAAATTTTGCCAAAGACTCGGCAAAACGGCTACGGAAACCTATAAAATGCTAAAGCAAGCATTTGGGGAGTCCGCAATGGGTCGTGCACAAACTTTTGTGTGACATTCACGTTTTAAAAATGGCCGAACCTCTGTCGATGATGACGAGCGTTCTGGACGACCATCTTCGAGCACAACGCCCGAAAATGTTACGAAGATTCGGCAGGCCATTCACGAAGATCGACGTCGTACCATCAACGACTTGTGCGACATTGTTGGGATAGGCTATGGGACCTGTCAGCTGATTCTAAAGGAAGAACTCCGCATGCGACGCATCCTGTCTGAGGACCAGAAGCAGAATCGACTTGACTTCTCGTTTGTCAGGAGCTCAAAGATCTTGCAAGAACCGACCCCAACTTCCTTTCTAAGCTCCGTGTGACTTCTTCCTCTTCCCAAAGATGAAAATTCAGCTAAAGGGAAGGAGATTTGAGACGATAGAAGAGATTCAGGCAGAATCGCAGATGGTGCTTGACAGGCTGACAAAGAAAGATTTCCAGGGATGCTTCCAGGCTTGGCAGCGGCGCTGGGATCGTTGTGTTCACTCCCAGGGGAACTACTTCGAGGGTGATGGATGAATTTAATACCTGAGATAAGTGTACGGGTTTTTATACGCGCAGTCTAGAAACTTTCCGATCGCACCTCGTAAATGGTACCGATCAATACTGACACAAAGCAAGGATGGGCTCATTTTTGTAAAGAGTTTATGACAGGCTCGGGGATAAAATCTCTGTCGATAAGAAATTCATATTGCAACAGAAGTGAATTCATTTGCTAGACGAGAGTCAGGCAAGAAGTTTCTCTGCAAAGAATCGTTCTCACAGTCCCCCTTTTTTGGCCGTGGAAACAGTTAAATATCTCACAAATTATAAAATCCTAATGTACAACTAACTGTTAAGGACCACGACAAATAATTTAGGTATCTTTGAATTATTATTATTACATTAAAGTTCGCACTAAATTATACTCTAGGACAGCGTTTATCAACCTATGGTAAGAAAATCAGAAGCTAATATCAACATAAATAAGTTTTCCCTGAACGCATTTTGTTAGTGCAGAACACTAAATAATAATAAGATGAGGTGGTCTAGCGGTTAGAACGCTGGCCTTGTAATCCTGGGGTCTCGGGTTCGATTCCCGGCGGTGCCAGAATTTATAACTTGTGTTGGGCAAGGCCGTGGTCTAGGCAACACAGAGTTTTCCTCCGTGGCATCCCAACAATTACTCCACTCACACACAGAAGAAGGCAATGGCAAACCACTTCTGGATCATCTGCCAAGAACGTATATGAACAGGTCCCAGTCCGAGAAAAGGATGGAAGGATCCTGTTCATATGGACTTGTCGTCAGACAGAACACTAAATAATAATAACAAGTAAGATCATAGGAACATGCTGATATCATCGTCAGTTTTAAATTTCTGTGTACAGTGTTGGGCAGAACGCTTATCATATCTTGTTAAGTTCATTAAGTCCTGTTAATTACAATCAGAGCTTTTAATTTTGTTTCATTTCCTTTGGATTTAATCTTGGTTCTGAATATTTCTTCGGTTGTTCGAACGATGTGGGATTCTGGGAGCAGATGTTCGCTGGATTGACGTGTGTACACCAAATTCCCATAATCCAGTGAAATTGGATGGCAGGTCGTAGGGAGATGTGTATTACTTTGTCAGCTTAGCCCATTCCCACTGCCTCCCGTGGGAACAGAATCGGGTACAGTCACTGGGAAGCAGATGGATGAGAGAATTTTCAGAGCCTGAGATCTGAGGTTAAAGCCTAAATGTGTCCGTATGCAGAACTTGAAGGCAAACAAGTGTTAAAATGGCGAGCGAGGAAGGAGCTAAGATTGAAATAGTACGAATTACTGGCGAATATAAGGTTGTAAAACGTGGGATTAAGAAAATTAAATTTCAGAGTTGAGAATAATTTGGTAAGTTACGTACAAGAAATTTCAGAGTGTGAAGCAGATTAAACGGAACCTGACACGCACTTAAGAAGGGTAACAGCTTCAAGGCCTCCGATGCCTCGCGGTCATGAGAGCCAGTGAAGGGGAGGAACCCACTCAAAGATAATTAACAATGAGAAACTTCCTAAAAGTTGCACTTCTCTTCACACAGAAACACGGAGACCAGCCTGTAATGACTTAACCCGTGAGAAAGAAGGAAGAGTTTACAATTACTTAGCATCTCCAATGAAGAAAGCTCTCGAGCTCATGTCTTGAAGATATCGAAGCCACTTAATTTCTGAATTTTCTTCAGGCTATCACAGATTAAATTTCTAGACATTAATAATTTTATGTTCATAAAAGTTCAATTTATATTCAGAATCAATATTGTGACGTAACTCAAGATCACACAGTGAGTTCAATCAAGATGAGTTTATTGCCCATAATATGGATGTAATTTAAACTACTTTTATAGTAAATAATCCTCGTTTGCTACGTAGTAGTCAGTATAGTGACTAGCTACGGGCTGGATGGCCGGGGTTCGATCCCCGACGGGGGCAGAGGGTTTTTCCTCTAGCCTCTGCGTCCAGACCGGCTCTGGGGCCCACCCAGCCTCCTCTACAATGGGTACCGGGGTCCTTTCCCGGGGGTAAAGCCGGCCGGGGCGTGATGCTGACCACTCACCCGAGGTCAAGGAAGAGAGGAGCTATACCTCCACTCACCCCAAACGCCTACATGGCGTATAGTGGGACAAACTTTACTTTTTACTTTTACTGTCATCCGGTTATCGAACACGGTACTGTGATCGCCAGTTTGCCGCTCCTATATAGCTAGGCCGCCCGCAGATCCTCTCCAGTGCCCGAAAGATTGTTCACTGTCCCTCCACTGCTTCAGAACTTACCACTCCACAATCCGATCCCAAGAATGCCTCTCATCTGACGAAGACGCAAGATAGTCTTTTACAAGTTCAACTCAGTTTCTGAAAATTACGCAGCGTTAATCCCATAGACCATTGGTATTCAACCTTGGGTACGCGAAGACATCTTAGGGGGTACGTGAAATTTAAAAAAAAAAAAATTTATGATAAACACTGAATAATCAGTAATGTAATTTATTTAATTTATTTTAGATGTAGATTATATACTATGTATAACTTGAATTATACACCAACAACTTTGGGGGTACAAAGTTAAAGAGAAATTACATCTGGGGGTACGCGAAGACATCTTAGGGGGTACGTGAAATTTAAAAAAAATTATTATTTTATGATAAACACTGAATAATCAGTAATGTAATTTATTTAATTTATTTTAGATGTAGATTATATACTATGTATAACTTGAATTATACACCAACAACTTTGGGGGTACAAAGTTGAAGAGAAATTATATCTGGGGGTATGGGAAGACATCTTAGGGGGTACGTGAAATTTAAAAAAAAAAAAGTATTTTATGATAAACACTGAATAATCAGTAATGTAATTTATTTAATTTATTTTAGATGTAGATTATATACTATGTATAACTTGAATTATACACCAACAACTTTGGGGGTACAAAGTTGAAGAGAAATTATATCTGGGGGTACGCGAAGACATATTAGGAGGTACGTGAAATTTAAAAAATATATTATTTTATGATAAACACTGAATAATCAGTAATGTAATTTATTTAATTTATTTTAGATGTAGATTATATACTATGTATAACTTGAATTATACACCAACAACTTTGGGGGTACAAAGTTGAAGAGAAATTATATCTGGGGGTACGCGAAGACATCTTAGGGGGTACGTGAAATTTAAAAAAAAAATTATGATAAACACTGAATAATCAGTAATGTAATTTATTTAATTTATTTTAGATGTAGATTATATACTACGTATAACTTGAATTATACACCAACAACTTTGGGGGTACAAAGTTGAAGAGAAATTATATCTGGGGGTACGCGAAGACATCTTAGGGGGTACGTGAAATTTAAAAAAATTATTATTTTATGATAAACACTGAATAATCAGTAATGTAATTTATTTAATTTATTTTAGATGTAGATTATATACTATGTATAACTTGAATTATACACCAACAACTTTGGGGGTACAAAGTTGAAGAGAAATTATATCTGGGGGTATGGGAAGACATCTTAGGGGGTACGTGAAATTTAAAAAAAAAAGTATTTTATGATAAACACTGAATAATCAGTAATGTAATTTATTTAATTTATTTTAGATGTAGATTATATACTATGTATAACTTGAATTATACACCAACAACTTTGGGGGTACAAAGTTAAAGAGAAATTATATCTGGGGGTACGCGAAGACATATTAGGAGGTACGTGAAATTTAAAAAATATATTATTTTATGATAAACACTGAATAATCAGTAATGTAATTTATTTAATTTATTTTAGATGTAGATTATATACTATGTATAACTTGAATTATACACCAACAACTTTGGGGGTACAAAGTTGAAGAGAAATTATATCTGGGGGTACGCGAAGACATCTTAGGGGGTACGTGAAATATTAAAAAAAATATTATTTTATGATAAACACTGAATAATCAGTAATGTAATTTATTTAATTTATTTTAAATGTAGAATATATACTATGTATAACTTGAATTATACACCAACAGCTTTGGGGGTACAAAGTTGAAGAGAAATTATATCTGGGGGTACGCGAACAAAAGAAATTGAATACCACTTTCTTCTCTATTTTCCGTGAAGAGGCTTACTAAATTTTTCGAATGTCGCAACAAAACTAGTCACAATATTTTTTAATTAATTCCTAAAATATGCGAAATATATTACATTTTGTCGCGTATTAAAACTCCAACACTCGCAAACGTGTTGTTTTTATTAGGGCAGGTAAGACTGTTCCAAGAAACGATATTCATCAGGTACAACACTTCAGAATATTACGTGGAACGCAAAACGTTTTACTAAACATGTCGAAACTTTAAAGGACATTTTGCGCTCTCCTGCTCAAAAGACAAATTGCGTACGACGTACATCTAGTCTAACTGCACGCAATAGAGGGTGAATTACGTGATGATCTTGGGGCAGTATAGGGCAATTATACGCACATAATTTCTCTTCGTCGACGAGGCTACATTCCACATAACTGAAGAATTTGAGACGCTGCGAACCAAAATTACGTCATGGAGCATGTTCGCGATGGATCCAACGTATAAGTGCGATGCGTTATTATCGGGACTTTGAGAACATTGTCACTGGATATTACAGATCTAGAAGCCACGGTGGTCTAGCGGTTAGAACGCTGGCCTTGTAATCCTGGGGTCTCGGGTTCGATTCCCGGCGATGCTCGAATTTAGAACTTGTGTTGGGCAAGGCCGTGGTCTAGGCAACACGGAGTTTTCCTCCGTGGCATCCCAACAATTACTCCATTCACACACATAAGAAGGCAATGGCAAACCACTTCTGGATCATCTGCCAAGAACGTATATGAACAGGTCCCAGTCCGAGAAAAGGATGGAAGGATCCTGTTCATATGGACCTGTCGTCAGACAGAACAGTAAATAATAATAAGATGAGGTGGTCTAGCGGTTAGAACGCTGGCCTTGTAATCCTGGGGTCTCGGGTTCGATTCCCGGTGGTGCCCGAATTTATAACTTGTGTTGGGCAAGGCCGTGATCTAGGCAACACGGAGTTTTTCTCCGTGGCATCCCAACAATTACTCCATTCACACACAGAAGAAGGCAATGGCAAACCACTTCTGGATCATCTGCCAAGAACGTATATGAACAGGTCCCAGTCCGAGAAAAGGATGGAAGGATCCTGTTCATATGGACCTGTCGTCAGACAGAACACTAAATAATAATATAATAATTACAGATCTGTGTGTTTCCCCAGATAGTTGAAGTGGGTGGCCTCAGGATGGTGCACAACCATATTTTGGTGTCATCGTACAGGGCATCAAAATATGGTAACCATTTCCTGGTCGATGGATCGGTAGTGCAGAATGCCTCAACGGTGACCTGATTGAGACCTATGACGATCATCAGGGCGACCGCCCTAATGATAGAAACCTCCGAAACGTCGGTAAACTTCTACCAGAATACACGGCTCTACAACCCAGAAGACAGCCATCTTCAGAACCTCAAATCCTATTTTAATATTAGTATTATGTTTGTATCAACCTCAAAGATTCAACCCAGTGATAACTGTTGACATGAAGAATTCTATTCAGAAACTGTATGTATGTTTTGGGTATTTTGCCGAACTAAGTCTTAAATTCTTAACTCTAATGGTTCATTAATTATCGCCATCGAAAACATAACTAAATGTGGATTTCACGCAAAAACTCTGCGAACGATGCAAAAATGAATTTAAAACGAACAGAAACCTACAGTTCCCGTCTGAAGACAGGGACGGGACATTGGAAAAAAATTAAACATCTTTGAAGTGAAATGCTTCTCCTCTAAGAGTCATTACCGTCTCGGGTCGTCTTCGTTACGAAGGTTACAACTGTTTGTCAATTACCCTCAGCATCTCCAGACCTTCGGCTGGGTATTGATTCGTTCTGAGGCAAAACTTTCCAAATGTTCTAACCATTATTTCTGAGAATAATTTCTGTTGCGTTTAACTTTCATTCCAAGATTTTATCTGCCATATTAATCAGGTTTATGACCCGTGACCTCGTTTCCTCCGACTGCACTTCGGATATCTCAATACGTCTAATTGTAATTACTGTTTCAACTACGGATTACGCCTTCCAGTCTTCTTATGAGTAGATTTCTCAACAAAGATAATTTCTCTCTCAGCTGAACAGCATCATCTTACTGCAAGGGCAGTGGATATTCCAGCTATATAAATGTGCGTTCGCATTTATTAGAGCAAATTAATAATCAAAGGTGACGTATCTAGAGCGTGGGTTTCAAAGATCATACAGCATCAGCGTAAGACGTAGTAGAAGATATCTATATAGGATTTGAGGTTTTCACGCCCTGATGATGGAGGCAGCAAGGACCTATGAAACTTCGGTAAACTTCTACCAGACTACACAGCGCAACAACCCAGAAGACAGAAATCTTCATACTCATCGCCCTGATGATGGAGGCAGTATGACCTCTGAAACGTTGGTTAACATCGATCAGACTACACAGCGCAACAACCCAGAAGACAGAAATCTTCATACTCATCGCCCTGATGACGGAGGCAGTATGACCTCTGAAACGTTGGTAAACATCGACCAGACTACACAGCGCAACAACCCAGAAGACAGAAATCTTCATACTCATCGCCCTGATGATGGAGGCAGTATGACCTCTGAAACGTTGGTTAACATCGACCAGACTACACAGCGCAACAACCCAGAAAACAGAAATCTTCATACTCATCGCCCTGAAGAAGGAGGCAGTATGACCTCTGAAACGTTGGTTAACATCGACCAGACTACACAGCGCAACAACCCAGAAGACAGAAATCTTCATACTCATCGCCCTGATGATGGAGGCAGTATGACCTCTGAAACGTTGGTTAACATCGACCAGACTACACAGCGCAACAACCCAGAAAACAGAAATCTTCATACTCATCGCCCTGAAGAAGGAGGCAGTATGACCTCGGAAACGTTGGTAAACATCGACCAGACTACACAGCGCAACAACCCAGAAGACAGAATTCTTCATACTCATAGCCCTGATGATGGAGGCAGTATGACCTCTGAAACGTTGGTAAACATCGACCAGACTACACAGCGCAACAACCCAGAAAACAGAAATCTTCATACTCATCGCCCTGAAGAAGGAGGCAGTATGACCTCTGAAACGTTGGTTAACATCGACCAGACTACACAGCGCAACAACCCAGAAGACAGAAATCTTCATACTCTGATGACGGAGGCAGTATGACCTCTGAAACGTTGGTTAACATCGACCAGACTACACAGCGCAACAACCCAGAATTCAGAAATCTTCATACCCTGATGAAGGAGGCAGTATGACCTCTGAAACGTTGGTTTACATCGACCAGACTACACAGCGCAACAACCCAGAAGACAGAAATCTTCATACTCATCGCCCTGATGATGGAAGCAGTATGACCTCTGAAACGTTGGTTAACATCGACCAGATTACACGGCGCAACAACCCAGAAAACAGAAATCTTCATACTCATCGCCCTGAAGAAGGAGGCAGTATGACCTCTGAAACGTTGGTTTACATCGACCAGACTACACAGCGCAACAACCCAGAAGACAGAAATCTTCATACTCATCGCCCTGATGATGGAAGCAGTATGACCTCTGAAACGTTGGTTAACATCGACCAGACTACACAGCGCAACAACCCAGAAAACAGAAATCTTCATACTCATCGCCCTGAAGAAGGAGGCAGTATGACCTCTGAAACGTTGGTTAACATCGACCAGACTACACAGCGCAACAACCCAGAAGACAGAAATCTTCATACTCTGATGACGGAGGCAGTATGACCTCTGAAACGTTGGTTAACATCGACCAGACTACACAGCGCAACAACCCAGAATTCAGAAATCTTCATACCCTGATGAAGGAGGCAGTATGACCTCTGAAACGTTGGTTTACATCGACCAGACTACACAGCGCAACAACCCAGAAGACAGAAATCTTCATACTCATCGCCCTGAAGAAGGAGGCAGTATGACCTCTGAAACGTTGGTTAACATCGACCAGATTACACGGCGCAACAACCCAGAAGACAGAAATCTTCGTACTCATCGCCCTGATGATGGAGGCAGTATGACCTCTGCAACGTTGGTAAACATCGACCAGACTACACAGCGCAACAACCCAGAAGACAGAAATCTTCATACTCATCGCCCTGATGATGGAGGCAGTATGACCTCTGAAACGTTGGTTAACATCGATCAGACTACACAGCGCAACAACCCAGAAGACAGAAATCTTCATACTCATCGCCCTGATGACGGAGGCAGTATGACCTCTGAAACGTTGGTAAACATCGACCAGACTACACAGCGCAACAACCCAGAAGACAGAAATCTTCATACTCATCGCCCTGATGATGGAGGCAGTATGACCTCTGAAACGTTGGTTAACATCGACCAGACTACACAGCGCAACAACCCAGAAAACAGAAATCTTCATACTCATCGCCCTGAAGAAGGAGGCAGTATGACCTCTGAAACGTTGGTTAACATCGACCAGACTACACAGCGCAACAACCCAGAAGACAGAAATCTTCATACTCATCGCCCTGATGATGGAGGCAGTATGACCTCTGAAACGTTGGTTAACATCGACCAGACTACACAGCGCAACAACCCAGAAGACAGAAATCTTCATACTCTGATGACGGAGGCAGTATGACCTCTGAAACGTTGGTTAACATCGACCAGACTACACAGCGCAACAACCCAGAAAACAGAAATCTTCATACTCTGATGATGGAGGCAGTATGACCTCTGAAACGTTGGTAAACATCGACCAGACTACACAGCGCAACAACCCAGAAAACAGAAATCTTCATACTCATCGCCCTGAAGAAGGAGGCAGTATGACCTCTGAAACGTTGGTTAACATCGACCAGACTACACAGCGCAACAACCCAGAAGACAGAAATCTTCATACTCTGATGACGGAGGCAGTATGACCTCTGAAACGTTGGTTAACATCGACCAGACTACACAGCGCAACAACCCAGAATTCAGAAATCTTCATACCCTGATGAAGGAGGCAGTATGACCTCTGAAACGTTGGTTTACATCGACCAGACTACACAGCGCAACAACCCAGAAGACAGAAATCTTCATACTCATCGCCCTGATGATGGAAGCAGTATGACCTCTGAAACGTTGGTTAACATCGACCAGATTACACGGCGCAACAACCCAGAAAACAGAAATCTTCATACTCTGATGATGGAGGCAGTATGACCTCTGAAACGTTGGTTAACATCGACCAGACTACACAGCGCAACAACCCAGAAGACAGAAATCTTCATACTCATCGCCCTGATGAAGGAGGCAGTATGACCTCTGAAACGTTGGTTTACATCGACCAGACTACACAGCGCAACAACCCAGAAGACAGAAATCTTCATACTCATCGCCCTGATGATGGAAGCAGTATGACCTCTGAAACGTTGGTTAACATCGACCAGACTACACAGCGCAACAACCCAGAAAACAGAAATCTTCATACTCTGATGATGGAGGCAGTATGACCTCTGAAACGTTGGTTAACATCGACCAGACTACACAGCGCAACAACCCAGAAGACAGAAATCTTCATACTCTGATGACGGAGGCAGTATGACCTCTGAAACGTTGGTTAACATCGACCAGACTACACAGCGCAACAACCCAGAAGACAGAAATCTTCATACTCTGATGATGGAGGCAGTATGACCTCTGAAACGTTGGTAAACATCGACCAGACTACACAGCGCAACAACCCAGAAAACAGAAATCTTCATACTCATCGCCCTGAAGAAGGAGGCAGTATGACCTCTGAAACGTTGGTTAACATCGACCAGACTACACAGCGCAACAACCCAGAAGACAGAAATCTTCATACCCTGATGAAGGAGGCAGTATGACCTCTGAAACGTTGGTTTACATCGACCAGACTACACAGCGCAACAACCCAGAAGACAGAAATCTTCATACCCTGATGAAGGAGGCAGTATGACCTCTGAAACGTTGGTTTACATCGACCAGACTACACAGCGCAACAACCCAGAAGACAGAAATCTTCATACTCATCGCCCTGATGATGGAAGCAGTATGACCTCTGAAACGTTGGTTAACATCGACCAGATTACACGGCGCAACAACCCAGAAAACAGAAATCTTCATACTCTGATGATGGAGGCAGTATGACCTCTGAAACGTTGGTTAACATCGACCAGACTACACAGCGCAACAACCCAGAAGACAGAAATCTTCATACTCATCGCCCTGATGAAGGAGGCAGTATGACCTCTGAAACGTTGGTTTACATCGACCAGACTACACAGCGCAACAACCCAGAAGACAGAAATCTTCATACTCATCGCCCTGATGATGGAAGCAGTATGACCTCTGAAACGTTGGTTAACATCGACCAGACTACACAGCGCAACAACCCAGAAAACAGAAATCTTCATACTCTGATGATGGAGGCAGTATGACCTCTGAAACGTTGGTTAACATCGACCAGACTACACAGCGCAACAACCCAGAAGACAGAAATCTTCATACTCTGATGACGGAGGCAGTATGACCTCTGAAACGTTGGTTAACATCGACCAGACTACACAGCGCAACAACCCAGAAGACAGAAATCTTCATACTCTGATGATGGAGGCAGTATGACCTCTGAAACGTTGGTAAACATCGACCAGACTACACAGCGCAACAACCCAGAAAACAGAAATCTTCATACTCATCGCCCTGAAGAAGGAGGCAGTATGACCTCTGAAACGTTGGTTAACATCGACCAGACTACACAGCGCAACAACCCAGAAGACAGAAATCTTCATACTCTGATGACGGAGGCAGTATGACCTCTGAAACGTTGGTTAACATCGACCAGACTACACAGCGCAACAACCCAGAATTCAGAAATCTTCATACCCTGATGAAGGAGGCAGTATGACCTCTGAAACGTTGGTTTACATCGACCAGACTACACAGCGCAACAACCCAGAAGACAGAAATCTTCATACTCATCGCCCTGATGATGGAAGCAGTATGACCTCTGAAACGTTGGTTAACATCGACCAGATTACACGGCGCAACAACCCAGAAAACAGAAATCTTCATACTCATCGCCCTGAAGAAGGAGGCAGTATGACCTCTGAAACGTTGGTTAACATCGACCAGACTACACAGCGCAACAACCCAGAAAACAGAAATCTTCATACTCATCGCCCTGAAGAAGGAGGCAGTATGACCTCTGAAACGTTGGTTTACATCGACCAGACTACACAGCGCAACAACCCAGAAGACAGAAATCTTCATACTCATCGCCCTGATGATGGAAGCAGTATGACCTCTGAAACGTTGGTTAACATCGACCAGACTACACAGCGCAACAACCCAGAAAACAGAAATCTTCATACTCATCGCCCTGAAGAAGGAGGCAGTATGACCTCTGAAACGTTGGTTAACATCGACCAGACTACACAGCGCAACAACCCAGAAGACAGAAATCTTCATACTCTGATGACGGAGGCAGTATGACCTCTGAAACGTTGGTTAACATCGACCAGACTACACAGCGCAACAACCCAGAATTCAGAAATCTTCATACCCTGATGAAGGAGGCAGTATGACCTCTGAAACGTTGGTTTACATCGACCAGACTACACAGCGCAACAACCCAGAAGACAGAAATCTTCATACTCATCGCCCTGAAGAAGGAGGCAGTATGACCTCTGAAACGTTGGTTTACATCGACCAGACTACACAGCGCAACAACCCAGAAGACAGAAATCTTCATACTCATCGCCCTGATGATGGAAGCAGTATGACCTCTGAAACGTTGGTTAACATCGACCAGACTACACAGCGCAACAACCCAGAAAACAGAAATCTTCATACTCATCGCCCTGAAGAAGGAGGCAGTATGACCTCTGAAACGTTGGTTAACATCGACCAGACTACACAGCGCAACAACCCAGAAGACAGAAATCTTCATACTCTGATGACGGAGGCAGTATGACCTCTGAAACGTTGGTTAACATCGACCAGACTACACAGCGCAACAACCCAGAATTCAGAAATCTTCGTACTCATCGCCCTGATGATGGAGGCAGTATGACCTCTGCAACGTTGGTAAACATCGACCAGACTACACAGCGCAACAACCCAGAAGACAGAAATCTTCATACTCATCGCCCTGATGATGGAGGCAGTATGACCTCCGAAACGTTGGTAAACATCGACCAGACTACACAGCGCAAGAACCCAGAATTCAGAAATCTTCGTACTCATCGCCCTGATGATGGAGGCAGTATGACCTCTGCAACGTTGGTAAACATCGACCAGACTACACAGCGCAACAACCCAGAATTCAGAAATCTTCATACCCTGATGAAGGAGGCAGTATGACCTCTGAAACGTTGGTTTACATCGACCAGACTACACAGCGCAACAACCCAGAAGACAGAAATCTTCATACTCATCGCCCTGAAGAAGGAGGCAGTATGACCTCTGAAACGTTGGTTTACATCGACCAGACTACACAGCGCAACAACCCAGAAGACAGAAATCTTCATACTCATCGCCCTGATGATGGAAGCAGTATGACCTCTGAAACGTTGGTTAACATCGACCAGACTACACAGCGCAACAACCCAGAAAACAGAAATCTTCATACTCATCGCCCTGAAGAAGGAGGCAGTATGACCTCTGAAACGTTGGTTAACATCGACCAGACTACACAGCGCAACAACCCAGAAGACAGAAATCTTCATACTCTGATGACGGAGGCAGTATGACCTCTGAAACGTTGGTTAACATCGACCAGACTACACAGCGCAACAACCCAGAATTCAGAAATCTTCGTACTCATCGCCCTGATGATGGAGGCAGTATGACCTCTGCAACGTTGGTAAACATCGACCAGACTACACAGCGCAACAACCCAGAAGACAGAAATCTTCTTACTCACCGCCCTGATGATGGAGGCAGTATGACCTCTGAAACGTTGGTAAACATCGACCAGACTACACAGCGCAACAACCCAGAAGACGGCTATCTTCAACACATCTATAATTCATGTTGTGCAGATGTTCTTATTATAAACAATTTCGTTTTGGTTAATTTCGTATGAACAGTTTCTTACGCCATTAGAAACATCTGATTTACATTCTAAGTAATGTCAAAATATGGGATAATTATAAGTACAATATGCAGTATTCTATAAAATAGCTTTATAACTCATTTGCAAACCAATGCTCTACGCCCAACGCACGTCAAATCCCGTTTCAACAAAATAAAGACGCCTGTGTCTTAGCAGATTTCAACACACTCAGTGAAATTGCCTTCGACTTAAGGAGTATCGCTTTTCTGGGCCTTAGATAAGCTTTTCCTCGTCACGATAAATGCTAAACACACTACGAATAAAATCCAAAGGTTTTGAAGCATTCATTACGAGGAATTTTATGAATGACAGAATAAATGCATGGCAGAAAACCATTTCACTCTACAAGTCAGTAAAAAACCACAAAGCCCATCCGTCGACTCCACGACGTTCCAAATACGAGTAATGAATTATATTTTGTTCATAACAAGACTTAAAATGGTCTGGCTGTCGGTTCAACGCGCAGGGAAAGACATTTCTCTCAGCTTCTATATCTGATAAGGGACTCGCTCTGTCCGCTGCCCAACGAGGGCCGAGGTCTAAAGCAAATTCTCTGGACACTGAATGTAGCAAAGGACCTTCTGTTAGTTCAGGATTTAAGAATGGATGAAGCCCTATCTCCGTATTTCTTAATCTTGTAGACCTCACAGAAAGCTATAAAGTATACTGGACTAGTATTTAAACCCTCACTTAATGACGTAAAATATACAATAAAATTATGTAGAGATTTTTAATTAAATTCGTTATTGGCTACATACTTAATATATTTAGTGACTCAATGTAAGTTATAACCTCGCTACTTTTCCGATCTAGTCCCGTAGACAATCTGCTTTTTCACCACGGCTTAAGGGCGGTATCGCACTAGGATGCCAACGGGAGGCCATGGCGCAGCTGCCAGCATCTCGGCCAAACTCAATGCATTAATTTAGTAGTCATATATCGCACCTGGCATCCGTCTGGCAGCGCTTCCAACTTGGCATCGCTGCCAACCAAGATGCCAAGTTCAAATGCTACTGGCATCGCTGCCAAAGCCAAATCAACATCACATGACAGTCTGGCCAGTCCATTGACGTCCGTGCGTGAATGTGCTTGTGTGTATTTCTGTTTCTTCCAAACGTGGATAATTTCGACACCGAAAGATTGATAATTGAAATTCAGTCCCGACTATGGGATTCATCTGCTATTAAATACGCAAACCGGGACTTGAAAAAAAGAAACTGGGTAGAACTTGTGGAAATATTTGGAGGAGATTTATTTACAGTAGGAAAGAAAGAATTAGCTATGAAGTGTTTCTATCATTTCGTAATCTCATAATATTGATCCATCTGTTCGCTCGACTGGCGTCGAAAGCTGACAGCTTGTCTGGCGTCTTTTTCTGGCAGCTGGACGCCATGGCATCGCTGTTGGTGTCGCTGCCATGGCATCCTAGTGCGATACCGCCCTAAGAAGCCCCAAGTGTCCTTATTCCATGTCGCGTTCGTTTCACTTAACACAAGTGTTGTAGATTTAAGGACGCTGGGGTCTCGTCGTGACACTTCGCTCTGAAGACACAGCATCTGCATTGCCCCCGAGGTGAGACATGGGTTAGATTTACAGCCAGAGAGGTCGTAGTTCATCGGCCCTTGGCTCTATACAATGCTCAATCTTAGGATGTACGCAAGCTGTCCATAGTCCCTGTTCAAACATTGATATACGAAGTGCGATCGGAAAGTTTCAAGACTGTGTCAATAGAGGGCGAACCGGATGTAGTACGAGCTTCTACCGCTACGGAGTGCGGCCTACATTCATAGTGAATCAGTGTGCCAGCCGGCATCATCGAATTAGCATTTGTTTCTTAGTTACGGGCGTTTTGGTAGTGCATTACACCGACCCTCCTGCGATTTCGGAATGGCGTGTGCATCAAATTTTGCCAAAGACTCGCCTAAACGGCTACGGAAACCTATGAAATGCTAAAGCAAGCATTTGGGGAGTCCGCAATGGGTCGTGCACAAACTTTTGTGTGGCATTCACGTTTTAAAAATGGCCGAACCTCTGTCGATGATGACGAGCGTTCTGGACGACCATCTTCGAGCACAACGCCCGAAAATGTTACGAAGATCGACGTCGTACCATCAACGACTTGTGCGACATTGTTGGGATAGGCTATGGGACCTGTCAGCTGATTCTAAAGGAAGAACTCCACATGCGACGCCAAGGCTCCTGTCTGAGGACCAGAAGCAGAATCGACTTGACCTCTCGTTTGTCAGGAGCTCAAAGATCTTGCAAGAACCGACCCCAACTTCCTTTCTAAGCTCCGTGTGACTTCTTCCTCTTCCCAAAGATGAAAATTCAGCCAAAGGGAAGGAGATTTGAGACGATAGAAGAGATTCAGGCAGAATCGCAGATGGTGCTTGACAGGCTGACAAAGAAAGATTTCCAGGGATGCTTCCAGGCTTGGCAGCGGCGCTGGGATCGTTGTGTTCACTCCCAGGGGAACTACTTCGAGGGTGATGGATGAATTTAATACCTCAGATAAGTGTACGGGTTTTTATACGCGCAGTCTTGAAACTTTCCGATCGCACCTCGTACCACAAGAAATAAATTTAACCCAGTAAAATATTCGCGCACTGACTGCATAATGCATTAACCAGCCTGCTCAATTATTTATTCACTGTTTTATATACAACGTGAAACAAATTTTATTTCAGTTGTACTTACGTGCTGAACGTTCTTCTGTTATGTATTTAAACTTATTCTGTATTTCGCTTTTCGTGCCTCTATGATATATTAGATGAATGTTATCACATCAGTTCAAACTTGGTCTTATCAACAGTCATTGGAATACATTAATTACACTTCTATCAGCTGTCCACTTTTACGCACGCCAGGGGGGAAAAACGCAGGCCGCAACACATAGCTCGTTATGCTGAAACCTCACATGGAACTAATTCGTCCTTAGAGGGCAGTGCAGTTCATTAGCACGGTCCTTACGCGAACATGTCCTCAAACGTTCCACGCAACGACATTTAGATGTATTAAAGACGCCTTTTTCGATAGTTCCAACTTAGGCTACCAGATTTCAGCACCTCTGTTCGAATTTCCACATTCATATTTATTTTAAATCACCGCTCTCGTCGGACATGACACTAACAAGTGAGAATGACATTCGTGACGAAATCAAATGCAGATTAAATTCAGGGAATCAGTGATACGATTCAGTCCAAAATATTTTATCCCCGAGTCACATATCAAAAAAAATCTAAATATTAAATTAATTATTCGTTTTTGTCCGTCTAATCACAATTATATTTAAAATTTACAAATAACATAATTAAAATATCATTTTATGTTCCACATCGAATAATCGATTTACATTTGGAACATTTTTACAACATGTTTCGGTTTAATCGAACCATCTTCAGGTGTAAAATTATATCATCTAAATATTAAAAATATACGAAAAGTGTATTTTTGCCAATTGTGATGTATGGGTGCGAAACTTGGTCTCTCACTTTGGAGAGACAGAGACTGAGGGTTTTTGAGAACAGAGTGTTGATGAGGAGATTTAGACTCAAACAAAGGAGTGGGACAGACCATGGAGAAAATTACATAATAATGAGCGTAGATGGGAGGACAACGTTAAGATGGACCTTAGTGAGACAAGAATCGATGGATCGATCTCGATGCAGCTGGCTCAGGATAGAGTCCGGTGGCGGACTTTTGTGAACACGGTGATGAACCGTCGGGTTCTATAACGAAATTGGAATATACTTTGACAAGCCGAGTAAAAATTACTTTTGAAAGAATTACCTTGCACCAGAGGGAGACAGTGAGTGTTTCCAGGATATTCAAATACACGATTTTGAGGTAATGCAAAATGACGTAACCTCCACATCAAATTTCATCGAAATTCGTCCAGTGGTTCTCAAGTTGAATGGGCAATACGGACGGAGGGACGGACAAGGCCAGCCGGTAATGCGTTCTCTCTATGCATTTCGTGGAAATAACGTATAAAAATGCTACTTAATTCTTTAAACAAATGATACGAAATGAAACCCGTTGAGGGACAAGGTTAGGAATAAGTATATTGTGATCTGAATAACATATTTGTGGCTTCTGGGCGGCAAATCTACATTACGTCAAACAATTTCGAGGGTTTTCCAGGAATGTGATTGTCACGAGGAAC